>NC_083868.1:76662036-77912036 GCF_032452875.1 Bos javanicus
CGAATCACGCCCTCCTTTCATGTTAGTCTCCCGAGATTTGCCACCTTGCAATCTTCTTTCACCCCTGACCCACAGAGGAGTGTGGAGAAGTGTGGGATGTGAAACTGGCATCTGCACAGTGCAGCCCCTGCTGCATCCACTGGGAGAGTGTGGTGCACCCCAGGCATCCCAGCTTCCTGTGGGAGCAGGGCAGCATATGGCCAGAGACCTAGTCTTTTTCTTCTTTTGATTTTAAGCCTCATAAGTAGTCTACCTAGCCCACCCTACTGTCCTCACTCCAAATTTCTACAATATTTTTAATTAATATGCTTTTTTATTTAAAATTATTAATTTTTTAATTGAAGGATAATTGCTTTATAGAATCCTGTGGTTTTCTCTCAAACCTCAACATGAATCAGCCATAGGTATACATATATCCCCTCCTTTTTGAACCTCTCTCCCATCTCCCTCCCCATCCCACCCCTCTAGGTTGATACAGAGCCCCTGTTTGAGTTTCCTGAGCCATACAGCAAATTCCCCATTGGCTATCTATTTTACATATGGTAATGTAAGTTTCCATGCTACTCTCTCCGTACATCTCACTCTCTTCTGCCCTCTCCCCACATCCATAAATCTATTTTCTTTGTCTCTTTCTCCACTGCTGCCCTGCAAATAAATTCTTTGGTATCATCTTTCTAGATTCTGTATGTATACATTCAGTTCAGTTCAGTCTCTCAGTCGTGTCCAACCCCATGAATCGCAGCACACCAGGCCTCCCTGTCCATCACCAACTCCTGGAGTTCACGCAAACTCACTTCCATCGAGTCGGTGATGCCATCCAGCCATCTCATCCTCTGTAGTCCCCTTCTCCTCCTGCCCCCAATCCCTCCCAGCATCAGAGTCTTTTCCAATGGGTCAACTCTTCACATGAGGTGGCCAAAGTACTGGAGTTTCAGCTTTAGCATCATTCCTTCCAAAGAACACCCAGGGCTGATCTCCTTCAGAATGGACTGGTTGGATCTCCTTGCAGTCCAAGGGACTCTCAAGAGTCTTCTCCAACACCACAGTTCAAAAGCATCAATTCTTCGGTGCTCAGCTTTCTTCACAGTCCAACTCTCACATCCATACATGACTACTGGAAAAACCATAGCCTTAACTAGATGGACCTTTGTTGGCAAAGTAATGTCTCTGCTTTTGAATATGCTGTCTAGGTTGGTCATAACTTTCCTTCCAAGGAGTAAGTGTCTTTTAATTTCATGGCTGCAGTCACCATCTGCAGTGATTTTGGAGCCCAGAAAAATAGTCTGACACTGTTTCCACTGTTTCCCCATCTATTTCCCATGAAGTGATGGGACCAGATGCCATGATCTTCATTTTCTGAATGTTGAGCTTTAAGCCAACTTTTTTACTCTCCTCTTTCACTTTCAGTATACGATATTTATCTTTTTCATTCTGATTTACTTTATTCTGTATAGTAGGCTCTAGGTTCATCCACCTCATTAGAACTGACTAAAATGTGTTCCTTTTTATGACTGAGTAATATTACATTGTGTATATGTACCACCTCTTCTTTATCCATTCATCTCTCAATAGACATCTATGTTTTAGCTATTGTAAACAGTGCTGCAATGAACAATGGGGTACATGTGTCTTTTTCAAGATGGGGGACATGTGTCTTTTGGTTTCCTCAGGGTATATGCCTAGGAGTGGAATTTCTGGGACATATGGTGGTTTTATTCCTAGTTTTTAAAAGAATCTCCATACTGTCTTCCACAGTGGCTGTATCAATTTACATTCCCACCAACAGTGCAAGAGGGTTCCCTTTTCTCCACACCCTCTGCAACATTTATTGTCGTAGACTTTTTGATGATGGTCATTCTGACTGGTGTGAGGTGATATCTCATTGTAGTTTTGATTCACGTTTCTCTAATAATAAGCAATGTTAAGCATCTTTTCATTTGTTTGTTAACCATCTGTATGTCTTCTTTGGAGAAATGTCTGTTTAGATATTTTCCCCACCTTTTATTGGGTTGTTTGTTTTTCTGGTATTAAGTTGTATGAACTGCTTGTGTATTTTGGAAATTAATCCTTTGTCAGTTGTTTCATTTGCTATTATTTTTTCCCATTCTGAGGGTTGTCTTTTCACCTTGCTTATAGTTTCCTTTGCTGTGCAAAAGCTTTTCAGTTTAATCAGATCCCACTTGTTTACTTTTGTTTTTATTTCCACTACTCTAGGAGATGGGTCATAGAGGATCTTGCTTTGAATTATGTCGAGTGTTCTGCTTATGTTTTCCTCTAAGGGTTTTATAGTTTCTGGTCTTACATTTAGGTCTTTAATCCATTATGAGTTTATCTTTGTGTATGGTTTTAGGAAGTGTTCTAATCTCATTCTTTTACATGTAGCTCTCCAGTTTCCCCAGCATCACTTATTGAAGAGGTTGTCTTTGCCCTATTGTATATTCTTGCCTCCTTTGTCAAAAACAAGGAACTTATAGGTGCATGGGTTTATTTCTGGGCTTTCTATTTTGTTCCATTGGTATGTATTTCTGGTTTTGTGCCAGTACCATACTGTCTTGATGACTGTAGGTTTGTAGAATATACTCTCTTTGGAAACAGTGAATAAATTACATTTCTTGTGAGCTGTCCTGTTATTAACAAAGGAAGAGAAAGGGCTGGACCTCCAAAATAACCCTCCAACAAATGTAAAGAACATCCTTCCATTGGCCTTGGAAAGGACTTCAGGAAGATTGTTTAATATCTATGCTAATGATTAGCATTTATTTGTGTCAGTAGATCAGAATACAGACAAAAGACTTACTTTCCTACATCTCAATGATATTATGGAAAAAGAAAGGACTCTAGTCAACAAATGGAGCTTCCTCTCTCACAACTGTAGTACCTCAGGAATTAATTTAACCTTCTTCAGCCTCAGTGTATTCACCTATAAAATGGAGATAATGTTTTCCTTGTCTCATAAGTTTGTGACATCATCATTTAATTTTTAAGAATCATGTGTAAGTTAAGATTCTGTCATTTCTCACAATCTTCACACAGAGTAAATGTCCGTCCAATTTAATTCTCAAGTAAAAAAAATTCATACTGCATAAAATGTTACATCTTAAAGCCACTTTTACATATTTCCATTGATTCAAATTAGGAAATGCCCTCTGTTTTCCTCTTATGTTCAAAGTGCAATTTAATGTTCCAGGGACTATGGCCCATGTCTCAGAAGAGTTTGTAAATTGGTGAGTGGAGAGAAACTAAGAAAGGGGTCATGGGAGGCATGTTGAGACATTCATTGGAAATTAAGTTAGAATTGAGTCAGTAAAGCTAGATGTAGGAGGAAAATAAAGAGAAGAGAAGCTCCAGAGGGAAAGGGGTGAGGTCTTTTCAGGGAGTGATCACTAGCCGAGTGACTTCAGAGTAGATTTTTTATGAAGTAAAATCTATATTTTTGTAATCTAGCAGAAATTTCTGTACAGTGAAACCTATTACTGACTCCACAGATGTATTATTAATAATAGAAGTGGGTACCACCTATGGCATTCAAAAGAATAAAAGCAATAATTTAAATATGTTATTTGCATCCTTAAAATACTTTAATCATAATTTTCATGCCTATTTACATGATGTTAATATAGTAACTCATAAAGAAGTCCAATTTTTATAGATTTTTTTAAAAAAATGCTCTTAATTTGTCAAGACAGAGTCAGGCAGACCCTTCAAAGACAAAGTTATGGGGATACAGGTAGTTGAAATGATCAGTTGTTTTTGATTTATATCCAAAAATGAGCAATGATTTAAGTGTTTTAAAATTCACTTTATATATGTGAACATTTTGAAGTTTCCTTTTGTGTTTTCTCTATTTGCTTAAAATATTAATAAAAAGTGATAACCCATCTAGAAATCTGAAGCAATATCAATTTGTTTTTTTCTCTAAAGCTGTTTCTATTGTCACCTGCAAATTAATTTTTTAGTTTGATGAAAGCATGTAAAACATTGCTTCTGTGCAAAATATTAATCAATAACTTTTCTTGTACTATTAGTTACCCTCAAATTACAGCTTGTAAAAGTTTTCCTGAAAACACACTGCATTTTCATATATGCATATTTGCCTATGTATTTTGCATGTAATATTTATATACAAAGGAAGTGACTAAGAAATATATATTAAATAATAAAAATACTATAATAAAACATAATTATAGCTTCATCATCTGAAACAATTTAATGAAAATGTATACATGAACAAAGCAAAGAGCAGAAATGAGATAAACAATACAAACTTTTTTGGGGAGGGGACAGTTGAGGATGGAAAATTTGGATGACATGTTTTATTCTCATTTATGTTTCTGTTAATATAAACCAAAACAATTTGCCAAAAAGCTAAAGAGAAGTGACAATAAAAGATAATGAATGGAGTTCATGGTGCTGAACATGTGATAGATTCTCATTGTCCCAAAGCAATGAATTGCCAAGGAATAAAAATGAAAAACATGTTGTATGATAGAGTTAAACATTTAGGCAACAAATACTTGAACTATTTTCTTCCCAGATGAGATGATTTCTAAGCCATAGGAAATAAGCATTCCAGATCCTTAGTTAATGAGGTCATTTTATTCACCATCCAATTATGCATTTCTAATTCTTCATCACTTTTGAATAAAACAATACTACTATTAAAATTAATATCAAAATATTTATTATGTTTTAGATACTGCTTATATTAATTGATTAAAATGAAAATCAGCCAAAGTCTATAATATACAATGATCAGGAATCCACATGGGCATGTGTGTAGATAAACAAAATGTTGTATAATATATAACTTTTTCTAGAGAAGGAGTCAAGTTTACTTTGCTGTGTGGCAGGGACCCTAGAATTCAATTTTTATCCAGAATCTTAAATAAAAAGCAGGTCAGAACCTTTATTATTTATGTCATTGTAATTCATCTTACTCTTTTAGCATGCTTCTAATCTCTAAGAAGTCACATATTGTAACAAATCCCTGATCATCTGCTTTGCTTTCCCTCTACTTCCCCCCTTCTTTTTCTGTTTCAACTTGCCTATCATTAATCCTATTAATTACAACCAGGCCTGGAAAGTAATTTTATTTCCCAGTCGATCTTATTATCTTCAGAAATATTATCTTCAATATCAAACCTGAATTTTATCAACTATTTCTTTTGTATCACTACTGTCACAATTCTAACACCCTAACAAGCCAGAGTCTACACATGGATGTAGCCAGATGGTCAGTACCAAATTCAGATTGATTATATTCTTTGCAGCTGAAGATGCAGAAGCTGTATACAGTCAGCAAAAACAAGACCTAGAGCTGCCTATGGCTCACATCATTAACTCCTTATTGCAAAATGCAAACTTAAATTGAAGAACATAGGGTGAATCACTAGGCCATTCAGGCATGACCTAAATCAAATCCATTATGATTACACAGTGGAACTGACAAATAGATTCCAGGGATTAGATCTGATACCCAGAATGCCTGAAGAACTATGGACAGAGGTTCATAACATTGGACAGGAGGTGGTAATCAAAACCATCCACAAGAAAAAGAACTGCAAAAAGGCAAAAGAGTTGTCTGAGGAGGTCTTACAAATAGCTGAAAAACGAAGAGAATGAAAGGCAAAGGAGAAAAGGAAAGATATACCCATTTGAATTCAGAGATCAAAAGAACATCAAGGAGAGATATGAAAGCCTTCCTCAGTGATCAGTGCAAAGAAATAGAGGAAAACAGTAGAATGGGAAAGACTAGAGATTTCTCCAAGAAAATTAGAGCTATCAAGGGAATATTTCATGCAAAGATAGGCACAATAAAGAACCTAAAAAAGCAAAAGATATTAAGAAGAGGTGGCGAGGATACACAGAAGAACTATACAAAAAAGATCGTAATGACCCAGATAACCACAAAGGTGTTTTTACTCACTTAGAGCCAGATATCCTAGAGTGCGGTCAAGTAGGCCTTAGGAAGCATCACTATGAACAAAGCTAGTAGAGGTGATGAGCTCTGAGTTTATTCCAGCTGAGCTATTTCAGACCCTAAAAGATGATGATTTTAAAGTGCTACACTCAATATGCCAGCAAATTGGGAAAACTCAGCAGTTGCCACAAGATAGAAAATGTCAGTTTTCATTTCAATCACAAAGAAAGGCAATGCCAAAGAATGTTCAAATTACTGCACAATTGCACTCATTTCATGTGCTAAGCAAGGTCACACTCAAAACCCTCCAAGCTAGGTTTTAGCATTACATGAACTGAGAATTTCCAGGTATACAAGCTGGATTTAAAAATGGCAGAGGAACCAGAGATCAAATTGCCGACATCCATTGAATCATAGAAAAAGCAAAATAATTGTAGAAAAACATCTGCTTCATTGACTATACTAAAACTTTTGACTGTGTAGATCACAACAAACTATGGAAAATTCTTCAGCAGATGTGAATACCAGACCACTGTACCTGCCTCCCAAGAAACCTGTATGCAGATCAAGAAATAACAGTTAGAACCGGACATGGAGCAATTAATGGACTGGCTCCAAACTGAGAAAGGAATATATCAAGGCTGTATATTGTCACCCTGCTTATTTAACTTATATGCAGAGCAGCTGGATGAAGCACAAGCTGGAATTAAGATTGCCAAGATTGTCAATAACCTCAGATATGTGATGGCACAACCCTTATGGCAGAAAGCAAAGAGGAACTAAAGAGCCTCTTGATTTAGGTGAAAGAGAAGAGTGAAACAGTGGCTTAAAACTCCTCTTTCAAAAAACTAAAACAATGTCATTCAGTCCCATCACTTCATGGCAGAAAAATGAGGAAACAGTGACAGACTTTATTTTCTTGGGCTCCAAAACCACTGCAGACTATCACTGCAACCATGAAATTAAAAGATTCTTGCTCCTTGGAAGAAAAGATATGACCAACATAGACAGCATATTAAAAAGCAGGGACATTACTTTGCTGACAAAGGTGAGTATTGTCATAGCTATGATTTTTCCAGTAGTCATGTATGAATGTGAGAGATGGACCATAAAGAAGGCTGAGCATCAAAGCATTGATGCTTTTGAACTGTGGTGTTGGAAAAGACTCTTGAGAGTCCTTTGGACTGCAAGGAAATCAAACCAGTCAGTTGTAAATGAAATCAACTCCAAATATTCATTCGAAGGACTGATGCTGAATCTGAAGCTCCATTACTGTGGCCACCTGATGTGAAGAGCCAACTCATTTTAAAAGATCCTGATGGTGAGAGAAATAGAAGACAGAGGATGAGATGGTTGGATAGCCTCACTGACTCAACGGACATGAGTTTGAGCAAACTCTGGGAGTTGGTGGTGGACAAGGAGGCCGGAGTGCTGTAGTCCATGGGGCTGCAAAGGGTCGGACATCACTGAGTGACTGAACAACAACCAAGCCAGAGACTTGTGTGGGTATCTGCATGTTCAGTCACTTGGTCGTGTCTGACTCTTCACGACCCCATGGACTGTAGCCCACCAGGCTCCTCTGTCCATGGGATTCTCTAGGTAAGAATACTGGAGTGGGCTGCTATTTCCTCCTCCAGGGGATCTTCCTGATCCAGGCATCCAAACAGCATCTCCTGTGTCTCCTGCACTGGCAGGTGGATTCTTTTACCCTGAGCCACCTGAGAAGCCTATGTAACTCCTGTAACAAGTACAAAGAGAAAGTAGATCACTTAGAAAGGAACAAAGACTCTGTGAGTGGGAAGAATGGTCAATCAAACTTGGGTCTTCTTCACAGCATCATTATGATCTCAGATTTGTCTTTTTACCTATATTATCACCTCAATCATCAATATATATTGGACCCATAAGGTATGTTATGTATTTAAATCTATGATTTCTATCAAGGCTCTTGCTTCACCTTAGCATTGTGAGGGAAAGCTAATGATGTATTTTTACAAATCATTTTTTTTTAAATCACACATGCTTATGTGAGCAATATTAGAAAACAAAGATAAGCAGAAAGAACAATTGTAACTCTGAAACCACTATGTACATGTTTATATACATATTTTTTGTCTTTTCTTCTATACACAAATGTGTATTTTTTACAAAAATTA
This sequence comes from Bos javanicus, assembly GCF_032452875.1. Classification (NCBI taxonomy): domain Eukaryota; kingdom Metazoa; phylum Chordata; class Mammalia; order Artiodactyla; family Bovidae; genus Bos; species Bos javanicus. The sequence goes on from NC_083868.1 coordinate 76,670,113, forward strand.
AACTATTGCAATCCTTTTATCTTTATTATGTATTTTCTATTCTTAAATAATAACTTAAGTAGGCATCTTTCTCCATATGTAAAGGGAGGTAGGAATTTGGATAATATGACCTTTATATTTTCTTCAACTTGAGGGTGACATGATTTCTTTTAAAAGGATGATTATTAAGGCAAAGCTTGTTAAAGACTTTAATGGATACTTAGAGAATGATTATAACTGGTTTATGCATCTGTTTGCCAATTACTTTTGAATATTTATTTGTAGTATAGAGAAACAATGGTTGCTCTGTTGTATCCAAGGTGTGCTGCTGCTGCTGCTGCTGCTGCTGCTAAGTCGCTTCAGTCGTGTCCGACTCTGTACAACCCCAGAGATGGCAGCCCACCAGGCTCCCCCGTCCCTGGGATTCTCCAGGCAAGAACACTGGAGTGGGTTGCCATTTCCTTCTCCAATGCATGAAAGTGAAAAGTGAAAGTGAAGTCGCTCAGTCGTGTCCGACTCTTTGCGACCCCATGGACTGCAGCCCATCAGGCTCCTCCATCCATGGGAGTTTCCAGGCAAGAGTGCTGGAGTGGGTTGCCATTGCCTTCTCCGATCCAAGGTGTGCAAATGTATTAAAAATGGTCTTAATCTTATTGCTCTGACTAAGGTGCTGAAATCTGCCCCTGAAATTGCATCTCAACTACTAAGAAGCTAGAACCTGTTATATAGAGTGAAGTAAGTCAGAAAGAGGAAAACTAATATAGTATATTAATGCATATATATGGAATCTAGAAAAATGATATTGATGAAATTATTTGCAAAGAAAGAATGGAGATGGAGATGTAGAAAATAGACTTGTAGACACAGTGGAAGAGGGAGCGAGAGGGACAAATGGAGAAAGGAGCAGCAGCATACGTATTGTATCTGGTGTAGAATGGTCAGTTGGTGAGAAGTTGATGTGGAGCAAAGGGATCACAGTCTGGAGCTCTGTGATGACCTGGAGGGATGGGATAGAGGCAGGAAGGGAGGATAGGAGGGAGAGAATATATGTGTACTTATGGCTGACTTGCATTGTTGTAGTAAAGATTAAGGTTAAAGCCGCACTGTAGCTCACTTTAAAATATTGAACATATGGAAAGCAAGAAAACTTATATGACATACTTAAGAGACCATAACACAAATACACAACAGAAATTACAGATAGATATTTTCAGGATATAAATTAGAATTATGCTAATCTTAATGTCATTATTAAATAAAACAGTGAATTTGTGACATATGTTATATTGTGATTTCTTGCTTTTATAACTGAACTTGAGTATGAAATTTTGGCAAGTGGAAAAAATTCACTTCTGTGCCAGTATCTTTCCTCTCCCTGGAATTTCCTTCCTTTCAATTAATGTTGAAAACTCTTCTATTTGTAAACTCTCTTCTCATTATTTACACAGTTTTCCGTCTAAGTGTCACTAAATATACTTGACACTTGTGTCTTAAGGGAGACAAGTTAGTTCCATGGCTGGTTATTCAAGTATTAGATTGTCAGCATTCATCTGCATCTCATTCATTTAGCAGAAATCACTTACTAGCCACTCTATACTAGTCTATGCTTTGAGGGAAAAGCAAAAGCAATGAGCGTGAGAGATAAGACAAAACAAATAAGCATAATATACATGTTTTTAAATGGTACATTACATAAGACAATATAAATAGTGATGAGGAGACTGAATATAGAAAGAGTTTAATTCCATATTAAGACAGTTATTGCAAGAGTATGAATAAAGAGTAAGGATTGATGAAGTGGCATTTGACTAATGGAAGCTGGAAGATCATTTGACAAGAAAGGAAATAATGAGAACAAAATCATTCAGGAAGGAATTTATGGTGCATGAAGTAGAGTGATGGTATACAAAGCTGAGAAATTAGGTGGTAAAAATATGTAGAGAACTTTCTCTTTATCCAGAAATATTTTATGGAGTTTAGACTTTACTTTAGAAAATAAGGATTCATGCAGGCTTTTGGGAAAAAGCATTATCCATTCATAACGATTGTGATCCACACAAAGGCTTTGGCATAGTCAATGAAGCAGAAATAGATGTTTTTCTGGAACTCTCTTGCTTTTTCCATGATCCAGCAGATGTTGGCAATTTGATCTCTGGTTCCTCTGCCTTTTCTAAAACCAGCTTGAACATCTGGAAGTTCACAGTTCACGTATTGCTGAAGCCTGGCTTGGAGAATTTTGAGCATTACTTTCCTAGCGTGTGAGATGAGTGCAACTGTGCGGTAGTCTGAGCATTCTTTGGCATTGCCTTTCTTTGGGATTAGAATGAAAACTGACCTTTTCCAGCCCTGTGGCCACTGCTGAGTTTTCGAAATTGGCTGGCATATTGAGTGTAGCACTTTCACAGCATCTTTCAGGGTTTGAAATAGTTCAACTGGAATTCCAGCACCTCCACTAGTTTTGTTCGTAGTGACGCTTTCTAAGGCCCACTTGACTTCACATTCCAGGATGTCTGGCTCTAGGTCAGTGATCACACCATCGTGATTATCTGGGTCATGAAGATCTTTTTTGTACAGTTCTTCTGTGTATTCTTGGCACCTCTTCTTAATATCTTCTGCTTCTGTTAGGTCCATACCATTTCTGTCCTTTATCGAGTCCATCTTTGCATGGAATGTTCCCTTGGTATCTCTAATTTTCTTGAAGAGATCTCTAGTGTTTCCCATTCTGTTGTTTTCCTCTATTTCTTTGCATTGATTGCTAATGAAGGCTTTCTTATCTCTCCTTGCTATTCTTTGGAACTCTGCATTCAGATGCTTATATCTTTCCTTTTCTCCTTTGATTTTCGCTTCTCTTCTTTTCACAGCTATTTGTAAGGCCTCTCCAGACAGCCATTTTGCTTTTTTGCATTTCTTTTCCATGGGGATGGTCTTGATCCCTGTCTCCTATACAATGTCACGAACCTCAGTCCATAGTTCATCAGGCCCTCTATCTATCAGATCTAGTCCCTTGAATCTATTTCTCACTTCCACTGTATAATCATAAGGGATTTGATTTAGGTCATACCTGAATGGTCCAAATAGGAAAAGGAGTACGTCAAGGCTGTATATTGTTACCCTACTTATTTAACTTATATGCAGAGTACATCATGAGAAACACTGGGCTGGAAGAAGCACAAGCTGGAATCAAGATTGCCAGGAGAAATATCAATAATCTCAGTTATGCAGGTAACACCACCCTTATGGCAGAAAGTGAAGAGGAACTAAAAAGCTTCTTGATGAAAGTCAAAGAGGAGAGTGAAAAAGTTGGCTTAAAGCTCAACATTCAGAAAATGAAGATCATGGCATCTGGTCCCATCACTTAATGGGAAATAGATGGGGAAAGAGGGGAAACAGTGTCAGACTTTATTTTTGGGGGTGATTGCAGCCATGAAATTAAAAGATGCTTACTCCTTGGAAGAAAAGTTATGACCAACCTAGATAGCATATTCAAAAGCAGAGACATTTCTTTGCCAACAATAGTCCATCTAGTCAAGGCTATGGTTTTTCCAGTAGTCATGTATGGATGTGAGAGTTGAACTATGAAGAAGGCTGAGCACCAAAGAATTGATGCTTTTGAACTGTGGTGTTGGAGAAGACTCTTGAGAGTCCCTTGGACTGCAAAGGACATCCAACCAGTCCATTCTAGAGGAGATCAGCCCTGGGTGTTCTTTGGAAGGAATGATTCTAAAGCTGAAACTCCAGTACTTTGGCCACCTCATGCGAAGAGTTGACTCTTTGGAAAAGACTCTGACACTGGGAGGGATTGAGAGCAGGAGGAGAAGGGGACGACAGAGGATGAGATGGCTGAATGGCATCACTGACTCGATGGACGTGAGTTTGAGTGAACTCCAGGAGATGGTGATGGACAGGGAGGCCTGGAGTGCTGCAATCTGTGAGGTCGCAAAGAGTCAGACATGACTGAGCGACTGAACTGAACTGAACTGATTCATAACTATATTTTAGGAAAATAAAGATATCAATAAACATAGGAGGCAATAAGGAGGAAGTGGAATAAGGGGTTAGGCGAATATCCTAGCATTGGCAGTAGCAAAAGAAAGGAAAGCTAGAAAGGACAGTACTGTATTATTTTTTCCCCAGAAGAAACAAAAATAAGATTTTATTTGACAATGAAAAGAATACTGTGTTGGTGAAAACCTCTAGTTGAAGTGTTTATTATGTGCAATGTTTTTATTGATCTTATTTAATTCTGTGGGAAAATCTATAATTGGGTATGAATTCTTATTCTTTACTGTTCTCTCTCTCATCCTCCCACTGTCCTAATTGGTATTAGCTTGTTCAGTTTCACAGATGAAAGAAAGGCAGAGGGGAGAGAATGAATTCTGGAGCTATTTTCTAAAAGCTGATATACATTATGTGCTTAATAAATCTAACCTAGTCATGTGTATAAAATTTTAAAATCCTACAGAAAAGGCAGGATACACATGATCAGCCTCTTGTTTTTTTGTTGTTGTTGTTGTTTGTTTGTTATCTCACGAATGCTTACATTCTGGATTGAGATCCATTCAACATGGCATTTTTAACAGCCCACTCAATATATTGAAATTCCTGTAAAGAACATATTTTAATATGATTTATTAAAAACAATGTTCAAATAAACTGGAAAATGTTCATCTATCAAGGTAACTATTTAAAAGTTATTCATTGAACAAATACAATATTAATGGAGTGGTTAAAATGAGACACTAGATTTGCTCAATTTAGGAAATAAATGCACACATGATACAGTCTCTTGTCTTCAAAAACTTTTTATCCTAGTTTGGGACACAGATGTATAAACAGATAACTTATATGTAACTAAAGATTTGCATAAATTAAAAAAAAACTTACTGACAGGATCTAGCGATGAGATGTAGAGGAACGAGTACTGCAGTGACAGTCTGGAAGTCTGACTTCTGATTCACTTTGTCACTTATAGTCTGTACAACCTTGCGTTCTAAGTCATTTTCTTTATGAAACAGAAATTTGCATGCAGGGGATTTTCTTAGGTATGTTCTCAGGAACAAACATGTCAGGGACTATATGCATATTCGGGAAAAGAGAAAAAAATAAATGGTGTTTCAGTTAAAGCCCTCAGACAAACACATGGGGAACTCTGGAGCTGACCTGCCCTTCAAATTTGAAGTAAGGAACTTAGTTTTTGTACCCCAACCTTCAAAGTAGGATTAATCTTGGGTGTGGCAGCTTCTTTCCGCTGAAGTCCATCCTTGAAGAGTTAGGGGAATGAGTGCCTTAACCCTGAAAGGGATTTTGGATCACTCATAGTGTTCCTTAAGATGTACCTCTTGCACTGCTCAGATTCACTTGTATCAACAATAAGTTCATTTCATATGAAAACATCTCCTGTAATATTCTGGTTTATCTTTTTTTTTCCTGTTGAAACTCAGAAGAATTTAAAAAATTTAGTGTTCACAAAGAAGTTCATCTTGGGAGTGCAACTGATACTCATTATATGGCTTATTATCCATTCTTGGTGCACCCTAAACTTCTGCTAGCAACCCTGCTTGTCTAGGTGGCTTACCTTGTAGTGATTCAGACTGTCATTTATATGTGATCTGATGTGCTGGTCACCATGATCTTCCTGCCATAAATAGCTCTGGCTGATGCTCTTGTCCGTTTACCATTAAATTGGGCAAGAGGGTACTGTTATTCCAGTCGGTCAGACAGATGTCAAGCACTTCCTCCATATAACCGTTTTGTATTGGTAGCCCAGTATCCTCCTGATAGCTAGGATAAACTACCCATACAATTGTTTCTTTTTCTTATCTGTTAATCTCTTAGCACAAAGAACCCAAATGACTTAGAAATAACCACAGCATAAGGTTCTAGGAGACTCTTACTATATCTCTGATGGAGGTGTCCCTCCTCTAAGAAGAGGACATCCAGAAAATGGAGATTAAAGCACAAATTCTTCAAGTGAATCAATGGGTGAGGGTAAATGGACCATTCTTACCTCCTTGATATGGGAACTACATATTTTACTTAATGGAGGCCTAGCACCATAAAATAGATCACTGATTTATGGTGTAAACCACATCCAAGAGGATAACATATCACCTTTGTGGGTTATCATCTTCAAGTTGGTGCTTCATCTGTATTACTCAATTATGTTGGCAGATTCCAGGTGAGAAGGAATGTAATGAGTCATATGCTCACTTCTATATCTCTTTTGGTATAGTTTCCTCTTTCTGAAATTATATTATCAGTATTCTCAGGTGTCTTAGATGGTAAAGTATCTGTCTGAAATGCAGGAGACTCAGGTTCGATTCCTGGGTCAGGAAGATCCCTTGGAGAAGGAAATGGCAACCTATTCCAGTATTCTTGCCTGGAGAATCCCACAGACAGAGGTGCCTGGTGGGCTGCAGTCCATGGAGTCACAAAGAGTCAGATACAACTGAGCAACTAACACTAACTAACTAACCAGTCTAAGTGGTAGATCTGAAAATCTATATGTTTTTGGATAGTGGTACTGGCCAAGAGAGTAGTAAATGTAGGCCTATAACTTAAACATATATCTGCTGCTGCTAAGTCGCTTCAGTCATGTCTGACTCTGTGCGACCCCATAGATGGCAGCCCACCAGGCTCCCCTGTCCCTGGGATTCTCCAGGCAAGAACACTGGAGTGGGTTGCCATTTCCTTCTCCAACGCATGAAAGTGAAAAGTGAAAGTGAAGTCGTTCAGTCGTGTCTGACTCTTCGCGACCCCATGGACTGCAGCCTACCAGGCTCCTCCATCCATGGGATTTTCCAGGCAAGAGTTCTGGAGTGGGGTGCCATTGCCTTCTCCAAACATGTATCTACCTCAGTCAAAATGAATTTCTACCCTTTTCTGATGAAAGGGATCCAATATATTCATCTTGAAACCAGATAACTAGCTGATCTCCTTGAGAGATGTGGCAGAAGCTCTGTGTTAGTTTCCATTGATGGTAGATTGATACTACGCTAGAGCTAGATCAGATCGGGGTTGTTGAAGACCATGTTGGTGGGTCTCTGCATGCACTGCCCTCATCTTCACCATCAAGGCTGCTCAATTTCTCAGCTTGTTATGTTCCATTACAGTGTCTTTTAGGCTTCTCCCATGGTTAGGTTTTCTATGGTGAATATTAACTTGAAATGAAAATATCTTCACATTCATGCCTACACCAATAGCTTTTGATGTATCATCTTGTCCAGGCTAGGAGATAGATTTAAGGGTTTCCACTTTACTTTCCCCATTTCAACAGCCCTGATCCCAGAGGTTAAAAAACCAGCATAGGGTTCCTTCAATAACCAAATATGTCCATTCCAATTATGTGTTCAAAAACTAGAGGAAAGAATTCTGGGATGTCTGCAGACCCAGTGAAAACAATGTCAGCTGCACTTGGGCTAGAATTCCACTTCCTATCAGGTCCTCACATGCACCAACTTTAACCACAGGACTGTAATAATGGTTCAGACCCTCAAGTGTTAATATCAGTTTAAATTCTTCCACAGGGTTCAAAATGTCAGAGTATTCACATTTTCATGAATGCTCTGAATTTATGGTTATCTGGTTAAGAAGTCCTAAGTCCTCTGGAAGATTAGGGAAATATAACTCTATACATGCCTTGGTGTTCAAAGTCATTCCTCATGGAGACTCAGCCTCTCCATTAATCAATGGATTAATTAATCGAATTTGAGAATTGGCTCAGATATGGAAACTAGACAAGGGATTGGAATATTTTATTGGAGTGGCTGCTAGTACTCTTATTGGCTGACCACCCATCTTTCCCACAGGAACACTGTATCCTTTGAAACATTTCCATAGTTTTGGGGTTGCACACTGACATTGATACTCATTACCATAATGACTTCAAACTTGCTGTTATCTGGCATCTCTTATTTTAGGATCTTATTATTCCCATTACTATCAGTGACCCCAGTTCTTAGCATCTCCTCCTGTCATATACTTTGGACTGGAGAGGGTAACCATCAATGAGCTTTTCTTTTTTTATTTTTATTTTTATTAGAGCATAGTTGCTTTACAATGTGGTATTACTTTCTGTTATATGGCAAAGGAGATCAGCTATATAGATACATATATCCCCTCTTCTTAGAATTTCCTTCCTATTTAGGTCACCACAGAGCACTGAGTAGAGTTCCTTGTGCTATACAGTTGGTTCTCATTAGTTATCTATTTTATACATACTGGTATCTATCTTATCAGAGCACTGCTAATCACTCTGGTAAACAGAGTCCTCTTTTGTAACATAATCAGCTATTGTTCTTTCTGGCTTCATTTAATAAATCTACTCTAGCATGCCCATTTGTCTTTCATTGTCTGCCTTAGTATTTCTGATGTTTCTACTTCAGTTAGGTGGGGGCCATTATTTTCTTCTGGGGCTTCCCTGGTGGCTCAGCTGGTAAAGAAACTGCCTGCAAGGAAGGAGACCCAGGTTTGGTCTCTGGGTAGGGAAGATCACCTGGAGTGGGGCATGGCAATCCACTCCAGTATTCTTGCCTGGAAAATCCCATGGACAGAGGAGTCTGGTGGGCTACAGTCCACAGGATTGCTCAGTCAGATACAACTGAAGCAACTTAGCACACAGAACATTATTTTCTTGTAACTTCCAATAGTAATTTTGACATTGTATTCATGCCATATTTCAGGGTCTTGTACCACTTATTCTTGTAAACGTTCTGCCTCTCCTTGATCCAACACATTCAGGATTCATTTAACTATGTGTACCTGAGGTATTCTGATGCATATTTATTTTAATATAAATTTATTTTCATTGGAGGCTAATGACTTTACAATATTGTATTGGTTTTGCCATATGTTCTTGTGCATATTTAAGAAAAGAGGTGAGCATTCAAGGCATTGAAAGGAGGTATATAAATGATAATTACATATTAAGAATCAATGCATACTTAATTGAATTCTATGTTAACTTGATGCTTCCCATTTATATATGTCCTTACCCTTATTGAATATGGATATACTAAACACAGAACTTGCCCTCGTTTTTTCAGTAGATCATCACTTCAAATGCGTATCACTTTAGGTAAGCACATGCACACACACATACACACATACACAGTTACACATATGTAAATACTCACACATCCTCCATGGTTCTGGACCCACGAGTTTAAACAGGCTTGAACTAGGTCAAAGGATGAGAGGAAGAGGAGTTCATATCTTTTAATGTTTAAGTGACCTCAGTTATGCATGAACAAGAAGACTGAATCCAACTTGCCAAGTAGGTCATCAGACAGTACCATGAAAGATCAGAACAATCTGGTCATGGATCATCCTTTACAACAGTGGTTCATTACCTTCTATTTTAGCTCATGAACAAATAGCTCCTTGCTGCCAGAAATACAGTGGGTGGAGAACAGAGAAATTCCTAATTCAATATTGGAATTCTTTGGAACGTAATTTACCAAGGCCAAGTTAGAAGATCATGAAGTGATAGAGTCACAAGAGAAAAATAAGTCTTATTGCAGAGATGAGAAATATTGACAAAACAACTTTTAGATATGAAATAAGCAAAATTGATTGTGACTAGGCCTTTACAAAAAAATACCAGAAGAAATGTTACTGATAATCTCTTCTGACAAACTCTAAGCCTCTTTATGATTATCAGAATTTGTAGGTTTCCCATTACTGTTAACACCATGGATAAAATACTGTATTTTAATGAAATTTAAGTATTATATGTATCTTTTTCTTTTCTAACCTGGCATTTTATCTTCATGTTTAATTATATAGGGTATAGTACTCTCTCTCTGTCTTTCCTCACCTCTACATTTTGAGAAAAAAAAAAGTCTCCTCAGCATAAATCTCCCTCTAAAATATGTTTTTGCATGATTAATTCTTATAGAAGTCTGATAAGGACACTTGAAAATAGGACATTGATTTCATTAAATAAAGAAAAGGGAAGAGTGTTTTTGAAACCTCTTAATTAATTTCATTAAAATGGATCCATTAAAGGGAAAAAAGAATCTTGAAGGATATGAGGAGTCTGGCACAACTAAGCTTACTCTCATCCCCAAGGTCATATATTAAGCTGGCTCACTTGAAATTTCCATTTCTATAGGACAGATATGGTCTAATATTGGCGATTTCATATAATTTAGTCTACCTAAATAGGTATCAATAATGTACTGTAATGAAAAAATAATCTGTGAAAGTGCTTAGCAAATTAAACTGTCAAACAAAATAAATAAACAAAAGCCTAGAAGTAACTACTTCACATATAATTGAAATTAATGTATTTTTTCTGAGAAATTGTTTGATAGTAAAATAATGCTTTATAATTTCAAAATTTACAGCTAATTCAGATAATTTGTAACAATTATCTGAAACACTTTGGAGTTTAGTCCAAATGTAGGACCAGTAATGATCATTACAAAATGCCAACCTATCAACAATGTGCTTGTTAGTTAACTTTATCTTGGATTTTATTGGGTGAAAAAGCTTTCTTCTCCATACAAAGGTGTGTAGCTTCACTTGGAGACCTTCATTAGACTCTAAAATTTCAAAATATGCTATATGGTAAAGTTATAGTTACAGTTCTGAGGAATAAAGCAAAGCCTCGAACTCAGATACTCTTCCTATTTTTGGGGAGCCATTGCTGTCAGTTTTGGAACAATACTTTAGTGGAACATAAATATTTGCTGCTTATCTTGAATCCATTCCAATGAAAAAGCTGTCCTTTATATGTATGGTTAACTAGGTCAGCATATACCAGCATTCAGGGATCTACTTTTATTCCAATAGGTGCAATCAAATGTAACAGTGAAATGCAGAGGTTCTTCTAAGGACAATAACTAAGGGACTTCTGTGGGCTAAAATTCAGTCTCTTGAATTGCTAATGTCCTTCTGTGCTGCAGAAAATTATAAAAGTAATTGTTAAGGAAAGATTGTCTTGCAAATGATATAACGAAGAAATATATGCCAAATATATCTCTAAATCTAAATAGCAAAGTAGCACTTCATATTCTCATAGTATTTAGGGAAGTGATGGAAGCATTGAAAAGGTATTCAGAAAAGGTTTGTTAAAATAACAAAAGAATAAATGCATTAATTAATGAATTAATTAATTATTTTAGAGGTCAACATGGTACCTCATGTGTATGCAACACCTTACCATTTATCAAGCACTTTCAAATATATACAATATGATTTTGATATTCAGAGGAAGTATGAGGTGCTGACATGCACATACAATTTGGAACGAGAGGATAAAGATTTGTAATTCTTTCTGTTTAGACACTTTGAGCACGCAAACACTTTGAATCTTAATTTCTACATCTGTAAATAGGATTGATAAAACCTGTATAAAAAGTGTTGCTGCAAAAATTGAGAGGTTGCATGTAAAAAGTGATCTATAAAAACAGTTTAAGTGTTAGAACATCTAATTAGAGATGAACAAGCTTCAACTCTGGAAATTGTTACTTGATGAAAGTACAGCTACAAATCCAGTTTCCCAGATGTGGTTTACAGCAATACTGTTATTCATCATTTTAATCATTCTTATGAACTCCTTATAGTGTTTGTATATAAACCCATATGGAAGTGACAAACAGATTCAAGGGGTTAGATCTGATAAACAGAGCGCCTGAAGAACTATGGACAGAGGTTTGTGACATTGTACAGGAGGCAGTGATGAGGACCATCCCAAAGAAAAAGAAATGCAAAAAGGCAAAATGATTGTCTGAGGAGGCCTTACAAATAGCTGAGAAAAGAAAAGCTAAAGGCAAAGGAGAAAAGGAAAGACATAACTATTTGAATGCAGAGTTCCAAAGAAAGCAAAGAGAGATAAGAAAGCCGTTCTCAGTGATCAATACAGAGAAATAGAAGAAAACAATAGAGTGGGAAAGACTAGAGATTGCTTTGAAAAAATTAGAACTACCAAGGGAACATTTCATGCAAAGATGGGCACAATAAAGAACAGAAATGGCATGGATCTAAATGTTTTCCTAATTTCTTCTCCGTTCTAAGCTGGTTCATGAAAATCAGCCTTAACTAAGTTGCCAACTTTTGATTTCCACACTCGTGTTTCTAAGCAATGAGTGTTCAGCCACTTTGTTGTTCAGTCGCTCAGTCGTGTCTGATTCTTTGTGACCCCATGGACTGCAGCATGCCAGACTTCCCTGTCTTTCACCATCTCTCAGAACTTGGTCAAACTCATATCCATTCAATCACTTTATCTGCTATTAGTTCTCTGAGTGTTACTGAGTCCAAGCTCATACTGATCAATGCATGACAGGCCAATAAAACGAGACACAAAGTATTGGGGTAAGAAACATCAACTTTATTCAGAAATCCAGCAGACAGGATGGCAGATTAGTATCCCAAAGAATCATCATACAGAATTAGAATTTAGGCTTCTTTTATACTAAAAGGGACTTTTTTTTTTTGGTGTTAGTTCTAGAAGTTCTTATAGGTCTTCATAGAACTGTTATGCAGCCAAGAAATTAAAAGACGCTTGGTCCTTGGAAGAAAAGCTATGGCCAACCTAGATAGCATATTAAAAAGCAGAGACAGCACTTTGCTGACTAAGGTGTGTATAGTCAAACCTACGGTTTTTCTAGTAGTCATTTTTGGATGTGAGAACTGGACCATAAAGAAAGCTGAGTGCCGAAGAATTGATGCTTTTGAACTCTGGTGTTGGAGAAGACTCTTGACAGTCCCTTGAATGGCAAGGAGATCAAAGCAGTCAATCCCAAAGAAAATCAGTCCTGAACATTCACTGGAAGGACTGATGCTGAAGCTGAAACTCCAATCCTTTTGCCACCTGATGCAAAGCACTGACTCATTGGAAAAGACTATGATGTTGGGAAAGGTTGAAGGTGGCAGGAGAAGGGGATGGCAGAGGATGAGATGGTTGGATGACATCACCAACTGGATGGACATGAATTTTAGTAAGATCCCGGAGTTGGTGATGGACAAGGAAGACTGGTGTGTTGCAGTCCATGGGGTCGCAAAGAGTCAGACATGACTGAATGACTGAGCTGAACTGAACTGAAGAACATATAGAATGTTCTTACACATTTAAGTTCATTATCCCTTAGTAAGCATTTTTAATTACAATCTTAATATTTTAACAATTCATTCAAGGCCTCTAGCTCCCTTCTTTTAATGACTGTAATGAATGGCTTGTGCTCTTGAATGGAACAAAGCCATTAAATTTCTTCCTCTTTTCAGCAAACTTTATTTGAAAACAGTTGTATGTTACCCTTATTGATAAGGGCTTTGCAGGTGGCCCAGTGGTGAAGAATCTGCCAGTTTGTGGCCCATTTGGCTGTTTTATTACTTCACTACTGAGTCGTGCTTGCCAGCTTTTGTTGAGAAATAACAGGAGGTCATACACAGTGTCAAGAAAATGTTGGCATCATTAGAGAAACAGGTAGTGTATTAGTTGCAATGAATTCAGACTCACTGATGGTAGGATTAATGATACAGGAGATGTAAGAGACATGGGTTCAATCCTTGGGTCAGGAAGATCCCCTAGAGGAGGATATGGCAACCAGCTCCAGTATTCTTGCCTGGAAAACTCATGGACAGAGGAGCCTGGCGGGCTATGGTCCAGGAGGCTGCAAAGAGTCAGACATGACTGAGTGCACACGCACACACACATACACACACACTCATTGATAAATTTATTAATAAGTCCACAAGGCAGTTTCCACTTTTAGACTTTCTTATCTTTTTCTGCAGACTTCAGCCAAATGCAGTATTTCCTTCCAAGAATCCTCTTTTCAAATTCCCCTCAAATTAAGCCAGATTCTCCTGATTTTCTCTCCCTGAGAACCCTGAACATTTTCTTTATGGCAAGTCCTACAGTTTGAGTCTTTGAGGGCCAATAAGTTTCCAATATTATTTATCTTTTTTTGCCCCAATATAATTTATCTTTTTTGGGGATATAGCATTCTCAAACCATGTTGAATGAATACATGAATCATCCAAAATATTAGCCTCAATGGTCTCTCTTTCTGTGAACATTCCTTGCATCATTCTGCTAAGAAAGACTTCATCAAAGATCTGGTGTTTTAGTCCAGAAAATAAATACCTCATCTTGTGTTCATCTGAGCTAGATACAGAATAGGAAATTGGCTTAATATACCATTTTTTTTTCACAAAAATCATGAAGGAAAAGTTAAAGCCTTTGAAGCTAAACAAAATATACCTTTCTTTGCTTATTTATTATACCATGTTCCAATCTTCCCAGTCTGATTGCATCCCATTCTGACCTATAACTAAACCTATTCATTCATATGACATGCCACTTTCTCTTTCTGTGTTGCTGGGAGAAACTCCAAAGATTTTAGAGACTTGCCCCATATGTGAGGATAAAGTCTGATGGAGACACTTGTGAATGATATATCAAAATGAAGTACTGGCATTGGAATAATTAGGGATTCTAGGATAGAAGTCACCTTAGTTTTCAATGTAGGGAAGATAAGTATGTAACTCTGGGGGCCTAGAGGGTTACTCTCTCCTCTAAGTGATTTTGTACTTTCACTTTTTTTTTTTTCCTTCTGAGCTTCTGTGGATCTCTTTGGAATGTGCTGTTCATTTCAGCATGGATGCACTCAGCAGTTTGTGGCCTGTTTGGCTGTTTTATTACTTCACTGCTGAGTCGTGCTTGCCAGCTTTTGTTGAGAAATAACAGGAGGTCATACACAGTGTCAAGAAAATGTTGGCATCATTAGAGAAACAGGTAGTGTATTAGTTGCAATGAATTCAGACTCACTGATGGTAGGATTAATGAAATCCGTGTCTGGCACTCTCAGCAGCTCAATAGAGTTTGCAATGAGCTATAGCTTGGACACCAGAGAGGCTCAGCAAGACCCCTGGCCCTTGGCCTGCTTGATCAAGCCAGACTGGCCCAAGGTATTGAAAAACAAGTGCAAGCCTAAAACACTTACCTAGAAAGGGAGGAGCAAACAGATGTGAGGAGACAGAGAGGGCAAAAGAGAAAGGAAGGGAAGTGAGAGGATGGGAATGGAGGGAAAAGAGAGATGGAAGGAAGAATGGAAGGCTGGGAAGGAGGGAGAGAAGAAGGGAAGGAAGGAAGGAAGGAAAAGGGAGCATAGAGACAGAATTACATAAAATGTTACTCTTGAGCAATTTCCAATTGAGTTAAAATAAACAGTCGTAGCAACCCTTTATTAATTGCCTTGCTATTGATGAATCATTGATGCCAAAGCTTTACATGTATTAATGAATGTAATCTCACAACTACACAGTGGTGTCAGCAGTAGATGTATTAGTTAGTGTCAGGTATCCGTTTTGCAGATGACAAACTGAGACACAGGGAAAGTAGGTAAACTGACCAAGAGTGTACAGCTAGGCAAGGGTAGACCTAGGATTTGAACCTTGGAAAATCTGATTACAGAGCCTGTGCTCTTAAACACTGGGTACAACTACTACTCTCCTGAGGCTGTCACCCACATGCAGCTGGTAACCCACAAAAGTGGCTTGGTGAATCTGGGAAGAAGTCCTAGAAATATGGAATGATAGATGTAGTAGACATCTACAGAAGGTAGATTTTTTTAGAGAAATACTGGAGTGAAGGAATTTATATATCTCATGCTTCAATATGGACAATTTTCCCCTCTAAATGCTATATCATGGACAGGAGCTTATCCTCCTGTTCCATACAAACTATCTGCCCTTTAGTCCTTCCTTTTACTTACAGACTCTGGAGATTATACTGCTTCTAGATATAATTTACTTAAATTACTGAATGTATAGCTAGGGAGGGTCAGAGAGGAAAAGACACTGGTATATAAAAAGGCAGTGGGGATGAAAGAATCCAGGGCTCCTGAGCTCTAGGTGAGTGCTCTCTTTAGTCCACATGCAGAGAGACCTAAGCTATAATAGGTTATCACAAAATCCCTTCTCCTTCTGCCCCCAATCCCTCCCAGCATCAGAGTCTTCTCCAATGAGTCAACTCTTCGCATGAGGTGGCCAAAGTATTGGAGTTTCAGCTTTAGCATCAGTCCTTCCAAAGAACACCAGGACTGATCTCCTTTAGAATGGACTGGTTGGATCTCCTTGGAGTCCAAGGGACTCTCAAGAGTCTTCTCCAGCACCACAGTTCATAAGCATCAATTCATCGGTGCTCAGCTTTTTTCACAGTTCAACTCTCACATCCATACATGACCACTGGAAAAATCATAGCCTTGACTAAACGGACCTTTGTTGGCAAAGGAATGTCTCTGCTTTACAATATGCTATCTAGGTTGGTCATAACTTTTCTTCCAAGGAGTAAGCATCTTTTAATTTCATGGCTGCAGTCACCATCTGCAGTGATTTTGGAACCCCCCAAAATAGTCTGACACTGTTTCCACTGTTTCCCCATTGATTTCCCATGAAGTGATGGGACCAGATGCCATGATCTTCATTTTCTGAATGTTGAGCTTTAAGCCAACTTTTTCACTCTGCTCTTTCACTTTCATCACGAGGCTTTTGAGTTCCTCTTCACTTTCTGCCACAAGGGTGTTGTCATCTGCAAATCTGAGGTTATTGATATTTCTCCCAGCAATCTTGATTCCAGCTTGTGCTTCTTCCAGCCCAGCGTTTCTCATGATGTACTCTGCATATAAGTTAAATAAGCAGGGTGACAATATACACCCTTAATGTACTCCTTTTCCTATTTGGAACCAGTCTGTTGATCCATGCAGTTCTAACTGTTGCTTCCTGACCTGCATATAGGTTTCTCAAGAGGCAGGTCAGGTGGTCTGGTATTCCCATCTCTTTCAGAATTTTCCACAGTTTATCGTGATCCCTACAGTCAAAGGCTTTGGCATAGTCAATAAAGCAGAAATAGATGTTCTTCTGGAACTCTCTTGCCTTTTCCATGATTCAGCAGATGTTGGCAATTTGATCTCTGGTTCCTCTGCCTTTTCTAAAACCAGCTTGAACATCTGAAAGTTCATGGTTCACATATTGCTGATGCCTGGCTTGAAGAATTTTGAGCATTACTTTACTAGCATGTGAGATGAGTGCAATTGTGCAGTAGTTTGAACATTCTTTGGCATTGCCATTCTTTGGGATTGGAATGAAAACTGACCTTTTCCAGTCCTGTGGCCACTGCTGAGTTTTCCAAATTTGCTGGCATATTGAGTGCAGCACTTTCACAGCATCATCTTTCAGGATTTGAAATATAGCTCAACTGGAATTCCATCACCTCCACTAGCTTTGTTCATAGTGACGCTTTCTAAGGCCCACTTGACTTCACATTCCAGGATGTCTGGCTCTAGGTCAGTGATAACACCATCGTGATTATCTGGGTCATGAAGATCTTTTTTTGTACAGTTCTTCTGTGTATTCTTGCCACCTCTTCTTAATATTTTCTGCTTCTGTTAGGTCCATACCATTTCTGTCCTTTATCGAGCTCATCTTTGTATGAAATGTCCCCTTGGTATCTCTGATTTTCTTGAAGAGATCTCTAGTCTTTCCTATTCTGTTGTTTTCCTCTATTTCTTTGCATTGATTGCTGAGGAAGGCTTTCTTATCTCTTCTTGCTATTCTTTGGACCTCTGCATTCAGATGCTTATATCTTTTTTTTTCCTCCTTTGTTTTTCGCTTCGCTTATTTTCACAGCTATTTGTAAGGCCTCCCCAGACAGCCATTTTGCTTTTTTTGCATTTCTTTTCCATGGGGATGGTCTTGATCCCTGTCTCCTGTACAATGTCATGAACCGCCATCCATAGTTCATCAGGCACTCTATCTATGAGATCTAAGCCCTTAAATCTATTTCTCACTTCCACTGTATAATCATAAGGGATTTGATTTAGGTCATACTTGAATGGTCTAGTGGTTTTCCCTACTTTCTTCAATTTAAGTCTGAATTTGGCAATAAGGAGTTCATGATCTGAGCCACAGTCAGCTCCTGGTCTTGTTTTTGCTGACTGTATAGAGCTTCTCCATCTTTGGCTGCAAAGAATATAATCAATCTGATTTTGGTGTTGACCATCTGGTGATGTCCATCTGTAGAGTCTTCTCTTGTGATTTTGGAAGAGGGTGTTTGCTATGACTAGTGTGTTCTCTTGGCAAAACTCTATTAGCTTTTGCCCTGCTTCATTTATATTCCGAGGCCAAATTTGCCTGTTACTCCAGGTGTTTCTTGACTTCCTACTTTTGCATTCCAGTCCCCTATAATTAAAAGGACATCTTTTTTGGGTGTTAGTTCTAAAAGGTCTTGTAGGTCTTCATAGAACCGTTCAACTTCAGCTTCTTCAGCATTACTGGTTGGGTTTAGATTTGTGTGATATTGAATGGTTTGCCTTGGAAATGAACAGAGATCATTCTGTCCTTTTTGAGATTGCATTTCAGACTCTTTTGTTGACTATGATGGCTACTCCATTTCTTCTAAGGGATTCCTGCCCACAGTAGTAGATATAATGGTCATCTGAATTAAATTCACCCACTCCAGTCCATTTTAGTTCGCTGATTCCTAGAATGTCGATGTTCACTCTTGCCATCTCTTGTTTGACCACTTCCAATTTGCCTTGATTAATGGACCTAACATTCCAGGTCCCTATGCAATATTGCTCTTTAAAGCATCAGACCTTGCTTCTATCACCAGTCACATCCACAAATGGGTATTGTTTTTGCTCTTGCTCCATCCCTTCATTCTTTTCTGGAGTTATTTTTCCCTGATCTCCAGTAGCATATTGGGCACCTACCAACCTAGGGAGTTCCTCCTTCAGTATCCTGTCTTTTTGCCTTTTCATACTGTTCATGGGGTTCTCAAGGCAAGAATACTGAAGTGGTTTGCCATTCCCTTCTCCAGTGGACCACATTCTGTTTTTTTTCACACTTTGTCTTTAGTTGATATGAAAGCCTGCTCAGGACTGTGAAAAATGATACAAGGCAGTATGCTCTCAAAAACAAAAGTGTTTTCTACACTTTGAGATTATGAAACTATAGTACTGCTCGACCTTCAGTTTGCAATACCTTGACAGCCCTTTGAAGACTGCAGCACTAACCAAAATGCAAGAGGTTTACATCACTGAAACAGTAGCAAATCTCTGGATAAAAAAAAGCAATAAAAAACTTTAAATTTATTGAAAAGCAATGGACCTAAATAGTTCAAAATATAAAAGTAAATTCAAGAATGATGAGATCACAAGGGAAAAAGTTTGCTTCCATAGCTGGAGTAAGGTTGGAAGCAGCAGGTTGGGAAAAAAAGACTAACCTGCGCAGAAAAGGACAATTTGTCAGATGAAGAGAAGCCAAACTTTGGGTTAACCTGTCTTCTGGTATGCCAGAATTCTTTCTGTAAAACATATCAACTCAGAAATGACCTTCTCTGTTAAATATTTCTCTTAAATAGGAAATTTTTTAAGTAAGCAGAGGCTAGAAGGCAATGGCACCCCACTCCAGTACTCTTGCCTGAAAACTCCCATGGATGGAGGAGCTTGGTAGGCTGCAGTCCATGAGGTCGCTAAGAGTCAGACATGACTGAGCGACTTCACTTTCACTTTTCACTTTCATGCATTGGAGAAGGAAATGGCAACCCACTCCAGTGTTCTTGCCTGGAGAATCCCAGGGACGGTGGAGCCTGGTAAGCTGCTGTCGGACACGACTGAAGCGACTTAGCAGCAGCAGCAGCAGCAGCAGAGGTAGCACTGGATAGCAGAACAGATCTTGCAGTCTTTCAGTCTCGCAGTTTCAAAATCCTGCAGTCTTGAAGACTTGCTATTTCAGAACCCTGTGGTCTCCCTGATTATCAGGTTCACAGTATCGTCTATGTGTACACACACACACACACACACACACACACACAAATATTGGTTTCTTTATTTAAACTGTCTCTTGAAAGTGAAACTGTTAGTTGCTCAATCACGTCTGACTCTTTGCCATTCCATGGACTTCCAATGCTTCTCTTGTCCAGGCGAGAATACTGGAGTGGGTAGCCATTCCCTTCTTTAGAGCATCTTTCCAACTCAGGGATCAAACCCAGGTCTCCTGCATTGCAGGCAGACTCTTTACCATCTGAGCCACCAGGGAAGCCCAATATATCTCTTAATATGATGTTATTAAATGTATTGTTTTATATTTTTGTCCACATATCCTCTGTTGCATTTAATACTACACATTCTCCCTTGTGATATAATCTGTTCCCACGTTTTTAATTACCAAACACATACCTTTAACTCAAATCCCTTTATTAAGCTTCAGACTTACTTGCTTTACTTGCTCTTTCCATTTGAATGTCACACATACTTCAAACTTAAACACAAACTTAATTCTTCACTAAGTTAAAAATGCAATCTCAGTTCTTTATCTGCTCTCTCTTAATTCTACCTCAAACCTGGTCTTTCTCTTCCTTATCACAGAGAATAATCCAGTTTCCCATATTTGAATCCTGGAAGTTATCACAATTGATTCTTTCTTTTCCCTTATATCCAAATAATTACAGAGAGCTATAGTTACTATCATGTAAACATATTTTGATGTCATCTATTTCTCTTTAATTTTTTTTACTACTAATAATTCTCAATAAAGCATTGAGGGACCACTTAATGGAGGGTAATTACTTGTTGAGCCTCTAGACAGGTATTCTTATATATGTCTTCAACCATCGTTTTGGAAAAAAGGAGAGTAGAGAATTATGACCACTGGGGCAAGTGCTCTGCCTTTCTTTTATTTTCTTAAACTGTCATCTCTGACTCCAAACCTGTGTATCTGTTAGTAGAGCAAAATCATAGTAAATAATAATATACACCATTCTAAAATGGCAAGTTGCTTTCCACTTGTGGAAAGTTTGAGTTTGCTGTTTAAGTATCTCTATCATCATGTTAGGAAACATCACTAAACATCATGTTAGGAAGCATCATTATGAACAAAGCTAGTGGAGGTGATGGAATTCCAGTTGAGCTATTTCAAGTCCTAAAAGATAATGCTGTTAAAATGCTGCACTCAATATGCCAGCAAATTTGGGAAAACTCAGCAGTGGCCACAGGGCTCAAAAAGGTCAGTTTTCATTCAAATCCCAAAGAAAAGCAATGCCAAAGAATGTTCAGACTACTGCACAATTGCACCCATTTCACACGCTAGCAAACTAATGCTCAAAATTCTCCAAGCTAGGCTTCAACAATACATGAACCAAGAACTTCCAGATATGCAAACTGGATTTGGAAAAGGTAGAACCAGAAATCAAATTGTCAGCATTCACTGGATCATAGAAAAAGCAAGAGAATTCCAGAAAAACATCTACTTCTGCTTGGTTGGTTATGCTAAAGCCTTTGACTGTGTGGATCACAGCAAACTGTGGAAAATTCTTTAAGAGATGAGAATACCAGACCACTTTAGCTGCCTCCTGAGAAACCTGTATGCAGGTAAAGAAGCAACAGTTAGAACAGGACATGGGACAACAGACTGGTTCCAAATTGGGAAAGGAGTACGTCAAGGCTGTATATTGTCACCCTGCTTATTTAACTTCTACGCAGAGTACATCATGCGAAATACCAGGCTGGATGAATCCCAAGCTGGAATGAAGATTTCTAGGAGAAATATCAATAACCTCAGATATCCAGATGCCACCACCCTTATGGCAGAAAGTGAAGAAGAACTAAAGAGTCTCTTGATGAAGATGAAAGAAGAGAGTGAAAAAGTTGGCTTAAAACTCAACATTCAGGAAACTAAAATCATGGCATCTGGTCCCAACACTTCATGGCAAATAGATGGGGAAACAATGGAAACAGTGAGAGACTTCATTATCTTGGGCTCCAAGGTCACTGCAGATGGTGACTGCAGCCATGAAATTAAAAAACGCTAGTCCCTTGGAAGAAAAGCTATGACCAACCTAGATAGTACATTTAAAAACAGAGACATTACTTTGCCAACAAAGGTCTGTCTAGTCAGAGCTACGGTTTTTCCAGTAGTCATGTATGGATGTGAGAGTTGGATTATAAAGAATGCTGAGCACCGAAGAATTGATGCTTTGGAGAAGACTCTTGAGAGTCCCTTGGACTGCAAGGAGATCAAACCAGCCAATCCTAGAAGAAATCAGTCCTGAATATTTATTGGAGGGACTGATGCTGAAGCTGAATACTTTGGCCACCTGCTGCAAAGAACCGACTCTTTGGAATAGATGCTGATGTTTGGAAAGATTGAAGGTAGGAGGAGGAGGGGATGACAGAGGATAAGACGGTTGGATGGCATCACTGACTTGATGGACATTCATTTGAGCAAGCTCTGGGAGTTGGTGATGGACAAGGAAGCTTGGCATGCTGCAGTCCATAGGATTGCAAGGAGTCAGACATGACTGAGTGACTGAACTGACTGAGCTGATGATCATGTTAAGCTGCTTTTCAAAGGATTTCTTCCCAAAACATACTACCTTCTCCCAGGAGGAGTTTTATTACACTGATTTTTTTTTTTTAATCCTTTTGGAGAAGGGAAATGACATTCTTGCCTGGAGGATTACATGGACAGAGGAGCCTGGTGGGCTACAGTCCATGTGGTCACAAAGAATCAGCCATGACTAAGTGAGTAACTTTCAACTTTCTCTTTTCAGGTTGAAAAAAAAAAGCAAGTGAAAGTCACATCCAACTCTGTGCAACCCCATGGATTGTAGCCTGCCAGGCTCCTCAGTCCATGGGACTCGCCAGGTAAGAATACTTGAGTGGGTTGCCATTTCCTCCCTCAGGAATTCTTCCTGATCCAGGGATTGAACTTGTGTCTCCTACATTGCAGGAAGATTCTTTACTGTCTTAGCCGCCAGGAAGTTTTAGGTTCAGTTCAGTTCAGTTCAGTCGCTCAGTAGTGTCTGACTCTTTGTGACACCATGAATCACAGCACGCCAGGCCTCCCTGTCCATCACCAACTCCCGGACTTCACTCAGACTCACGTCCATTGAGTCGGTGATGCCATCCAGCCATCTCATCCTCTGTCATCCCCTTCTCCTTCTGCCATCAATCCCTCCCAGCATCAGAGTCTTTTCCAATGAGTCAACTCTTCCCATGAGGTGGCCAAAGTACTGGAGTTTCAGCTTCAGCATCATTCCTTCCAAAGAACACCCAGGACTGATTTCCTTCAGAATGGACTGGTTGGATCTCCTTGGAGTCCAAGGGACTCTCAAGAGTCTTCTCCAACACCACAGTTCAAAAGCATCAATTCTTCGGAGCTCAGCTTTCTTCACAGTCCAACTCTCACATCCATACATGACTACTGGAAAAACCATAGCCTTGACTAGATAGAACTTTGTTGGCAAAGTAATGTCTCTGCTTTTGAATATGCTATCTAGGTTGGTCATAACTTTCCTTCCAAGGAGTAAGCGTCTTTTAATTTCATGGCTGCAATCATCATCTGCTTTTAGGTTGGCTGTTGCTGCTGTTGCTGTTAAGTCGCTTCAGTCGTGTCCAACTCTTTGGGACCCCATAGACGGCAGCCCACCAGGCTCCCCCGTCCCTGGGATTCTCCAGGCAAGAACACCAGAGTGGGTTGCCATTTCCTTCTCCAATGCATGAAAGTGAAAAGTGAAAGTGAAGTCACTCAGTCGTGTCTGACTCTTTGCGACCCCATGGACTGCAGCCTACCAGGCTCCTCCATCCATGGGATTTTCCAGGCAAGAGTACTGGAGTGGGGTGCACTTTAGGTTGGCAGCCCCTTAAAAATCTTTCTTGCTGGCCTAACTCTCTCTCCAGATCTGTTCACTACCCTAGTAACAATCAGAGCATTTCAGTTTTGCAACAGTTCCCTAACTGGTCTCTCTGCTTCCTGTATTGCACCATACTCCTTTCCACCACACCTATACCAAACACAACTTAGTTTCCACACTTCAGCCAGAATGATCTTTGAAAAATATAAATCTGATCACATCACTCTCATGCATGAATTATTATAATATTTCATGTTAATACTAGGCCAAATTTCAATACCTAACAGTACCTAATTTCCCACCTTACCTTTTGACACTGCTCATCACACAGTGCTTTTCAAGTAAAATTAACTTTCTTGTTACTCATGTATTCAGTGATATATTTTTTGATCTCTACGCCACGTTATGCTAAGTCACTTCAGTCGTCTCCGACTCTGCGTGACCCCATAGACGGCAGCCTACCAGGCTCCCCGTCCCTGGGATTCTCCAGGCAAGAACACCGGAGTGGGTTTCCATTTCCTTCTCCAATGCATGAAAGTGAAAAGTGAAAGTGAAGTCGCTAGTCTTTCTCAAATGTTTTCTTTTCCTGGAATATTCTCAATAGATAGCACTTCTTTACTCATTATTCAGATAGAAAAGTAGACTTCATTTCTTTGGCAAAACCTCTCCTAACCCCTAATATCAACCTGAAAATAAGTAACTTTCCTTTGTCCTTTCATAGAATCTTATCCTTCCACTATCATATACCTGCCACACTAGAGTTCAATTAGCTATTATTTCCTCTCCTAGATCATAAGCTCTGTGACCAAGAGACTAATGGGAACTCAATAAATACATTTTAAAGTGGTGACTAAATACATGTAGAAAATTCTATCACTAGACTATGTGATGCACTAATCAATTATTCAATGTTAAATCAACATTTGTTGAGTGTAAGTATAATGTTAGGAATGTTAAAATAAACTCAGTAGAATCCTTTGATTTCCTACTCTTGTAAAAGACATTTGTAAGAAAATATGAGATGCACCCAGTTCTTAAATAATAGATGGAAATATAGTTTTTTTTTCTTCCACTCAGTCATGTCCAACTCCTTGCCATCCCATGGACTTTTAGCAGAGAGTTTTTAAGTATGAGGAACAGAGCCGAGAGATGGAGAGGGATGAGGGGTAGAGAAGAAACAGCTCATATTGGAAACTAACTGGGCAACATTTAACACTTATATATAGTTAATGTCACAGGATACAAGCCTTTCTCTATACTAGGGAAAATCTCTCCACTGTGGAGAACGGAATTTCTATTCGATTTAACTTGCCAGCACTCTTCTGAGTTATAAGCTAAATAAGAGTTGTTTCAAAAGCTTAAGAAAAAGTTAACTCACATTTTAAACCTCCCTTTTCTAAGCCTCATAAATGTGCTTTTTTTTTTTTTTCTGTATTAGCTATTCACCATTTTTCCCTCAGATCATACTTGTCTCATTCACCTTAAACCCCCCATCCTGCTATACTTCCCCAGGCAAGATGTTTGCTAATTTACAGCGCCATCTACTGGCAACACGTTGAAACCAACCTTTTACCTGCGCCAATATTGAGGCTTGTTTCCACTGGAAAGACTTTGTTTAGCCATGGTTCTGCGGTGAAGCGCTGTGCTAAGTCGCTACAGTCGTGTCCGACCCTGTGCGACCCTATGGACTGTAGCCCGCCAGGATCCTCTGTCCATGGGATTTTCCAGGCAAGAATACTGGAGTGTGTTGCCATTTCCTTTTCCAGGGGATTTTCCTGACCCAGGGATTGAACTCCTGTCTCCTGTTTCTTCTGCATTGGCAGGTGGATTCTTTCCCACTGAGCCACCTGGAAAGTGCTAGTCCTGGTTAGACATTTCCTAAAATAATGGTATTAGGGAACTGTAGGAGTTATCACTGTGAGAGGCTTTCTCCTTTATTAGATACAAACTTTGAATTATAGAGAGGTAAATCGGGATAATATTCTTGCTTTTGTGTATGCAAATAATAAAACTACTACAATACCTATAATTATAGTATGTGGTCAGTTAATGTTGTAGGCTGATAGCACTCTGATATCTGACTTCATATTTAAGACTATGAAGAGAAAGCATTCATCTGGAGTCAGGAAATATGGATTTTAGTTATGTGAATAGATTTGGCTTTGCTCTGATGCCCATATACTCATTTATAAGTGCTTTTAGTTTGGGGTGGCAGTTTCCACTTTAGGCAAGTGATAATCTCTCTCATTTGCCTTGGAATGCTATTCTGGGAATAAAGTAAGATAATTGATGTGAAAATATCAATGAAATTTAAAACACATAAATGTGACAGGAGTAATCATGGTTTGTTGTCCTTTAGTCACTGTCATGTCCGACTCTTTGCCACCCCATGGACTGCAGCCTGCCATGCTCCTCTGTCCATGGGATTTCCACAAGAATACTGGAGTAGGTTGCCATTTCCTTCTCCAGGGGATCTTTCCCATTCCAGGGATCAAACCTGTGTCTCCTGAATTGGCAGACAGATTCTTCACCACTGAGCCACCAGGGAAGCCCATGGTTATCTAGTGAAATTGGATTGCATCTTTCAGGACACAATTAAATCTGACTCAGATACCATTTCAAGCAGGAATTACAAGTGCGATGTTTTGTTGGGCTGAGAAAAATGGAGTATACAGATTATTCATAAATCCACGTGTGGTCCTGGGAAAAATAGAAGCATCTTTCCAAGAATAAAATTCTCATTCCCCTGAAAGCCGCAGTCAACAAAGGGTGGACAGTGACCTCAGAGAAGGAACCTAGCGTACGTGGAAAGAGCTGGCTTCACCATAGGGTGGTCAAAAACACTATGTGAGGCTCCACATGCACATTAAGTACAGCTACAGCCTCTGGCTTCACTTGAAGTCCATACACAGAGGAAACAGAAGAGATTGGTGGCAGCTCTTTATCCTATCCCCCAAACCACAGGTGCACCCTTTGCTCTGATGCCCGTCTACTCATTTAAGCTTAATTTTTAATGCACATTTACCTTTTCCAAAGGAAAGTTTTGGGGGAGTTGTGCTTATGACTCTAGTGTACAGTAAGTCCAATCGCTTTTCTTGTTTTTGTTACATTTTTGTTTCCGTTTTTTACAGATGAAACCACTGATCACCAGAGTAGAAACAGCAAAAATTTCCTCCTGATAGCACAATGATCTAGACAGAGACCTATATACAGTGAACCCCCAACAAGTGCTTGGTTTGGTTTGCTTCATTTTGACAGGACAGCTGTTGTCCTGGCTGTGTGGTTCTCCTTGATCTACATACACTCTAAAGAATGATTCTGATTTTTAAACACCAACATCATAAAACAGATAGCATCCGACTCCCTGGTTTAAAAACATAGATCACAAACATAGATCAGAAGTTCCATCAGTAGTGAAACAGCAAGGATGGGTACTTGGATGTCCATGGGGGAGAGGCAGTGGAGAAAGATAAGCCCAGCTGTATGTAATAGAGAAGGTCTGATAAGCTGAAAGTAGGTCCCGAGATAGACAAATGTCAACCATCCACATGGGTGTCTAGTGTCATGCGGGTCAACAAGAGGATAACCCAGGTGATGACCCAGCATGCGTGCAGGCATAGCCAGGGGTCTGGGCCAAGAGAGACAGTGGAAATCTCATAATTACTAGGCAACAAAGCCAGAGGCATGTTTCTGGGGTAAAACTAGTCATCCTTTTCTGTGAAGGAGTGAAGGTCTGAGCTGCTTGTTAGCAGTAAAGAGTAGTCTTCTCTTACTTTCTCCAGACTCTACCAGAGAGTCTGTGGGACCTTCAAATGTGGTTCTGAACCAAGAGCAGCTCTTACAGCCTCTGGCTCTAAGTGAGCACAACAGGAACTTCTGACTCTGACCTTACATTTGAACTCTTTGGAGGCAGAGTCGGAATTTCACTGAGTTTTAAAGACTATTCACTTTCCAGAGGGATCCTACATGCCTCAGGGCAAGGTGGGGAGACAACTGTGGGGCCAACCAGCAGTCTTCTTCACTCAGGCCTAACTCTGACCCCTTAGAAGAGTACCTGGAACAAACACTCATTGAGCTAGCTGGAACTTGTGGAAAAACAGAATGTGGAACTCTGGGTATGATCTCATGTGTCTCTGGACTCCCTGGACTGCTTCTACTTTTTTTTTTTCCTCAATGACCATGAGCGTATCTGTTTCTGGAGCCAAAAGCTTTAGGAGATAGGCAGTAGGCCAAGAAGCAAGCTGCAACTTGTGTGTACATTCAGGTTTAAGTATCCTAAAACCCAGAGATGCAAATTCTGGAAAAGAAACCTCTTTACTGCAGGTCTCCTTAAATTTTATCCAGTATCAAAAAGAAATACTACAGGGGTGTCTGGATTTTACTCAAGGGAAACAAGCAAGGCGTATCCATTGCTAGATACATAAATCTATGTGTCACTAGAAAGCATGAGCCTAAGCCAGACCAGACAAAGGGGCCCTTGGTCCTTCCTGTCCCAGACACAACTTGAGACAGTTAATTCTAAAGGTCCGTGTAGCAAGGCTCAGTCTGTACTGTTAGTTATTAACATTGGCTGCACGCTCCGGACCCATCAAAGCACAGTGACTTTCTACTGTCGTTTAAACCACAACCTTGGGCCCTGTGTCAGACAGCATGTCAGACAGCATGCCAAGGAGGATGAAGGCATGTTAATAAATAAAAGCAGGCTTGAAACATAACACAAAATTCCTCTGCTTCAACTATTCATTTTGGAGTCTTTAATGTTTAATATCTAATGGGTGTAGATATAATTGATCACTATAAGTCTTTGTTTATTTTGCACAGATTTTTGAAAGCAACCAACTCCGCCGCCTGTCTGTTGACCCCATGGGGTGAGCCTTCCTGGCCAGCAACCTGTGAGCAGCTTAGAGTCACAACAGAAATCTTCCTCTTCAGATTGTTCAGTGGCTTCTTAGGAAAATATTAAAGTTTGAGACCTATCTGGAATCACTTCCTGTTACTAGGATAATATTGGATCTGAAGTCACACAGGCATCTCAGGAAGATTTCTACGAGGGATTTTTAGAGTCATCTCTGAACACTATTACTTTTCAATTCTATTATATTCAATACATATTTAAAAGAACCTATTATTAACATGGGTTCGGAGAAGGCAATGGCACCCACTTCAGTACTCTTGCCTGGAAAATCCCATAGGCAGAGGAGCCTGGTAGGCTGCAGTCCATGGGATCCCTAAGAGTCGGACACGACTGAGCGACTTCACTTTCACTTTTCACTTTCATGCATTGGAGAAGGAAATGGCAACCCACTCCAGTGTTCTTGCCTGGAGAATCCCAGGAACAGGGGAGCCTGGTGGGCTGCCGTCTATGGGGTTGCACAAAGTCGGACACAACTGAAGTGACTTAGCATGAGGAGTAAATGACAAAACTGATGTGTGAAGTCCCTAGTAGCATGCTTAGAATATAGGGGCTAATATGTGTGTTAAAATGCATACCATTAGGGTAATAAATATTTAAGCAGATATTTTAGAAAATTCAGATAGCATTAAACAATAAAATCACCAATCAGCTCCTGCCACAAAAATAATCCCTATTAACGTTTTCCACTCATTTTTCTCTCATTAAAATACTGATCACTATATAAATTATATTTTCTAACTATGTTGCGGGTACTAAGATAGCCATCCCTTAGAAATTTGGTGTAAAGAGTACTGAATTAAAAAGCGAGAGATTATTATTTTAATCTGATTCTGCAGTGAACTAGCTTTCTGACTCTGAAGGATTCTCTTACATCTTCGTAGTTTCCATTTTCACCTCTATAAATGTGAAAGTAAAGCTGAAAATCATTAATAACCCTCTCCACTGTAAATGGACATTAGAAATAAAGACCTATCATCCTCTTCACTTTCCTCAACACTTTCATCCTAGTGTGCAGAGACATGAGAAGGAGTAAATCAGCTAATGTGGTTGAAATTATCAAGAAGTAAAATGAATTCTCATGCACATTTACAATTTTGATGAATGATCATTTATGTATAGTTATAAACGTATGCATGTATCCACACATATACACACACGGTGCACATGTATTCTAATTGGTCATATCTGAGACCTGATACAGTTTCAATAGTCAGGCAGGCTAAATTCACGTGGTCTCTTAACTTGTCAGTGAAAAAAATGGATGAGTTGTGCCTGCTCAAACTCTGAGCTAAGGTCAAAGCACCCTTGAGGAGACAAGAAAAAAGAATAAGTGATTTACAGATAAGCCGGTAGCCTGGCACCAGGAGCTTTTGTTTCCTTAGCTCTAGGCCCCGGGAGAGGAGTGTGTCTCCACCGGCAGAAAGTGTTCCCAAACAATGTGAGACACACGCCAAATTGGAGTCCAGCCAGGCTCCAGCGACAGCGCTGAATTCCTGCTTGCCGCCCCTGGGTACACACAAAAGGCAGGCCCAGGTTACCACAGCCTCCCAGGTAAAGACCAAAGCTGCAATTTGTCATCATTAAGCGAACGGGCCATTCTTTTTCCTTCTGTGCTCTAATCAGTGGTGATGAAACTGGACTGGAAAAAAAAGTGGGGCAAAGAACCACTCCAAATTCTGGACTCAGGTAAGAGTGAACTCCCTCCCCTCAACTGCCTCTATGTCAGGAAATGATGCCAAATTTGCTACTTACTCTCTGTCATCTTGAGTTATTTATTTTTCTCTAAAGCTATAAGACTATTAATATAGTCATTGTTCTCTGAGTATGAAAGTAATGCCCATTATTGTAGATAATTTAGAGGCTCAGAAGAGACCAAGAAAGAAACTAAGAAGCTTTCAAAATCCATAATCCAGATATAGATATAGTGACCACTTTACTGTGTATAATTCTGACTATTTTCATCTGTGTATCATGTATATAGCTGTGTACACAAGTGAGTGAAAGTGGAGAATTATAGAACTGGGTTCCATAATTAGTAACACATTATACATAATATTTTGTATTTTCATTATTCAACAACACATCATGGACATTTCTTCAGGCACTAGTTGTAAAATTGTGAAAATAATATTTTCAGGGTCATTTTAAGTACTAAACAAATAAAGGTAAAAGCCCCCTACAATGACCCCTGAGAAGTAGCAATCACTGATATAATGCTAATTCCATTAGATTCTAATAAACATGAAATGATTTTTCTGTTTAAAATACTCAAAACTATATAGCAAAACAATATCTGCAAAGAGAAAGAAAATGGAAAGGGTTTTGCTGAAGATCACAGGACTAAAATCAGTGGTCTTCGAGTTAGGTTATATTTCCTGCAGTCTCCTCCTAAAGAGGGGGTCAGGATATATGTGAGCAGAGTCACTAGCACAGAAATCGTTCAATACTAACACAGCCCATTCTATTGTCTGGCAGCTTTAGTCATTAGAAAATGTACCTAACTCAAAATCTAATTGTGTCTTCATATCAACCCTGTGATCTTGTTCAAGGTGTTTAACATTACAAAAAATGTTTTGTTTTGCTTTGCTCAGGACATTTGTGCAGACAATGTAAGATCATAATGTACAGAGTGTGTTGGTTCCTCAGCCATGTCTGACTCTTTCTGACCCCATGGACTGTAGCCCACCAGGCTCCTCTTTCCATGGAGTTCTCCAGGAGATCTTCCCACCCCAGGGATCGAGCCCAGGTCTCCTGCATTGTAGGTGGATTCGTTACCATTTGAGAGGTATAATCCCCTGTGTTCTGCCTAATAGAGAGTACTTACATCTTATGCTCTGGATACTTTGCTTCTATCTATGCAGTCAGATAGCTGCAAGTTGTTGCATCAAATTAGAACTCACTGTTAACTCAGAATGTTAACTCATTCTAAAAATGGCATCAACTTTGTGAACAATATTGTGTAAAGTATGTAGCATGATGGTACAAGAGGAAGAAAGAACTTCTTCTGAGAGCCCGTGATCAATACCAGAGAGAACGCTACATGTTAGACTCTGGGTCCCAAGAAAGGTGTTCCAACTCTTGACTGATGGTTAGGAGAATAAGCTACCAATCAGTTTCAGTTCAGTTGCTCAGTCATGTCTGATTCTTTGTGACCCCATGGACTGCAGTATTCCAGGCTTTCCTGTCCATCACCAACTCCCGAAGCTTGTTTAAACTCATGCCCATTGAGTTGCTGATGCCATCCAGCCGTCTCATCCTCTGTCATCCTCTTGTCCTCCTGCCTTCAATCTTTCCCAACATCAGGGCCTTTCCCAATGAGTCAGTTCTTTGCATCAGGTGGCCAAAGAATTGGAGTTTCAGCTTCAGTATCAGTCCTTCCAATGAATAATCAGGGCTGATTTCCTTTATGATTGACTGGTTGGATCTCCTTGCAATCCAAGGGACTTTGAAGAGTCTTCTCCAACACCACAGTTCAAAAGCATCAGTTCTTTGGTGCTCAGCTTTCTTTATAGCCCAACTCTCACATCCATACATGACTACTGGAAAACCCATAGCTTTGACTAGACGGACCTTTGTTGGCAAAGTAATGTCTCTGGTTTTTAGTATGCTGTCTAGGTTGGTCATAGCTACCTAACAACAAAAAGCTCTGAAAAAGTTTAAGTCCAATGGGAAAATATGGAAGATACTTTCCAGTATTTCATTCTATTATTCACCAACAGTTATTGTCTGTATGTCCTAAGCACTGTGATTGGAGCGTCTACATATGCAATTCTGTTGAATTATTAGGGCTTCCTTGGTAGCTCAGCTAGTAAAGAATTCACCTGCAATGCAGAAGACCCCAGTTCGATTCCTGGGTCTGCAAGATCTGCTGGAGAAGGAATAGGCTACCCACTCCAGAATTCTCGGGCTTCCCTGGTGGATCAGCTGGTAAAGAATCTATCTGTAATGCGGGAGACCCGGGTTCAATCCCTGGGTTGTTTAATTATTAATTTTGTTTAATTCTCACAACAATCAGGAATTTTAAAGATTAAGATGAGAAAGTTGCTATCCAGTTATTTAACCTTTAAAATACTTTTCCTGTGACTATATAGCTTAAAAGTGATGGTACTGAGTTTCCAAAGTTCAAAATCAATTGTACTAAAATTGTACTATCAATTGTACTATCAATTGTTCAAAATCAATTCTGTACCATAGCCAGAATAATTGTGGCTGTTTAAACCAATGTTCACTCTCTCCGCCACCCGCCCCCCCTCCCCTACACACACTTCTTTAGGATGTACTCAAAACTCAAAACATCGTAAAGACAAAAGTATCCTTTTTATCATCTGGACTGTTCTCTTGACTTTTTAAGTGAGATTTTTGTCTGCATTCTTTCTTTTAATATATCCTATGTTTTTTAAAGCATATGTTATCATAACAATTCCCTGCTTGAACAACAACAACTTGGTGGTTTGTTTTTGTTTTTTCTTTTGCTTTTAGGAAAACCTCCAGATTCTTTTAATTAGAACTCAACTCTTCAGCTCTTTCTAATGTTAGTTGTAGACAGTGTATGGTCCTTACTGTGTCACTACATCTTTAATCCCTCTGTAATCCATCCAAATAGAACCATTCAACCTTCCCCATATGGGTATTTACCTTCATATTTTTGTTCATGCCATTCTCTTAGGTAGGTTATCACCTGTTTTAATCCTTCATGCTTATCTTACGTGTTGTTTGCTTGGTTTTGTCTTTTCCATTGTACGTTTAAAAAGAATTTTTTCCACCCCTCTGCTCTTGTCTGTGTGTGTGTGTTTGTGTGTGTGTGCACACGCACACACACGCGAAGTTGCTTCAATCATGTCTGACTCTGTGCAACCCTATGGACTGTAGCTCCTAGGCTCCTCTGTCCATGGGATTCCCCAGGCAAGAATACTGGAGTGGGTTGCCATGCCCTCCTCCAGAGGATCTTCCCAACCCAGAGACTGAACCTGTATTTCTTATGTTTCCTGTGTTGGCAGGCAGGTTCTTTACTACTAGCACCGCCTGGGAAGCCCTCTCTGCTCTTACATCACTTTAATTTATACTTCCATCATAACATGAGTTTCCTTTTGCCTTGGAAGCTTTTCAAGGTCAGAGAGTACTTGAAAGTGAGGTACTTTACTAGACACTGAAAGTTTAAAGAAAAACAAGAATTGATCCCTGCTCTTTAGGAGCTAACTGTCCAGTGTGAGCAAGGCTCTTGATCTTTAACCTCCCTTCTGTCAGAAATACTCACCTGCTTATTTGTTCTACTTGTGTGGTATTCTGTAATTTTACCACATTGTGTCTCAATGCTTAATGCAATTGAAGACTCATCATGTCATTTTTCAATTCCCTATTTGTACCAGCATATAATTGGACTAACTTTTATATACAATTTAAATAATCCTAAAGGAAACAATGAATTATTTTGCATATTATGGGATTATTGATATGCTTTTGTTTTAAAATGCAATTTTCCAGTTAACACTTTCTCTGTATTTACTTTTCTAAATATTTTCCCTCTCTGAAATGATGAAATATTTAAAAATATTTTTCTCTTCTTTTGGTTAGAAGTTGCATATTATAAATTTCCTGTTTTTCCTAGAGAGTACAGCACAAAATCTAACGTTAACAGATGCTTTTAATTTTTTTCTGCCTATAACCAGAACCTTAACAACCCTTTAGTTTCATTTTCCCCAAACACATTCAGTTCAGTTCAGTCACTCAGTCGTGTCCAATTCTTTGCAACCCCATG
Source organism: Bos javanicus (assembly GCF_032452875.1). NCBI lineage: Eukaryota > Metazoa > Chordata > Mammalia > Artiodactyla > Bovidae > Bos > Bos javanicus. The sequence continues at coordinate 76,704,403 of NC_083868.1, forward strand.
AACCGCAGCACACCAGGCCTCCCTGTCCATCAGCAACTGTCGGAGTTTACCCAAACCCACGTCCATCAAGTCGGTGATGCCATCCAGCCATCTCATCCTCTGTCGTCCCCTTCTCCTCCTGCCCCCAATGCCTCTCAGAATCAGGATCTTCTCAAATGAGTCAACTCTTCACATCAGGTGGCCAAAATATTGGAGTTTCAGCTTCAACATCAGTCCTTCCAAAGAACATCCAAGACTGATCTCCTTTAGGATGGACTGGTTGGATCTCCTTGCAGTCCAAGGGACTCTCAAGAGTCTTCTCCAACACCACAGTTCAAAAGCATCAATTCTTCAGCGCTCAGCTTTCTTTATAGTCCAACTTTCACATCCATACATGCAAAACACATTATATACCATCATTTTTAATTCTCCATATATTTAAACTTAAACAATCATGACATTTAAAGTTTTAAATAGAAACTACTATTTTACTGATTTAAATAGCTAAACATTTTTCATAATTACCATAAATGAGTTCAGTTTCAATGCTTCTATCTTAAATAATTCTAAGTTAAGTCCCTCCTCCCCACCACTATGGGCACTAGAGTATGACTATCAATTTCTTTGGTTTATATTTAGAACTAGCCAGCTCATGAGTCACTATTATGTAAGCTCATATTTACCAAACTGCCTTTGAGGGTTTTTTCCCTTCAATTTCTGATTCTGGGAATGTTTTGTTTTATTATTGAGCTCAACTTCATATCAGAAGGATTTGTAAGGTGCCATGTGCTTGCCACGTGACTCCAACTTCTGTTTATCATTATTTGTAAGACTTCTTTGAACTAATATTTTTAAAACAAATAATAAGAAAAAATATGTTTGGTACACTCTTCTAGTAAAATAAATGTAAAACAGGTTACTACTATCTATTGTCTTCTTGCATGCACAGAAATTAGATAGAAGTGAATTCAAGAATTTGATGATGTTTTCATCTAAGTGGATACTAAATGAAGTGTGCGTATAATTTCAGAATGTTACTTTAATTTTTGAGGAAAAGAAAGTATTCTATAAAATGCTCATAACTAAAAAAAAAAGGCAACATAGAGACATCAGGGTGAAATTTCAAAGATACACAAAAGAAAATATTATAAACAAACTAGGAAAAAGAAAACAGAAGTTTCTCTTCTTTAGTGATTGTTTAAGGTAAACCTAAAAAATTTGTTTGATAGCAACTCATAGCCTTGGATTAAGTATTTTGGTGCTTAAGCTTACATGGAATGATGCAGAAAAGCACATACATTTCATATAAATTGGGTGAGCTCAAGACTATCAAACTGAAGTAGCTGAAAAAATAAATGAAAACAAGAATACAAGGAAAAAGTGTATGGGCCATAAACCCTGCCTATCTGGGAAAAATGCATGTTAAACTAAATTTTAGGATTTTTTTGTGTTCTCACATGTTTAAAGAACTGATTTGTGAAGGAGCAACCAGCATATTCTCTATCACAAAGTCAGCAAACTGGTGGCTAATGAATCATATGCTTTATTTGGCTTCTGTTTTTCTTTCTAAACTGGATTATTTGAAATGATAAAGATTTATGATTTTTCTTTAAATGTTAGAATATATAGCAACATTAGGCCAACACTCCTTTATGGCAACTGTTCCCTAGATTTGAGTGAATTCCAAACCTTCAAGAAAGGACATGTGCTGTCTCATGGACCCTGTTCCACCACATTCTATTGCAAATAAGCATTTCGGGCTGTAGCCTCTTATATACGCTGCTGCTGCTAAGTTGCACATTGGGCAAAATAAGGAGCGGTGTCCAAATGGGTTGGTACACCCTTCAGTGCAAGAAAGTCCTGTGAAAGAGGGTATTTTCACCACAAAAAAGTCATAAAAATTATGTTCCCTAGTCCTTTATCCAACCTAGCATCTGCTGATCCACTGGTTCTTTCAGTAACTTTCCATCCTCTTATCAGGGCTAGTGGGAACTTTCAAATCCTTGATTGCCATGAGCAGGCAAGATAAAATAAATGACCAAGGTCCAACTGCAGTCTCATCTGCTTGTCCTCCTCTTACTCATATTCCACATTATTCATCTCACTCAAGAGTCAAAGGGTTCTAGATTCTCCCATACCTTTCTGTATATTTAAAAATTTTAACCGCAAAGTATCTTCAAGGAAAACACTGCAGGGAAGTAATAGTCCTGGAATTTGACCTTGTCCATCTATCTCTGTCTCCATTTTTCCTTTTTCATATTCCTGAATGTAGAAATGCCAGGCTGTCTACTTTGCCTTCTTTCTGACATAAATCTTTCATTTTTTTGGTACTTTTCTTCTTCCTAAGAAGCTAAGTTCCAGGGTTAAATACTAATTGTTAATGGATATCCTACTATTGGGACCTGCAGGTATAGGTAAGCTTGGAAATAGGATAACATGGAACAAAATCATTGTTTTAGTAGCTGAAAAAATTAACCAGCTATAGTGCCTCTATTTAGATTATTCCAAAGACACAGAATGAATAGAAACTTAATACAGGTATTCAAGTTGCTATGGCTATACAATTGCTCAGTCATGTCCAACTCTTTGCAACCCCATGGGCTATATAGTCCATGGAATTCTTCAGGCCAGAATACTGGAGTGAGTAGACAGTTCCCTTCTCCAGGGGATCTTCCCAACCCAGGGATTGAACCCAGGTCCTCTGTATTGCAGGCAGATTCTTTACCAACTGAGTCATCAGGGGAGCCCAAGTTATTCAGGTTAGTAGTACTATAAAGAAATGAGTAGGAAAACTGGATTATGCATTATTATGTGTTCTACATTCAAAAATCTCCCTAAGACATTCAAAATTACTTGAATTTTGGTATCTAAAATTGCTTCAAATTTCAAGTGGGAGTTAAATGTTTTAGAAATGTGATAAAGATTCATGATGTACTTAAAATCCACATTAACTATTGAATGCATTCCCTATTTATTGCCTTCTTTTTTATGTCATGGTCTATCAGCACACTTGTTTCTTATGCATACTGTTTATTCTAAGTTCTTTAAAAGGATATTCATCTAGCAAGATAATAAATGTCCCATAAAATGTCAAATATAAAGCTCAATACATAAAATCTAAACACTGCCTTAAATTCACTTTTTGATTCCATTTAATACCAAAAGAATGAATTAAACTTTCAAGTATATTTTCAGAATTTGGCCTGTTCAGAAAATTTTAGTTATTAGTTTTTAATTTAACCCCCAAATTCTGATACCTGTCAGTAGTTTCTAAATTTATCATAAACTGAAACTAATAAAGCCAATTTCAGTTGTTGATTAAATGTCTATCATTGACAAGTTTCCATCTATATTCTTTTTCATCAAGAAGTCTGATTATTCAATGAAGTGGAAGAAATGGGAATGAGCAGTCTGCCTCATGGAGTATCACACAATATCCTGGTAAGAATGCAAAAGATTAAAACCCTAACAGATAGACAATTTTTACTACAACAATTATTAATACTTTGTGAACTCAGTTGGATTTTGGTGATGGCACAAGACACAATCATAGGTTATAAGACCTTTATAGAATGGTAAAAATTTATTTCAGCTCACAAACTATATGCTTTCTTCCCAACAAAAGCAATACAATGTTTCATAACTTTTTCATATGCTGTACCAGAGCAGGTTGCTTATAAGCAGCACAGCATTTTTAGAAACAAGTAAGTTGCAGTAGCATTTAGTGGAATAATATTCTGAGATATTAAGATATTGATGTTTTATATTTGTTGTTCAGTCACTCAGTCGTGTCTCTTTGTGGCCCCATAGACTGTGGCACACCAGGTTTCCCTGGCCTTCACTATCTCCCGGAATTTGCTCAAACTCATGTCCATTAAGTCAGTGATGCTATCTAATCATCTCATCCTCTGCTGTCCTCTTCTCCTTTTGCCTTATATTTATTTGCACTCAAAAGTCATTTTCAACTGATGTCCTCTAAAGTCTAGAAAATAAAATACTCCATTTCCTTTATTGTTGTAATGTTATGTTAAGGATCGAACCTGGGTCTCCCACGTTGTAGGCAGATGCTTTTACTGTCTGAGCCACCAGGGAAGCCCTTATTGTTGTTAGGCATGGTCATATAACCCTTTTCGGGCCAATAGATGCAAAAGGAATTCTCTAGGCTAATTTTTAAGGAAGTTATTTTTAAATTCAGACTAAACTGTTAGGATGTCTTATTCATTTTTCCTCTTAGCTATTCTATTTATTTTTTTCCTTCTTGGATAGCAGATGTGATGCTGGGAGTGTGGCAGTCTTTTTTTTTTTAATTATTTTTTTAAAATTTTATTTTATTTTTAAACTTTACAAATTGTATTAGTTTTGCCAAATATCAAAATGAATCCGCCACAGGTATACATGTGTTCCCCATCCTGAACCCTCCTCCCTCCCCATACCATCCCTCTGGGTCGTCCCAGTGCACTAGCCCCAAGCATCCAGTATTGTGCATCGAACCTGGACTGGCAACTCGTTTCATACATGATAGTATACATGTTTCAATGCCATTCTCCCAAATCTTCCCACCCTCTCCCTCTGCAACAGAGTCCATAAGACTGTTCTATACATCAGTGTCTCTTTTGCTGTCTCGTACACAGGGTTATTGTTAGCATCTTTCTAAATTCCATATATGTGCATTAGTATACTGTATTGGTGTTTTTCTTTCTGGCTTACTTCACTCTGTATAATAGGCTCCAGTTTCATCCACCTCATTAGAACTGATTCAAATGTATTCTTTTTAATGGCTGAGTAATACTCCATTGTGTATATGTACCACTGCTTTCTTATCCATTCATCTGCTGATGGACATCTAGGTTGCTTCCATGTCTTGGCTATTATAAACAGTGCTGCGATGAACATTGGGGTACACGTGTCTCTTTCCCTTCTGGTTTCCTCAGTGTGTATGCCCAGCAGTGGGATTGCTGGGTCATAAGGCAGTTTTATTTCCAGTTTTTTAAGGAATCTCCACACTGTTCTCCATAGTGGCTGTACTAGTTTGCATTCCCACCAACAGTGTAAGAGGGTTCCCTTTCCTCCACACTCTCTCCAGGATTTATTGCTTGTAGACTTTTGGATTGCAGCCATTCTGACTGGTGTGAGATGGTACCTCAGAGTGGTTTTGATTTGCATTTCTCTGATAATGAGTGATGTTGAGCACCTTTTCATGTGTTTGTTAGCCATCTGTATGTCTTCTTTGGAGAAATGTCTATTTAGTTCTTTGGCCCATTTTTTGATTGGGTCCTTTATTTTTCTGGAGTTGAGCTGCAGGAGTTGCTTGTATATTTTTGAGATTAGTTGTTTGTCAGTTGCTTCATTTGCTATTATTTTCTCCCATTCTGAAGGCTGCCTTTTCACCTTGCTAATAGTTTCCTTTGATGTGCAGAATCTTTTAAGTTTAATTAGGTCTGATTTGTTTATTTTTGCTTTTATTTCCAATATTCTGGGAGGTGGGTTATAGAGGATCCTGCTGTGATGTATGTCAGAGTGTTTTGCCTATGTTTTCCTCTAGGAGTTTTATAGTTTCTGGTCTTACGTTGAGATCCTTAATCCATTTTGAGTTTATTTTTGTGTATGGTGTTAGAAAGTGTTCTAGTTTCATTCTTTTACAAGTGGTTGACCAGATTTCCCAGCACCACTTGTTAAAGGGATTGTCTTTAATCCATTGTATATTCTTGCCTCCTTTGTCAAAGATAAGGTGTCCATATGTGCGTGGATTTATCTCTGGGCTTTCTATTTTGTTCCATTGATCTATATTTCTGTCTTTGTGCCAGTACCATACTGTCTTGATAACTGTGGCTTTGTAGTAGAGCCTGAAGTCAGGTAGGTTGATTCCTCCAGTTCCATTCTTCTCTCTCAAGATCACTTTGGCTATTCGAGTTTTTTTTGTATTTCCATACAAATTGTGAAATTATTTGTTCTAGCTCTGTGAAGAATACCATTGGTAGCTTGATAGGGATTGCATTGAATCTATAAATTGCTTTGGGTAGTATACTCATTTTCACTATATTGATTCTACCGATCCATGAACATGGTATATTTCTCCATCTATTAGTGTCTTCTTTGATTTCTTTCACCAGTGTTTTATAGTTTTCTATGTATAGGTCTTTAGTTTCTCTAGGTAGATATATTCCTAAATATTTTATTCTTTCCATTGCAATGGTGAATGGAAGTGTTACCTTAATTTCTCTTTCTGTTTTCTCATTATTAGTGTATAGGAATGCAAGGGATTTCTGTGTGTTGATTTTATATCCTGCAACTTTACTATAATCATTGATTAGTTCTAGTAATTTTCTGGTGGAGTCTTTAGGGTTTTCTATGTACAGGATCATGTCATCTGCAAATAGTGAGAGTTTTACTTCTTCTTTTCCAATTTGGATTCCTTTTATTTCTTTTTCTGCTCTGATTGCTGTGGCCAAAACTTCCAAAACTATGTTGAATAGTAATGGTGAAAGTGGGCACCCTTGTCTTGTTCCTGACTTTAGAGGGAATGCTTTCAATTTTTCACCATTGAGAATAATGTTTGCTGTGGGTTTGTCATATATATCTTTTATTATGTTGAGGTATGTTCCTTCTATTCCTGCTTTCTGGAGAGTTTTTATCATAAATGGGTGTTGAATTTTGTCAAAGGCTTTCTCTGCATCTGTTGAGATAATCATATTGTTTTTATTTTTCAATTTGTTAATGTGGTGTATTACATTGATTGATTTGCAGATATTGAAGAATCCTTGCATCCCTGGGATAAAGCCCACTTGGTCATGGTGTATGATCTTTTTAATGTGTTGTTGGATTCTGATTGCTAGAATTTTGTTAAGGATTTTTGCATCTATGTTCATCAGTGATATTGGCCTGTAGTTTTCTTTTTTTGTGGCATCTTTGTCAGGTTTTGGTATTAGGGTGATGGTGGCCTCATAGAATGAGTTTGGAAGTTTACCTTCCTCTGCAATTTTCTGGAAGAGTTTGAGCAGGATAGGTGTTAGCTCTTCTCTAAATTTTTGGTAGAATTCAGCTGTGAAGCCGTCTGGACCTGGGCTTTTGTTTGCTGGAAGATTTTTGATTACAGTTTCAATTTCCATGCTTGTGATGGGTCTGTTAAGATTTTCTATTTCTTCCTGGTCGAGTTTTGGAAAGTTGTACTTTTCTAAGAATTTGTACACTTTTTCCACGTTGTCCATTTTATTGGCATATAATTGTTGATAGTAGTCTCTTATGAGCCTTTGTATTTCTGTGTTGTCTGTTGTGATCTCTCCAGTTTCCGAATAATGATAGTGAAATTGATCCAAAATCTTGAAATCAAAATGGAATCACAGATAAATAGCCTGGAGACAGGATTGAGAAGATGTAAGAAAGGTTTAACAAGGACCTAGAAGAAATAAAAGAGTCAATATATAATGAATAATGCAATAAATGAAATTAAAAATACTCTGGAGGCAACAAATAGTAGAATAACAGAGGCAGAAGATAGGATTAGGTGAATTAGAAGATAGAATGGCAGAAATAAATGAATCAGAGAGGATAAAAGAAAAACAAATTAAAAGAAATGAGGACAATCTCAGAGACCTCCAGAACAATATTAAATGCTATAGCATTCGAATCATAGGGGTCCCAGAAGAAGAAGACAAAAAGAAAGGCCATGAGAAAATACTTGAGGAGATAATAGTTGAAAACTTCCCTAAAATGGGGAAGGAAATAATCACCCAAGTCCAAGAAACCCAGAGAGTCCCAAACAGGATAAACCCAAGGTGAAACACCCCAAGACACATATTAATAAAATTAACAAAGATCAAACACAAAGAACAAATATTAAAAGCAGCAAGGGAAAAAACAAGAAATAAGACACAAGGGAATTCCCATAAGGATAACAGCTGATCTTTCAATAGAAACTCTTGAAGCCAGGAAGGAATGGCAAGACATGCTTAAAATGATGAAAGAAAATAACCTACAGCCCAGATTATTGTACCCAGCAAGGATCTCATTCAAGTATGAAGGAGAAATCAAAAGCTTTTCAGACAAGCAAAAGCTGAGAGAATTCTGCACCACCAAACCAGCTCTCCAACAAATACTAAAGGATATTCTCTAGACAGGAAACAAAAAACGGTGTATAAATTCGAACCCAAAACAATAAAGTAAATGGCAACGGGATCATACTTATCAGTAATTACCTTAAACGTAAATGGGTTGAATGCCCCAACCAAAATATAAAGACTGGCTGAATGGATACAAAAACAAGACTCCTACATATGTTGTCTACAAGAGACCCACCTCAAAACAGGGGACACATACAGACTGAAAGTGAAGGGCTGGAAAAAGATTTTCCATGCAAATAGGGACCAAAAGAAAGCAGGAGTAGCAATACTCATATCAGATAAAATAGACTTTAAAACAAAGGCTGTGAAAAGAGACAAAGATGGTCACTACATAATGATTAAAGGATCAATCCAAGAAGAAGATATAACAATTATAAATATATATGCACCCAACACGGGAGCACCACAGTATGTAAGACAAATGCTAACAAGTATGAAAGGAGAAATTAACAATAACACAATAATAGTGGGAGACTTTAATACCCCACTCACACCTATGGATAGATCAACTAAACAGAAAATTAACGAGTGTGGCAGTCTTATTGTTATCAAGACAATGAAAGCCTCGCACTACTGATAGCAGATCAGTTTGGCCTACAACTCTGATGAGATCTTGAGCAGCTGTCTCAGTCATCAATCTCTGTGAACATCTTGACTCTTGAAGGAAACAACTCCTATCTAATGTACTCATTGTTAGTTGTTGCTATTGTGCTACTTTCTGCCAATATAATTGTGAACAATATGCTTCCCCTCATTCAGGAATCAGTAACATCTGCCTTCCTCTTCACAGTGAGATGAATATCAGACATTCACAAATTTCTTAAGTCCAAAGGACTAACTGATGATCAGTAATTTCTTCATGATGCCTCAGACCAAAGAAACACCTAGAAGTTCTGTTTATTGGTTAGATTCAAATAATTTAACAGCTGTAATTTATATGGTATCTGTGTTTATTCAAATATGTAAAATATTTCAATACAGCCATGCAAATGGGCTGTAGTGTCTCAGTGCACGTAGGTATAAGATATGGGAGTCGTGTTCTGTTCAGCTTTCCTAGAAGGGAGAAGTGAATTGGAAATTTCTAAGACTGATTGCCTAGTATGGGGCAGGTGGGGTCAGCTGCAAAGGAGCACAAGAAACACTTTAGGTTGGAGAAGTAAAGTATATCCTGATTATGGGGTTGTTTATACAAATTTTTAGAAATAATACATTTTAAATATTGTGCTCATAAATTATTGAAACATAGACTATGTTAATGAACTAATGGTATTAGTTAGACAGGATTAATTGCTGAAAAAGATGGCAGGACCCAAAATGACAATGTGTAGAAATCTAACATTTATTGAAAGGAAAGGGTGAAGTGGAGAAACAGTATTAAAGTATTGGTGTGCCTCATAGCCAAAGACCTCAAACCTGAGAATCCAGGCAAGAGCACTGACTGTGTGTAAGGGCTGTGTAAGTGCTTCCTTTGTTGGATCAGAAACTATCGATGTGTGAACAGAACATCTTGGAACCATAGAGTCTATACTGGAGTCTTGACTGATACAAATCATCAGTCTCACTGCTGTTGATTAAATAATGTCAATAAACTAGTGTGAATCATCTTCAAACTCCTTTGGACATATGACTACAAAGGAAAACTATTAACAATTATATATCATGCCTTGGGGCTTCCCTTGTTGCTCAGCTGGTAAAGAATGCGCCTGCAATGTGGGAGACCTGGGTTCGATCCTTGGGTTGGGAAGATCCCCTGCAGGAGGGCATGGCAAATGCCCAATATTCTTTGCCTGGAGAATCCCCATGGACAGAGGAGCCTGGTGGGCTACAGTCCATGAAGTGGCAAAGAGTCATACATGACTAAGCAACTAAGCACAGCAGCATGGCATCATGCCTTGATCAAGCGTTAGTGCTGTGTAGGTATTCCAGTAACATAGGTTAATGAGGTTAATTCTAGGTCTATTGGAATTAACCCTCACAGTAAATAACATCTTAATGAACCAAAACAAACAAAAAATTATGCACTGTAAATTACTATACAAACATAATGAATTAAGTAAAGTAATACTTGCTTTGTACTATTATGTGGAAATAGTGATGACACCACAGTAATAATCACAAGTTTCAATTAACATTATACATTGGGATACATGTATCTTTTTGAATTATAGTTTTCTCAAAATATATGTCCAGTAAGTGGGATTGCTGGATCATATAGTAGTTCTATTTTAGTTTTCTAAGGAACCTCCATACTGTTTTCCATAGTGGCTATATCAATTTACATTCCCACCAACAGTGCATGAGGGTTCGCTTTTTTTACATCCTTTCCAGCTTTTATTGTTTGTGGATTTTTCAATTATAGCCATTCTGACCGATGTGATACCTCATTGTATGTTCATTGCAGAACTATTTACAATAGTCAGGATATGGAAGCAACCCAAATGTCCATCGACAGATGAATGGATCAAGAAAATATGGTAATATACACAACGGAATATTGCTCAGCCATAAAAAGGAACAAATTTGGATCATTTGTAGACACACTGATAGACCTAGAGTATATCATGCTAAGTGAAGTCATAAAGAGAAAAACAAATATTATATATTAATGCATATATATGAAACCTAGAAAAATGGTATAGATGAATGGTTTTGCAGGGCAGCAATAGAGACACAGACATAGGAAATGGACCTACGGACCCAGTGGCGGGTAAGGGGTGGGAGGAATTGGGAAATTAGGACTGACATGTGTGCACTGCCATGTGTAAAAAGATTGCTGGTGGAAACATGCTGTGTAGTGCAGGGAGCAAAACTCAGTGCTCTGTGATGACATAGAGGGGTGGGATGGTGAGTGGGAGGGAGATTTATAAGGGAGGGGATGAATGTATGTATATATAGCTGATTCACTTCATTGTATAGCAGAAACAAACATAATGGTAAAGCAACTATACCCCAATTTAAAAAAATAAAAGAAAGACAAAAAAAAAAAAAAGACAAAGTGCATAAAAGTGTGCTATGTTACAACAGAGTAGATGACATTGACAACCCTGGGAAGCCATACTTTCTAACTGAATCAGAACATTATGAATGAAGAAAGAAGGCCATTGTGTCCTAACAAACATAAGTGACCAAGCCATCATGTCCTTTTCTTACTCATTTTACTTCCTTCCTTAAGTTAATCACTTGTGCTAAAATTAATGACATAGAAAGAAAGGGAAAGATAAGGTAACCGATAATTCATTTGCCTTTCAATCTTTCGTTGCTCATCAGTACCTGGAGGTACAGTGTGTTAGTAGAATATGCAATATCAAGAAGTGAAATAAAATCAATCAAGTTCACTTCATGCCATATTTTGCTGCTTGAGTAAGAATGAATTATATATACATGCACCAACTATGTCAAGGCTGTATATTGTCACCCTGCTTATTTAGCTTGTATGCAGAGTACATAATGCAAAATGCTGAACTGGATAATGCACAAACTGGAATCAAGATTGCCGGGAGAAATATCAATAACCTTAGATATGCAAATGACACCACTCTAATAATAGAAAGCAAAGAGGAACTAAAAAGATGAAGATGAAAGAGGAGAGTGAAAAAGCTGGCTTAAAACTCAACATTCAAAAGAGACACAGGTATCCCATTGTTCACTGAAGCACTATTTACAATAGCTAAAACATGGAAGCAACCTAGATGTCCATTGACAGATGAGTGGATAAAGAAGCTGTGGTGCATATAACACAATGGAATATTACTCAGCCTTAAAAAAGAATGTATTTGAGTCAGTTCTAATGAGGTGGATGAACCTAGAACCTATTATACAGAGTGAAGTGAGTCAGAAAGAGAAAGATACCATATTCTAACACATATATACAGAATCTAGAAAAATGGCACTGAAGAATTTATTTACCGGGCAACAATGGAGAAACAGATATAGAGAATAGACTTATGGACATGGGGAGAGGGGAGGAGAGAGTGAGATGTATGGAAAGAGTAACATGGAAACTTACATTACCATATGTAAAACAGATAGCCAACGGGAATTTGCTGTATGGCTCAGAAAACTCAAACAGGGGCTCTGTATCAACCTAGAGGGGAGGGCTGGGGGCAGGGGAGATGGGAGGGAGTTTTAAAAGGGAGGGCATATATGTCTACCTATAGCTGATTCATGTTGAGGTTTGACAGAAAACAGTAAAATTCTGTAAAGCATTAAAAGTAAAAAAAAACAAAAATACAACTCAACATTCAAAAAACAAAGATCATGACATTGGGTCACATTACTTTATGGCAAATAGATAGGGAAACAATGGAAACAGTGACAGACTTTATTTTCTTGGGCTCAAAAATCACTGCAGATAGTGACTGCAGCCATGAAATTAAAAGATGCTTGCTCCTTGGAAGAAAATCTGTGACCAACCTAGACAGCATATTAAAAAGCAGAGACATTACTTTGCCAACAAAGATCCATCTAGTCAAAGCTGTGGTTTTTCCAGTAGTCATGTATGGATGTGAGAGTTGGACCATAAAGAAGGCTGAGAATGGAAGAACTGATGCTTTCCAACTCTAGTATTGGAGAAGACTCTTGAGAGTCCCTTGGACTGCAAGGAGATCAAACCAGTCAATCCTAAGGAAATCAACCCTGAATATTCACTGGAAGGACTGATGCTGAAGCTCCAAAACTTTGGCTACCTGATGCAAAGAGCTGACACATTGGAAAAGACCCTGATGTTAGGAAAGATAGAATGCAGGAGTAGGGGACAAGAGAGGATGAGTTGGTTGGACGGAATCATCGACTCAATGGACATAGATTTGAGCAAGCTCCGGCAGGTGATGAAGGACAGGGAAGCCTGGTGTGCTGCAGTCCATGGGTTCACAAAGAGTCAGACATGACTGGATGACTGAACAACAACAGTACCAAGTACAAAATACAAATTGTGTGATTTCAGTGATTCTGCATGTAGTTTGAGTGCTCTTACACTTGCATTAAATCTGGCATTTAATGCAGATTAAATGTACAGTATTATATATGTACAATTTATATTGTACATATGTAATACATGTACAACATAAAGATGTACAATAAAATGTGTACTAATGCTTTTAAATTTCTTTGCTTGAAAAGTGTTAACCTCTCAGTTGTGTTTGACGCCTTATGATGCCATGGACTGTAGCCTACAAGGCTCTTCTGACCATGGAATTTCCCAGGAAAGAATACTGGAGTGGGTTGCCATTCCCTTCTCCAGGGGATCTTCCCAACCCAGGGATTGGAGGCAGATTCTTTACCGTCTGGAGCCACCAGGGAGGCCCTTTCTTTGAATGAATGAATTGAAAAAAACACTATGACAAGTCAAGAGAAAAACAACTGAAGAAAGAAAATGTTAGTAATTTTAATGACACATTTCCTTTGCTTTTTGAAAACACACTTTCATTGTGCATTCAGCACCATAAATTATGTAGCAGGCCCTGGGTAATTAATATTACTGCAACAAGTGCAACAAGTGTTCATGATATAATAGCAACATGGTGCTGTAGATGAATGAATATTTGGATTCTTACAAATACACAAACCAAAGTGACATCATTCAATCCACATATCTCTAAATTATGTCTTGGGAGGAATTGAAAATGGAATATAAAAATAAATAGTGAATATTGACCTAGCTAAATGTCTGAAAGAAAAACTGCATGAGTAAATTTCAATAGTTTATTTTGTAACGAGAACTGAAAGGTGGGTACTGACTTGCAGGTATGTTCTGGGAAATGGAAACCTCAGGGATCTGATGTTTCCTTGGTGATAGGTCTTTCTTTTCAAATCTGTTGTCTTTGTTAATACAGAGTTGAAAGCTTTGGGTGATGATTATTTCCTCATTCTTCTGGCTTCAACTTTTTCACAGTGCTAATAATTTGGAGATCGCATATGAAATGGTAGTGTATGAAACAGTATAGCACTAAAGGAAGTTTCATAAAAACTTATATGGAAGCATGAGTGAAAATATAATTCACTAAGTGTCTTTTATATATTTGAGGGCACAGATACTATATTTCCACTTGAAGTCTCTTCTTTAGAAAAACAAAGACCATTCTAGGTATGTTTTCACCTTTACAAAACACTAATAATTTAATGTGAATAATTTTTTCTTTACATGGTAAAAATCTCAGATATATTCTATTCTTTTTGATACAGGTGTTAGAATCATCAAGATTTTTCTCAGTTCAGTCACTCAGTTGTGTCCGACTCTTTGCGACCCCATGAAATGCAGCATGCCAGGCCTCCCTGTCCATCACCAACTCCCAGAGTCCACCCAAACCCATGTCCATTGTGTCAGTGATCCCATCTAACCATCTCATCCTCTGTCTAATAGGCAATTAATTTTAATTTTTAAAATTTTAATGAGTCAAAGAAGTTTATTCTCTATGTCACTTTTTATAAAAAATTTATTTTATTGAGATAAGAGTCACAAACCATAAAGTTCCTCCTCAAAGTATGTAATTCAATGATTTTTTGGTATGTTGACAGAAATGTACTACCATCACTGCAATCAATTTAGAACATTCTCACCACCCCCAAAAGAAATCCCATATTCATTAGCTGTCATTACCCATTCCCTCCCAATCTCTCAGTTCTAAAAAGTCACTTATCTATGTGAATCATATTGTCTTTTAAATCATATTGTCTTTTAAGTAATTGAAGATCTTTTAGAAGTTGCTAATATGGAAATGTTAATACAGGTTTCTAACTAAATGATCGATTAATTCAAAAGCAAAAACTCAAGTTCCGAGAAAAATATTTTTTAAAAATCCCTTTAAAAGATTGAAAATATGCAGGATTTTAAACACAGAATTAAGTTCTTTAATGTCATGAAGTTTTTTCTGCAATAACATTGATTTTCCTTTCAGCCATGAGGATAGCAATTGTCAGTCAGTCAGTCTGTCAATTCAGTTGCTCAGACATGTCTGACTCTTTGCGACCCCATGAATCACAGCATGCCAGGACTCTCTGTCCATCATCAACTCCCGGAGTTTACTCAAACTCATGTCCATCGAGTCGGTGATGCCATCCAGCCATCTCATCCTCTGTCGTCCCCTTCTCCTCCTGCCCCCAATCCCTCCCAGCTTCAGGGGCTTTTCCAATGAGTCAACTCTTTGCGTGAGGTGGCCAAAGTATTGGAGTTTCAGCTTCAGCATCATTCCTTCCAAAGAACACCCAGGACTGATCTCCTTTAGAATGGACTGGTTGGATCTCCTTGCAGTCCAAGGGATTTTCAAGAGTCTTCTCCAAAACCATGGTTCAAAAACATCAATTCTTCGGTGCTCAGCTTTCTTCACAGTCCAACTCTCATATCCATACATGACCACTGGAAAAACCATAGCCTTGGCTAGACGGACCTTTGTTGGCAAAGTAACGTCTCTGCTTTTTAATATGCCATCTAGTTTGGTCATAACTTTCCTTCCAAGGGGTAAGCATCTTTTAATTTCATGGCTGCAATCACCATCTGCAGTGATTTTGGAGCCCAGAAAAATAAAGTCTGACACTGTTTCCACTGTTTCCCCATCAATTTCCCATGAAGTGGTGGGACCGGATGCCATGATCTTAGTTTTCTGAATGTTGAGCTTTAAGCCAACTTTTTCACTCTCCTTTTTCACTTTCATCAAGAGGCTTTTTAGTTCCTCTTCACTTTCTGCCATAAGGGTGGTGTCATCTGCATCTCTGAGATAATTGATATTTCTCTCGGCAATCTTGATTCCGAGAGAAACAGAATCAAGCCCAGCCCAGTGTTTCTCATGATGTACTCTGCATAGAAGTTAAATAAGCAGGGTGACAATATACACCCTTAATGTACTCCTTTTCCTATTTGGAACCAGTCTGTTGTTCCGTGTCCAGGTCTAACTGTTGCTTCCTGACCTGCATATAGGTTTCTCAAGAGGCAGGTCAGGTGGTCTGGTATTCCCATCTCTTTCAGAATTTTCCACAGTTTATTGTGATCCCTACAGTCAAAGGCTTTGGCATAGTCAATAAAGCAGAAATAGATGTTTTTCTGGAACTCTCTTGCTTTTTCGATGATCCAGGGGATGTTGGCAATTTGATCTCTGGTTCCTCTGCCTTTTCTAAATCTGGAAGTTCACAGTTCACGTATTGCTGAACCTGGCTTGCAGAATTTTGAATATTGCTTTACTAGCGTGTGAGATGAGTCCAATTGTGTGGTAGTTTGAACATTCTTTGGCATTGCCATTCTTTGGGATTGGAATGAAAACTGACCTTTTCCAGTCCTGTGGCCACTGCTGAGTTTTCCAAATTTGCTGGCATATTGAGTGCAGAACTTTCACAGCATCATCTTTCAGGATTTGAAATAGCTCAACTGGAATTTCATCACTTCCACTAGCTTTGTTCGTAGTGATACTTTATAAGGCCCACTTGACTTCACATTCCAGGATGTCTGGCTCTAGGTGAGTGATCACACCATTGTGATTATCTGGGTCATGAAGATTTTTTTTGTACAGTTCTTCTGTGTATTCTTGCCACCTCTTCCTGATATCTTCTGCTGTATTAGGTCCATACAATTTCTGTCCTCTATCGAGCCCATCTTTGCATGAAACGTTTCTTGGTATCTCTAATTTTCTTGAAGAGATATCTATTCTTTCCCATTCTGTTGTTTTCCTCTATTTCTTTGCATTGATCACTGAAGAAGACTTTCTTATCTCTCCTTGCTATTCTTTGGAACTCTGCATTCAGATCCTTATATCTTTCCTTTTCTCCTTTGCTTTTTGCTTCCCTTCTCACAGCTATTTGTAAAGCCTCTTCAGACAACCATTTTGCTTTTTTGCATTTCTTTTCCATGGGGATGGTCTTGATCTCTGTCTCCTGTACAATTCATGAACCTCCGTCCATAGTTCTTCAGGCACTCTATCAGATATTGTCTCTTAAATCTAATTCTCACTTCCACTGTATAGTTATAAGGTGTTTGATTTAGGTCATACCTGACTGGTCTAGTAGTTTTCCCTACTTTCTTCAATTTAAGTCTGAATTTGGCAATAAGGAGTTCATGATCTGAGCCATAGTCAGCTACCAGTCTTGTTTTTGCTGACTGCATAGAGTTTCTCCATCTTTGGCTGCAAAGAATATAATCAATCTGATTTCAGTGTTGACCATCTGGTGATGTCCATGTGTAGAGACTTATCTTGTGTTGTTGGAAGAGGGTGTTTGCTATGACCAGTGTGTTCTCTTGGCAAAACTCTTATTAGCCTTTGACCTGCTTCATTCCATACTCCAAGGCCAAATTTGCCTGTTATTCCAGGTATTTCTCGACTTCCTATTTTAGCAATGGTCAGATCAGATCAGATCAGATCAGTCGCTCAGTCGTGTCTGACTCTGCGACCCCATGAATCACAGCACGCTAGGCCTCCCTGTCCATCACCAACTCCCGGAGTTCACTCAGACTCACGTCCATTGAGTCCGTGATGCCATCCAGCCATCTCATCCTCTGTCGTCCCCTTCTCCTCTTGCCCCCAATCCCTCCCAGCATCAGAGTCTTTTCCAATGAGTCAACTCTTTGCATGAGGTGGCCAAAGTACTGGAGTTTCAGCTATAGCATCATTCCTTCCAAAGAAATCCTAGGGCTGATCTCCTTCAGAATGGACTGGTTGGATGTCCTTGCAGTCCAAGGGACTCTCAAGAGTCTTCTCCAACACCACAATTCAAAAGCATCAATTCTTCGGTCCTCAGCCTTCTTCACAGTCCAACTCTCACATCCATACATGACCACAGGAAAAACCATATCTATACACAAACTATTAGGTGTATCATTCAAGGTGATACACCTAATAGAATAAAATGGGATTATGCTGAGGTCACATGTTTTCTTCTCCTTCCTTCCTTTCCTCCCTCCCTTCTTTCCTTCCTTCTTTCTTTTTTTTTTTAAATATCCATTCTTTCTGCTTTATTTAAACTTGTGGGTACAGATATCTGTTCAGGATAGTGATTTCCCTTAGAATATGTACCTAGCAGTATCTCTCTGGATCACATGATAGTTCTACTTTAAAGTGTTTCTAGTGCGCAATTTCTACAGAAATTTCAAAAGCTGCTACCACTTACTCCCACCGGTGGCACCAACTTTTTCTACTACACAGAGTTAGGTGCCAGCTATTATCATTTGTAGAACTTTGCAAGGGGTACTACCAGAAGCAGTGAGAAACACATCAACTCCATCCAAATGCTGGGACACTATCAACAGCTAAGACTTAAAGCATAAAATCAACTTTGTATTCCTTTCAGGAAGTAGGTGAATTTCTTTTTCACTTTTTTTTTTTAAATATTCTAATTACAATCATGAATGCCTTTATAAAGGGACAACAAAGAAGACACAGACACAGGGTCACAAAGGTAAGCCATGCAAGACAAAGACAGATTGAAGCAATGCATGTACAAGCAAGGAATACCAAAGATTGTTGAAGTTACCAAATGTTAGGAAAGTAGAATGGAATAGATTCCTCCAAAGAGACTTCAGAAGGAACCAACACTGCCAGCACTGTGATTTTGGACTTCTAGACTCTGTGTGCTTAGTTGCTCACTCGTTTTCAATTCTTTGCAACCCCACTGTCTGTAGCCTGCCAGGCTACTCTTCCATGGTGATTCTACAGGCCCGAATACTGGAGTGGTTTGCCATGCCCTTCTCCAGGGCATCTTCCCAACCCAGGGATCAAACCCAGGTCTCCCGCATTACAGGTGGATTCTTTAGCATGGATTCTAAGTCACCAGGGAAGCCCTCTGAACTCTAGGACTGTGAGAAAATAAGTTTCTGGTTTTTTTGCCTTTTTTTTTTTTTTTTTTTTTACCACTAAGCTTGTGGTAATTTGTTATGACAGCCCCAGGAAACTGATACACATGACATATTACACTTGTAAGTTCATTCAGGCCCATTATTTTCATTAACTCACAAGAATCATTTAAAGCATATATTGTTTTGATTTTATAGGTGAGAAAATAGGAATCAGAGTGCTATGCTGATTTCCTAAGATAAAATAGTGAGATATTTGGAGGCTTAATACAATGGAGTTTCCACCTATCCAGAGCCATTCATTCACTCAGCAAATACTACTGAGTCCAGTTTTTGTTCTAGATACTGTGCTTTTCGTTAGTAAGAGAAGAAGATAATGAAGATGTACTCCTTGTCATCAATTTACTTGGAGTCTATGCCATAACATACAGAAAATAATGCAAATTCTGTAGTGCAGAAACCTAATGAAAAAGGTATTTCTAAGTTATTTTGGGGTTGTGGGGAACTGGGTAATATTGTGAGGTGTGGGCTTAGGATACCAGAATTGAGTCAAAGAAAGAAAAATGCCAAAGTTAACCTAGGTTTAGCAATGATTATTAATTGCAAAATGCACTAAAGCTTTTAAAACATTTTCACAACTCACAGTTAGTGAGAGTGAACGTAAGTCACATACTCAAACATGAGGAGGCTGGAATTTGATAATTTGGTAAGGCTGAGAATTGAACTTGTGTCCATTTCTGTGTGTCTGTATATACTGCTATTTAGTATATCATACCACTGCTAGGGACTTTCATATAGGAAATTATATTTCTTTTATCATGCATTTTATTTATTTTCACTTCCTTATAAATAAAAATAGAACATTGATCTCATACACTTCTGTGTTAGCACTGATCACTACTGTACTTGAAAGTCGCTCAGTCGTGTCTGACTCTTTGCAACTCCATGAACTGTAGCCTGCCAGGCCCCTCTGTCCATGGATTTCTCCAGGCAAGAATACTGGAGTGGGTTCCCAGTTCCTTCTCCAGGGGAATCTTCCCAACCCAATGATTGAACCCAAGTCCCCTGCTTTGCAGGGAGATTCTTTGCCATCTGAGACACCAGGGAAGCTATACTTATATAGTTTTATATTTATTTATTTTATCTGTAGCAGGATCTAATTCATGATCATAAGGTACATTGTTATCATTTCTTTTAGTTTCCCTTTGAGTAGTATATTTCCTCAATCTTTCTTTTTCATTCATTGGCTTACCATATTTTGAAGAATGTAAACCATTTATTTTGTAAAATGTCTCAGTTTGGGCTTTTCAGATGTTTTTTCATGATTAGAATCATGTTGTGAATTTTGGCAAAAATACCATAGATTTGATGTTGGATCTGAGTCAGGGTATCTGACCAGAAGACACCTAGCAATGATTACACTAGTAGAAACACCCATATCTTGGTTCCCCAAAATTATTATCCACTAAGAAGAACCAGGGGTCTTTGGAAAAATGTCTAATTCCAGAGCTGGGTCTGGAAGTATTCAGAAGACTCCTGAACAATTTGCTATACCAGGAGGTAATCATCTTACCTCGATTGTAAGACAAATGCACATAAAATTCTGGTTTAAAGGCTTTCACTTAACAAATCTGTGAAACTCTGAACATTAAATTAAGAAGTAATAATACTGAGTCATAATCTATTAATTGAAAAAAGAATCTGTGAGTCCATCATACATAATTAAAGTTCTTTTAAAATAATGTATGTAGAAGACTTGTGATTTATTTTTAATAAAAATTGTGAGTTCCAATAATGTGTCAGGTTAAAGTACTACTTATGCATAGCAATTACCACAGTGACTGAAACACAATAAGGACTCAGTGTATAGTTACTTGTTATGTGAGTATTTGAATGAATAAATAGATGAGCTATACATTCTTGCCGTGGCTTCATTTTTAAGTCTTGTGACTTTGATTGAAGCGTCTTATGCTTTTAGGTCAAAGTTACCCATGTACAAAATTAAGGCTGATGATAACACTTGAAAGTAGGATTCTGGATTAGATATTTTCTTTATGTTCTTTCTAGATTTTTGAGTCTGTGTAACCCAGTTTGGGTCTTTCCTGAAGATACTTAATGGTATATCAAAAATGTTTCCTGGGAGTTTCTATTATTACAGCAAGATATTCATGATATGAATTAATTTTGAGTAGTACTCTACGCAGTATTTCAGTCAGTTCATTCGCTCAGTTGTGTCTGACTCTTTGCGACCCCACGAATCGCAGCACGCCAGGCCTCCCTGTCCATCACCAACTCCCGGAGTTCACTCAGACTCACATCCATCGAGTCAGTGATGCCATCCAGCCGTCTCATCCTCTGTCGTCCCCTTCTCCTCTTGCCCCCAATCCCTCCCAGCATCAGAGTCTTTTCCAATGAGTCAACTCTTACGCATGAGGTGGCCAAAGTACTGGAGTTTCAGCTTTAGCATCATTCCTTCCAAAGAAATCCCAGGGCTGATCTCCTTCAGAATGGACTGGTTGGATCTCCTTGCAGTCCAAGGGACTCTCAAGAGTCTTCTCCAATACCACAGTTCAAAAGCATCAATTCTTCGGCGCTCAGCTTTCTTCACAGTCCAACTCTCACATCCATACATGACCACTGGAAAAACCACAGCCTTGACTAGACAGACCTTTGTTGGCAAAGTAATGTCTCTGCTTTTCAATATGCTATCTAGGTTGGTTATAACTTTTCTTCCAAGGAGTAAGTGTCTTTTAATTTAGGTATAATTGAGGCATATCACTGCTACATTTTTTGTTACATTGGAAACTTGTTTTGCATTTACATATTTTACACTGAATTTATTTGTTTTGTGAATAAGATTCATATTTCATTACTTTATATAAAAAGTTGGACTATAATTAAAGTAATTTATAATTAAGGATTATAAGAAACAGTACAAGTGGAGACATTGAAAAGCTTATAAAATACATTTATCTGAGGAATAGTTTTGCTGATCACTATAATTATGCTGACTTCTACATTGCAACTCATTTAAAACATTATATTTGGTATAAAATCTATCTCCTTTATATCTTACACAATATTAAAGAGTGAAAGAGTGAATCATAACCTGGGTTATTGCAAAAGGTGAAATATGTGATTAAAATTGCCAAGGGAACAAAGAAAATCAAGGTTGAAGAAATGATAAATAATATTCAAAGTCCAAAAGCCAAATTTAATCTAACTTAAGCCAAAGTAAACATTTATTGTAAGAATGTGTGCATGTATGCTAAGTCATGTCCAGCTCTTTGTGACTCCGTAGACTGTAGCCCACCAGGCTCCTCTGTCCTTAGAATTTCCAAGAATATAGGAGTAGGTTGCCATTTCTTACTTCAATTGTAAGGGTAGTGAGATGTCTTATGGAAATCATGAAATAGAATGCAACTAGTCTCTGGGTATTAGAAACAATTGAATCCAAATAATTGAACATTTATTAGAAATATTTTCCCATCTTGGGAATTCTCTCTGTCTCTTTGTCTTCTTGTCTCTGGTATATTTTTGTGGAAAACATGGTTTCTACATGAACATTCTCAGTTTTAAATCTCTTATAACCACCAGGTATCTACCCCTAGACTGAATGTGGCTTGAAAACATAGACTTGGAATAAATACTGCTTTGCTTTCTGTATCTATTTGGATAGAGGAGACAAGTGGGAAATTTTTCATAAATGTGTGCTAGTTTACTAGAGTTTTTTTTTTTTTTTGCAGCTTTATTTATATATTTTTGGCTGTGATGTGTCTTCATTGCCACATGGGCTTTTCTCTAGTTTCAGTGAGTGGTGGCTGCTCTCTGGTTGCAGTACGTGGACTTTCATTGAAGCGGCATCACTTGTTGTGGCGCACAGGCTCTAGGACACTCAAGCTTCATAGCTGTGGCATATAGACTCAGCAGTTGTGATTCCTGGGCTCTAGAACACAGGCTCAGTAGTTATGGCATACAGGCTTAGTTGCTCTGCAGCATGTGAAATCTTCTTGGACCAGGGAGCTAACCCTTGTTTCCTGCACTGGAAGGCAGATGGTTTTACTACTGAGCCACCGGGGAAGCCCGAGTAGCAATTATTGAGTTCACATAGTGTCCCCGGTGCTTAATGTTGAGTAAATCTGTGAAGCAGTTATTATCCACAGTTGTCATATGAGGAAATAAAAGCTCTGAGAAAGTACATAAAATGCTCATGCATTTAGTGGGGCGGTGGAAACATCATTTGAACTCATATTGATTTGACTCTAAACAAATATTTGTTTTCCCTCAAGTTAAATAAAAAGCGTTCACATTTTTCTAATAGACAAAATAATAAAAAAGATTAAGATTTAAATATTTAGAGAAAAAAGGAATAAGAGTTTTTAAAGAACATGGAAATTGAGTTGTTTTTTACTTAATACATGTATTAGAATTTAAGTTCTGCCTTAATAAAGGAATAGGGACTGAATTTGACCTTCATACATTAAAACATTAAAAACTGGGTAAAATATTTAACATGCAATTTTTAAACATTGGACAGCAGGCAGCACAGTAATATGGTCTTGAGAAAAAGAAAACAAAAAAAAAGTGAGTTATATTACACAAATTTTCTTCCTGGAGATTTATTCCTGGTCGTAAAGCAAGAAGAGTAAACTAGGACTCTCCAGAAAAATAGAAACAATAGCATGTATATATGTATATAGAAAGAGATTTCTTTTATGGAATTGGTTTATCATTATGGTGGCTGACAAGTGCCAAAATCTGTAGAATGGATAGTCGGGGTAGAGACTCAGGGAAGAGTCAATGCTGCAGTTCAGTTCTTAAGGCCATCTGTTCTTGTTTTACCAGTTTTGTTTAACCCAGGCCTTCAACTGATTAGATAAGGCCTACTAGCATTATAGAGGGCTATCTACTATACTTTGAGTCCACCAATTTAACAGTTAATTTTGATGAATTGATAAGCTTGACTTCATTAAAACTAGACATTTCTACTCTGTGAAATATCATGCAAAAAGAATGAAAAGACAAGACATAGACTGGGAGACAACATCTGCAAAACATATATCTGAAAAAGTATTATTGTCCAAAATATACAGAAAAACTCTTAAAAGACATCAATAAGAAAACAAACAATATGATTAAAAAATAGGCCAAAGGCCTTAACAAACACCTTACAAAGAAGATATTCAGTGTACTATACATACAGTGGAATATAAATACAGTGAAATGTTTTTTAGTCCTTTAAAAGGAACAAAGTATTATTTGTACCATAACATTGTGCAATGCATGTCTTTAACTCTTCATTTTCATCTGCAAAATCTAAATAGTGGATATGTAAAATGTGAACAAATAAGAAATTTTACTTTATCTTTTGGCATAAAGTATCCTGTATCTTTCAATTTCCCTACATGCTATGACTAATTCTAGTGATTCTCATACTTTAACTTGCTTGCTGCAATATGAAAAATTATATGGTTAATATGTTCTATAATTTCTTAATGCATGTTTAAATTCTAGGGGAATTATGTTTCCTCTTATTTACCAGAAAAATTGTTTTGGTTCTTTAACCCAAAGGCTTGAATTTTTGATTCTTACCTGCCATTGCACTTTATAAGTTATATCATGTGTAACAGGCCTTTCTCTTTTGCTTCAAGTGGAAATCAACTACTGTTGTGAAACATTCACAGACCTAGACTTTTTATTTCCCCAAGTCTAATTTTGTATTAACATTCTGTAAATTATTGACTTTTAATAGCCTTAGAAGAGAGCTTTCCCAAGAAGGAAAACATAAAACATCAGAGTCATGAGATCTGGAATCTTTTTGTATCAATGTCCAATGTTTTGATCTGGTTCTGTTTAACATTTGATTAGTAGAATCCTATATACTGGAAGAGTAGATGATCAAACTCCTTCCCTTCTCCTCTGTCTCCATGTCCTACATAAACAAATCCAAAATATTTTTCCTTCAAATCTCATATGTTGAAGTTTTACTCATCATTTAATGTTTGACAAAAATACACTCTTTCTATAAAAACTTTATCTTCTCAATCAATTGGAAATCTCTGATTATCACCATTTTATAATTATTGTTATCAATAGATTTTCTTGGACAATTTTATCAGATACTCAAAAGATAAAGACTAAGCAACATATATATATATTTACTTCATCTGATTTAAACTTAGTAGTTAATGTATGTTGATACAATAGCATGATACACTTTATTTTTCAAGCTCAGTGGAATATTCACTGATATAAACCATATCCTGGGCCACAAAGCAAACCTCAACAAATGGAAACTACTTGTAAAGTTTATATTATGTTCTATTAAAATAATAATCAAGTAGAAATTGGTAACAGAAAGCCAAGTGGAAAGTCTCTATAATGTTGTTGCTGTTTAGTTGCTAAGTCATTTTTGACTCTTCTGTGACTCCATTGACAATAGCCCACCAGACTCCTCTGCCCACAGGATTTTTCCAGGCAAGAGTATTGGAGTGGGTTGTCATTTCCTTTTCCAGGGGATCTTCCTGACCCAGGGATCAAACCCATGTCTGCTGCCTTGCAGGCAGATTCTTTGCTGCTGAGCCACTGGGGAAGGTCTTTCTATACATGGTAATAGCCTAAATAATCTATGGGTCAAGGAAGAAATCTCAAAGTAAATAAAATATATCTAGAACTAAATAAAAATGAAAATACAGCATATTAAAATACTTGACATTCAACTAAAGCCTTCAATCAATAATGTTGTTTTCACTTAAAAAAAAAAAAGAAACCAAGTATAATAAAAAATACCCAAAACAAGAATAAGAAAAAAATAATAAAGACACAAGCAAAAATCAATGCAAATGAAAACAAGAAAATCAATGGAAACAAAGCTGATTCATTGGGAAAAAAATAAAATTGATAAAGCTCTACTTTTAAGTCTGACAAATAAAATAATAGCAAAGAAAAAAATAGCTAATATCAATAATGGAACAAGAAGTATTACTACAGATCTTATAGTCATTGAAAGCATGATAGAACACTACAATTTTATAGTCATAAATTCAGTTTAGAAGAAATAGACAAATTTCTCAAAACCCACAAAATACTAAGGCTCAATAAAGATGAAATATTCAACTAAAATAATCCTATTAACTTTAAAGAAATTGAATTTGTAATTTAAAAGCTCTCTAAAGAGAAACAAGACCTGGATGTTTCACTGAAAAAAATCTACCAAACACTTAAATACAACAATTTTATACAATCTCTCAGTTCAGTTCAGTTGCTCAGTCGTGTCTGACTCTGCGACCCCATGGGCTGCAGCATGCCAGGCTTCCCTGTCCATCACCAACTCCTGGAGCTTGCTCAAACTCATGTCAATCAAGTTGATATGCCATCCAACCATCTTATCCCCTTCTCTTCCTGCTTTCAATCTTTCCCAGCATCAGGGTCTTTTCCAGTTAGTCAATTCTTTGCATGAAGTGGCCAATATACTGGAGTTTCAGCTTCAGCATCAGTCCTTCCAATGAATATTCAGGACTGATTTCCTTTAGGATTGACTTGATCTCCTTGCAGTCCAAGAGACTCTCAACAGTCTTCTCCAACAGAGTAGTTCAAAAGCATCAATTCTTCAGCACTCAGCTTTCTTTATAGTCTAGCTTTCACTTCTATACATGACTACTAGAAGAAACATAGCTTTGACTAGACGGACCTTTGTTGGCAAAGTAATGTCTCTGCTTTCTAATATGCTGTCTAGGTTGGTCATAACTTTTCTTCCAAGGAGCAAGATCTTTTAATTTCATGGCTGTAGTCACCATCGGCAGTGATTTTGGAGACCCCCAAAATAAAGTGTCACTGTTTCCATTGTTTCCCCATCTATTTGCCATGAAGTTATGGGACTGAATGCCATGATCTTAGTTCTTTGAATGTTGAGTTTTAAGCCAACTTTTTCTTCTCTTTCACTTTCATCAAGAGGCTTTTCAGTTCTTCTTCACTTTCTGCCATAAGGATGGTGTCATCTGCATATCTGAGGTTATTGATAATTCTCCTGGCAATCTTGATTCCAGCTTGTGCTTCATCTAGCCCTGCATTTTACATGATGTACTCTGCATATAAGTTAAATAATCAGGGTTACAATATACAGTCTTGACATCCTCCTTTTCCAATTTGAAACCAGTCTGTTCCATGTCCAGTCCTAACTGTTGCTTCTTGACCTACATGCAGATTTCTCAGGAGGCAGGTCAGGTGGTCTGGTATTCCCGTCTCTTAAAGCATTTTCCACAGTTTGTTGTGATCCACACAGTTAAAGGCTTTGGTATAGTCAATAAAGCAGAAGTAGATGTTTTTCTGGAATGCTGTTTTTTCAATGATCCAGCAGTCTCAATCTCTTCAGACAATCTTTTGAAGCAATACCAACGATACAATCCAACAATACAATCTCTTTCAGAATATAAAAGAGCATAGAACATTTCCCAACACATTTTATGGGCTTCACTTTTTGCTCAGATGGTAAAGAATCCACCTGCAATGCAGGGGACCTGTGTTTGATCCCTGGGTTGGGAAGATCTCCTGGAGCAGGGAAAAGGCTACCCACTCCAGTATTCTGGCCTGGAGAATTTCATGGACTGTTTAGTTCATGGGGTCTCAAAGAGTCAGACATGCCTGAGATACTTTCACTAATACTGACTAGTATCAACATGATATCAAAACCAGGTGAAGACAGTACAAAATAAAAAGAAAAGAAAGAGGAAAAAAAAACTACAGATCAGTATCTCCCATGAACTTACACATTAAAACTGTCAACAAAATATTAGTAAATTGAATCCAGAAATGTATAAAAAGAAAAATACATAATTACTAAGTGAAATCTACTCTAACTGTGAAAGCCTGCTTCAACATTTGAAAATCAATCAATTTAATTCACCATATCAACAAGCTTAAAAAGAAAAATCAAGTCATGTATCATTTGACAAAGAAAAAGCATTTTAGAAAATCCACCATTAATTCATGACAAAAGCTAAACATGTTAGTAATAGACAGGAGTTTCAGCTACCTCAACCTGATAAAAGCACATGCTAAAATTTCCAGCTATCATCATGCAGCAAGAGTCGAAGACTTGTTTTCAAGATAGATCACACACTGGGCCACAAGAAGTCTCAATAAATTAAAAAAAACTGAAATCATATCGAGTATTTTTTTTTTCTGATCACACAATGAAATTAGAAATAAACTACAAGAAACAATAAAAAAAGGCTGAGAGGAGCTACCCCACGTCCGAGGTAAGGATCAGCAGCTGCACTTGGCTGGAGCAGCCGTGAAGAGATACCTTATATCCAAGGTAAGAGAAACCCACGTAAGATGGTAGGCACTGAAAGAGGGCATCAGGGACAGAAAGACTGAAACCACAATCACAGACAACAGACCAATCTGATCACACTGACCACAGCCTTGTCTAACTCAGTGAAACTAAGCCATGCCATGTGGGGCCCCCCAAGACGGAGTGGTCATGGTGGAGAGGTCTGACAGAATATTGTCCACTGGAGAAGGGATAGGCAAACCACTTCAATATTCTTGCCTTGAGAACCCCATGAACAGTATGAAAAGGTAAAAAGATAGGACACTGAAAGAGCAACTCGGTCGGTAGGTGTCCAATATGCTATTGGAGATCAGTGGAGAAATAACTCCAGAAAGAATGAAGGAATGGAGCCAAAGCAAAAACAATACCCAGTTGTGGATGTGACTGGTGACAGAAGCAAAGTTCGATGCTGTAAAGAGCAATATTGCATAGGAACCTGGAATGTCAGGTCCATGAATCAAGGCAAGTTGGAAGTGGTCAAGCAGGAGATGACAAGAGTGAACATCGACATTCTAGGAATCAGTGAACTAAGATGGACTGGATTGGGTGAATTTAACTCAGTTGACCATTATATCTACTACTGTGGGCAGGAATCCCTTAGAAGAAATGGAGTAGTCATCACAGTCAACAAAAGAGTCTGAAATGCAGTACTTGGATGCAATCTCAAAAATGACAGAATTCTCTCTGTTCATTTCCAAGGCAAACCATTCAATGTCACCGTAATCCAAGTCTATGCCCCAACCAGTAAGTAACTCTGAAGAAGCTGAAGTTGAACAGTTCTGTGAAGACCTACAAGACCTTGTAGAACTAACAACCAAAAAAGATGTCCTTTTCATTATAGGGGACTGGATTGCAAAAGTAGGAAGTCAAGAAATACTGGAGTAACAGGCAAATTTGGCCTTGGAGTACAGAATGAAGCAGACATTCACATTGAAGTCGCTCAGTTGTGTCCGACTCTTTGCGACCCCATGGACTGTAGCCTATCAGGCTCCTCTGTTCATGGAATTTTCCAGGCAAGAGTACTGGAGTGGGTTGCCATTTCCTTCTCCAGGAGATCTTCCCGACCTAGGGATCAAATCCGGATCTCCCGCATTGTAGGTAGACGCTTTACCTTCTGAGCCACCAGGGAAGTCAGAATGAAGCAGGGCAAAGGCTAATAAAGTTTTGCCAAGAGAACACAATGGTCATAGCAAACACCCTATTCCAACAACACAAGAGAAGACTCTACAGATGGACATCACCAGATGGTTGACACAGAAATCAGATTGATTATATTCTTTGCAGCCAAAGATGGAGAAGCTCTATACAGTCAGCAAAAACAAAATGCGGAGCTGACTGTGGCTCAGATCATGAACTCCTTATTGCCAAATTCAGACTGAAATTGAAGAAAGTGGAGAAAACCACTAGCCTATTCAGGTACTACCTAAATCAAACCCCTTATTATACAGTGGAAGTGAGAAATAGATTTAAGGACTAGATCTGATACACAGAGTGCCTGATGAACTATGGATGGAGGTTCGTGACATTGTACAGGAGACAAGAATCAAGACCATCCACAAGAAAAAGAAATGCAAAAAAGCAAAATGGTTGTCTGAAGAAGCCTTACAAATAGCTGTGAAAAGAAGGGAGGTGAAAAGCAAAGGAGAAAAGAAAAGATATTCCCATTTCAATGCAGAGTTTCAAAGAATAGCAAGGAGAGATAAGAAAGCCTTCTTCAGTGATCAATGCAAAGAAATAGAGGAAAACAACAGAATGGGAAAGACTAGAGATCTCTTCAAGAAAATTAGAGATGCCAAGGGAAAATTTCATGCAAAGATGGGCTCAATAAAGGACAGAAATGGCAGGGAACTAACAGAAGCAGAAGATATTAAGAAGAGGTGGCAAGAATACACAGAAGAACTGTACAAAAAAGATCTTCATGACCCAGATAATCACGATGGTGTGATCACTCACCTACAGCCAGACATCCTGGAATGTGAAGTCAAATGGGCCTTAGGAAGCATCACTACGAACAAAGCTAGTGGAGGTGCTGGAATTCCAGTTGAGCTATTTCAAATCCTGAAAGATGACACTGTGAAAGTGCTGCACTCAATATGCCAGCAAATTTGGAAAACTCAGCAATGGCCACAGGACTGGAAAAGGTCAGTTTTCATTCCGATCCCAAAGAAAGGCAATGCCAAAGAATGCTCAAACTACCACACAATTGCACTCATCTCACACTCTAGTAAAGTGACGCTCAAAATTCTCCAAGCCAAGCTTCAGAAATACATGAACCGTGAACTTCTTGATGTTCAAGCTGGTTTTAGAAAAGGCAGAGGAACCAGAGATCAAATTGGCAACATCTGCTGGATCATGGAAAAAGCAAGAGAGTTCCAGAAAAACATCTATTTCTGCTTCATTGTCTATGCCAAAGCCTTTGACTGTGTGGATCACAATAAACTGTGGAAAATTTTGAAAGAGATGGGAATACGAGGCCACCTGACCTGCCTCTTGAGAAACCTATATGCAGGTCAAGAAGCAATAGTTAGAACTGGACATGAAACAACAGACTGGTTCCAAATAGGAAAAGGAGTACGTCAAGGCTCTATATTGTCACCCTGTCTTTAACTTATATGGAGTATATCATGAGAAATGCTGGGCTAGAGGAAGCACAAGTTGGAATCAAGATTGCCAGGAGAAATATCAATAATCTCAGACATGCATATGACACCACCCATATGACAGAAAGTGAAGAACTAAAGAGCCTCTGGATGAAAGTGAAAGAGCAGAGTGAAAATTTGGCTTAAAGCTCAACATTCAGAAAACTAAGATCATGCCAAGATCATGGCATCCAGTCCCATTACTTCATGGCAAATAGATGGGGAAACAGTGGCTGACTTTATTTTTCTGGGCTTCAAAATTACTGCAAATGTTGACTGAAGCCATGAAATTAAAAGATGCTTACTCCTTGGAAGGAAGGTTATGACCAACTTAGACAGCATATTAAAAAGCAGAGACATTATTTTGTCAACAAAGGCCCTTCTAGTCAAGGCTATGCTTTTTCCAGTGGTCACATATGGATGTGAGAGTTGGACTATAAGGAAAGCTGAGTGCTGAAGAATTGATGTTTTTGAACTGTAGTGTTGGAGAAGACTCTTGAGAGTCCCTTGGACTGCAAGGAGATCCAACCAGTCCATCCTAAAGGAGATCAGTCCTGGGTGTTCATTGAAAGGACTGATATTGAAGCTGAAACTCCAATATTTTGGCCATCTGATGAGAAGAGTTGACTCATTTGAAAAGACCCTGACCCTGACTACTTATATTAAACTAGAACTTCTAATCAGTGGAATGAAGTGATAAAAAAAAAAAAATAAAAGGAACAAATTGTTTCTTTTTCCATATAATGATTTTCTATATTGAAAATCTCAAGGAGTCTACAAAAAGATTATTAGAACTATTCAGTGACTTCGATATGGTTGAAGGACTCATGAGTGTCACATGAAAATCAATTATATTTTTATATACTAAAACACACATGAAAATCCACATTTTTTAAAACTACAATTTACAGTTCCCTCAAAATAAAATTCTTATGCATAAATATAATAAAACATTTAAAGGTTGTATAGCCTCAAAATTACAAAACATTGATGTAAGAAATCAGAGAACATAATGGATTCATGATTTATGAATTCATGTTCATGGATCATAACACTTGATATTATGAAGATGCCAATTGTCTTTGAATTATTCTATAGTTCTAATGCAATTCTGTAAAACAATATGTCAAAGACAAACTTGATCTTAGTCAATTTATATACTTTATTTGTGTACAGAGATTGGCATTTTATCTGTATTTACAGGCATAAATTTTCACAATTTAACTCCCTCAAAGTCATTAAATTTCTTCTCCCATTTTATATTGGTATGGCCTAAAAATTACTCGATTAACCTTTTGCTGGGTTGAAAGTGTTAAATGTCATTTGGGATTAAGTAGCCCATAGATTTTGGCTGATTTATAACTTATGGCATTTAAAAAACTTATGTAATAATATTTTAAATGCATAGATTTTGACTTTTATTTTTTCACCTTTTTATTTGGCAATGGGATGATTAACAGAAATGAGAGAGGTTTGTGAATTCTGAGAAGATCCTTGGTTTTATTTGTTGCTTTAGTTAGCAAATCTTGTGCTTTTTCCCACAGATGTTAAAGCTGTTTATTTTTAAATGTTTAGAATCATATCTTCTTCTGATCTTTAACATTCAAAATGCTTAGAGAATCTAGATCTAAGTCCAAAAATATGCCATTGCCATTAAATAAAATCTGAATCTGAGTTTTTTAGGACTATATCTCTTTAGTCAGATAAAGATTTACTCCAAGTTTTTTCTCCCTGTATCTGGAAGAATGGGAAGTATATTTTTGCTTCTTGGCTCTAATGAAGGAATGGTTCACATTTATCTAATACAGTTTATTTTTACAAATGTTCTCAGAAGTGAGGTAATCAGACATTGAGGCAACGTAGAAAAGTTATTATCATAATAAATTTATAAATTTATGTGCATTCTTTCTCTTCTTTATAAATCTGTGAGGCCCTTGATGCTATCTGTGACTTACATATAAGATGTCTCAGTTTCTGGGTCAGCGTTTTATTTGATGCCTCAGTAAATCAGAGGATACTCTCATACTGAAATCTGTTCAAGCCAAAAAAAAAAAAAGTTGATTTATTGTTTCACATAACTGGAAACTCCAGGGACAAATTTAGCTATCAGGAAAATTGAATCAAAGATCAGAAGTCTATCTCTGTCCCTCAATTCAGCTGTCCTGTGGTATCGCCTCATCTTCACAGAGATTCTCCCCACCGAGCAGCCTCTGACAAGCTCACACGTATCATGTTGCACAGTAAACCTAGTGAGGAAGAGTGTTTCTCCTTCTAATATTTCCTGTTAAATTTTAAATATTGATGATAAGCCTGGAGTGAGTCATGTGTTAATCCCTAAACCCTTTATTATAGAAGCATATGTGCTTCTCTGAGATGTGCACACCCCAACCTAGATAGCATATTGAAAAGCAGAGACATTACTTTGCCAACAAAGGTTCGTCTAGTCAAGGCTATGGTTTTTCCTGTGATCATGTATGGATGTGAGAGTTGGACTGTGAAGAAGGCTGAGCGCTAAAGAATTGATGCTTTTGAACTGTGGTGTTGGAGAAGACTCTTGAGAGTCCCTTGGACTGCAAGGAGATCCAACCAGTCCATTCTGAAGGAGATCAGCCCTGGGATTTCTTTGGAAGGAATGATGCTAAAGCTGAAACTCCAGTACTTTGGCCACCTCATGCGAAGAGTTGACTCATTGGAAAAGACTCTGATGCTGGGAGGGATTGGGGGCATGAGGAGAAGGGGACAACAGAGGATGAGATGGCTGGATGGCATCACTGACTCAATGAACGTGCGTCAGAGTGAACTCCAGGAGTTGGTGATGGACAGGGAGGCCTGGCGTGCTGTGATTCATGGGGTCGCAAAGAGTTGGACACGACTGAGCGACTGAACTGAACTGAACTGAACTCCATCCAAAGCCACAGACAGAATGCAGCACTGGGTATTTTCTTTATGGAAATTCAGTATTTATTAATAGAAAATGGTTAATAGGTGCTGGGCAAGCAGAAATGAGTTTTCCAAACAGTACATGTGCATGCCTGCTAGGTTGTTTCAATCATGTCTGTCTCTTTGTGACTCAATAGACCATAACCGTCTAGACTTCTCTGGCCATAGGACTCTCCAGGCAAGAATACTGGAGTGGGTTGCCATACCCTCCACCGGGGAATCTTCGGAACTCAGGGATCCAGCTCTCTTTATCTCTTGCTTTGGCAGATGGGTTCCTTACCACTAGCGCCACCTGGGAAGCCACAAACAATACACACCCAACACAAAAATACCCGAAATGAAGTCATGAAAGCAAATAAATAATAAAAGTAAGACACGAAGAATTAAAGAATGTTCTGGGATTTTCATTTGAAAGAGCAGTGTTGGAGTTATAGTTCTGGCACTTTCAAGCCATGTGGACTTAAGTAAATGACATATACTCTATGAAATTTAATTTCTTTTCTGTTTAGTTTTTAGGAATAAGCAAAATGTTTATAATCCACTAATGAGATAATTGTATATAGAGAAAAATCCAAAAACATTTAAAAGTAGAATAGAATAACGTAACAATTCAGCATGTTTCTTGGAACTTAATAGGTATCATAAAAATTAACCATGACTTTATGATTTAATAAATGGTACAATACTGAATTTAAAAAATATACCATCTTAAATACTATCAAAAATGTAAGGCATTTAAGAAAAATGTCCAATAAATATGTATGACTCCTCCATACAAAAAGAAATTTAAAAATTAAGTCAGGTGTCAGGTTTATTAGGCTATAATTTCAGTTCAGTTCAGTTCAGTTGCTCAGTTGTGTCTGACCCTTTGCAACCCCATGGATTGCAGTATGCCAGGCTTCTCTGTCCATCACCTAATCCCAGAGTTTGCTCAAACTCATGTCCATCAAGTTGGTATGCCATCCAACCATCTTATCCTCTGTCATCCCCTTCTCCTCCCACCTTCAATCTTTCCCAGCATCAAGGTCTTTTCCAATGAGTCAGTTCTTCACATTAGATGGCTAAAGTGTTGGAGTTTCAGTTTCAGCATCAGTCCTTCCAATGAATATTCAGGACTGATTTCATGGAGGATTGACTGGTTAGATCTCTTTGCAGTCCAAGGGACTCTCAAGAGTCTTCTCCAACACCACAGTTCAAAAGCATCAATTCTTCAGCTCTAAGCTTTCTTTTTAGTCCAATTCTCATATCCATACATGACCACTGGAAAAAATATAGCCTTGACTAGACAGAACTTGTTGGCAATATAATGTTTCTGCTTTCTAATATGCTGTCTAGGTTGGTCATAACTTTTCTTCCAAAGAGCAAGCGTCTTTTAATTTCATGGCTGCAATCATCATCTGCAGTGATTTTGGAGGCCCCCAAATAAAGTCTTCGACTGTTTTCATTGTTTCTCCATCTATTTGCCATGAAGTGATGGGACCGTATGCCATGATCTTAGTTTTCTGAATGTTGAGTTTTAAGCCAATTTTTTCACGCTCCTCTTTCACTTTCACCAAGAGGTTCTTTAGTTCTCTGCTTTCTGCCATAGGCATGGTGTCATCTGCATATCTGAGGTTACTGATACTTCTTCTGGCAATCTTGATCCCAGCTTGTGCTCAATCCAGCCTGGCATTTTGCATGATGTACTCTGCATATAAGCAAAATCAGCAGGGTGACAATATACAGCCCTGATATACTCATTTCCCTATTTGGAACTAGTTTGTTTTTCCATGTCCAATTCTAACTGTTGCTTCTTGACCTGCATGCAAATTTCTCAGGAAACAGGTAAGGTGGTCTGGCATTTCCATCTCTTTAAGAATTGTCTACAGTTTGTTGT
The DNA here is from genome assembly GCF_032452875.1 of Bos javanicus. Classification (NCBI taxonomy): domain Eukaryota; kingdom Metazoa; phylum Chordata; class Mammalia; order Artiodactyla; family Bovidae; genus Bos; species Bos javanicus. Next base: position 76,740,056 of record NC_083868.1, read on the forward strand.
GATGCACACAGTCAAAGGCTTTGGCATAGTCAATAAAGCAGAAGTAGATGTTTTTCTGGAACTCTCTTGTTTTTTTGATAATCCTATGCATTTGGCAATTCGACCTCTGGTTCCTCTGCCTTTTCTAAATCCAGCTTGAACATCTGGAAGTTCATGGGTCATATACTGTTGAAGCCTGACTTGAAGAATTTTGAGCATTACTTTGCTAGCGTGTGAGATGAGTGCAATTATGTTGTAGTTTGAACATTCTTTGGCATTGCTTTTCTTTGGGATTGGAATGAAAACTGACCTTTTCCAGTTCTGTGGCCACTGCTGAGTTTTCCAAATTTGCTGGCATGTTGAGTGCAGCACTTTAACAACATCATGTTTTAGGGCTGGAAATAGCTCAACTGGAATTCCATCACCTCCACTAGCTTTGTTTGTAGTGATGCTTTCTAAGGCCCACCTGACTTCACATTCCAGGGTGTCCTGCTCTGGGTGAGTGATCATATTATCGTGGTTATCTGCATCATGAAGATCTTTTTTGTATCGTTCTTCTGTGTATTCTTGCCACCTCTTCTCAATACCTTTTACTTCTGTGAGGTCCATACCATTTCTGTCCTTTATTGTGTCCATCTTTGCATGAAATGTTTCCTTGGTGTCTATAATTTTCATGAAGAGATCTCTACTGTTTCCCATCCTATTGTTTTCCTCTATTTCTTTGCCTTGATCAGTGAGGAAGGCTTTCTTATCTGTCCTTGCTATTCTATGGAACTCTGCATTCAGATGGGTATATCTTTCCTTTTCTCCTTTGCCTTTAGCATCTCTTCTTTTCTTAGCTATTTGTAAGGCCTTCTCAGAAAACTGTTTTGCCTTTTTGCATTTCTTTTTCTTGGAGATGGTCTTTATCACTGCCCCCTTTACAATGTCACAAACCTCTGTCCATAGTTCATCAGGCACTCTGTCTATCAGATCTAGTCCCTTGAATCTATTTCTCACTTCCACTGTATAATCATAGGGGATTCAATTTAGGTCATACCTGAATGGTCTAGTGGTTTTCCCTACTTTCTTCAATTTAAGTCTGAATTTTGCAATGAGGAATTCGTGATCTGTGCCACGGTCAGCTCCTGGTTTTGTTTTTGCTGACTGTATAGAGCTTCTCCATCTTTGGCTGCAAAGAATATAATCAATCTGATTTCAGTATTGACCATCTGGTGATGTCCATATGTAGAGTTGTCTTTTCTTTTGTTGAAAGAGACTGTTTGCTATGACCAGTGCATTCTCTCGGCAAAACTCTGTTAGCCTTTTCCCTGTTTCATCTTGTCCTCCAAGGCCAAATTTGCCTGTTTCTCCAAGTATCCCTTCACTTCTTACTTTTGCATTCTAGTCCCCAGTGATGAAAAGGACATCTTCTTTGGGTGTTAGTTCTAGAAGGTCTTGCAGGTCTTCATAGAACCATTCACCTTCAGCATCTTCAGCATTACTGGTTGAGGCATAGACTTGGATTGCTGTGATATTAAATAGTTTGCCTTGGAAATGAACCAAGATCATTTTCTTGTTTATGAGATTGTATCCAAGTACTGCATTTTGGACTCTTTTGTTGACTATGAAGGCTACTCCATTTCTTCTAGGGGATTCTTGCCCACTGTAATAGATACACTGGTTATCTGAATTAAATTAATCCGTTCCAGTCTGTTTTAGTCCACTGATTCCTAAAATGTCTATGTTCACTCTTGCCATCTGTTTGACCACTTCCAATTTAGCTTGATTCATGGACCTAACATTCCTGATTCCTATGCAATATTGTTTTTTAAAACATCAGATTTTACTTCCCTCACCAGTCACCTCAGCAAGTGGTCATTGTTTTCTCTTTGTCTTTGTTTCTTCACTCTTTCTGGAGTTATTTCTATACTCTTCTCCAGTAGTATATTGGGCACCTACCGACCTGGGGACGTTATCTTTCAGTGTCATATCTTTTTGCCTTTTCATACTGCTCATGGGGTTCTCAAGGCAAGGATACTGAAGTGGTTTGCCATTCCCTTCTCCAGTGGACCACATTTTTTCAGAACTCTCCACCATGACCTGTCTGTCTTTGGTGGCCCCACATGGCATGAATCATAGTTTCATTGAGTTAGACAAGGCTGTGGCCCATGTGATCAGTTTGATAGTTTTCTGTGATTGTGGTTTTCATTCTGTCTGCCCTATGATGGATTACGATAAGAGTTTTACGGAGGCTTCCTGATGGGAGAGACTGACATTGCGGGAAAGTGGGTCTTGTTCTGATGGGTGGGGCCATGTTCATTAAATCTTTAATCCAACTTTCTGTTGGTGGACAGGGCTGCTGTGTTCCCTCCCTATTGTTTGACCTGAGACCAAACTATTGTCGGGGTAATGAAGATAATGGCGACCTCCTTCAAAAGGTCTTGTGCAAGCACTGTGGTATTCAATGCCCCTGACCCTGCAACAGGCCACTGTCCACCCACACCTCCGCCAGAGACTCCTGGACACTCACAGGCACTTCTGGGTCAGTCTCTTGCAGAGTCATTGCTTCTTTCTCCTGGGTCCTGGTGTGCACAGGCTTTGCTTCTGCCTTCCAAGAGTCTGTTTCCTCAGTCTTGTGTAAGTTCTGTAATCAAATCCCACTGGCCTTCAAAGTCAAATTCCCTGGGGGTTCTCAGTCCCTTTGCCATGTCCCCGGGCTGGGAAATCTGTTGTGGAAATAATTCATGTGCAATAAACTTTTCTTTTTCCCAAGTGCAATTCTATGATTTTTAACAAATGCATGTGGTTGTGTAACCACTAGCACAATAAAAAGAGTCAGCATTTACATCAACCCCCAAACTGCTCAAACGCTCCTTTGTCAACCTACTGTCCCCACATCCAAACCCTGGTTACCACTGTTCTTTTTTGTTTTTGTACTTACCATTTTGGCTTTGCCAGAACATCTTATTAATGGAATAATACAGTTTGTGGCTTTCTGAGTTTGGCTTCTCTCACTTAGCATCATGTATTTTCTAGCTACCCATGTGCTGCATGCATCAATAAATCCTTCCATTTTATTGCTGAATAGAATTGCATTGCATACTGTTCCACAGTTTGTTTATCCATTTAACAATTGACGGACATCTGTGTTGTTTCTAGTTTTTGGCAACTATCAACACTGCAATAAACTTTCCCATACAGTTCTTCTCCTTTTTGTAATTTTTTTTGTGAACATGTATTTTATTTCTCTTGAGAAAGCACACAGGAGTGAGATTTCTGAGTCAAATCATCGTCGAAGTTGGAGAAAACTGATTTTTCACATGCCTATACTAATTTACATTCCCACTGCTGCTGCCACCGCCGCTAAGTCGCTTCAGTCGTGTCCGACTCTGTGCGACCCCACAGACGGCAGCCCAACAATATATAAATATTCCAGTTGCTCCACATTCTTGCCAGTACCTGGTACTCTGTTCTATTTTAGTCATTCTAATAACAGTGTAGTAATATTTCATTGTGATTAAAATTTGCATGTGGTTAATGACTGATATTTGGAGAAGGCAATGGCATCCCACTCCAGTACTCTTGCCTGGAAAATCCCATGGACAGAGGAGCCTGGTGGGCTGCAGTCCTTGGGGTCGCTAAGAGTCGGACACGACTGAGCGACTTCACTTTCACTTTTCACATGCATTGGAGAAGGAAATGGCAACCCACTCCAGTGTTCTTGCCTGGAGAATCCCAGGGACAGAGGAGCCTGTTGGGCTGTTGTCTATGGGGTTGTACAGAGTCGGACACGACTGAAGTGACTTAGCAGCAGCAGCAGCAGCAATGACTGATAGTAGTGAGCAGATTTTCATGGTATTACTTGCTACCTGTGCATCATCTTTGATTAAGTTTCTGTATACTCTGAACTATTTTCTTATTAAGTTATAATAGGTCTTTATATATTCAGAATACAAGTCCCTCATCAGAAATATTTTGTGCATATTGTCATATAGTCTAAAGTTATTCTGTTATTTTTCTAAAGTGTCTTTTGAAACGCAAGACTTTTATTTTGAAGATGTCCAATTTTATCAATTTTTTGAAAAAATTGCAGTCATCATTTTTGTGTTGTAGCTTTAAAATTGTTGTTTGACCCAAGATCACAAGAATTTTCTTCTATCAGTTTTATATGTTTACACTTGATATTTGTGTTTATCATTCATTTCAGCTTAATCTTTTACAGTGCAAAGTGACACTGAAAGTTCTTTTGTAGAAAAATATCATAGTTTCAGTATTATTTGTTTAGGTGACTATCCTGAACTGCCTTGGCAGATATAAAAATATGTATAAGACAATTATATATAAATATGCATATATTTATGCTATTTTATTATTTAGTGTTTATATAATTTGTATATATTGTGTCTAATTATGTACATATAATTACATGAATGCTAGAAAGAAAATATAAATTCTTTTTTTTTTTTTTATAGTGAAAACTTTTATATTTGGAATTAGCCAGCTGGACTCAGTTTAGATGATGCCAATTTTGTTGGCAACATCCAAAGCATCATAGTCAGGAGCCAGTCGAACATATGCCTTCTTCTCTCCATCAGGCCTGATCAGAGTATTGACCTTAGCCACGTCAATGTCATAGAGCTTCTTCACAGCCTGTTTAATTTGGTGCTTGTTGGCCTTGACGTCCACAATGAATACCAGTGTGTTGTTGTCTTCTATTTTCTTCATGGCTGACTCAGTGGTGAGGGGGAATTTGATGATGGCATAGTGGTCAAGTTTGTTTCTCCTAGGGGCGCTCTTCCGAGGATATTTGGGCTGCCTCCTGAGCCGCAGTGTTTTGGGCCGCCGGAAGGTGGGCGACGTCCGGATCTTCTTTTTTTTGTGGCTGTGGACACCTTTCAACACTGCTTTCTTGGCCTTCAACATGGAGTTTACAACTGTATATTTATCAGGCTTCGAATAAATTTTTAAAACTCTTGAATACTTGCTAGCAGACAAAACAAAGTCTGTGATAAGAAAAAAGAAAAAATGAAAGTAAATGAGCTAAAGTTTGAATCAAGAAGCCAGAAAAAGAACCATAGAATAAACACAAGTACATGGAATGTAGAAGATAAAAGCATAAATTAATAAAATAAAATTGCATACTATTTATTACACTAAATATTGCAGAGACTCAAAAAGGGGAACCTGGTGCAACTAATTTTATGAGACAGGTAAAACTATGACACTTAAAAATTATAGAACATTTTTACATATGAACATAAGATCTAAACGTATTAAAGAAGTTAAGCAACTTTAATACAATAGTGTGTGTGTGTGTGTGTGTGTGTGTGTGCATGGATTATATCATCAGTCAGTGGGATTTACCATAAGAGAGAAATTATAGTCAAATGAAACTGTAATTGATTTAATTATGTATTTTAGCAGATTAAATTTGAGAAATATTCAGATTAGCTTAATAAATAAAAAGCTACTCAATAAAATTAAACATTTATTGATAATTTAAAATAATAATAAGAATGTTTTAGCAAAGTAGGAATAGAGGAAATTTCCTTAAAGTGATTAATGAAATTACTACTGACAATCATAAACATAATGTTCTAAGATGAACCTGGAGATGCCTTTTAATTAATGAAAGAATTAATCACTATTGTCAATAACAGCCAATATTTTACCATTTCACACTCATGAATCAAGATAAAAGGAAAAGAGATATTAGAAAATAAAAAGTTAATATCATTTACTTAGAACAATGAGAATATGGAGATAAGGCACAGAAAATACAATAGGATTTTCATGTTATCTAGTCAACTCACAAAAATAAATATAATTTAAATATTTCAGCCACATCCAAATAACAATGTCATAGAACAAGATAAGTCATTTAAGATAACACAAAGATTATAAATCATAGTGGGATTTGTGAAACAAAGTTGAAGACTCTAAAATTAGATTGAATAAATAGAAAACAATATTCTCAAGTGAAAAATACTAATATTAAAATGTCAATCCTTCAAAATTAATTTATTAATTTAATGCAATTCTGATTGAGACCATAAGAGAAAAAGAGAGAGATAGAGATAGAGGTAGGAAAAAAGAGAGGGAGAGAGAGAGGGAATGGAACTGGGAGACTAAGGAATAAAAACAGGCAGTAAGATATGGAGTAATAATAATTGGAGAGAAACCTTCCTAATATGATAGTTTAAGGTATTAACAATCATATCTCTCTGCTATTGACCCAGGAATAAAGAAATAATACAATGTTTGGAGTTTAGACTTCTCCAAAACAATTTTTATGCAAAAAAAAATTGTTAATATATGATAGAAATGATGTTACCCATCAATGAGGAATGAAGAGGGAATTCAGTAAATGGTGTGCTGGAACAACTATCTGTATAGAAAAGATTAAGTTTCATTCCTTTTCCCATAAAAGGTAAATCCACATGAATTAGTTATTTTAAAATGAGAAAAATATTTTAAAACTATTAGAGGAAAACAGTAAGATAACTTTGAACTCTTAGATTTAAAAAGTATTAGTTTGATATACAAAATTAGCAAAATCCATTAAAAATTAGACTAGTAAAGAACTAGATTAAGTTTTTAAATTATTATGACTAATGACGACCTAGTAAGATGAATGATGAGCCAGATTATGGTAGTGAAAACTGAAAGTGAAAGTCGTTCAGTTGTCTCTGATTCTTTGTGATCCCATGAACTATGTAGTCCAGGGAATTCTCTAGGCCAGAATACTGGAGTGGGTAGCCTTTCCCTTCTCCAGGGTATCTTGCCAACCCAGGGATCACACCCAGGTCTCCATCATTGCAGGCAGATTCTTTACCAGTTGAGCCATAAGGGAAGCCCGATCATGGTAGTATATATTACAAAATATTTAACAAACAAATTTATTGCTAAGAATATGTTAAAAGCTTCTACCAATAATTACCTTGACTACACTGATATATATTTACACCAAAGCTTATGAACTTGCATACTTTAAATATATGCATTTTATTATATATCAATCAAATTTCAATTAAGCAGCTAAAAATTAATAGGAATATAACTCAGTAGGAAGGTAGGCAAAATATATGAAAAGGCAGTTCACTAACAAGGAAAATTGAATGGCTCTTAAGGATAAACTGTGTTTATGTGCTTAGTCGCTCGGTCGTATCCGACTCTGCGGCCCCATGGACTGTAGCCCACCAGGCTCCTCTGTCCGTGGGGATTCTCCAGGCAAGAATACTGGAGTGGATTGTCATGCCCTCCTTCAGAGGATCCTCCCAACCCAGGGATCGAACCCAGGTCTTCCACATTGCAGGTAGATTCTTTACATCTGAGCCACCAGGGAAGCCCCATAAGGATTTAAAAAGATATTAACTCTCACTAGCAATCAGGGGAATACATATTACAGTAATGATGTTCCATTTTACAACCATAAGATTAGCAAAATGAAAAGAAGGTAACAATACCAGATCATGGTGTATGCTGTGGAAAACAGAAAGTCTGATACACTGCTGCTAGAAGTGTGAAATAGTACAATCATATTACAGAGTAAATTTTGCGATATTGATTACAGTTAAAAATGTGAATATGCATTAATATCCAAAGGCCTAGTAATTTGAATTCTAATAGCTAGAAAAAAATCCTTGTATATGTGCCACATGGTACACATACAAAGATTTTTGTTGAAATAATGTTTACAATAGCAAAAATCAAAAGCAGTCAAAATATTACAAACAGGAAAATGGCTAAATAATTTATAATTTATCCCTGAATTGAGAGACTTACTAATAGGCAATAGCTAAGCTTAATTGTAAAGATCATGAATAAAATGTTGAGTGAACAATTTTTAGATTTAAACACACAGAATAAAATAATTTAATTAAAAATTTAAAATACACAAAATCATACTAAATGTTCTATGAAGATGCACATATAGGTAATAAAAGTACAATATAATTGGCTAGAAAGATATAAGATATGTTAGGTTTTTCATGGTGATTACTTCTGGAAGCTATATAGAGAGAGGTAGTTAGTACTGGGCAGAGAAAAAGAAAGCAATTTTGAATTTATCTGATAATATAATGTTCTTTCTCTTTATTTAAAAAATGTATATGTGTGTGTCTGAAGCGGTGATAACGTTATTAATAATATTAATCTGTAATATTATTCTATTCATGTTTCTGTGATTTTAAATATTTTGAAACAAAACAGTGGCTTCATATTTTCTTAAGATCTAAATGAGCAACAAATGCAAACCTTGTCACAAAATTGCAAAGCACTAAGTAATACAGGTACGGCAACCCTTATTTAAACAAAATATTAGGCCCACATACCCATTTATTATGACTTACTGATTGATAAATGAATGCCATCTCATACTTAGTAATTATTAAATGAATAACAAACCAGTGACCAACTTATAAGTGCTGAGAAAATATGACAATAACAAAGCAAAGGGACCAGATGGAGGTGGGAGTGGAAATGTGGAGATATGCGTGCCTTCCAATGTTCCACACCAGGCTTAGCTTGCTGTCGACACTCAGTAAATGTTAAGCAACAATAATAATAATGGTACCATCTGCATGCCAAATTTAGACTGGTAGAAACATACAGGATTGACAGCCCTAAAGGCCAGACTTCCCTTACTTATTATTCTCAATGTGTACAGTATTTTTCTTAGCTCAGTTAATAGGATAAATATTCTTTCAGTCACTCAGCCAGAAAGCCACCATTATCTTTAACTCTTCCTGCTCAGTCATCACGCACAAACACTTTCAGAAATCTACCAGTCTACAGTGTCTTTCCCTTCCGAACCAGGCATAGCATTGCTATTATAGTTTCCATAAAAACTGCAAGATTCTATTTGTTACTTGCTCAGAAAAGCTCTGATAATGTTTTGTTACCTAAGAGGGTAAGATCATAGTATTTTAACTTGGTGTATAAGATTTTTTGATTGCCTCAACTTGTATTTCCAACATAATATCATGCTGCATCACTTGAAAACCTTCTCTTGCATCCTATTTGCCTCACATATGAGGCTAAGGAATTTTTTTCAAATAAAAAAAAAACAAACCCAAACCTCTATGTACTTACACTTTTCTCATGTGAAATGATCTTACCTCTACCTGTTTTGATTTCTACCCATTATTCAAAGATCAATTTAGTTATCTCCTGTGTGAGAACATTGCTGTTCCTCCCAGGAGAATCTAATTTCTCTTTCATTTTCCTTTTATATATTGTTTGTGCTTTTCACACCATATTATAGTTAAAATTTATTATGCATCATATATTCTTCTAAGTTCCTTTTACCATCATATTAACAATATTATAATACATATTAACATACAATCTTCATAACAATCCCAGAAGGTCATTGTTAACCATTTGACAGACGAGAGAACTAAAGTATGGAGAAATCAACTGATTTGACCACAGATAGTAAGTGACAGAGCTGGGATCTGAATCCATAGAGCCTGCTTTCAACCACTAGACTAGATTCTAAGCTACTTAATAGAAAGTGATTCTCTTAAGACCACTTCATAAAGTTTTACCTTGATCCCATCCACCATCCCACGTAAGTATCAGATTCCTCACAGCACCTAACAGGGCTTCTTATAGCTGGCAAATAAATTATGCTATGTAAAGGAAAAAGCAAAAAAATAAAAAGATTCAATTGATATCATTTAAAAGCATTATTATCACTAATATTATTATCAAACTAATATTATCTCAACAACAAAAAATAAAGCATCTAGCATTTATTCCATTCTTCACCCTCCAGATGGCAACTAGGCTTTGGAGATATTTAGTTCTAGCCTATCTTCCCCATTAAGAGTAATTAATAGCATTGTGTGCTTTATGTACTTCAAATGGAGTTAGAGCTGCTCTGGAAGATAAACCCAAAATGCATTGACAGTATTCTGCAAGACGTATGCCCTTGAGGGAATTAGGTAGAATTATTCACAAGGAAGCCCTGGGAACTAGACAAAAGGAGAACGTTATCAGAAAGTTTGTGTCTCTGCTCCCCAAATTCATCTGTTGAAATCCTAACCCCCAATGTGATTGTTTTAGGAGGTGATGTCTTGGGATGTAATTGGTCATTAAGGTGGAGACCTCATAAATAGGATTAGTGTCCTTGTAAGAAGAGATTGAAGCATTTGCTCCCTCTCTCTCTCTCTGTTCTCTACCATATGAAGATACACCCATCTGCAAACCAAGAAGCAGGCTTTACCAGACACTGGGTCTGCCAGCCAGAAGTCTTGGTCTTGAACTTTTCAGCCTCCAGAATCATGAGAAATAAATGTTTGTTGTTTAAGATACTAAGTTTATGGCGATTTGTCATAGATGACTAAAACATAGAGTAACCCTGGAAACCGACTAGGTGTGGTCTCCCTGACAATCAAAGAGAAAATAGCCATGCATTTTCCTTTAGAAGCTATACTCAAAGAACTCCAGTTGTAGTGGAAAGTTGAAGATCCCTGTGTTCCAGGAAGACATCAACCATGAAAGTTATACTTCACAACACAGTTCCTGAGAAACCAAAGAAAACAATGATAGTGATGGAAATAACCCAGACTATTAAGACTTCTCCATATGAGCCTATTAGTTAGGACCATGTAGGTGCCAAAGAAGGATAGGAGTCCTTTAAACATTGATAATCAACTTTTTGACATTCCTGAGTTGGGAGTTTATAAGATATTTTAATTTAATTCATAAAAATAAGGAAATGTGGAAAATTAATACTTACTTTAGCTCATGCATACGTTGATCAATCAAACCACAGTTTGGAAGCTACTTGTAAAATAAAGTTTTATAGAGAATAGACATTTTTGCCTTGGTTGTTTTTGATAGATCCTAAAATCCATTTGTAGAGAAACCACAGACAGACGGACAATTTGACTAATTCCATCTGAACTTTGATGACAGAACATAATTAAAGAGAAATTATAAGAAAATGAACAGATTATCATTTTCTTTATTAAAAGAATCACACAAAATGGAAGAGTTTACAGTTTGTTTTGTAATATCTCCACCTGACTAAATCCTAATCTTGTTAATTTCTCCCAGAGGAATAATGCCAGAAGAGTAAAAACTATATATGAAAAGATGTCCTTCACAATGTTATTTATAAAATAAAAAGTTAACCAAAATAATTTATTCAAGTTGAGACACTATTTAAAGAGAAAACTAGCACTAAAATTAACAGATATTCAATGATCTATATAACAGTCATAAATTAGGACGCTTTTTTTGCAGACTGGAAACTATGGTTATGGCTATAATGAATTTAGTTAGGTAAATTATAGTCCACTCATTAAAAATATTGGCTACAGAGACTACTCTTAAAATTCTTATTCAACTCAATAATATGTATTACACAAAAGGTATATCACACTGAATATGTTCCCTGTTTAGAGGAAAGTGAAATTTTATCGACTTTTGAAGTTGTATTATAGTGTGCTTTCACTATATAAATATTGTTAGCATACATATGGATACTAATAATTAAAAAAAAAATAAGAACTTGTGCCTGACTTTTAAGATGGTGAATGAAATTTTCGGTGATTTCTGTTTTTTTTTTTTTACTTTTCACTTGTGTTATTTCTATAGCATTGTTTAGACAATACCTTGCTAAGTCACTTCAGTCGTGTCCGACTCTGTGTGACCCCATAGACGGCAGCCCACCAGGCTCCCCTGTCCCTGGAATTCTCCAGGCAAGAACACTGGAGTAGGCTACCATATCCTTCTCCAATGCATGAAAGTGAAAAGTGAAAGGCAAGTCACTCAGTCGTGTCCGACTCTTCGCAACCCCATGGACTGCAGCCTACCAGGCTCCTCCGTCGGTGGGATTTTCCAGGCAAGAGTACTGGAGTGGGGTGCCATCACCTTCTCTGAGACAATACCTTAGAAATGACAAAAAATGACAAACTTGAATATTCAATCTATTGGCATTAATAATTAGAGTTAATTAGCAAATATATTATTTATTGAGTTCTATTAGGTAATAAGTATTCCCTGGTGGTTCGGATGGTAAAGAATCTTCCTGTAACGCAGGACACCCAGGTTTGATCCCTGGGTCAGAAAGATACCCTAGAGAAGGGAAAGGCTACCCACTCCAGTATATTTGCCTGGAGAATTCCATAGACAGAAAAGCCTTGTGGGCAACAGTCCTTGGGGTTGCAAAGAGTCAGACACAACTGAGCTACTAACACACACTATTGTGATAAATGCTTCGTTTATAACTGCATATGATGAACTTTAGGTTTAAAGGAATTAAGTAATTGGCCAAAGGTCAACCCCATGGTAAATAGCTAACTCCAGCATCGAATGGCTGATCGCAAAAGATGTGCTGCTCACCCACTGGAGAAGGCCCTGTCCTGTTCCACACCTTATTTAATTTTCATTTGGTTTTATGCTAACATTAAACACTCAAAATAACAGCCCTGAATCTGGCTATGACCCAATGCAAGGTCTCCCAGGAGACTGCTGGCCGAGTATCAGAGATCCCAGATGGGAAACCCATATAAGCCACCTTCCTAGGCTTTCTTTGGCAGCGTATATTTCGATCCCAGATGGAAACTGCAAGTGAACAAAACCAAATTGTACGGTTCAAATATGCTGGATTGATTCAGCTCAAGTTTCTTGAAATTAAATTTTTTGAAAGTTAAAATCATGGGATGAATAATTTTTTAATTAGAATTTTTTCATGTAATCTTTTGACTATAAAATGTAGCCCTCTAAATCATAGTGATGAATTGGAAAAATAATGCCATTTTGCAGTACATTTTACCCTTTTAATAAGAAATTTTCATTTTTGTTTTCCTTAGGTCTTATAGTCCATGTTTTTTTCTTCATGTTTTCTTCATGTTTTTATCCTTCTTTTACCTGAAGTATTTTTATACTTCTCAACATCTGAGAAGATGGCACAAGGCTTCTTCCCTCTGAATAATGTGATAGGGAGTTCATTAGTTGATCCAATGGCTAGTACTTGGCACTTTCACTGCTGGGGTGTATGTGTTATTAATGGCTATGTATGTGATGTGACGTGTTAATTGTTGAAGAATGACCCTATCCAGGCCTCTGAGGAAGAAATTAAGCTGACGTTTCATTGAAGGCGAAGAAAGGAAAGAGACAAGTATTTGGTCAGTGAGAGAAATACAGCCAGACTTGGAAGGAGAGTTGGATTCTCTTTGAAGAATTATGGAAGTGGCAGAGAATTTAGAGGTGACGGCAACTTGCAATCTATGCCATACAGAGTTTGGCTGGACTCCTGTAAGAGGTCAGGCTGTTGCATGTGCAGAATGGTTTTTTGGTACCACTCTTTGTAAGTAACAATAGCAGTGCTGCTGAGCCAGGAGCACAGTCTTTGACCAAGAAAAAGATACAGTCCTAACATTCAAAAGTGATATTTTATAGTTGAGAAGAGCTAACCATGTGATCACAATAGCAAAAGGATCATGCATGTTTCCACTGTCCTGACACCAAGTAAGCTTGATATACGCCATCATGAGTGATACTGGATACTTTACTAGCATGGGTGATAAGGTCTCAGAGCTAGGTTTAATTTAACCTAGGGAAAAAATGTAAATGTGGCATTTCTCACACATAAGTTTTATAGAATAAGTTCATAATGCTATATGTAAAATGAGCTATATCATCATAAGATTCTCTTACTGAAAAAACCATGTGTCATCTACGAAAATGTGAAATCTCTGCCATCTGCAGATCTGTTTAAGTATTTTTGAAAACAAGCTTTTTTGAAAGATTTATAAAGTAAGAACTTCAAGCAGAAATTTTGTTTCCAAAGGTGAGATATTCTCAATTTTGAATATTCAGCAAAGTGTATGTGATGTCTTGTAGGGGAAAGATGGAAAAGAAAAAGGACATTAACTTAAATTCAACAGTTTTTATTTAGGTGGATGTATGAATATATTTGCTGCATGGCAAAGCATTTGCAGAATCGCCCACCTACTCAACTACCGAGATTAAATCCCATCATACTTACAAGTAAACAAATTCTTAGGCCATTTTCCCTCAAATCTTTATAAGAATGTCAAGACAGTTTGGTGCTAGACATCTAAATGGAAAAGATATGAATTCTGGAAATCTGTCAGCTAGTACTTTTGTATAATTCATCATGAATATTAGTTATCTCTTTTCAACAGCATAAGTGGTAGTAAAAAGATTAATGTTTTTTTTTTTTTTTTGGACAAGCCAAATGTTTCCTGGATTTTTTTTGCAATAGTGAAGAAATGTAAATATTTAAGTAGAAGTATTTTGAGTGTGCTGCAAGAGAAATTTCACCAAAACAGTATTTATACATTTTCATTCTATAATTAGGCTTATTCATTTTATCAATCTTTTCAAAGAATCAGCTTTTTATTTCATTGATTCTCTTTTTAGATTGAGCACTTAATAGGTTTCCATTTTCTTTCCTTTCTTAGCGTATCAGTTATAATTTGTTTACTTTCTTTGGTGATTGCCCTTGAGTTTGCAATATACATTTGAAACAAATACAAGTCCTCTTTCAAATAACAATATATCACTTCTCATGTAGTGCAAGTACAAATATAGCAAATAATTATCATTCTTTACTACCATCCCCTGTATCATTGCTCTCATTAATTTCAGTTACACATAAGCTATAAGCATTGAATACATTGTTGCTTTTATTATTTTGAATACACTGTTTTCTTTGATAGGTTAAAAATAAAACTAATAAAAGTTTTGATTTTACTTTTATTTTTTCTTTTTTGAGTCTCCTCTTTTCTTTATGTTGATCTGAGTTTCTGACCAAGATTATTTTCCTTATCTCTAAAGAACTTCTTTTAACATCTTTTTTTGAAAAGCAAGAAATTCCCTCAATATTTGTTTGAGAAAACCTGAATTTCTCCTTCATTTCTAAAGTATAGTTTTGTAGGGTACAGAATTCTAAGTTCATATTTTTTTCTCTCAACACTAAATATTTCATTTCATTCCCTTCTTGCTGCGTGATATCTGATAAGCAGGATGTAATTATTACCTTTGATTCTAAAACTAAAATACTCACCAGCAAGCAGTAAGGACTTCATTGCTAGTGGTAAATGGGATGACAATAACTCTTGCATGCCACAGACTTATATTCATTCAGTAAGAGTCTTACCAAAGATATGTAGATTAAAATAAGGTGTAGGCAAAAGCTTTAGCTTCAGGAACAGTTTTAAAAGGTTGATATTTAAATATCATGGTAGGGACAATGGTAATTCTTAAGATTGTCATTTGACTGGCTTTTATTTACAACTTTCAAAGCTTAAAAAATAAAGTAATAGACTCAGGTAGTTTGAAAAAAAAAAAAAAGAAAAACCTCCATGAGGACATCTCCTGTAGATACAAGGCAGAGGCTCAACTTTTAATGATAAAAGTAGCACAGTTACAACTAATTCTATGACCTTTCTAGGTCTCATGTAAAAGACTTGGTGCTAATAGAAAAAAGAATGAGACTTGAGGCCTTGGTGGGAACATTTGATTGAATGAGCTTCACACTTCTAACCTCGGGATTCTCCTGTATATTCTGTTCTGGTAGAGGCAGTTTCTTTTCCCTTGTCATAAAAAAGATGCCTCTATTCCCTGGAATTTCTGCAAAAACATCTGAGACTTTTGTTTTGCAAGATCATATTCTTGTTTTCATCAAAAATGCCCCCACTTCCTTTTATTACTTCCACAGTAGTAAATACAGTCAGCTTGAACAGGAAAATAAAACCCTTATTTCAGGAGAAGTTAGACAGAAGAGAGGAGAATGGGAGGGGAGTGTGGAGGAGACAGAGAGGGAGGGAGAATCAATAAGCAAATGGGATAAAATGTTAACAACAGATGAACTGGGGTTAAACTTATATATATGTTCTTTGTACTATGTTTATTTTGTAACTCTTAACTCTTTGTAAATTGAGATTATTTCCAAATACAAAATTTTAAAGTGTATATTTTCCAAACTGTGCTTTAAAAGTATGAGAAAAAAAAAAATAAGCTTTTCCTCTTGAGACTCTTAAATGCTATATCTCTAAGGAGAGCAAAAGTTATAAAAATATTCTTTGATTTTAAGATTCTAAAAGAAGCTAAAATCTTTTAAACTTCACACTCAACATCCCCAAACACATTTTCAGAAATAAATCTTATATGATTAGTTGGATGAATAGCTTTTTATATCTAATAAAACCACTTTCCTTAGATATGCCAGAGCAGGAGATTGTGAAATTGGTATGAGCTGGTTCAAAAGTAATCCAAGTCTTTGCTTGCATTCCAAACAAGCAAGATCAAAAACTAAGTCTAAGAAGCAAGTTGTTCCTTAATTATTTGACTTCTTTGACCCTAAGAAATACCTGAATTTTAAGGGACAAAGTAATTCCCATGAAATTGAATGTTCTAAGACCTTAAAATGTAAGATGCAAAGTAAATGTCCAAAATGAATCACCCTCCTCACTTTAGTTAAGAATTGTTTAAAAAATATTTCATATTTTTAAGTTTATGAGATATGACAGGGAGATTAATTTTAAAAATCTGCCAAAGATTGTGTTATTATTATGTCTGATAAATTATCTCCACTCACTTATATAATTTAATGTCCAAATTACAAATGGTAAAATGCTTTAACTAATATATAATGTCATTCTATTGGAACTTTAGGATAAGTGGCTCTTTATTTCTCTAATCTGACCACTGCTTGTCTGCCTCTTCAGTACAAAATTGACATATTGCTTATACTATGAAACAAAAGTGACATTTAAAACCTCTTTTTGTGGGATAAGTCTCATCAGGCAGGGCAAGCAGAGATGAAAACATGTCTCTCATTGCAGAGATGATAATTCCTGGGGAAAGTTTTTGCAGTTCTTTCTCTTTTTTTCTCATTTTCCAGAAGCAGTAGTTTAGGGTTTAAATGCTTAATCAGTTCAAACTCCCATATTAGATGAGCTCTAACAGCAAATTAAGACTTCTAAGGTGTCCTAAAAATATCAGGTGATTCACTACCATGGGATAGACAAACTATATTTGTCCTACTGGTCATATTTTCAGTACCCAAATTTTATTTTAACCCACTTATTTTACATCAGAATAAACTGTGGCCTTGACAAGGAAGATAACCTGTCTAAAGATGAGTTGGAATTAATACCCAGACATCTTCCCACTCTAGTATTCTTGCTTGGAAAATTCTATGGACACAGGACCCTGGCTGGCTAAAGTCCATGGGGTTGCAAAGAGTCAGACACAACTGAGCATGAGCGCACGAACATACACACACACACACACACACACACACATTTTGCTTAAGTCTAGTATTATATGAGGCACGCCTAGAAAACTGTTTTTGTTTACTCTGGGTTTACCCTGCTGGTGACTTTAGTCTGAGTGCAAGATGGAAGCTCAGATTCCTTGTGTTGATAATGATATTGAAATCATTGCATATATATTAGTTTTAAAGTTAAACAGGGTCATTCCCATGTGAAATCTAACTGGGTCTGCGGAGTTCAAATAGGTTTTAACTTTTGTGGTGGTTGATGCTTGACTTGAGCCTACAACTTCAACATATATTGTTTTAACTTTTAAAAATGAATTTTTAGTATTTCAAGATAAAATAGAAACTAGAAAAACAATAGAAAATATTAGCAAATATAAGTGTTAGTTTTTTGAAAAGGGGAAGTGTATTGATAACCCTTTAGCTAGCTTAATCAAAAAAAAAAAAAAGAGAGAGAGAGAGTGGAAAGACTCAAATAAACAAGAATGTGAATAAAACAGGAGACATTAAAACTTAAGAAATTCAAAGATTCATACTAATATGAAAAGTATACCCACAAAATTTGGATAACCTAGATGAAATAGATGAATTCCCAGAAACATAGAATTTGGAAAGACTGAATCATAAAGAAACAGAAAATCTGAACAGACTAATAGTGAGTAATGATGTTGAAGCTGTAATCATAAACCTCCCACTTGTTAATCATAAACATCCTACTTGTGAATTTTACTAAACATTTAAAAAAATTAACACAGATCTTTCTCAAGCTCTTCCAATAAAATTGGAGAGAAGGGAACACCTTAGAATTGCAAGCTCTTGTTCTGAAAAATACCCATGGAAAATTTTGAGGACTACATTGATTCTGTATTCTTCCAAAGATAATTTATGTTTTCCTTGGCCAGATAACTGGGTACACTATCAACTTGGGATCTTTTTTAAATAAAGTTCTGACCTTAAGTTTTGCTGGATAATATAGGTGTGTAACCCAGAGTTACATAACCATATGAGAGTCAGCCTATGTTTGTAGGGTAATTATGAAATTTGAACTGTCATTGGATCTAAAACATGAGATCTCAAATGCTTTGTATTTGTCATTTTAGGCTGAGGACTTAGGGAAGCAGGTGATAAATGGAATTATGGTCCAAATCCGAGTTACTGTATGTAGGACAGGTCCTTGGATGCATCCTCAGGTTGTATCCATGATCCCCAGAACATAATTGGCATGCATATATTTATAAGCTAGTTGAACCCTCATATTGATTATCTTGACTGTGGAACAAATTATATTATGGTAAGAAATACCAAGTGAAAGCTCCTGAAACTGTCCCATCACACTGCCAGGATAGTAAGCCAGCTGTATTACCACATCCCAGAAGGAACTGCAGAGGTAAATATAATCATCAAAGATATAAAATAGGCTGGAGTGGTGACCCTGCCCCCATTCAGTTCAGCAGTACCATGCCCCCAAACTCAGAGGGGTAATGACAGATAACAGAGAATATGGTAACCCTCACCAGATGGCAGTACCCACTGCAGCGGATCCTTATTAAATAGACCCAGATAGTCTCTAACACTTAGTATGCAGCTATTGAACTGCAGAATGTATTATTGTCAATCCTCATCGGCAAAGGAAAAAAGAGTTTGTTTTGAATGAGATAGACTGCAATACACATTTATTGTTTTGACCCTGAGATATGTTATTTTTTTGATCTTTATTCCAGTAGTTGGCAGGTACTCTGGTTATCTTAAAATTCTGTGTAATATTATACTAGTCCACTATATTGCTCCACCATGCTACCTGGACTTGGGAAGGAGGAAATTTCAAGTACATTTTATAGTTTATTTATGGCTTCAAAAATTATAAAATATAACTTCAGAAAACAACCTGAATTTATTCTTATGTATCTAACTCTTTAAATGTATATAATTTTGGTATATCTTGGGAAGTTATTTTTTTCTAAATTTTGAAACAATTTATTCTAGATATATTATTAAATAACCCCCAAGTTCCTTATTTATTTGCAGATGTCTTCAAAAGATGTTATTTGCAGTCTATTTTATTGCCTATTATCTATTTTGCACATATATTTTATTGAGCACAATATTTTTTTAATTTAGAGAAATATTTAAACTATGTCTACTTTTGCTTTTTAAATATTCTTTGACATCCTTACCTGTTTATGTTTCCAGATAATATCTATTGTCTCATTATAAGGTTCCAAGAAAAAAAACGGTAAGGTTTAGTAGTGAAATTATGTTAATTCCACTAATTAATTTGGGAAAATTAAAATCTTTATAATTATTAGACTTATCCCTAGTAAAAGTTTCTGCACTTATATATTCAATAAATTGTCACTGATTTATATAAAATATGAATATTTTCACTGTGTTAATCAAAGAAAACTTTGTATTGTTCCCTTTGTACATGCAATCTACATTAATAAATATTTTATAAGAAACATCAATGAATAAAGCAAACCAGGAAATAAAGCCTGAAAAAATGTATTCTATTTTCTATGTAAATCTAAACCTTATAAATGTAGATATGCTGTCGTATGTAGAAAAGGAAAATGATAATGGTGAAGAGTCCTTGGCATCACACAGAGAATTAATTGAAAAGTAACAGGATTTAGCCTATATAAATGAGAAGTTATAAATTAATTATATTGGAAAGTTTTTCATATAAACAGAATAGATATATGTATGGTCATAAGAAATACAATTGCACCATGGATAGAAATCTCAAGGCAATAGATTTGGACGAAGTATTTTAATAAATTAAGTTAATGATAACATAGGCTATCCTAGATGGCAGTGAGCTAGCCCTTGCCCTTAGAGAAGACGATACCACTTGGAAGGGTATTTGTGAAACAGATAAGGTATTAAACAGTGATATTTTGAATTTCCTTCAATGATAAGTCTACGATAGCATGGAACTCACTGTATAGTTTTTTCTTCATTCTGATGTTCTTCTAATCGCAAATACAAAATTCATGATCTTAAAAAAATATACTAGATCATCATTCCCATGACTGCATTGCTTCAGTTTTTAGTTCAGTAAGCAGGTTTTTTTTTTTTTTCTTTTTTTTGGCCGATGTAATACCACACCTGTAACATAGGATATCATTTGAGGACACAGCCCTTATTTAAATTCCTTCAGGGTTCATTTTAAAGTTAATGGTTTCTGCTGATGTGTTGGATTTGCTTCACATTGTTAAATGCTTGAATACAAGTTAGAAAAGCTAACTTTACATTCTTTTGCTTGTGAACAAAATAAATCCCCCAAGACAAAAACCAAGAAGGGTGATTGACCTAACTCAGTTTTTGTGCCTTTATTTGTTAAGGAAGTTGAAAGTGCCATGAGATTGATTTAATCAAATAAATAGGTTGGGGTTGACACTTAGGTAATTTGTACAATTCTGTTTGGTCCCCCTTCTAAGTACTGCCAAGCCTGTTTCCATGTGGACAAACCAGACTGTTTGCTGGTAAATTATCACTTTTTGGAAACTGAGCTAACACTACTTCACTTAAAAAAAAAAAAAAAAACGCTTGTAAAGTCTAATGTAAATACCTAACAGCCCACCCTTGTTTGTGTTTCAGCTGGGTGGTTTAAATGGTTTGTGAACTTTGTTTACTTCACATACAAAATCAGCTGGTTTTCTTAGTCTCTAACTGGAAACTGATAACTTCTATTTCTTTGATTACAAGTAGAGCAGTTTTTAATCTCTTGGAAAAGATTTTAAGAAAGCATTTACTATTTTTACACTTAACTCATGCATTTTCAAGAATTATTTTCTGTTTTCTTATTTTATTTATTTATTTTATTATTTATCTTTGTGCTGGGTCTTCGTTGCTGTGTGGGCTTTTCTCTAATTGTGGCAAGCAGGGGCTACTCTCTAGTTGTATGGCATGGGCTTCTCTTTAAGGTTGTTTCTCTTGTTGCAAAGCATCGGATCTAGGGTGCGTGGACTCAGTAGTTGTGGTTCCTGGGCTATAGAGCACAGACTCAATGATTGCAGCACACAGGCTTGTTGCTCCGTGGCATACGGAGTTTTCCCAGATCAGAGATCGAACCTGTGTCTCCTGCATAGGCAGGCAGATTATTTACCGCTGAGCCACCAAGAAAGCTCTCAAGCACTTTTGAGCGGCACAGTGAGCAAAACAAAAGTATGTACCAGCTTTGTTCAGTGAGATTCAGGCATCCTACTACATATACTCCAGGACATATGTGAGGTTCTAAGGAAAGAGAATGAACCCAGTTTTTGCATAGAATTGCTTAAGAAGTAATAAGGGAGGAAAGAAACAAATATAATTTGTTTCATCACGCAAAACAAAACCTGAGTAGCACGAGAAAGGGATTAAGTGCCATAAGAGTTCCTGAACAAGAATAAAAACTTTTCATTGGGAAAGATTTTGTGAGCTCAAAGGTCAACAGAGTTTGAACCAGGAAAATGAAAAAGAAGAATTGAGGCCCAATAACAGGTAAGCAATCAGCTTTCAAACCATCGGAGAAGGCAATGGCACCCCACTCCAGTACTCTTGCCTGGAAAATCCCATGGACAGAGGAGCCTGGTATGCTGCAGTCCATGGGGTCACTAGGAGTCGGACACGACTGAGCAACTTCACTTTCACTTTTCACTTTCATGCATTGGAGAAGGAAATGGCAACCCACTCCAATGTCCTTCCCTGGAGAATCCCAGGGACGGGGAGCCTGGTGGGCTGCCGTCTTTGGGGTCACACAGAGTCGGACACGACTGAAGCGATGCAGCAGCAATCAGCTTTCTAAGTGAATCAAATAATTCACTAGTGAATTTTAAGACATGTGCTTTAGTCTATAGTAAGGTGAATATTGCCCTTTATGGCATTACTTTTATAACCAAATTAGGTCATTCAGAAAGGCTTGATTTTTCAGGGACACTGAAGCATACATCACTATAAAATCTCCAGAGAAGCCTGACCTGATACTGCATATAATTGAGACACTCCTGCTTCCTTCAGGGAGTAAATCAGTTGATTTTCAACTGTTTTATTCACCTCTAATTTAAGTGTCCTCTTTCTAAACGGTAATTTGACCCAGAACATCTCTGAATTGTCTGAGACATTTAGCAATTCCTCAAGGGGATCTTACACTTATGAGTCGTGATGAATTCAGAAGTTAGAACAAGTTAATGACTTTTGAAAAAAAAAATGTATTTGATGTGGTAGGATTCACTTCCAGGAAATCACTTAGCATAAAACTAAAGGTCAGGAGGATGGAAAGTAGTAACATGATTGCCTCACACCATTTCCTTTAATGTTAAATAAGGAACATTTCTGAGTACTTATCAGAAGAGATGTTTTCATAAACTGACATTAGAAAGGAAGCATAATATTGTTGAAAGAGTCTAGGATAGGAATTGGGAGACCTAGAATCAATTCTGATTTTGATACAAAATTATTGCATAACTCTAATCATGTATTTCTCCTCCTGGGGCCCCAAATTCCTCCTGTACCTGTCCAATAAAAGAGTTGGAGATCAACTTTAAGGTTATTTCTAGTTCTGACAGTGTTATCTAACTTTGTTGTTCATTTGATCTTTCTGTACTTCTAGATAGAGAGAATTAAGATGCTGACCTGGTTTGAGTATATAGGCTTGAACATATTTGAAGATGACCTAGTAGTGAATTGGACAAAGATGAATCTCAACCAGACTTACATTAGAAGTGAAATTGAGAAGTTTAGGAATACATCACTTGTCCATAAGCCAGTTCTAAGAATCTGGAGTTAAAAGAAACTGAATTTATTAATAAGTAGTATAGTTTGAGGTTCTGTATTACATTTGAATTTCAATTTCAAAGTCTTAAAATAGCAACTATTTGCAAAATCATAGTCCTAGCAGTGACTACTAGGAAATTAATTGAACAAAAAACTGTAAAATTTAAAAAGAATGAATGGAGTGACAAATTGCTTGATTATAATGATTAAAAAATAGGTTGATCATATTTAAATGACAGCCTAGAAAACCAATCTGAAAACTGGAAATATTGTTAACATAAGTTCCTATGCCCGATGCACAGTGAGGCCAAACAAATGGAAAAGTCAGGGTTTGGAGCAGAGAAAGGTTTACTGCAAGGAGAAGAGTAGCTTTTGCCCTAAAAACCTGAATTCCCGGAAGGGTTTAGACAAAGCACTTTTAAAAGCCAGGTGGGGGGCTTGTATCACAGGGGTAACACTATCAGTCCTTAGGCTCAAAGGCCTGGAGCTATGTGTTCAAGCAATTTATATCTTCTGTTTGTTGAGGAGGTTTTTTTTTTTTTCCCCTACATATGCAAAACAGCTCAGGAAATATTTGTGCATCAAATATTATTTTTGAGGCAGTTCAGAGAAGTGCTAAAGCAGAGAATATGGGAGAAGGCCTGTTCCAGGAAGGCCCCGTGGGGTCCTGCTTGGTTATATTATCAAGGTTAGTTAAGGCTTTTCTGGCTGACACATTCATTTTTAGATGGGGAAACTGAGGAACCAGAGAGATTTGTCTCAGAGAAAGAGAGCTAAAGAGAAAATGGAAAATATAAGCAACTGACAAATATATTTATATATACACACAAATACAAATATATGTGTATCTTTAAGACCGTGGAACAACCCTCCTTCCAAAAGTCCCCTTTTCCCTGTTTGTAGAACAGCTTAAGCCTCCTAGGTCTTCTCTAAATTCCAATGAGGGATTTAATCAGTAAAGTGAGAAAATGTGGAAACAAAGGAAAATTCAAGCAAGACAAATAATAACTATTAGCCATAAAACAAAGTTAAAGACCTTTAGAGCCTCCTCAAGGTAGTAATCTGAGATAGTGTTCTGCAGTATTCTGAGCAATATCCTTGAGCTGTTTTGCAGTCATTAAAACCCCTGCCCCACCAGTCGGATGAGGTTAACTATATTCTTACTACCAGTAGGTAGACTCTAGACTACAGACTGGTTGGAACTAGAAGATTGGTGATTTTACTCTGAAACAGCACCTTGTTACCTCACCACCAACCAGTCAGAAGGATGCCTACATGCTCATTACACACCCTTCAACCCTGTCCCTTATTTTGCTTTCAAAAAACCTTTCCTGAAAACCTTTAGGGCAATCAAGTCTTTTGAGCAAGAGTTGCTCATTCTTGCTTGGCCCCATGTTGGATGCTCTGCAGTAAATGCGGTACTTTCCCTTATCACAACCTGTTGTTACTGGATTCTAGACTGGTTTTAGGACAGGCCGACTCAAGTTTGCTTTTATCACCTATATGCTTCCTAGGTGGCGCCAGGGTAAAGAACCGGGCTGTCAATGCAGGAAACATAAAAGAAGACGCAGGTTTGATCCCTGGGTTGGAAAGATTCCCTGGAGGAGGGCATGAAAACCCACTCCAGTATTCTTGCCTGGAGAATCCCATGGACAGAGGAGCCTGGCGGGCTACAGTACATGGGGTAGCAAAGACTTGAACATGACTGAAGTGACTTAATATGCATGCATATAAAGAAAGAGGGGAGGGGGAGAGAAATAACTAATATGCAGGCTTTTAGATCTGAAGAGTTTAAAAGATATAGAAAAAAAAAAACATTTTACTTCAGAAAAAAATCAGAAACTAGCTCTTATTTGAATATTACTTAAGTAGAAATATTTGTCTTCTTGGTTTCAGGTTGAACAAATGCAAACTATGAAATATTAGGTAAATTCTAGAGATGTTGCTACTGCGTTAGCTCTTCTAAAGTTATCTGTGTTTTAGAAGGAAATTTGTGCATTTGTAATTACTTTAAATTACTGATAGATTTAGAAATATTGGACTCAGTGTGCAAGAATTGGACTTTGAATCATACTCTAAAATTATAGAAGGGTTAATTCAGATAAGTTTCACAAATTTGATACTGAGAATTGGTTTGCATTCTGATTGGAACTTAAGAAGATATAAAAATGAGGAAGGACCTCCCCAGAGAAACAGTAGTCTGTGGAAAGACACAGGTTGTTTAAAGAGCTGGATGATTTGAGAGAGGATGTGGAGAGTTGCTGCAGATGGGCTTGGAGATATAAGTTGAGGCAAAAAGAAGAAAGGTTCATTTGCTTGGATGTTTGGATTTTATCTTGTAAGTAACAGAGTGTCAAAGAGGCTTGTAAGCATGGTAAATGAAGATCAAATCTGTTTTTAGGAAGCTAGTTAAGAAGAAACAACAGATAATAAAGGGGAAAGTATGTGAAATTCAATATAGTGTTATTTGGCTGAAGCACAGATGAGAAATTATGATTTCTTTTTTCAAGTAAATCAATGAAAGTAAGACCAGATAAAATAAAAATTCCTGAAATATAATAACTCAGGTTCTGCACTCTTTGCAACAAGTCTCTTTGGATTTGAATATAGAGCTTGAGAAGAGCAAGAAAATTACCGTAAATTTTTTAGTTTGGAAGACCAGTGGATTAGACAACATTATTCAAGACTGAGACAACTTGACTGATGATTCTGAAAAGTCAAATCTGTATGGTTAACATTACCTATTTCCTTTTATCAGTTTTATTTTATTTATCCGTCTTTTATGCCAACCTCTATCTGTAAGGTTGTGGATATTCCTCTGTTCATTGGAAACCTAGAGAGATGGACATGGACCCAGGGACACAAGAAAGAGTTCAGTGAGAATTGTGAGATCAGTAATAAAGTACTAGCTGGCACTAGGCAGTGACACAGAATAAAGACATTACTTCTATCTGCTCCTGTAATGGGTCTATGTCTCTGCAGTTAAATTGTGAGCTCCTTGAGATCAGGAGCTGGGTGTTATTCATCTTTGAATTTGTGAACCTAGCAGTGTCTTGATCCCTAGTTGACATTCAGAAAATGTTTATTGACTAGAATTGATAGCAAATACATTAACAGAGAAGTTTTTGTACACAAAACTTCAGTAAAATCTGTTAATCTTTCATTTTCTTATAGCCTAATAGAGAGACAAGGTGAGTGAAAACAAATTCAGTTTTGAAAGAATTTGAGCAAAAATAATTCAGAAGAAATGTATTTTCTGTATGGATACATCTTGTGTGAAATGAGAGTTGGTTTAACCAGGTACACCTCTGGGACCTGACCTCCATTTATGAGTCAGAGTTTTAGGGGCAGGGACTTCCCCCTCACTATTTTTTTGTTTCACATGTAATCCTCATACAACTTGTAAACCAGGGCCCAATGTAATAACTTGGTGGATGAGACAAAATCGCATTTCATTTAAACAAATGAAACACAAAAACAAGATTCACTGTCTCTAGCTACTTAGCCAGCTCTTACCTAGGGTGTGTCTCCTTTTGTTGTTCAGTTGCTCGGTTATTTTGACTCTGTTACCTCACAGAATGCAGCACACCAGGCTTCCCTGTACTTCACCATCTCCCAGAGCTTGCTCAAACTCATGTCCATTGAGTCGGTGATGTCATCCAACCATCTCATCCTCTGTCATCCCCTTCTCCTCCTGCCTTCAATCTTTGCCAACATTAGGGTCTTTTTTAATGACTCAGCTCTTCACACCAGGTGCCCAAAGTATTGGAGTTTCATCTTCATCATCAGTACTTCCAGTGAATATTCAGGACTGATTTCCTTTAGGATTGACTGGTTGGATCTTCTTGCAGTCCAAACAACTCTCAAGAGTCTTCTCCAATGCCGCAGTTCAAAAGCATCAATTTTTCAGTGCTCAGCCTTCTTTATGATCCAATCCCACATCCATACGTGACTACTGGAAAAACCATAGATTTGACTATACACATCTTTGTGGGCAAAGTAATGTCTCTCCTTTTTAATATGCTGTCTAGGTTGGTCATAGCTTTTCTTCCATGGAGCAAGCATCCTTCATGGCTGCAGTCATCATGCAGTGCTTTTGGAGCCCCCAAAATAAAGTCTCTCACTGTTTCCATTATTTCCCCATCTATTAACCATAAAGTAATGGGACTGGATGAAATGATCTTAGTTTTTTGAATGTTGAGTTTTAAGCCAGTTTTTTCACTCTCTTCTTTCACCTTCATCAAAAGATTATTTAGTTCCTCTTTGTTTTTTTCCATAAGGTGGTGATATCTGCATATTTTAGGTTATTGATATTTCTCACAGCAATCTTGATTCCAGCTTGTGCTTCATTCAGCCCGACATTTCACATGGTGTTCTCTCTATATAAGTTAAATAAGCAGGATGACAATACATAGCCTTGATGTACTCCTTTACCAATTTTAAACCAATCCATTGTTCCATGGGGTTCTCAAGGCAAGAATACTGAAGTGGTTTGCCATTCCCTTCTCCAGTGGACCACAAGAAAAGTTATGACCAACCTAGATAGCATATTCAAAAGCAGAGACATTATTTTGCCAACAAAGGTCCGTCTAGTCAAGCCTATGATTTTTCCAGTGGTCATGTATGGATGTGAGAGTTGGACTGTGAAGAAAGCTGAGCGCCGAAGAATTGATGCTTTTGAGCTGTGGTGTTGGAGAAGACTCTTGAGAGTCCCTTGGACTGCAAGGAGATCCAACCAGTCTATCCTAATGCGAAGAGCTGACTCATTGGAAAAGACTCTGATGCTGGGAGGGATTGGGGGCAGGAGGAAAAGGGGACGACAGAGGATGAGATGGCTGGATGGCATCACTGACTTGATGGACGTGAGTCTGAGTGAACTTCAGGAGTTGGTGATGGACAGGGAGGCCTCGAGTGCTACGATTCATGGGGTTGCAAAGAGTCGGACACGACTGAGTGACTGAACTGACTGAACTGAACTGATTGTACCATGTCCAGTTCTAACTGTTACTTCTTGACCTGCATACAAATTTCTTAGGAGGCATGTCAGATGGTCTGGTATTCCCATCTCTTTAAGAATTTTCCATAGCTTGTTGTGATCCACATAGTCAAAGGCTTTAGTGTAGTCAATGAAGCAGAAGTTTTAAGATCTTTTAAGCAGAAGTGTCTCCTTAAATTCTGATGATTCTGTCTCTAATTAACTTTATTTTTCTTCTCTCATTAATTTTAGATAAGCAAACACATACTTATAATTTCTCTTTTAAAGGCAAGCTCCTTACCTCATCATGGTATCTGTAATTTTTATATTAATAAGATTGAATTAGCTCATAGGAAAAATACTCCAAAGAACTTGATGAAGCCAGAATGATTCATTTTTTTGTTTAAATGCAATACCCTCTGATGCTTTTGCTGACTAGTCATTAGCTGAACTTTTCTTCTTTTATATCTTTAAACTGTCTGTAAAGTTTGCTCTGCCCCTCTTTTTTTGAATCGAATAACCACACACCACACACCCCAGTGTGGGTGCCTGTCAATGCTACTTAACGCTGTCAAAGCCCTTCTCTGACTCTAACCACAAACCCTGGACTAGCGAGATATCAGCTGCTGCCCTCCACAGCTGCCCTCTTCTGCCTATGTGTCAGAAGAAAGTTGGAATTCATTCCTTAATTAATATCTTCAATATCTCTAGTCACTTTTGGATTATGTACTTCTCAAAAGTCTTGAAATAACTCACACATTTCACTTGTGATGGCTGCTCATGAAGACAAGCTATCAAATCCCTGCGTTGTGATGAGGTGATTGCTGGGGTGTCCAGGCAAGCAATGGACTCATGCTCCCTTGGGCTGCACAGGACTCAGAAGCATTCTGATTTGAATAAGTTGGGCTGTGAAAATACTAGCTCTGGAGTTCTAAGACTCAGCTCTAATTCTTGAAATAATGAGATTTCTGAGCATGTGTGGGAAAATACAGTAAAGCAGTTTAGACTCCTGAGGTAAATTTCTGTTAGGGGCTGTTTTCACTGGGCTGGGTCTCCTTTTGAAGCTAAAGCAGTTTCAGTCTGAACAAGAAAGGGAACTCCCTCCTTGAATATAACCAAATTTCTTTCTTACATCTCTCAACCCAATAGGTATATGTTTGTTTTGAGTCACTCTTGATTTCCTCTGCATGGAAATAATAACCATTCTACTCAATTTTACAACATCCCCATAATAATTCTTACTAGGTAATATACCACACTCTTAGGAAAAAAAAAAGATTGTGTAAGGTTCAAAAAGTTTTGGAGAGTGATTGTTGTTGAAATATCATGTCAACATTATCAAAATTATTACTGTCATTGTAATGCTCATAGTAGTAGTCATAGCAGTATTATTAATTTTTTACAAAGTGAATGATTTTACAAATCATTTGCAAAGTAAATGATTCCTTTTTGTTAAGGTAAATCTTGGTCAAAGTTTCAAGTTTAAAATTCCGTAAAATTCTGAAGCTACTTCATTTCAAAGCTGATGGTATTTTACTTAGAACACTGTATGATCAGCTTTTTAATGACAAACACTTAGAATTTCTGTAACATCCTCAATTTTTTAGTTTATTCTCTGTAAAGTGTCATTATCATCATTATCCCTTAGAAAATCTTAGTAGTGTATATTTTAGATAAATGTTCACTTAACATTCATGAAAATTTTATTAGGAAAATATTACTATTCTTATTTTACACATGGGGAACTAAGACCAAAGATGGCATGTGACTTGTCCTGTATAATAGAGTATCAGTCTGTGGAGGCAGAAATAGGATGTTAAATTTCTAACGAGGGCATTTTGTTTTCTTTAAAAAAAAATAGAGAATTTCAACTAGAGTAAAATTTGTACACATTAACAAAAATCTAAAGTACAGGTGTATATTTTACATGTGAATTTTATCCCTTTTTTAAAAAATGTATTCATTTGTAATTGGTGGGTAATTGCTTTACAGTGTTGTGTCGGTTTCTGCCATAAAATTGGCCATAGGTACACACATGTCCTCCCTCTTGAATTTCCCTCCCATCTCCTAGCCCTTCCTACCTTTGAGTGCATTAAATAAGAGGAACTTATCCAAGTGAAAATGTTAGCCACTCAGTCATGTCCAACTCTTTGTGACCCCATGGACTGTAGCCCACCAGGTTCCTATGTTCATGGAATTCTCTAGGCAAGAATATTGGAGTCGGTAGCCATTCATTCTCCAGGGGATCTTCCCAAACTAGAGGTAGAACCCAGGTCTCCTGCATTGCCGGCAGATTCTTTACCATCTGAACCACCAGGGAAGCCCAAGGCAAATAAAAGTGTATGATGAAAAGGTAGATAAATAGCATCCAACGAATAGAACCACTTTCATCTAGTTTACTGTCTAATATCCAAGACCATTTATTACATGGTCACTATACATCTCTGATGCGCTACAACTCTTTACAAAACAAAAGCCTATTTCAACTTTTTTTTTTTTTTTTAACTGGATATTTTCATTTCAGGACAAGAAACTCTTAGGTAGCAATATAATGTGCCAGGATGAAAGAAAAATAGCAGATTTAAGACTGAAGTAAGAAATAAGAATGCAAAACATGTTTTTTGAAAAATCACAATGTACTCTCGTTGGAATAGGATGTTATACAGCTATTAACTGAAGGTCACAAAGAAAGCTGTAAACAGTGCCAGGACTTCTAATCAGGTTTAGCTCTTCAGACTCAGTATAGCACTCTTTCTATTGTCCTGCTCTGTAGCGTTATCCTCCTGCCCACTGACCTAGTATACAACTGAGACTCCATATTATACTGATCCCATAGCCCCCTGAACTCCAAGAGTTAAATTGATAATACTCTTGTTCACCTCAGGCTGAAATGAGAAAATGAATCCTGCCAGGAGAAATAGTACTGGGACGACAATTCTTTTTGGTCATATAAATCTAGTTTCCACCTTTACTTTTGTGAGAAGGCTTTCAAAAAATACCAGTTATTCACCATACGACACTAGTATACATACATCACCTACTGTAAATGCCAGAGCTCAAAAATAAGATCTTTAAAGAAAGGACTACTTATGATTTTGCAAATAATAAGCTTGTGCTAGTGGACAATGGGAGAAGGCAATGGCACCCCACTCCAGTACTGTTGCCTGGAAAATCCCATGGATGGAGGAGCCTGGTGGGCTGCAGTCCATGGGGTCGCTAAGAGTCAGACACGACTGAGTGACTTCACTTTCACTTTCCACTTTCATGCATTGGAGAAGGAAATGGCAACCCACTCCAGTGTTTTTGCCTGGAGAATCCCATGGACGGAGAAGCCTGGTAGGCTGCAGTCCATGGGGTCGCACAGAGTCGGACATGACTGAAGCAACTTGGCAGGCAGTGGACAATAGTTTCAGTAATTGTATCCGTCATTATATTTACATTTCCACAATTAGTTGCAACTGTTTGTATAAGGTTAAAGGTCTCTAGTTTAATGCAGTCATTATAATCAGTCAGTAAATAATAAGTTTGGATTCTGTTGATATGATGGGAAAGCATTATTTTAAAAGAATATCTTTCAAAAGGAGCCCTAATCTCAATCCTTCAACAATTACACCCACTTTTGGCAAGGAACAGGAGTGGTAAAGAGGTGGAATTTACAGGCCTCATCCTTAAATAGCATGCTGCTGCTGCTGCTGCTGCTGCTAACTCGCTTCAGTTGTGTCCAACTCTGTGCGAACCCATAGACAGCAGCCCACTAGGCTCCCCAGTCCCTGGGATTCTCCAGGTGAGAACACTGGAGTGGGTTGCAATTTCCTTCTCCAATGCATGAAAGTGAAAAGTGAAAGTGAAGTTGCTCAGTCATGTGCGACTCTTAGCGACCCCATGGACTGCAGCCTACCAGGCTCCTCTGTCCATGGGATTTTCCAGGCAAGAGTATTGGAGTGGGGTGCCATCACCTTCTCCCAGTAACGTTGAATAAAATGACATAATCTAGAGCCCAGTATATAATAGTATATGATGGTCCAGATGAGTGGTATGACCTGTAGGAGGTTAGAAAGGGAAGAGATTGCTGTTAACCAAAGGGAGAAAGACTGTGAGAACATGTCACACAGTTTTTTTACTTTACTTCTTTAGCAAAAATAAAGTCCATTAATTATAGCAATGGGCTTCCCTGGTGGCTCAGTGGTAGAGAATCCACCTCTCATGTAGGGGACTTTGGTTCAATCCTTGAGCTGGGAAGATCCCATGGAGAAGGAAATGGCAACCCACTCCGTTATTTTTAATATTGTGCCTACAAGAATGAATATTAAAATCTAAGTGTGGATTTGAACTTGGGATCTTACTTCTGGTTTAGTTTCATTTTCTACGAAACTTAAGGTCTTATTAATCATAAACTTAGCAAAACTTTTAGGTATTATTCTTTCCAAAACCTATTTTCTGCTTTTCTCTCAATATTATTTTGTGTTTCCAGAAAAAAATATATATATATTTCCTTCAGAATACTACATCTCTTACAGAGAATATTTGGGAACCATAAAATACTTGAATTATAGTGTGGGCTCATTGTCATTAATACCTTTATGTCACATCATGATTTTCTCACCTAGAAAAGCAAGAAGCTGACACTTGAAAGCTGGTATTACTTTCCACAGGAGGTTTATTCTTTTCATTGTCCAGCTATTGGTTTGGGGATTTGTTTCTTCTTTTTTTTAATGTTTATTTTTTGGCTGTGTTGGGTCTTCCTTGCATCATGTAATATTTTTAGTTGTAGTGCCTGGACTCGCTAGTTGTGGTGTATAGACTTAGCTGCTCTGCAGCCTGCAGGATCTTGTTCTCCAACCAGGGACTGAATCTCATCCTCTGCATTGTAATGTGTGTGTGTGTGTGTGTGTGTGTGTGTGCGCGCACGTGCACGCACGTGTGCACATGCAAGCACATGCTTTGTCCTGTCTGACTCTTTGCAATCCCAAAGACTGTAGCTCGCCAGGTTTCTCTGTCCGTAGGGATTCTCCATGCGAGAACACTGGAATGGGTTGCCATGCCTTCCTCCAAGGGATCTTCCCAACCCAGAGATC
Source organism: Bos javanicus (assembly GCF_032452875.1). Lineage (NCBI taxonomy): Eukaryota > Metazoa > Chordata > Mammalia > Artiodactyla > Bovidae > Bos > Bos javanicus. Next base: position 76,773,087 of record NC_083868.1, read on the forward strand.
TAATCACTGGACCACCAGGGAAGTCCTGATATGCCTCTCCTTAGTAAGGGGGAACACCTTTAAGAACAATTTGTTATGTCCTCAGCCATGTCCGACTCTTTGAGACCCCATGGACTGTATTCCATCAGGCTTCTCTGTCTATGGGATTCTCCAGGCAAGAACACTTGAATGGGTTGCCATTTCCTTCTCCAGGGGATCTTCGCAACCCACAGATCTAATCCTGCACTGGCAGGCAGATTCTTTACCAGTGCACCACCTGGGAAGCCCTTATCAAGAGCTTACCTCTTACTAATCTGTTCCTTTCAAAAAGAAACCCCATTAATGTATTGAATGGGAGACCTCTTGGCTCACTCAGTTGTTGAAGTTATAGGAGTCATAATGAAGAGATCTCTAATGATTCCAGAAAGATCCTTGGAGAGGTTATTATTTGTATTAATGAGGTTAGTAAGCTTCTTAATTAGACAGTAAGCAGCTTCACTTCCAAAAAGTAAGATTTTCAAAGGCAGAGACTCTCTCTCTATACTCTGCCATCACAGGCATGTGCAACAGAGCCACAAAGCTTTGCACATAGCTCACTGATTGTGTATTTAGTGAATGAGAGGAAGTAGACTAGACAGTGATCAAGAGCACAGAGACTGAAATCAAGGCCCAACACTGTTCTAAATCACTGAGTAATTAAGCGTGTAGAGAAGCTGAGTCAGTGCATCACAGTGGTAAGAGTATGATTTGGGAAACCCAAAAGCAATAATTCAGTCCCATGTCCACCTCTTCTTCACTGAGACAGAGCAATTTACTCACCTCTCTTTGCCTCTATTTCCTCACCTAAAAATTGAGACTAACAATAATATCTATTCAATGGATTTTACTCTAGATTAAATGAATTAATATGATTGTGTTCTTAAAACCAGATCCTAGCAAATAATAAGCATTAGATAGTTATTTATTATTATTATCACTAATTTATTTGACTCCCATCTTCCTCATCTGTAAAATAGATCAATAATACTTTGCCACATAATATTCATTTGTGATTAAAGGAGATTATGTAGGTAGGGCACACAGTACAGTGACAGCATGTAGTGGGGTCACATATTTTATCTATCATTATTATTGTCATTGTATGACACATTGATTTTACTAAAATATGACAGTTTAAAATATGATTGACTGCCTGATGTATTTGAGTGTTCCATCAAATAACATGCAAGTCAATGAGCTGATGGTTCTCTTTCTGTAATTATATCTGTGCTGTAGTCATCAGAATTCCTTCTGGTACTTGTCAATTATCAGTAGAAAAGGAATTTGGAGGATCATTTAGGAGATTAAGTGTTCTTTAATAGCACAACTGGGCAAGAAAAACTAAGCTTACATTAGTCTCAAAATATTGTCCTCACATATGTTGCCTCTCTTTGTGATAAAGAAAAAGAAAAAACAAAGAAAAAGGAAAGGAAAAAAAAAAAGACTCTCCTGGGTGAAACCTCAACAAAGAAAGTTCATTGACCCCACTACTTTGCAGTGGAAATAAGTAACGAAGTAATCCAGCAGGGAGAAAATGTGTCAGCTTCTTTCACAGGAAATGTTTGGATAAATCCACAGGGAATACTCCATTTCCCTTTCAAAGAGTCTTTTGATGCTAGTTAAAGGTATTCCTAGAAGCAGTCAATTGATGGCTATTACCTTTTTCTCATCAGCCATTAGCAATAGACTTGGTTTATACAGAAAGAAAATGGGACAGGAGGCAAAGACAAAGTAGAGTCTTATGGGCTACGTTCTGATATGAAAGCTGAAGGCTCTTCTAGGCACTGCCTGTCTTAGGCTGAAACTACTAAAATTCAGCTTAATGGAAGGAAACAGGTATTACTAATCTGAGCATTTCATCTAACAGTATCACATTTGTGCATACAAGTAGCAGAACAAGAAGGAAACAGTGTATTTGTTCTGAAAGGATTTTTGCCACTTCACTGGAATGGATACACTTGAGACCAGATAGGACAAAGAAATATAAACCATAGGTTTAAAATGTTCTCATGGATTTTCTTTTTATATGGTTTAAAAAAAAAAGCAAAGACCATTCCATTCGGTCCCAAGACTTCATGGCAAATAGATGGGGAAAGAAATGAAAACAGTGACAGAAATTATTTTCTTGGGCTCCAAAATCACTGTGGATAATGACTGCAGCCAGGAAATTAAAATGCACATGCTCCTTGGAAGAAAAGCTATGACAAACCTACACAATGTATTAAAAAGCAGAAATATCACTTCGCCAACAAACAGCCATCTAGTCAAAGCTATGGTTTTTCCAGTAGTCATGTAAAGAGGTGAAAGTTGGTCTATAAAGAAAGCTGAGCACCGAAGAATCGATGCTTTCAAACTATCGTGTTGAAGAAGACCCTTGAGAGTTCCTTGGACTGCAAGGAGATCACATCAGTCAATCCTAAAGGAAATCAACCCTGAATATTCATTGGAAGGACTGATGTTGAAGCTGAAGCGCTAATACTTTGCACACCTGATGCGAAGAGCCAACTCATTAAAAAAGGTCCTGTTGCTGGGATAGATTGAGGGCAGGAGGAGAAAAGGAAAACAGAGGATGAGATGGTTGAATGGAAGCCGGGCGTGCTGCAATCCATGGAGTTGCAAATAGTCAAAACTCAGTTAACTAGAAGCTTATATATGTGCAAATATTACATGTGGCTTTTCCAGGTAATAAATTCATACCAGTTCACCGACTAGTAATAGCTTAACAGATGGAAGATTTGTCTGCATAGTTTAAAAAAAAAAGAATTTGACCAAAATGTTGAGTTCCATTTAACATGCTCTGTTTGGCTGAAAAACAAAAACAAAACTACTGATTGTTTGGATTAATTTAACTGAGACTGAATTCAATTAGGATTTCCCAGGAGGTGCAGTGGTAAAGAATCTGCACCCCAATACAGAAGACATAAGAAACTTGGGTTCAATCCCTAGATCAAGAAGATCCCCTAGAACAGGAAATGGCAACCCACTCCAGTATTCTTGCCTGGAAAATTCTATGGATAGAGGAATCTGTAGAGCTATAGTCCAAGGGGTCTCAAAGAAACAGATACAACTGAGTGAGCATATATGCACATGAATTCAGTTACTGAATAAAGCATCTAATTCCTCTTTCATTTCATGGTAGAAGCCAAAAGGAAACAAGCTTCTTAAATGAAGGAATCAAATGGTGGTATTTCTCCAGGAATACATACAGGGTTTTTCTTAAGAAGCTGGACACATTCCAATATCAAATGTTCAGATGGAAGAACTGAATAGATTCAATCCCAGAATTGTAATAAATATCACAAGCAGAATGGAAACTTACATTCTTTCCCTAAGGTGACTGTGGGAAATTCAGGCACCAAAATATTAATCTCAAACAGCCACTATAAACCACAGTCAGGGATCCCCATGTATCCCAAGATGACACATTAAAAGAGGAACTGTGTGCCCTTTCTTGGCATCTCTTGGTACTAAATGGTTCAAATGATTATTTGAACATAATCTTGAAATTGAGCCTGGAGATATCAGTGTTTTCTCTCTGCCTCCTAACTTATAACTTAACATCGGTGATGGAAATTTGGTGTAAATAGCACAGGAATATCTACTGTGTCTTATAACAAAGGGACTCGGATGACCAAACATTATTAAAAGCAATGCATTAGCTTTCCCAAACAACATTCTTCCAACAGCCAAGATGTATGCAAACATAGTCAGAGCTATATCTCATGACAGGGTGATAAATACACCCGAGATGAGAGAAATTATCTTTGTAATTCATAAGTTAGTAGTATGCTGAGATTCTTTAGTGTTCTCTTTCTTCCTTAGTTTCTCCATTTAAGGAATCTCAGGGATCAACAATGCTTGAGTGATAAAGACCACCAAACCTAATATCAAGCAGTATTTATCCGTGCAGGGCTGAATCCCAGGGACGGGGAGCCTGGTGGGCTGCTGTCTATGGGGTCGCACAGAGTCGGACACGACTGAAGCGACTTAGCAGCAGCAGCAGCAGGGCTGAGGAGAAACCACCATATTGAATACCTTCAGAAAGGAAAGCAAAGATGTTCTTTCCAGAAGTATAAGAGACAAGAGTGTCACAAAAGAGGAGCAAAGCAATAACATGAAAATGCATATTTCAGATGAAATGAAGCTTCTTAGATAAAATGAAATGAAGAAGATATGAAGACTCTTTTAACCGTAATATATCATAAATAAGATCTAAAGGATTATTTAGTTACTGCTAGTTAGTGAGCTTCAGTTCAGTTCAGTTCAGTTACTCAGTTGTGTCCGACTCTTTGTGATCCCATGAACCACAGCACGCCAGGCCTCCCTGTCCATCACCAACTCCCAGAGTCCACCCAAACCCTTGTCCATTGAGTTAGTGATGTCATCCAATCATCTCATCCTCTGTCGTTCTCTTCTCCTCCTGCCCTCAATCTTTCCCAGCATCAGGGTCTTTTCCAATGAGTCAGCTCTTCGCATCAGGTGGCCAAAGTATTGAAGTTTCAGCTTCAACATCAGTCCTTCCAAAGAACACCCAGGACTGATCTCCTTTTGGATGGACAGATTGTATCTCCTTGCAGTCCAAGGGATTCTCAAGAGTCTTCTCCAACACCACAGTTCAAAAGTGTCAATTCTTCGGCACTCAAGCTTTCTTTATAGTCCAACTCTCACATCCACTGGAAAAACCATAGCCTTGACCAGAAGGACCTTTGTGGACAAAGTAATGTCTCTGCTTTTTAATATGCTGTCTAGATTGGTCATAACTTTCCTTCCAAGGAGTAAGCATCTTTTAATTTCATGGCTGCAATCACCAGCCATCTGCAGTGATTTTGGAGCCCAGAAAAATAAAGTCAGCCACTGTTTCCACTGTTTCCCCATCTATTTGCCATGAAGGGATGGGACTGGATGCCATGATCTTAGTTTTCTGAATGCTGAGCTTTAAGCCAACTTTTTCACTCTCCTTTTTCACTTTCAAGAGGCTCTTTAGTTCTTCTTCACTTTCTGCCATAAGGATGGTGTCATCTGCATATCTGAGGTTATTGATATTTCTCCTGGCAATCTTGATTCCAGCTTGTGCTTCCTCCAGCCCAGCATTTCTCATGATGTACTCTGCATATAAGTTAAATAAGCAGGGTGACAATATACAGCCTTGACGTACTCCTTTTCTGATTTGGAACCAGTCTGTTGTTTCGTGTCCAGTTCTAACTGTTGCTTCCTGACCTGCATTCAGATTTCTCAAGAGGCAGGTCAGGTGGTCTGGTATTCCCATTTCTTTCAGAATTTTCCACAGTTTATTGTGATCCACACAGTCAAAGGCTTTGGCATAATAAATAAAGCAGCAATAGGTGTTTTTCTGGAACTCTCTTGCTTTTTTGATGATCCAGCAGATATTGGGAATTTGATCTCTGGTTCCTCTGCCTTTTCTAAAACCAACTTGAACATCTAGAAGTTCACATATTGCTGAAGCCTGGCTTGGAGAATTTTGAGCATTACTTTACTAGCATGTGAAATGAATGCAATTGTGTGGTAGTCTGAGCATTCTTTGGCATTGCCTTTCTTTGGGATTGGAATGAAAACTGACCTTTTCCAGTCCTGTGGCCACCACTGAGTTTTCCAAATTTGCTGGCATATTGAGTGCAGCACTTTCACAGCATCATCTTTCAGGATTTGAAATAGCTCAACTGGAATTCCATCACCTCCATAGCTTTGTTCGTAGTGATGCTTTCTAAGGCCCACTTGACTTCACATTCCAGGATGTCTGGCTCACAGTGAGTGATCACACCATCATGATTATCTGGGTCATAAAGATCTTTTTTGTACAGTTCTTCTGTGTATTCTTGCCACCTCTTCTTAATATCTTCTACTTCTATTAGGTCCCTACCATTTCTGTCCTTTATTGAGCCCATCTTTGCATGAAATGTTCCCTTGGTATCTCTATTTTTCTTGAAGAGATCTCTAGTCTTTCCCATTCTGCTGTTTTCCTCTATTTCTTTGCATTGATCTCTGAGAAAGGCTTTCTTATCTCTCCTTGCTATTATTTGGAACTCTGCATTCAAATGGGTATATCTTTCGCCCGAGGTCAGGGGCAGCAGCCCAGAGGTGCTACCCCAGGTCCAAGGTAAGGAGCAGTGGCGACACTTTGATGGAACAGCTGTGAAGAGATACCCCACATCCAAGGTTAGTGAGCTTAGTTATTGCTATTTAGAAATATCCTTATGGAATTTTTCTATATGGAATATTTTGAGGGAAGGAATTATTTACATAGCCATGTTTGAATTCTCACAACAGACCTGGTACATGGTTAATGTTCAGCAGATATTTTGGATTAAATAATGTTGCTCATCTTGGTGTTCTATCCTTTAATACAGTATCTGACCATAATAAGTACTCAGCTACCTAGTTTTTTGTGAATAAGTTATGACAACATAAACAACCATTGCCTTTCAATGCCATGTGCACCTAGTGTACATTCTCTCTCATATATTATCACTGGCCTTGGGTACAAGTGAGACAAAATGAATTCCAGAGATAGAATAGAGCCTCCTTGATTGTCAAAATCTGTGCATGCTTTGTTCCTGAGACATAACTGTTTCAGTCTTACCCTTTCCAGTCATCGAAATACAACAGAACTGTATCAGAAGAAAGCCTCAACCATTTAAGGTGGGAAAAAAGCAGCGAATAATGGAGTCTAGACCTAGCATTCCATCTTATACAGCTTGGGTTAGAGAAATGCAAGACAATAAATGAAGACCAAGTGTCTACAGATACTCTGCTGCTGCTACTAAGTCGCTTCAGTCGTGTCCAACTCTGTGCGACCCCACAGATGGCAGCCCACCAGGCTGCCCCGTCCCTGGGATTCTCCAGGCAAGAACACTGGAGTGGGCTGCCATTTCCTTCTCCAATGCATGAGAGTGAAAAGGGAAAGTGAAATCGCTCAGTCGTGTCCGACTCTTTGTGACCCCATGGACTGCAGCCCACCAGGATCCTCCATCCATGGGATTTTCGGACAAGAGTACTGGAGTGGGGTGCCATCACCTTCTAAGGTAAGTGAAATAGCATGCTTGACTCACTCTGAGAGGAGAGCAAACACCAGAGTTTATGCTTGACTTCTCAAGCATGACTGGGTGTTCTTTCATGAGTTTGGTGTCTTTCTGGCTGACAGTGCAGAAGAGCAGAAGTTCCAGGGGACAACGTGACCTGCTTGCTATAGGCCCCTTTAGCGAAGGGGCTTCTTTGCTGAGGGAGGCCAAGAAGACAGTCTAAGGAAAGGCCTTGTTGGGCAGTATTTTTACCTTAGTCCAACAGGATGCCTCAGCTATGGAAAAATGTTTCTTTAAGAAAAGACCAAAATACTTCACTGAGACATATTCATGAAAATTATGTATCTTAATTGACCTAATATGCAGCAGCAGCTATTATATACTGGACATGATGCTTTTAATTATGTATACCATCTCCCTCTTAATCCGAGCAGCAATCCTATAGGACACAGATGAAGAAAAGGAGGCTTAGAAAGGAGAGTAATTTGTCCTGTATCATATACCTAGTCAGTGGTAGATATGCTTTCCATTCTAAATGAACTATTGAAATAGTCTCTCTGAGCTGGTGAAAATTCTCCCCACTTTGCACTCTAGTTCTCTCTTCCAACATACACACACAATTTTTCTTCCACTATTATTAAAATTTTCATGCAAAAGCACAGATTTAGCTATGCCTTCCTGATTGTTATAAAACAAAACCAAACCTTTTTACTGACCCATGCTATCACCTCCCTGCTGAATAATCTTCAGTAGCTTCCTACTGGTCATGGAAAAAGTCCTCTGTTAGCCTCAAGTGCTATGCAATTGAGCCCAGACCCAGAAACTTCCCATTCCATGTCTTTTATATGCTAGCCAAATCCATTCCTCCAATATATCTTCAGCAGTCTCTCACCTAAGGACTTTGCTCACATGGTTTCTTCCATTTGAAACACTTTTCATCCAATTCTGCAGCTAGTATACATACCCATTTATCTTTTAAGACAACTCCAATTTCTCTTCATTTAAGATGTAAAAGGACTGAGGAAAGATGCAAATATCTCTTTATTAAGCACTAAAAGACAAAGATAAAACCACAAGGTGAACACAGTAGTTAGTGGAGGTGGTCACTGTAGACAAAAAACAATTAAAAAGCTAGATTATATATAGTGTACAGACCGTAATAGTTAAGAAATGAACAATAAATCCTGATTTGAGGCTGTTCTCTATCCATGTGAAACATATATGTCTTCTATCCATTCTTATAACATATCATGCTGCGAAGTCACTTCAGTTGTGTCCGACTCTGTGCAACCCCATAGACAGCAGCCTACCAGGCTCCCCAGTCCCTGAGATTCTCCAGGCAAGAACACTGGAGTGGGTTGCCATTTCCTTCTCCAATGCATGAAAGTGAAGTCACCTAGTCGTGTCCAACTCCTGGTGACCCCATGGACTGCAGCCTACCAGGCTCCTCCATCCATGGGATTTGCCAAGCAAGAGTACTGGAGCTCCTAACATAAGAGTGTTCAAATAAAGATATGAGTTCTTTGAAAAGTTCCATCTTTACAGATTTTTATTGACTATTTCTCTTCCTTTCTCCTCCTCAGCAGTTCATCTATAGTTCACTAAAAGCCAAAACATCAGAAGATTTAGATCTTGTGTTCTTTGTATCAAATAGGTAAGGTACATTCACTGGAGCTGTTTTTAGATATTTTAGATTGTATTACAGTTCTTGCCTATATGTCATATATTCTTGTGTGAATCAAATTAATTTTTTCAAAACATATTTGCAGCATATTTGTATATCTCAAGCATCATGCTATGAAAAACTATAATTGAGATATTTTTTGCGTTGTTTAATGTCTTATAATATAATTAACAGTGTATGTGAAAGCCTTTTGAAAACACTAAAATGTTTGTAAGGAATTATTATCAATAAAAGTGTTTAAGGAATACTTACGATATACATGTTAACCTTTGAGGTTAATGACATAACAACTCTTTGTGTTTTCCAGCAGCTTGTCCTTTAAACAAGTTTTTGTAACTAAAAACATCTGCAGAACAAGACCAATTGCTTATTGTTATTCATGTGGCATGACTTTCTTAAGTCCTTATAAATTTGCTTAGTCCTAGTTTCAATAATGAGGTTTCAACAAATGCTATAATTAGTATCTATCACTAGTAGTCAACATCTAGATATTTTTGGTTTTATGAAATACTAAAATCAATATCAATAAACTCTTATGCAGATGACACCACCTTTATGGCAGAAAGTGAAGAAGAACTAAAGAGCCTCTTGATGAAAGTAAAAGAGAAAAGTGAAAAAGTTAGCTTAGAGCTCAACATTCAGAAAACTAAGATCATGGCATCCGGTCCCATCACTTCACGGGAAATAGATTCGGAAACAGTGGAAACAGTGGCTGACTTTATTTTTCTAGGCTCCAAAATCACTGCAGATGGTGATTGCAGCCATGAAATTAAAAGATGCTTACTCCTTGGAAGGAATGTTATGACCAACCTAGACAGCATATTAAAAAACAGAGACATTACTTTGTCCACAAAGGTCCTTCTAGTAAGGCTATGGTTTTTCCAGTGGTCATGAATGGATGTGAGAGTTGGACTATAAAGAAAGCTGAACACAGAAGAATTGATGCTTTTGAACTGTGATGTTGGAGAAGACTCTTGAGAGTCCCTTGGACTGCAAGGAGATCCAACCAGTCCATCCTAAAGGAGATCAGTCCTGGGTGTTCATTGGAAGGACTGATGTTGAAGCTGAAACTTCAATACTTTGGCCACGTAACGCGAAGAGCTGACTCATTTGAAAAGACCCTGATTCTGGGAAAGATTGAAGGGCAGGAGGAGAAGGGGACAACAGAGGATGAGATGGTTGGACAGCATCACCGACTCAATGGACAAGGGTTTGGGTGGATTCTGGGAGTTGGTGATGGACAGGGAGGCCTGGCATGCTGCAGTTCACGGGGTCAGAAAGAGCCGGAGACAACTGAGAGACTGAACTGAACTGAAAATCAGTATTATTGTTTTTATAGTTTTTCAAAGAACTCTCTGGAGTCATAGTTCAAATGTGATGCATCTGGATCCATTAGTGACTTCCTTTGAGCACAGCTTCTTATGGTGGTTTTGTAAGAAGTAAGAAGTCTTTAACAGATTATAATTATTATAATAATAATAATAGATTATTATTATAATCTTTAATAGATTGTAGTAGATTATAATCTGACTGCCCATAAAACTGTCAATCACTGTAAAGTAAAACCTAAACATTCTTCACCAGTGTCTTCATTCAGATTGAAGTGTCTATATCACAGATAAGATAATAGGACAATCAATAATTTTCTTTCCAGTCATTAATTTAATATTAGTTTGTGGCCCATCTTGGAGTCTGTCCCTACACACAGTTACTGGCAATTGCATGCTTAGAAAGTACATATTCTTCTCAGTTTGGAGGATGTTTCATTTTCAAGTCCTTCACAGTAACTACTACTTGATCACACAATGGACATTTAATGACCATGTTTTCTTTTTCTGTTCTTCACTTCTTATGGTAATTTTAGACCTCTGCTTCTCTCAGAGTAACTGGTATTTACTCAGGAAACAGTTTTTAATTTCATTGTTGGATTGAAAGCAGAACAAAAAAAAAATGAAAGAAAATCTGAGCCCACTCAAGGAATTTCATCTTATCAAAAATAAAAATACAAAAAATACATGTTTTAAGTGTTACTTTAAATTTCTGAAGAAATTTATGGTGATTTCTGTCAATGTTTAAAAATCAATGTAAACCTAAATTTTAGAATGGTGGGTCATAGAAAATTAAGCAAGAAAGACCTATACAAATTGTTCCAGTTCAATCCGTGTACCTCAGAAACAGCTAACATTCATTCTTTTTCTGTCTGACATGACCAAGGTGACTCATCAGCTTGGTTCAGAGCCCAGGAATCCTGATACTGTCTAAATTCACTTCATTGTCTCATATCAACAGGGTTCTTAACACCTAATTTTGTGAATTCGTAAGAACACATTCTCATCTGATAGTGAAAGTTAAAATCACTTAGTCATGTCTGATTCTTCATGACCCATAGTCCATGGACTTCTCCAGGCCAGAATACTGGAGTGAGTAGCCTTTTCCTTCTCCAGGGGATCTTCCCAAACCAGGAATTGAACTAGAGTCTCCCGCATTGCAGGCGGATTCTTTACCAACTGAGCCATCAGGGAAGCCCTCTCATCTGATAATGTGCTTCTAAATGTTGTGGCAGGCATTAAATGCAAATACACACAATGAAAGAAATGAATTTTCATTCTCCAGGTTATTTTTCTATTTACCTAAAGTATTACACGTAGAAAATCTAAAACATTTCAAGTGTAAAGGGATTACCTGACATGTGGGAGTATAGACTTTACCAGACCTCTTGAGGAAATGATTCAAGCTGAGTACTGAGGGATGATTCTGAGGGAGCCACGATTGATGTTAATCGGAAGAATATTCCAGGCAGAGAGAAGAGGATAAATAAAATACCTAAAATAGAAACTATCTTGAAACTTTCAATGATTTGAATTAAAACCATTATGGCTGAAGTATAATGAGTAAAATGAAAGCAAAGGTTGGAAAAACAGGTGGAAATCACACTATGCCCACCCAGCGGACCATGTTAAGTATTCATATTCTACTTTCTGTTGTTACGGAAAATCTTTACAACATTTAAGCAGGAAAGGGCATAATACATTAAAAAATATTCTTCTAGGTTCTATATGTATGATATTCAAAAAGTAGACAAGAAGGATGTGAAGTCATCAGGTAGAAAGCTTAAGCTATGTCAACCTAAGAGTACATGAGTGTTTGAAGGATATGAAGATAGCAAGGAGTTGGAAAGAAATGCACAAACCTGAATTTTAGTTTAGAGACAGAATAGACTTGGAATGCACTTCTCTTGTTAAAGGATTGGAAATGTCTCATTAAAGTTACGTATTTAAGTAATAATATTTCTAACACTGAAGTGCCTTATATTTTGATACTTTCTTCATCCATCTATATAGGAAATTGAGAGATTTTCATAAAGCATCAAAGAAACTATTTTCTGAGCTACAAGTCTCTAGTCAGTATGAATTAAATAAGCTTCCTTTGTGTTCAAATCTTGACTTATTCACTCAATATTTATGAGAACATAGATAACTCATATAACCACATAAACCTCACTTCCACGAGAATAAGATTAACTGTCTACACTCATATAAGCCCATCTTAGTTTTCTGCAAGGTAATGAAGGCACTCCAATTAGAAAAAAAAAAAAAACTGATCACATCTCCCAGAAGACTTAAAATGTACCAAAAAGATGTTTTAATGCACTAAAATTAAACAGAGAATGACAGTATTAAAGTATCTTTTTTCCCCCCAATTTGACCAGAACAAGGAAAAAAAAACTGATAGCATGTCAAAAGTCCTGGCAGACTCACAGATAATAAGATCCACACAAGCTCTCAGAGAGTCCAGTCCACTTTAGAGTCCCTACTTTTAATATGAACAGGCAACAGTCAGGGGTGAAAGATAGTAAATCCTAATTGAAAAATATAAGAACTCAGAATAGAAAAATAAAAATCTTACAAGCTTCTAGAGAGGAGAAAAATATAACTATATATTGTGCTTATGACTGGTATTCAGAATGACAGGACTTCTCAACAAACAATACTGGCAGCAAGAAAAAATTATCGATGCCTTCAAAAGTCCTAGTTCAATAATACAAAATCTAAAATTTTAACCTGAATTGAAAATTAAATCTGAAGATGAGATAAAAATATGGTTCCCATAAATTTTGACAAACTGAAAATTAAATCTGAAGATGAGATAAAAATATTTTAGTTCACAAAATTTTGTTAGCTAAATGGAAAATTAATTGAATTGAAATTTTAATCTGAAGATATATTAGTTTGCAAAAAATTTTCATGAATCATTCTCAGAAAGCTTCTGATTTTTGTCTTCTACTTCAATACAGGATTCAAATGATCCAATGCAGGAGACAGGTAAGGACAATCCCAGGATGACAACTGTACAGGAGACATAAGAGTAACCAGTCCAAATCTAAGCCAGAAACTGGCACGCTAATGGCTGTCATCACAAAGCTTCCTTCTGCTCTGGTGAACCTGGTTCAGGCTCATGTGCTGATGAAGTTCCCACTTTCATTTCCTGTCTCTGTTGTCAACTGTCAATTCACCCCACTATACTGAAACTTTCTGAGAACTGGAGTTGGCTATGGTGAGCGTAGAATTATAGGGGAAAAAAAAAAATAATCAAGTTGTCTTACAACCACCACCCCTGACCACATCCAGTATCTGTTTTATTTTACAGACTTAACAAGTGCCAAATTGTGTAACTGTTTATATTTCCCAAGGTTCATTCACTGCCTTTACCACCAAATCCCCCTAAAGAAAATTTTTTCATCTCAAAAGGACTCTGAAAACCAAGCTATGATCCAAATTCCAACTAAATTATGTTCAGCTATGATTCTTGTTCTTACGACAATATGGCTTTTCTTACAGAGTTACCTGTGCTTCCTAATCAATTTTATATGTATCAGACTTCATATTTATTAAAAAATATTAAAATTAGGAAAATTCATTTAGAAAAAGATATGAGGTATGAAGTATTTAGCATAATGACATATATAGTAAACTCTCAATAAATCACAAATACACTTGTTATGATTTTATGTAGTTCTTTCATTCCTTGGTAATAGTTATAATTTTGAAACACAGTTTGGATTAAAAATCTTTTGAATAGCCATATAATGACTTGATTATGTAGTACATGTGCCTAAAATGCCCTCTCCCTACCACCAAGAAACACTAGCAAATTCAAAATCTTTGATATATTAATAATTAAAACCCAGAATTCTATTATTTTCCACAAATAAGTTATATATTCATTTGAATAAAAATATCTGATGAATGACCTTTATAAACATTTTAGTCCATATTCAAATAATTATGTTCGTAGCACATAAGCAACTATAAAGTAGACAGAAGACATAATGGGGGAAAAATAACTGCTCCAAAAATCAAGAGAACTTAAATCAAGTTCTGATTCTGTCATTACCTAATTCATCAAGCTTGGTAGGGTCAGTTCCCTTAAGGCAGCAAATTTCTTTCCTGCAACATGAGAGCATTGGACACTGTGCTGGTTTGTGCTTTGTCAACTTGACTAAGATCACAACAAACTGTAGAAAACTCTTAAAGAGATGGGAATAGCAGACCACCTCACCTGCCTCCTGAGAAATCTGTATGCAAGTCAAGAAGCAACAGTTAGAACTGGACATGGAACAACAGACTGGTTCCAAATAGGGAAAGGAGTATGTCAAGATTGTATATTGTCACCCTGCTTATTTAACTTATATGCAGAGTATATCATGCAAAATGCCAAGCTGGATGAAGCACAACCTGGGATCAAGATTGCTGGGAGAAATATCAATAACCTTAGATATGCAGATGATACCACCCTTATGGCGGAAAGCAAGAAGAAATAAAGAGCCTCTTGATGAAAGTGAAAGAGGAGAGTGAAAAAGTTGGCTTAAAGCTCAACATTCAGAAAACTAGGATCATGGCATCACTTCATGGTGAATAGACGGGGAAACAATAGAAAGAGTGAGAGACTTTATTTGGGGAGGGGCTCCAAAATCACTACAGATGGTGACTGCAGCCATGAAATTAAAAGATGCTTGCTCCTTGGAAGAAAAGCTATGACAAACCTAGACAGCATATTAAAAAGCAGAGACATTATTTTTTCAGCAAAGATCTAGTCAAAGCTTTGGTTTTTCCAGTGGTCATGTATGGATGTGAGAGTTGGACTATAAAGAAACCTGAGTACTGAGGAATTGATGCTTTTGAACTGTGGTGTTGGAAAAGACTCTTGAGAGTCCCTTGGACTGCAAGAAGATCCAACCAGTTAATCCTAAAGGAAATCAGTCCTGAATATTCATTGGAAGGACTGATATTGAAGCTGAAACTCCAATACTTTGGCCACCCAATGCGAAGAACTGACTCATTGGAAAAGCCCCTGATGCTGGGAAAGATTGAAGACAGGAGGAGAAGGGGACAACAGAGGATGTCATCACTGACTTGATGCACATGAGTTTGAGCAAGCTTCAGGTGATGGACAGGGAAGCCTGGCCTGTTGCAGTCCATGGGGTGGCAAAGAGTCGGTCACGACTGAGCAACTGAACTGACTGAACTTGACTAAGGCTGGGGAATAAATTTCCCAGAATTCCTTTCTTTGTTATGATTTTAGACTAGAATTACTAAAAGAGCAACTTGCCTGAGATTTGGAAGATCAGAGGAAATCAGGCCATTACTTTTGGGAGACTATCCTAGTCTGGCTTGGTGTTGAGCAGATGCGTGTTGTCTGGTAGACCTCAGCTTATGTGCATTTCCCTCTACTCTGTTTACAGTTCACCTTCCGCACTGCCAGGCCCCCCAGCAGGGACTTGGCTGCAGAATCACAAAGGTGATCCTACACAGAAGCAGAGCTTCCTGAGAGGCAGCTAATGCACTCAACTCCCCTCCTGCTTCACCCTTTGTGGTCCCTGGTCACAGCCTGAACAGGCTATTATCCTGGATTCCCTTGAAAGCTTCTATTTGTTCACTCACATCAGTGATTAAGGTGGACTGGTTAGTGACCTTTTCTCAGATCTTCCAACTCCACAGGAGACTGTCACTTCTTCAGTTCCTCCCATATTCTAATTCCTGTAATAAACCCTTTATTCACATTATACATATAGTGGCTCTCTTTCCCTGATTTATGAAATGTGATGATGCGCTCTAAAGCCTCCTCCAAATCTGATATTCTAGGTTTCTCAGAGTCCATTTAGTACAATATCATATGATGTATGCATAGCTCAAGACACAGCAGGAACAGGTTCAAGTCCATTCAACTATTTCTAGCAGGCAACAGGGAAGTTAAGCCATATTGTGAGTTTTCACGTGACTTCCCAGAACACCACAAATATTGAGTTCTCCAATTTCAAATATATAACCAATAAACGGATTTACAGTGACTGCATATGGATTAAGTAGACACTCAGGATCACCTGCGTAATGGTATATATTTAGAGCACAAGTGCTTAAATAGGAAATTAAATAAGAAATAACAAATACTTCTATTCATGCTTCTTAAGTATACAAAGATAAAATGGAGACTAAAGATTTGTTCAAGGGCCAAGGCCATGGCTGAGCCCTCACCCCAACTCCCTCCCATTAGCCCTTGATGGTTGCAAAAGCATGTACCTAAAGGCGAACAATATCTCAGAAACTTTTCCAAGACAATAAATCAAGAAAGCTGGTTTGTTCACATTTTTTTCTTTTCTTTCCTTTCTTGAGGTGAACCTCCCACAGAGAGTTATACCATGCAAAGGATTCAACAAAATGAATGAAAATATATTTATATCACTCATGGATTACTTTTCTGTGGCACAGTTTCAGTCAACAGCCTTGAAGGAAAAAAAAATGTGTGTGTGTCTCTGTGTTGTATGGTTCCTTAACTTTATAATTGCAGCTGTTCAAACATTTATTATTTCATGTTACAAAATAAGAAATTCACTGAAGCACAGAGAAGCAGAGAATTCTTCCATCGGTTTAGCATTTGTTCCGGGATTTAAACAAAGTAAATTAAGAATGCATGTGGTTTTCACATAAAGTAGTTTGGCTTCTTCAAATCAATTCCAAACTTATCCCTTTTTTGCTATCTTCTTCGGCTGAAAGCATTACCAATTCATTTTGCATGCCACGTTAATAATAAAAGTTAAGATTGGCATATTACTTTATAGATTAGAAAAACGTTTTTATGTACATGAGATAAACCAACAAGGTATAGTAGAAAAAGACATTGGCTTTGCAGTTCAAACATCTTTATCACCCGTGCAACAGAGTGAGTGGGACTGACATGGGGGATCACAGCTATCCTGAGCCTCAAGTTTCTAACAGAATTTCTGTAAAGCTCAGATAGATCATGTATGTAAAGATGATGTGTGAAAGGTCTGGGATGACATAAATAAAGATATTAAATCAATTTGCGTTTTACAGATGAGGAACGGCCATTAAATTATTCACTCAAAGTTAAATAGACTCATATTAGGACCAGAAATCCAATGTCTTGACTCTGAGGGTAATATTCTTTCCACTCCATCTCACTGCCTCTCATTCATTACTTTTGTTTAAAAAGAAAAACTTCTTTTTTTTTTTTAAGTGTGAGACACATTATTTTATGTAGAAATTCCAAAAGAAACAAGATATCTTAAAGATGAAAGCCAAGAGCAAGAGATTAGATTCCAAACATTCTAAGTTTAAATCAGAGCTCTCTAGCTTGCTGACTGAGTACATTAATTAACATTTCTGTGGTTCAGTTTCACTATCCTTAAAATCCAGTTAGAATTAACATCAACATCATGGGGCAATTTGAAGATTACATAAGTAGACATATGTAAAGCACTGAGAATAGTCTTGACAGAGAAGAAGCATTAAATAATGTAAGCAATTATTATATAAAGAATCATATAGGGCCATTATGTTAATGAGAGTATTATAGTGGATATTATTATACTGAGCTTGCTGTCAATCATAAAAGGATTGGTATCCTTAAGAACATTAGGGATGAAGGGAGGAAGACAAGTGCAGGATGATGCTGACTTCATTACCAAAACCTGAGCAGAGCTTCTTAGAGGCAGCTCCAGATTCAAAATGAGCTATACCATTCATTGCTCAAAAGTCCAGAGCCCATGAAAAAACCATATTGGTATGCATTACTTTTTTACTTTTCAGTAAAACTGTAGGATCTCTGAAAGCCTTAGAAATGACTAGAAAGTATACCAGATGAGCTGTTTAGTTATTTAGAAGTTCAATTAATAGAAGGATCATTTGATATAATATGTCTATAGTAAATACTGTAAACGAAAAACACAAATATTAGAATGTTAAACGTGGGAAGGGAATTTATAGCACATCTGGTCACACCAGTCCCCATCCCATCTAAAAACTAACTTTCCTCTTCAGCATCCCCTATAAGCAATCTTCTAATAATGACTGCTTTAAAGGACAGGAAAATTCTCACCTCCCAATAAAGTTCTCCTAACACTTGGCAGTAATAGACTTCCAGAAAGGTTATTTTTTAATTTTGAGTGCTATTTGGTTGCACATCAACTTCTATTATTAGGAACTAATTCCAAGTCCAAAGAGAATAACAACATTTTATAAACAATAAAAGTTGTGTAAAGGTACTATGAAATTTAAGTTGTTGGACTAATAAACTTTATAAAGTAAGCTGTACTTGAGTATATTGAGATGGTCTTGACCTTATGGTCCTGAAAAATAAACATCTGAAGCTTGATAGTCATTATCTTTTAATTTTCATAAAAGACATGTGCCATGCTTGCTTGATGTGTCCAACATACACCTTTCATAAATGAATTTTCAGTTTAGTTTGTATAGATATTTATTTCCTCCCACTCAAAATCATTTGTTGATGATGTACTTCTATTTTACCTCACTCTGACCTACATTTTCATTACTGCTGGAGGAGGTCATCTAGAGGACATGACCACAGGTTGACCTGCAAACTGACCCTGGACAATCTTCTCACCCATTCTCTTGCCTTTACAATGTACTCTCTGCCCACCATTCCCATAGCCAAAGCTATTTGAAGGGCTACAACCTGAGAGTTATGTGTCTTGAGACTATTTGGATGGTATATGTGACTCAACCCTATGAAGACTTTTAAGATTCTAGAGGCCGAGTGTGAAGATTTACTTGTCTTGTGACTGCCCAAGACAAACCTCAAATGTAAGTTTCTACCAGTCTGAAGGGGTCTGCCTCTTTCTTCAGCCTCTCTTTGCCCTTTATGTGGGGGGTTGGGGGGAGTCCACTTTAAATTTCACCCAGGGAGCTTCTAAGGCTGAAACAACTGGAGAGCCCCCCACCTATGGGGGAAAGCCTGGATTGGCCATTGACTTCTATGTGGGGAGGGCCCTTGCTGTGTGATTACCAGGATGCCCCCCAAAGCTCCAGCTGGTATGATGCTTTTTTTTTTTTTTCCCTGAGAAACTGTTCATAGCACACTGTGGCAAATAATGGAAATGGATTATTGCCTTGATGGGCTGGCAGCTAGTATGTGCAGTTTAGTTGACCACCAATGCCCAGCCAGAGGCTGAAGCTGCAGTTAGAAAGTTGGAAGATATGCTTAGGTTAGAGAAGGATGTGTCGTTGTCCACTACTCTACCAGCTTCTTGGTGAGCAGACAAGGTGGGAGCTCAGGATGATGAGTTGGAGCACATAGGGTGCCATTTTGCAAATCTTGTTGTTATTCAGCTGCTCAGTCACATCCAACTCTTTGGGACCCCATGGACTGCAGCACGCTAGGCCTCCCTGTCCATCACCAAATCCCAGGGTCTGCTCAAACTCATGTCCATTGAGTTGATGATGACATCCAACCATCTCATCCTCTGTTGTCCCCTTTTCATCCTGCCTTCAATCTGTCCCAGCATCAGGGTCTTTTTCAATAAGTCAGTTCTTCTCATCAGGTGGCCAAAATAATGGAGTTTCAGCTTCAGTATCAGTCCTTCCAATAAATATTCAGGATTGATTTTCTTTAGGATTGACTGGTTTGATCTCCTGGCAGTTTAAGGGACTCGCAAGAGTCTTCTTCAACACCACAGTTCAAAAGCATCAATTTTTTGGCGCTCAGTCTTCTTTATGCTCCAATTCTCACATCCATATAAGACTATTGGAAAAACCATAGCTTTGATTAGACGGACCTTTGCTGGCAAAGTAATGTCTCTGCTTTTTAATATGCTGTCTAGGTTGGTCATAGCTTTTCTTCCAAGGAGCAAGCATCTTTTAATTTCGTGGCTGCAGTCACTGTCTGTAGTGATTTTGGAGCCCATGAAAATAAAATCTGTCACTGTTTCCATTGTTTACCCATCTACCTGCCATGAAGTGATGGGACTGGATGCCATGATTTTAGTTTTTTGAATGTTGAGCTTTAAGCCAGCTTTTAACCCTCCTCTCTCACCTTCATGAAGAAGCTCTTTAGTTTCTCTTCACTTTCTGCCTGAAGGGTGGTATCATCTGCATATCTGAGGTTATTGATATTGCTCCTGGAAATCTTGATTCTAACTCATGCTTCTTCCAGCCTGGCATTTTTTGTATGTTGTACTCTGCATATAAGTTAAATAAGCAGGGTGACAATATACAGCCTTGATGTACTCCTTTCCCAAATTTTAACCAGTCTATAGTTCCATGTCTGGTTCTAACAGTTTCTTCTTGACCTGCACACAGGTTTCTCAGGAGGCAGGTCAGGTGGTCTGGTATTCCCATATCTTGAAGAATTTTCCACAGTTTGTTGTGATCCACACAGTCAAAGGTTTTAGCATAGTCAATGAAGCAGAAATAGATGGGGTTTTTTTTTCTGGAATTCTCTTGCTTTTTCTATGATCTACTAGATATTGGCAATTTGATCTCTGGTTCCTCTGCCTTTTCCAAATCCAGCTTGAACATCTGGATGTTTTGTTGCAGATTAAATAAAAGTATACGTGCTTGTGATAAAGCATGATTGAGACACCAAAAAACGAAACTCTGGAAAGGTGATGGAAGCAATGAGGAAGATTGTGGTTGATGGCGAAGAGGGCAGAGGCCATGCTAGCCAAAACCTAATTCAGAGGAAAAATTTTAAGTAACAATTACCCTATATCTGATAATAAAGAAATATACTAAATATACTCTAAAACTCCTAAAGGAAAAACTTGGCTTTCTTTCTGTTTCTTGAAGTTTTAAATCTTATAATGTCATGGATAAAACAGGTTTTCAAATATATAGAATGCTACCGAAGCTCCCTTGCCCCAAAATCTAGCTTACACTCTTCATATCATTATTCATCAAGGACTAATATAAATCTTAAAAGTCTTAAAAGTCTGTAAAGAAAATAGGGAAAAACTTTAGCCATGTGAGCAGTTGAACGACACAATTTGGATTCAATTATTGTTTATAAACTGGTGAACGTTTTTTTTATTTTTATACATGATACATGGCTAAAATTTTGGAATAAAAATATATCTTTGTGTCTGTTTTATATGATTATATATGTCTAGGGTGTTTGCTATGTATACATGATATGCTTATACTTTTAAATGGTATTGCCAAAATCAATTTGTAAAAGAGTTCATTTAATTGACTTAGACTTATGTGAATTAAGTATTCCTAAAACTCTCCTAAATATAGAAATTAATGCAAATACTTTTGAAGTTCATGTGATCTGGATTAATCTTCAGTAAATAAAAGCTATTTTAAGTTTGTTGGCTTAATTAAAATATATATGTCTTAAGTGTTATCAGCATTAAATTTAATGCAAGCATATATTTTTTTATTCTGCCTGGGTTTACTAGTCAAATAAATCATATTGTCCCTAATACAAAATTTGTTGGCAAGAAAAATAATTTAAGATGATGGCTAGCTATTTAAAGTCTCATGAAATTTTCATGAGTGATCTAAACAAAATTGTTAAGAACAATCAAATTAAATACATGCAAATAGATATAGAGAGTTGGGAAGAGAGTGAAAATCTTACCTTGTGTAATCTTACCTTGTGTAATTTTAATTAGCTAAAATTGGATGTATTTCTTACAGGTTTTGATTTTTTGTTTGTAAACTTTAATACCAATTGTGTACTTTGGTAATACTAAAACTTAATATTCTTTCATCTGCTGAAAGGCAAGTTTTCTTGAACTATTGGTCAGCACCTGATAAGAGATTACAAAAGGATTTTTTTCACCTTTTAATTAATCTTCCTAGAGGCAAAGATTTTGTATTTTATCAAAATAAGTCCCTGTGCTTTATGTTGTCTTTGATTAGGAAACTGAATCATCTCAACATTAAAAAAGCTTTTTTGTTCACAGCTATGTGATCTCTGTATTTGCCTTTAAAATCTTTTTTTGTCACCCTAGTTAGATTGATAATTAAGTATTGTTACATAAGAATCCGTGCTCCTACTTAGTTAACTTTTGCTATTTCCCCAAAATCAAGTTCAAGATGAAGGCTTTGACTCTCTTTAAGTGTGTCTTTTTCCTCTTTCTTCTCAAGTTGAAAGCATAGTTGATTTTTTAAATCATTTTTATTTCTGAATTAATCTATTTATAGCAAAATAATTTCCTCTAAATACTGTTTTGACTGCTTCCTACATATTTTCCTATGTGATTCTATTGTATGTTCAGTAAATAGGCAGTAAGTTTCAGAGAGATGACCAGTATAGCTGTTATACAATTAGTTACTTGTAATTTTAGTTTTCAACTCTTGTTTAACCAAACTTTTGTTCTTTGGTTGTCTTTTTTTATATTTAATTTTTACTATTATAAAACTGTGGTCAACAAATTTGATCTACATTATTTTTTACTGTTCTGAATTATTGAAATGCTATAAATACTCCAAGGAGTGGAAAAAATATGCACACTTTTTGTTGGCTCTATCTTCTTGCTTAGATATTCAGTTTTCAATTCTATTTTAGCCTATCTATTTTTTGTTTCTGCAATCCTGTTTTATTTTTGAAATTGATTTTTTTCAAAACAGCCTGTTCATTTTCATGAATGAGTATCCTCAAAAATTTCTTTAAGTATATTAATTATACTTAGCTCTCTTCTGATTCCTAAATTAATACCTTGGAGTTTAGTTACTTGATTTTTTTGATGTGCACATTTGAAATCCTTGTTAACAGATATTGGGAGCAGATGAAGGTTTTTTCACTCCACCGCATATCTTTATTGCCATGAATGTAAAGCAGATCTGAAAGAAGGTTTATTGGGAGGCTTATTTCTCTGAGCATTGACACATCTTTACTTAAAGTCTGGAACCACTACAAGTAATAATACCTTGTAAGTATGACAGGAGAAGCCGTGGAAATAAAGCTAATGCATCAATGATGTCTGAGTGAAAAATTAAAAAGGCTCTAGTTCTTGATGTCATTCCTTTAGATGAATAAACAATCCTGGAAATGTCCTATGTGTGGATTTTTTCATTTTGAATTAATATATTAAAAAATTTTTATATCCACTATGAATTAGGTTTTCTATAATTACAGCCACAATCATCCAATTCAATACATCACTTTCTACAACCCATTTTCCAAAAATTAATCAGAGCAATCTTAAAAGCATACAGTACATTATGCTACTCATCTGTCTACAATTCTCCAATTGACTTTTTGTCCTATTCAGAATAAAATTCAAACTCCTCCCTGGCTTACAAAACCTTATATCATCTGACAAAAGCTTATATCATCTGAGAAGCTTATATCATCAGCTTCTCAAAGAGCCCTTCATAAGTATCCAAATTAGAGCAACTACTCAGTAATTCTTTTTATCACATTACTTAATTATTTATGTTGCATTTATCACAATCTATTATATATATGTGTGTATATATATATATATTTAAATGCCTGATATCCCTTTTAATAGCATGAGTTCTTTAAGAACAGAGATGTTTAACATCTTGTTCCTTGAAGCATTCCCATCGCCTAGAAGAGTGCCTAACATTTAAGTCCTCAACAAATAGTTGTTGAAAAAGTGAATCAATCTATTCTTCATCTTCCAGAAATTCTCCACTTCTCTAGTCAGCTGGTATTACTTTTCTCCAATGACTCATAGTACTATGGATCTATTTTTATATCTGTTACATCAGTTCAGTAGGATTTGGGAGGGAAACATAAATAAATTCATATATTCAACAGCATTTTTATAGGAATTAGAGATAACGTTTCTGGGTAAAACCATCATTGACTTTAAATTTTCTAGTGATGTGTACACCAAGTTGGTTTTAACTAAGTAATATGAATTTTCTTACACTTCCCAAATTACTATAATTTCATTTTCTGTATATAAAAAATTGGGCCAGAAAAGAGCATCATAAATGAAACACATACAGAAGGTGTCCTTTTAGTTCCTCCCACCTTAGACTTTATCATTTGCTTTAAATAAATATAAAAATAAGCAGTCTCTAAAGTCCAAGTATAGACTAGAAGAAAAATGTGTTAATGAACACCTAAGCTCAAGTTTTTTTATCTGAGATACAAGAATGTAGATCAGTGATTCCCAGGTTTTCCATATTGTAGATCATAATACTTTTCAAATAGGAATTAACTTTTTATTTTACCTGCTTAAGACATTTATGAATATTATGACCATTGTTATGAAATAAAGGACATCATGAATCAAATATTGTAAAGAATACATCTAAGGTTAAAGAACACATCTAAGATTTAAAAACTCTTCTTTGAATGAAAAACTTAGGTCTGTAAAAATTTAATTCATTGTTCTTATTCCTCTCATTTTACAGTGAGCTAGTGGAAAACTTATCAGTTTTCAGTAGATTGAGAACCAAAAGAAATAATCGTCCCTGAAGATATTTTGTAAGTTATAAATCTCTTTATAAATATAAATTACAGATTTGATGTAAGATATGAGTGAGAGGTGGTGAAGGCAATGGCACCCCACTCCAGAACTCTTGCCTGGAAAATCCCATGGATGGAGGAGCCTGGTGCCCTGCAGTCCATGGGGTCGCTAAGAGTCAGACACTACTGAGCGACTTCACTTTCATTTTTCACTTTCATGCATTGGAGAAGGAAATGGCAACCCACTCCAATGTTCTTGCCTGGAGAATCCCAGGGACGGGGGAGCCTGGTGGCTGCCGTCTATGGGGTCACACAGAATTGGACACGCCACACAGAATAGGACACGACTGAAGCGACTTAGCAGCAGCATGAGTGAGAGGGGCAGAGTGACTGTTGTCTTTTTCACCTGAGGAAGCCTAAGTTGCTTTAAACTGAGATAGGAAAACTACATATTGGACGGAAGATCAGCAACTTAGTTTTGGATGTGTTAAGTCTGAGGTATCTATTAGACACTCCAGGGGATGTGTCAAGCAGGCATTTAGATGTAGGAATTTGGGGTATATGGGAGAGACTCAGGCAGGAGACATAAATTTAGCAATTAATAGCTAGCCTACAGATGGCTTTTAAAAGCCATGAATCTAGAGATCACCAAGTAAATGAGGCCGACACAGAACAAAATCCATGCCTGTCCCCTGGGGCATTCTGTGTTCTGATATCAGAGGGGAGAGGAAAGCAAAAGGCACTGGAGAGGTCTGATGTCAGAGACAACCCCAGGAAAGCGCAGCGCTGACAGTCATGTGAAAACATTTTCCAGAAACATGAGGTTAGAATATCTCCTTGAAACCCTTCAATGTATATAATGAGCAGGTAGAATGGAAAAGTAGCAGGGTGCAGACTTTTACAGAGGCACAACTTCAAGGTGCTCGGAGGAAGCACCAGGGGCCCGAGAACAGAATCTGTAGATGTGCTAAATGATAGCTTGGAGATCTGGAACTCTAATTTATGTTTTGCCAGTGGTCTAATTGGGCAGTAGGTCATTCTAAAGAATCAAGTTTCAGGTAATGTAACAAAGTGTTAGTTTTTAAATCAACATGGTAAGGAATTCACAGGTGTGTTCAAATATTAAAAATAACATTTTGCTTTCCTAAAGAAACAGTTCTCATTTTGGAAAGACTTGCTTATGCCATCTTCTACTGGTAAAATCACTTATCATTATTAAACTAAGTTTTAATTTTCAGAAATTCAATATATATCAACCTTTTAGGTAACATACTGATGATATGACAATATATCACATGCAGCCATAATACCATAGTCAATTACAGTATCAGTATTAATAGTGAGCCCACCAAGAAAATCTAGGGTGAACGCCCACTGTATTTTAACTGTTCTTTTTTAAACTTCAGTCTCAATTCCAGCAAAATCTTGCCTTGAGGCACTTAGTTGTAGCTTCGTTTGCCCTGGTGCTGTCTGACCTTATTGCCACATCTCATCTTTGTTCCTTGTTTCCCCAAGGTAAGGGGTGCTGTTTACTGCCCTCAGTGCTGACTGGCATTGCCCTCCAGTGGTCACTGTGGAAAAACAGCCCTGAAAATAATGTCCCAACTTACCAATGAACCATAAGAATAAGAAGAGCTAACTGGTACCAAGAAACCATCGCCAGGGCATTAGCTTGTACAAATAAATTTTTTTTTCTTTCACACTTTTTAATTTGGTTCTTCTGGCAACTTATTTTTCTTGATATTCTTTCTAAACATTCTTTCTTTCTTGACATTATTTCTAAACACATAAATATATATCTTATTTAATCTTTCAATGTGATCTTGATACAGATATATATGCTTAGAATTTATGGCATATCAGGCAAGCAAAGGCAGACAGTGCAAATGCTATTTTAAGCTTGGATGGATCCTAGAACAAAGAGAAAGATTATTTGAAGAAAATTTTATTCCTGGAAAATAAATGCAAACGCAGTAGTCACATTCTTTTCCTAAAATATGTTGCCTAGAGACCAAATGGAATCAATTGTCAATTGATCTGGTGGGAATCTCAATAGATGGTCTGTTTGACTACTCTTTATGAAGAAAGATGAGGATGAGCCTGTGAAGCTCTGAGGCAAGAAGGAATTAGAGAGGGAGGAGTGGACCTAAAAGCAAGAAAGAATAGAAAGAGAGCAACAAAAAAGTTCAGTTGAATTTAAAAACAAGAAGGAATAAGAAAAAATGTATAATAATACTCAAAGAATGCACGTATATTGTGAGATTTTATATACGTATATTGTCAAACTAAATATATATATATATATAATGCATGTATATTTATATGCTTAATTTCTACAACAATCTTATGAGGAAACAAGTATTAATATCAATCTCCTTTTATATTTGAGAAAATGGGAAGAAAGTTAAGGAACTTGATCAAAGTAAAAGATAGAATCCATGTCGTTTAGAAAGAACATTATGAAAAAAGTTTTTTTTTAAATGGAAAGATAATATAGGAGTTTGGAAATAAGTTGTCAGTTCAGTTCAGTCTCTCAGTCGTGTCTGACTCTTTGTGATCCCATGGATTGCAGCACACCAGCACACTCCCTGCCCATCACCAACTCCCGGAGTTTACTCAAACTCATGTCCATTGAGTTGGTGATGCCACCCAACCATCTCATTCTATCATTCCCTTCTCCTCCCGCCTTCAATCTTTCCCAGCATCTGGGTCTTTTCAAATGAGTCAGTTCTTCACATCAGGTGGTCAAAGTATTGGAGTTTCAGCTTCAGCATCAGTCCTTCCAATGAATATTCAGGATTGATTTCCTTTAGGATTGACTGGTTGGATCTCCTTGCAGTCCAAGAGACTCTTAAGAGTCTTCTCCAACACCATAGTTCAAAAGTATCAATTTTTGGTGCTTACCTTTCTTTATAGTCTAACTCTCACATCCATACATGACTACTGGAAAAACCACAGCTTGACTAGATGGATCTTTGTTGGCAAATAATGTCTTTGCTTTTTAATATGCTGTCTAGGTTGGTCATAACTTTTCTCCCAAGGTGTAAGTGTCTTTTAGTTTCATGGCTGCAATCACCATCTGCAGTGATTTTGGAGCCCAAAAAAATAAAGTCTGACACTGTTTCCCATCTATTTTCCATGAAGTGATGGGACTGGATGTCATGATCTTAGTTTTCTGAATGTGAGCTTTAAGCCAACTTTTTCACTCTCCTCTTTTACTTTCATCAAGAGGCTCTTCATTTCTTCTTCACTTTCTGCCATAAAGGTGATGTCATCTGCATATATCTGAGGTTATTGTCACCCAGCAATCTTGATTCCAGCTTGTGCTTCATCCAACCTGGCATTTCTCATGATGTACTCTGAATATAAGTTAAATAAGCAGGGTGACAATATACAGCCTTGACATACTCCTTTTCCTATTTGGAACCAGTCTGTTCCATGTCCAGTTCTAACTGTTGCTTCCTGACTTGCATACAGATTTCTCAAGAGGCAGGTCAGGTGGTCTGGTATTCCCATCTCTTTCAGAATTTTCCAGTTTGTGGTGATCCCTACAATCAAAGGCTTTGGCATAGTCAATAAAGCAGAAAAGTTGTAAGGACATTTAACAAAATTAGTGAACCTATATATATATTAGTCAGCTCAGGCTGCCATAACAAAATACCAGAGACTGGGTGGCTTACATAACAGAAATTTATTTTCTCACAGTTTTGAGGTTAGAAATAGCAGATTAAGGTGCTGATGGTTTCAGTTTCCTGTGAGAGCTCTCTTCCTGGCTCAGAGATTCCATTTTCTCTCTATGCTCAAGTGGCCTTTCTTCTATGAGCATATGGAGAGAAAGACAGAAATACCTAGTGAAACTCTTCCTCTTCTTATAAGAACACTGGTTCTCTGAGATTAGGGCCTACCATATGACCTCATTTAGCCATAATTACCTGCCTAAAGGGCTTTTCTCCAAATACAGCCACATTGGAGATTAAGTCTTCAATATGTGAATTATGGGATACACAATTCAGTATATTGCAACATATTTTATCCTATGTAAATAAAATAAAAAACTAAAGGAGATATCAAAAATATTGGGGGGTATCTACAATAATACTTATTGTAGCATAAGTCACAGTGTTTAAACAAAGCATGACAAAACTGAAAAGCAAAGTGAATGTTCCTCAATAAGGCAAGAGGTAAATCAATCATGACTGCATCTGTATTGTGGAATATTACACAGCCATTAAAAATGGTGAATTAGAGCTACTTGATGTAAAGAATTAAGTAAAATATGCAAGAAAAAGAGATGTATATATAACATGACCATATTTTTATATAAAAAATAATGAAATAATCCTATATATGTTTCCAGTTTTTTTTTTTTTGAGACATAATTGACACATAACATTATATTACTTTCAGGTGTACAACATAATAATTCAACACATGTATACATTGCAAAATCATCACCACAATGCATCTAGTTAAACTTCCATTCATTAAAGAAAATATTCTTCAATTCAGTATATACAATACAATTAAATGTCATCCAGAAACGGTGGCATAATTCAGAGCCAGGTGGTCTAGCATTAAATGAGAGAACACATTACTTTTCTAAAAGGAGCAATTCATGAAGAAAAGATGACCAGGCCTTAAACCAAAGCCTCAGAAATAGATTCTACATGCAGGCTTATGTTATAACCCCAAATGAGCTATCAGAGAACTCCAGTATAACCCCAGGAAGGCCCTAAGAGCTAGATTAAACTGAAACATAATTGCAGTAGCATATCTTAGACTCACCTTTTCCAAAATTTGTACTTATTCCCATCCCAACATAAATCACTTTCCAGGAAAGCTGCCCTTTGTTTCCCTCAAAACAGTGAGGCAAATATTCAAATGATCCTAGGAAACACAGAGACATGGGGAAATAAAAAAAATGAAATGGAAGGCTGCCAAATAAAAGTGCATTATAAAGCCACTTACCATTACAGTCAACTGAAGCTAAATCTCTCCCAGAAACTCTAAAACTCTAGTAGAACAGAATTTATAGGTCTATTTCTGAGGCAGAGGAAGCTGGAGTATTCATATGTCAGCTCCTCATATATCATGGGTTGGGGGCAATTGTCGTTTCTGGGGCAAAATTGTGATATGTCCAGTTTCTTTTTGAGTGTAGAACCAGTATGTTTCCATAGTCAAGGAAAAAAATCCTCAGGCAAGCAGTAATATGTGTTCCCAATGGGTTTTGAGGTAAGGAAATCTCTAAACTGTTGTCCATCACCACAGATATCTCTGATCTATTTCCAAGTTTTTTTGCTTCTACATCCTTAACATCTCTTGAGTCCAGTCACATCTCAACATACACAGTCCCACCAGGCTAACTCAGTCACCAGCTCATGTCTCAATGATTACACACATTTCTAACAGAACTTCTTCCCTTTGATATGCTTTTCCAGATTGTTCTATACATGGAAGCTTGACTGATATTTATACAATATAAATATGATCATGCTATTTTCCCACTTAAACCATTGTGATGTTTACTCAATGCAATCTGAAAATAGTCTGAACATGTTAGCTTACTGTGGACTTCTCAGCATGGTCAAGAATCTGTATTTCAAGTACCTACCTCCCCTAAATACATACTTACAGACTCACACCACTTAGCATCAGTTCAGTTCAGCTCAGTAATTCAGTCATGTCCGACACCTCGTGACCCCATGGACTGCAGCACACCAGGCCTCCTTGTCCATCACTAACTCCTGGACCCTACTCAAACTTATGTCCATCGAGTCAGTGAGGCCATCCAATCATCTCATCCTCTGCTGTCCTCTTCTCCTCATTGCCTTCAATTTTTTCCCAGCATCAGGGTCTTTTTCAATGAATTAGTGCCAAAGTATTAGAGTTTCAGCTTCAGCATCATTCCTTCCAGTGAATATTCAGGACTGATTTCCTTTAGGATGGACTGGCTGTAGTCCATCTCCTTGAAGTCCAAGGGACTCAAAGGAGTCTTTATCAACACTACAGTTTAAAAGAATCAATCCTTCAATGCTCAGCTTTCTTTATAGTCCAACTCTCACATCCATACATGACTACTGGAAAAACCATAGCGCTGACTAGACAGACCTTTGTCAGCAAAGTAATGTCTCTGCTTTTTAATATTCTGTCTAGGCTGGTCATAGTTTTTCTTCCAAGGAGCAAGTGTCTTTTAATTTCATGGCTTCAATCACCATCTGTAGTGATTTTGGAACCCAAAAAAATAAAGTCTGCCACTGTTTCCATTGTTTCCCCATCTACTTGCTATGAAGTGATGGGACCAGATGCCATGATCTGTTTTCTGAATGTTGAGTTTTAAGCTAACTTTTTCACTCTCCTCTTTCACTTTCATCATGAGACTCTTCAGTTCTTCTTCACTTTCTGCATAAAGGTGGTGTCATCTGCATATCTGACGTTATTGATATTTCTCCCAGCAATCCTGATTCCAGCTTGTGCTTCATCCAGCCAGGCATTTCACATGATGTGCTCTGCATATGAGTTAAAGAAGGAGAGTGATGATATAGAGCCTTTGATGTACTCCTTTCCCAATTTGGAACCAGTCTGTTGTTCCAACATGCTGCTGCTAAGTCGCTTCAGTCATGTCCGACTCTGTGCAACCCCATAGATGGCAGCCCACCAGGCGCCCCCGTCCCTGGGATTCTCCAGGCAAGAATATTGAGTGGGTTGCCATTTCCTTCTCCAATGCTTGAAAGTGAAAAGTGAAAGCGAAGTTGTTCAGTCGTGTCCGACTCTTAGCGACCCCATGGACTGCAGCCCACCAGGCTCCTCCGTCCGTGGAATTTTCCAGGCAAGAGTCCTGGAGTGGGGTACCACTGCCTTCTCCTAACATGGCTCCCCCTAAATTTTCATCATGGCTAGCAAACCTTTTCTTGGCTGAGGAAGTGGATCTCTGTGAACTTTTTCATGTTTCTCATCCCTCAGGGAAAGTATATCAAGAAGGATAGGAGATATAGACACATTATTCCCCTAGACTACCTTTCCCTAAAGAGATATAAATAATCTCATCTTTCCAATCCCTTTGTATTGTCTCATTCAGTCAGTTCAGTCGTTCAGTTGGTCTGACTCATTAGTATCATTATTTCTTGTGAATGCTGGTGACCTAGTCCCAGCTTTCTCTGTTGCGTGCATCCCAGCCTAGATATGATATTGTAATCCATCCCTTCTTTTAGGTCTGATAGAAGAGTTTTCAGAACCTTCCCAGGCAAGCTTAAGGTGGGAAGCTGCATTTTGAAAGTCAGTCCCTGGTTTGGAAAAATATTTAAAACTAATTTACAGAAAAAAAATTCTAGTTGGAATTGAGAAAATTGTGGATTAGTCACAACTCAAAAAGAAAATATTGTGCTCTGATACTCTTTTCTGGCTGGACCTGCAATGCATAATGGGACCTTATATAAGGCTGAAGGTAGGATAATCCATGCAAGATGTTCTCTTTTATAAGGGACAAATTGTTGAAGCTTTTGGTTTGAGGAAACACCAAAAGGTGAAAATTGACCCACATAAGTCAGTGACAACATAAGATTATTATTTAAATGCTGAGACCCATGTCTTAATCCTTAACAATAAGAAAGGAATTAAGAGTGGAAGAATAAATTTTCTCCTTTATGAACTTTGAATAAATGCATATTGGGCACGATTTAGCCTCTGGTTATTTCTGAAAAATTTTCTCTTACCATGATCCTTTCTCCAAATTAACTTTTTCTTCTTTCTTTCTTTTTTTTAATGTTTAAGGCATACTAAGCTACTTATAACACTCTAGGCCTTTTCACTGGCTCCTTCCTCTGTTGCCTAGAAGAGTCCTCATTTATTATTCCATCAGAGTTACTTACTTGTTCTCAAAATTTTACTTTAGATATAACCATGTGGGGAGGCTTCCTGAACTTTCTGAGTTTATGTTTGCCTCTTTTATGATACCATTCATAACTTCTTTCTTTCATTTTGTAAAAATTACACTTATCATGCTGTCTTAGAATCACCTTCTTAGTTGCTTGTTTCAACACCAGATACTATCAATAAAATGATTGATAGCAAAGATTTCCTCTTATTTTTACTTAACTCTGAAGTCTTGCATAATGCCTGGTACAGAAGATGCTATACAAACCATTATGCTATGAATGATATTGATGCTATAATACGTGAGTGAAGTAGAGTAGATTTGGCTGCTCATCTTTTTTCACACCAGGTACTAGCCTTGGTTTTATAGCTTGTCCTAAAATTTAGTTTTAGTCACTGTGAATGTCCTGGTTTCTCAGGGTAAATCATCAGGCAGATTCATCTATAAAGTTACTTTCTTTCCTTCTGATGCAGGTAAGATATGAATTCCAAGATGATTTCAAGGAAGAAATGTGCAACGTCAGGAAGGTAGTGGCTAGTTTGAAATTTAATGGAAAATTCCTTGAATCCAAGGAACTGAAAGCTAGCAAACTCAACTATTCCCACTCTTTATCAGTTACAGTTAACTCAATGATCAAACCTCGTCCATTCTAATTTAGAAATGTCACTAGAAACTGAGCTCTCACCATCTTTACTGCTTCAGCCCTAGTTCAAGTTGTTTCCTTATAATCTTTTACCTATAATACATTGGTCACAGATCCCTCCTGCCATCTCATCTCCTACACCTTCTTACTTCCATCCCTCATTGTCCACATTGTACACACTGCAGCCTGATTTATCAATTATAAACAAATATTATCAAGGTATTCCCTTTAAAATTTTGTATGTCATCATCTTTACTTATAGAAAAAAAATTCATGTAAGATATTTCAAACTTTGTCTCATGAAAATTCACTAGTTAGTGAATCACATTTATGGTTTTTAATTATTTCTGTAGTGATAACTGCTGTTAATGCATCAATTTTTGTTTTTTGTTTTACAGCAAGAATGACCTGAAAATTATTCTTGAAAAGTTTTGTTGTAATAGATTTTACTTTGACACTGAGCACCTACATCATCTGCTATTTTGCTAGGAGTATCCAATTGGAAAAGAACTACGTTCAATCTCAGAACTTAGTACATGCAAGGAGGTCCTTGTGTGTGTGTGTGTGTGCGCGCACGGGTGCTCAGTCATGTCTGACTCTTTGCGACCCCATGGACTGTAGCCTGCCAGGCTCCTTTGTCCATGGAATTTCCCAGTTAAGAACACTGGAATGGTTTGCCATTTCCTCCTCCAGGGAATGTTCCCAACCCAGAGATGGAACCACGTCTCTTATGTCTCCTGCCTTGGCAGGCGAGTTGCCTAGAAAATCCCATGAACAGGGGAGCCTGGTGGGCTGCAGTCCATGGGGTCACGAAGAGTCAGACATGACTGAGCGACTTCCCTTTCACTTTTCACTTTCATGCATTGGAGAAGGAAATGGCAGCCCACTCCAGTGTTCTTGCCTGGAGAATCCCAGGGATGGGGAAGCCTGGTGGGCTGCCGTCTATGGGGTCACACAGAGTCGGACACGACTGAAGTGACTTAACAGCAGCAGCAGCAGCGTCATGCATTGGCAGGCAAATTTTTTACTACTAAGCCACCTAGGAAGTCCTAAGGAAGTCCACTGAGCTGAACATAGTCATACAGTCGTGTCCGACTTCGTGATCTCATGGACTGTAAGCCGCCAGGTTTCTGTCCATGGAATTCGCCAGGCAAGAATACTGGAGTGGGTTGCCATTTCCTTCTCCAAGGAGGTCCACAGTTATGCGAATAAAAAAAAAGTTATGTAACAACTACTGGATGGTCATATGTTTCAGTATCCACCACCAGGTGGAGCTAGATAAAACTTTTTAAGAGATGATTTCCACTCAACCTTTATCAAAAAAGAAATAGATGATGCGTATGATGTGATTTTCTGTTCTGAATTCTTCATTTTGGCTGTTTTCTTTGATAATTTTAGTAAATTCATCTCAGTAGAGATGGCAGCCTGCCAGATTTGAGGGATTCCTCAATTTTCCCAAATCCTCTTGTAACCAAGAAGGACCCCATGGGGCCTTCCCCCATCCTCTGCTTTACCTCCTCTCTGAAGTACTTAGATAATGGTATTTGGTGCAAGTTTCCTAAATTGTTTTGCATATGTGAAAACCCCTCACCAAATGGAAGATACTAACTACTTTATGAGAACTTAACCCTAGGTCTCCTGGAGCCAAAGGATTGATAAAGTTAACCCTTGTGACATCACCCTTCTCCTTCATCATCAGCGCATCAGAGAATTGTGTGCGAGAATCATGCCTGATCTGATCCTGAGAGCACTTCTCTCACCTGGATTTTATGTATTTATTTATTTTAATTGGAGACTAATTACGTTATAATATTGTAGTGGTTTTGCCATACATTGACATGAATCAGCCATGGGTGTACATGTGTCTCCCATCTTGAACCCTCTTCCCACCTCCCTCCACATCCCATCCCTCTGGGTTGTCCCAGTGCACCAGCTTTGAGTGCCCTGTTTCATGCATCGAACTTGGAACTGGTCATCTATTTCACATATGGTAATATACATGTTTCAATGCTATTCTCTCAAATTATCCCACCCTTGCCTTTTCCCACAGAGTCCCAAGTCTATTCTTTATATCTGTGTCTCTTTGGCTGTCTCACATATAGGGTCATCATTCAGTTCAATTCAGTTCAGTTCAGTCGCTCAGTCGTGTCCGACTCTTTGCGACCTCATGAATCGCAGCACGCCAGGCCTCCCATCACCAACTCCCGGAGTTCACTCAAACTCACATCCATCGAGTTGGTGATGCCATCCAGCCATCTCATCCTCTGTCATCCCCTTCTCCTCCTACCCCCAATCCCTCCCAGCATCAGAGTCTTTTCCAATGAGTCAACTCTTTGCATGAGGTGGCCGTCATTACCATCTTTCTAAATTCCATACATATGTATTCATATACTGTATTGGTGTTTTTCTTTCTGACTTACTTCACTCTGTACAATAGGCTCCAGTTTTATCCACCTCATTAGAACTGATTCAAATGCATTCTTTTTAATGGCTGAGTAATAATCCATTGTGTATATTCACCATGGCTTTCTTATCCATTCATCTGCTGATGGACATCTAGGTTGCTTCCATGTCCTGGCTATTATAAACAGTGCTGTGATGGACATTGGGGTACATGTGTCGCTTTCAGTTCTGGTTTCCTCGGTGTGTATGCCCAGCAGTGGGATTGCTGGGTCATATGGCAGTTCTATTTTCAGGTTTTTAAGGAATCTCCATACTGTTCTCCATAGTGGCTGTACTGGTTTGCATTCTCACCAACAGTGTCCCTCTCCAGCATTTATTGTTTATAGACTTTTTGATAGCAACCATTCTGACTGGCGTGAGTGGTTTTAATTTGCATTTCTCTGATAATAAGTGATGCTGAACATCTTTTCATGTGTTTGTTAGCCATCTGTATGTCTTCTTTGGAGAAATGTCTGTTTAGCTTTTTGGCCCATTTTTTGATTGGGTCATTTATTTTTCTGGTACTGAGCTTCATGAGCTGCCTGTATATTTTGGAGATCACCTGGCTTTTAAAACTGCTTTGCCAAAACCCTTTGGGAATCTCCAGGAGCTTTTTAGAGCATGAGCCACCTCCTCTCTTTGCATGGCCTTGCAGTAAACTCTCTCTGCTTCAAACTCTGATGTTTCAGTTTGCTTGGCATCATTGTAGCACTCCTACAACTTGAGAATGCTATAATTTGACATACACATACATACTACATATGTCAAAAATTAAGTTGAGGCTTTCTTTCTTGTTAAGACAAAGCAAACAAAAAACATGACTAAGAGAGGTAACTTCTTTGGCAAAGATTTTAAAGTTTCCCTGCCTGAGAACTAGGACCAGTCCAGCCATTCAAGTGACCATTCTAGTTAATGACTGAGACTGGTTCCCCAGGGGAAAAACTGGAAGGGCTTTTTAGCCCAGCCTCGTATCCAGGACCAGAGGAAAAGTCTAGGCCCAAGTCCTGGGAATAATCTGAGGCTTATTTCGCCCTATAATTTCTACTTAAGAAAATTGAAGCAGGCCATATGCAGGATTTCAGTAGAGAAAACTGGAGAATAGGGAGCATAGGTAGACCATTACACAAAAAGGATCTCAGGGGACTGTGAAATTTGGCATTCGATGGGTTATGATATACACCATAAGCCTGACCAGATAGACGTCAATCTTAGACTCACAAATACCAAAAATTGAAGTGATTTAGAAATCGTATTGCAGTGATTTCAAAACAGAATATGAGATTATGGCTTCAAAGAGCTTACTCAGATGAGAAATATAATATTGCCTGCCACATCAGTAAACAAAGGATGTCCGAGTCATCAGCAGTTGCAGCCACTTCCCAGGCGAGCCCCGAGGGAACTCAGGAAGATAAGAATACATGCCATCTAGCAGCCATCGGACTTGCAGACACTCCCAGTGGTGAACCCTGAGGAAACTCTGGATATGAAAATATAGGATCCTGGCCCTGGATAGCTAAAGTGTATATCAAAGGAATGACTTCAGTGAGCCTAGACTCTTGCATCTCCCCATACATAGAGCAGAGCTAAATTCCTTAACTCAAGATATGTAGTTTTCTTTAATTAATCATAATCTTTTGACATTCAGACTAGGCACCCTTTGTTGCAAAACTCCTATATAGCCTTGCTCCCCTCCTTACCTCCTTGGAGCAGTTCTTTCAGCATTACTTGAGATGCTGCCTCCTGGGCTCGAAGTCTTAACATTTTTTGCCAGATAAAACTCTCAACTTTTATGTTATGAATATTTTTTTAGTTGACACAGAAAAGATAGTGGAGAGAGGGTTGACTGACTGGTAAGTTTCTCTAACTCAACTAAGGTGAATTTCCTTTTGGTTTTTTAATTTATTGTATTTAAGTTATTATATTTTCATAAACAATTTCCTTGTACTTTGAATATAATATCCAAAAAAAATCAGTGCCAAGATCAATATCAAGCTTATTCCATATGTTTTATACCAGTAGTCTTACAGTTTCAGGTCTTACATTTAATAAGTATTTAATCCATTTTGTATAGTCCATTTTGCAATCAAGTTTGCATATAGTGTAAGAATGAAGGCTTCTGAGGTCTTCCTGATCTTTTTTATTCCACACAGAGTAGTCATGGCCAAAGGGACTCCTCTTGGTGCTAGGATGGTTTGTGAGTATTCTCACATTTGTTTGGCACCAGTATCTGATGTGTCAGAATCTATGAAGTGGTCCTGGAATTGAAGCCTGGAGTATAGGCATGAATGAAAAGACTGTGCCTCTAGGGCCTACTGCACTGGGGGCACTAGAGCCCACCCAAGGTGCCTCCATCTTAGCATTGGTAATGGTGTGAGAGGGGCAAACACTTATGGAGAGGTCACATGAAGTTGAGGTGTAGAATGTGAGTGTGAACAGATCCATAGCAGCTCTAGGGTCTGGGAGACAGACACTCCTTCTGCAGCCATGGCTCCAGTCACTTGGTGCAAGGCATGAAGAGTGGGCATGTGTGGAGCTACCACAGCTCCAGGCGCTGAGACAGGGGAACTTCTGCTATAGTGGTAGCCCCAGTGTCCGAGGTTGAAATCAGGGTCTGGCGCACAGGTGTGTGAGAGCAACTGTGGTTCTGGAGCCAGGATCTGGAATGTGAGTGTACATAGAGTCCAGGATGTGTTGGGTTTGGGGTTGAAGGCAACTCAACAGCATGGTGGGCTACAGTGGCTTCTTGGGGGTTGTAGCATTATCCCTTTCTCAGGGTGTTTTAGGCAGTGATATTGTTGTTCTCTCACTAAGTATTATCTGACTCTTTGCAACCTCATGGACTGCAGCATGCCAGGCTCTTCTGTCCTCCCAGAGTTTGTTCAAACTCACATCCATTGAGTCTGTGATGCTATCTAACCATCTCATCCTCTGCCACCCCGTTCTCCTTTTGCCTACAATCTTTCCCAACATCAGGGTCTTTTCCAATGAGTCCCCTCTTTGTATCCTGTGGCCAAAGCATTGAACCTTCAGCTTCAGGATCAGTCAGTCCTTCCAATGAATATAAGGGTTGATTCCCTTTAGGATTGACTGGTTTGGTCTCCTTGCTGTCCAAGAGACTCTCAAAAGTCTGCTCCAGCAACGTGGTTTGAAAACATCAATTCTTCAGCCTTCAGCCTTCTTTATGGTCCACCTCTCACATCCATACATGACTACTGGTAAAACCACAACTTTGACTATACAGATCTTTGTTAACCAAGTGATGTCTCTGCTTTTTAATATGCTGTCTCGGTTTGTCATAGGTCTCCTTCCACAGAGAAAGCATATTTTAATTTCATGACTGTAGTCACTGTCCACAGTAATTTTGGAGCCCAGGAAAATAAAATCCGTCCCTGCTTCCATTTTGGTCCAGTGGTGAAAGCTGCCACTCTTCTCCATGGAGCAAGTCACTAAAGTCTGTGCCAGCAAACTCTACTGAGTCCTCCATGGAGAAGGCTGTAGGGAGTCCTTAGCTGTCAGAGCAGCTGTTGAGGTTCTCTATGGA
This sequence comes from Bos javanicus, assembly GCF_032452875.1. NCBI lineage: Eukaryota > Metazoa > Chordata > Mammalia > Artiodactyla > Bovidae > Bos > Bos javanicus. Next base: position 76,812,039 of record NC_083868.1, read on the forward strand.
AGAGACTGCTGGGGGCCACAGTGGCACCCGCTGCAGACCTGATACGGATAGCTTCCGCTCCACTGTGGCCCCTCTACAGCTGCTCTATAGCTCTCTCCACATGGCTTAACTGTGCCGATCTCCCCACTGATCCCTTCTGTGTGGTTATTCTATTTTCTGCCCTACTGAGTTGTTGTATGTTCTTATTGAGACTCCTGTGTCTTCCCAAGACTATTTTCATGTGTTTAGCTATCTAATTGATTTTTGTCTGTGTGAAAGGATGAAAGTTGGTAATCACCCCCTCCACCATTTTGCTAAAATCACCACTCCTTACTCTATTTTTAGTTATCATGATTATTTGACTTGTTTTATCATCCTTACTAATTTATTTGTTCACTTTTATTTGTATATTTTCGGCTTATTCTTAACATGGCTCTTGGTTCATGGTAAACCTCATGAATATGTGTAGAATATGAAATATCCAGTGCCTGACATATAGTAGACACTCAACAAATGTTTGTATATAATTCGTTTGAATGAAACATTATAATGTATTGCAATGAATGTCCCTCTGCCTTCAGCTTTAAGAGTCATTTCTTTTAATCTCCTAACGCTGGCTTAGCTAATATACCTGCTCTAAATGTTCACTTGCATATAGAAATAGGGAGTCTATTCCTGGAGTAACTTCATAGGCTCATGAGGGCAATAGCTTTGCTTAGAGCATCTCACTGACATTTATTCACAGAAGGAAACCACCCTAGCATTAGAATGAGCTGAGCAAGCCGTAGGTGTTGCAAATTAGGACTCCAGTTGGAAAACCCACACAGCACACACCAACAAAAAACCCTGCAGCCAGTCTTAAGCTAAATGCACAGATGTGTGTGGGGAATTCCTTAAATAGCAAGGGTGGGTTGTAAGTTTAGACTGTGACATCTCATCTGCGTGCTATGGAGGTGTGGATATGGAAAGAAAACCAAAGCATAAGACAGGACATTTTAGGTTGGCATATGATGGTAGGAAGAACCGGATATCCAACATTTAGAGAACATTATACTTCCCTTGGCAAAACACTTAGATAAACAGAAAAATAGGTGAGTGAACATCACACACACATATATACACACACACTAGACTTATATCATGCTTCTTTCCCTATTGTAAAGCAAACAAACAAGCTGGATTTATTTGGATTTCCAGTGCAAAATAAAAGGTAAGAAACTACAGAAGTACATACAATTGGAAGTTAAAAGAATGTAGTCTTTTTTTGTTTGTTTGTTTGTTTCCTTTCAGAGGAGAATTTGATGCTTTGTGTTCTAAGAATCAAGATATATGTATATCTTGGAATCAAGGGAAGGAAATAAGATCCTCAACTCTCACCATTTCTTTCTGTGTCCCAGTTGCATAAATGGTTCTGCTTATCACCGTACTGTTGTTAGGCATCACCCAATTAGAGTTCCCAGTTGCCCCAAAAGAAAACACTTTTACCTAGAGTCACAGTAAGGTTTCTCATGAACTTGAACCTGAACCTACTACATGATTTCTTTCATCTGCTTATGTCAATAGATCAAAAGGCAAAGTAAATAATTGATGTAATAAGGGTGCAATCAGCTCAGATTTGAAGAAGGCAATGGCAACCCACTCCAGTACTCTTGCCTGGAAAATCCCATGGATGGAGGAGCCTGGTGGGCTGCACTCCACGGGGTCAAGAAGAGTCAGACACGACTGAGCGACTTCCCTTTCACTTTTCACTTTCATGCATTGGAGAAGGAAATGGCAACCCACTCCAGTGTTCTTGCCTGGAGAATCCCAGGGACGGGGGAGCCTGGTGGGCTGCCGTCTATGGGGTCGCACAGAGTCAGACATGACTGAAGCGACTTAGCAGCAGCAGCTCAGATTATCTGAAGTGATATTTTCTGCTAGCTAATGCTTTCAATCCTAAAGGAAATCAATCCTGAATATTCACTGGAAGGACTGATGCTGAAGCTGAAGCTCCAGTACTTTGGCCACTTGATGCAAAGAGCTGACTCTTTGGAAAGGACCCTGATGCTGGGGAAGATTGAAGGCAGAAGGAGAAGGGGATGACAGAGAAGAAGATGGCTGGATAGCATTACTTACTCAATGGACATGAGTTTGAGCAGGCTCGAGGAGATGGTGAAGGACAGTGAAGCCAGGCGTGCCACAGTCCATGGGATCACAAAGGGTCGGACGTGACTGAGCAACTGAACAACAACAATGTTAGCGGGGAGGAGTATGTTTGGAACTGCCTATTGCTTTCCTATCCAGTAATGGTAGTTATTGGACAACAGCAGCAACCACAGCCTGGGAAGACAACTAAGAAATTAGACCTTCAGGATTAGCAACTCGGAACAGCCAAAATACTGGCTGAAGATGAGGAAACACTATAATGAATAGATGGAGGGAAAGAAGATGATGACAAACATCAAACACAGCCTCACTACTGCAGCGAGGACTGGAGTATATTTCAATAACTAACTTGCCTTAAATCTTAATATCTAAGTGGCGCTATGCGGCCAACATCTAGAATGAGACTCGGTGACAGATTGGAAAAAAAGAAAAGGCAAGCTGTTCTTACAAAAGTGAAAACTCCAGATTGTGGTATGGAGACCTGAGAGATGTACAGGGTAGTTTCCATCAGATTTTATTTATTGTCCATTTCATATCCTATCAACCTCACCTCTCTCCTGCTATGGTCAGAACTGCATAGGTTTACAGCTTCACACAGGGGAAATTTAACAGTATCTTTTCTCATAACCACACTGTACTTTTCTTGCCTCCCATCTTGGAGTTTTTCTATCATGTTGGAAAAAAGAAGTTGTGGTACTCCCCTTAAGCCCACCAGAGGTGTGGGGAGTTTGACAATTTTGGAAAATACTTGTTCAATAGGAAAAGAGTTACTTAATGAGAAAAAAAGCTTTTATTTCTTTTTCTCCATGAATCAGCTATTCTGATATGTAAAACTACATATCAAAACTACTAATGGCTTCTCAGAGGATAGTCCCAAGGGGTTGACCAATCAGTCACATTTAGTGGTGAACCACTTAATAATATACCCTTGCACCACCTCTGGAGAAGGCAATGGCACCCCACTCCAGTACTCTTGCCTGGAGAATCCCATGGATGGAGGAGCCTGGTGGGCTGTAGTCCATGGGGTCGCTAAGAGTCAGACACGACTGAGCGACTTCACTTTCACTTTTCACTTTCCTGCACTGGAGAAGGAAATGGCAACCCACTCCAGCGTCCTTGCCTGGAGAATCCCAGGGACGGGGGAGCCTGGTGGGCTGCCGTCTATGGGGTCACACAGAGTCGGACACGACTGAAGCGACTTAGCAGCAGCAGCAGCAGCACCCCCCCTCCCTCTTTCCTTTCTACCCTCCCTCCTTCTTGTCCATTGTCCCTTATTCTTATTACATAGGGTCTTTCTGCCTGATAAAGGAATAGCTAAAATCCTTTTAATATGTCTCACTGTTCTGAGGAACCCAAGCAATGACACATGGGCAGTGTCGTTAGCCAACTTCCACAAAGGGTAGCTAAAAATGTTTCCATCTCACCTGGAGACAGAGAGCTTTGGAGTCCTACCAAAGTCAACCCTCATTTTAAACTTTTTTTTTTTTTTTTTTTACTTTTGGTAAACTGAAGTCCATTATGGCATTACCAATAAAATTTTTTTTTCTTGAACTAATTTTAGGAAAATCTACATTGAAGTTACATCTGATACAATTCCCCCAAATAAGTTCCTAACCTGGCTCTGCCATTTATTTTAGTTTAAGGTTCCTCCCACCTTATATTAAAGTGAAAAAAATAGATAGATTTACAAATGAAGCTTCAGAAGAAGGAGAAAGGTGAGAAGGAGGTAATTGTTAACTGAATAGTCCAAAGGGTGTATAAAGCAGTGTAATCCCTTCCTGTCAGAGCTATCTGGCTCTGCAAGTAACTGAACTAAATTAGGGAAGTCTCAGACTAGACAATCATCATCACAACGATAAAGTTTCATTAGGTGAGTGTAGCTAACAAAAGAGGTCTTCTAAGAGGAAGGGCTCTATGAAATTTAAATCTCTGTATAGCTTAAATTTGTATACCTATTCTCAGCCTAGAGATTCTTAGCTTCCTCTGTGGGATCTACAGAGAGGCAATATGTGATTACAGGGGAGGTGTAAATTTTGAGAAGATTTGTGTCTTAATCTTCCTCCTTTACTTCCTGCTTGGTCTAAACCATATCCCTTCATTGCTCAGAGCCTCAGATTCTTCATGGGTAGAATGAGACTAATAGTAAAGACTACAGTACATACTCTCTACAGAGATGTTGTGAAAATCACTAAGAGAGTGTTTGTGAAAGCACTTTAATAACTCTCAAGAACAAGATAAATATTAGTTGCTATTAATATTCTCCCTTATCATCCTATTAAGGCATCTTCCCGGTTGAAGAGATGATTATTCCACATTATACTTGACTAAAGCAAATTACAAATATGTAATTGTCCCCTTGAACTATCAATGATAAGGGGAAGTGGAACGTTCATCTTCTTCAGGTTGTCACACTGAAAAATCTTTCTCTTATCCCCATGGAAAATTAAGATCACTAAACCTCATGGGACATTTAGCCCATTGAGAACAGATGCACATAGACAGTTATGAGCTATTTCCTCAAATACTAAATAATTTAATAATAATTTAAAGGTCCTTTAATTCAGACATGGAACACAGCTGATTTTGAGCTGAGAAAAATGTAAAATTAACTTATGAGTGAATAATTTTAGCTTCTCTGGGTTTAAGTCTTGATTAGCTTAAAAATCAAGACATCTTCATAAAGGGAGATATCTGTAGAAGCTGGGAGGAGAGAACATAGAATGAAGACTGATTGAAAAAAGTGGATGGAAACAGTGAACCTTTCAGTGGCATTTTCCCCAAACACCTAAGAAAGTAAATATCTTATTAAGTGCAAAGTACCTACCCTTCCAAAGGAATTTAAAACAAAATATAAATTTATCTAAAATGCATATTTAAATATCTTCACAAAAACTTAGCATACAACTTCTACATAAAAAGAGGTTACAAGTCACCATTCCATTCTAACAACAGATGAAAAGCTGAACAGATTGAAAAAAACAAAAAACTCTTTTTTGATCCATAATAAGAAAGAAGACACAGGACAAACCACTGCCCCCAAAGACTGGAGAGAGTTATGGGTATACACAGAGAGTCATAGCTTACAAAAAATCTCATCAATGGAAGCAACTCTAAGAGCCAACTTCAGAGTGGGAAAACATGACTGTAATTGACAAACTGCTGGAGCTCTGACAACTCTTGAGTTGTCTCAGTGCAGAGAACTCTGGAAGGCAAAAACTCCAGGAGGATATAGTCCCGGTGGTGGGGGTGTAGGGGACAATATAACATTTTGAGATTTATCTGCAGGATCTCAACAATGTTATCATAGAAAATATAAGAGAAAAATCCCCTGGGGCCCTTGCCAAGGTAGGGGAAAGTAACCATTTTGAAATATGACAGAGCAATCTGTTCTTATCAACAAAATCTGCTCTAAAAGTGAATTAGTAAACCAGAGTAATCTGCTAGGATAATTTTAGAGTCTAGCTGACCTGGGCAAGGAAAATACCTAACTAGAGCCCATTCGAGCCATCCTGTCCCACCTAAGGTAGAGAAGAAAACTGATAAACACGTGTGAAGTTCAAAGTCCAGAAGTATAGACTAACTAAAATCTAAAAGTTAAGATTATAGAACACTCCCACAGACCCCCACAACCCCAACACACCCCAATACCACATTAGTAATTACTAAAAAGCCTATTTATAGTAGTTCTGTTTACATGGTGCTCCATGTCAAACTACTAAGAAAAATGATAAGAAATACCCAAAAGCAAAAGACACAATTTGAAGATAAAAAGCCAGTATCAGAATCAGACATGGTAGAGATGTTGGAATTATCAGACTGGAACTTTAAAGTGAAAGTGAAACTTGCTCAGTTGTGTCCAACTATTTGGGATCCCATGGACTACACAGTCCATGGAATTCTCCAGGCCAGAATACTGGAGTGGGTAGCCTTTCCCTTCTCCAGGGGATCTTCCCAACCCAGGGATCGAACCCAGGTCTCCCGCATTGCAGGCAGATTCTTTAGCTGCTGGGCCACAAGGGAAGCCCAGGAATACTGGAGTGGGTGGCCTATCCCTTCTCCAGCAGATGTTCCCAAACAAGGAATTGAACCAGGGTCTCCTGCATTCCAGGTGGATTCTTTACCAACCGAGTTATGAGGGAAATTTAAAACAACTATAATTAAAATGCTAAAAGCTCTAAGAACAAATTACACAGCATGTAAGAACACATCTAAAATGTATGCAGAGATGGAAATTCAAAGAAATAACCAAGAAGAAATGCTATAGTCTGAAAAAATAAAAATAAACCCAAAACACTATAGCTAAAATGAAGATGTACCTATTAGTGGATTGGACATGGCTGAGGAAAGACTCTGAGTTAGAGAGATTGAAGAAACCAAAGCAGAGCATTCAACGAGTGTGGGACAAATCTGAAAGGCATAAGACATGCATAACAAGAATATAAAGAGTAGAAACAGGAGAAATATTTGAAAAAATGATGACTGAGAATTTCCACATCGATGTCAACTATGAAACCAAGAAGACTGCAGACTAGGCTTGGAAAATCACATATTAACATGTTATTTTCAAATTATCGAAAGTCAAAAATAAAAACTTGAAAAAAACTGGAGAGCCTATAGAGAAACAAAAATAAAAATTACTTCTGACTTCTCAGAAATCATGTTAACAAGAAGTAAAGTGAAATATTTAAAGTGTTGAGAGGACAAAACCAGCAGTCTAGAAAAAAAAAAAAAAAACTAGCAATAAGGCAAGAAAAGGAAATAACAAGTATACACATTGAGAAGAGAGACATAAAACTTTGTTTACAGATGACATTACTTTCTATGTAGAAAATCTGAAGGGACTGACAAAAAACTCCTGAAATTAACATTTATAACAAGTTTGCAGAATATAAGGTTAATGCACAAAATTTCAAAATAGCTAAATAAAAGATACACTACAAACATGGATGGGAAGACAGGATTTTGTTTGGATGTCAATTTTCACTAAATTGGCTTATATATTCATATAGTCTCAGTTATCATAACAATAGACTATAAATTGATATTGACAAGGTGATTCTAAAATTTTTATGAAAATACAGAGGAGAACTTATACAACCTGATGTCAAGATTTACTACAAACCTATAGTAATCAAGGCAGTGTGGCATTAACATAAAAATAGACAAACTGGTAGATGGAACAAAAGACTAAGCAAAGAAATAGATTCATGGTTACATGATTGAAATTCAATTAAAGCATTAAAATAATTCAATGGAGAAGCAATAATCTTTACAATAAATGATGTTGGAACTAGATACTCAAAAAAAGAGAAATGAACCTCAACCTCTGCCTAGAATGATATACAAGCATTGCTTCAAATGAATAATAAAACTAAACCTAACAACAAGCTAAAAATACACACTTCTATAAGACAGGATAATAATTTTCTGATCTGGGGCTAGGTAAATTTTCATAGGCAAGACACAGAAATGGATAGACATAAAAGAAAAAATATAAATTAGACAATTTAAATTAAACTTTCTGCTTATAAGATTACATTAAAATTAATGAGCAATACACACACTTGCAGAAAATCTAAATGCATGTATATGTATGGTGCTGCTGCTGCTAAGTCACTTCAGTCGTGTCCGACTCTGTGTGACCCCATAGACGGCGGCCCACCAGGCTCCTCTGTCCCTGGTATTCGCCGGGCAAGAATACCGGAGTGGGTCGCCATTTCCTTCTCCAATGCATGCATGCATGCTAAGTTGCTTTGGTCATGTCCAACCCTGTGCAACCCCATGGACAGCAGCCCACCAGGCTCCTCCGTCAACAGGATTCTCTAGGCGAGAATACTGGAGTGGGTTGTCATTTCCTTCTCCAGTATATGTATGCACATATATATAAATGTACACATGCATATATATGATGAGTTTGTATCTAATTTATATCTAGACTATATCAAGAACTCCTATAAATACTAAAAAGTTTTAGCAATACAATGGAATGAGGGAGGCAAAAATCTTGAAGATATATGCAAATGTCAATGCCAACAAGCATATGAAAAAAATTTTTGATATCATTACATGTTAAGAGAACACAAATTAAATTCATAGAGTAATATTACTGCTCATCTGCTAGAATGGCTAAAATTAGCAAGCCTGACAAGACAAAATATTGTATGTGAAACAGTAAGAACTCTCATACATACATTTCTTGTGGGAATATAAAATACCACAATCACTTTTGGAAAAGGTTTAGCAGTTTCTTATATAATTTCAAGCATATACCTATCCTGTAACCATGCATTTATTTATGCAATAAAAATGAGGGTATATTTTGTCCAAGAGGCTTGTACAAAATATTCACAGAAGGTTTATTCTTAAAAATTTCAAACTGGAAACAAGTTAAAAGTTCATGAAGTATACACTGATTTTTTTAAATTGTGGTTTATTATTAAAACAGAGTATTATTTAATAACTGAAAAGAACAAACCACAGATGTATGCCACAGTGTAGGTTAACCTCAAAGATATTATACTAATCGAACAAAGACAGACACAAAAATCTATCTGTATGATTATTTATATAAAGTTTTAGAGAAGGGAAAACTTATAATAATAAAAAAGATTGCCTCTGGCAGAGGAGGCAGGGAAGGAAATGAGAATTGATTGAAAGGGGGCACAAAGAAACTTTCTAGAATGATGGAAATATTTTATATCTTGACCAGAGTGGTGTTTATATATGTACATATGCGAGTGTGCTGCCTCTTCAGTCATGTCCAACTCTGCAACCCCATTGACCAGAGCCTTCCAGGCTCCTCTGTCCATGGGATTCTCCAGGCAAGAATACTGGAGTGGGTGGCCATGTCCTTCTGCAGGAATCTTCTCAAACCAGGGATTGAACCTACATCTCTTACATCTCCTGCATTGGTAAGCTGGTTTTTTACCACTAGTACCACCTGGGCTATATATGTATATATATATGTGTGTGTGTGTGTGTGTGTGTGTGTGTATTCACATATGTAAGATGTTAGTACATACACATAATGTGTAAATTTTAAATTTATGGAAATTATGTCAAATAAATTTGTTTTTAACACATACAATATTTAAAAATTACTTTTTATGCATACAATGAATATTTCATATAGAATAACAGCAGTACAAATGACTGCTGACTTCTCACTAGAAGACTTTATGGTATTAAAGATGAAGAAAACAAAACCGGCTATCTTGAATTCCATATTCAGTAAAAATATCCCTCAAGATACATTTTCAGAGACAAAAATCAAAGAATTTGTTTCCAACTGACCTACACTATTAAAAACTTTCCAAAATGCTAACTGAAATTATTCAGGCTGAAAAGAAGTTACCAGATGGAACTCTGGATGAACAGGAAGAAATAAAGAACACAGAATAGATACATATCTGGGTAAATACAAAAATACTTTTTAAAAAGTGTCTTATTTTCACATGCAGTTTTAAATTTAAAATACTTTTTGTCTCTTGTTACCAGTGGGGGATTGATTCTAGGACTGACCTCAGTTTCCCAAATCCACAGATGAAGTCCCACAGACCTCCCTCCTTCCTGTATATGATGTTCCACATCTATGGATTCAGCAAGCTGTATTTTTTTGTAGTATTTACCGAAGAAAATCTGCCTGTAAGCAGACCCGTGCAAGTCAACCTGTGTTGTTCAAAGGTCAGCTGTACTATTAACTGTGTAAAATAATTGTATATTATAATGTATACTGTGCTTGTGTGCTCAGTCTTGGCCAACTCTTTGCAACACTATGGACTATAGCCCACCAGGCTCCTCTGTCGATGGGATTTTCCAGGCAAGAATACTGGAGTGGGTTGCCATTTCCTTCTTCAGGTCGTCTTCTAGGCCCAGGGATTGAACCCATGTCTCATGCATTGGCAGGCAGATTCTTTACCCATGAGCCACCTGAGAAGCCTGATGCATACTGTATGTGGAAGCTAAGTGTAAGGCAATTTAGAGCACAAATGCTAGGAAAAGGCAAGATGTAATTATATTAAGGTTACATAAAGTAATATTATGTAATATTATTTGAAGATAAACTGCAAAGACTTAAAGAAATTTATTGTAATCTCTAGAGCAAAAGCTTTAAAAGATACAAAATTATATAGCTAAAAAAACAATTCAGAGGATGAAAAAGAATGCTCATGTCCATCCCCACAAAAAGGTAGAAGAGAAAGACTAAAGGAACAAAGAATAAATAAGATAAATGGAAAGCTCAAATCATGTCTATAATTACATTAAATGAAAATGAACTAAACACTTCAATTAAAAGGCAAAGATTAAAAAAACTGAATTAAAAAAAACCCCAACCATATGCTGTGCACAAGAAACACACTTTAAATATAGAGCACAGATTGTTGACAATAATAAGATAAAAAAGATATATCATGCAACATTAAATGTGAGAAAGCTGGCATGGCTATATTAATGTCAAAGTAGACTTTAAAATATAAAGTATTATTGGAGATAGAGGGGTATTTTATAATGAAAAAAAATCAGTCAGGAAGACAGTAATTCCAAATATGTATTCACCTATTAAGAAAGAAAGAGACAGAATCCTTGGATGTTAATGTGACTTGAGGCAATGTTGGAAATTTCTGTAGCTGTATATCAATAATGTAGGCCTTCAGTCTCAGATTGAAAAGCAAAGACTTAGGATAGCAAAGTGAAGAGATAGTAGAAATCTATGCATCTACCCACTTGCTTATTCTATTCAACCATTTGTCCTATCTCACTGGGTCTTACTCTAAACTTCCAATTTTAAGCAAATTACTATTTTTAGTCTGAAGCATCCTACTCAAAACAGTGAAAAATAAATATATAATTTATAAATTAAAAAATTAAACATAATCTTGCAAATAAATTAGAAAATTAGTTCTTATTAGCAGATTCTAAGGAATTTGGAAATGTCTGAGTCATCTGCTGCAGCAAACCTAATACTAAGGAAATATTAAACTTTTTCTAGGACCCCCATTGCAAGAATATCAAATTTATGGTCTTCAAAGATGATATTTTAGATTTTTTCTTTGGAATATTTTGATTGTAGATAAATCAGTCTCAGAGATATCTTGAGTAAAACAGAGATACTTTATAAAAACCGAGTTTATTCTTTTTTTCATTATGAAATATTTATTATGATTTTCTAAATAAAATCAGTGCATGGTATCACTTAAAAGTAATATCTTATTACATCTAAAATTAACAATGATTGCAAAACTGAAGTAAATATTTATTAAAATAAACTACCATATTAATACATCTTGTATTCAAATTCCCAAATTGCCACATTATTGTTTCTTTACTTTTGCTGCCTTAGTTCAGGCTGCTACAACAAAGTACAATATACTGAATGACTTCTTAAAAAAACAGAAATTTCTTTTTAATGGTTCTGGAGGCTGGAAAGTCCAAGTTCAAGACACTTGCAGATTTGGTGTCTGGTGAGGGTCAGGACCCACTTCATGGTTCATAAATGGCTGGCTGTCTTCTTGCTGTATCATCACATGCTAGGAAGAGTGAGAGGGATGTCTGGAAAAACCTCAGTTTATTCTTTACATGACTACTCTGATACCCTCGCCTCTAAGTATACGTCTCTTATCACATCCAGTTGGGAAAAAGCCTTTCTTGATGCACCTTCTTCTCTTTTATTCTTCCTTGTATCTGTTACTCTGTGTTGTAATTTTTTTTTCTTTCTTCATTTATTAACTCAACCAATGATATGCTTCTTGAAGATAAGTTTCATGCTTTACACATCTTCATATTCATCATGTCTTGTTTAGTCTCTGCTTGAGTGAATGTTGAAATACATTGCTGTGCTTAGTCACTTGGTCATGTCCGATCCTTTGCAACCACATGGACTGTAACCCACTAGTCTCCTCTGGCCATGGAATTCTCCAGGCAAGAATACTGGAGTGAGTTGCCATGCCCTCTTCCAGGGGATCTTCCCAATCCAGGGATCGAACCCAGGTCTCCCGCATTGCAAGCTTGAATCAAATCAGATAAATCTAATCAAATTTGTGACAATATTGATCTTTTTTCAAAGCAACTATTAGGGTGTATGTATATAGTTAAGTTTTTCAAATTAAAAGCAATGGAGACTCTCTTTAGCTCCTTTAAGTACAGTGAGTTTATTTTATTTTATTTTTTTAATTTTTTTACTTTATTTTAGACTTATGTATTAGTATATGACAAAAGTTCTCAGATGAACCTGAAATAGTTGTTGCTCAGAAACTCTAGGTGTGGAGTTACCTACTGACATCTAGTAGGAGCAGGGGTTCATACTTTATGGATCTACTGTTAATATGTACATATACTATGGATCATATGTTATATGAATTTAAGTTGGAGATATTAAAAAAATTAAAGCACTAACATGATTAAAAATACTCAAGTATCCACCACTCAGACTTAACAACTAATAGCGTTGTCATATTTGTTTAGCCTCTTTTTTTTGCTAGCAAAACATTACAGACAAAACAGAACACATTTTCAAGCATTCTCAATTCCATTTTTCTTCCTCTTCTCCATTAGCTAACCGTTAATGTGGATTTAAAGTATACCATTCTATATGTTTTTACTTATTTACATATAAATGCATATATTCATAATCTATATACATATTTTCTGCATTTTACTTTTTGGAGAGATTATGTTATATTAATTACTAATGTATTTGAACTTGTTTTTTTACCACCATAGTTGTTCTATCTCTGTGTGTGTTAGCCACTCAGTCATGTCCTACTCTTTGTGACCCTATGGACTGTAGCCCACCAGGCTTCTCTGTCCATGGAGTTCTCCAGGAAAGAATACTGAAATAGGTTGCCATTTCCTTCTCCAGAGGATCTCCCTGATCCAGGAATCAAACCCAGGTCTCCTGCATCACAGACAGATTCTTTACGGTCTGAGCCAGGAGGGAAGACTTCCCTTGTGTAGGGGCTTCCCTGGTGACACAGACAGTAAGCAATCTGCTTGTAGTGTGGGAGTCTGGGTTCAAGCCCTGGGCATGGAAGATCACCTGGAGAAGGGAGGAGCTGTCAACTCCAGTATTTTTGCCTGAAGAATTCCATGAGCAGAGGAGCCTGGCAGGCTACAGTCTGACTATGTGTTTTTTCTAGACCATGCTTTTTTCTCCCTCCCTCCTGCCTTCTATTGAACTGATAGAATTGTCTTTTTATCTGGACTATCAATATTTGTCAATATACTATTTTAAAGTTAAATACTTATATCATTTTAGTGACATATACTACATTTTAATATATCTAAAATATTGTTTAATGTGTCTTTTTTCTAAATAAGGAAAAGACGTGTCTACTTTAACAAACTTTATTATTCTTCACCAATCTTTTACATTGCTTAGTATTTTAATTCCACCTCATTTTTTACACGTGCAAAAATGGTTATTTAAAAATTTACATTTAATACTGTGCTTCTATATTAATATATTATTTAATTCTTTGTTCATATTTGCCACTTGCATATTACTGCTTGCATATTACAGGTGGCTTCCCTGGTGGCTCAGATGGTAAAGCATCTGTCTAAATGCCGGAGACCCGGGTTTGATTCCTGGGTTGGGAAGATCCCCTGGAGAAGGAAATGGCAATCCACTACAGGACTATTGCCTGGAAAATCCCATGGACAGAGGAGCCTGGCAGGCTATAGTACATGGGGTTGCAAAGAGTCAGACACAACTGAGAGACTTCACTTTCACTATTATTGCTTATTTCTGGGTTTACTTTTTTCCTGATTAAGTATACTTCTATTTACAAATTCCATGGACAATGTTTTCACTTAGCTTTTTTTTGGTAGTGTCTTTATTTCATCCAGAAGTTTGAATTATGGTTTAGCTGGATGACAGTTCACTTTTCCCTTCAGTGCTTTGATAATATTATTCCAAAAGTCAGCTAGCCTCAATTTTTGGTGATAAGAAGTTCACTGGCAGTCATATTGTTCAATTCTAAGTCATATCCAGTTGCAACCCATGGGCTGCAGCATGCCAGTCTTCCCTGTCCACTACCTCTGGGAGTTTGCTCAGAGTCATGTCCATTGAGTTGGTGATGCTATCTATTATCTCATCTTCTGTCGCTTTCTTCTTCTTTTGCCCTCAATCTTTCCCAACATCAGGATCTTTTCCAATGACAGGCTCTTTGCATTAAGTGGCTGAAGTATTGGAGTTTCAACTTCAGTATCAGTCCTTCCAATGAATATTCAGGATTGATTTCCTTTAGGATTGACTGGTCATAAGTACTCATTTTTATATCATTATCTTGTTCTTTTTTTCTTTTTATAGGTTTTCTAAGCACTTAAAACCCATAAATATGCTTACTTTAAAATTTCTTTCTACTTTTTTTTTCTTTTCTGTGATTCCAGATGTATATTTTTCCTATGTGTGAGTCTTGTCTGCTTTCTACTTTCATGTATGCAACAACATTTTCAGTGGTAAACTTCCTAGGGAGTCTTGTGCAAACTCCAAGCACTGGACGAATGTGGGACAGTTTTGTAGTCACCTCTCTGGTCAACTTTTTCATCAGTTCTACCTGGAGTTCTTCCAAATAGCTCAGGTGGTATATAATTGAGTTGCACACAAGTATAGGACTAAGATCTCAATCTCTTATGGGTCATAGGTCTTTTGCCTATGAACTCAAGAGCCATTGCTCAGGGAGAAGTGATTTCAGAGATTTTAAGATGCTATACTTATTTTGCTGCCAGTTTATACTAGGAGCTCAGATATAGTCTTCACTGCATGTGAGGATTGAAGTCTTGATCATTTTATTTTTTACTTGTTTTTATTGTAACATAATTGCTTTACCATATTGTGCTGGTTTCTGCCATACATCAACATGAATCAGTCACAGGCATACACATGTCCCCTCCCTCTTGAACCTCCCTCCCACCTCGCACCCCATCCCACCCCTCCAGGCTGTCACAGAGCACCAGGTTGAACTCCCTGTGTCATACCGCAAATTCCCACTGGCTATCTATTTTACATAGGGTAATGTATAGGTTTCCATGCTATTCTCTCAATTCATACCGATTTCTCCCTCCCACACTGTGTCCACAAGTCTATTCGCTATGTCTGTGTCTCCATTTTTGCCCTTCAAATAGGTTAATCAGAACCATCTTTCTAGATTACATACATATACATTAATATACAATATTTGTCTTTCTCTTTCTTACTCCACTCTGTACAATAGGCTCTAGGTTCATCCACCTCATTAGTACTGACTCAAATGTGTTCTTTTTTAAAGCTAACATTCCATTGTATATTTGTACCATAGTTTCCATATCCATTCATCTGTCGGTGGACATCTAGGTTGCTTCTATGTCTTAGCTATTGTAAAAAATGTTGCAATGAACATTGGAGTACATGTGTCTCTTTCAATTATAGTATTCTCTGGGTATATGCCCATTAGTGGGATTGCCAGATCATATGGTAGTTCTACTCCTAGTTTTTTAAGGAATCTCCATACTGTTCTCCATAGTGATTGCATCAATTTACATTCCCACCAACAGTGCAGAAGTGTTTCCTCTCCTCCACATCCTCTCCAGCATTTACTGTTTGTAGATTTTTTAATGACAGACATTCTGACTGGTGTGGGGTGATACCTCATTGTAGTTTTGATTTGCATTTCTCTAATAATGAGTGATGTTGAGCATATTTTCATTTTTGCCTGTTGCATTAAAAATTCAAGTCACTAAGGCACATACCTTATTCTCCCAGAGGCAACGTGGTTTAACTCTTGCTAATAGCTATGACTTTGGGATTATTATTAATGCTATTATTAGTTTTTATTTCTGGCATCTGGATATGTTCCTTTCTTGCTTTACAGCCTGCTTTTAATTATTTAAAATACATTAACCAGCATTACTATGTGTTCAAAGTAAGAGCAAGAGCTTCTGCTCTATTAAATCTATCCTTTAACCCAGAAGTCTGGCTCTTCTATTCCCTTAGCCTGCTTCTTTTTGAGTTTCTAACTATAGCCATTGCCCCTGAAAGCGGATAGTTTATACTGGACCACAAATGATATGCTAGCAAACAGTTTATGGATTCACTGCTTTGGGGCCAGTCTGTGTTACTGAGCTGACTCAAAGAACAACTCAAATCAGCTTCTTTTAGTAGAGGTGCTAAGCTGGGACTTGGAAAAGTAATAGGCCTGGTAGGTACTATTATTAACATATTTTGTATAGTCTAGTGTAAAACTCTACTACAATCTACTACTGAAATCAGTAGTAGATTGGATATCACTTAAGAAATGAGTCTCACATAATAGATGGGCTTAGTCACTCAGTCATATCTGACTCTTTGTGACCCCATGGACTGCAGCCCACCAGGCTCCTTTGTCCATGGGGATTCTCCAGGCAAGAATACTGGAGTGGCTTGCCATGCCCTCTTCCAGGGGATCTTCCCTACTGAGAGATCAAACCCAGGTCTCCTGCATTGCAGGTGGATTCTTTACCATCTGAGCCACCAGGGAAGCCCCATATAATAGATATGCAATAGATATGATAGATATGAGTGAGTATGCAATAGATATAATAGAGTAAATACATCAGTGAATGAATGGTCTAAGTTTTCATATAGGCTCTGTGGTCTTTTGATTTGAGCAAGAACTTCTCTGTTCCTCAACTTTAAAATAGTGAAAATAAAATTGACTCTGCCTAATTCACAGGTTGTACAAGAGCAGAATCATAAGGAGGCAGAGTATGTGGAAATATTTTGAAACTGTGAAATGCTATATAAATGTGACTTATTGCTACTGCTATGGACAGGGAGGCCTGGCACACTGCGATTCATGGGGTCACAGGGAGTCGGTCATGACTGAGCGACTGAACTGAACTGGACTGATTGTCATAATATAAGAGAAAGTTGCATTTGGATTCATAAGGCCATTTATGTAGTCTTATTATAGTCTGTGATCTGTAATGACAAAATAATAAAGATTATTAATCATCAAGCCATTCTTGATTGTATTTCATTAAAATAATATGTCATTGGTGTCAAAAATAAAGAAACAACCATAAGAATCACATTGATTGAAATGTGAGGAGACAGCCCGCTTTGTGAAGAAAACTTAGTCTTTGGAACCGGATTTCTTTGGTCTTCAAGTACTATTCTGCCACTTGATGGTTGTTGGATCTTGAGTAAGTTACTTTTTCTGAATCTTGGTTATATAACTTTTGGAATGGGGATAATTATACAAGTTTCTTATTGTTGTAGGAATGCCACAATGTAGGTCAGTGAGGGTAGGTAGACCCCACTGCCTTTCCTCTCCTCTCTCCAGCAAGTACCCTGCTGTTCGCCAATACAATCCTTAGGGCAAATTTTAAAGTTAGAGAGATTGAAAAGGTCTATATTGTTGGAAGAAGATACTTTTTTTTTTTTTAAAGGAAAGCACTCTTCATAAGCATGACTAAAAGTACATAGCTATGACTTTTTTGGGTACAGTTTTATCAGTGCAAGCCATCATAAATGTGTTTCAAGAGAAGGTCACCATCTACCAGTAATTAAGATTCATAGCCAATCACTATGGTCTGTTTCATGCAATTAATGTAATTCTCTGAATAACGCTGGATGCACGTATGTAGCCTAGGATTTTCCAGATGGGGTAATGTGTAGTGTGTTATGGACATGACATTGACTATGATTCTGTTATGCTCCTGAGGAAAAACACTGTGTTTTTTAAAATTTTCTCTCCTTTAGTTCTTCAAAAGATAATATTTTTCACAAAAATAGTTAACATGATATATCTTTGATCTGTTCTTTAAAATTAGAAAGTAACTATGAAATGTATTTGGGGAAGTTCTCTCTGTGCCTTTTATGTGTAATATTTCTCTGCTTTGTTCTGGGTTGTTGCTGAATTAATAATAATTAATTATTAATTAGTAATAATTATCAATTAATATTTGATTAGTTACTTGTTTTATAGCTCTGAATAAAAAAATTGAAACTCCTGAATAAAATATGTTAAAAACTGTTCCTAGTGTAAACAGGTTGATAAAATGCAATAGGAAGCAGACTTCTTTGAAATACTTTGATTTTAAACTTTGTTTCCCTCAAGGGCAGGTTTTGTCTCAGACTATGTGACTCATATTGAATATGGGCACTGTCATAATTGAATGAACCTTTAATTGTAGACTTTAGGTGGCTTTCACAAGGAAGAAGAATTTCTCCTTAATTAAATATCTTTGGCTAATTATCTCTGCATTAATGACCTGACTGCTATTATTCATCGAGTGGGAATCATAAATAAAGGGTTAGAGCTGCAGAGAAGTCCTAGACAAGGTCTTTTTTCCCCACTGTCTAAGACAATCGCTGTTTCTCTTCTGGGTCCTAGAAGGCCTTATAATTACTGGGAGCTTGAGCTTTGATTATTGGACACAAGACTTCTGACAAAACATCATGTTAAATCATGGCATTAGTCATGGTTTTTTAATTTACCTTAAGAAAAAAAAAAAAGAAAATTTATTGGTTCCCATGATTGAAAAATCCAGGGATTAAAAAAATACTTTCAATTCAATTCACTCAGTCACTCAGTTGTGTCTGACTCTTTGCAACCCCATGAATTGCAGAACACCAGGCCTCCCTGTCCATCATCAACTCCCAGAGTTCACTCAAACTCACGTCCATCGAATCGGTGATGCCATCCAGCCATCTCATCCTCTGTAGCCCCCTTCTCCTCCTGCCCCCAATCCCTCCCAGCATCAGAGTCTTTTCCAATGAGTCAACTCTTCGCATGAGGTGGCCAAAGTACTGGAGTTTCAGCTTTAGCATCAGTCCTTCCAAAGAACACCCAGGACCAATCTCCTTTAGAATGGACTGGTTGGATCTCCTTGCAGTCCAAGGGACTCTCAAGAGTCTTCTCCAACACCACAGTTCAAAAAGCATCAATTCTTTGGTGCTCAGCTTTCTTCACAGTCCAACTCTCACATCCATACATGACCACTGGAAAAACCATAGCCTTGACTAGACAGACCTTTGTTGGCAAAGTAATGTCTCTGCTTTTGAATATGCTATCTAGGTTGGTCATAACTTTCCTTCCAAGGAGTAAGCATCTTTAGATATTCCTGAATCCAGGGACTCAAAATAGGACTTCAGGAGTCATTCCCTCTCTATCTCTTGGCTCCTCTGTTGGTTTTATCCAAGTAATTTCTTCTTGCAAAGCAAGGCAGGTTGGTCATAGCAGCTCCTTTTCTCTCAGGAACCCCACCAGAAGATTATATTTCTTTCTGAAAATTCTTCTGGTAAGCCCATTTTAATTTCTTTGGATTGATTTGGACCATGTGGCTTTTGTAAACTATGGAGGTCAAGGAAATATGACTCATTGAGTGGATTTAAGTCATATACCCTCTTCTGAATCTAATCCTAGCTATAAAACAAGGATTGAGAAAAGGAAAGAGTTGAATACCCTAAAAAAATCAGAATTTTATTGCTGTGAATTGGGAGAATGGATTTTGAGATGTAAAATTTTTTCTCGTCATTGTGCATTTGCCACGACGTGATATTTGTGTTGAGCCTGAAATAATGAAGGAAGAAAATTCTGTAAGGTGAACAAATAGTTTTTAGAAGATAGAGTACTGGGCATTGGAAGCAAAGGGATGAGAAAGACATAGGGATAATTAAAGAATGTGGTGGTTTGGAGAAATAAGAATAGGTTGCTGTTATAGCTAAATGTCATACTAATACTAACCACCTCCATGCAGTGTCACTTTTGAGAGGGACAGGGCATGTGAGACACTAGGCATCCTTAGGACAAAAAATTTAAAAACTATACTATACAAACTTAGGTTGATGTATACAATGGAATATTACTCAGCCATAAAAGAATAAAATAATGCCATTTACAGCAACATGAATGAACCCAGAGGTTGTCATACTGAGTGAAGTCAGACAGAGGACAAGTACCATGAAATTGCTTATATGTGGAATCTTAAAAAAAATACAAAAAATTTAATTATAAAACAGAATTAGATTCAGAGATGCAGAAAACAATCTATGGTTACCAAGGGTGGATAGTAAGAGGGATACATTGAGACACTAGGATTGACATATTTATACTACTATACATAAAAAAGATAACTAATAAAGACCTACTGTATAGCGCAGGGAACTCTACTCAGTACTCTGTAATGACTTAAATGGGAAAATAATCTAAACAACAGTGGATATATGTATATGTGTAACTGGTGCACTTTGTTGTATACCTGAAACTAACACAACACTGCAAATCAACTATACTCCAATAAAAATTTCAAAAGAACAATGTTAAGTTGAAATCAAAAAGTTAATGTTCAATAGTAACTGAGGGTGGCTTGATTGTTACTTGACAATGGCTTATAAAGTGCCTATCATGTGGGACAGCTTGGAGATTATGGAGAGACTAGGCAAATGACAGTAATCATGCTTTCAAGTGAACTGTTACTAAGAAATGTTAGGAAATGTTACTGGGGCACTGTTGAATATGTAACAAATCATTACATACAAGACAGGAAGTAAAGGGCCTAGTTCTTGTCTCTCACAGGAACATTAACACAGGTCAAGGGAGAGCCCCACTGGGACAACCCTGAGGGATGGGATGGGAAGGGAGGTGGGAGGGGCGTTCAGGATGGGGGGCACATGTACACCCATGGCTGATTCATGTGAATGTATGGCAAAAACCACTACAATATAGTAAAGTAACTAGCCTCCAATTAAAATAAATAAATAAATTTACCAAAAAAAAAAAAAAAGAGAGAGAGAGAGCCCCAGAATTGTTCAGGTTCCTGACAAGAACTTTGAATCCTTCTCATCACCTTTTTGGCCTAAAAGTATTGGGACAAACCTCTTTATGTTCTTTTTCTGTTTGTATCAGTTATGTCCACAAAAGACTCTCTGGTTATCTCAAGATTGCTAAACTTCCCTCTTCATAGGTTTTTCTTATATTCTCCTCCCCACTCCCACCCCACAAGCAACCTGATCCCACCTCCATTCCATTTATCTGCTGGAATTCATCAGACCAAGTTAATCATAGGTGACACATGACTCTAAGGCTCCAAGATGACTTTCATCTTCTGCATTATAATCCATACATGGTTCTGGTCTTCCCCATTTCTGACTTAATTCCTTTCCTTTCTTCAAACACTATATCACTTTCACCAAGGCCTCTGAAAGTCATGGTCAGTAATTGGCAGAATTTCTGGTAGCCTTTATCTCTTTTCTGTAAATGACCTTCTCTTCTTACTCTAACAGAAGCTGGTTTGCCTCAAAGACACTGTTTCTTCTCTAGCCTTTTCAGGTAATGGCTATTTTCTTCCCATACCCCTTATACAACTGGACTGGCAGTAAATTGTATCCTCCTTGCTCTTTGTGCTGCTTCTAGACGACTGTCCTCACTCCTCCATAAAATCATCCAGCTTTGAATTTCATGTTTACCACCCAGATTGCCTCCTAAATATTTGCAATCATATATCAACCCCTGATCTCTCCCTCGAATTGTAATTTTAACAGCTGAATCACTGTCACTCTTTCAATCAGTTCAGTTCAGTTCAGTTGCTCAGTCGTGTCCGACTCTGCGACTCCATGAATTGCAGCATGCCAAGCCTCCCTGTCCATCACCAACTCCCGGAGTTCACTCAAACTCACGTCCATCGAGTCGGTGATGCCGTCCAGCCATCTCATCCTCTGTCGTCACCTTTTCCTCCTGCCCCCAATCCCTCCCAGCATCAGAGTCTTTTCCAATGAGTCAACTCTTTGCATGAGGTTGCCAAAGTACTGGATCTTCAGCTTTAGCATCATTCCCTCCAATAGTACTGCCTTAATTGTTGTGATTCAAATAGTCACATAGAGTATATTTTCAATACTTTAGCCTCTCAATCCTTGATCTCCTCCTGACTAGTGATCCTATATTCAATCTACCTCACTCCTTCACTGACACTAAATTATCTTTAATGTCATGAGGCTGCATAATTTAAAATTCTCATACTTTCAGTTTTAAGACCCACTCCCTGTCATTGCCTATTTTTCTATGTCTCTTGACCTAGTACTCTTATTTTAACAATTGCTTGACCTTACCAAGATCTCCAATCTATTTATCTTACCACATTTTCCTATCCCTAAACTCTCTCATGTCCTCACTGTAATTCTTATATGGCTTAAATTCCCCAGTCAATTGACATAATTATGTCTTTGCTGGCTTTATCCACCCCCATTCTAGTCAAATCCATCTCTCCACCTACTTACCACCTGCAAATTTATAGACAGATGTGGTAGAAATAAATACACATTCATGATGACTGATGCCATACCAATTTCATGACCATCATCCTCTAGTAGACTTTTATTGCTCCCCAGAAATAAAAGTATATTGCCTAGGAGTATTCACTTTTTATTTTCCATGATAACTATTTCATTTCTGGCCCACTTGTCCTAAATTTTTCTTCTCTTATTCTTACTCTAGACTGATTATCTTTATAATTTTTTCATTTAGAAAGCAATAGAAGAGAGCCAGAAAAGACAATTCTCAAATTCCCAGCACTATATCTACCTGCCCACCTAGCAGCAACCTCCTGTTCCTCTGAATTTTATGTTATTTAAGGAAACCCTTCCATTTGTGCACTATTGCCAATTCACAGTTTATTCATCCAACAATTTTCTCCTCTCTATCCTTCATCTTTAACTATCCCCTTTCTGCTTATTTACCTGTCCATGTACAACTAATTATGGATGAGGAAAAACACACAAGTAAGTATGCTGAATGGTCTCAGGTAAAAACCAGGACTACCATTATAAAGTGAGGCTTTATTATTTTAATCAGCATGGAGGAAACAGCAACAAAGCACTCCTTGATGCCACTTATACCTCAAGAAATTCCACTTCTCTGTTCTTAAAGTAAAATCCATTAAGAATTATTTTACTTTCTGTACCTAGTGCTGTTTCCTCTCTGTCTTGAACCCATTCAGAGCAGGTTTTTTCTCCTACCACTCCACAAAATGCTTCTTATCAAGCTCATCAACATTCTCTAGTTGCTAAATTTGATGGTCAATTCTCATCCTCATCTCACTTGATCCAGCCTCAGCATTTGACTTACGAATCATTTCCTTCACTGTGAAGTACTTTCTTCATTCGACTTCCAGGGCTCTACATTTTATGTGTTTTTTCTTTGCTTTTTCTTTACAAGCTTCCTGCTGGTTACTTCTCATCATGATGAACTTCCATCACTGGGATTCCTTAGAAATCTTTTGGCTGGACCTTTTCTTTTTCCAGTACATCCACCTCTTTCTAATATATTCAAATTGAAATAATATTTGCATTTCAATATGAATACGCCAATATGCATAGCAGAAAAACAAAGAGGAACTAAAGAGCTTCTTGTTGAATGTGAAAGAGGAGGGTGAAAAAACTGGCTTAAAAATCAACATTCAAAAAGCAAAGATCATGGCAAATAGATAGGGAAAAAAATGGAAACAATGGCAGGTTTTATTTTCTTGGATTCCAAAACCACTGCAGATGGTGACTGCAGCCACGAAATTAAGATGCTTGCTCCTTGGAAGGAAAGCTATGACAAACCTAGACAGCATATTAAAAAGTAGAGACATCACTTTGCTGACAAAGGTCCATGTAGTCAAAGCTACAGTTTTTCCATTAGTGATATACAGATATGAAAGCTGGAGCATAAAGAAGGCTGAGCACTAAATAATTGATGCTTTTGAATTGTGGTGTTGGAGAAGACTTTTGAGAGTCCCTTGGACAGCAAGGAGATCAAACCAGTCAATCCTAAAGGAAATCAACATCGAATATTTATTGGAAGGACTGATGCTGAAGTTGAAGTTCCAATACTTTGCCAACTTGATTGGAGAAGACCATTCATTGGAAAAGACCCTGATGCTGGAAATGATTGAGGGCAGAAGGAGAAGGGGGCAGCAGAGAATATGATGGTTGGATGGCATCACCAACTCAATGGACATGAGTTCGAGTACCCCTGGGAGATAGTGAGGGCAGGGAAGCCTGGTGTGTTGCAGTTCATGGGGTCGCAAAGAATTAGACACGACGTAGAGACTGAACAACAACAACGAATACATTCTGTTTAGTCCTTTGTCTTGAATGGCAAGTTCCCAGCACTAAGCTGACTCCTAAGCATCATCATGTTGAAGTCTGAAGCATTTTGAATTTTTAACAAACAAACAAACTGACTTTTTAATCTTGCCCCTCTGTCAAAGCTGCCACTCTATTTTTCAGTTGCTTGGGTCAAAACTATGAATTTAATTTAGTTCCATTCATAGTTTAATATCCCTCTTCTAATAGGTCAGAAAATTCTGTCAACTTAACTTTTAAATTGCAAAGCTTGCAACCACTTCTCATTGCCTCCTTGCTAACATACTGACCCAGTCCTCATTATCTCTCACTTAGTAGATTGCCATTCTTGTTCCCCTATAATTTATCCTTCACAAAATGTCCTGATAAGATGTAAAATATGTCATGTCACCCCTCTATTCAGATCTCTCCAAATGATTCCAGATCTGAATATCTTTGTGTGTTCCCTAGATCTTGTTTATGTTCAAAGTGGGCTGAACTTATTAGATTTCATCTACAAGATTCTTTGATCTCTAGATTCTGGTTGGATCCAGCAATGAGAGGAACTAACCAGAAATTTGTGGGAAGAGGAGAGTGAGGTCTAGGTAATCCTCCTGTTTCTGTATGGTCAACAAATGTTGGCTGTTTCCCTTTACTGAAAACCACAGTTGCAGTGTAGCAGCCCACTCCTCACAGACACTCCTGGTGTCTTATAATTACTCTTTCTCATTGCCATCTTAGCCTAGGGAAGTAATGCTGCTCATTGTTGCTAGTACTGTGGTAGTACTCTTATTAAGCTTATTTAACATGTTGCCTACATTTGTAAATTTAAAATTTATTAAAGTATATTTATTTTCCTCAATTTATATATGTCATCTGTTTCCTGTTGAAACTATAGAGAAAGCTTTTGCTGTTCTACTTGGAGTAAACTGATAGGAACTTACAATGACCTACAAAGACACACGTTATTGTCAAATTACTCTAGTGCCCCTGACTTCATTCCCTGTTCTCCCAGGTAGTCCTCATACTCCATGTGCAAACCACAGTACTTGTTCTTTTTTTTTTTTTTTTGACATTTTATGCCAGGAAAAATGCCAACAGTCTCAGATATGCAGATGATACTACTATAATGGCACAAAGTAAAGACAAACTAAAAAACCTCATGATGAGGGTGCAAGAGGAGAGTGAAAAAACTGGTTTAAAACTCAAAATTCAAAAAACTAAGGTAATGGCATTCAGTCCTATTACTTCATGGCAAATAGGAGGGGAAAGAGTGGAAACAGACAGATTTTTATTTTCTTGGGCTCCAAAATCAGTAGATAGTGACTGTAAGTCATGAAATTAAAAGATACTTGCTTCTTGGAAGGAAAGTTGTGACAAACTTAGACAGTGTATTAAAAAACAGGGACATCACTTTACTAACAAAGGCCTATATAGTCAAAGCTATGGTTTTTCCAGTAGTCATGTATAGATATGAGAGTTCAACCATAAAGAAAGCTGAGTGCTTTCAAATTTCAAATTGATTCTTGCAAATTGTGGTGCTGGAGAACACTTTTGAGAGTTCAAAGGATTGAAAGGCGATCAAACCATTCAATCCTAAAGGAAATCAAGCCTGAATACTCATTGGAAAGACTGATGCTGAAACTGAAGCTCCAATACTTTGGTCAGCTGATGTGAAGAGCTGACTTTTTAAAATTAATTAATTTATTTTAATTGGAGGCTAATTACTTTACAATATTGTAGTGGTTTTGCCATACATTGACATGAATCAGCCATGGGTGTACATGTGTCTCCCATCTTGAACCCTTTTCCCAACTCCCTCCATATCCCATCCCTCTGGGTTGTCCCAGTGCACCAGCTTTGAGTGCCCTGTTTCAATCATCGAACTTGGACTGGTCATCTATTTCACATATGGTAATATACATGTTTCAAAGCTATTCTCTCAAATCATCCCACCTTCAACTTTTCCCACAGAGTCCCAAAGTCTGTTCTTTACATCTGTGTATCTTTTGCTATCTCACATACAGGGTCATCATTACCATCTTTCTAAATTCCATATATATGCATTAATATACTGTATTGGTGTTTTTCTTTCTGACTTACTTCACTCTGTATAATAGGCTCCAATTTCATCCACCTCATTAGAACTGATTCAATTGTGTTCTTAATAGCTGAGTAATATTCCATTGTATGTAAGTACCACAGCTGTCTTTTTTAAAAATACCCTGATGCTGGGAAAGATTGAGTGCAGGAGGAAAAGAGGGTAACAGAGGATGAGATGGTTGGATGGCATCACTGACTTAATGCACATGAGTTTGAGCAAACTTCAGGTGACAGTTAAGGACAGGGAAGCCTGGCATGCTGAATTCTATGGGGTTGCAAAGAGTTGGACTTGTCTTAATGACTGAACAACAACAAAACATGGCCTTTATACTTGCTAGTAAATCCATTCACTCCTCCACCTCTCTTATGTCTCCACTCAAAAGCCACCTTCTCTGTGGGGTCTTTCTATGAACACTATTTAAAATGAAAAGTTCTCTCCCAATACTTCTTGTCCCATGTGTCTGATTTATCTAAATCCATAAAACTTACTCTGTATCTTAATTACTTATTAACACTTTACTTTTTCCTGTTTCCTACCACTAGGATGTAAGCCTAAAAGAGAGAAAGAAATTTAATCTGTTTTGTACACTGCTGTGTTTTGAGTTTTTACAAAAGTACTGGGCACAGAGTCAGTCCAGTTCAGTCGCTCAGTTGTGTCCAACTCTCTGCGACCCCATGAACCACAGCACACCAGGCCTCCCTGTCCATCACCAACTCCTGGAGTTCACCCAAATCCATGTCCATTGAGTCGGTGATGCCATCCAACCATTTCATCCTCTGTCGTCCCCTTCTCCTCTTGCCCTCAATCTTTCCCAGCATCAGGGTCTTCTCAAGTGAGTCAGCTCTTCGCATCAGGTGGCCAAAGTACTAGAGTTTCAGCTTCAACATCAGTCCTTCCAATGAACACCCAGGACTGATCTCCTTTAGGGTGGACTGGTTTGATCTCCTTGCAGTCCAAGGGACTCTCAAGAGTATTCTCCACCTAGTTCAAGTAGATCCTCAATATTATTGAATGAGTAAATTAATGGAAAAAAGTGGGAAAAATACAATGAGAGATTTGATAGGAAAGAAAATATTTTCTGCTAATGGTATCAGAAAAGTGATATTTGAACTGTAACCTTGAGAGTAGACATGGGAGATGAGTAGAAGGGTCTTGGGGAATTAACAATCTGAACAAAGTCACACTGATGGAAAAGTATTCAAGAAACATTGTCTCTCAGTTGGACTGGAGTGTTGACTACGTACGCAAAAGCAGAAAAATGTAAGTTGCTGAAGATAAGCTCAGAATAAAGAATGGAGTATCCCAAGTGCAGAGCAAAGCAAACCAAAACAAGTTTCATTTTGTGGAAAATGAGATGCAGATTCTTTGGGACTTGACACGTCATGGTCTAAGTTATATCCTAGAAAGACTGATTTGGTGGTGGTATCCACAAGAGTTTAAATAGGGGGAACTAGAATCACTGAAAGAAACTAGAAAAGCGATTATAAGAAGTGATGAGTCCTGAACCACAGTAGAGATGATAAACACAGAAAGGAGGGCTGTAAGATGTATTAAGAGTTTATTGACCCCTAGAGTAAACAAATACATTATACAGGGTGTTTGGAAGAACTGATCTCTTAATTACCAATTAACCCTGAATCAAATAGTACTTTATTAATTTTTTTACAGTATCACCTGAATTTTGAAACAATAAGCAGGTTTAATTTTTTTCTTCTTGAATTCATTAGCAAAAAATACTCTACAGTACATTGTAGGTAGTGATTATTTACCACAGCTTAGTGTCCTGTCGTTTTGGATTTATTTAACAGCAAGATCACAAATAGAACAGCTGCTGATGAGCACGATGCTGATTCCAGCATCAGCTGTGACTGCAGATAGTGTGAAACAGGGACAGGAGTCCTTAATGTAGGGGTGGCAACCAGGACAGGCATGGTGCAGCTGGGCCTCTTCTCACCCATACTAGGTCATGGGTCATCTGTCATCAAGCAATGCCAAGGGCAAAATTTAATGAAGTTGGATGTGGTGTTGGGACCCCCAGGATTCCAATATTGAAATTCATCTTACAAGTGATGAACAAAATCCTAAAATGCTATCTTTTATAGAACACTGCATCTGTAATGGAGTGGAGATGGAAGTAAGAAAGAGGCATGGCTTTATTACTTTGTACTCAGTGATACTGGTCATAATTAATTTATTTAACAAAACATGAATGGAAAATGTTATGTTCTCATTTTGTTGTTAAATTAAATTAGAGATTCAATAGATAGTTTCTGTCCACAGACACTTAGAGGATAGTAGGTGAAAGAGAAATACAATAAAGTATCATTCAGTAACAGAAGTCTTATGAACAATACGGTCACAGAGCAGGAATATCCAACTCTATCTGGGAATTTCATAGGTTTAAAAACATTTGAGCTGAAGTTGAAGCATTGTGTTGTGTGAACTCTCTTACATGGGGGAGGAAAAGAGCAGGCATTCCAACAGAAGTAACATTAGCAAAGGTATATAGAGCATGAAAATCCATGGCATGTTCAGAAAAGAGTACTTGGTCTGTATGTAGCTCAAATTCTTAGAATTCCTGGGGAAAAGAGAAAAATTTTGAAAGACTTTTGGGAAATAGATGAACAAGTGTTGATGAACAATTGACTCAGGTTGAGAGGGGAAGAGAGATCTCAGATCTGTTTTCATCTTGTGCAACTCAACTAGCATTTAATGTACTTATGATGAATCAGTTCCTTAGACATCTGACTTTGGATTACAGCTCAGAAGGAATCATGGATTATACCTTGAAACAAAGAGAAAAGTCTTGCTTCATTATTATACCAGCTTCTAGAATATCTGAGTTAGAAAGACACATCATGATGCTTGAATTGTATTGATGGGGAAACTATGACATAGTTGGTGCTTTGCTCAGGGTCTCATAGTAAAAGAATTATAGTGTGAATTAGAACTCAGATCTTCTAACTCCATAGATGTTACTGTTTATATACTGTGTAGTTTCAGAAGTAGTCTCCATTTATTTTTTGGCATGGTGAAATATATGAACATATATCACAATAATAAGGTCACTTGGAATTTCTTTGGGTAAAAGACAAGAGTATAAAGCTGTTAGGAAGCAAGACGGTAACTTTTTTTTTTCAATCTAATTTACAAAGTGGTGACCTTGGAATTTGACATTAAAATCAGTTTAGAGAAATTGGAGGCATCAGAGTTGAACTATGAGGAGGCTCCATATAAACTTAATGTATCTTCTCAAAGCTACTGGTACCAGGCAGTGACAGAAAACAGATAAGGGAGAACAGAAAGAAGTAAGCTGTTTAGCTTTACAAGTGAGGAATGCATGTTACAGGAATTAGGTCTAAATAAAGCACAGTTCATGATTCCTTGAGAAGAAAACTTGTACCTTTTAAATATTCTTCCAATTATAACTAGACTTGGATGCTGGTGTATATGTATGTGAGAGAGAAGGGGGTTATTTAAGCATTACTATATAAACCAAGGGCTTCCCAGTGACTCCGTGGTAAAGAATCCACCTGCAATGCAGGAGACGTGGGTTTGATCCCTAGATAGGGAAGATCCTCAGGAGAAGGAAATGGCAACCCACTCTAGTATTCTTGCCTGAGAAATTCCATTGACAGAGGAGTCTGGTGGGCTACACTCTATGGGGTTGTAAAGAGTCGGGCACGACTGAGTGACTAAACAATGACAAAGTAAACCAAAGAAGCATAAAATGTCTAGTCCAACTCCATCCATTTATGGGGTTGGGGGGCTTAGAAGTATGAGATACAGGGGATCAATGACTTGATTATTAATATATAATCATTTCAGTTCAGAGCTAAGACTAGAACCTGGGTTACTTCAAAGAGAGCAATTACCTACTCATCCTTCCTTTTGCAGCAGCTGCTTTTTGAAATAAACTGTCACTTTCGATCTCTTTAGAAGCAAGCCCAGAATAAAAGTTCTATTTTTGGACTCAACTCCAGACCAAGAATATGGCTAACCAGCTCCACTTACCTCATCCATCTGCAGTTTTCAGAGTCTGCTTGCTTCTTTGTGGAGTAGAACAGAAAGAGGGGAGGGGAAGGAAAAGAGAGAAAGAAGAGAGAGATCGAGAGACAGAAACAGAAAGAAAGACAGAGATACCAGGACTACAGATGATATCATTCTTCTCTGGCTTACAGTCTTTCACTAAACGGAAGAAATGTCCTAGCCAGAACAAGTTAGTTAGCTCTCATTTGAGTTGTGGTGCCAGCGGGTTAGCTTATTGGCTTAGGGATGAAGTTAGGAAGGCTAATGACCAATCACTTTCCTTTTCTGAACTTCAATTTATTCAACTGAAAAAGTTTTTTTCTATGTTACAGGACTGGCTCTAAAATATGTTGACAGATTCTTTGATCCTGCCTTCAAGAGCTAAATTCCCCTCTTCTTGAGTTTGGGCTGGACGTTGGGACTCGTTTCTAACCAATAGACTATTGCAGAGATAATGATACATCACTTTGGAGACTGGGTCATAGATGATACTGAGACTCTCTCTGCCTCTCTCTCTGGAATCTCTTCCTCTGGTGTAAGCCAGCTGATGTGGCATATGGATACTAAGTCACCCTACGACCCTACAGGGAGGTCTATATGGCAAGGGACTGAGGCCTCCTACAAACACCCATGTGCCTGCACTTGGAAGTGGATCCTTTATCCTCAGTGAAGCCTACAGATGACCACAGCCCTGGACACACTCTGACAGTAACCTTAGGAGTAACTCTGATTAGGAACCACCCAGCTAAGCCTCTCCCAAATTCCTAACCCACAAAGAGATGTAATCAGTAGGTGTTGTTTCAAGCTTCTATGGGGAATTCATTATATGGCAATGCAAAACAAATAGAGCTATTTTTTTACTTCTTACTTTTTCAGAAATTGATTTTTTTTTTGTAATCTTCAGTGTTTAGAGTCATATGAAATTGTATTGTCTATTCTCTAACTTTTAGGTATGAAAGATTATAATTACTCTATGTACTGTGGTAAGTACCCCAGAATTTAGTAGACTAAGGAGCTTCATTTGGACCTCTTCATTTGCTCAACTTTCTTCTATAATATCATTGTCATCTTCATCCCACTATCAAGCACATGTGCTGTGCTTAGTCACTTCAGCCATGTCTGACTCTATGCAACCCGATGGTCTGTAGCCCACCAAGGCTCCTCTGTTCATGGAATTTTCCAGGCAAGAGTACTGGAATTGGTTGCCATGCCCTCCTCCACAGAATCTTCCCAACTCAGGGACTGAACCCACATCTCTTACTTCTCCTGCATTGGTAGAGGGGTTCTTTACCACTAACACCATCTGGGAAGCCCAAGTAAATAGTTTCCACATTTTACAGCTTCACATTTATTATATAAGTTTACCTTTATGACAATCCAATGAGGTAAATATTATATTGCTCTTATTTTATATATGAGGAAATTAAAAACATGAGAGCAAAAGTGTTTGCTTGAAAATCACACAGTTTATAGGAGAGTTGTTACTCCAATTCAGGTCTTCTGACTCCTATCTAGTATTTTTTCCACTATATCAAGAGCCCATATGATGGAAGTAACCATTCAACTTTATTCCTTAATACCTGACATCCACTCCACATTTTAGCTTTCAAGTATGATATTTGGGGAATTTTATATATCATCTGTCCCTTTTTTATTACTGGGGTTTGTGAAAAAATGAATGGGTTCATTTATTCTTTTTTTTTCTCCTGACACTTCTTAAAAGTCATCAAATTGTTTTGCTTATAGCCAAGTTACTACACCTTCAACACTTTCCTGTTCTAGATGACAGATCACATGTTCTGGCCTTCTTTGTCTATGCACTTAAGTAATTACATTGGTGATTTTTATAATGTTATCATCTGCATTGGTTTTCCTCATATATTATATAATTTCATTTTAAGATATAAGAATAAAAGACTCAAGTCTTAATATGTGGGAATGAGTTTTAAGTTTTTCATTTTAAGGGAAAAAATTGTCTAGTGTATCAGGATTTTTTAACCTCTTTACGCCAAATTTGTAATATGTCACTATTGATTTTTCATTGAAATATTTGCAAACATTGTACGGACAACTTGAGGCAGTTATCCTTTACAAGATTTTATATATATATATATATATATATATATATATGTGTGTGTGTGTGTGTGTGTGTGTGTGTGTGTGTGTGTGTATAAATCATTTTGGTAGATGTATCAGTCTGGAGTAAGCTCAGTTTTTAAAAAGATGTTCAATTCTGGTTAAGAACCATTGTCCAAGGTATGTTTCAAAATATGACACCAAATTACAAATTGTGCTTGGTGCCCAGTTGCTTCAGTTATATCCCACTCTTGTGATCCCATGGACTGTGACCCATTAGGCTCCTTTGTCCATGGGATTTCCCATGCAAGATTACTGGAGTGGGTTGCCATTTCCTTCTCCGGGGGGTCTTCCTGACATGGGGATTCAAACGTATGTCTCCTGCACTGCAGGCAGATTCTTTACTGACTGAACTCCCAGGGAAGCCCAAATTATAAATTATTCACAAGCATATGACACAGTTTTAGACAATAGAAAAGCAGTAAGTTGTTATGTATACCTTTGTGTCTTAAATGAAAAATACATCAAAGATTGTATCTTGAGGTTTTTTTTTTTCAATATGGCAATAGAGTGTTAATGGTCTTATTACCTGAAGTAGGATAAAAATAGCTCATGATCTGAGTTCAGTTTATTTTGAATCTTTTTGCTTCCTTTCCATGCACCCATTTCAAAGAACATTCTTTCCATTTAAATATTTTTAAGTGTTTTTAAGTTGTCCCAAATAAAAAACTTGTAAATTATTCTCTGAAGATTTGGAATGTGTCAATAGTGTCCTCACCTCACTAGGGCATAAAACCTCTTCTTTGTTCAATATTATAACATATAACCAAATTTTATATATATATATATATATATGTATATATATGTATATATATATATATACACACACACACCTATACATGTATAACAATCACTTCAGTGTACAGCAGAAATTAACAAAACATTGTAAGCCAAGTATGGTGGTAGTGGTTTAGTCACTGATTAATGTCCGAGTCTTGTGATTCCATGGACTGTAGCCCACCAGACTACTCTGTCCATGGGATTTCCCAGGCAAGAATACTGGAGTGGGTTGTGATTTCCTTCTCCAAGGGATCTTCCTGACCCAGGAATCGAACCCATGGCTCCTGATTGCAGATGCTTTACCAGGGAGCCACCCAGGAAGCCTAAAACCAACTACGTTTAAATGTAGGAAAAAAGTTTCTTAAGCATCAATCTTTACCACTCCCAAAATAGCACTTTTTTATGATAAAATGCTATTTCACGATATTAGAAGAGTCATATAAACATTCAGATTTTAGTACAGAGAATCCAAATCATAGAGCAGATGCCTAGATAATAGTAGACTTCATAAAGTACACATTAGCATTAGTCTCTTCCTTCATCTGAGCTTTAACATGTTCAGCTTGAATTCCCTATTTAGCTTTTCAGATAAATGAATAAGTGATGCTTTCTAATGACTGTGTTACATGCTCTGCTGTGTTCTAAATGTCTTTAATTCTTCTGAGGGTTCCTGAATATTCAAAAATGAAATGGCTCATTGGCAGATAGTTTGAGCATCACATTCTTAGAGAACTAACTGAATGGAAATTAACCAAATACAGAAACTTAAAATTTTTCAATTTTTAAGAATGCTTCCCCTTAATTAGAAGCTATATTTATTGTGCATTTCTTCAGTAATTTTTCTTTGGGGAACGTTTAAATGCAAGGTCTACACTTTTCTGTACACTGTTGTTTTTTTTTGTTTTTCTCCAACAGCAATCTGACTTGACAGGTTGGCAACCTGAGGTAGGGTGTTGGCAGCAAAGTCCTTTTATTCCTTCATTACCAAAGTATGTGACATATCTCAGTTTGTAGGTCTCTTGGCTCTTCAGGCAATCTCAGTATCCCATTCTTAGACACAGATAATGTTATGTGTTTTCCAAGCTCTATTTCATTCTTCTTTCCAGGAACACAGGAAGACTGCATTTTCCAGCCTTCTCTATGACTAGATCAGTATGTGTAGCTAGTTCTGGCCAATGAATTAAGAAAGTACCAAGTATGATAATTAGTCTGAAATATAGAATAACAGGCTGCCACACATTTCAGGTTGCAATGCTAAAGAAAGTAAGCCTTTATGCCTGGACAAGTAGCATATATAAGAAATGTCTTGTTATATGAAGCTACTAAAATGTTGAGGTTATTTGTTAGCACAGCATTGCTTATGTGATTCTGATAATTATATATTATAAGCTACAGCAATCCTATCAGATTCCAAATGTCAGTGTTTGATGTTTTGTACATTAGAAATATATTCCATTAGCTACTCATTTATTCAAATGTCTCCTCGTGCTGAGGCAACTCTAAGGGTTAAACTTGCCCTATATTTTCATCTATAGCCTGTAAACACCTATAGCTTATTAAAAGGATGATTCGTAGTCCTCCTTGGCTGGAGAAAATCAGAGCCTACAAGGGTAAAAGAGGTGTTAAAGAGAGATAAAAATTACTGTTTCTTAAGCTTTTTTGTAAATCAGAATCACCTGGGAAGTTTATTCTGAGTGCAAATCTGCTCCACTCAAGAGATCCTCATATTGCATAGGATCAAGAAATATGCATTTTAATATGAAACCAAAATTGACTCTCATGTGGATGTATCTAGGAATACACTTTAAGGAACTTTAGAGTAGACTCTAATAGAGGCTATCTCCTTTTATAGCCTGAGTAGTATAAAAATATGATGGGGTTTGAAAGAATTATCATAGGTAGTTGTTTGATGCATAGAATACTTTATTTGATTATCAAGGGCCTAGACAATGTCCAGTACTTAATAAACCAGTCTCTCTGGAGTAGGGGCTTCACCTGAGATCTTCACCTGTAAGATGCCCTTCTCCAAACAATTTTTAGACACAAAGGTTTGAAAGAAGTGCCATAGGGATTGTTTGTCCTTCTGCACACATCTTTATGATTAGTTCAATTTATTATTCATAACTTTTTCAAAAACATTAGTTTAGTAACATTAGTTTACTAACCACCTCAGATCTTCACACAGGAAGTAAATATATTATTACCAGAGATTTTACTAATTATAAGAAGAAGTACTTGTAACTCATGGTGTAAATGATAGTTCCTAAAATATTATATTCTATTTTCAAGATGAACAGTGAACATATTTTTATTTTCCATAAAGAAAAATACAAATTATCTATTTGGGGAGAAAATTATAATACGATCATAGATTCTAAAAAACAAAATTATTCTACTTTTTAATACTTAAATGTTATAATATTTTAAAGTGAAATTATAGAAACCATAATATGAGAAGGTCAGTTGTCACACCACATACTTGATATGACATTTAATTTGCTGTGTATGGGTTAATATTAACTGCCTTTTTGATTGGAATGTATAACAGTTCAAGTTAAATAGTTCTAATTAGGTGGCTTTGTAAGAGGAATACTTCCACTTGAGTCTTACAAGAGTAGTCCTACAATCGGCACTGGGTCAGTGGTCAGAAGCCCAGATTAGAAGCCCAACTCTTGCTAATTGATTGAGTGTCATTAGGAAAGTCACTTAATCTGGATAATATGTTCCTGTTCTGTACTGCTTTTGTGTTAAAAAATGATGTAATAAAATCAATTTGTAAGCCATAAATAATTATGCAAATGGAGTGGTTTCACTATGGATATAAAATTGGCCAACAATTATTGAGCACTTACAATGTGCCAGACACTGTGATATGAACCTACATGAGTTATACAATTTAATACTCACAAAGTCCAATAAGTTTAATAATATTATCTCTGTTTTAGCTCACAGGAGATGGAGACCCTTAGAGCCCATGGTAAAATAGGAGAGAAGCGGGTCTCATATTTATCTCTACTTAACTTGAAACTTATTCCTGAAAAGGAAATATTCCTGTGTAAGTGAAATCCATTTAACCTACAGCCATATCAATTGAGTCAGGAATCTGCATGACCCATGAGGAAATATTTTTCTCCTTATTCACCCCACTGAAATGTCTTGTACTGAACACTACATTCAAGTGTACCGTGTTGGGTCAGGAAATAATCATATAACCTCCTTGCTTTTCTCCATACAGTACAAGTATGGTCTATGATCTGTCCGAACATCTTTTAGATTTTGGCTATATGCCAAAAATCATAACATTTTATTGGTTACATTGTGCTTATATTGTCAATGGATATTGATACTGACCAAAACTGAGCTTTTGAGATTATCCAGCTACACATTCATAGTAAGAGTTCATGTTTAATTTTTCATGCCTCTGCCACTAGTCTTTTCAATTATTTTCTTCACTTAGGAAATAATTTATAAATGACAAAAGTAATCTATCAGTTTTCCCAAACATATTTTATGGTTTGAAACACTGTGCTAATAAGGAATAAGACTGATTACAGATAACAGCATTCTCTCTCTACTTGGGATTTGGAGCAACTTACATTAGCCACTATTTAACAGATTTAGAGAGAAACTACCATCTGTCTTCCAAGTGAAGATTCCTGAACATACATCAAGAATGGATTAATCTCTTTAAGAAGGCCTGCAATGAAGAACATGAGTTGCACACTGTCATTTACTGCTGGGTGTTCAGGTGGGGTGGCCTGTCCTTTCCTAACTGTAAGTTTCTTGTTGAGTCCTATTTACTCTGGAGAGCCCTATTCCCTCATCTTATTTCTGCATGAAAAGGATCTAATCGCTTCTTGTTTCAACAGAGTTCTATATTTCTTTCCAAGGGGAGGAGTGGGATGAAAACTCTGGTTTCTTTCTCCGGCCCTCGTTCATTATTAAAAACCGAGAAAGGCTGACGTGCACTGGGCCATAGCTCATGAGGAGTCATGTTTGTGTGCTGAAGTGAGTGCTAATGTCTGGTACCACCTTTGCCTCCTTTTACTTTGCTCCTGTTCATAAGCAGTAGATTGTGCTTCTAATTTTCTTACAGTAAAACCACCATGCAGGGACCCTTTACCAGACTAGATGGAAGACACGCTATTTCCAGCTTTTTCTCCTTAATGGAGTGTTGGGTCAGTTCAGCCCTATTCTGAGTGTCTGGATGTCTTCAGTTTGGGGAGGGAATAAATGTTTTCCATTATTTCCTTGGGGCCAGTCTGTGTTCTTCAGTCTCAATATCACCAGGGTTATTTGGATACCCATTCGACACATTCTTTTTGAGTGAATACTTTAGCTCTGAAATTACAAATTAGTGGCCCTTTGGGTGAATATGTGCTTATGTGTTTAGGTTGTTTCTTTTTTTTTTAAAGTTGTTTCATAATTGACAGATTACTTAAAAATCTAGACTTTGAGATTCATTTGAAAAATGATACACTTTCAACACTGGGGCTTAATCATTGACAGGAATCAAATGAAACAGAGTGAAGGATGGTCCTTTTAAAAGAAATATATACTTCACCTCCAGGCTTAATTATCTCTATTTTCTCCCTGACTTGGAAATCAAATGCTATGTGCCTTTTATGATTGTATTAAAATATTTAAAGAGATATTTATCTCTATCTATGTCCATATACACATGAGTACTAGAGGAAGAACATTGTATTATACTTATATGTGGCCCTCTTTTCTCCTTTTTCTTACATTTTGACCCTTGTAGGCACTTGAATGACTATCCTCAGAATTCCAAATGAGAAGAAGGGATGGATGGACCAAACTCTACCCTAACCCCTAACCATACTGAATTTTTCAGCTGTCATTTCTAAAATTATAAGGATATTTTTGTATAGCTCTTCATTTCCTTTGAGACATTTTCTCATTCTCTTTTGGCCCTTTCCTAGATCATTCCTAGAAAGAAACTAAAGACACATCTCAGCTTTCCTAGTACCCAAACCAAATCTCAAATTCCTTAGAGAGAATAGTCTTCAGATATGAATGTAAAAGCCATAAAAAAGTAGAAGGGAAAGAGAGAGGTAAAAATTTGTTAGTACAAATTAAATCACATAAAAATATAACTTTATTGATGCTAACAACTTTAGGCAGTTTAGAGAACACTAGTTTACAGTGAGACAGAACACTATGTATCCCTGTGTGAGAGTACTTGGTTCTTCCTGGGAAAATGTTCTGTAGGTTTCCCATTGAGCCTGTTCCTACAGCTTCCACCAAAATTGAAACTGACTTCTTTCCATGATGCTCCCTCGAGATGCACATACCCTGTTAAGTGTCATAGCCCAAGTACACCTGACTGACTTATAGTATGAGGTTGGTCAACAAACTCAAAGGAAACACTGAAATTCTTTGCTCTGTTTAAAACCATGGGGTAAGAGAGAGGATCAAACTTTAGGCAACTTGCACATACTGACCTTCTAGGGCCCAAGAAGAGTGTGCTCTTCTGAGACCATTAGAGGCAATAAATCTGGATTCAGGTCCTTCAGGTCTTTTGTCTCCTAGAAATAAATAGTTTTTAAAAATCAATAAAGGGGACACAACCTGATAGTCCATTAGATGATAAAAATGTCAATTATTCCCATAGGTTCATGACACATAATGGGCTGGTAGAAATAGCAGCCACCACCCACCACACAGTAATTATAGGATATAAAAGTCATTGTTATTGGATAAATCCGTGAAATGGTGAAGAGCAAGGGCTGAAATCTGGGGAGCAGGGGGTTCCAATCTGGTGCCATTTTGTATCCATTGAGTTTCTGACTCTTGGGGAACAGGCTTACAGAGGTGTGTCTCCCACTGGGGCTGGGTATGGATCTCTGCCCGGCTCTTGCTCCTAAGCTGACTCTCTCCTTCACAGTAGGTGACACAGCACCGGCAGGCTGCAGAGGGCTTCCCTCTGTGCTTGGACATCGTGTCTGGGCCCGGAGAAGCGCCTGCAGCTCTCCCTGAGCTCTGGAGTTCTGGGGGCTCTTTCAAACGACTTTTCCTCCTTTGAACGTGGTCCAGACTGATGTCAGACTGGGAAGAGCAGCTCTCATTCCAGCCAGAGCTGGCACTCAGACTTCTCAGTGGAAGAGCCAGTCTCAAGGCCTTCCAGAATTTAGAGCCAGAATGTTTGGACTTTTCTCCCTTCCAGCTCACAAAAGATACAGACTCCTTCAGCTGTAGGATGCTTGGGTGTGGCTGCTCAAGGGGACGATACTCAACCACAATGAGCTTGGTGGCAATGGAGTTCTGGCACATGACACCCAGTTTGAACTCTAGCATGCTGATGCTCTTTTCTGTCACATAATCTGGGCTCAGCACAACAATCATCCTCCGGCTCCTTTGAATGAAGTCAAAAACTGCTTCCACTGTATCTATAGGAAAATGAAAGATAGGACAATGCCTAGTGAAAACATACAAGTTTCAGTTCATTGTTGACAGTCTTAGGGAGGACAGGCAATGAACACTTGGGAATACAAGATCGAAGTGTTAAATAATCTACTCCAGTAAGGAATCTCATTTACACTATTCTTATTGTTACAGTGTCTGCTACCTTCAAGGATGAGGAAGTAACCACCTCTAAAAGCAGCTAATTTCAGCTCTACTTGTAAATAATTTCTCGTTTTGAAAAGTTGTTTCCTTGTACTTTAGTGGTCTTAGATCTAACATTTTAAAATACTTTAAGTATTTCATAATTATTGTGATCTCATTGTATTTTTTTCCTCATCTCTAGATTAAATAACTTCATGAATTTTATATCTTATTCTCCATATGAATTGGTAACAAGTCTCTTCCCTTTTTTTACTGATTTTTTTTCTTAATACAATTCAGTTTATGTATATATATATGTCACCTAAGAGTATTATCATGAACAGGACTGAACATAATGCTCCAGACACAGTCTTATCAGCAAAGATCTACAGGGCATTACTAGCTCCTAGGATCCACACAGTTATAGCTCTTGATACTTAAAATTTTGGGACATATCAGAGAGTTCATAGTAGTGACTGTGATGTCAACCAAAATTCCCTTTCTTTTTCTCTGTATGTCAAGAATTGGTCTGAGTAACAATTAAAGAGGCAACAACAATGACAACAATAACTGGTAAAAATCAGCCAATTAGACTTCTCACCAAGCATTCAATTCCAATAGTTTTTGTGGTGAATTTGGGCAAAACCTAACAAAAGCTTCTTGAGATAAACTCCATGCTAAACTCATTGTGAGATTTAGGAGCTTAAACAGATTTTCTGAAGGAAATTCCAAACTTGTAAATTGCAGCTGTTGACAACTCTGAAAACACACGCTGTGAACAGACCACGAGATTGAGCACCTACGCTTTTCAGGCCAGGAGTGAAGCACTGAGGGAGAAACTTCTCAGTCTGTGAAGACAAGCTGAAAGTTTGCAGTGAATTGGATGATGAATTTGACAGAGAATGAAGGAGCTTTGCTCTCTACCATATTCTTTCTTTCCAACTGTTGAATATAACATGAATTTGAAGGAAAACCAAAAGAGATGTGCTCAGTGTTTAAGAACTTGTGACTGGCTTTATCAAGAGCACAAAGTATTTTAGTGACTTTTTGCTTCAATCTTATCTTTTTGCTTCAATCACTTTTCTTCAAAGCCTGTTTGTGTGTGTGTGTATCTGTGTGTCTTGGTAACTCCTTTTTCTTTCCTATCTTATTCAGAATCTTATGTTTCTACCTTTCATAAAACCGAGGATGCAAGTTTAGGAAGTCTACTGTTTCTCCTGTATCATGATGAATATGATATAACCCTAAGATAACATGGATAATTTTTCAACAAAAGGAACTCGGGCACTCAAATTGCATGTGTGTAGGGAGGAGGTGTGTAACTCTGTGTATGGTTCATTTCTAAATAGTCACTTTAGGAAAATGTTTGTTCTGTCCAAAGGGGGTACCATTGTTGAAAATAAAACATTGTCTTAGACCCTCTAAAAAATTGTCTTTAAAACCTATGGGTTTTTTTTTTTAATTTGTTTTTAATTTTGGTAATCCACTTAAAAGTCGAGGATTTGCCTTTTAGAGAGGGTAATGCAAAAAAAAAAATAAATAAATAAATATGAATGGTGGAATTCCAGACATTGAGGAATAGATTAGAAGATAGTTTTCAGATAAGAGTTGGTCTATACTTCGGCCTCTTCATATAATACTTTGAAGGAAACCGCCTCCTTTATGGCCTATATTAATATCTTCCGTGCTGTTAAATTTCATATTTGAGGATGTTAATTATAATTTTTTTAATGATGACTATTATTTGGAGGGGGCATCTTAAATTAGGTTGTTTATTCTGTTTGGCTCAAAAAAAAAAAAAAAGAAGAAAACCTGAGGTGTGGCTATAGATTGATAAGGCCAGTTTTTTTGTGTGTGGTAATAAATTGGGTTTGGAGTGACAGTTTCTGATCTAGAACTCTTCACTACTCTAGAATAATCTTGCCTATAAAAGTTACAATATCCTTGGTATTAACTTGGGAGTAGAAAGAAAACTAAAACAAAACTAGGACTGTAATTTTGTTCTTTAGCTGGATTATTGATATATGAGAGTGTATTAAACCTCTCTCTCTCTTAAAACTTGAAGCACAGATTTTAAAAAATGGGGGCATCTAATTTGAAAGACTAATCTGAATTCAAATACTGGTTTCTCCATTTATCTTAATAAAATAATCATTTATTTTAGTATCTTTAAAGTTGGAATTCATCTATCTATAAAATGCATATAATGAGAACACATTTGTAGGGTTGCTGGACAATTTATCGATACCTATAGGTCAATGTCTACTGCATGTTATGCTTCTGAATTAATCACCTTGATTAAATTATTATTATTCAATGTTTACTGAGCACAATATTAAAATAAGGTATAGACTAATATTGATTCCAAATCAACCCCTAATGGGAACTTAAGAGGATTAACTTAAACTGTGGATTCAAAGTTTTAAAATTCTGTGTATTCAGTTTAAAATAAAAGTGGATAATATACTATTGGAATATTTAGTTAGCCCATTGCTAAGAATACTTCATATCCCTTGAGTAGAAACAGAGAAATAGATAAGTTGCTGAATGCGTCTCCTGTTGTATTTCATGGTTACTTGTGTCAAAGACCTAATAACCTCAGTTGTTGTTCACTCAGTTGTGTCCAGCTCTTTGCAACACAATGGAGTATAGTCTGCCAGCCTCCTCTGTCCATGAAATTTTCCAGGCAAAAATAGGCTGGAGTAGGTTGTCATTTCCTTCTCTAGGCAATCTTCCTGACCCAGGGATTGAACCTGCATCTCTTGCATTGGCAGGAGGATTCCTTACCTCTGCATCACCTGGGTGCTTATATCTCCAAAGACAGTGATACACATTATGTTACAACTCTGTTTTAAAGTTGTTTCTTAAATGAGTAAGGATTGCTTTTTTTGTAACTTCCATGCATTGATCCTAAGTCTACTCTTTGGAGACTAGTTTGAAACAGGGAAATTTTTTGGAGGAAAATTTTTACTAAGCAAACCAGTTAAGTTATAGAGGCCCAATAAATATTCTTGGAATAAATAAGATTTATTTAAAAAAGCAAGAAAGCTCCCTTTTACTACAGACTTAATATTAACTCAAAAGAAAATGTCTTTTCAAATATTTATCACTGATTTGTTTGAAATAGAAATGAATATCTGATTCAAATGATCACCTGTTAACTAAAGCCAAGGCATTGTTAGTTGATCTTTTTTAAGGCAACTGCTTTTGAGTTGAAAACCTATAAAAGGTAAGCTATTACTGTTAACTGTCCAAGTTTCAAGTTGAACAAAAAGAAATAGTGTGTCTCTATTTTAAAACTCTCTTCTTTCTCTCTGCCTTTCTTTATTCTCTCTTTGTCTCTATTCCTCATCTTTTCCTCCATCTCATCCTCTCCCTTTGCCTCTTTCTCTCCACATCCATTCACGTGTGCACATGCACACACAGACACACACAGATGTCTGGTATATTAGGTCAATCCATTGTGCTTAAGGAACTCTTTTACTCAGAGGTAAAGAAAATGTTGAGTTGAAGTTCCCAGTTTTTTTCAGATTTTTATCAGAAAGAGAAAACTAATGTCCCTTAAAACATTTCTTTTTCTAAGTGTGTCATTCTTTTTATTCTCATTTCTTATGCCCAAACATGAAAAATACATAAAACACATGCACAAAATAAAATTCAATGGTGAAAATAAATGGTTTATTTTTAAAATAAACAAATTTACAAATCAAATGGAAAATGGAAAATACAAACATTTATGGATAAAATAAAAAAGATAGTCTTAAAATATGAAAAACCTATGGAAAGAAAATAGATAATTAACAAGTGGAGTGAAACTTTTGTTCCCCAATACAATGGAGTACTTGTTTATTAGAATACTAGGGAATCATCCAAACTACATTGCAGAAAAAATTAAATTATTTTATAGGATTATGTAATTGGACACTCTATATATCATGTCTTTTTGTTTGTTTGTTTGTTTAATTGGGTGCAGAAGGTCTTTATACCATATATCTAAAACCTTTGAGATTTCTTTTTAAACATTGGATACTTTAGTTTTTAATATTAGAGAGTGATTTCTCCTTGCTCTCCAATGTATGTTTCTCCTTCTCTCTCAAATATTCTGTACTGGGCATCTTCTGGATCATAAAACAAACAAACAAAAAAGAACTCTTGAAACAAAATTGTCTTAGGATGAGATATCATTTTGATTTGAGTTGCTTTAGATTTTTAGCATTTGAAAACGTTCAGTAGCGAATACAGTAATGTAAATAGAACAAAAGTTATCTAGAAGTTTCTAGGGGTACCAAACATCATTTAGCACAAATATGAAATCCAAAAGTGCAAAAAGATGCTGCATTGGCAAGAGAATGGCCCCTTGATAATGGGGCTGTCCCTCATCTACCTAAAGCTCATTCTTGAATTGAAATTCAAATCTTATCTGGGGTCAGTTCTCCTCTGGTCTTGTGATGAAAGGGTTAATAGAAGGAGTAATTGTGCTTTGTAATGATGAAAAGCATTAACAAAGCTAAAAACATT
Source organism: Bos javanicus (assembly GCF_032452875.1). Lineage (NCBI taxonomy): Eukaryota > Metazoa > Chordata > Mammalia > Artiodactyla > Bovidae > Bos > Bos javanicus. Next base: position 76,856,360 of record NC_083868.1, read on the forward strand.
AGATCCAAGATGACCCCCATACCATAGTTTTATAGTCAATGATTCATGAAGCTTTTGTTTTATTTAAAATAAAAACTCCTCCATAGAAAAATGATTTCTTAAATAGACTTTAGTAATCAGAAGGACACAAATATAGGAGATAAGTTTAGAATAGTTTATCAACATTCATACTACTAAGATAAGAATTTCCTTAAATTATGAATTATTATTTTTCATAGGACACCCAGGCTCATTTATAGGTATTTTTATTTTCTTTTCCTTTCTTACTTAAAAGTCCAATAGAGATTTATCTCTCCAAGAGTTGAGCACTAAGATTAACATAATTTCTAAGTATGTGTGCTCAGAATATAGTAGATGGTCAATTAATGCTAGAGGGCAGGCTAGTGCTTAGCAGTGACCATGGAAGCTCTGTGCAAAACAGACCCCACTGCACCCAGATCAACTGTGGCAGTAGTAAGTTATTGTTACTAATTTAGGGAGGGCAGAAGTTAACAACAACTACTCTGGGAGCTGTAAATTCACAAATATTATTAATGTGCAGAAAACAGTGACATAAAAATATTACAGTAAAAAACATAATTTAAAAACTGGATAAGAGTTCCAGTACTTTGTAATATTGTGCCAATGGCTATTTAAAGTCATATGTGGATATATATACATATATGTGTGTGTAGTGTGTGTATATATATAAAATTCATGTATGTATGTGTGTGTATATGTAATTCATGTGTATATATGCAATATATATATATAATTTTGTGTGTATATACATATATATTTTTAAAAAATCTATATGTAACATAGATATTCACCACTCTGTAAACCCTGGACTTAGTTTTTACTTTTCCAAGTCTTAAGAACAGTAAAGTTTTACTTATACAAACTAAAACATGTTTAGTTGACAGTGACTTTTCAGTCTAACTTGTTTGAAGTGAGTGTTATTAACTTATCAGTGAATCAAATATGAAAACTACTCAGGGTCCAGTTAATACTTTTAGAGTATTAATGCTAAAAGCACTCTCAAGGTCCCTAAGTCTAACTTTAACACTTTACAACGGGGAGACAGAAACAAGTAAAGAGAAATTATTTTCCTAATATTCACATTAGCAAAGCTAAGATTAAAAGACAAATTGACAAACACCCTGTTCTGTGCTTTTCTTATAAGACAGAAAATGCCCTTGAAAGCTTTTTGCTCTTCTTTTACTCAATATTAGCACCAGTAAGAGAAGCTTCCTCTCCAATGAATCATGTGCGGAGCCACCTGCATGCTCTGAATGACTGACCCAAAATGCAGGAGGTAGGGAGATGGAGTGATGGATATGGGTCAACCTACAGATAATTGGCAGTTTACTGTAATAAAATATTATTTCATAGTTTTCAAGCTGACAAATATGATACCAACTACCTGAGATAGAGTGCATGGGGTGGTGGGGGGAGATGACAGGACACAATGTGGGAAAGCCCTTTAAGCCAATCATAAGGAACGTTTACAGTCATCCTGCTTTATAACATCATAAATGGTGTTGGTCTTGCTGTGAGAGTGTCTAGTATAGTAGGATGAGCAAAAGAGTTAATTTTCCTTAGCAAAGATAACTTTAGGCCCTGATTGTCTTTTAAGGGATGAATAAAAAGAAAAGAAAATTATACTTGAAACTCTTAAGTATTAACAAGGTCATTACCTTGTTAACAGATGACTCATCTATAAGGGTTCTTTAAATCAATAACAAAGGCTTCCTCATAATATTAAGATTATTCCAAAAAAAAAGAGAGAGAGTGAGAGTGAATGAATAGATATGAACAGGAACAAGAATGGAGGATGCAGAAGGGAATTTTGCATCACCAATTCTTGCAAAAAATGGAGTGACCTCAGGCACTGGCAACCAGTGGTGGCATGATCATTCTAAGCCTTGGTATTGCCTGAGGAAGCAGAACAGCTCTTCTACAGTAACCCTGAATTTATCTCTATGGGGAGGCTTCCACAGAATTTGTTTCTGTCCATGAACAACACACTGGGAATAAAGCAGGGGAATCCTTCTTTCTTGGAGTATTGCTGGATCTTTTCATCCATCATTCACTGGCTCTTTCATACATTTTTCAAGGATGAATAAGTGAGACCCTGCTCGCAACTTCTAGACCACCTGGGGCTTTTCTTCACTGGCATGGCCACCTGCAGCTGCTTCCAGAACCTGCCCTGTGGATACTTGGATTTCTCCCCTTTCCATTTAATGACCGTGAGCACCGTCTTAGCCCTCTTCAACTCTTTCACCTTCGTTTCCTTCACAGCTTTGTACTGCACTAAAATGACGTTGATGCTGCCTCGAGAGGCCATGTTTTCTAGGCCAGCCTTGAGCTCCAGGAGGGCTTGGGTTCCCTGGAGCACGTAGTTGGGGCTTAGGACAACCAGGAGGCGTCTGCTTTTCTGAATGAAGCTCAAGGTCTCATCTGTGACAACTGGGAAAGAAAACACCATGGGCATTAGCGATGGCCAAGAACTCCCTCAAAGTATGGGGCTTGAGGAGCAAGTGAAAAGAAATTAGCATAATAGTTTGAGAATTGGGGTGAAACTTTGATTAACAACATTTAATCCTTAGACCAATTGCTCTCTTCAGAAAATGTCCCTCTCTTCAGGGAGAATAGAAACTGAATGCACATATTCCAACCCTGAAGGAATTCCAAACAAGCATAAAGCCAAAATGTATTCCTATGACCTTGGTCTTCAGAAGCATCATTTGGGACATGAAGAATGTGTGGGTAGTACTGAAATCAATTTCTTCAAACTGTGTGGTATATTTTGGCCCAGTAAAATCAGGTCTTGAGCCCTTTCTCCCCAAAGAGACCCATGTATTAACTCTCTACTGCCTGTGAGTATTACAAAAAATACATTATAGTGCTAAATCATAGAAATTCCCTTTTCACTAACACAGAACAGCAAGAGTAAAACACTTATTTTTTGGTAGTCCCTCTCTACTGTCAGGCACCTCCCAGACACACACTATTCTATATCACTGGAATAGGAACTTAAGAAAATCTAGCCAGTTGAATGGTATTTTGACTGGAATCACATTCTCAGCTCAGCTTTCTATTCTGCTCTGCTCTGGAGTCTAAATTAGTCCCTGAATCTTTCTCCTTAAACTCCTATCATTACTAAGAAGCCATGTGTTTCAGCAGCTGCTAGCTGATGCGTGTGCCTTCACTGGCAAGCAAATGGTTTCTTCAGGTCGAAAAAGAAGCAGCAGCAGGGGAAAATGGAAATGCTGTATAATTTTATTCTGTTGTCAAGGGTTCTGATTAGTTCCTGTCACTAAATTCTTGGGAATAATCCATCTCCTCGAGGTTGCTTATCAAGGACTGAATAATCCTTTCCCTGGGGTTCAGATGGAAGGCAACTCCAGGGAACGCACCAGTGTTGTGCAAAGCCATCTCAAGGTTTACCATACTCCCCACTCCCCCGAGCAGTCATTTTGCCCTTTAATCTTCACAGGTACAGAGGCAATGGGGAGAGAGTTGAAATTAAAATAGCATGTGCAGCCTAGAGGAAAATCCAGGAATAAGTAATTGTCCACTCCAAGCACTGTTGCTGATTGACTGTGTGTAAGCAGGGAAAGAGACCTAGAGGGAAAGAGGACTGAGTAAAAGCAGCAGGGAGAATGCAAAAGACCACAAAAATCAGTCATCAAAAGCAAAATGCAAGAGTAATTATAAAGAACTTGAATTCTGCAAAGAACTATCAATCCCTGCTGGAGTCTTACATTGTTGTTATACTGTGTATCTTCACATAACTGTTCAGATAGTAGTAAATATCAGTTGAATGACTTATGGATGAATAATTAGATGAATAAATTATTTAAGATTTTAAGCTTCAAAATGAGTGGGATTTGTCCTTTATCTATATAGTCAAGTCAGCATTTTCTGGCAAAATTATGCTGAAAGAGATATCTCCTACAGAAGGGAAGCATGATGGACTTTTGGATGATGATTTTGGACATAAGGTGATCCCACTAATTCAAAATAAGCATAAAAATTAATGTCTATTCTCTCTCTCAAATTATCAATATAACTAAGAAATATACCAAGTGATTAATGTAAACAGGATTTAGGGGAAGAAAATAAATTAGTTTGTTGTAAAGATTAGAGATATTAATGCATTTTAACAGTACAGAGTTTAACAGTGGGTTTATGAGTGCTATTATGCATTTACAAAAGAGACTTGAATGTAGCATCACTTTATGTGTTACTGTCTGGATCTGAAAATTAGAGGTACATTTTATTTTAAATCATTCAGCATTTCAATCTTTTTATACCTATTAGGATATACTGGCCTTTGTAAAATGTTAAACTCATTTCAAATGTGTAATTTGATATGAAGGAAGAAACAGACACAAGGAAAGAGGAGATTTGAGCAGCATTGGTTTGCGAGAAAACAAGAATGAAAAAAAGGAAGGAAAATATTCTAATTACTATCAGTAAGTAATATAAGGGAGGATCCCATGCACTTTCTTCTGCACCTCACTTTTTGCAAAATCGAGTAAATCTCATCTGTATACAAATGTTTTAAACTCACTTTTTATGAAAAAATTCTAGGCAAATTAGTTAAACCTTCTAAAAATCTAAATGCAAGTAAACAAAATGTTTAAAGCTATGGCTCTTAGCAGAGCTCCAATGCACTCTGCATCTGCACTTTTCTGACATTGTTTTTAAAGCTTACTGGGGAAATATTTTAAAACCATAAACTGCACTTGAATAATCTACATCTTACAATGTAGAATTATTCCTGTTGTTGTTGTTTAGTTGCTAAGTCGTGTCTGATTCTTTGTGACCCATGGACTGTACCCTGCCAAGATCCTTTGTCCATGGGACTTCTCAGGTAAGAATACTGGAGTGGATTGGCATTCCTTACCTATGGCATCTTTCCAAGCCAGGGATAGAACCCACATCTCCTGTGTTTCCTGCGTTGGCAGGCTGATTCTTTACCACTGAGACATCTGGGAAGACCATATTTATTCCTAGAGAGTCTCTATCTATTACAAAATGAATTGGACATTTAAATGTCCAAAGATGTCAACATAGAACTGTGCCATGACTCTTACGTGTGACCTGAAGCTTCAGGTCTACTCTGCCTTTCAGTGTAGCATCACCTGTACCCATCTGAAATACCTACTTCCCCCAGGCAGACTGTCTCGATCAAAGATGCACAGCTTGTATCCAAATTCATTCTCCAAGACTCCACGGAGGGTCAGTAATACAAATTCTTCTTCTTCAGCATTCCTTGCATAGGATACATAAATATCATATTCCTTTCCATCTAGCAAAAATTTCATAAAAGACACAAAACACAGATCCAATATAAATTAGGAAAGTTTCTCAATAGTACTGTATTTTTTCTTAAATCAAACTTTTGGATATTAGACATTTTCATTTTTTACACATGTGAATTAGCTGACAGATTTCAGTGTGATTCCCCACCTGTGACAGGTCTCCAGGCAAAATGACTATTTTAAGGTGTAATTGCAAATTTTATCTGATGTGTCTTCTACTCTCATCTCACTGAGTTCAGATTTTATAGTGGAGAATGAGTGAGGTTTGGCTCATTCAACTATGAACTTATGGAATCAGGAAGCAAATAGTTACTCAGTCATAGATGCTGGCAAAAATACCATGCAGAACATTTCTAATTCCTGCCCTCGTATGTCACTCACTAATATATAAGAATAATAAATTGAGCAAAACCTTGAGAAATGTCTAAATCATGTATACCTGAAAATACCTACAATTAAAATATGCTTAGATTTGATGAACCAATTTTTCTCCCAGTTGCCTAATTATAAAAATCATCTCTTGTTAAAAATACAGGTGCCTGTCTCTTCTACAAGCCACTCAATGAGACTTTATGGGATGGGTATTAGAATTGGTAATTAAATGTTTCATTCTTGTCACCTGGCATAGAGGCACTAAAACAGTGTTTCTTAAACTATAATGTGTACACGAATCATTTTGGGATACGGTTGAAATGTAGATGCTGATTCATAATAGGGGCTAGCCTTTAGATGCTCCTTTTAGTAAGCTCCCATGTGATTCTTCTGGTACACAGTTAACCTGTGAGTACAAAGTGTGGACATGCACTCTCTAGTACAATAACCACAATCCACAAGTGGCTATTAAGCACTTGAAATGTATTTGGTCTGAATGGAGCTATGCTGCAAGTGTAAAACACAATACATGCTGAACTTTGAAGATTTTTTAGTACCAAAAGTAAGACTAAAATATCTCATTAACATAATATTAAATTACAAGCTAAAATGATAGTCTTTTGAATATATTAGATAACATAATTATTAAAATTATTTTCACTTTTATTTTCTTTTTCCTTATGTGACCACTAGAACAATATTAAATTACATATGTGGTTCATATTGTATTTCTATTTGGATACTGCCAATCTAGACTAAATCATATATTGACCCAAGAAATCAGAATAATATGCATTAGAAAGATTTTCAATAGTAAGGGCTAAAACCAAAGTTAGTCTGATTATATCTTCCAATTAATCCAGGTTTTATCAAGCCAATATGTTTTCTCAAGATGGCAGTTGGGAGATATACATGAAATTTTCATTACTCACCTAAAATGGTTTCATCTGTTCCAAAATGAGCCCGGTAAAATAAGACCATCTCCAGCCAGTAAACATGGTAAATAACAATGAGAATCACCACCAGGAGGACTGTGGCTCCAAAGCCACATGCCAGTTCCACTGTGTACCTTGGAGCTATCATTGGAGAGACCAACAAAGAAACAAACTGATTTGTGCACGATAGTCACGGTGACCCATCGTTCTGCAAATAGCTGGTTAAACCAAGCAGCTGAGTCATGAACCTGACCTATATGTGTGAACAAGCAGAGATCACATGGTGGAGATTAAGCTCTATGTTCTAATACCAGATTGTGACCTATTTATCTTTTTGTTTCCAGAAACTGACATAGAAGGTGCTTTTAAACAATTATATGATTTGAATACACTTCGATGATAATACAAATTAAAACAGATCTTATTGGGAACAACTTAAAAGGTCATCCAATCTGACTCACAAACTGACAACTAAATCTTCTCAAAAATATTTTTGGAAAGCGTAACTCCATCCTATGTCCAGCTCTTACTAGACCAGCTGATGACACTTGTAGAACTTTAATTGTTGGAGCAGCTAACTGAGCAAAAATTTTAATGTGTTTATACCAGTCTTAGTTTCATCCTCTTGTCCAGTGCCATGCGGAAGAAATTTAATTCCTTTTTCTTTATATTTGGCAATAAGCCTCAACAATTTTATTATCATTGAACAGAAAATGAGGATATCCACCTAATGCTGAGTATGCTTGGCTCTGAAAGTATCTCTCAGGTGTACAGTTCTAGGATATACATTCTATAAGACTTCTTCCACTTTGCTTCTTTGCTTCTCCACTCTTTCTCATTCATTATTAAACTGTACATTGTTATAGTCATCTAGGAAGAGACTACGTCTTCTTTATCCATCCTATCTTGAGAACTCTGGGAACTGAATGAACATTTCTGGATATAACGTTACAGACTTCTTTTTTTTTTTTTTTTTACATTACAGACTTCTAAGTAGTGTTATTTAAAATAAGTCTAGTACTATGTGATGTTTAAAATAAGTTTGAAAGTGAAAGTCACTCAGTCGTGTCCGACTCTACTAGAGTGGGTACTCTTTTCCTTCTGCAGGGAATATTCCCAACTCAGGGATCAAACCCAGGTCTCCCACATTGCAGGCAGATTCTTTACCAGCTGAACCACAAGGAAAGCCCAACACTGGAGTGGGTAGCCTATCCTTTCTGCAGGAGATCTTCCTGACCCAGGAAATGAACCTGGGCCTCCTGCATCGCAGGTGGATTCTTTACCAACTGAGTTATCAGGGAAGCCCAAAAGTAAGTCTAGTACTATACTATGTATTTGTAACTTCATGTGGCTGCTTTATTAGCTTTACTAGTGAAACTTAAGAGTTTGAGATTGAACAAAATATTTCTGGATCTGAAACAGAAGTGGCTTAAATTATGTATTAGTTGATTTGACAATTACTTATTGACATCTACCATTTGCTAGAAGCTGTTGAGGTTATAATAGTAGATAAAACAGGAAGGGTCTCTGCCCTCTTAGGGCTAAGGTTCTAATGCAGGGAAGTAAATAAGGAAATAAATAAGACAGTTACTATTAGAGAGTGATCCATGCTATGAAAGAAGTAAACCAGGGTAATATGAGGGAGGTAATTGAGGGGAGGCATTGGGGTAGGAGAGGTATATTAGGTAGATGTGAGAAAAAGCCTTTTTAAACACCTGAACATTGTGTGTATTAAGTGTTTGCTGGGACAAGGTACAGAAAAGTATTCTTCAACCTGGAACTGTTATCAAGCCTTCCTGACTTCAAAGTTCAGAGATCTTTGCACAACACTACCATGAAGTTCAATTATTGATCATACCAGTGAAAAATCCCTTTTAAAACAGGTAGCTATTCTAAGCGGAGAATGCAGTGGCATCCCACGCCAGTACTCTTGCCTGGAAAATCCCATGGATAGAGGAGCCTGGTAGGCTGCAGTCCACGGGGTCGCTAAGAGTCGGACACGACTGAGCTACTTCACTTTCACTTTTCCCTTTCATGCACTGGAGAAGGAAATGGCAACCCACTCCAGTGTTCTTGCCTGGAGAATCCCAGGGACGGGGGAGCCTGGTGGGCTGCCATCTATGGGGTCGCACAGCATCAGACACGACTGAAGTGACTTAGCAGTAGTAGCAGCTATTCTAAAGGGAAAATGGTGAGTAGCCTAGAGCAAAATCTGAAATTCTCTAGTTAAAAGGAAAAATCATTGAGTTTTGCATTCATTATCCTAAACTCAGGGTACTAATCCTGTTACAGATATAGCCTGGGAGTCAGCTGTACAGAATTACCATGTACTCTAATACTCATGATTTCCAGGTGGCGCAGTGGTAAAGAATCTTCCTCTCAAATGCAGGAGACCCGGGTTCAATCGATCCTTGGGTCTGGAAGATTCCCAGAAGTAGAATATGGCAACCCACTCCAGTATTCTTGCCTGGATAATCCCATGGACAGAGGAGTCTGGCGGGCTACAGTCCATGGGGTTGCAAAGAGTCAGATACAACTAAGCGACTGAGCATGCATGCACACAGGCTTGTACTCAACCCATGAACAACAGTGCTTTAAAATAAGATAATAAATGCCATAAAGCTATGTCAGTGCATTTGAGAATTTATTAAGATCAGTTTGAGTAGCTGGCATGAAAATTGCTGTGTCCTTGGTATTTCTGAGTACATGTTATGTTAACGACACACTGGGCTAATTCCCACTGTCATCCTCATTATTTGCTCAGCTATTTTGGCTCTCTTTGGATGGACATTTCACAATAAGAAAAAATGAAAAAAGGTCAGCAGATCCACTTACCTGAAATGGATTTTTCTTAAAAAATATCAGTAGTTACCTTGTTTAGTGATCAAGATATCAATTACACTCATGACTTTCCCTCTGCCACATTCATTTTACTACTGCTGTTTTATTTCTACTAGAGCTTTTTAATTTTGTGTCATACAATTACATGTGTCATATTTACAGACTGCACTTTGTTGGGCCACCTTGATGATTTCAAGAAGTTCCTTATGCTATTTAACTAATTGAACTCAAGATAAATAATCCACAAGCCTGATTTTCTAAATGGTTTGAGTCACATTTAGGAAATGCTCTAAAAAGCTTTCAAATATAGCTTTGCTGGTTTGTTTGAAAGGCTGATCCTTAGTCCACATTTTCTGTCTGCCCCACCTCAAGTCTCTGATGTTTATGGATAAAGATTTTACTCTGATGCAATCCCAGACCAAAGGGTTTCCAGTCAAAGGGGTGATATAACTGACCAAACTGGACTCCTAAACTACTTCTGTCTTTGTTCTCACTGATAATCTAAACAGGATGGAGACAAATTTACTGACTTGCTCTACTGTTTCTTTCTGAATCAGAATTCCCTCTATCCTTTTTCCAGAGCCCAAATTTCCAGCTAACTACCCTTGGTTAAGCCAGTACAATAGCTCCGGTCAAGCTATCAGTCTACAATCTTGTTTCTCCTTGAAAACTTAAATTTATCTCCTTCATATTCATTATCATAGTAGGGGCCTTGTTATCCATTGAATCTCCCAACCAAATACCAGCTGCTTGAATTTTCAAGTATTCCCTGCCACAGAATATTTGTCTATTCTTTGCTAAATTGTTGGGACTACTTGACAATTTTTGGTACTACAGTAATAGTCACTTGCCTGAATAACAAAGAGAATGTGTATATGTGCATGCATGTGCTAAGTCCCTTTAATTGTGTCCGACTCTTTGCGACCCTATGGGCTGTAGCCCAGCAGGCTCCTCTGTCCATGGGATTCTCCAGGCAAGAATACTGGAGTGGATTGCCACGCCCTTCTCCAGGGGATCTTCCCGACCTAGGAATCGAACTGAAGTCTCTTATATCTCTTGCACTGGCAGTCAGGTTCTTTACCCCTAGTGTCACCTGATAGTAAATCAAAGATTTATGACTGAATTAACCTTCAGACCTTATTTGTTTGGCTATTTTAGTTCAAACTTGTGCATTTTGAAAATCAGCTTCTGGTCTTAGAGAAGTGACAGGGGCAGCCTTCTCTCCATAACAGACCAAATATTATGATGATTTAGGGGTATGCAAAGATTTCTTTTCTTTTTTTTTTTGCAAAGATTTCTTAGAACAAAGAAAACAATAACCATTAAAGAAAACATCAATAAATTACACCTCATCACTAAAATGTACCACTGAAGAAAGGAACTGGCAAGATACAGAGTGGGAGAAAGTATTTGCAAAATATCTATCCAATAAGGAACTGGTACCTAGGGTAGAAAAGAGAATTGCTCAGATCTGATAATGAAAATACAAACAACCTAGTTATAAAATGGACAAGGTATTTGAACACTTATAACACAAAAGAAGACCAATGACTAACAAGCATATGAAAAGGTGCTCAGTATCTTAATCATCAGTGAAACAAAAACTACAAAATGAGGTACCACCACACACTCACTAAAATGGCTAAAACTAAGATTGTTTGCTGTTGTTTTAGTCACTAAGTTATGTTTGACTCTGTGACTCCATGGACTGTAACCTGACAGGCCCCTCTGTCCATGGGATTTCCCAGGCAAGAATACTGCAGTGGGTTGTCATTCTTTCTTCTGGGGCCCCTCTTGACCCAGAATTGAACCCATGACTCCTTCATTGGCAAGTGGATTCTTTACCGCTGAGCGCCAGGGAAGCCCAAAACTAAAGAGTAACAACACTGAATGACAAAGATGTGAATACACGGTTTCAGTGAGAGGGGAGAACGATACTACCACTTGGGAAGAAAGCTCTGAGAGTTTCTGATAAAACTAAGCTGGTAATTCTACTCATAGGTACTCACATCAGAGAAGTAAAAATAAAAGTCTATAAAGAGGCTTGGATAAGAATGTTAACAGAAGTTCTTCAAAACTGTGAACAACCCAGATGACCTCCACCCAGATAAAGAATAACTAAGCTGCAATAAATTCTTTAAAAAACAAAACAAAAAAACCACCACCAACAAAAAACACTATTTGGCAAACAAAAGCAACCAACATACAACAGCGTGACTATTAAGATTATTTTCTGAGTGAAAGAAGCTTTATAAAAAAGTGCATTCTGTATAGGTCTAGGTATATAAAGTTCTAGAAAAGGAAAAAAATAGTACATTCTGATAAGGAAAATCAGAACAGTTGCTTTGACAGTGGTGGAGAAGGTAGGAGTAGCAGGATTGATTGATAAGGGGAAGGAGTGGGAGGTTACTGTCTATGGTGATGATAATATTCTATATTTGATTTTAAGTTACACCATAAATATATACACATTTCTCAAATATTATCAGAGTTCACATAAATGTGATTTGTAATTTGTCACTGTATACAAACTTTACCTAAAAAAAAACCTAAAAGAACTATAAATAAATATTAAAATTTGGATAATAAAAGATGCTTAAATGTTTTTTAAGATTTATGTCTGTAAACTTTTACTCATGTCTGTAACTACTTTAAAGGTATAAAAAATAAGATATATTAATGTATGCATAGCAGAATGGATTGATGGGTATATGTGATAAAGCAAAGATACCAAAATGATAGAATCTATACAGGTTATATAAATGTTCACTGTATAGTTCTTTCAACTTTTCTACGTATCTGAAAACTGTCAATAAAGTATCAAAATATAAAAATTAAGATGAAATAAACCTGCAGATTAAAACAAAGCTGAGAGAATTTGTCACCAGCAGATGTATGCCACTAGAAATATTAAGTGCTTTTCCAGCTAAAATGTTACCAAGAATGAATAGTGCCAGAAATGGAAAATATGCAAATAAAAAATTAATTTTTTCTCAGTTCTTAATGTATTTAAAGAATACTTTTTTAAAGCAAAAATAATAGCAATGTATTGTGGCATTTAAATGCAAATTGAAATGCATTGTAACAATAAAACAAAGACAGGAGAGAAAAAAATAGAACTTTACAATTTTAAGATTCTTATAAAATATGTAAAGTGATTAATTCAAGGTAGATTGTAATAAGTTCAAGATAAATATTGTAAATACTATAGAAAAAATTTTTTTAAATAACGCGGAATTACTCAATATACCAGCAAATTTGGAAAACTCAGCAGTGGCCACAGGACTGGAAAAGGTCAGTTTTCATTCCAATCCCAAAGAATGCTCAAACTACCACACAGTTTCATTCATCTCACATGCTAGTAAAGTAATGCTCAAAATTCTCCAAGCCAGGCTTTAGCAATACATGAACCGTGAACTTGCAGATGTTCAAGCTGGTTTTAGAAAAGGCAGAGGAAGAGATTAAATTGCCAACATCTGCTGGATCATGGAAAAAGCAAGAGAGTTCCAGAAAAACATCTATTTCTGCTTTATTGACTATGCCAAAGCCTTTGACTGTGTGCATCACAATAAACTGTGGAATATTCTGAAAGAGATGGGAATACCAGACCACCTGATCTGCCTCTTGAGAAACCTATATGCAGGTCAGGAAGCAGCAGTTAGAACTGGACATGGAACAACTGCTGTATATTGTCACCCTGCTTATTTAACTTATATGCAGAGTACATCATGAGAAACTCTGGGCTGGAAGAAGTAGAAGCTGGAATCAAGATTGCAGGGAGAAATATCAATAACCTCAGATATGCAGACGACAGCACCCTTACGGCGGAACATGAAGAGGGACTAAAAAGCCTCTTGATGAAAGTGAAAGTGGAGAGTGAAAAAGTTGGCTTAAAGCTCAACATTCAGAAAACGATGATCATGGCATCCGGTCCCATCACTTCATGGCAAATAGATGGGGAAACAGCAGAAACAGTGTCAGCCTTTATTTTGGGGGGTTCCAAAATCACTGCAGATGGTGATTGCAGCCAGGAAATTAAAAGACGCTTACACCTTGGAAGGAAAGTTATGATCAACCTAGATAGCATATTGAAAAGCAGAAATATTACTTTGCCAACAAAGGTCCATCTAGTCAAGGCTATGGTTTTTCCAGTGGTCATGTATGGATGTGAGAATTGGACTGTGAAGAAAGCTGAGCACTGAAGAATTGATGCTTTTGAACTGTAGTGCTGGAGAAGACTCTTGAGAGTCCCTTGGACTGCAAGGAGATACAACCAGTCCATCCTAAAGGAGATCAGTTCTGGGTATTCATTGGAAGGACTGATGCTAAAGCTGAAACTCCAATACTTTGGCCACCTCATGTGAAGAGCTGACTCATTGGAAAAGACGCTGATGCTGGGAGGGATTGCAGGAGGAGGAGAAGGGGACGACAGAGGATGAGATGGCTGGATGGCATCACCGACTCGATGGACATGAGTTTGAGTGAACTCTGGGAGTTGGTGATGGACAGGGAGGCCTGGCGTGCTGCGATTCATGGGATCGCAAAGAGTCAGACATGACTGAGCGACTGAACTGAACTAAAAGTCAGTAGGCCAAAGAGGCCAAATAGAATACCAAGAAATTATCAAATTAATCCACAAAAAGGCAGGAAAGGAGGAAAAAAGCAAAGAATAGGTGCAACTCCTGGATAATAAGTAGGAAGATGGTAGACTTGAAGCCAATAATGCTAATGATTACATTAAAGATAAATGGATTAAACATATAAATGAAAAGACAGAAATTATCATGTTGTATTAAAAATCAAAAGCCAATAATATGCTATCTATAAGAGATGTACATTAAATATGAAGATATTGATAGATAAAACAGAAGAATGAACAAATTAATTTAGGTGGCTAAATTAATATCAACAGAATTTTAATGAAAAAAAGACAGGTCATAATTTAAAAGAGTCAATTCATCAAAAAGACATAATAATCCTAAATGTGTATGTATCTAAAAACACAATTCTAAAATATGTGAAGCGCATGGCAGAACTGAAGAGAGAAAAATACATAATTCTATGTAAAAATTTCAACACCGCTGTCTCAGAAGATGAAAGTTTAGCAGTTTAAAAAAAAATCAATAAATATATTGAAGACTTGAACATCACTGACATCAATTGACTTAGCTGACATTTATAGTACATAAAAACTGCAGAATATACACCCTTTTTAAGTGCGTGTGAAACATTTACCAAGATAAACAATCTGCTGTGACTTTTAAAGAAACACCAATAAATGTAAAAGAAATGAAATGAGGCAGAGTATATATTTTCTGGCCATAACAGAATTACATTAGAATTTATAATCAACTGTGCTGCACCATGTTAAGTACTTGTTACTTGCTCCCTCCAGTCTCACAGACATTCTGGGAGTCGAAATCGAAAGAAGGACAAATGGAAAGCTTGCACCAGTTCATGTATACAGTTTGCACCAGAACCACTACCTGAGCTGAAGCCTGTCTAGCACCAAATCCTCTGTTCCTTCTACTTCGCTCTACAGTCTTCCCAAGTAGTTCTAAGTCACAGGTACCCTTTCCCTGCCTTTTAATAGTCATTGCTGAATTTTTCGATTACCTAGACTTAAATGACAATGTGAAATATCAAAAATTATCACGATAAAGAGTGGAAACAGTCATTTCTAAAATTCAATTACATTTTAATATATAACATGACAAAAAATGTAATCTGGAAAATTCCCAAACATGTATAAATTAAGTAACACATTTCTAAATAAATCATGGGTCAAAAAATAATTATAAGAATTAGAAAATAATTTGAATTGAATGGTAATGAAACTTCAACATTTCATCACTTGCATGTTTAAGCTAAAGTGGTCTAATAAGGAAGTTTATAGCTCAATGCTTATACAGGAAAAAAAGAATTATTTAAAAATCAGTGATGTAGCTTTCAACTTCAGATGATAGAAAAGAAGAACATATTAAATGTAAAACAAGCAAAAAGAAAAATACAGAGTAAAATGAATAAAATACAAAATAGAGAAAAATAAATGAAAACATTTTTGTTCATTGAAAAAAATCAGTAAAACTGAAAACCTCTTTCTTGATTGATAAACAGATTGGATGAAAATATAAATCGTTACTATCAGGAATGATGGAGGGAGAATCATGATAAATCCTGCATGCATTAAAAAAATTACAAAATGATGTAAAAACTTTTTATGCCAAAAATGTGACAACGTAGATAAAGCATGAAAAATTATTTGAGGAGACAAATTCCCCAAACTGATACATGAAGAAACAGAATATCCAAATAGCTACTAAAGAAACTGAATTCATAATTAAAAGCTTTCCCATAAAGAAAATGCCAGACCTAGACAGTTTCATGGGTAACCCTTTTAAATATTTGAGTAAGACATAATATCAATTTTATACATAAGCTTTCAGATAATAGCAAAGGAGGGGTCATCATCCAATTCATATTATAAGGCCAGCATGGCTTTGTTACTAGTCATATCATTGCAAGGAAAGAAAATCTCAGACCAATATCTCTCATGAACAAATATATGAGCAAATTCCGTAACATAGAAATCTTCTAAGATATTAGAAAATCAAATACAGCTATATAAAAAGGGTAATAAATCCTGATGATGTTGGGGTTTACCTCAGAAATGAAAGGTTGTATCAACATTTTGAAATCAGTCAATGTAAAGTATAATATTAATAGAATAAAAGAGTAAAATATAGGATCATCTCAATGGATAAGAGTCTGAAAAATTTCAAGATACATTCATTAAAAAAATAAAACGAAACAAAACTCTCAGCAAACCAAAAATATAAGCTTAATACTTCATGTAGATGAAGGTTGTCTACAAAAACTTACAAGTAGCATCATACTTATTATGAAAACTGAATGTTTGCCATCTAAGATAGGAAGCAACGCAAACATGGCTGTTCTCCATTTTTGCTGATTGTGCTACTGGAGGTCCGAAAGAGTGAAACAGTCAGGAAAAAGAAACCAAAAGTAGGAAGTCTGGAAAAGCAGTAAGAGTCTGTTTATTCGTGGGCTTTCCAGGTGGCACTAGTGCAAAGAACCTTCCTGCCAATACAGGAGGCATAAGAGATGTGGGTTCCATCCCTGCATCAGGAAGAGCCCCTGGAGGACAGCATGGCAGCCCACTCCAGTATTTCTGCCTGGAAAATCCCAGGGACAGAGAAGCCTGGAAGGCTGTAGTCCACGGAGTTGCAAAGAGTCAGACATGACTGAAGCAACTTAGCATGCACACCATGATCAAGTGTATAGAAAATGCTAAGACCACACACACACACCAAAAACAGAAACCCTATTTAATTAGTGAATTTGGAAAAGTCAAATGGCCATAAAAGTTAATTCCATGTTCTTTTTTTTTTTTTACAAATGTGCAATTTGAAAATGAAAACATTTAAATATTATATATGAAAGCATCAACAACATAACAGAGATAAATTTAACAATATGTGTGAAAGACTTGAAACCAAAAAAGAAAGACAAGCATTGCTGAGGATATTCAATTAGTCCTAAATAAATTGAGACATCATGTTAATGAATTTAAGAACTCAATATTGCTAAAATTTCAATTCCCATTGAATCGATTTATAAATGAATTTGCAATTCCAATCAAATCACAAGAGCCTTTAATGTAGAAATAGACAAGCTGACAGTAAAATCTACATGAAAAATATATGGTCGCTGAATCCATCTTGGAAAAGAAAATATGGAGGAAAGGACATAAAGTATATGAGCACATGATTTCATGACTTACTTTAAAGCTGTCCGTCAAGACTAAGTAATATTGGACTAAAGACAGACAAACAGATTAATAGAACATAATAGGGAATTCAGAAATAGACTAACATTAAAAGAGTCCTTTTTTTGGCAAGTTGTAAAATCAATTCAATAAAAAAAGAAAAAGAGAGACCTTTCAATGTGGTTTCTGTATGGGAAAAAAAAAAGACATGGGCCATAAGCCTATATAAAAGTCCTCATAAATGCAACGTTGTTAATATAGGGTTTAAAAAAGTACCAACTATAATAGAAGAAACTATTAAATGGACTTCTTTGTCAAGGAATTCAGAGAAGGACCCCTACGTATAGTATATGAACATGAACACAGATATCACCTATGAATCTCAGCATTAGCCAGCCCAGAATAGAATCCACATGAGCAAACACACAGCTCTTCTGGTACTACTAAGTGCACAAAGAACCAACCGTGTTATATGTAATATGAATATAATTTCAGCAGAGATCATCTGGTCTAGTGGACACACTGCTGCTGCTGCTGCTGCCAAGTCACGTCAGTCGTGTCCGACTCTGTGCGACCCCATAGACGGCAGCCCACCAGGCTCCCCGTCCCTGGGATTCTCCAGGCAAGAACACTGGAGTGGGCTGCCATTTCCTTCTCCAGTAGATGCACTAAGCATTCCATATTCCTAAAGCCATTCATATTAAACCATTGGGAACACAGCCTTCTGTGAAAGAAGAGTTACTCAAAGCAGCTCTGGTGGACAGACTTCCACATCACTCCTAGATTCAACATGATTTCAATTGATTGTTTTGATTCTATCCATCTGACACTGTTATTAATTTATTATTCCTCCATAATTGTTTCCTTAGAATATGAAACCCACAAAAATGTTCCATACCTAAAGAATCTGAAATCAAGTCAATTTGAATCAATTCTACCTACTACATTTCAACTCTACTACATTTCTTTTTTTTTTTCGTTTTATTTTTTATTTTTTTTAATTTGATTTTATTTTTAAACTTTACAATATTGTATTAGTTTTGCCAAATATTTCAATTCAATATTCATATCAAGTATTAACATATGAAAGAACCATGAGGCTCTGAACTAAATTAACTTGATCAATTTTGCATATCACAGACCTTAATTATACTTGAGTATAAAGGCCTTTGTCAAAAAATACCTACAAAAATCTTGGGCAAGTAATAATAAGATCTAACATAAGGAGAACAGCCCTGGGATTTCTTTGGAGGGAATGATGCTAAAGCTGAAACTCCAGTACTTTGGCCACCTCATGTGAAGAGTTGACTCATTGGAAAAGACTCTGATGCTGGGAGGGATTGGAGGCAGGAGGAGAAGGGGATGACAGAGGATGAGATGGCTGGATGGCATCACTGACTCAATGGACATGAGTCTGAGTGAACTCTGGGAGTTGGTGATGGACAGGGAGGCCTGGCGTGCTGCGATTCATGGGGTTGCAAAGAGTCAGACACGACTGAGCGAATGAACTGAACATTTATTGAGCATTTAATATTTATATATGTTTATATGCCAGTAACCGTGCTGAATACTTTAAAACAACTTTGTGAGGGAGTGCTATTATTAATATTTTGCCTACTTTAATTAGAAACTGAAGCTCAGAGAGGTTAAGTGATTTTTCCAAGGTCATAGAATTGGACAGTATTCCAACATACGCCGTCTGTGTCTAGAGTACAAAAAATGAATTGCAGTATTATGAAGAGGCTTAGTAGTACTCTTAGGAACTTACTTTGGGAAACACTATCTTACAACATGCAGTTCAGTCTTCTCTTTTTACACTCCCTTCTGAGGACCAGAAGCAATGAACTATTCAGAATCAATCCACTAAGTCTCCTTAAGAGGCATATATTTCAGGCTTTTGCTCTTTACTTCCTAAGTTGTAATAAAATGCTAAAGTGAAGCCTGTTTGTTTTTTTTTTTTAATCAGTTTTAAATGAGGTTTAAGTCCTATTGCAAAATGCAATAGTTTTAAACTTAACATTTTTAATTTTTTTGTGTATATATTAAAGGCTGTAACTTTGACATAGGTCCAAAATGATTCTGAATGGGTTGACTTCATGTGATGAATCATCCTTATTATTATCTAGATCACTGAAAAACATTCATGAAAGGATTCATTATCTAGGGTTCTTTGTTAGGTGAGAGACCCAAAGAAAATCTTAGACACAATATGTTTTAGGAGCAACAGCTCACACAAGAAAGCTTTATGATTTTTATTTATTGTAGGAAAAAATTGTAATATCAACATAAAAATCATTTCACATCAATTTAAGTAATAGTTTTATTCATTTTCATTTTAGCAATTGTGGCTAGTGGTATATTAAAAACCTGCTTGAGATATTGGCACAGAGTGTTGAAAATTATTTTTAAATTATATTTTTGAGAATATTTTATATCTTACTTTACTTACATGCAATTAGATGATTGCTATTTATAATGTTTCATTATTATAGATAATGCTTCTAAGAATATCGATAGGGACATAATTCTCTTTCTGTTAAGTTACTTGTTCAAGAAAAATTCCAAAAGTATTAGGTCATATGGTATGACCAGTATTTATGACTTCTGAACTCTGCCATCAATGATTTCTAAAATGGTCTTTACAATTCACCAATGATATGTGGTTCTACCAGTTTTGTTATATCTCTGAGAACAGGAAATATTCTTTAGTTTTCATTTTTCTTTACAGATATGGCACTGTGCCTCGTTATCATAATCATATGAAATTTTTAAGTCACATATGGGCATTAAATACTAAAACCATAAGACATCATATTTTTAGTATCATTATATAAATGGAAACTCGCAAGATTTTTCATTCAAGTTTAATTCATCACTACGTGTCAGAATGTGCTAAGTGATAGAGCTCTCGTTGTCAATTTCTCCTTTTTCTTTATTCACTGGAGGGTTACATTTAGACTTCACACATTCATCTGCTGAGTGCATCCATTACCTTTCTGTTTCACATTGGCTGCTCTGTCAACCTCCCCTTTGGCATTTCTGGCATGACAGACATAATTGCGCTTGAGATCCTCAGCAGTAACTTTCTTGATGCTCAAAAGCTGAGTTCTTGTCTCGTCTTCTGTTACTTTCAGAATTACACTAGGAGTAGGAAAAAGAAAATCAAAGCATTAGTGAGATTCAAGGGCCAAAGGCTGTATGTAAATCAGACAAGTAGATAATAACAGATCTCCCAGGTGAGGACAGACAGAATGTCAATAAGCTGTGTGCTCATGATCCTGAAGATACAAAAGGAGACTAGCCTCTGGATTCTAATATCATTCTTTACCATCTATACTACACACAATTCCAATATCTAGATTCAACACCCAGCATTAGCATCATACTACAGGTCACTCTGCAAAGAGAAGGGTCTCCTTTCCTCAAATATATGAGGCAGGATGCAGCATTGATTCAGTGAGAGGCTTCTAAGGCCTGAACCCTTTGAATTTTGATTGAGGTTTTGCACTTACTGGTTATGTACTTTGAGCATGGTAAGTAATCTTTCCATGTCTTAGTTCCTCCTTTGAAAAGGAGGAAACTGGCAATACCTACATAGTGCATTGCAAGTATTAACTTACTCAAGAATTCTGAGGATTGAGTATGTTAATTCATAAGTATTAGAACAATGCATGCCTACATTCTAAGTCACTTCAGTCATGTCTGACTCTTTGCAACCCTATGGACTTTAGCCTTCCAGGCTCCTCTGTCTATGGAATTCTCCAGGCAAGAATACTGGAGTGGGTTGCTATTCCCTTCTCCAAGGATCTTCCCGACCCAGGGACTGAACCCATGTCTCTTATGACTCCTGCACTGGCAGGTGGATTCTTTACCACTAGCGCCACCTGGGAATCATTAGAACAATGCTTAATAAATATTCATATAAGCTGTTATTATCATCTCACAGTAATAGCTGATGCATTTCAGGGATTCCCAAAACTTGGATTTTGCACACAGATTGAACATTTTAGTTAAAATGCTGAAACCTCCTGGTTATATCCTAAAGAAAGAAGAAACTTCTCAGAGCAAGTAAACTTTGTGAAAATAAGTATATCCAATTCTCTGCAAGTCAGAGATCAAGTGCTTTGGGTCTAAGATCAAGACTGAAGATCTCTCTGAACTACTGTGCTCAAAAGGAAAAAAAATAAAAATTCTCTCTCTTACAGTTGACTGACATCCAAGTTCTTATGAGGTTTACTGTCAGTCATGAAATCTTGGTTAAGGGCTGTGATAGAGTTAACCTAAGTTGAACTGCACTGCTCAACTATGAACAGTGACTTGTGTCTCAGTAACAGCAAGGAGGAACAGTATGACTGTCATTACTATTCATTCATTATTTTTATAAGGGTTGGAAGCGCAATGTTCAGAATTCCTGAAATGGTCAATAACTCTCCTTCTGTGCATTCAGTCACATCTTTCATCAATTCCTTCAGCAAAAACTGCTCCAATTTCAGGAAACTCCTTCTGTATCATTAAATATATTCTGTTTCTTGAAACTACACCTTTGTATATGATGTAAAAAAAAATGATTTTTTTTCTTTTTACCAGGAACATACTTTTATTTCTTTCTCCAGTTTATTTCTACTTATCCTTCAAATCTTTATTTAAGCCATGTATCATCTGAGACGTATTACCTAACTCCCTAAAGCTAACTGGAACTTCCAACTAAATCTTCCCAAATATCCAATACTTCCCTTTTACTGCATTTATCACATTGCACTGACATCTCTGTTGTATCATTGTTATACCTGTAAAATCTATGCAGTTAGGAACTAAGTATCTTGCATATTACCCTATGATACTTCATAATTTCTGTATAAAGTCTGAGTTTACTACTAGGGAATAAATATCTTTTAACTTCTTGAAGTTCAAGTAACCTAAGATCTATCAGCACATAGATGATAAGGTCTAAGTTTTCAGAACTACTTTGTCATGCAGTTAGCTGCTCATTTTTATTTATTGTTGCAAATTGGCCAAATCAAGCCAATTCAAAAAATGTCATGTTTATTTATGTCGTGACCCAGCGTGTTATTTTAAAAGTGAGTTATATTACCACCTCATCCACTTAAAAAATAAAATTTAAAGAACATTAATGTTTTTAGTCGATATTAAAAATTATCACTTATAAATGTGATATATGTGCTATGAAAATTAAGAAAGGAGAGGAAGGAGATAGGAAATACGTGCTCACTGGGAGATAAGGAACTAACACAACTATGTGAGGCACAAAAACATGGGCCCAGACTCCAGACTTGAGAAGCAGAACAGGGCCATGCTGGCAGGCTTTCCTCTGTCTGCAACTCTAAATCCTGGCCTTTTCATTCAGATAGGAGATTCATTCCAACTGCTTTCAAGCGGGTATCATAAAGATAAAATCACCAGGTAGTATCTGGGGCTTGGATTGCAAGTCTGAGAATCCTGTTTTGGGATAGAGCAACTAAAGACTTGAAAATGAGGCTGATTTTTGTTACTGACAGGCAAAAATTAGAATTTTCATCAATTAGCATAAACCAGAAGGCATTAGGTTGAGGAACAAGGGTTAGTCACCCCCTTGTCAGTGTCCGTGATACCTTTCATTAACAGATACGTCAATAGTGGTGTCCTCTGGCTTTTTTCCATCAATGGTCCACCAAATCTCATTGCGAGAGTCCTTCAGGTAACTAAAATAGACTTTGCAGGGAATGAGTAGCTCTTCTCCTGAAAAAAGCAAATTAACTCATGAGTTTGTAACTATCACATGGTTATATTGGTTGTATTTTGTGAATAATCAGAAGTTATGAAAGTTCTATGTGCCTGTAAGCTTACTTCTGACTAATTTTCAAGTGGACTACCATAAGGTAATGTACCATACTTCAATACTTCATTGCAAAACAAACAAACCAGGAAAAGGACAGCAGCTTTTTATATAAAATTATTAGAATGCCTATCTTTTAATAGAGCCGATATATGTCCTAAAACGACAGTATTTGTTCACAAAGGCTCTGATAACGTTTCTTTTCTTAGCCCTAAACCTCCATGGACTGCTCTTGTCCTTTGTTATTTCCCTCACCAACAATGAGAGATAGAGGAATGGTTATCCAGATATTTGGTCCTTTGCCCAGAGAAGATGAGGTGACGTCATTGCTGAGAGGACTGACCAGGCAGGCTGTATCTTGAAATATTCAAGTTATCACGGTTCAGTCAATGAGCTTAAAGACAACTTACAAATAGAAAGGCTATGCTATCCTTCTGAGATGGAACATGATGAAGACAGGGGGAATCTCTAGGCAAAACATGGTAATAATAATTGTAACAACAGCAGCAGACTCACTGAGGACTTTGAATGATTCCCTGTGCTAAATGTTTTAGCTACTTATAAATAGATACATTTAATTTTAACAATATATTATGAATTATTTTTAAATTAATGTTTTACAGATGCAAAAATTGAAGCTTAAATGCTATCCCAAGGTCAAATTGCAAATAAGTGGCAGACCAGGATTTCACCCAGACTGACCTTCTGTTTTTGTTTGCCCAGAACAGTTCTGTTTTATGCTTGCTTTCCTAGTTAGTTATTGATATTGACTGCTTTCATTCTCAAAAGGTGTCCAGGTTGAGATGATAAATTATATTGTCATCCCAATTTGAACTGAGGTTTGTCTCACTGAGTGGTCATACTCTAGCCTCTCTTCCAATGCAAGGTTTTTATGCCATTCTCTAGACAGTTGCCTATAACAATATGTACAAAGATAAAGTGACCACGGATTCAGGCATGCTTTTGTAACCATAATATGACAGACAGAAGAAAGGCATTTAGATGATTAATAGGGGTTTACCCTGATGCCAGAAAGAATGTTCATATTAATATATAAAACCACTACTGAGTTTAGAAAATCTGGTCCATCCAGGATTGGCAGATTCCCTCAGTGTGGTCTTGTTTTTTTCACAAGGCAGATCACTATTTGAAACTGTACCTTAATTTGAGGGGGTTATTGTTCTCCATCTGAATTGAACACTGCTTCTATTATCTTTAGAACATTTTAGACAAATTTTCTTTTATATCTTTCACTGGGTTGGAATTGAATATATTGGGAAGGATACAATATACAGGATATTAAAATTTTCTATGGTTTTCAAGTTAACTTGACAGGCTTCGTGTCAGAAGAACAACATATTATGCCTTAACTGGTCAGTTCCAAATAATTCTTGTGTAGAATGAAAAATATGAAAACTAAAAGGAGAAGAAGATAGCCGGTGTAAACATTTGACAGTGTTCAAATCAAGAATTACCAGTTTTATTAGTTATTACCTGTTGAATTCCCAGTTCTGCCTCCAGTCCCACTCCCCACTCCTTTGTAGTGGGGTAGAAGTTTAAGGAAGTCTTTTGCTCATGTTGAAGTCTCGGTAAACCAGAACCCTGCACAGGCTAAAGTTTGCATCAAACAGAAGTCACTTATCAGGAGAGGAAAATTGCTCACAGAGGGAAAAGAGAGCATCTGCCCTGAGAGAAGCAGAGAATCGCTGAGCTGCCCAAGAGCTCAAAGAAGGAGCTCATCCCCAGAGCTGATTTATTTTCTGATAACACTTCTGTTTCATGTGTTTCTCTACAACAGCTCTCTATGCTCTTGCATTAAGTGACATTTTTAGTCATTGTAATTAAGAGAATCTAACTGCTATTCAAAGGCACAGCTGTAATTACCCGGTTCTTTCTCGTAGACCACATGATCATCAGGTGAATAGATGTGGGGAGGCATTGCATCGTTTGGGGAGCCTGTGGTAGAGAGGAAGGAACCAAGGGAGATGATGTCAAATCACGGACCTTTAATTTCACATAACCTATTTCAAAAATCTGCTCTTCTGTGAAGATTGCCCAACTTCCTGACACAATTTGTCCATTCTTGAAAGGGCCCACAGTTCCATGTACAATCAATTACAACACTTCTTTCATTTAAAACAAGCAAACAAAGGGAAAAGAATACATTAAGTATCCTTCATGTTTCAGACAGAACTATTTTATCCACTGTTTTTGCTTTCCAAAGCCTATATGAGGTAGATTCCTTTCTCATACTACTTAGAAATTAATTGATTTCAAGTCTTCCTCAATTGTTTTTTTTCTACATATTTACAGTAAACATAAAAGCTAAGCCACTTTTCTTTCAGAATTTACATACTTCTTTATAACAAAATATTAAGAGCCTGAACAAAATTATTGCACTTTGCTGTGTGCACTTAATACAAATCATGCTTACCTACCACCTTTACAGTCTGAGTTCTGGTGAGAGTGAAGGTTCGTCCATTTTCTGGGTATGTGACCACACATGTGTAATCTCCATTATTTGAAACCATGGCTATGATAAAGCTCAAGTTCATGCCTTCAGGTAGTACATTATTAAAGTTATGTATTTTACGACAGCCCTAAGAAGAAGTAAAGGAAAATATGTTTACATGCATAGAAAATACACAAACACATACATGCACATCTAACTTTGCACAGAACACAGACATATCTATGCTGGCTACACTTTTTACAAAACTATTTTGGTCTTATATTTGATGATGTTTCTGCTAAGAAAGAGTGCAGTAATTTTTATTATCCTTTCTATAAAAGGGAAATTAATATTCTTAAACTAAAATATGAATTCAAAAGCACAAGGTTCCTGTCTCAAGACCTAGTATTCAAATTCTGGGAATTTCAAGTTAATAGTAAAGCAAGGTCAAAGTTTCAAAAAAAAAAAAAAAAAGGTTAAGGAAGCTTAAGCAAATGCATACACTGCTACTTAAAAAACAACTATTTTTCAATATTTCTTCACTGATTATGTTAACTCAGAGTACAGTCATGCTGACAAGCTAGGCTCTGCTTTAGATGTCTGGTTTTGGCATTCTTGATCATTCTGCTGAATCACCAGATCAGTTATTTCCAAACTTCTTTATTTTTCTTCTGTTTATCCTATTTTTAATTTGAATAGTATAGACTCCAGAATTTAAAAGTAAAGTATATTTTATGAGTCTTGGCAAAAGTTAAGAGTTTATTTGTACTCTAATTCATATTTTCACATAACTCAGTTGCTATTTAAAATTTTGATGTTGAAATATCTCATTCAACATAACTAGAATCTTGTTTCAAATCACTTAGCCCCACTAATTGGCTGTATTATTTTACTGTTTTCCTTTAAAGAAAAGAACCAATACATCATATGTGACAAAAATATGCATTGAACATTTACTTTTGGAAAAATTTGTATTCTTCTTTTTTTTTGTATTTTTCTTTTAAAAATCAATACTTTATTTATGACAAAAAGAACTGGGCATCCTTAAGGTACTCCAGATCTTTAAAAGTCTAAGGAGTCTATTACCAGCTTGTACTTTCAATTTCCTATGTTCATACATTTAACTTTAATTCTTCTATCCTTGAGGTTTTCTTACTTCAATTCCTGGAGCATATGTTTTGAAATATGACAGTTCCATTAAGTGGCACATTTTGTAATTCTCTGTCACAAGAAATAACATCTTTTAAGAACAGTACTAAACTTCTGATTCATGGTGATGATCATCAAGAGGAAGATGACATATACTCAGTTATTTTTCCTGGATACGAATATAATTTATCCTGTTTTGATAAGTAGTGCCTCTAGACAATTGTCACCTCAACACAGTATTTCAACACTCTAAAGTTATCCACACTATAAGGCAACAAAACCCTGTATTCTTATAAGAAGTTTATGTCATATTTGGTTTAAATTGAGTTTATACTATCTATAGAACTATTTAATTTTTCTAGCAACTTTTGGTTAAACAGTTCAGTTATTTTCCTCTTTCATGTGTTAGCTTAGCTGTTCTTAAGCCCATGTGATGTAGACAAATCAGATTAAATATGCCTTAGTTTTTTGGGTGGAAAACAATGAGATAGATAAAGAGATATTCTAGATAACACAGTGCAGAGCTAAAACCCAATTTTTTTAGACAGCTGAGTAAAGGTCTTTCACTAGCTTCTTGATGAAGAATGAACATTAATCTTCATCCATTAGTTGAGGCTGAAAAAAATTATACTGAGACGTGTGCATTGAAAGGACTGATTTTGAAGCTGAGACTCCAATACTTTGGCCACCTGATGCAAAGAACTGACTCATTTGAAAAGACCCTGATGCTGGGAAAGATTGAAGGCAGGAGGAGAAGGGGACGACAGGATGAGATAGTTGGATGGCATCACCGACTCAATGGACATGAATCTGAGTAAACTCCGGGAGTTGGTGATGGACAGGGAGGCCTGGGATCCTGCAGTCCATGGGGCCATAAAGAGTCAAACATGACTGAGTGACTGAACGGAACTGAACTGTGCTTAGGTGTACTGCATCATTGTATCCTTATTCCAAACTTAGCAAGTCTAGAATGTTCTTATGCCCATTTTATAGATGAAAATACAAAGGCCTATAAAGGTTAAGTGATTGCCATTATCATAGAGCCAGGCAGTGTCAGAGCTGGAATTTAAACCTAGATATACATGTTTTGAGGGACTTGCTCTTAATCCCACCGGACACTATCTCCCCACCCACTGTGGTTCTGACCCACCTGGGACCAGTCCCAGTATTAATAGTGTGATGTGGTTGTTATATGAGCTTAATTCTTAGCATTAGTGGTAATCTGGAAAAAACATAGTTTTTGGTATAAGAAGTTAGCTACTAATACTAAACTTGTCAACAGCACTCCTTAAAAAAATGTCAAAAAATATTTTTTACCCACTGTAGTGTGTATATATATATATATATATGCATATATATATATATATATATATATGTCAATAGCAGAAACTATAACACAATATCGTAAAGCAATTATACTCTAATAAAAGAAGATCCAAGGCAGTCAAAAGGTTAACAGTAAAATAAAACACACACAAAATTTTTTTTAACTCACCAAATATCATTTATGTAAAAACTATTTAAAACATATTGCTTTAGGAGATATACTATGTGCTACAATTATAAAGAAATGCTTCAGACTCAAAGTCTTCTCATTCATTCATTCACCCTTGAATATTAATCAATAAACTGCATGCCAGGCACTTTTCCAGGTTCTGAGAGTACAGCACTGAATAGAACAAGAGTCAGGCCTCATGGACTTCTCATTAACAGAGAAATGGGATCTGACACATCTAAATTGCAAGGAAAATGTTACAAAACAAGTGTGTGTTGATCTCTTGCTAAAGTCCTCTTTCTCTTCACCTTATTCCAAACTCTTGAGGATGGACTTGAAATATGGGCTGAATACACCTGACTATCATTGATTCTATGTGTCAGTGTTGTAAGTCAAGTTCTCTGAGATTTTCTCTTCTTTCCATAAGGTAATATAAAAATGTAGGCCAAGGATAGGTTTTCTTGGAGCTGATTTGATTGGAAAAATATTTCAAATTGAGGAACATTCCATACACAGGAATGGAAAACTTTGGAGTCTAATCTACCATTCAGAAAAATCTGATCATTCAAAATTAAATTAACAAAAACAATAAAAAGCTATTAAACCTATAAAATGTTAGAAGAGGAAATGAATAAAATATTATACATTATAGGTTTTTGTGTATGTAGTGGGGGTAGCTTCAGGGCATTGTTGAACTAAAAACACCCATTAACTTTAGCCTGTAGTATCTGATGAGCTCTGCTTTTTATAAGCATCTGCTTCTCGAGGCCCTTCATGGACCTAAGACATAAAGGGAATTTTTGAACATAATGAATTATTCCTAAAAATAAATCCTTCATATTTTTGGTGATTTCAAAATCATTCACTTGGAATCCAGAAAAAAAAAAGAACAGAGATCTTGATACCCAAAAAATAATAAAAATACATTTCTAAATATAAGAAATAGGTTAACAACATGTGGATTCCACTGTGAAGTAGACATCTGACTAGAAGACAAGTCATTCACTGAATTGAGCCATCAGTTCCTCATTCTGAATTTGAAAGAGAGAAGTTAAATAGGAGAGCAACTCTTCAACCACATAATGGTAGCCTTGGCAACCTACCACAGTATATAGGTAAAGATAAGCACAAGAACTGACTTTGAGATCCTCGAGAGGAAATAAATCATGTGGTGAGGTATGGGGTGTGGGTGGGCAGATGGCATGACTAAATAAGAACAAATATTTCCATTCAATAAGGCCTACAGTTTTTAAAGAACTCTATTAAGGAACAATGATGGAAAAGACACAGTTCTTAACCTACAGATGGAGATACGCAGTCTAGTGGAAGACTGCAACAAATACTATGAAGGCATACTGGGACGGGGAAGTGGAGGAAGAAGACCAAACAGAAAACATTTAGAAAATCTGCATGGAAAAAGAAGATCTGAACTGGATCTTAAAGGACAGGTAGATTATTAAGTCATGCAGGAAGAGGGGAGACATGGAGAGGTACCCTCCAAGGACAGAAAAAAGTACAAACAACATCCCTTCATTACTCTTATAGCATTTTGCTCTCCATGTTAGCACTTAACTAACTTCAACATAATCATCTCTCTTCATTTATCTTATCTCTTTCTCAGAAAATTTACTTCCACGGAGTAAAGGGGGAGCAGGCAGATTAGTACTTCATCTGCACAGCCAGCAACTGCTCAATGCTGGACACCTGGTAAATGCTCAATATTGGTGTTGCATGATCAAAATTATAAACTGAACCAGAGAAGCAAAGACACAATACATGGAGCTGCAAGCTCACGTGGAATGCAAATGATGATAAGATGGTGAGTATACAGACTTATAAAGATACGGGATGGGTGAGTTAGGATGAGTGGGGAAAGCAGAAGTAAGGATAAAAAGAGTTAAGCTGAGATACGAGGATAGAAGAGTCAAAAATATCTACTGACATTTTTGCTCCCCAAATTAAGTTGTTATAAAATACACCACACTTGTTCAAAAAGACTCACAAAAGTTTTATACACCAGTCACTTTCAGTGAGCAGAACTATGTCACGCAATATTCGTGCAATAAAAATTGACAAAATCCCCTCTAGATGTCAGGCCTTGAGTTAGAAGCTAGGCATTCAGTGGCCAGTAAAAACAGAAATGGCCCTTATTTCCATCATATCTTCTAGTCCAAACTAATTCATTCAATTTTTAATCAATTCCTAAATCCAAAATACATTGACTCAGTTTTGTGATATGTGCTTGATAATCAAGGGAAAGCAAGAGAGAGAAGACACTACTTCATACAGAAGAGAGGAATGCAATCATTACAGTAACAAAGTTGAGATATAAGTTAAGTGCCATCAAAACATAGAGTGGGTAATTCATCCAGCCTAATTCACCCTGAAGGAATCACAGATATTTGAATTGAGTTTAAGTTTAAAAGATGAACCTTTAGGTCTTCAGAAGCTCTAAAACTATATGTAAAATGCTGTGTGTATTTATGCATATATGGAATTGTGTGTATGTGTGTGCTCAGTCATATAGTTGTGCCCAACTCTTTGAGATCCCATGGACTGTAGCCTGCTAGGTTCCTCTGCTTGGAATTAAATAGGTATAATTTGGAAAGAGAATATGATACATACTTTCTTTATATAATAGACTAAGTGCTGTACTATGCTAAGTTGTGTCAGACTCTGCGACTGCATAGACTGTAGCCTACCAGGCTCCTCTGTCTATGGGATTTTCCAGGCAAGAATACTGGAGTGGGTTGCCATTTCCTCTTCTAGAGGATCTTCCTGATACAGGGATCAAACCCATGTCTCCTGCATTTCCTGAATTGGCAGGTGGATTCTTTACCGCTGAACCACCTGGGAAACCATACTTCCTTTATACCAGAAGTTAAATATCACTATATAGGGACTGTAGGGAAAGGAGAGATAAAGAACCAACCAAAATAAGTTGTCAGATCAAATTGAAATGAGCACTTTAAAAATAACATCTATTACATAGACCTTGTACTAACTTCCTGATAATATGTGCTAGGCCAACAAGAAGGCCAACCTGGCAGTGTTTCAGAAATGTGCTTTACTGCTGGCACTTTCCAAAGATTTTCCTATTCCCTGACAGGTTTCTAAACAATATCCAACCAACTGTGATGAATTTTATACTGAAAATTAAAGGTGTATATAAAATGCCAATTTTAATGATTATACTAAGGACACAGACAACAAGCTTTTTTGAAAATTGATATCCAGAATGGTATCTATACTGTTAAATATCAATTGAGAGCATTTCAGCAGCTGCTATAAATGTAATACCCAAAGCATTCAATAAAGTAGTCTCTCCAATCCTCAGGAAGAAAGGGAACACTGACTTTGTTTGCATAAAGTGTCTTTGGGGAAAAAAAATTCAAATACCCAGTTATAACAATGAGGAAGAGTAACCATCCATTAATATGAACGTCAAAATGACTTGTCTTATTTTAAGGCTCATGTGTCCAAAACATTTAACAATAATAGTGAAAACAACAAGACTATACTTACCTGTGTCATGACCACTATATATCTGGTAGGCTCTGTGAATGAATAGGCAGCCTCCAATTTATACACATGTTGTGTTTCAGAAGTTCTTTCAGAAGCTGGCTATTTGAAATTCAATAAATGACACAAACCGCAGTTTGCTTTTCCAGGTTAGTTACAAATATGGGCTTACTCAACATTTACTGAACATCAATTTCACTCACAAGACTGTTGAATTAGAGAACTGTGAATTCTGGGCCTGGATGAAAAAAACTATGCCATGTAGAAGACAAGGAGAGAAGGGAAGGCATGTGGAGGAAGAAAGCAAAATCCTGCCCCATTTCCCTAAGACTCCAAGACAGAGATGTTGGATTTTCTATTCCCTCCAATCTCAATTTTTCTGAGCTCTTTCTGATTTCCCAGGGTCTTCTTTTAATAGGTTTCCTTATGTCTCACAGTCCAGTCTACAACCCAATCTGTGTTCAAAAGATAGTCCTCCCCTTCAAAGTGCCCTTTGTCCCAGAAGTAAAGCCTGGACCAACCTTCTCTGTGGCCTTTCTGGAGAGCACAGGGTTTGGAACCACACAGAACAGGCCTGCAATTCCAGATTCTCATCCTATCAGCTGGATTGCTTTGAGTAGATTATATAAGAGAATGTGAAAAGTCTGGTCTCTTGATACAGATAGCATAGTGTTGAATCTTGGACAAATCACTCAACCACTCCACACTTCAGTTTCCTTGACTATCAAATGGAAAAAAGAGAGTCTACTTTGAGTTGAAATAACTGAGTGAAATTATTAAAGCATTTAGGATTCCTGTGCTCAATAAATGTTAGTGATTATTGTTTGTATCTCCAAACATCCATTTCCTGATCTACCTAAGGATAATATCTACCTTGATGGATTGTGATGAGTATTATGTATGATGATATTTAAAGTACATAGCACAACGTATTGCCCTAGTGGAATGAAAGAAATATTCAGTTCAGTTCAGCTGAGTTCAGTCTCTCAGTTGTGTCTGACTCTTTGCGACCCCATGTACTACAGCATGCCAGGCTTCCCTAAACAACACCAACTCCCAGACCATGCTCAAACTCATGTCCATTGAGTTAGTGATGACATACAACCATCTCATTCTCTGTCATCCCCTTCTTCTCCTGCCTTCAATCTTTCCCAGCATTAAGGAATACTCCAATGAGTCAATTCTTCACATCAGGTGGCCAAAGTATTGGAGTTTCAACTTCAGCATTAGTCCTTCCAATGAATATTCAGGACTGATTTCCTTTAGGATTGACTGGCTTGATCTCCTTGCAGTCCAAGGGACTCTCAAGAGTCTTCTCCAACACCACAGTTCAAAAGCATCAATTCTTGGGTGCTCAGCTTTCTTTATGGTCCAATTCTCACATTCATACATGACTACTGGAAAAAACATAGCTTTGACTAGATGGACCTTTGTTGGCAAAGTAATGTCTCTGCTTTTTAATATGCTGTGTAGATTTGTCATAGCTTTTCTTCCAAGGAGCAAGCATCTTTTAATTTCATGGCTGCAGTTACAATCTGCAGTGATTTTGAAACCCAAGAATATAAAGTCTCTCACTGTTTCCATTGTTTCCCCATCTATTTGCCATGAAATGATGGGACCAGATGCCATGATCTTAGTTTTCTGAATGTTGAGTAAAATGAAAGAAACATTAGTTTCCTTTTTTCTTTCATTAGCTTTCATCCTTCTGCTAACAGGGAAGCAAATTTGCTGGAATTGATTAATGTGTCTTTTAACTACTATAGAGTTATTTGTATTACTAAAAGAGACAATTTCTACGATGTCAAAGTAAGGAATTCAGTTGGCAACAACAAAGAGGACTATTGTAGGAAGGCCGAGAAACCTTGGTGGATTCAGGGAGTGATTATTGAAAGTAGAAAGCAAAATAAACAAAAAAAAGTAGCAGCATTGCTACACAGAGATTGGAGAATGCAGTTACCAAGATTATTCCCAAAATGGAAGCACTCTTAGGAGTAAAGCTGTCAACCAATTACCAAAATGTAAAGAAATAAAAGGCAGTGTGACACACATCAATAGCAGCTTTTTTTCATAATCAGAGAATAGAAAAGATGGCTGGTTACTGGTTATCTTCTTTAGTCACCTGCACATTGTTGGGTATCTGCCATGGTCATGATTTTATAACCATGATTTTATTTCCTGGTCTCCTTTCCAGGCTTTCAGGTTTTATTCACCCCATGAACATTCCCTCCAGATTTGTATCTTAGCCCTTTTATCACTTTATTTTGTCTACTTAAGGGCTTCAACTATCACATAAATGCATCCAGTTGGTTCTCTACCTTCAGCTTTGAGTTCTTTTTTAATAAGCTTCAGACCCATACATATGTAGCCACTATTAGCCACTGCCATCTAGATGTCACACAGATAAGTCCAACTCATGCGACAGGATCTAAATTCATTACTTGTCCCCCAAATCTGTTCCTCCTCTACTATTTCATATCTTGATTAATAGCACTGACATTCTAATCAGGAAAGCCAGAGATCTGGGAATTATCGGAGATACAGAGATGGATATGGCACAATTTTGTCCTCAAGAAACAGTCAAACTCATAGAATGCCTATATGTAAACCTCTCTTTTTAAAACCAATAATAAATTCTCTTATAGAACTCATAATCCTACTTTTTGATAAGAACAGGAAGTCTTATTTATAAACTTTGTTGAATTAAACTGAAGTCCTTTGAAGCTATGCTGAGGAGGGCATATATCACATTCTTTACCATGTCCTCCCCAGACTGCCGACATATTACATTGAATACAGCTGATGGTCAACAAGTAGCTGCTGAATATATGCATGAATAAGTGACTATAAAACAATAAAGGAAGCTAAAAGTAACACTGAAGTAGTCACAAATAAATAGCTATATAAGGGTATG
The DNA here is from genome assembly GCF_032452875.1 of Bos javanicus. Taxonomy (NCBI): domain Eukaryota; kingdom Metazoa; phylum Chordata; class Mammalia; order Artiodactyla; family Bovidae; genus Bos; species Bos javanicus. The sequence goes on from NC_083868.1 coordinate 76,890,971, forward strand.
TGAGGGAAAATCATTTCAACTGGAAGGAATAGGGGACATTTTGTGAAGGTGTAGAATTTCATCTGTTCTAAAGGAGAAAAAGATGATGTTCCAGGCAGATGGATGTTCCAGGTGAGGAAAAAGAGGAGAAAATAATAGAATATGTATAAAAGTAAAACTTTTATTCAGACAATAAAGTATTCAAAAAATACAAAGAGTAAATAGGGTCTCATTAGAAATGAGAGACCTTTCTACAGATAAATAGATGAATATATTATTTTAAACTGGAAGATATACTTAATAGTGTAAAATTGTTAATGTAATCCTTTTAATCCTTTTTACCATGGAAAAGTACAATCATAGAGACAATATATAATGATCCCTTTACCTGCATCTAGTGTCAAAAGTACCAGTTTAAGCTATGTCTTGTTTCATCTATATTTACTCACTGCATCCCAATATTATTTCAAAACAGATCACAGACATTACACAATTTAATTCATAATATTTCTGTGTGCACCTCTAAATGACAAGATCCCTTCTGCAAACATAACTACATTACCATTATCGTAATTTAAAAAGTAATTCATTGATGTCATCAACATACTGTCTGTGCTTATATTTCTTTCCCTGACTTTCTCCTAACTTGTTTTACAACTTTTTTTGAATAAATCATGATCCACTTAAGGAGCATACATTGCAATTGGTCGTTATGTATCTTAAATCAGTCTTCTCCACCTCCCCTTCCTTTCCTGTCTCCTTTTCTTGTATTGATTACAGAATGAAGCATATATGAAAAACACTCAAAACATATGTATGAGTTAATGAATTAGTATAAAGCAAATACTTTTATAACTCAGGTCCAGGAATAGAACATTGACAGTCAGTTTTGAAAGTGCTCACATACTCTATGTCAACCGGACCTTCTTTACTACCTCCGAAAGTAGCAACTATCTGTTTTTGCATAGTGAAATCACTCCTTGTTTTCATTTACAATTTTATTATTCATGTGTGTATCCTTAGATACTATAGTCTCAATCACTAAAGCATTTTAAATGTATTTTGTTTCTTTTAATCTATTCATTCTCACTCTATGCTTCTTTTTTATGGCAATTTATCTGTTGATGAACATAAAACATTTGGCCTATAGAGCTTCTCACTATTTAGATTTTGTTGACTGCAAACTCATGGTGCAAATCAATACATTCCTCTGTTCTCTATATTTCCTGAAAAATGACAGCAGGAGCCAAAGATTTTATCAGACTCAAATTTAACCCATTTGGCACATATACAGGTAATACTATATTCTTTCATTAAAAGGAATGTGGCTGTTTCCCTTCTTATGATAGTAGCACTCATTGATGTATAATGCTTAGATTTAGTAATTCATTGGGGTTTGCAAAGTGATTATATACTTTTATAAAAATATACTTCCCTGCATTATTTCATTACTCAGTGTACATTTCTTATAGAAAAAGCAGAATAAAATCTTGATTGTTTTTCCTGTTTATTTACCAGTTTTCAAGATAATGCTGTTATTTCCTATTAACATCCAAATGTAGCCACATTTTGAAATATCACTATAAATTTATGGATTTTAAACTTAATTCATAAGATGTAACCTGTTAATAGCCTTACTAAAGTTCAAATTATTCCATCCTTGGCCAATGAAAAACTCTTAAATTTGGCTCCCTAAGTCATTTCATTCATGACTTAAACAGAAACAGACACTAAATTTTCAACTAAGATTATAGAATTGCCTGTTTCTTCTTTTATTTTTTTCACCTTTTCCTCATATATATTTTTAAATTATTTTTATGCCTTCTTGATGAGTTCACTCTTTTATTATTCTAAAAAGTCTTCTTTATATCTCATAATATCACTCATCTTACAGTTTACATGATAGTGGTATATCCATTCTAACCTTTCTGTTTTTATTAATCATTTTTTGATCAAAAATTTTCTATCTTCCACTTTTTTTAATCTTCAGGTATTATTTATTGTGTTGATTTTCTGTTATGTTCCTTTTAGTTTAGCATTATTTTTGAAATTATCTTTTTCTAGGCTTTTATTGAGTTATATAATTTCTGGAATTTTTTATTCTTATTTGCTATTCTTTCTCATCTTTCATCACTTCTTAATGTCTTTTTGCCAATTTTTAAAACAAGTTACAAATATGTCCTTCTTGCATGCATTCATTTTCTATAGAAATGTTATTCTGCTTCTTATTTTTCTTTTTTCTTATAGCTTTGAATGGGATTTTACCTTGATTCTTCTTTTTGTAAAGACTTTTTTTATGTGGACAACGTTTAAAGTCTTTATTGAATTTGTTACAATATTGTTTCTGTTTTATGTTTTGATTTTTTGGACATGAGCCATGTGGGATCTTAGCTCTCCAACCAGGGATGGAACCTTTGCCTCTTGCTCTGGAAGGCAGTCTTAACCACTGAACTGCCAGAGCAGTTTCTTGATTATTTTTTTTGCTCATTATTATGTAAAACTAGTTTTTCCAGAGCTTTAGGATTTAGTTGAACTTTTCAACTTCACAGAGATCCTTCTTCAAAACTATGCTCTTGAGATTCCCTGATTCTGTTCTGCTCTTCCATTCTCAGCCAGTTCTCTTTCCATGCTCTACATTGCCCTGACCCTGTTTATTTTTATCTTTATTGTGATCAGCAGTTTTTCCTCAGTGTGAGTGGTTGTTTTACAGAGTTCTGAAGCACAAAAACTATTTCAATTCCTTCAGAATGTCTAGCTATAGGCTTTTCAGACCTACCCTCTATAGAGGGCAAAGCCCCTCCCAATGTCAACTGCTATTCTCAAATTCATCCACTGGCTTTTTTGGGATTCTTATGTTCTAGAGCCGACCAGATACCATATTATTTCCATTTCCATCTGCTTCCTTCTCTATAGACACTGAATCTATATGGGTCATATTAGTGATTATATCACTTGCTTTACTGAAAGTGATTCTTATGGATAACTTGTCATTGAGTTTTGTTTTAAATGTTGTTCAGGAGTTTGGGGATTTGGCTCAGGCAGACATTTGAAGAGATAAGAAAACTATGCTGCTGCCACAAATCCATCACTCAATACTTTCATTTTTGATTAAATAATTTCCTAAGGTTTCAGATGTCAAATAGATCACAGATCAAATGTGCCCACAAAGGAGGTTAACCATGAAAACACATACAAGTATTAAATACAGTACTGATTAACTAAAGAGTAGAAATTCACCAGAGGAATTTCTGGTGAAGCGTCTGACTTCACTCAGCAGTGAGTAGAAGTTGGCAATATTTCTCAAATTGTATTTCATAAGAAGTTAATAGAAATAAGATAGTTCTGGTAGCCCAGAGATTATAATTTAAGACATGATGAGTTGAGGTAAAGTCTCCACCACTTCCTTTAAAATGGTACAAAGTGAGGAAGCAGTAAAAGATTTGTGTAAAGTTATTAAAGAAGAAATTATGATGAGAAAAATCTCAGTTTCTATATTAATTCAATTTAACAAATAGTCATTATTGTTTTAGAGAGGGTAAATGATCTCTAGTTTGCTTACCATATACCAAGTGATGTTTGGTTTGATATTAGAAGGAAAAAATCCATCTATGTTTGGACAAGAGATCTTCTGAACACCATATTCTAAATACAGTTTATGCACTGGAAGTTTCATGGGAGAATTGAAGCAGTTATCTTTTTGAACCACTTCCAGAGGAAATGCAACTTTGCTGCAATAGGTGGTATTCCTGAAAAGAAAAATGTTCAGTGAATGGGCAGTTTCATTTGTTTTCATGCTGCAAACACACTGAAATGAGCAAAGTGTTTGTACTGAGACTTTGTACTGAGACTTTGTATATCAAGTTCATGTAACAATTAAATGTGTTATGGAAGTATTTCCTAGAACAATTGACATAACAAAATAAAGACAGATACAATTAACTACTATTGATAAACTACTTACATTTTTAGATATACTCCTAAATACACATATGTGTGTGTGTATATGTATTTATGGGCTTCCCTTTGTGGCTCAGCTGGGAAGGAATCCACCTGTAACACTGGAGACCTGGGTTCCATCCCTGAATTGGGGAGATCCCCTGGAGAAGGGAAAGGCTACCCACTCCAGTGTTCTAGGCTAGAGAATTCCATGAACTGTGTAGTCCAAGGGGTCACAAAGAGTCGGACATGACTGAGCGCCTTTGACTTTCATATGATTTATATATACATACATATATATACACATATATATCTGTTGTTCAGTTGCTTAGTTGTGTCTGACTCTTTGTGACCCCCATGGGCTGCAGTACTCCAGGCTTGCCTGTCTTTCACCATCTCCCAGAGCTTGTTCAAACTCATGTCCATTGAGTCGGCGATGCCATCCAACCATCTTGTCCTCTGTCGTCCCCTTCTTCTCCTGCCTCCTGCCTTCAGTCTTTCATGCTCACTTGTGTCCAACTCTGTGACCCCATGGATCACAGCTCACCAGGCTTCTTGGTCCGCAGGATTTTTCTAGGCAAGAATACAGGAGTGGGTTGCTCCCCCTCCTCCAGGGGATTTTTCCTGACCCAAGGATCAAACCTGCATCTCCTGTGTTTCCTGCATTAGCAGGTGGATTCTTTACCACTGAGTCACCTGGGATATAAAATGTTTAATTTTACCCTTAAAACACTCTTAATAACACTAGTCCTGGAAAGACAAAGGTAAGAACAGCATATTAACTCATGGTTGATAATGGTATAAACAAGTTCTGGAAAAGAAGTGTTTCCAAAAGTATTTTTAAAAGCCTTAACCTTTGCCGTAGTCACCCTATTTCTGAAGATGTTTTCACATGACAGAAGTAGGAAAAGTGAGAATAGAGAGAGCACATGATCAAAAATGTCCATCTTTTGCTGTATCAGCAAGGAAGATATTGGAATCATTAGAAACACATATGAAAAGGAAGCCTGTAAAAAAACCATGGTACAACCATCCAAAGTTGTTGAACACACACACACACAAATCAAGCAAGAAGGGAAAAACTAACAAATGCATAAAATGTGTTAAGATGGCCGGGGAACTGTATTTATGTCTTTAATGTTTATATAAGTCATTTCATCTGCCTGGAGGGTTCTTCATCTCTCATCACCCTATCTTTCACTTGGAGGTTTATGTCACCCTATATTTAAATTAAGACTTTCAGACTCTCAGCATGTCGGACAATTCCTTGGTTGAATTTATCACATGGCATAGCCATATGTGTTTTCTTTTATTTCTTGCATCTAGCACAATACCTAATTTTTTAGTTGGCACTAAATAAATATTTGTTAGCTACATGGGATAGATGTAAAATTGTGTTACATATAGGAAAACAATGAAAAGAACATAGATAATAACAATAAGTGGTTTTTTTTAGGGTTATATGTAAATAGGTCATTAATTGTTCACCTTCTTTTGTGATTTCTCTCAATATTTAAAACATCTTATATACTCAGTAACTCATGAACTAAGACTAAATCCAAAGAAGGTGTGGGAGAATTTATTACCCTCCCCAAGATGGGAGGAAAGAGCATTTAAAGATGACTTAAGAAGAGATGGCAAGAATACACAGAAGACCTGTACAAAAAAGATCTTCACGACCCAGATAATCATGATGGTGTGATCAATGACCTAGAGCCAGAAATCCTGGAATGTGAAGTCAAGTGGGCCTTAGAAAGCATCACTACGAACAAAGCTAGTGGAGGTGATGGAATTCCAGTTGAGCTGTTCCAAATCCTGAATGATGATGCTGTGAAAGTGCTGCACTCAATATGCCAGCAAATTTGGAAAACTCAGCAGTGGCCACAGGACTGGAAAAGGTCAGTTTTCATTCCAATCCCAAAGAAAGGCAATGCCAAAGAATGCTCAAACTACCACACAATTGCACTCATCTCACACGCTAGTAAAGTAATGTTCAAAATTCTCCAAGCCAGGCTTCAGCAGTATGTGAACCGTGAACTTCCTGATGTTCAAGCTGGTTTTAGAAAAGGCAGAGGAACCAGAGATCAAATTGCCAACATCCGCTGGATCATCAAAAAAGCAAGAGAGTTCCAGAAAAACATCTATTTTTGCTTTATTGACTATGCCAAAGCCTTTGACTGTATGGATCACAATAAACTGTGGAAAATTCTTCAAGAGATGGGAATACCAGACCACCTGATCTGCCTCTTGAGAAATTGGTATGCAGGTCAGGAAGCAACAGTTAGAACTGGACATGGAATAACAGACTGGTTCCAAATAGGAAAAGGAGTTCGTCAAGGCTGTATATTGTCACCCTGTTTATTTAACTTATATGCAGAGTACATCATGAGAAACGCTGGACTGGAAGAAACACAAGCTGGAATCAAGATTGCTGGGAGAAATATCAATAACTTCAGATATGCAGATGACACCACCCTTATGGCAGAAAGTGAAGAGGAACTAAAAAGCCTCTTGATGAAAGTGAAGGTGGAGAGTGTAAAAGTTGGCTTAAAGCTCAACATTCAGAAAACGAAGATCATGGCATCCGGTCCCACCGCTTCATGGGAAATAGATGGGGAAACAGTGGAAACAGTGTCAGACTTTATTTTTCTGGGCTCCAAAGTCACTACAGATGGTGACTGCAGCCATGAAATTAAAAGATGCTTACTCCTTGGAAGGAAAGTTATGACCAACCTAGATAGCATATTCAGGAGCAGAGACATTACTTTGCCAACAAAGGTCAGGCTAGTCAAGGCTATGGTTTTTCCTGTGGTCATGTATGGATGTGAGACTTGGACTGTGAAGGAGGCTGAGCACCAAAGAATTGATGCTTTTGAACTGTGGTGTTGGAGAAGACTCCTGAGAGTCCCTTGGACTGCAAGGAGATCCAACCAGTCCATTCTGAAGGAGATCAGCCCTGGGATTTCTATGGAAGGAATGATGCTAAAGCTCATTCAGCAGTATGTGAACTGCTGAAGGAATGATGCTCAAACTCCAGTACTTTGGCCACTTCATGCAAATAGTTGACTTATTGGAAAAGACTCTGATGCTGGGAGGGATTGGGGGCAGGAGGAGAAGGGGACGACAGAGGATGAGATGGCATCACTGACTCGATGGATGTGAGTCTGAGTGAACTACAGGAGTTGGTGATGGACAGGGAGGCCTGGCGTGCTGCGATTCACGGGGTCGCAAAGAGTTGGACACGACTGAGTGACTGATCTGATATGATCTGATTTATGACAATGGTAATAAGGTGGAAAGAATGAGTGGCAAGCATGATCTTTGCCTGTAAATAACAAAAGGTCTTCCAAGAAGATAAAGTGTTCCATAGGTGGACATTACAGAAGGTAAACTTCAGCTTAATAAGGTACATTTTCTGACTATAAAAATAAAGAGATGAACAATGGTTAGACTAACTTTTCCAGCTTCATAAGTCAAATATGAATGTTATCTTAATAGAGGTATTGAAGCAAGAATACAAACAGTAAAATCCTAGAGGATGAACCTGAGCTTTATGGTGTTAATGACATCAATCCTATGATTTCACATGGTTCAGCTTAAGGTCATTCTCAGTTTAAGAAGTGCCACAGCATTATAGGAGGCTTCTGATGCCTCCACCAGAGAAGTTCAATTCAAATTTTCTCTAAAGATGTAGAAGATAGGCAGAAGGTGAATTGAAGAGATGGCAGTCTGGAAACTGATAACAGTAAAGATATACTCAGACCTTGAGGATCATAAGCCCTGCTCCTATAATGAAAAGAAGGCTGAAAATGTTTGAGAGAGAGCTCTAGAGAAGTAGTAGGTTGGTAAGGAAAAAGAAACAGAGGTACTGAAACACTAGAATGCATAGCAGAGACAAAGGTCAACCAGAAAGCTACTGACAACCTGTTCCCAGGTATTTGCTGAGGTCCATGTATGGAATGTTACTAGATTATTAATTGTCAAAGATAATAAGGGGCTCAAAGAACATTTAGGCCAACTTTCTCATTTTGTGGGTATAGATACCAAAGCTGTGTTAGAACATAAACACTGGACACATGAGCTCCTTGGAAGTGTAAACCCAGTCTAGAGTTCAATCTAATAAAATGAAATAGAAGGGGTGAAAGCCTCAATGGACTTAAGAGGTAACAAGAGACTTTCAAGGTCACATTGATTAATATGTGGGCTTTTTTTGTGATAAAGAAGTGCTTTTTCACTAAATCACAGCATTAGCTAAATTTATCAAAATATAATTATAGTTCTCCACCAGAGAACAGTTAATGTCCATGAGAGACAACATTCAAAAGATGTGGGATTACCTATTCTTCTGTTATTGTTATGTCATCCAGCTCTACTATTATCGGCTAGGTTGTGTCCTCCACTCCAAATTCATATGTTGAAGTTGAGTACTTCAGAATGAGACTGTATTTGGAGATAGGTCTTGAAATTAAGTCAAAGCAAGTTGATATGGGTGGACCCTAATCCAATAAAACTGATGCTCTTACAAGAAGAGAGGACTGGGACACAGAAGACATGGGGGTAAAAGATGCTAAGACCTGAGGATAAGATGTTCCTGTACAAGCCAAACAGCGATGAATGAAACAACCATGCTGGCACGTTGATCTGGGAATTCTAGCTTCTAGAACAATAAGAAATCATATTTCCATTGTTTAAGCCACCAATCTGCAGTATTTTGTAATGGAAGCCTAGAAAAACAAATATATTTATTAAATGGTAGGACACAATGTTTTAAAATACTCCCATAACCTAGATGGGAGTTTAAAAAACAAAGTAAAGCCTGAAAGCTAAAAGGGGACCTCAAGGAGTCAAAGAACTAAGCCTTAAAATGGTAAGTCTTCAGAGGAACCTCAGTTTTTTCAAGATTTTTTTTTCAGAGCAAAAACAATATTAATCTGTTGTAAAAGAAAAATTGGTATACTATGAAGTAAAATGCTGAATCTACATGAACCTTCAGAAGAAAAAAACGTGGGTTTGTAATAAAATTTGCAGTAATGGTAGAATGCTTTGGATTATATTCTTAGATTCCCAGAGATCTGGTGTTCATTTGCTTTATATGGAAATTTTAGTGAAAAGTTTGAAAAGCATTGTTTTAAGTGCATTTGATGCTTCTCAAATATTCTTTCATCTATATGGCATGCTGAGGCTTTTGCTCAGTTGTGTCTGATTCTTTGTGACCCCATGGACTATATAGTCCATGGAATTCGTCAGGTCAGAATACTGGAGTGGGTAGCTGTTCCCTTCTCTAGGGGATCTTCCCAACCCAGGGATCAAACCCAGGTCTCCCTCATTGCAGGTGGATTCTTTCCCAGCTGAGCCACCAAAGAAGCCCTTATTCTGTTCTAGGCACTTAAAAAACTGCCAAGAATAACAGACATGAACAGGTTCTACTGCCAGCCCTGATCACTGTCTAAGGAAACAGATACAGCTCCAAGTGACTCAAAAGTGGAGGTAGATTGCAGTGTCAAGGAAAAGGAACATATGAATAAACCTCCATCTCTAGACAACTCTGATGTATGTCTGGTTTGAAAAGGAACCACCAATGGAGAATGTTCTCAGAAGCTCAACCTTTCTCTCTGTACATCTCTTTCAGCTAATCTCAGCTAAGCCAATGAGGTGAAGAGTAACTCTTTCTGGATAAATGCTTCCTTCTTCTCCTCCCCAGCTTCACATCATTTGGATAAGGGTTCAGGAACAGAAGCAAAAAGGGAAAGACACCACAAGCGTCAGCCTACCTTAACATGCAGGTATAGTTTCCCGTGTCATTGAGAAGCGTGGGCCGGAACCAGAGCACGTCTTTCTCCTTACTAATGCGGTTCTCAGGGAGGCGGAAGTTAATTGGCTCCTCCAGGTCCCGGTCCTGCCTGGTCCAATACCAGATGAGAGTAAGGCCTGCTGAATGGGCTGTGCTGTAGTTATATTTCAAGAAGTGTTCAAAGAGTGGGCACTTGATACGAGCTGGTTCATCTTCATACACTTGGATCTGCCTCATGGTATCTAGTCCCCAGTCATCGCAGCGTTCTGGAATAATCAAAAAGAAAGAAAAGGCAGCTGAATCATCTCACCTCCAAAGAACATACCTTCTCCTTAAGATACCCCCAACCTTTTTCAGGACTCTCTTCTCTTGTCATATTAATTAGCCTCTTTCTAACAAATGCTTATAATAGACAGCTGTGCTGTAAAGAAATGACTTCCTCTCATTCTTTCATCATCTTTTGACTATCTCTTGGATAACAGTGTGATCTGATAGTTTGATCCTGTTGAATCCAACAAGGTATGAGGGAGAATCTCACCTGGACAAGAAATCATGTATTCTTTCACTCCTCTGGGGACAAAGGCAATTCTAAGGATAAGATCTTAACTGAAAAGAGAAGCCCCCTAGTTCTCCCCTGGTCTCCGAATTTGGGGGCTAAATCGTCACTGTCTAATAGCAGTAAAATGCCTGCCACATATTTAAGTAAAACGCCTGCCACATCATTTTAGATGTCTCGATTGCCACATTAAAGAAATAAAAAGAAGCAGGCACAATTAATTTTTATATTTTATTAAACTTGATACATCTAAAACATCACAAATATTAATATTTTATACTTATATTCTTTTTTATAATCAATCTTAAAAATTCAATATACTTTACACTTGTTGCACATATCTGACCGACTACAATACACAGGAAAGCTTTCTAGTAAGAGAGAGATACATAGGGTAGAGCTTAGGCACCCTGCTGGTAGCTAGACCCTACAGAAGCAGAACTGTCAGACCTTTTCACAGCTGATCAAAGATGTAAGAGCAGGGCCAGCTTGCATCAACTGAGTTGAACTTATCTTACTAGAACTGCCCAGACAACTTACAGACTCATGAGCAATAATACATGAGTAATAAATTAAAAGAGGTTTGTGATCATTTGTTAGGCAACATCTTGGGGGTAACAGATAGCTAATAAAACAACTAACAGTGACTAATGTTGATAACAGCAAAGAATTTGAAGATTTATGACTTGCAAAATGTTTTGTAAGTAAGTAATAAATCTCTAAATAAATAATAGATCTCTGGGAAATTTAACAAACTGATGTTTCTAAGACTCAACAAATTAGTACTGTTTACAACTGTAATGCTTCATTTAGAAACACCTTTTAAAATCCAATATACAAAAAAAGAACTGGAAAGACCAACATTTTGTTCACATTAAGACAAATTGATATTAAAATATTTTAATTAAACATATATCATAACGTTCTTTAAATATATTTTCACCCACACTGCAAAGTTGTAGAATTAGGTCATTTAGTTTACAGGACATTTTAACCACTGTTTTTTTTGTTTTTTTTTTTTTTTCAGATAAGTAAGTCAGGTTGAATACATGCATCTAATTTCATCCCTTAATGAAACTTCACTAAAACTAATTTTTTGAGACATTATCCCAAGTAATAGCAATAATAAGAGAAAAGACAATAAGAATACCATAACAGACAAAATGGTGACCAGTTTGGCCCATTTAAATGAAAAGTCCTAAATGAGGAGAGGAAAGCTGGAGAACAAACCAATCTGCAAAGTAGAATGCAAAAAACATCAGGAGAAAGTGTCACTATCAAGATAAGTAATCACTATTACCTTAACACCCAATATTTCTGGGCTCTCTTCCTAGGCATATTGTAAGATTGTACTTTTATGTCCTTCTGAAATAAGAGGATGCCATGTGACTCACTTTGGCCAAAATGATGTACCAAGTGTCACATGTAGTGAGTGTTTTAAGAGCCAGAGTATGTTTCACCATGCTTCCTTTTCTTCTGCCTTAGCAAATATGAAAACATAGACATTGAGACTCCTTTAGCTTATTTCCCTTGATATAGATGGCGTATGGAAAAGCTTTACTATTTTAAGTCATAGAGAATTAGGATTGCTTATTACCAATATGAATCATCTATATTATCCTGGCAAATGCAACCACATACCTTAAAAATAAGCACATATATACAATAGTAAAATAAGGAGAAGTAGATGAAGAGTATGTCTAAAAGTGACATTTTTTGTTCCAAGCTCACCCTCCTGGCACTCAGTAACCTTTCTCACTGAGCTTCAAGGATTGGAACAGCCAGGAGAGTGTAAACAGACTTTACACTCCAGGCAGGAGAATGAATGAATCTTCTCTAGAAACCTGACTACTTTCAGAGGAAAGATCTAACAATCTTACTAAGAGAGAATTTTTTTAAACGACTTATACAGCCATATCATTTAACATAAAAAGCTCAAGATTAACAAACCCCACATACACACTTAGAATTTGTAATCAGCTTCCTAATCACTTCTTCTTAAATACGAACAGCCCTAGGAGACATCTGAAGAAAATCTCTACTATTAACAGTAACACCCAAAGAAACATTGTAAAAAAAATTTGATAAAACCAAAATTATTCAAGAAATCTTTGAAAACAAAACTATCATTAACATCCTCAGAGAGATAAGGAAACTTCTACATTCATCAAGCGAGAACAGGATGATACAACAAAGGAATATTCAGAGAAAAACAAAAATCTCATTAAAATTAAAAAGTGATTAAAGAGAGGTACATTTTAATAAATGGTTTGTTTGGAAGTTGAAATTGAGAATTTTCTAAAGAGTAGAATACAAAGAAAAATAAAAAATAGACAAGAAAGTTAGAAGACTAGTCCAGGAGTCTTAAGATCTCCTTAATAGAATCCCCAAAAGAAAAAAAAAAAAAGGAGAAAACTCTCAATTAAATAATTCAAAGCAAAAACAAATCTCAGAACTAAAATACATAACCTTCTAAATTAAAAAGAGCTGTCAATTGCTCCAGTACTGTGGATGGAAACAGACTTGCACCACAAAAATATTTTTTAAAACCGAAAAAAGAAAAGATTATATAAACTACTGGCAAGTAAGAAAGAGGAAAAAAAATAGTCACATACTAGGAAGACTAGGAATCAGAATGGCTTTGCAACTTTTAAAAACAAGACTAGAAACTAGAAGATAATGACTCAATGCATCTTATGGAAATGTTTTATCAATCTTGAATCTTAAACCCAACTAACATTTTCAGACACATAAAGACTCAGTAATTTTTCTTCCTATACTATTTTTCAAGAAGCTTCTGGGGAATTTGTGTCCAGAAAAAAAAAGAGAGGAAAAACAACAGAGGCAAAAATGAGATCAAGGATTAGAAGGATCCAACTAAAGGGAGAGGGGAAGGGATTCCCAGGATAACAATGCAGAACATCCTAGGAAAGCAGCTATACATTAGGGTTTGATGGTAAATCGGTATAGATAGAAGGAAAATGGAGATCACCAACAAAGGAAAAAAACTGTAACTCATGGATTATCTGATTAGATTACCACAGTGAACAATTATGCTGAAGGGCAATTGAAAAGTATAAAAATATTTACCAAAAGATACTAATTAGGGATTTCTCTGGTGTTCCAGTGGTTAAGACTCCCTATTTTCATTGCAGGGGTTGCAAATTCAATCCCTGGTCAGAGAACTAAGATCCCACATGATGAACTAAGATCCCACGTAATTTAAATTGATCCCATATCCTTTTTTAAATTGTTATTTTGGCTAGGGACTTTTGCTTTGTTTTGTTTTAATGTGGACCATTTTAAAAGTCTTTATTGAACTCGTTACAATATTGTTCTATGTTTTGAATTTTTTGGCTGTGAGGCATGTGGGATCTTAGCCCCTACAACCAGGGACCCAACAGTGCATTGGAAAGCAAAGTCTTAACCACTGGACTGCCACAGAAATCCCAGCCCTAAGAAGTCTTTATGACCCTGAACAATAATTAATAACAGCAAGACAGATGATAATTGACAGGTGGATTTTTTTTTTTTTTGGTAAAGATAAGAGAATGCTAATTGTGAAAATGAAATGGAAAAAGAGAATCAAAACCAGAAGCATGTACTCAGGCAGACAAATTTAGAACAAAGTTTGAAATGAAATTTTGCTGTTCACCGGGGCAGACTGTGGCAGAGACTGGGTAAATGTTCATTAGTTCTGTTTTCTCTTCTTGGCCCGTATGAAACCTGCACATCCTTGGCAATTGGGTTGGGACCATGTGACTTGGTTCTGGCCAGTGAGGGACCGGAAATACTATACAACTTGAAATTCTCAGCATAATCTTTGGTGCTTTCTCTTTCCCTTCCATGGAGTCCTTGAATTTGCGAAAAGTGCAGCATGACAACATGGAAGGAGCCTGGATTCCTGCCATCAGTCAAAGCAGGGCTTCTCAGGAAAGCTTTGAAAGTTTCTCACTTTCAAAGAGTTAAGCCAAATCTCTATCAATTAAGGCACTGAGATGTAAGACACTAATTTGTTATAGCAAGTAGTATTGACTAATAAAGGAAGCCAGAATTTTTCTCTCATAATATAATAATAAATCAAGAGCAAACAGACTTATTTTTAAAACAACATATGTTAAAGGCCCTTACATAGTAAAATTTAAACACAGGTTAACAAAAATGTCTGTTTTATTCACTGAATATCTTTTCAACCAAATTAAATGTAATACAGTGTCAAGGGGAAAAGACATCTTATATCTGCAATGTATCTCCCTTACGGAATATTTCATGGGTCAAATGAGTATATCTATAGAGTGAATCAGACTCCTTTACAATAGGGACCAAAAAACACACATATTAGTATTTGTAAGCATTAGTAAAAATGATATTAGTATTGAGTTTTTTGGGGGGGGCATTTACCCATTTGAAATTAGTTCTGAGAGTTCTTTAACTTTCCCTAGCCAGCCACCTGAGGGAACTTTGTCAGAGATTTTTAAATTATTCAATGAACAAATAAAAATAAAATCTATGACAATGGATAGGAGTGTCATGCAATACCAAATTAATTATACGATTCACTGCAGGCACCAGGCAAAGAAGATACTGGGGAAATGGCTGTTATGCAAATAGATGTACCTCTAATAACAGCAAAGGGAATTTAACGAATTACTGGCACAGAGAATTACTTTTTTGTTTAAAATGTCCCTTCTCACCCAGAGAACTCCATAGTGGAAGTCCTCTCTAAGCTGGCCCCTCTAAGCTGGGAGGACTATAAAGTCATCATTTCCCTCAGTCAAAGGATTTCTTACGGCTGGGGCTTGGTGGCACAGAGGACTAATGGGAAGGTGCAAAGCCAAGCCACTGGAAAATCAACCCACGCTCCTGACAGCAATTAGCATTTATATAGCAGGGTATACATTTTAACTAATTAATCTCACAACACCCTCTTGGGCTTTCATGCCCATTCCCACATTACATGCCAGGAAATGAAGACAGAAAGATTAATTGACTTACTTTTGCCTGAGTGGTAGCACAAATAAAAGCTGCCTGAACATAGCTCTGGGAGGCTTGTTCCAAAGCTATGTTCACACATACAAAGCAAGATATTTCCCACAGGAAAGCTACTCATATATTTGTATTTATTAACTATTTACTGGAAGCCTGCTGTGTTGGGTGCTACAGTAAAGAGAATGTAAATTTAAGAAATCAAGAAGCTCAAGTATAGGAGGAAAAAAAGGAGGGGGAGGAGTTTTAAATATTGGAAGAACTAAGGTGGAATTAATGTCTATATGTAATTATTTGCCCTGTGCCACTTACTTACAACCTTGGACAAAATGCTTCCCCCTCAGATTCATGTGTCATATGCCTATTGTATAGTGCTGTATGGAAAGCTGAGGTCTAGAGACATGTAAAGAGCTCAGTATATATTAGCTGGATCTGCATGATAAACCTTAGTGGGTCTTTGTCCAGCAAGAGGTTAATAATGTTGGAAAGAGAAAGACATAGACACAAAATTAATTAAAAGAAAATACTTGGTAGAATGAATGAACCAACTGTTAAAACAGGCTTCTAAGCAGGACAGTAG
This sequence comes from Bos javanicus, assembly GCF_032452875.1. Taxonomy (NCBI): domain Eukaryota; kingdom Metazoa; phylum Chordata; class Mammalia; order Artiodactyla; family Bovidae; genus Bos; species Bos javanicus. Next base: position 76,906,799 of record NC_083868.1, read on the forward strand.
TCATTATATTAGTATGGTATAGTAGTGTAGTGTAGTATAGTATCATATAGTGTAGTATGGTATAGTGTAGTATTGTATAGTAAAGTATAGTATAGTATAGTATATACATGGTGCAGGTAGAAATAACAATCCTGAGATTGAGTTTAGATGAGAACCAGGCCCTTTTAACATCCTATCTTGGAATGCGGCATAGATGAAGTCACCTTAAAAACTCCTATCAGCCCCTTCTAGTAGTCCTATGTCTGAGGGCAGAGACTCAGTCTAATGCAAGGCTGGTTTTACAACCATGTTGGTAATTTTGAATAGTTTTGTTTTTCTAGTAGTATACTTGGCTCCTCATGAAAATTACCCTGGTACTGTGACCCAGACCCACTCCAGTGTTCTTGCCTGGAGAATCCCAGGGACGGGGGAGCCTGGTGGGCCGCCGTCTATGGGGTCGCACAGAGTCGAACACGACTGAAACAACTTAGCAGCAGCAGCAGCAGCAACTGTGACCCAGAGAGAATCTAAAGTGTGAGCAAGCTGGTTAGGCTGGGAAGCAACACTAAATGAGTGACATGAAGACAAGAAGTAAATCAACAGACTAAGTGTGGGCAAGTCTCTGAGGTAAGATAGAGAAGTGTCAGACACAAAACCCTTAGCAGGAGCCCTGAGGGAGAAGACATGCACAGAGCATTAACACTGGGGTTAACAAACATGATTCAGAAGCAGACTTTAATACCCACTGACTGTATTAATTCAAGTAAAAATAACTACTGAGCAACCCATCCTGCGTGTGTGTGTCGCTTCAGTCATGCCTGACTCTTTGCGACCGTATGTACTGTATCCCATCAGGCTCCTCTGTCCATGGGATTCTCCAGGCAAGAATGCTGGAGTAGACTGCTATGCCCTCCTTCAGGGAATCTTCCCGAGCCAGAGATGGAACCTGAGTCTCTTATGTCTCCTGCGTTGGCAGGCAGCTTCTTTACCACTAGCACCACCTAAGCCAAGTACTGAAGCAGGTGTTTAGAATTCATTGGTGAATTAAATAAAGGTCTCACAGAGTATACCTTCTTACATAAGGAGACTGACAATAAAAATGCTAAGTAAGAAAAGCATAGAGTACATCGGAAGGTAATAAGCCAATGAAACAAAGAAAAACACTGAATCTCATAAGAGGGATCAAGAATGAGGGAATGGGGGAGAGAAGAGAGTCGTAAGTAGGAAATTTTTAAAAAGATAGGCAGGGTAAGTCATTCAACTATAATAAACCTCAGTTTCCACATCCAAAACATGAAGATTATAATAGTACAGAGTACTTAAGAAAAACAGAGTGAGGCGGGGATAAAAAGTACTATAGAAACTATAAAGCTCTATGCATGTACCCCTTGCAATTCATATGTAGACTGCCATTCTCTGCGTGACCTGTGGAAAATGATTCTTCTCTCCAGGTCTGTGGTAGAAACTGTTAAACGTGTCTCATTTACCATGTTCCTGCACCCTTCTTTTTTTAGCATTTGGGAATTTCCACTTGGGTATACAGCCATTCAGAATAAAGGCTACATTTTCCAGCTTCAGTCTCACCTGGACAGAGTCAGGGGACTAAGTTCTGGCCAATGGAATATGTGTGAAATCATCATGTGGGAGATTTCAGAAAGTTGCCTTGAGAAACATTGACATACTGGATGTTTCCTGGGCTTTGCTACTACCCTACTTCTTCCATCTTGCTGCTGGAAACTTGAAAAGTGACAGCTGAAACTACCTTATTGACCATAAGAATAAAGGCCACACCCTGAAGATGGAGGAAGGTGAAAGTGAGAGGAGATGGGGCCGTGAATGAAGTATGGAGCAGCTTAATCAAACCTGAATATTCTACCTCTAGATTTTACATAAGAAATATCCTTTCTGCTAGAAGTGTGGTCCATGACCACTATCTCATTAGCACCCCTTGAGAATCTGTCAGAATTACAGACTTCCAGGCCCCACATATACTCACTATATCAGAATCTACAGTTTAACAAGATCCCTAGGTGATTTCTATGGAAGTATTAATTTATTTTGAATCTTCTTATTCACAGCTGATCATTATCCTAATTGATAACAATGTCCTATTTCATCTCTTATAATAAGTAGGTTGTTGAACTATTTCTGAGGTTGTATCCACCCTGTCAGTCTATGACTCCGATTAACATTTACATTTAAAAATATATTCTCTTTTGTTCCTCTGTGGAAAAAAATATTTAAACCATCCAGATATTTTTTTAGCAGTGTCTTATTATAAACCACCAGTTTTCAGAAAATAAAATCTATAAACTACATTTCCTAGAGCATGATTTAAGTGAAAAAAAAAAAAGATGATTAAAACTTAGATAATTTTTATTCAGAGCAGAGCTACTCAAAGGTCTAGAAAATGTTGCTGAAATTTAATAGTTGTCAACAAAGCCATCACAAGGAGAGAGACAAGTTCCTGATGGGGGAGGAAAGCTGGAGAGGCTCTGAGCACCCATCAGACATCTCAGGATGCTTGTACTGTTCAATAATACTCAGCTAATAACTGGCAGATGGCTTTCCTGGACCAGATAGACATACCTTACTCCCACTAAAGAAGGGAGTTTTCTTGATTGAAAAAAAAAAAAAAAGAACTAGCTCCAAGAGGATAAGATTTGCCAGATAAGAAAAGAACGCCAAATTCAGAAAGTGTGTTGGGGGAGGGTAAAGATCTACAAGTTACAGCTTCAGTTTTGCAGTTTAGAGTTTGCTGCTAGAAAAAGTATTATTCCAGATAGTATATAACGCTTCCTTGACACACTGAGCACTTATCATTACACTGACCTAAAGGCTGCTATTTTATATCAATTAGAAGTGGTAGTCCTTACAATTAAAACAACAACAAAAAAGTAGAGAAAGTCATTACCAGGCAAACAAGAAAATAAAGATAAGAGGTGAAAAAGGACAATGAAATCTCACAATTGGTTGAAAACAACAAAACCAGTGATGTTTAGATCTAAAACATACACCAAAGCAGGCGATACTCACAGTTACAAAATCAAACCATCTGAAGGATCACAGAGTTACGATCTTTCTTTGTCTAGCACCGGCACTCTAGGGTCTCTGAACAGTTTGGTTTTTATTCAATACCTGCCATGTGGCTGTTTTTCTCCCAGTCTGTGAACATGAGTGTCACTTTCTACAGAGCTCTCCTTGTGACAGAGGACTTGAGAAAAAACCCTGGTGCTCTAGAAATGTTTACAGTTCTCAGGTCTAGAAGAGCTGCTGAAGGTCTCCAGGCTCACTCTTGGTCTCCATCAAGTCATCCCCCAACTGGTGTCTGGAGCACCAACAAAGAGACCCTTCATCATCATGAGTTAATGTCCAAGAAAGGCCCATAGCTGCCCTTCCTGCTGCTGTGTATAATAAGGAGAAATATGGAATAGCATTATCTAACAGCTGCCTAGAAAAGGCTCTGCTTCTCTCATCAAAGTGGCAGCAGGGGTGAGCAGGCTAAAGAATGGATTGTGGGTGTGTTGCCTCTTTACCATGGTTCCATTATTTTCTTTAAAAAAAAATCACTGTAATGAGCATCCTCATGTGGCTGAAGGGAGTGATTTTCTTTGCAGGGCTGTTGTGACAATAAATAAACTGGCTTATGTCAAGTGTGACACAGTGCACTAGGGAAACTCTAAGCAGTCATTAGCTGGTTTTTATGTTTTTTCCCCAAGCAATTTTTTCTAATCCATGATTAAGATGTAAATATCCAATTACTATTCACATAAAATCAGCAGCCTTCGCTCTCTTTATTTTCATTATTACTCAATATTTGCTTGGCTCCTAGAGTTGTAGGGGATATAAAAAAAATGTAGCACAAAGCAAGGTCTTTGCTTTCAAATCTTCATTCAAGAAGTAGGCCCTCAGTATTGGAAGTAAAGGCATTTTGGACATCATCACAGAATCCCAAAACACATGGGTCTTAGATCTGGTTGTAGCCTTGTATTCCAGTAGGATATCTGGTAATACCCTCATTTCACAGATGAGGTGAATGAAGCTAAGAGAAGATAAAAGACATACCTGAGAGATGGACTAATTATATATGATAGAGGTGGGGAGGGACCAAAGAGATCTCATATCCTGACATGGGCTTTCCCTGTAGAGCCTCTGCATGTCCTTTCTCAGTCATTTCTGACTCTGTGACACCATGGACTGTAGCCTGCCAGACTCCTCCATCCATGGCATTCTCCAGGCAAGAATACTGGAGTGGGTTGCCATTTCATTCTCCTGGGGATCTTTCTTACCCAGGCATCGAACTCAATCTCCTGCATTGGTAGGTGAATTATTTGCCACTGAGCCACCTGTGGAGTCTCTGGAGCCTGTCAATTCCAGTTTGAATCCTTATTCTGCTACATGCTAGCCATGGGGGCAAGTGCAAGTAAATATTCCTATGTGTCAAAGAAGGCTGGTTTTAAGACTAAACAGACAATCCTTTTTAATGCGTTCAACAGAGAGCTCTTCAGTAGTCCTCACTATTCTTAATATTATATTCCTCTCTTTCTTGATTCCAAACAGAGTATGGATAATTTCAAACTAAATATAGCCCGACAAATATTGTTAACATTTAACCTATGGGGACTCCCCTCTAACATGGTATTTGAGACTGTTAGACTACAAGGGAGTTTTTGAAACATCTAGAACAACCCTCCCATTTTATATATGAAGTAGCTAAGCCCAGAGAGCTAACTTGATGAATGACTCAGAGCTCACGGGCAAACATAGAAACTTTTTTTCAAGGCAAGTGTCATGTTCTTTCTACTCCATCATTCTGGTGAAATACAGATCTGTGCAAACATTCCCAGTTGGTATTAGCAATGTAAATAGTACAATAGCATATTCTCCTAGAAAACAGGTTGAAATGGGCAAGAAAGCCAATGCAGGAAGACTGAAACAGAAAAGAGTAATAGTGGAGCACAGGAGGGAACTCTACATGTGTTCTGCATAATAGAGCCACCCAATTCTCCCTCTCATTTTACAGGTGACATATGGGTCTTATCATTGAGGTTGATATTAAAACAAGTGACAGCCCTGCCCATAGGTGTGGCACTTGGAAAGAAAGATTTCGTGCCCCAGCTTCCTCATGTGTAATAACACATGAAGCAAAATATGAAGCTAATGAAAGTTCCTACCTCGTGGACCAAATACAAGTTCCTGCCTCATGGAACTACTGATGGGGGTAAAAAAGATCACACAAGAAAATACCACATGCTTGGATGCCTAGTAACTTAACAAATTTTAGCTAAAATTATTATGTTGATTTTCACAGATGAGGGAAATAAAAACTGGAAAGATAGCAGGGAAAAGTACTACGTGAATTTGTTTCAAGCTTTTGTTGCATTTTACCAGAGTCCGGACAGAAAATTCAAAATTAAGAGCTGACTCTTAAAATGTAGAAAGCAGGCTAAGCATAAACCTACTTCCTAATTAGCAATGATAGCCAAGCGATCACTTTTCCCTGTGATGGAAATGCAAAGCCCTCCATATACTCAAGTGGTCTCTATACCCTCCCTCCTTAAGTCTTACATTCCAGTTGGAGGTTCAGGGAGGCGTGCTCAGTGCAAAGTACATCAGAGGCCTTCAGTTTTTAATTAAAAGCTATATGATTCCCATGCCTCAAGATCGGCAATCATATTTTATAAACAATGACAAAGCTGAAGAAAAAAAAAAAGAGCATCTTGTGAGCTTTGCCAGCAATCTCCCCATAAATTCTCAGGAAATTGCCTGGAGTAAAAGGGTGTTTGAGATCTTCATTACCTGCCAGAGGAGGAGACATGGGTTACAATCCTCCCAGTGCATTTAAGAGAGGCATCACCTATAAAATGCAAGTGCAGTCTCATTCAATTTTAATAATGTGTCAAGCTTGTAGATTTTTCTTGAAAGCTGGTAGTGACAGGCAGAAAACAAAACATTCTGAGAGAAAATCAGGTGAAGCAAGCAACAAAGCTGAGCATTAAGGGTCTGGGAAATGTCTAGGTGTGAATGATGACGGAGGGTACAGGAAGAATTCATAAGGTGCAGGTTTCCGAGTGGCTGGGCTTCCAGTAGTTCCTCATCTAGAGAACAGTGTCAGCTTCCAAAAGGAGGAGCAGGGTCTTGGAAAGATAAATGCCAAGACTAAATCACGGTCCAAGTTTCTGAATGCTTAAGACACTTCTAACTCACTGTGCTTCTAAGAAAACGACTATGCATTGGAGCTGGAAGATTACAAATCATCCCGTTCCAGGACATGTTATACTGACTAGACTCTGGGACCAGAGGGCTGAAGGAATGCCTGAAAAAAGGACTGAGTTAGGAGCAGAGGCTGGATGGAATCGTCCAGATTCCTAGTTATCTGCCCCATGTCATGCATAACTTCTGCCTATAAAACCAATTACAAAAGATAATTTATACCACACTTCCATCAATTTTTGTTTTTCTTTACTCCTGGTATATCAAAGTTTGAACTTTTATGCTTAAATTTATGCTCAGCTTCTTGACTCACTATAGGGTTTAGAACATTTGTCTCATATATTCATTGCCAAAGAGAAAGCAGAAAACACAAACCAACTTTTCTGAAATCCAGAGCTCTTGAAACATAGGAAGCAAAACAGAAGAATAAACTTTTAATATAGGAAGCAAAAGCAAACACTCTGAAGAGACCAAATGCAGAAGTTTTTAGCTAATAACCCTATTATCAGCCCTCTTTCACACAGTACACACATTTTCCATTGACACTCATGAAGGGCTATATGCCAATGTTCTGCCACTGAATAAAAGCAAATAATTATGATAAAGAAGAAAAATGAAAACAAGAGAAATAGGTGCTAGATCAAGAAAAGGGTCTGCAGTCATACCAAGAAGACTTTTGGGAGCACACAACTTTGACTGTCATTGTATATATCTCTGTTTCATGTATCTGTGTGTTCACTCAAGGTATATATCTCAAGGCAAAACCATTAAGACCAGGACACTCTTCTCTGGGTAATTTCCACCTCTCAATGCTGTGGCTCCCAGCCTTGTGGAGAAAGTGACAACAGAGGTGGTGGATTAGAAACTCTGTAATGACCTATATGGCAAAAGAATTTTAAAAAGAGTTCAGTTCAGTTCAGTTGCTCAGTCATGTCTGACTCTGCAACCCCATGGACTGCAGCACCCCAGGCTTCCCTGTCCATCACCAGCTCCTGGAGATTACTCAAACTCATGTCCATCAAGTCACTGATGTCATCCAACTATCTCATCCTCTGTTGTCCCCTTCTCCTCCTGCCTTCAATCTTTCCCAGCATCTGGGTCTTTTCAAATGAGTCAGTTCTTCACATCAGGTGGCCAAAGTATTGGAGTTTTGGCTTCACCATCAATCCTTCCAATGAATAATCAGGACTGATTTCTTTAGGATTGACTGGTTGGCTCTCCTTGCAGTCCAAGGGACTCTCAAGAGTCTTCTCCAACACCACAGTTCAAAAGCATCAATTCTTTGGTGCTCAGCTTTCTTTATAGTCCAACTCTCACATCCATACATGACCACTGGAAAAACCATAGCTTTGACTAGATGGACCTTTGTTGGCAAAGTAATGAATGTCTCTGCTTTTCAATATGGTGTCTAGGTTTGTCATAGCTTTTCTTTCAAGGAGCAAGAGTCTTTTAATTTCAATGCTGCAGTCACCATCTGCAGTGATTTTGGAGCCCCCCAAAATAAAGTCTCTTACTGTTTCCATTGTTTCCCCATCTATTTGTCATGAAGTGATGGGAGCAGATGCCACGATCTTAGTTTTCCAAATGTTGAGTTTTAAGTCAACTTTTTTACCCTCCTCTTTCACTTTCATCAAGAGGCTCTTTAGTTCTTCTTCACTTTCTGCCATAAGGGTGATGTCATCCGCATTTCTGAGGTTATTGATAATTCTCCTGGCAATCTTGATTCCAGCTTGTGCTTCATCCAGCCCACCATTTTGCATGATGTACTCTGAATATAAGTTAAATAAGCAGGGTGACAATATACAGCCTTGACATACTCCTTTCCTGATTTGGAACCAGTCTGTTGTTCTATATCCAGTTCTAACTGTTGCTTCTTAACCTGCATACGATTTCTCAGGAGGCAGGTAAGGTCCCATCTCTTGAAGAATTTTCCACAGTGTGTTGAGACCCACAAAGTCAAAGGCTTTGGCATAGTCAATAAAGCAGAAGCAGATGTTTTTCTGGAACTCTCTTGCCTTTTCGATGATCCAATAGATGTTGGCAATTTGATCTCTGATTCCCCTGCCTTTTCTAAATCCAGCTTGAACATGTGGAAGTTTACAGTCCATGTATTGTTGAAGCCTGGCTTGGAGGATTTTGAGCATTTTTTTGATAGCATCTGAGATGAGTGCAATTGTGTGGTAGTTTGAACATTCTTTGACATTGCCTTTCTTTGGGATCTCCTGACTCCATGTTGCCCAACTCCATGTCTCCCGTGTCTCCTGCATTATAGGCAGATTTTTAACTGCTGAGCCACCAGGGAAGTCCCATAGTAAACTGCTGAGCCTTTTCTTTGACTATACAAATTCATTTTCAGACATATCTTTAAACTTCCTTGCCATTAAATATAGTTCCTGAGGTACATCTAATAGTATTCTTTATAGGGAATAACAATATAGGGTCAACAGATCTGATTTCTTGCACCAACTCTACCAGTGACAATACCATTACTATAATAATTACCACTATGGCCACCTAGTATTGAATATTTTCTATATGCCAAGTATTAAGTGCTTTACATTTATTATCTCTTTTAATTCTCACAACAACTCTTTCAGATGATTTTATTATTGTCCCCATTTAACAAGTGAGGAATGAGAGCCTTAGTAAGTCAAAGAGTACTTGCAGGATTACACGGTGTGAAATTAATTAAAAAAGGAGGCCCTCAGACTGAGGTGATTGTAATGTCTTGGAAGCCTACCTAAGCAATACAAAACCTAAGCCTGGGATACTTCAAGGTAAAGAAAGTCAAAATCTAAGGACAATCAGTCACAAAGAGCCAACTGAGCTTTTTCATCTAATGCAACCATGTTAGCTATGGCCAAGCAAATAAATTCCTTGTCTTGCTGCCACCTCTTCTCTATAGAAGGCTTGCCCCTAGTTGCCCTCTGTGAAGTGCTCCTAACTACATCCAGTTTGGCACTGCCCAGTTTGAAGTGATTTTTATTCAAATAAACTCTTAAAAACTTTAATATGCCTGAATTTATCTTTTAACAATAGCAGGTAAGTGAGAGAAGAATTCTACCCCAGATCTGCCTCATTCCAGAGTCTAAAATTTAATCATGACTGTGGCCAAATAACTTCTCTTCTCTTGAATTTTGTTTTCTCATGGATACTACAAAGATGTAAAACCAGATGATCTCTAACTCTTTCCATCTCTGTAACGTGATGGGTTTATCGAGTGTTTTCTAGCTTGAATCTTAAAAATGTAAAATCAAGCCTGTTTTTCAGGGATATGGGTGGGAGTGGATGGGCACTTGTTAATAGAAAGCTGACCAAACTGAGTAAGTCTCTTTACTGAGGAGAATAAAATCAGTGATTAGCAGTTTCCAGTGTCAGCAGGCACATGTCATAGCCAAGAGCAATGGGCGGATCACACCTGTCTGAATCAGAGTGTTATCATGTAGTCTCTTTTCCAGTGGACACTTCGAAGCTATCTTCATGCTCAACTTTCTCTCAAACACCCACTGTTAAAAAGCTGAGGAATCAGAAAAGTCAGCTCGTCCTCGAAGGCTGCTCCCTCGGGCATTGACTGCCTCTGTCTTATTAAGTATAGTCAGGCATGACTCAGCTCCTCCGTCAACTGTCTGGGAAGGAGAACATTTCATGCTGGTAGAAAATCACCTTAAGCAGAACAATGAAAGGCATTTAAGGTACACAGTTAAAACTGGGTTGCTTATTACTCAAAATCAAATCGTCCTTTTCTTATTCTAGACAGTAAAGCATAATCACAGCCAGTAGGGATACAGACTGCATTTGCTTAGAACACATCGGATCATGCTGTCAGCTCCAGTTACCACTACCAGCCACTCAGACACCTCTTCTGTCTGGGTCGCAAAGCAAAGGGAACTGTGGGTTATGCCATGTCTTTCAATCAATAAACCCTCAGTGAGAACCTACTACATGCAATAGTTTCTAATTGACTCTTCTGGAGGCATAAAGACAAAGGGAAGATACAGTTTCTGCCCTCAAAGGTCTCACTATCTCAAGAAGGTAGACAGGCAAATAATTAATTTCAATGCAAAGCAAAATAAAGTAAATGCTAAAAAGAAAAAAGATGCACCATGTCATTAGAGGGCAGAAGGAGCTCTTAATTCCGACTGTAGGGGAGGGTGGAGAGTTCAATGAAGCCTTCACAGAAGAGACAGCATCTGATTTAAGCCTGAAAAATGAATAAAATGTGCACTGACAGACACAAAGGGAGGAGTCCAGGCTGGTGGAACATTGTAAGTAAAGGCATGACTAGTCTATAAATCAGCTGGGACTGGATTATAGGGTGTGGGATGATTTAGTTAAGCATAAGGGTGGGAGATTAGGTTTATACAGGGTAAGAAACTGACTTAGGAGTGACACATATTAATGATGACTATGGCAGAGATGAAGACTGGATTGGGAAATACGTTTGCTCCCTGGGGTTGTTCATGGCTCACACACATGTGTGTCTCCAGACATGTCAAGAATGGAATGCCTTTTGTTTTGTTTAGTCACTAAGTCATGTGCAACTCTTTGCAACCCCATGGCCTATAGCCTGCCAGGCTCCTTTGTCCATGGAGCTTCCCACATGAATACTGGAGTGGGTTGCCATTCCCTTCTCCAGGGCATCTTCCCGATCTAGGGATCAAACCTGCATCTCCTGCATTGCAGGTGGATTCTTTACCACTGAGCCACCAGGGAAGTTATCCATTTGTTATTTCTGTGTTTACTTACACAACCACAAATGATGACAAAAGAAGCAATTACAGTAACCTGGGCTCAGGGATGGTGGACAATGAAGCTCTAGTCTCTTCTGAGGTGATCCTCTCACTCCACAATTGTTAGATTAGAGAACTATGATTTATCAAGATGAGAAAGACAAACTAGGATTTGTCAAGATGAGAAAGACATTGCCCAGTGCCTGTTCCTTTTCCACCCCAACCCCCAATATTATCTTCACTGATCATACATGAAGCAGCCACTTTACTATAATTTCTGGAACTTAATTATCCAAGACCTACATTGCTTCTCTCTTATGGAGTCTATGCTCAAAATATTTTAATAAACAGAAACTTCAATGAATAGCACTGCTCTGTAGTATAGCACACTATCTGTACATCCCCTATGGGACTCAGAATATCAGCCTATGGCTTACAGACCACTGAATATAGGGACTCTCTTTTCAACTACCAAAGTTTCCTTTTCACAGGACAACTGACCTTTTCAGCTTTACACCCCACATTGTGCCTGAACAAGCCAAGAAGCTCTGTAAACATGCAGAGTGAAAAGGAGAACAATGGTAGATTCAGTGACAGGCCGATAGGGCTTGAAGATAACTGGAAAAATTCAGGGTTAGCAAGATACAAGTTACAGATGAGAAAAAAATTTAAAAACATCCCACATCTGATAAAGAATGTAAACAGATATGTAAAGAGCTCTCAAAATTCAATGAGATAACAATTTAAAAAGGGATAAAACATTTCAACAGACATTTTATCAAAGAAACTATATAAAGAGAAAATAAACATATGAAAAAACGTCCCAAATCATTAGTCATTAGATAAATGCCAATTAAAAATCACAAAGGATACTACCACACACCCATTAGAATGGCTAATTTTTTTTAAAGGGGAAAATACTAATTGTTAATAAGGAATGGCATGGAGAAGTGTTATCAAGGATAACAAGTTTTAACAAGGATAAGCCGAACTCCCATTCATTGCTGATGCAAAAGCAAAATGAAGTACAACCACTTTAGAAAACAGCTTGACATTTTTCTATTAAGTTAAATATATACTTACAATATGATCTAGCAATATTAGTTCTAGGTATTTAACAAAGATAAATGAAAACTCATGTTCAAACAAAAGCCTATATACAGATGTTTATAGCAGACTTAATCATCATTGTCAAAATCTTGAAGCAGCCAAATGAACTTCAACTTGTTGATGAATAAACAAACTGTGGTATTATCTTTACAATGTAATACATCTCAGCAATAAGGAATGAATTTCTGATATGCTTGACAATGTGAACGTATCTCAAATGCATTATGCTAAGTGAAGGAAGCCCAGTTTCATATGATTCCACCTGTATAAAATTCTGGAAAAGGCAGAATTATAGAAACAGAAAAGAGATTGATGATTGTCTAGGGGCTTGGGGTGGGGGAAGGCATGAGAGAAATTTTGGAGGGTAATGGGACTTTTCTGTGTCTTAATTGTTGTGGTGGTTGTTACATGGCTGTATGTAGTTGCCAAAATTCATTTATTTCACACACCCAAAACTTAATTTTATTATGTAAATGAAATTAAAAATAAATTTTAAAAGGTCAAGAGTACCTATAAGAGAATAGAATATATTAATAAAAAGAGTGGATATATTTCATATGTACAACTGAATCACTCTGCTGTACACCTGAAACTAACACAACATATAAATCAACTATATTTCAATAATTTATTTTTTTTTTAAATGGTTGGGTTGTTTAAAGTAAAAATTGATCCAAATAATTCCAGCCTCTTGATTAGAGATTTGGCTCTATCTGTAATGTCTGGCAGGGGGCAAGAGTTCAGTGACGGACCCACCCGGTAGGGCCTTTTCTTACCCATCTCCAAGTAGTCGAATCACAGGAATCCTAAAGACCTAACCTGGACACAACTCCTCTAGACACAACTAGCTACTCTCATTTTGAAGTCAATTCTCTCACTTCAAAACCACCATAGCAGTTTCTCTGGACCTCACTTATGACATCAACCAATGTAAAATCGTTATTTAAGATTATGATAGAGCCCCTACTAGACTGTGAACCCAATTGTGAGGGTTTAGATCCTTATCACACAGCACAGTGTCAGCACACTGCGAAAACAGAGATCAAGAACTGCATAGAGATAAAAAGCTATGCTTCCTCAGAACTTCTTAATATGCATGGCATGCTCTCCCACCCAAAATAATTCATAGCTGAGGTAAAGAATGAACTGTTAGGCATTTCCTACATCTGTTCATTTATTCACTGAGTATTTGCTGAGCACCTAATAAGTGCAAAGTCTTCTGCTAGGCACTAAAGATACAATGGTAAATAAAACTGTGCCTGTCCCCATGGAGATTTCCTCTGAGAAAGGTGACAGGTATTAAATAACTAAATCACCATATATTTAAACAAGTAATTATACAATTAATAATTTAGTTGCATCTGAAAAAAAAATAATTTAGTTGCTGTACGAATGGGTACCATAAAAAAAATGCAGGGTAATATGAAAAAGTATATGACAGAGATCTTAACTGAGCCTGAATGTTTGGAGGGAAGGGAAGGCTGTGTGCTGAAGACCTACCTGCCTTTTGAGCTGATGGGTGTAAAATGAAGGGGTGAGGGGTGAAGTTTAGAGGAACGTGTGTCAAGCCTTAAGAAGAAAGGAAACATATCTGAAAGAATCTCAGGAAGCTTCATTGCCAGGATCAAGAAAGTCAAATACAACAAGATATAGGTAACAGGTATACACGAGAACACGCAGGGGCAATATGTAAGGAACAGAAAGTTTATATAAATAATAATAGGGAATACTTCCAGGATTTTCATCAGAGGAGAGGAGACACAGAGGAGATTCTCACTAGAGGAGATACAGGATTTAATTTGCCATTTTAAATAGATAGTGCTGGTTGTCATGTGAAGAATGGACTTCAGGGAGTCAGAGTGGAGGAACAACAGTCAGTGACAAAGCTACTGTAGAAAAGGCCAAGAATGAAATGGTATGTCTTAGACTGGAATGAGAGTTAAGATGAAGAGTAGTGGACAGAGCTGCATAAATGAACTGAGATAAACTGAAGAGAAGTGCGGAATAAGAAAGGCAACTCAGTTCAGAGGCTCTTGGACCTCAACCTTACAGTTCCAATTATGGGATCCCAGAGAGCTGGAATCAGAAGCAACCCAACAGTTTTACAGATGATGAAACACAGATTTAGAAAAGTTAAGGAATTTGCCCTAGGTCACCCAGGAAAGTAGCAACAGAGCTGAACCATAGTATCAAATCTTTTACATTTTTTGCCCTTTTTGTCATTTATACATTTTAGAGTTTTTAAATTCAATCACTTTCTTTATTCTTGATTTTTAAAGCAAACATAGTTACATACCATACATGGGTCATGGTGCATAACAGAAACCCCAAGACACTTAGACATAAAACACAGGAGACTGTAAGATAGAATTGAGATAAAAACAGAACCTATTTGTTCACCAGTTCAGTTCAGTTCAGTTCAATCGCTCAGTCATGTCTGACTCTTTGTAACCCCATGAACCACAGCACGCCAGGCCCCCCTGTCCATCACCAACTCCCGGAGTCCACCCAAACTCATGTTCACTGAGTCGGTGATGCCATCCAACCTCATCCTCTGTTGTCCCCTTCTCCTCTGGCCCTCAATCTTTCCCAGCATCAGGATCTGTTCAAATGAGTCAGCTTTGCACATTAGGTGGCCAAAGTATTGGAGTTTCAGCTTCAACATCAATCCTTCCAATGAATACCCAGGACTGATTTCCTTTAGGATGGACTGGCTGGATCTCTTGCAGTCCAAGGGACTCTCAAGAGTCTTCAGCACCACAGTTCAAAAGCATCAATTCCGCGCTCAGCTTTCTTTATAGTCCAACTCTCACATCCATACATGACCACTGGAAAATTTGTTCACCACTGTATCCTAAAGCTTAGCAAATGCCAGGTTCATTAAATTGTCTTAATAAAACCCTTCTTAATGAATGGATACACTTGCTTTTGCCACTATATTGAAAAATACAATTGAAAAATAATACAAATTGCAAATAGTTTACAGTCATCAAAGCCAAAGTACATGGCAGAGAATCATAGGACCATAGGCTTGTTTTCAAGCAACTGGTTTTGAAGAGTAGACAACTACAGGCATTTTAATTTTTAGAAAATTTATAAATAAACAAATATCTGGAGCAAATGAAATTCTTTCTTGACAAGAGTTTACTTGCATTTGAAAATGTGGATTCTTATGGGTCAACACCCACCTTCAAGTGCAAAAATCTCAGTCCTACTCTCATAATATATGAAAGAAAATCAGTAGTGTTTACCCATATGCCAAGTGCATGGTGTCAGTTTTCAAGTTTATTCAAGTGAGTATCTGCTTACATACTTGCTTTTGCTAATTACAGGAAAACTTTGAAATGTATTATCTCACTGAATCTCCAGAACAACTCCGCAAGGTAGGTAGGGCCAATATGATCATCTTCATTTTATAAAGACAGAGAGTCACATGGAGACAAGATGTGACTTGAGTCCAGGATACTCTTTCTCTGCATTACATACTGTGAGTTATTCAGGACTTTTTCCGAACCCCCATAGCAATAAGATTTAAGTTTACTACACTAATAAAAAAGAAAATGCTCAAATGTTCCTCTCCTAGATCACAGATTAGGGGGGTGTGTCCTGGGAAGACCTCTGAATTGACTGTGATCTCTTCTTTTTTGATGCAATGTATTTTAAGGAACCATTCTAGAAAGTGCTATGGTATCTATCATATACAACCTGAAATTTATCTGCTACTGTATACTTCAAAAGGCATTTACAATAGAACAGTGATTTTCAAAAGTAGTTTGGAAGTCTTTCAAATCTTTACACATAGAGTTCCAATAAGTGAAAGGGAAAGTCACTCAGTTGTGCCCCTCTTTGTGACCTCATGAACTGTAGTTCTCCAGGCTTCTTTGTCCATGGGATCTCCCAGGCAAGAATACTGGGGTGGGTTGCCATTCCAGGGATCTTTCCAACCTAAAAATTAAACCCAGGTCTCCTGCATTGCAGAGTTCCCATATGACACAGCAATCCCACTTCTATGTATATACCCAAGAGAAATGGAAAAAACATGTACATACAAAACTTGCACATAAATGTTCACGTAGCATTATTCATAATAGAAAAGAATGAAAACAATCAAATACCCATCAATGATGGATGGATAAACAAGGGGACTATTCACCAATAGAAGTTAGCAAAATACTCATAAGATGCTGTAATATGGATGTACCTTGAAAACATTAAGTGAAAACATTATTTCAAGCCAGTCACAAAAAAACGTCATATGATTCCATTTATAGGAAATGTCCAGAAGAGATAAGTCTATGGCAAAAGGAAGTAGACTAATGGTGGTTTAGGAATGATGAAAAAGGGAAGAAGGGATGTGAACTGGCAGCTAATGAATAGAATTTCTATTTCAAGGGATGAATATGTTCTTAGATTTGGTGATGGCTGCTAACATAACGAGTTGCTACTGCTTTCAATACATGGAGTCTTCAGAAAGAAAATATGAAATAAACAATGTCCTCAGTAGTGAAAGGGTTAGAATTCCCTGGATATACCAGGAAAAAGGATAATAGGTTGGGAGTAAAACACAAGGGTTTGTGTTCTGGTTCCCTGGTTCATCTGTTTACTGTTTTATGACTATGGTTAAGTCGCCTAGTTTCTCTAAGTTTCTGTTTCCTTATCTGCAAAATAAGGATAATAATATAAATTATTGTTTTTCTGATGATCAAATAATACAAATATTTTAAAATTTCTTCCTTCATCTGTCAGCATTCTTTCATTTCTCTAACAATAAACATATACACTATTGGGCTTATAGAATGTGCCAGATACAGTTCATGTTACTAATATCATTATATCAACTAATCATTATAGTGGGTGAATAACATCATATAGTGTAAACAGATGTTGACTTCATTCTTTATTTCCAAAAATTTTTACTCCTTATTTATAACTATAAATATAAGATGATAATATACTGTTTATAATTCAAAATTATTTTTAAAGGGTAGAAACAAACTCAAACATATTTTTGCTTTCATAAAATAATCACTATTAAGATCTGGGTGCATTCTACCAAAGTTTTCTGGATCTGTGCACACATGTGCTTGCACACACATGCCCACAGTGGTGTATGGTAAACCAGCGATGGGGTTAGGACGGGGGCTGATTTGTAGCAATTATTATTTTCCCCTTGGGTAAATACTCTCACCATAGCCAGTTTCAAACTACCAATGGTTTAACAGCTGGCTCACGTAATTCCTGAAAATTGAATAAATAGCTCTCAAAAGCCCTGCAATCTAAATGTCAGCAAACAACTGCCACTGTTTTAAAGGTTTCAGACTTTGAAAACTTTATGCTGTATGGTACCTGTTTTTAAACAGAAATATCTATCATAAACTCATTTCCTTATCACTTCTCTGGTGGCTCAGTTGGTAAAGAATCCACCTGCAATGCAGGAGACCAAGGTTTGATCCCTGGGTGGGAAAGATCCCCTGGAGAAGGAAACGGCAATCCACTCCAGTATTCTTGCCTGGAAATACCCATGGACAGAGGAGTCTGGCAGGCTACAGTCAACAAACGTAAAATTACTTTTAAAGACTCAACAGTATTCTCATTTTTTTTTAATCCTCTATCAATGGATGATTATATTGCTTTTTGCAGCATTACCTATTTGAATAGAAGTGTGAAAAATAAAATTGTGGATACGTCTTTATGCATTTCTCTGATTATTTCCTCAGGATATATGTGTGCAAAGTTCATTAAAAGGTCAAAGGGAGGCACGTTTGTGTCTTTGAAACAAACAGTCAAGGTGTCTTCCACAGAACCTATTCCAGGTACACTCCTACACACGGTACCAGAACACCACACCTGGGCATTAGATCACCATGTCCTGTCCAGCACTAGACAGGACTGTTCCCCTTAATTCTTGCTAATCTAATGGGTGGAAAGTGACATCTCATTGTTGGCTTAATTTGTATCTATCTTACTCATGAATTTGAGCTTCTTTTTAGGATGAACTTGTTTCTATCTTTTTGAACTGCCTGAACTTCTGGTTGAAAATCTTTTCTCATTTTTCGAAGAATATATTTTATATTGAATGGATTTCTTTTGTGTGCAAGAGTTCCTTGTGTTGTGATGGTGCTAACCACTCCCATATACCTATATTTTCCCAAGTTTTCATTTGTCCTTTAATTTATAATATTGTGATGCTCCACCAATGTTGTCAATCTTTATGTAATCAAACATATCAAATTTTCTTTAATGGCCCCATCCTTGATGATTGATATATCTAGAACGGCTTTTATTTCAACCTTGTGAAAATATTTGCATATATTTTCTTCTAGTACTTTTAGGGCTTAATTTATTTTTTAACATTTAAATATTTATTTCAACTGAGATTTGTTTGGAAGTAAGGAATGAGGTAAAAAAATTAACTTTATTTTTATAGAAATTATCCAAAATTCCTAGCATTTAAATACATCTTTTCACTGACTCTGGATGCTACCTTGGGCATCCGCCAGCTGCAGGGCTGGCTTCCTTTCTTTTCTGGATTTCTGTTTTCACTTCAATTTTGTCCTTGGAGAATTTCTTACCAACTCAGCAATTCATTTTAAAAGACATTTATTTTTAAATGCAGAATTTCTAGCTGCTTTACAGGAAAAGGGTTGTTTAGCGGACGTGGTCCACCATACTGAGAGAAACTGAAATCTTCTCCAATCTATTTCTGATGTGCTGGTTAGCATGAACATTCAATAAATAGAAAATGTCAGGGACCTGCACAAGTCCTTCCAATAACCTTTTGCGACAGTGAAGATGATTGCAACAACATCCCTACTAGTCCCTGGACCCTGACTATCTCTTCCTCCTCATCTCAGGCCTCTTCCTCCAGAGTTCTTTTCTTTTTTATTTATTTTTTGTGAATTTAAAAATATTTTTATTGAGATATAACATTATGTTAGTTTCAGGCATACAGCATAATGATTTGATATTTGCATATATGGTGAAATGTTCACCACAGTAAGTCTAGTTAACATTAGTCACCATGCTGCTGCTGCTGCTAAGTCGCTTCAGTCGTGTCTGACTCTGTGCGACCCCATAGACGGCAGCCCACCAGGCTCCCCGTCCCTGGGATTCTCCAGGCAAGAACACTGGAGTGGATTGCCATTTCCTTCTCCAATGGATGAAAGTGAAAAGTGTAAGTGAAGTTGCTCAGTCATATCCGACTCCTAGCGACCCCATGGACTGCAGCCTACCAGGCCCCTCCATCCATGGGATTTTCCAGGCAACAGTACTGAAGTGGGTTGCCATTGCCTTCTCCGTACATAGCTACTTTTTTTTCCCCCTTGAGATGAAGACTTTTAAGATTTACTCACTTAGCAAATTTCAATGGATAAATAGATAAAGAAGATGTACTATTACTATAGTATTATTCAGTTAAAAAAAGGAAGTCTTGCCATTTGTGACAACACGGATGGACCTTGAGACATTATGTTAAGTGATATACATCAAACACCGTATAATCTCATATCTGGAATCTAAAAAAATAAAATAAATAGTTTGTGGTGGTATATATCTAAAAAATGTCTGAGCCACATGAAAACATCATTTACCAAGTCCCTAAACACTTAAGAGGAGGGAAAGAGCCTGCTGTACTTGGGCCAGAAGGAAAAGACAACAAGTTCCAATTAATATTTCTGAGTTAGCCACATGGGAAGCCAAATGAATAATGCCAGTGTAACCTTGAATACCTTGATATTGAATTGTGTGCCTTGGAAACGAACAGAGATCATTCTGTTGCAGCAATATGTGAACCATGAACTTCTAGATGTTCAAGGTGGTTTTAGAAAAGGCAAAGGAACCACAGATCAAATTGCCAACATCTGCTGGATCATCAAAAAAGCAAGAGAGTTCCAGAAAAACATCTATTTCTGCTTTATTGACTATGCCAAAGCCTTTGACTCTGTGGGTCACAATAAACTGTGGAAAATTCTGAAAGAGATGGGAATACCAGACCACCTGACCTGCTTCCTGAAAAACCTGTATTCAGGTCAGGAAGCAACAGTTAGAACTGGACATGGAACAACAGATTGGTTCCAAATAGGAAAAGGATTACGTCAAGGCTGCATATTGTCACCCTGCTTATTTAACTTATATGCAGAGTACATCACGAGAAATGCTGGGCTGGAAGAAGCACAAGCTGGAATCAAGATTTCCGGGAGAAATATCAATAACCTTAGATATGCAGATGACATCACCCTTATGGCAGAAAGTGACGAAGAACTAAAGAGCCTCTTGATGAAAGTGAAAGAGGAGGGTGAAAAAGTTGGCTTAAAGCTCAACATTCAGAAAACTAAGATCATGGAATCTAGTCCCATCACTTCATAGGAAATAGATGGGGAAACAGTGGAAACAGTGATAGACTTTATTTTTGGGGTTATTTTTGGGGGGCTCCAAAATCACTGCAGATGGTGATTGTAGCCATGAAATTAAAAGATGCTTACTCCTTGGAAGTAAAGTTATGACCAACCTAGGCAGCATATTAAAAAGCAGAGACATTACTTTGCCAACAAAGATCCGTCTACTCAAGGCTATGGTTTTTCCAGTAGTCATGTGAGATGTGAGTCTTGGATGTGAGAGTTGGACTATAAAGAAAGCTGAGTGCTGAAGAATTGATGCTTTTGAACTGTGGTATTGGAGAAGACTCTTGAGAGTCCCTTGGGCTGCAAGGAGATCCAACCAGTCCATCCTAAAAGAGATCAGTCCTGGGTGTTCATTGGTAGGACTGATGTTGAAGCTGAAATTTCAATACTTTGGCCATCTGATGCACAGAGCTGACTCATTTGAAAAGACTCTGATGCTGGGAAAGATTGAGGGCAGGAGGAGAAGGGGATGACAGAGGATGAGATGGTTGGATTGCATCACTGACTCAATGGACATGAGTTTGGGTAAACTCCAGGAGTTGGTGATAGACAGGGAGGCCTGGCATGCTGCGATTCATGGGGTTGCAAAGAGTCAGACACGACTGAGCAACTGACCTGAACTGAACTGAACCTTGAATACTACAATTAACAGTTTCCCATTTCCCTTAAACCCACTACATCTGCACTGAACCACTGTTCCTGCACGCATCTGCAATCTTGTTTAGAGCTGCTTTCCTTTAGGAAGTTTTTTATGACCTTGGAAAAATATGTTATCTGAATATATGCAATTGTAGTGTACTATATATGCTTCAGGAAGCAACAAATCAATTTTGACACAGTATTTGTACCATGAAAAAATCACATCCTATGTTCTCTGTTTTTTTAATTGGCTGAATGTTTCCTTTCAAATGTGTATGCTCTGTATCAATTATTGACAGAGTTTTGGTTGGCATATTTAGAAAATAAAGAGTTTTAATCATAAAGAATTCAGTGGTAGCATGGTACTGAGCAAACAGCATGCATTTTAAAGTCAATTGTGTAGACAAGTTTTACCATTGAGTAATAGTTGTTTAGTTGCTAAGTTGTGTCCAACTCTGTGACCCCATGGACTATAGTCTGCCAGGCTCCTCTGTCCCTGGAATTTCCCAGCAAGAATACTGGAGTGGATTGCCATTTCCTTTTCCAGGGGATCTCCCCAGCCCAGGGATTGAACTCAAGTCTTCTGCATTGGCAGGTGGATTCTTCACCACTGAGCCACCTGGGAAAAAGCCACCTAATAATAGGGCTTTTAAGTTAATTGAACTTTTTAAATTCACTTTTCTGAATCTGGAGTTCCTCTCTGGTAAAGACAGATGAAAACATTTATCTCTATCTTATGAGATTATTTAGAAATTTATGTACTATTTTGTGTTAATACACACACACACACAACTCCCTAATTCAATTAATGTTATTCCCCTCACCTTCCTTCTTTTCTGTTAAACACACACACTCCACTATAGTTATTACCAATTTACAGAGAATTAGAATAAAAGATATTTAAAACCATGCTTAGTTTAACAAGATCTTCCTTTGGTGATTAAAAAATTCAATATTACATAATGCTTCATGGCTATTTTTGCAGTCATAAATTATCATTGCATTGTAGATGAGAGGAAGAACATTTTTAATAATAGGATATTTAGAGTAATACAGGTGAAATAGCTAAGAGCTTGCTTTAATAAGTAACCAGAAACAAAGACCCTGCTTCACTTTCTTCCTGAAATTCCCCTTAGCATCTCACTAAGAATAGTGCATGCCATGGGAGGGACTCCTCCAACACTTCCATTTACTAACTGCTTTATTCACAATTTCCGTTATTTCAACCATCCTCCAAACAAAGCAATACCTTTCTCTTAGACCTAAATACAAGCTGGGTTTCTACTGATCCGCAAGCAATACACTGCTAATAGAAAAGACATTTTACAGCTCAGTGTCAATTGCAAACAGATTGTTTCTGCCCTAGACCTTATGTATGCAGAGTGCATAGGGAACACTCTTGCCTGCCGTCTCCTCTTCCTTCATTACCATGCCGGCAATGCACAGTTCTGTGCCTCCACCATCTCTCCCGTCTTCTGCCTTCACAATACAAGTATCTTAAAGACGCTGATGGCACTCTTGGCTAGAAGAACACTAGATACTAGGAAACTCCTATAATATTTCAGGCTTCTATTTAATCTCATCATTTTAATATACTAAGACAAAAGAGAATGTAGAGATAAACAACAGAAGCTGAGCTATTCTGAAATGACACCATCCAATGTAAAGTTCAGTTAGAAAGGGAGAGTATTTAAGTGTGGTATCTTTTAAAAAAGTGTGTTTCTTTTTTTTTTAATGACCTGAAAAAGTATATAACTGGGATTGCATCAAACGCAGCAACATTCCTCTACGGAAAGACTCTGTAGCTCTTTGTCTTTGTATCTCTCTCTATGTGTCTCTGTCTCTATCACTATCTCTTCTTTCTTCATCTCTCCTTTTTCTTTCCTCTTCTCTCCTCACCCTCACTCCTCTTTGTTTTCCTTTACCTTGAATGGAAAATAAAAAACCGCTGAAAAGACATTTAGAAGCAAGCCATGGATGTCAAAAAGTCCTGTATAAGAGAAATTCAGTTTTCCCCAGGAGACTAGATAGAGCAAGAAGTCCAAAGCAAATTAGAAAATATGAGGATAAAATTAAGGCTTTCTAAGTGAGAAGCAAAAATTAGTTCATTAAGAGTTTTGGGGCCATCTGAAGTCCCAAAGATCTAGAGAAGGACAGAATTAACTCTGGTGCATCAATTTAATTTATTAAGTATAAAATGTTTGAACAGCAAACTAGTCCACAAAGAATGATTAGAGGTGTCTTCCCAAAGTGAAAAAGGGTAAACAAAGCTAGAGTAAATAATGGTCAACAATGGTTGAGAACTGCTTGAGAACAATAATTTGTATATCTGTGCTTGCCTGAACACTAATAGAGATCTATATTTCAACTAAGAATCAAATAAAACCCACAATATTATATTAATAAAGAGCTATATTTATATAGAAAAAGCTACCAGTGACTGATGAATGACCTCTCTTTATATTTCTTTTCTTTTGAGTATCTACATAAGTTTCTTGAAGGAAGCATAGTTGGCAAATACTCTTCAGTTCATCCCTCTCCCTGGCACGGAAAGCCCAGACTTTAAAGGGACCACAATGTTCTGTTATATAAGTTACGGGAAAAATGCAAACATCAGTACAGTGGCGTATATATCAAAATGCACAGTGATGACCTATATGGGAAAAGAATCTAAGAAAGAGTGGATATATGTATATGTATAACTGACTCACTTTGCTGTACACAACACTGTAAATCAACCATACTCCTATATTTTTTTTTTAAATACATACTCCTGCCTAGCTTAAGGAGTACTTCAAAAAATATGAAAGTATCTTGGAAGTTAACAAAAAAAATAACAATGATGGAAAAGAGCCTTAAACTATTATTACAGACCTTACAAACACTGTAGGAAAGGGTATTTATTTCCTAATAATGTAAAGTTATGCCAGGAGTTTTGATTCTGATGGCAGAAGGAGAAAAGAAATTCACGAAAATAACAGAACTCAGCCAAGTTTAGATTATCAAGTATGTGACTGTTTTGTCTCTTTTCTCTCATTTTCTCAACCATCCTGTATTTTCATTGTGCCTACTGCCTCTAAAACAGAGAAAGACAAAAGGAGGCAATTCTGTATATTGCTTTTATAGGTTTGTATGGCAGGTACTTGAAATTATGACCAAGGTTCTCATATTATTTATAAAATTTACCCATTTTCTCCCTGTCCCTCAAAAATAAATGAGCAATTGCAACACCCAGTGAATTTTAGAATAAAGCAATCTTTGGGTTTTGTTTTTTTTTTAATTCAGGATAGAGGTATATTTTATTTTCTAAAGAAATTCATCCATTAAATACAAAAGCTGTTTTAAAAATAGTGAAATAAAATGGGTGAGGACTGGCCCAGTAGTGAGTCAGTGGTAATCAGATGGTGATTTGGTTCTCTAAAGCTCATATAAATATGGCAGAAACAAATGTTAAGGGGTGAAGGGTGGAATGGGCCTGCAGAAACAAAGGTGATTCAAAGGGCAGAAGAAAGTCTTATAAGCCAGACATTGTCACTGAGAACCATATATACTCACGTATTCCCTGAAAAAATAGTGTCCTCTCTTAATTCATACATGTGAAGGAAAAATCAGGTCATTTTTCTAAACATAGAAATATCACTGTATTACAAGAAGCCTTTCTAGAGAATTTATAACTGCGAAGTCAGCATCACATCAATAAATTGTGTGTGTGTGTGTGATATTAGATACCCTAATATCTTCTCAATACCCACCCTTGGGAAGTACAAGTAACTAAACATAAACATCAGTCTTTCAAAGCATTAAAAAAAAAAAAAAAAAAAAAACAAGAGTGAAGATACCTGCTCCCAAGAAGAAACATTTAAAGGACATCAGGGTGAATGTTATAATTCCAATGACCTTTAGGTCTAAGAATAAAATGAAACTGTATTCTTCTCACATTCTCTAAATGTTTGGACTAAATTGCATAGAAACAAAATGTGTTCAGGATGGCCAGCCATGAGCAACAGAGATAGGGCTGAATGTCACAAGTACACCCATGTAAGGAGTTTTTCAAAAAGCTATTCAAATAATATGAGACCATGGAGCTGGCAACAAATTGAATCTGTGCCCCAAACTGAAGGAACCATTGCTTGGCACTAAAATACAATAGATCCTTGTAGAAGAAAAACAATAACAAAGAACTGCCCAAGTGTATCTAAAATACATTAAACAAAAATGTTTCCTTCACCTGCAGGGATTCCTGTCCTCCACAATCTGTTCCCAGCCTACCTTTCCAGCTTGGCTTCTAAACATCTTCACACTATCCCTTCAGCCAAACTGAACTATTCTGTTCCCAAATAAGAGATGTATTTTCTCCTAGAAAAGAACAGTTGTTCTTTGATTGAGAAATCTTCTATACTGCCCTACAGGATTAATAACTTTCTCTGCTCTCTCATGCAATTTTGTTTGGTATTTTTTTTCTCTTCTTTCTCTCAGACTTGACTGCAAGATTCTTACAATAAGAACTTTTCTTTATTTACCCTGGATTCTAACAATATGAAATGGTCAAACACAGGATATTTAGAATAAAGTGAAATCACTGTAAGATAAATATTTGTCATTAAAAATAATTAAAGAATAGGAATGGTGTATCTTGGATATGTCCATGGTTTATTGTAAGACCCACAATGTTCTTTAATAAATAAGCAATAATGAAGAGTTGGTTGAGATTTTGCTACTGTCAGTTGGTTTAGTTGGCTGGATGGTTAGGTTTGCTATTGCTAATCGGTTGGTTGCTTTAGTTGATATGTAAGGACACAGAGAAACAGCATGATTAAATGACTTTAATGTCATTTAACAACTCATTAAGCGAAACAGTCAGAACTTGAATCAATATCTGGATTCCGGCTAAGCCACAATGCTTTTACTTATTTATTTTACATAGTGTAATTCATCCCCCAAAAGTCACACTATTGTTTCCACTCTCTGCAAATTTCTTAAAAATAATGATAAAAAAATCAAGGAATCTTACCTCTGTTAGCATAAGAAAGCCCTAAGGTTAGGCAATGTGGTATAAAAGAAAGAGCTTGGCTTTTGGAGGAAAGATGGCCTTTGAAACCCTATCAGAAGTACTGCTAACTGAGGCCAACCCCACACTCCCCTCTCACCTTTTCCTCCCTGCTCGCCCCCCACCCTGGCTCTATATTTCCTAATCTATAAGAGGGTTGTAAGAATCTCTACACCCCACCCCCATCACAGTGTTTTCTGTGAAGCTAATGATAATGTGTGAAAAATCTAGCCCTGCGCCTGGCACACAGTCAACAGTTTGTTGACTCTGAAATAAAAAGCTGTATTCAAAGATGTGTGTGTGTGTGTGTGTGTGCATTTGGGGAAGAAAATTCATTGCTATCATTTTTCATATGGTCTGCAGCAAATAATTTTGAGATGGCAGTATTTTTCAAATTCATCAGATTATACATGGTACCATTCTAACTATCTCCCCAACTTGGAATCATAATTTACGAATATTTATTTCTACTCTAAAGGTGGCTTAAACAGTTCAACTTTCTAACATGCTGCCAAAGAAACACACCAAAAGAGAAGTGTGTGACAAATGAGGCTGCTTTTAGAATTCTTGCAAAGGAGAAGTTCTTTGCATATAGTATTGGAAATATTTAATTGTATGAGAAACAAAAACGGGAATATTGAGTCTTGAGCTTACATTACAGTGGTTTTCTTGCTTGTGGGTGTAAAACATCTCAAATGAGGGGAAAGAGGGAGTAAAAATAATTCTCATGTATTAATAAAAAACATAGCAATCTATTACAGGGTTAACAATTCGCAAAACTCATGACCCCTGGGATCTTAATATATTTTTCTAAATTATTTATATGCTAGTAGAGTCCAAGGGGAATGTATTTAGTAAAAATAATATCTATCTTAGGAACTGAGGAAACAGCTGCAGTCACAGTTTTGTTAAGTACTAACTGTATGACTTTGGATAGCTCTCTCAGTCACTCTGATTCTAATTTTCTGACCCCTAAAAGGGAGTTAAAATACCTTGACTGCTGTGTTTTGGGTGTGAGAACTAAATGACAAAGAATATGTAAAATTCAAATCAAATTTTATTTCAGCAAAGGGAGCTTTATTATCACCTCTATAACTGTTACATTATAATTATATTATCACTACTAAAATCATTCAAGCTTTAATTCCTTAAAAGAGAGCAAATACTGATTCTTGATTATTTGCTTTTATTACTATCAGAAATGAAATGTTGACCCCACACTCCCCAGTGAAGATGGAAATCACAGTACTGCTATAGAAAGACTGTTTTCTAGTCAGAATTGTGTGCCTTAAAGTCCAGTTGATGGTATCTGAAATGCACCACATAGAAATAAAACTGTTGTGTGGTTGTGATTTCTTTTTAAAATTTGGGACTTTTCTTTAGAGAAGAGCCCACACGAAGGAGTCCAGAGGAACAAGATAAAACAAATACCACAAGCATGTACAGAGCTTTAGGGTTTTCAAGATATCTTTCTTTGTTCACATCAATCCTGTGGTTCCGTTAACACGGGTACCTGAAGCACAGGAAGGGCCTTATGAAAGGCTAACCAGTCTACTGTCGTCTACTCTGTTGTGAAAGGCATGATGCACGAGAGGTTGGTTCATCGGATCCCTTTTCCCTCTCATAGCTCAGAGCCGGTTCCCCTTTTATTTTTGTCAATAACACTTACTTTTTGTTCCTCTCCTTCCAACTAGGAAGTGCATCACTGACACAGACACAATATACCTTTTCATAAGGAAGGCAAATGAATATGGGCCAGATGGGCCGAGGGCATTACAACATGTTTCCTGCTCCCATGGTGACTCAATGGGGCTGGTATGAGAACGTATTTTATTCGAGAAGTCAGCTTCCCTGGCAGAATTATGAGTCAGTTCCTGGGTAAAAAGCTCACTCTCCAACAACATCTGAGGGGGTGGTGGGGGGTGCTCCTTGGATGGATTACAGTAAAGGTCATTCAGAAAAGCAACTCTGCCAGGACCAGTGGGGAGGCACCAGCACTAACGAGCCACTGACTCCTGAGAATTCATTGATCTCTAACAAGGTTAACAAGGTCATTTTTCCATTTCCCTTCAAGGTGAGGACATAAAACCACATTGATGAATTGCTAGTATGAATACAAACAAGTTCTATTATAAACTTTATAATTGACCAATTATATAGTTGACCAACTTGGGCAAAAAAAAAAAAAAAAGTAAAGGGACAGTTTTTCATTCATTTTATATATATATATATATATATATACACACACACATATATACATATATATACATACACCTACCTATACCTATCATATATCTACCTGTGTATATGTAAACATTGAGTTCCTACTATGTGTCTATGTGTCCATCTTTACTCCAAGTGCACAGACAAAATGGACAAGTCCCTGTCCTTGGGGAGCTTAAAAGCAGAGAAATAGTCAGGAACAGAGGAAGAGAGAGAGAGAAAGAAAGAAAGGAGAGGAAAACAGGGATTGGAAAGGAAAAAGAACATGAAAAAGGAAGAGGAGGAGAAAAAAAGGATGAGAAGGATTGATATAGTGACAAAAAATAATGAGTGTTATGAAGAAAACTAAAGAAGGATAGAGGACTGGAGTGATTGGCAGGGCTATTTTAGTTAAGATGGTTAAGGAAGGCCTCTTAAGAAGATACCATTCAAGGACAGAACTAAATCAAATAAGAAACTCCAATCAGGGGTTATACTCAGCATATTTAAAATCAGGACATTAGGGAACTGGCCAGTCAAATGGGACACTCAATTAAGCAGGGTAGATGCTGGTTTAAACAGGCAGTAGAGCTCTATACTAGTGCATCCCAGCTGAATATCAGTCCTGCTTATAATATATCCTCTCCTCTGTAAAGCCTCTAAGGGCCAACAAGGTTAGAAGTTATCGCTCCTTCTCTTGGCTTTGAGCTGTACTCTGTCCAAGTTATACCCCTCCTTTAGTGCTATTTTTGGTTTCCAATAAAATGCCTTAAGTGGTATAGCAAAACCAAACACACACAGGAAAAATAATCAAGATGGTAGAAAGGCTCAAATCCATGCCACATGAAGAACGGTTGAAGGTATATACGGGAGAACATGGCCATGGTTTGGTGACCCCTGTTGAACATCTCTGCTGGCCTCTCACATAGAAGAATTCCAAAGCAATGATATTCAAAGTATGATCCATGATCATCAGGGAAATTATACATGGGAATGTTTTTCTTTAAATGAAGATAACTCAGTTCCTTGAATTAAAATTAGAGACTCATGAGATGAGGTATTTTCCATTTAAATCAAGCAGTTGAACCAAAGAAATGTATGGATGTGACAAAAGACAAATTTCAGTTATATGTACTAAAAATTTTCTAATAATATGATCAGTCCAAAGACATAATGGGCCAAAATGAGATGATCATTAGTTAGAGGTACCATCAAATAGTTCTGAGCAGTACTTCTACAGATAAGATGAGACCCACAAAGACAGACTTTAAAGTCCCCTGTAACTCTGATGTCATACGATCCATTTCCATGATAGCTGAGTTTGGTTATTTAAACTCAATAAATATTTTGGCTGCATCTTCTTATGCTTATGAAGCAACATCCAAAGAAAGAATGAGCCTAATGATAGGTTCTTTCTTTCCTATGTGTGTGCTCTCTGCGTGCTTAGTTGCTCAGCCATGTCCAACTCTCTGTGACCCTTTGGACTGTAGGTCTCCAGGCTCCTCTGTCCATGGGACTTTTCAGGCAAGAATACTGAGATGGACTGTCATTTCCTTCTCCGGGGGACTGAAGGACTGAACCTGTGTCTCTTGTGTCTCCTCCATTGCAGGAGTCATCAGAGCAAAACTCTATCTTTATTTATTTGTTTTTATAAGGTATCAATGGGCTGTTACCACCAAGGCTTTCTCTGCCACTGGCTCAAGTTTGGAAAACAGAAGTCATCCACTATCACTGTCATTTCTTTTCCCATAGGACCTGAGGCAAGGGGAAGAAATACGATACTAGTTGCCTTAGATGTGAAGGCGAAGACGAATTTCTATAATTAAACACACCAAACCAGTCCTCCCAGTGTACTTTGTCCCATAAAGACTAAAGATTTCAGTAGTTCTTGCCACCATCAAAACTATATGATTCTGTCAAATATAAGATTTTATATTACCACAGAAGTCAATGGAAATAATCAACAACATTATGGTCTCTTAATCCATTTTCAGACATATGACATTACTCTATGTGTTATCTGCATCTTAACAGATTGTTAAGAGACATTCACTTACCTGAGGCATGGCTTTGCAGGATCCCATAGAAGTACAGACTCATTACACACCACAGAAGTCCCATCCTGTCAATACAAATACAAAGGCAAGGAGAGTACTTATTACCCTCAAGTGCTTAAACAATACTAATGCATATGTAGGCTGACTATCGACTAGGAACTGTTTTAAGACTTCTACAATATTAACACAAAAATATATTTATAATAACACACTTTTAATATTTATAAAAATATGACACAATCATAAAATTATAACAATTTTACAATGTTAATATTGTCAGAATCAACCAGGAAGATAGGCTTTTTTCATATCTCCATATTACAGGTAAGAAAACTGAGACAAGTGTAAATAAGATAAAAGATCCTTTGGCTAGAAAAGAGTAACTGGTGCATCTAGCATGTGCATGCTCAGTCACGTCCAACTCTTTGCAACCACATGGACTGTAGTCCGCCAGGCTCCTCTGTCCATGGAATTTTCCAGGCAAGAATACTGGAGTGGGTTGCCATTCCCTTCTCCAGGGAATCTTCCTGAAGACCCAGGGATCAAACACTTGTCTCTTGAGTCTCCTGCATTAGCAGGCAGATTCTTTACCACTTGTGGCACCTGGGAAGCCCCAGAAAGTGGCAGGATAATGATTAAATTACAACAGCCTGGCTCTAGAATGGTCTCTTAATCACTGAACTCTGCCTACTTAAAAATACTTTTTTTTAGTTTTTTTTTTCATCAGAGTTGAATTTCTGGCAGATAAGTTTGTTCTTCTTACTCTTCATCATATTGTCTTGGTTTATTTCCACTAGGAAATGTTTTATTATCTAGACACTTTTTCTTCTTAGTGAGGAACAGAAAATCTAGAAATCCTAGATTCAGACTTGGTTTGCAGTCCATGATACTCTGAATTTATAGTAAAGGGAAATGTATAACTCTCATGTCTTACTGTGCCTGCTCTACTCTTCCTACTCAAGAGACAAATGATGAAGCTGGATTCTAGTTTCTGTGATGTTTAGCCCTTCTGTTGGTAACCAGCTGAAACAGTTCACTAGCAAGAACAATGTCCTTTTATTTGGTTGTGTGATCTTTAATGCAGAAGGGCTAGAGGTATAACAACTCTGTTAACTATTTCTTTCACCACTATTCTACACATATCTGGCCCCTGATAAAACCTCTGTGGGGTTATAAGTACTGAAACCTGAATATTATTGAGAAATTACATATCAAGGACCTCCACTCTGTTTTGAACATAACAGATATATGGGGGTAATCACAGAGGTCTTGGTAACTTGTTCAGATCATATTTCTAGTAGGTTGCAGAGATGAGATTTATATCCACACCTGACAAACTATGTCTATTATCCCAAATATTAGCCTATGTCACAAGTTTCACAGTAGTACAGTAGTCTAAAAATCATAGAAGTATTTAATAAATAGGGTGACCTACTAACAGCATTTGAAATGGAACATTTATAAGAGTGCTACACTGAAACAAAAGGTATAGACCAGTATTGTTCAAGCCATCCAGAATGTGTGGTCATTTTAAAGGAGGATGCAAGTTTCATACACTTGTCACCTCTGTTGGCCACACATCACCAAAAATCTCTATTGTGCTTCTTTCTTAGCATGATTGTACATAAGAGTCCCTTGGAAAGCAAGGAGATCAAACCAGTCAATCTTAAAGGAAATCAACCCTGAATACTCTTTGGAAGGACTGATGCTGAAGCTGAAGCTTCAATACTTTGGCCACCTGACACGAAGAGCCAACTCACTGGAAAAGATCCTGATGCTGGGAAAGATCGATGGCAGGAGGAAAAGGGTACAACAGAGGATGAGATGGTTGGATGGCATCACTGATTCATTGGACATGAACTTGGGCAAACTACAGGAGATGGTGAGGGACAGGGAAGCTTGGCATGCTGGACTTGCATGAGGTCCATGGGGTTGCAAAGAGTCAGACATGATTTGGGAACTGAACAGCAACACAAATCACAGGAGAGTTTATTATATCTTAAACAACATTTTATCTCAGAAATTAAATGTCTCTTTCTTAACACCACCATTCCCTTCTAATTCTTATACCATTCCTTTAGGGAGTTTTCCTATCGGCATTCTTTAATTCAATAAAACACGTATTGAACACTTTCTGTTTACAAGTCACTAGCCTATAATTGCAGAGACCTCTCAAGCAAGATGTAGGGCCTTCTCTAAAGGCACTTATCCCCCATAGAGGAAATACACCACATGCAAACCACTTCAGCACCATCAACTTTGAACAATAGACATGCAGAGGCACTACAGGATGTTCAAAGATTTATCAGACGGAAGTTTGAGTACTAAGCAGAGTCTAACAGAAACTTAAGTGTGTACAAGAAGTAGCTGCAATACAAAGTAAAGTGATAAAAATAGAGAGGAGCTGATAAGTGTTATTGAAGATCAGCAAAAGAAAGGGATTACTCCAGCTAAGGCCGTCAAAGAAGACTAAATAGAAGAAGTAGCTTTAAACTGAAAGAAGTGGTTTGGAAATTTAGAATTGAGGCAGAAGGAAAGTGTCAGGGAAAGAAACTCAGTGGAGAATAATGCTCAGAGGAAAGCATGGAACATAAATAGGAAATCATCTATAAATAATTCAGTTTGACTCAAGCACAGGGTATTAGGAAAAGAACTATAAAAGATTTTGGTGGAAAGCAAGGGGCTTTAGGATCAGAATATTGCAAGGTCTTGAACAGTAGGCTAAGAACTTGGGATTACTTTAAACAGCAAAGAGAGAATCACAGAAATTTTCTTCAGGCACATATTGGATGGATTGCCACTAAATTCTGTCTTGAAATCAGTTCGATTCCTCAGTCGATCATCACAATAATTGTTATGCTCCTAGTTTTGTGTCATCCGTAAACTTGATGAACATTCCACCTATGTCCTCATCCAAGACATTAACAAAAGTAATTAATAATTCTGTATAGTCCTTATCAACAGAGAGCAAGTAGACATTTAATTATGGCACCCCACTCCAGTACTCTTGCCTGGAAAACCCCATGGACAGAGGAACCTGGAGGGCTGCAGTCCATGGGGTCGCTAAGAGTCGGACACGACTGAGCGACTTCACTTTCACTTTTCACTTTCATGCATTGGAGAAGGAAATGGCAACCCACTCCAGTGTTCTTGCCTGGAGAATCCCAGGGACAGGGGAGCCTTAGTGGGCTGCAGTCTATGGGGTTGCACAGAGTCAGACACGACTGAGGCGACTTAGCAGCAGCAGCAGCATAAAGCAAAGTAATCTCAGTTCCAATACTCAGCTATGCTAAAGGATTCTAACCTGCCAAACTGTTTTTGGCTATTAAAAAAAAAAAAAAGCCTCACACCTCTCTACTTTCACAATTCGCCTGTTTATAAGCTGCTGAGTTCCTATGGCAACACTTTGAAGACATTCTAATTAGTGTGTGATTGAGAGCCTAAATTGATAATCCCAGGAGTAACTGGATTATGCTGGAGGCAACAAGGAGTCAGGTTACCAAGGTAAACTTAAAATAATGTGTGCAAATACAAATCCAGGGTCAGTCCTGCCTTGTAATGAATCAGAATAAATCAGACTGAAAAGAAAATATGATTGTGCAGGCTGGTTTTAAAAGACTAAAGGTACCAATGATCTGCAGTGTTTCTGAGAAGATTGATTCATTTAACATAGATTTGCATTCAGCCTCAGAAGTTTACTATTGTTACAAGTAATACAATTTTTTTTTTCCTTTTTTTTTGGCTGCACTGCAGCATGCAGAACTTTTCAGACCAGGGATTGAACCTGCCGCACCCCCTGCAGTGGAAGCTTGGAATCTTAACCACTGGACCACCAGGGAAGTCCAGTAATATGCTTTTGATTCTTATTTCTTGTGGAGAGTGGGTCTGGGTATTTTTAGACTGGAGAAAAAATCAGAAAAGAAAAGGAATCTATCTAATAATGCAGGATTTCTCATGGTCTGAAGTACAACCTAGCTTTATATTATTGTGCTGGGGTTTAATAGCCTCTGCCTTTGCTTCAGATGACTAGAACCTACATACAATAAATTCCTAGTCATCCTTCCCTGCATTTTGTTTACTATATGATCATTCCACACTTCCCCTCTTAGATATTAGTACTTATCTCATATTCAATGCCATTGTTTCCTAGTATAATGTCTATATCACCTAGCAAGAAGTTTCAAATATGTACTTAGTTCTATGTAATCAACATGATAATAAAGATTGCTATTACATATTCACTTTAACGTCTATCCATGTAAATTAATCTTTCCAGTGTCTGCCTTCTCTAGGGACATTAAGCTTCAAAATGTCCTTACCTCTGAGTTTGCCCTGATCACTGGATTTTCTCACTGACCAGGAGATAGGCTGAAACTAGGCTATCTACCCCTAGATAATAATTCAGATTATCTCTGAATCATCATTTGCTCAGGCTTCCTTCTATACAACAGTATTTCATAAGACCACAGGCTAGATTCATACATCAGTTTCCTTAATTCCATATGCAGCTCCATAATCAGATCATAGCCACTCTCCGAATCTCAGCAACCTGGTTGGGGCATGGTCCTTCAACTTGGTTCTTATTAGCACTCTGTTCTAGGAGCCTGCATTTTTTTCCCCTGTAATATCTTACTCTAAGCTGGATAAACCTCATCTAACCATGAAGCTTTATCTGCTTCATTTGTGGTTGACAGATACCCTATGCTTTGACCTGTCCACTGAATACTTGGACATTAACACCAAGTCACAGAACCTAGATGGTCATCCACATGCAGGATCAGCCCTGCAGCCCAATTACTTCCTTGAGCCTGAATTCCATCTAGATCTTTCTTTTCCTTTTTCTAATATACTGATAATGTTTGAGTAGGTTTTGCTTCAAAACCTTTCAGCAAAGTAACATAATAGGCTCTGAATCTGGGTATAATGAAGTAAGCATATTCCACTTTGTCTTTCTTAATGAATGTAGCTATAAACCTGGGGAAAGTACATGGAGCAACTTTTTGAAGACTCTAAATTGGAAGCAATGGCACATTCTTTTCAAGTATGCATAAGCATTCACCATAATATCATGCACCATAAATCAAACTTAAACAAATTTAAAGGAATTCAAAGTATATTTTCTAACCATAGAATTAAACTACAAATATAAATAAATTAATTAATTAAAAATCTCCAAAGATTTAGGAATTAAAATATATACTTCTAAATAATACATGGAACAAAGAGAAAGTCTTGAGGGAAATTAGAAAATATTTTGAACTGAACAAAAGTGAAAATCCAGCATACCCAAATGCATAGGATGCAGTTAAATCAGTGCTTAGAAAATAATTTTCTGTATTAAAAGTTCACAAAAAAAAAAAGAATAAAGATCCCAAAAAATAATCTAATATTTACCTTAAGAACCTACAAAAAGAAGAGAAAACTAAACCAAGCAAGCAAAATGAGGGAAATAATAAAGAATGGAGATAAAGATTTCTGTTGTTGTTCAGGCGCTAATTTGTGTCAGACTCTTTGAGACCCCATGGACTGTAGTATGCCAGGCTTCCCTGTCCTTCACTATCTTTTGGAATTTGCTCAACTCATGTCCATTGAGTTGGTGATGCTATCCAACCATCTCTTCCTTTGTTGCCTCTTTTTTCTCTTGCTCAAAGATTTTTAGACCAGAAATAATAATATGCATAGAAAAAATAACAAAGCCAAAAGCTGGTTCCTTGAAAAGAAAAATAAAATTGCTAAACCTTTAGCCAGGAGAATCAACAATGAAAGTAAAACATGTATCACTATTAGGAATAAAAGAGAGTATTTCACTACTGATTACACAGCATTAAAATTATAATAAGACAATACTAAAAGCTCTAGGCACGCAAATGCCACAATTTAGATAAAATGGACCAACATCTCAAAAGCCACAAGTTACCAAAGTTCATCCAAAATTAAAAGTACAATTTGAATGGTCCTATAATTATAAACTGTGGAAAATTCTGAAAGAGATGGGAATACCAGACCACCTGATCTGACTCTTGAGAAATTTGTATGCAGGTCAGGAAACAACAGTTAGAACTGGACATGGAACAACAGACTGGTTCCAAATAGGAAAAGGAGTACGTCAAGGCTGTATATTGTCACCCTGCTTATTTAACTTATATGCAGAGTACATCATAAGAAATGCCAGGCTGGAGGAAGCACAAGCTGGAATCAAGATTGCTGGGAGAAATATCAATAACCTCAGATATGCAGATGACACCACCCTTATGGCAGAAAGTGAAGAGGAACTCAGAAACCTCTTGATGAAAGTGAAAGAGGAGAGTGAAAAAGTGGGCTTAAAGCTCAACATTCAGAAAACGAAGATCATGGCATCCGGTCTCATCACTTCATGGGAAATAGATGGAGAAACAGTGGAAACAGTGTCAGACTTTATTTTTCTGGACTCCAAAATCACTACAGATGGTGACTGCAGCTATGAAGTTAAAAGATGCTTACTCCTTGGAAGGAAAGTTATGATCAACCTAGATAGCATATTCAAAAGCAGAGACATTACTTTGCCAACAAAGGTTCGTCTAGTCAAGGCTATGGTTTTTCCAGTGGTCATGTATGGATGTGAGAGTTGGACTGTGAAGAAGGCTGAGCGCCGAAGAATTGATGCTTTTGAACTGTGGTGTTGGAGAAGACTCTTGGGAGTCCCTTGGACTGCAAGGAGATCCAACCAGTCCATTCTGAAGGAGATCGGCCCTGGGATTTCTTTGGAAGGAATGATGCTAAAGCTGAAACTCCAGTACTTTGGCCACCTGATGCGAAGAGTTGACTCATTGGAAAGACTCTGATGCTGGGAGGGATTGGGGGCAGGAGGAGAAGGGGACGACAGAGGATGAGATGGCTGGATGGCATCACTGACTTGATGGATGTGAGTCTGAGTGAACTCTGGGAGTTGGTGATAGACAGGGAGGCCTGGCGTGTTGCGATTCATGGGGTCGCAAAGAGTCAGACATGACTGAGTGACTGATCTGATCTGATCTGATCTGATAATTATTAAAAATAACTTGCATGTATAGGTAGAAATCTTCCAAAAAATAAATATTTAAGCATTGGTGGTTTCACTGGTGAATTCTACCAAACATTTAAAGAATTAATAACGTCAATTCTACACAATTTCCTCCAGAAAATTAAAGAGGACAAAACTGTTCCAATTCATTTAATGGCATCAATATTACTCTCATTACAAAACCTACCATAGACAGCACAAGAAAACAAATTTACAGATATTCTACAATCAAGCAGAGTTTATCCCAGGAATTCAAGATTGGTTTCAGTATTTTCACAGATTTAAAGAAGAAAAACCACATCATCATATCAATTGATGCAGGAACAGTACTTGACCAAATTCAATACCGATTCATGATACAAATTCTCAGGAACCTAAGTATAGGAGGGAACTTACTCAAATAGCAAAAGAGCATCTAATAAAAAACCTAAAGCCATTACACCTAATGTTAAAAGACTGAATGCTTTAAGGAGCAAGGAAAGGATATTCCTGTACTATTCAACATCAATCTAGAAGTCTTACCCATGCAATATGGCTATACACAGATGACATGATTTTCAACATAAAAAGTCCTAAGGAATCTATTTATAAATAGAACTAAATATGGTTAGCAAGATTACAGAATGTGTAGTCAACGCACAAAAATTAAACATATTACTATAAACTAGCAATAAACAATTATAAAGATTTTTTTAATACTGGTTACAATAACTCAAAGAAAAACTAAAATGTTCAGCTAAAAAGCTTGATCAAACATATGTAAAATCTGTATGCTGAAATTTACAAAACATTGATAAGAAACCAAAGAAACTAAATACTTGGTTGTCAAGATGGACTTCATGCCCTAATCTCTGGAACCCATAATGTTACTTAACTTGGCAAAAGTAACTTTACAAATGTAATTAAGATTATAGAGCTTAAAATACAGAGATTATATTGGATTATTCACACAGGCTTGATCTAACCATTCAGTTCAGTTCAGTCACTCAGTCATGTCCGACTCTTTGTGACCCCATACACTGCAGCACACCAGGCCTCCCTGTCCCTCAGCAATGCCCAGAGTTTACCCAAACTAATGTACATTGAGTCGGTGATGCCATCCAACCATCTCATCCTCTCTCATCCCCTCTTCTCATGCCTTAAATCTTTCCAATCATCAAGATCTTTTCAAATGAGTCAGTTCTTCGCAACAGGTGGCCAAAGTATTGGAGTTTCAGCTTCAACATCATTACTTCCAATGAACACTCAAGACTAATCTCCTATAGGATGGACTGGTTGGATCTCCTTGCAGTCCAAGGGACTCTCAAGAGTCTTCTTCAACACCACAGTTCAAAAGCATCAATTCTTCGGTGCTCAGATTTCTTTATAATCCAACTCTCACATCCGTACATAACTACTGGAAAAACCATAGACTGGAAAAACTACACTAGACAGACCTTTGTTGGCAAAGTAATGTCTCTGCTTTTTTTTTTTTTTTTAATTTAAATTGTCTCTGCTTTTTAATATGTTGTCTAGGTTGGTCATAACTTTCCTTCCAAGGAGTAAGTGTCTTTTAATTTCATGGCTGCAGTCACCATCTGCAGTGATTTAGGAGCCCCCTCAAAAAAAAAAAAAAAAAAATCAGCCACTCTTTCCACTGTTTCCCTATCTATTTGCCATGAAGTGATGGGACCAGATGTCATGATCTTAGTTGTCTGAATGTTGATCTTTAAGCCAACTTTTTCACTCTCCTCTTTCACTTTCATCAAGAGGCTCTTTAGTTCTTCTTCACTTTCTGCCATAGGGTGGTATCATCTGCATATCTGAGGTTATTGATATTTCTCCAGGCAATCTTGATTCCAGCTTGTGCTTCCTCCATCCCAGAGTTTCTCATGATGTACTCTGCATATAAGTTAAATAAGCAGGGTGACAATATACAGCCTTGACGTACTCCTTTTCCTATTTGGAACCAGTCTGTTGTTCCATGTCCAGTTCTAACTGTTGCTTCCTGACCTGCATATAGGTTTCTCAAGAGGCAGGTCAGGTGGTCTGGTATTCCCATCTCTTTCAGAATTTTCTATAGTTTATTGTGTTCCACACAGTCAAAGGCTTTGACATTGTCAGTAAAGCAGAAATAGATGTTTTTTCTGGAACTCTCTTGCTTTTTTAATGATCCAGCGGATGTTGGCAATTTGATCTCTGGTTCCTCTGCCTTTTCTAATACCAGCTTGAATATCTGAAAGTTGACATTTCACGTATTGCTGAAGCCTGACTTGGAGAATTTTGAGCATTACTTTACTAGCGTGTGAGATGAGTGCAATTCTGTGGTAGTTTGAGCATTCTTTGGCATTGCCTTTCTTTTGGATTGGAATGAAAACTGACCCTTTCTAGTCCTATGGCCACTGCTGAGTTTTCCAAATTTGCTGGCATATTGAGTGTGGCACTTTCACAGCATCATCTTTTAGGATTTGAAATAGCTCAACTGGAATTCCATTACCTCCACTAGCTTTGTTTGTATTGATGCTTCCTAAGGCCCACTTGACTTCATCTTCCAGGATGTCTGGCTCTAGGTGAGTGATCACACCATCGTGATTATCTGGGTCATGAAGATCTTTTTTTACAGTTCTTCTGTATATTCTTGCCACCTCCTCTTAGTATCTTCTGCTTCTGTTAGATCCATACCATTTACGTTCTTTAATGAGCCCATCTTTGCATGAAATGTTCCCTTGGTATCTCTAATTTTCTTGAAGAGATCTCTAGTCTTTCCCATTCTATTGTTTCCCTCTATTTCTTTGCACTGATCACTGAGGAAGGCTTTCTTATCTCTGCTTGCTATTCTTTGGAACTCTGCATTATGAGCCCTGAAAAGCCAGACAACTTTTTCTGGCTTAAGTCAGAGAAATGTAGCAAAGGATGAGCCAAAGAAATGGGAAGTAAGAGAAGAATGCTATAGGCCTCTGATGTTGAAAGATAAATATAGAAACATGCCATGGAATGCCAGTTGCATCAAAGAACTGGAGAAATCTTCAGCCTACAGTTCAGTTGCTCAGTCATGTCTTACTCTTTGTGACCCCATGGACTGCAGCACGTCAAGCTTCCCTGTCCATCACCAACTCCCAGAGCTTACTCAAACTCATGTCCATCGAGTCAATGATGCCATACATCCATCTCATCCTCTGTCATCCCTTTCTCCTCCTACCTTCAATTTTTCCCAGCCTTGTGATGTTTTCCAATGAGTCAGCTCTTCACATCAGGTGGCCAAAGTATTGGAGCTTCAGCTTCAGCATCAGTCTTTCCAATGAATATTCAGGACTGATTTCCTTTAGGACTTACTGGTTTGATCTCTTGCAAATGAAGGGACTCTCAAAAGTCTTCTCCAACACCATAGTTGAAAAGCATCAGATCTTCAGTGCTCAGCTTTCTTTATAGTCCAGCTCTCAAATCAATACATGACTACTGGAAAAACCATAGCCTTGACTAGACAGACCTTAGTCAACAAAGTAATGCCTGTGCTTTTTATATAGTGTCTAGATTTGTCATAGCTTTTCTTCCAAGGAGCAAGTGCCGTCTAATTTCATGGCTGCAGTCATCATCTGCAGTGATTTTAGAGCCCAAGAAAATAAAGTCTCTCACTGTTTCCATTGTTTCCCCATCTATTTGCCATGAAGTGATGGGACTGGATGCCATAATCTTAGTTTTTTGAATGTTGAGTTTTAAGTCAGCATTTTCGCTCTCTTCTTTCACTTTCATCAAGAGACTATTTAAAGTTCCTCTTCACTTTCACCTGACAACCAGTAAGGAAACAAGAACTTCAGCCTGTAGCTACAGTGCGTGAAATTTGGTCAACAACTTTGAAGAGTCATCTTTCCAAGCACCTCTAGAAAGGAACACCACCTTGCTGACAACCTTGATCCCTTTGATTTTAGCCATGTGATTTTAGCCATTTTAGCCCTAAGCAGAGAACCAACTAAACCATACTAACCTGCACTTTTGACTCACAGAATCTCTGGTGTTAATAAATGATTTTTAATTAATTAATTAATTTTGGATGTTGCTTTAAGCCACTACATTTCTGGTATTTACTACATTGGTAACAGAAAATAATACAAGAGATATACCATGCTCATGGATCATAAGACTCCACATAAAAAAGATGCCAATTCTCCCCCAAATTATTTGACAAACAATGAAATTCCAATCAAAAATTCTAGAAAGATCTCTTTACAGATATACACAAGTTGATTCTAAGATTTATATGGAAAGAGAAATACCTTAAATATAGGAAACCATTTTGACAAAGAAGAATAAAGTTATAGGAATCACACTACAACCAACCTAATTTTAAAATGTCAAAAGTCTTAAAGAGGCACATTATCAAAATTCAACATTGTTAGCTGTAAGTAAGTGAAAATTAAAACCACAAAATGAGATACCACTAAACACCTTTCAGAAAAACTAAAGTAAGAAATACTGACAGTAGGAACTTCCCTAGCAGTCTAGTGGTTAAGACTTTGCCTTCCAGCATAGAGTGTGCAGGTCTGATCCCTAGTGAGGGAGCTAAGATCCCACATGCCTCTTGGCCAAAAAAAACAATGCATAAAACAGAAGCAGTGTTGTAACAAATGAAATAAAGATTTTTAAAAAATGGTCCACATCAGAAAATAAAAATAACTAATCTTAAAAAGAAAAAAGAAATACTGACAATACTAAATGCTGAAGAGAATACAGAACAACTGGAACTCTCTTACTGCTGAGACTACAAAATGGTACAGCCTCTTAAGAAAACAACTTGTCAGTTTCTTATTCAGTTGTGTGTGCTTAGTCACTCAGTCATGTCCAACTCTTTGCGACCCCATAGATGGTAGCCCCTCCGGGGTTCTCTGTCCATGGGGATTCTCGAGGCAAGAATACTGGAGTGGGTTGCTGTGCCCTCCTCCATGGGATTTTCCCAACCCAGGGATCGAACCCAGGTCTCCGGCATTGCAGGTAGATTGCTATCTAAGCCATCAGGGAAGCCAGGTAAACACACATATACCATAGAACCTAGCAATCCTACTCCTAGCTATTTACACAAGAGAAATGGAAACCTATGTTCAGACAAAAACCTATACATGAATGATTATAGTGACTGCATTATTAATTGCCATAAACTAGAAACAACTCAAATGTCCCACAGTTGGGAAACAGATAAACAATCCTTGTGTGTGTGTGTCTGCTCAGTTACTCAGTTGTGTCCAACTCTTTGTGACCCCATGGACTGTAGCCCACCAGGCTCCTGTGTCCATGTGACCTTCCAGGCACGAGTACTGGAGTGGGTTGCCATTTCCTCCTCCAGGAGATCTTCCCAAACCAGAAATCTTCTGTATTTCATGTAGGAGCAGGCAGATTCTTTATAACTGAGCCACATGAGAAATCCAAACAAACCCTGGTACAACCCCAAAACGGACTCCTCGTCATCAGTGTGTAACAATGAGCTGTTGATAACAACAGCTGAGTGTCAAAGGCATTATGCTGGGTGGAAAAAAAAAAAAAAAAGGCCAGTTTCAATAGGTTATCCACCATCCAGATTTAAATGACATTTCCAAA
This sequence comes from Bos javanicus, assembly GCF_032452875.1. Classification (NCBI taxonomy): domain Eukaryota; kingdom Metazoa; phylum Chordata; class Mammalia; order Artiodactyla; family Bovidae; genus Bos; species Bos javanicus. The sequence continues at coordinate 76,949,779 of NC_083868.1, forward strand.
AGATAAAACTAAAGTGACATAGAACAGATCAGGGGCTAGAGGCAGTAGCCCCTGCTACAGACAGCACAAGGGTGTTGTTTGGGACACAGAACAGTTCTATGTCCTGATTGGGGCAACGATTAAACGAGTCTATCCATGAGTTAAAATTCATAGAGTTGTACTTTCAGAAAAGCCAATTTTATTGCATATTAATTTGACAAGATATGTGTAAGTCACGTGATTTTTATTTTTAAAAAGCTTCACAAATGATTCATGAACCCCTTTAGACAATTTAAATAAATGAAAGCTGTTTTAACCCGAATTTGGTTTCTATTTTCAAATTTCACTTTGAAAATAACACAATCCTATCGTTAAGTATGAAATGTTCCCAAAAAAGCCTAGCAGTAGAGGCACATGGAGAGATCAATGAAACTGTTCCAACTTTCAGCACATCAAGCCAGTGTTGGTAACCTCGATACAACAGCAGAGTCAAAGTTCAGAAAACATGAGCACACTCTTCTTAGATACTGCCTTTTTCTTTCTAACTAAATAGCTTCAAAGTGTTTGGAACTCTGAGAGGACATATATAACATAATATACCACCTGCCACCTTTAGAAGCTTGGAATAGAATGTGAGCAGGTTGATTTCCTTTTGTTCTTTAATATTTTGAATAGCAACACGCTCCATGGGATGAGGGAAGAAATATCATCATTAAGTCTCACCCTTCACAAAAAAGAACTAGAACTAGGTTTTCAGTCAGAAGAAGGTGAAAGTGCACGGAACTTGGTGTAGTAGGTTTCACTGTATGATCGTGGATGGCCCGGGACAAGAGAATTATTCACAGCAAACACTTAAAGTTATAACCTGGTCACTGTCTTAATGATTAATTTAACATCTGTGGACACTTCTTAGCACAGGAAGAGTATTCCAGTGTACCTTCTCCCCAGCAGGTGAACAATTTGATAGCTATTCCGTACTTATGGATACTGAGGCTTGAGTTTTACATGAGGTGAAAGAACTATTAATAATACCTACCTCATCAGTTTGTTGGGAGTAGTGTACTTGATAACTCCTGTAGAGTACTTAGCACTATCCAGGAACATAAATAACTCTCAGCAAATTTCAGTTATAATTAACTCTTATTAAATGAGGCAATATATGAAAAACACTTCAGAAATTGTGGCGCAGGAGACAGACGAGCTATCTTTAGTAGCATTTACAAAGAACAGACCGAATTACTTGGTTCAGGTTGATCACTGACCATTAAGCAAAACGTGCCATGTCCTACTTTTTTAACATACCAGGCACAAGTTTAGTTTCCAAAATATTTCAGGAAAAACAGTCATGACTGTAAGTCGGGCCTCTGTAACTTACAGATAAGCCACGATTGTAATGATTCACTCTATAAAAAACTTGAACTTGGAAAAAATCATAGTTCAGATGGTTACCTTCTCTAGACCTCTAATCTCTCATTTTCAAAATGAAGTGAAAACCTCTGCCTTGGTATCTCATAGGGTAGGGCAGCTGTAGAAGATCAAATGATGTGACAAGTGGAAAACTTTAATTGCAAAGTATTATACTATTATAAGGGGCTTCTGGGGTGGCTCTGACAATAAAGAGTCCACCTGCAATGCAGGATAACCAGGTTTGATCCCTGGGTCAGGAAGATCCCCTGGAGAAGGGAATGGCTACCCACTCTGGTATTCTTGCCTGGAGGATTCCATAGACAGAGGAGCCTGGCAGGCTCCCTGGGATTGCAAAGAGTCGGACATGACTGAGTTATTTTCACTTTACTTTACTTCATACTATTATAAAAGTGTACTAATATTGGTTTTTATTATGATAAGATGGGATTTTTGTTTTGTTTAGATTTTAAAGAATTTGAAGGAGTGGAGATCCTAATGTCTAAAAGTATATTAAATGGCTTAATCCAAATCAGAATATGGATAGCCTTTGGCTATATTAACAGGGAGGAGAAAGAGTGAGGCTTCCAAGGTCGGGTAATGTTTTATTCCTTAGTCAGGTGATGGCTACATGATGCTGTTGTTGTTTAGTCACTAAGTCATGTCCAACTCTTTTGTGACCCCATGGATTGTAGCCTGCCCGTCTCCTTCATCCAAGGAATTTCCCAGGCAAGGATACTGGAGTGGGTTGCCATTTCTTTCTCCGGGGGATCTTCCTGACCCAAGGATTTAACTCATGTCTCTTGCATTGGCAGGCGGATTCTTTACCACTGAGCCACGAGGGAAGCCCAGCTACATGATGATGCATTTGTAAAAATTCAGCAATTTGCACATTTAATATTTATGTACTTTAGTGTTAGAGCTTCCCTGAGAGCTCACTTGGTAAAGAATCCACCAATTCTTGTGAACCCAATGCAGGTGACCCCAGTTCGATTCCTGGGTTGGGAAGATCCACTGGACAAGGGATAGGCTACCCACTCCAGTATTCTTGAGCTTCCCTTGTCACTCAGCTGGTAAAGAATCCTCCTGCAATGTGGGAGACCTGGGTTCAATCCCTAGGTTGGGAAGATTCTCTGGAGAAGGGGATTTGTAAAAATTCAGCAATTTGTACATTTATTTATAAAAATTCAGCAATTTGTACATTTAATATTTCTGTACTTTAGTGTTAATATATTATGCATATGGGAAAAAAATCTTTGCTTGATTGAAGTTAAAGGTGCAATTTATAACAACAGGGAGAGATTAGAGAAAGGCATAGGATAACGATACAACTTTTAAATCAACAAAGCAGCTTAAAATCCAACACAGAATATGACAGAGAGGCATCTCAGGGAACCTCAAAGCCATGGAGAGGAGGGAAATATTTATGATGAACCTAACATTTGTGCTAATTCACTTGGCAAATATGTATCAAGCTCTGGACACAGTCTGAAGGAGAAGAAAGAATGGAAATGTCCCCTGTGCTCATGCGGAGCCTGCAGTTCTAAGGCATATAAACTGCTAGAGTCTAAAGAACAGGGCTGCAGCAGAAGCATTTCATAGCATGTGAAAGTCTAGAGGAGGGAGCAGCTCACTAGGGAAAGGTGATGCTTTTGAAGTTCAAGCACAGAATTAGGTGAAATTTAAACCACCACCGACAAAAAACAGTCACATCACCTTATAGGCTAAGATCTAGTCACCTCCAGGTTAGGAAATTCATTAATTTTCTCAGCATAGAAAAATGTCTTAACCATCTGAGGTTTTTCTCCCCTTAAATTTCATTGCCACTAATAACCTCTCTAATTCAAAGGGGTGGTCTGAAGATCACGATCTTGTCTGGGAGGCTGTCTAGAGATAGACCTCATCTACACACCATTAGAGAGGCCACAATGAAAAAAATTGCAGCCAAGTTTTCATAGATTTCTCCATAAAGATTGCAAGCTCCAGCTTCTGATATACAGAATTGAATTTTGTTCAAACCCAGAAGTTTTCACTGAACTCCCATTTCATACACTTTAATAGGAACTGTGCAGTAAACAGAAATAAACACACAGCTCTTATAATCATGGATCTCATAGTTTGAAAGCAAAGTCAAACTTCTAAACACAAAAGAAACAGAAAGAAAAGTAAAGAAAAGAACAAGTAAGTGATCAAATACAATACAAGCACACCAAAATGCATGATGAAAACTATCATATCCTATGCCAAACATTCTGCCAAAGGATCATGTCACCATATGATTTTAAAAAGTAATATGTCATATACCCCTTTCTTAGAGATTCACAATATACATAAACATTTTAAAGGCTCAGGTCATTTACCAAGCAAATATTGTGGTTGAGTTGTTTTAACCAGCATTAACCACAGTTATCTCACCATGAACTCCTTTTACTTCAGTTCAGTTCAGTCACTCAGTCATGTCCAACTCTTTGCGACCTAATGAATCGCAGCACGCCAGGCCTCCCTGTCCATCACCAACTCCCAGAGTTCACTCAAACTCATGTCCATCGAGTCGGTGATGCCATCCAGCCATCTCATCCTCTGTTGTCCCCCTCTTCTCCTGCCCCCAATCCCTCCCAGCATCAGACTCTTTTCCAATGAGTCAACTCTTTGCATGAGGTGGCCAAAGTATTGGAGTTTCAGCTTTAGCATCAGTCCTTCCAAAGAACACCCAGGACTGATCTCCTTCAGAATGGACTGGTTGGATCTCCTTGCAGTCCAAGGGACTCTCAAGAGTCTTCTCCAACACCATAGTTCAAAAGCATCAATTCTTCGGCACTCAGCTTTCTTCACAGTCCAACTCTCACATCCATACGTGACCACTGGAAAAACCATAGCCTTGACTAGACGGATATTTGTTGGCAAAGTAATGTCTCTGCTTTTGAATATGCTATCTAGGTTGGTCATAATTTTCCTTCCAAGGAGTAAGCATCTTTTAATTTCATGGCTGCAATCACCATCTGCAGTGATTTTGGAGCCCCCAAAAATAAAGTCTGACACTGTTTCCACGTTTCCCCATCTATTTCCCATGAAGTGATGGGACCACATGCCATGATCTTCGTTTTCTGAATGTTGAGCTTTAAGCCAGATTTTGCACTCTCCTCTAGAGGCTTTTTAGTTCCTCTTCACTTTCTGCCATAAGGGTGGTGTCATCTGCATATCTGAGGTTATTGATATTTCTCCTGGCAATCTTGATTCCAGCTTGTGCTTCTTCCAGCCCAGCCTTTCTCATGATGTACTCTGCATATAAGTTAAATAGGCAGGGTGACAATATACAGCCTTGATGTACTCCTTTTCCTATTTGGAACCAGTCCTGTTGTTCCATGTCCAGTTCTAACTGTTGCTTCTTGACCTGCATATAGGAACTCCTTTATGATGCATTAAAACTCTTAGGGCTCCACTGAAAATACTGAAATACATAGTGAAAGTTCTAATTAGAAGAAGGAGAGCCCCAGTCTTAACTCCCATATTAATCTTCAGTCCACAAGATGCAATTGAGTTTCAAAATCACCTAACTCCACTTGAGACTAAACCGGGGAAAGAAATGAATCCTAGCTTTTCTAAAGCTCTATCTCACCTCTTGTAGCCCTCCGGGTTCTCTCTTTTCTTGCCACTGGTTGGAATTAAACTATGTAGGCTTCAGCAATACGTGAACCATGAACTTCCAGATGTTTAAGCTGGTTTTAGAAAAGGCAGAGGAACCAGAGATCAAATTGCCAACATCCGCTGGATCATCGAAAAAGCAAGAGAGTTCCAGAAAAACATCTATTTCTGCATTATTAACTATGCCAAATCCTTTGACTGTATGGATCACAATAAACTGTGGAAAATTCTGAAAGAGATGGGAATACCAGACCACCTAATCTGCCTCTTGAGAAACCTATATGCAAGTCAGGAAGCAACACTTAGAACTGGACATGGAAAAACAGACTGGTTCCAAATAGGAAAAGGAGTACATCAAGGCTGTATATTGTCACCCTGCTTATTTAACTTCTATGCAGAGTACATCATGAGAAATGCCAGGCTGGATGAAGCACAAGCTGGAATCAGGATTGCTGGGAGAAATATCAATAACCACAGATATGCAGATGATACCACCCTTATGGCAGAAAGTGAAGAGGAACTAAAAAGCCTCTTGATGAAAGTGAAAGAGGGGAGTGTAAAGGTTGGCTTAAAGCTCAACATTCAGAAAACAAAGATCATGGCGTCTGGTCCCATCACTTCATGGGAAATAGATGGGGAAACTGGAAACAGTGTCAGTCTTTATTTTGGGGGGCTCCAAAATCACTGCAGATGGTGATTTCTGCCATGAAATTAAAAGATGCTTACTCCTTGGAAGAAAAGTTACGACCAACCTAGATAGCATATTGAAAAGCAGAAACATTATATTGCCTACGAAGGTCCGTCTAGTCAAGGCTATGGTTTTTCCTGTGGTCATGTATGGATGTGAGAGTTGGACTGTGAAGAAAGCTAAGCACCAAAGAATTGATGCTTTTGAACTGTGGTGTTGGAAAAGACTCTTGAGAGTCCCTTGGACTGCAAGGAGATCCAACCAGTCCATTCTGAAGGAGATCAGCCCTGGGATTTCTTTGGAAGGAATGATGCTAAAGCTGAAACTCCAGTACTTTGGCCATCTCATGTGAAGAGTTGACTCATTGGGAAAGACTCTGATGATGGGAGGGATTGAAGGCAGGAGGAGAAGGGGAGGACAGAGGATGAGATGGCTGGATGGCATCACCAACTCGATGGACATGAGTTTGAGTGAACTCCGGGAGTTGGTGATGGACAGAGAGGCCCGGCGTGCTGCAATTCATGGGGTTGCAAAGAGTCGGACACGACTGTGTGACTGATCTGAACTGAATTGAACTGATGCTTTCTCTGAAACTCAGTTCAGATATCTATATTTCCCTTAGAGCTCAGAGAAATTTTTGTCCTAATCTGTTTTATTTAGATTTTTCTCTTTTTACCTGTCTTTTGGGGCTAGGACTCCAAGTTTGTGCCCACTGTATAAGAGTTCAATGCTGTTACATAATGAACATATATAACCATAAGGCAACTGCTAGGTGGTAGAAAGAGCATCTCCCAGGATACAGTCAACCTCTGTTCTAGTTTGCTGTTGGTCACCTTTTAATTGTGCTCCCTTGGATACTTTACTTAATCCCTGTGGACCCAGATATTCTTATTAATAAAATAGCATAACAAATACTTACTTCATCAGATCAGATCAGATCAGACCAGTCACTCAGTTGTGTCCGACTCTATGCGACCCCATGAATCGAAGCATACCAGGCCTCCCTGTCCATCACCAACTCCTGGAGTTCACTCAGACTCATGTCCATTGCGTCAGTGATGCCATCCAGCCATCTCATCCTCTGTCCTCCCCTTCTCCTCTTGCCCCCAATCCCTCCCAGCATCAGAGTCTTTTCCAATGAGTCAACTCTTCGCATGAGGTGGCCAAAGTACTGGAGTTTCAGCTTTAGCATCATTCCTTCCCAAGAAATCCCAGGGCCGATCTCCTTCAGAATGGACTGGTTGGATCTCCTTGCAGTCCAAGGGACTCTCAAGAGTCTTCTCCAACACCACAGTTCAAAAGCATCAATTCTTCGGCACTCAGTCTTCTTCACAATCCAACTCTCACATCCATACATGACCACAGCAAAAACCATAGCCTTGACTAGATGAACCTTTGTTGGCAAAGTAATGTCTCTGCTTTTGAATATGCTATCTAGGTTGGTCATAACTTTCCTTCCAAGGAGTAAGTGTCTTTTAATTTCATGGCTGCAGTCACCATCTGCAGTGATTTTGGAGCGCAAAACGATAAAGTCTGACACTGTTTCCACTGTTTCCCCATCTATTTCCCATGAAGTGAAGCCAGGCTTCAGCAATATGTGAACTGTGAACTTCCTGATGTTCAAGCTGGTTTTAGAAAAGGCAGAGGAACCAGAGATCAAATTGCCAACATCCGCTGGATCATGGAAAAAGCAAGAGAGTTCCAGAAAAACATCTATTTCTTCTTTATTGACTATGCCAAAGTCTTTGACTGTGTGGATCACAATAAACTTTGGGAAAATTCTGAAAGAGATGGGAATACCAGACCACCTCATCTGCCTCTTGAGAAATTTGTATGCAGGTCAGGAAGCAACAGTTAGAATTGGACATGGAACAACAGACTGGTTCCAAATAGGAAAAGGAGTACGTCAAGACTCTATATTGTCACCCTGTTTATTTAACTTCTATGCAGAGTACTTACTTCATAGGCTCTTATAAGGATCAAACTAGATAATATTTATGAAAAGTCTGATAAATGGTGAGTGAAATGAAAGTCACTCAGTTGTGTCTGCCTCTTTGCAACCCCATGGAGTATTTGGCCTCTGGAATTCTGCAGACCAGAATACTGGATTGGGTAGCCTTTCCCTTCTCCAGAGGATCTTCCCAACCCACGGATTGAACCCAGGTTTCCTGCATTGCAGGCGGACTCTTTACAAGCTGAGAAATAAGTGAAGTTCAAGAATACTGGAGTGGGTAACTTATTTTCTCCAGGGGATCTTCCGGACCCATGAATTGAACCAGGTTCTCCTGCATTGCAGACAGATTCTTCACCAACTGAGCTATCAGGGAAGCCATAAATTGTGAATTATGATGCAAATAAGAAGTGCTGATGTTTTTATTTGTCACACATATTCACATGAATGTTGGATTCTTCAGTAAGGCTTAAGGTCATGCAGAGAATGACATCTCCTCCAGGAGCGGGTATACATAGATGTCACTACGAGTTCTTTGACTCCTTATCAAGAAACACGTTTCAGTAATTACACTTGAATGCATCTAAGCGATCCCCCATCAAGTTAGTTGTCCTTTCACAAGAGCTTGTCCCTGTGTCATTCCCCTGCTCCCATTAGAGAAAAAAAAAAAAAAGACTGGCTTCCTAGAGATCACGCGTCAGATCACTTGTGTTCAAGGACCTGGATGTTTCAGTAGCTTCAGCTACTAAAACAGACCCTGCAGCACTTGGGGCTCCTCATTCTCATTTACACAGAGATACAGGTGGGAGAACTCCCAGGTCCCGCTTTGGCATGAATGAGTTGTGTGACTTTGTCTATGCACTAAGCTGTCCTGGTGCCTCAGTTTCCACAGCTGGCTTTGTTAAGAAGAGTTAAAATCAGAAGCTAAAGCAGAACATTCACAGAAGACTCCCCACATACCAGACTGACACTGTGCCAATTGTGAGAAAGCACAGGGGCTTCAGGACGCCTCTGGCTTCAAGCATTCTGTCTACTGGGGCACACAGCCCCCCAGGCATCCATCCACCCCTTCCCCATCCTCAACCTTGTCCCTGAAACACAAAGATAACGTTCCAAGTCTTCCTGGGAACCCACGTAAGCCAAAACTAGAGAACACTGAAGAAAATCTTCTCACTCTGTATCTAAAGTGTTAAAGAAAATCCCCTTATGAACTAACACTGAGGAGGTCTGTGTGAGTCTGTGTCCCTGTTGAGAAAATTCTATGGCTTCTTTCACTGATTTTTGGACACCAGGATCATCCTGACAGATGGTAATGTGTACCCACCAGTCCCATAGTCTGGGATGTGACCTCAGTCAACCAGATCACTCTGGATGGAGGGAAAAGGTGGGGGAGTTCTGGCAATAATTCTTTATATGTGCATTTGACATTTGGTGACTTTATTGCAAATAGAGTAAGACCACGCAATCCCCCTCTCATCAGAATGAGAGTAAGGTGGAATTTTATAGGGCTATTATGCACTGATCTATAAACCACTAAAGACTCAAGTGACCCTAATTTCAACAAGTATGCCTTATCTTCACTATACAGCTACTTAGGAAAAAAAAAAATTGTTCTCACAGAAAGGTGCTTGGGCAGTACTTAATACAAGATTTTAAAAAGCTTTGACAAGAAAATAGAGCAGGGAGCCAGAACATATACTAAGAAAAATATTGACAAAGTACAAGAGGGGCATTTCATGGCTGCACTATAAGCCTTTTAGGGGTGTTTTTTCCAATGCAAAGCTAATAAACAGTACCTGAATATTCACTATGTGGACCTTCTGTATTAAATGCTAAAGGATGAAACAGATTTTACTAATGATATATCTCAGACACCATGAAAATCACCTAGCAGTGATCTCCAGCATACACTTTGCTAATTTAGCCTTGTAGCTAAAAACTTACACTTTTAGTCAAAAGTTCCAATCCTTGGCTCTGCCACTTAGTAGTCGTGGAATATTGGTCAAGTTACTTACTTAATCTGTCTGTGCCTTAGTTTTCTCAGCTGTAAAATGGGGACAATAACAGCAGCTCAGTCGATAAATAATCTGCCCACAGTGCAGGAGACCTGGGTTCGATCCCTGGGTCAAGATGATACCTGGAGAAGGAAATGCCTGGAAAATCCTATGGACAGAGGAGCCTGGTGGGCTACAGTCCATGGGGTCACAAGAGTCAGATAAGATTTAGCTACTAAATCACTGTTATTTCTTTAACTGTACAAAAGTTTAGCTGTGTATATCCATGCCAGTATTAATCATTTAAGTCCAAAGAACATGCTCTAAGGAAGGAATTACTTGATTCCTTGTGTTTTAATGTTGGTAGTAAGTTGGGTGGGGGTGGTTGAACTGGATGGCCTTATAGCTGGATTCTGAACACAGGTAACACTCTGAAATGCAACCATGCATAGAAAGATGGGCATTTAGGGCAAAATTAAAACAAAACTTACTTTTTACCACCGAGCATAGAACAGGAAGGAAAACTTGTTGAAAGATTCCAATTAGATGAGTATTATCTTGCAGTTATTAAGTCCCTAAAACCATGTACTAGAGAACAGTGATTCAGAATAAGAATTCTATGCTGCACATCATTTCAAGGCCATATACTCCTTGGAGCCACTAATTGTATCAATGCGTGGTTACCACATTCTGCCCTAGGTAGCAGTACTGGTGATAATAGGAGTTAATAGGACATTACCCAAGCACTGGGGCCATAAAACGCATGTTCAGTTATGCCGACACTGCCAGTTCAAGAATGGAAGCCTTTCTCATCAGCACAAAAAATATTTTTAAAACACTTTGCCATTCAAAAGGTTGTTTGTTTGTTTGTTTTTCCCCACACATATATGCATTTAAACCTCTGAAGGCTGTGTAGAGTATGGTATTTAATGTCAATCCCATTTTACAGAAGTAGTGATTTTTCCAAAGTTCCACAGATAATAAATGTGAAAGTGTTAGTCACTCAGGCATGTCCAACTTTGTGCAACCCCATGGACTATAGCTCGCCAGGCTCCCTTGTCCATGGAATTCTCCAGGAAAGAGTACTGGAGTGGGTAGCCATTCCCTTCTCCAGGGCATCTTCCCCATCCAGGGACTGAACCAAGGTCTTCCACATTGCAGCCATATACCTTACCATCTGAACCACCAAGGAAGCTAATAAATATGATCCCAGTATTTAAACTGAGATACCATGATACCAAATCTCATGATCTTTCCACTACATGCTCCCTCTCTGCTCTAGTCATTATTTTAAAAACATGCGTTAGAGACACGGGGCCACAGAAGCACCATTTTCTACTATAGTTTGAATGTCTACCTTCTGCTTAGCAGAAAGTCTCAGCATTCTTCATGTCCTAAAGAAAATCCCATGTTGCTTCATGCCATTGATCTGTAACTGTCTCCAACAAAAGGATCTGAATGCCTGCTGTGGCCCTGGGAATTTTAAATAAGAAGTCAATGAGAGATGCTGGTTCTGTAACTGTCTAGGGGCGGATAAAACCTTGGTGGAATAATAATCATATCAATATGCTGGCTACATGAATGATCTTGCAGTGAATTACAACAGGGCACTTCAACTCCAAAGCCTAGGGGGGCACATCTGCATAATTAATCTCACTCTGCAATAACCCGGCAGGGTCAGCAACATTGGCATTCTGCAGCCGAAATTAATGTTTCATTATTTTAGTCCCTTTGGTGTTTCTTTGGATTCAGGAAAATAATATCAGATGCAGCATCTCTGTTGACACAAGGTTTTTAAAGATCACCAAATCATAAAAAAAAAAAAAAAAAAAAAACCCTCACATAAATCCTGGTAGGTAGACAAGATAAATTTGACACATGGTCCTAATACACCTACTAAATTCAAGGTTCTTGATACATATTTATATTTTCTTCTCAGATTAACTTGGAGCCTCTAAAGACCACATATTGATCCATATTGTCCAGCTTGGGCTTTTACAAAGTGATTTCAAGAAATTACATTTTTGGTATTGTGCCCACATTTTAGAGAAACATGAGGTTGTTAACATTAGGTGAAATATTAAGTATAAAAGTTATCTTTTTTCTACATGACTTCTCTGGGCCTTTAGAATGCACACTGTGAAACCAAATTACTTAGGAATCATTAACAGTGCTCCTCAAACTCGATTGACTTTAGGATCCTTGTTTAAAATATCTCTATGAGCAGGAGGATTCTGGGCACAGTTTATAAATGCTGACTGAAGTTCTTTCAGAAAAACAGGGGTTTCATCTGTATAAGGCATCCCAGTAATAGAACAAGCTTTGAGAAATTCCTGCTAATTCTCCCAGGAGGTATGTTAGAGAAAACTCTTAGTAAGGTAAGGGTCATGAATTCTTAACTGGAAAAAAAAAGTGGGAAATTCAAATCAATTTTCTAATTTGGGAAGCCATCCTTGTGGCAAGCAAGAATGCAAAAACAGAAGCATAGTGACTAGCTAAAGTGAGACATAGGACATGCTAGTGGATTTAAGGACAATAATGCTATGCTCGGCCGGTATTGCTAATTGGAGTTGATTATGATTTCATTTCTTCCGAATTTTTGATGCTGTTGCCAAGTCAGAACATAAGATACCACAGAGAAAGTGTCAGAAAACAGAGGGGGGCTCTTATTTCTCCAATTATAAAAGGAGTGAGCATACATGAAGAGACCGGAAATATAACCTTTTCAACTCTGCAACCTTAAAATATGCTAGAAACATTAAAAGTGCTATTATTTTTAATTGGGCTGCCCTACTCTGAACAAGAGAAAGACAAGAAAATGTGTAATCATTAGGCTGACCTAAAAAACAGTGGCTTTTTGCATGTAAATATTCTTTCTATCCACCAATGCTTAAAAAAAAAAAAAAAAAGTCTAAAGAAGAGATGTTTACCACATCACAAACAAGAAGGATATAAAAGCCTTAGGTAAGTTCTGGGTGCTATGAGAACACCTATAAAGGCTGACTAATGACAAGGACCAAATCAGTTTTCCTACATAACACATCTTAATTCTATTTCCCTGATGTCCTTCATATGACATTCTGGCTCCTCTAGGTTCTGGCAGCAAAATGCTTTTCCACATTACTCTTCATACAACCCAGACTCCGGCCACAGGTACACACACGGACGGGGATATAAATCAACCCTGCTCCTCCCTTCCCTTTTAATCATCCATTCTGCCTGGAATGCCCTGCCTTCCCTCCTTCACATGTACAAACACTGCTCATCCTTCAAGATCTATTTCAAAAAACCTTTCCTTCATGAAAACCCCCTGCTTCCTTTAGCCAGACGTAATTTATTTCTTCTCCTTACAACTTTCCCATCTGGTTGCAGTAATGCAATCCTTTGCCTTGTACTATAGTTAAGTGCATATGTCTTCTCTCTTGAGAACAGGGTCTACCTCTGATGAATGTCTGTCTCACAGGGCCTCACAGGAAACCCAGCACATGAAAGGGCTCCGTCCTGAGGACTGAATGATTGCTATCATCCGAACACAGTGATTTTACAAGCTGTTTCTCAGTCCAGGAAAATACTAAAACTCTTTTATTTGTCTTCCACACCTCTGGCCTCTCAGCAGTCATTTCTTTCTCCAGGTCCTCTTTACAGGGGTGTTTCCTTACTAAAGTCCAGAGATAGTTTACATGAATACCCTGAGACTATCTTCTGTCTCATCAGTGTAAGACCTGGTTATGCCTTATAAGACACACACTTGCATTTATTCTGTGCATAATTTACACTGAGAAAGACCCAGAGTGAGCTCCTGCCCACGTGTCCATATAGGGAACTCCTGGGACTAACCCTGGAATACTGCTTAATTTGGATTTACACTGCCTGGTTCAACGATACTACAGCTCATTATTTTTTGCCCAGGGTGAAACCCCTTGAGTGTGCTGGTGCTGGGCAAGAAGAAAATTCCCTTCTTCCTAACTGTATGTGTTCCAGAGGATGAGTGTGTTTCTACCTGCCATTTCTAACACCTCAAAAGCTTTGAGGCCATATCTAGACTTAGAAAGGATAAGCCGGTGGAAGGATGTAACAAGCTTTCCTTGACCCTTTTGTATCACTCCCCAAATCTTGCACTCTGGAATTCTTAAAGCCTGAAGCATGATTTCTGTCAGGAGAGGGGGATGTGACTCTTCCCAGCTAGGGTTCTTGAACTTCCCCCAATCAACAGAAATTGACTAGAGGCCAGACAACAAATTCAGACATGGCTTCACTAGGGCCCCAGCTGCAGCATGAGAAAGTGAGAACAAACAACAGGCTCCCTTGCTTGCTTGCTCCACAAGAAGGGTAAGCTTGTTCCTTATATGGGGTGAGGGTAAAGATGTGTCCAGGGGTCAGACCGAGGGAGTGCTGAGGTGTTTTGCGCACCCCTGGGGCAGTGTTGTATGGGACATGTGCACTACTCTGCTATTGCTCCAGGCACCTCAGAAGCTGCTGTTGGGGTTTTTGGTCTCTTTGTAGCTTTCAGGTCCAAATTTGCCCCAACTGTGCATGAAAACAGTTAGTCTCATTCAGTTTCTTGGTATTTTGTTGCTTGAGTAGATGTGTGCCCAAGTGCAAGCATTGCAGTACTGCAGCCAAAGGTCCGAGGTCCCAGGCTTGTCTCATGATCAGGAACCAGAGGAAAGGAGAGTCGAGCAGCAATAAGCCAAGACTTGCCCGGTGGCTCATACGGTAAAGCGTCTGTCTACACTGCAGGAGATGCGGGTTCAATCCCTGGATGGGGAAGATCCTCTGGAGAAGGAAATGCAACCCACTCCAGTACTCTTGTCTGGAAAACCCCACGGACTGAGGAGCCTGGTAGGCTACAGTCCATGGGGTTGCAAAGAGTCAGACATGACTGACTGACTTCACTTCATTTCACTTCAAAGCCAAGCCAAGAGTACATGTGAAGAGAAGGTAAACCTATAAAATTTAACTTTTTAATTTTTTTTAATTGCTAGATATTTGCTTTACAATATTGTGTTGGTCTCTGCCACACATCAACACGGTGGGGTGGGAGATGGGAAGGAGTTTCAAGAGGGAGGAAATTTAACTTTGAGAACATTGTAACCTTTCATTCATTCAACAAATATCTTCCAAATCCTCATATATGCTAGGTACCTTACTCCATTGAAACAATCCATGCTTTGACAGTATAGACAACATTTCTTTCCATTCTTATTTTATTTGATATTTGCAACCCTTATTCAGAAAGGAATATAATTTTTCTGTTTTACAGATGAAGAAATTAGGTGCAAAAAAGTGAAGTGTATTACTCAAGATCTCACAGCAACCAAATAGCAGAGTTTGGTTTTAAATAGGGACCTCAGATTGCAGCAGAGTATCTCTCCTGGTTCTAACATCATCCCCCCACCCAATGCGCATGGCAGGCTACAAATAAAAGAGACAAAGGAAGTAGTCAATATTTAGTTTGCTATATTTCACAAAATAATCCAAAATATCAACTTAGAAATGATAAAGATTCACTGGAGCAAAGGTTGTGAAAAATGCCAATCTACATTAGCAAAATCCTTGAGTTATAAGCAAAAAATATTTTCATTGGGAAAGTGATTTTTATTACTTTGAAAGTAATGGAGTGGCACAAATGAGATGTTTCTGGGAACTGCACAGACTTAGATTATTTGTAATTAGTGTAGCATCATTTGTATAGATGAGGGCCCCACATTCAAAGGTTTTAAAGTTGTTTTTCCTAGTCAGTTTCCCAAGGAAATACCTTTGTGTTTCAAATCCAGGCCAAACAGAACTCCACTTATCGCCCAGGGGCAGGATATTGAAATTTCACGGGCAGTTTTTAATAGGTAGGTAAAAATGCTAATAATGGTGGTTGCCCGGGGCCAGAAGAGGAGGGAATTGGGAGTCAATGTTTAAAGGGTTCGATTTATGTTGAGGAAGATGAAATAGTTCTGGAGATGGATAGTGGTGATGGCTACACAACAGTGTAAATCGACTTAACATTTTGCTTTCAAAATGTACTCTTTCAAAATGATTAAAATGGTAAATTTTAAATTTTATGTGTATTTTACCATAATAGAAAAAGATTTAAAAGTCAAAAATGCTAATGAATTTTCAAATCAGATTCCCTTGTGAAAGATATAATTTGTTACACAAGGTTAAAGACAAACTTCAGCTCTCTAGTTGATCACAAACTCAGAAAAAAAATGACTTTAATTCTAAACTGAATTAACTAAACATACTAACACATGTCCAAATTAAAGATAAGAGGCTTTATTCTCCTTGTTGAGAATAAGGAAGGAGATTTATTTCCTTTATTAATTTTAATTTTATATTGGGGTATATTTGATTAACAATGTTGTGTTAGTTTCAGATGTACAGCAAAGCGATTCAGTTAATACATATAGCTATTCTTTTCCAAATTCTTTCCCCATTTAGGTTACTACAGAGTATTGAGCAGCCCTGTGCTATACAGTTGATCCTTGTTGATTATCTATTTTAAATATAGCAGTGTATATATGCCAATCTCAAACTCCCAATTTATCCCTTCCTCTCCACCTTTCCCCTTTGGTAACAATAAGACTGTTTTCTAAGTCTGTGACTCTGTTTCTATTTTATTTATTTATTTATTTATTTATTTTTAAACTTTACATAATTGTATTAGTTTTGCCAAATATCAAAATGAATCCGCCACAGGTATACATGTGTTCCCCATCCTGAACCCTCCTCCCTCCTCCCTCCCCATACCATCCCTCTGGGTCATCCCAGTGCACTAGCCCCAAGCATCCAGTAACGTGCATCGAACCTGGACTGGCAACTCGTTTCATACATGATATTTTACATGTTTCAATGCCATTCTCCCAAAGCTTCCCACCCTCTCCCTCTCCCACAGAGTCCATAAGACTGTTCTATACATCAGTGTCTCTTTTGCTGTCTTGTACACAGGGTTATTGTTACCATCTTTCTAAATTCCATATATATGCGTTAGTATACTGTATTGGTGTTTTTCTTTCTGACTTACTTCACTCTGTATAATAGGCTCCAGTTTCATCCACCTCATTAGAACTGATTCAAATGTATTCTTTTTAATGGCTGAGTAATACTCCATTGTGTATATGTACCACTGCTTTCTTATCCATTCATCTGCTGATGGACATCTAGGTTGCTTCCATGTCCTGGCTATTATAAACAGTGCTGTGATGAACATTGGGGTACACGTGTCTCTTTCCCTTCTGGTTTCCTCAGTGTGTATGCCCAGCAGTGGGATTGCTGGATCATAAGGCAGTTCTATTTCCAGTTTTTTAAGGAATCTCCACACTGTTCTCCATAGTGGCTGTACTAGTTTGCATTCCCACCAACAGTGTAAGAGGTTTCCCTTTTCTCCACACCCTCTCCAGCATTTATTATTTGTAGACTTTTGGATCGCAGCCATTCTGACTGGCGTGAAATGGTACCTCACAGTGGTTTTGATTTGCATTTCTCTGATAATGAGTGATGTTGAGCATCTTTTCATGTGTTTGTTAGCCATCTGTTTCTATTTTATAAATGAGTTCATTTGTATCATTATTTTTTAGATTCTATGTATAAGTGATATATGATATTTGTCTTTGTCTGGCTTACTTAACTTGGTATGATAATCTCCAGACCCATCCATGTTGTTGCAAATGGCATTATTTCATTCCTTTTAATGCATGAGCAATATTCCATTGTGTATATGTAGCATTTCTCTTTTTATCCATTCCTCTGCTGATTGACATTCAGGTTGTTTCCATGCCTTAGCTATGGTAAACAGTGCTGCAATGAACATTAAGATGTATGTGTACTTTGAACCATGATTTTCTCAGAATATATGCTCAGGAATGGGACTGCTGAATCATATGGTAGCTCTATTTTTTAGTCTTTTAAGGAACCTCCATACTGTTCTCCATAGTGGCTGTACCAGTTTACATTCCAAAAGAGTGTAGAAGCGTTCCCTTTTCTCCACACCCTCTATAGCATTTACTGTTTGTAGACTTTGATGATGGCCATTCTGACTGGTATGAGGTGATACCTCATTGTAGGTTTCATTTGTCGTTCTCTAATAATTAGTGATGTTGAGAATCTTTTCATGTGTTCTTGGTCATCTTTATGTTTTCTTTGGAGAAATGTCTATTTAGGTCTTCTGCCCATTTTTTTATTGGATTATTATTATTATTATTTTATTGTACTACATAAGCTGTTTGTGGAGCTTCCCTGATGGCTCAGACTGTAAAGAATCTACCTGCAATGCAGGAGACATGGGTTCCATCCCCAAGTCTGATCCCTGAGTCTGATCCCTGGGTCAGGAAGATCCCCTGGCAAAGGGAATGGCCGCTCACTCCAATATTCTTGCTTGGAGAATTCCATGGACAGAGGAGCCTGATGGGTTAAAGTCCATGAGGTGGCAAAGAGTCAGACACAACTGAGCGACTAACACTATGGAAAGCTGTTTGTAGATTTGGAGATTTATCCCTTGACAGCTGCACTAGGGTTGCAAAACCACTCCTTGTCAGACCCAGCAATCCCACTTCTGGGTATTGATCCAAACAAATTGAAATCAGCTCACTCTTATACTCACTGCAACAGGATTCACAATAGCCACAATGTGGAAAAAAACTAAATGTCCATCTACAGATGAATGGATAAAGAAAACTGTTGTATAAATACAAACAATGGAATCCTATTCAGCCTTAAAAAAGAAGACAATTCTGCAACAGACGATAACTTGGATGAACTTTGAGGACATTATACTAAATGAAATAACCCAGTCATAGAAAGACAAATACTGTATGAGTCCACTTATGTGAGTTATCTAAAATAGTTAAATTCATAACCAAAGAGTGGAATGGTAGTAGCCATGGCCTTGGGGGATGGGGAAATGAGAGTCCATAATCAATGGGCATACCCTTTCAGTTAAGAGAGAGATGTATCAGTCAGTTCTAGAGACCAGCTGTATATTATTGACCTATAGTCAACAGTAATGTGTTGCAGACTTTAATTTTTGTCAAGGGTGTAGATCTTATGTTAAGTCTTCTTACCACAATAAATAATAATTTAAAAATTAAAGATATGAGAATGTTTTCCTTTGAATAAAGCCAATTAACTAACAGTCAGTCCCATTACCAAGTAATGTCAGGATGAACTATGTGTAACAAATGATACTATGAAGTCCTCTTACTTGAGAACAAGGTATTGTTTATCCTGAAAACATACACACAATAGGCCACTTGATTATATAAGTGTTTGAGATTTTTCTGTTTTTGTAGTCTCTTAGTGGACAGCATGAGATTCATCTATTTTTAATGCTTATTCAGTTATAAGAGTGTTTTCTTTCCTTCTTACCTTTGTGGAGAGGATTTCTTAGTTGAGAGGCTTTGTTTTTAATTATATCCTCCCAACATCTCCAAAACCAATAGCATAATTTTCACTAAGATAAGGAAGAAACCCTAAAACACAGACATAAAAGATAGAGAATAATTTTTATTATTACAAACTGGCAGGAAAACCTGAAGAAAGGGCCAGTTGGACTTCTGGAAGAAAAGGCAAGCAGATTTTAAAATAACAAAAGAATATTCATATCTATGGGCTTCCCTGGTGGCTCAGGGAAGCCTGCAATGCCAGAGATTTGGGTTTGATCCCTGGGTCAGGATGATCCCCTGGAGAAGGGAATGACAACCCACTCCAGTATTCTTGCCTGAGAAGATCACAGATTAACACACACACACATTCATATCTGTGAAAACAAATAAAAGATTAATTGTACATCCAAGACAGGTAGGAATGTCCTTGTAGACCAGCTCATGAAAAGGGTTCTGGAATGATTTCCAAAATAAGAATTCTGTGACTTTTGAGGCTTTCAACTTCATACCAGATATACAGACACTGGTCCACCAAAGACAAAAAAACTGTTAAGACAGAAGGTAAGAAAGGGAAAAAGAGACCTTAGGAAGGAGGGAAGAAGTAAGGCAGAGTTGGAAGGAGACAGTGAGATGGAAAGAAAAGAGAGAAAGAGGGAGAATGAGAAAATGAATGTGAATAAGAATAATCAGAATTCAGAGAAGTTAGTCCCTCGTTGGTCTAAAAAACTTTATGCCATTTCCACATATCCATCACCTTCTGGATTTCTCTAAATAAAAGTTCTATGACAATTTTGTTAAACATTTGCTAATATCTATCTTATTGTACATTGTATCATGGTTATTCTTAAACACTTCTCACTTCTATTTATCATGAGCACTTTAAAGACTTGAAGGAAAAGTAAATTTTGTTTTCTCTTTTATAATTCATTTTTCATTCATTACAATGCCATATAGAGAGTACAGACCTAGGAAACATCCCCAAAATAAATTAATGACTATAAGTCAAAAGAAGTGTTCAAACAACTTCATCGTAATAATATAAAAAAAAAATGAATTTAACAGGGATGACATACTCAAGATTATTTTTTAATAACAGGAGAAAAAAATGCAAATTTTCACTGGGTTTGTTCTCACATGAGTCAATAAAATGTACTATTTAGTAATTTATTTTATTTTTACTTTATCTTATTTAATTCATAGTAATATTATTTATATTTATATTATTTGGACTTATTTTATTATACTATTTTATTTAATCTTGTTATTACATAATTAATATTTTTATTTGGTTTACTTTTTACATTTTTATAATTTTATTAGTGACATTTTTGTGAAGGACCAGAGACTTCATCAGAGTTATACAATTCAGAAGTTTTCAGTATGGGAATAATGAGTGGAATGAATGAATCCATCATGGCTAGAAGAGAAGACAGAAGTGACAGACAAGAAGAAAAATAATAACTCTAGGCAAAGTGCGAAGGATGGCGACGGTGGGAGAAAAATCTGGAGAATCTATAACAGGAGGTGGAAAAAGCCCTTTTGAAATTATGAAGCTTCTCCTTTTCTAAATTTTCATAAAGCAAGTATAATCAATTGACACATTATTTTCCTGAGACCAGATACACCAAAATCTGATTCTGAACCTTACTCTAGCTTGTGATCAGGCTTCCAATTCTTGACACAAATACACAATTGTGTCAGTTGTACAGATACAACTCTATTAATAAAATACAGATACAAAGTGTTACTCTGTGCCTTAATAGCAATTCCTTGAACAGTAAATTCCCATGAGCTTCTGAAAGCTCCAATACCCCATGTCACCGTGGCAGTTCTGAAAGAAGTGAAAGGAGGAAACAGGTTTGATAATGGGGTAAGCCCCTTTGGACCAAGGGTTGTAAAACCCAACCATAGCAATGACAAGAATGAGACAGTTTGAAAGATATCTCACTGACAAGAATCATGAAAATACCCTGCATTCACATAAATATTTCCCCCACATATCCTCCTCATTGAAATCACAGGCTTTCATTCAACAATCCACACTGCAGGGGCACTCCTGCATGCAAAGCCATCCCTCGTGCCC
The DNA here is from genome assembly GCF_032452875.1 of Bos javanicus. Lineage (NCBI taxonomy): Eukaryota > Metazoa > Chordata > Mammalia > Artiodactyla > Bovidae > Bos > Bos javanicus. The sequence goes on from NC_083868.1 coordinate 76,970,894, forward strand.
TGCAGATGAAAGAGGAGGAAGACACAGTCCCTGATTCCAAGACTCAGTCTATCAGAATCCACGACTTGAAAGCAATCCAGTGAAAAGCAAAGCTAGATATACATTCGGAGACACTATTTCTCAAATAGTAATGTGTATAAAGATGATCTGCAGATCTTGGTAAAATAGAGACTCTGAATCAGCAAGTTTAGGGCAGGTAGAACCCCAAATTCTATCTTTCTAGTTCACCCCCAGAGGTTGCTGATGCTGCTGCTCCCTGGACCACATATAAATTGAGAAGCAACAGCCTAAAGCATAAAATGTAATTGTAAATAAAGAACTAAGTAAACCTGAAGTTAGATGTGATTCCTTCTAGCTCATAGGTTTAGAGAAGTTTCATATAGAAGACCCTGCACTGAAACAGGTGGAGAGGCAGAGGAAACAGATGTGTCTTTGTAAGTGGTGGGGACCAGAGAGATCACACAGTGGAGAGTGGGGGAGTGGAGCAGAAGGGACAGAAGGAAAGAGGAGAAGGAATTGTAAAAGGAGAAAATAAGTTGGTCAAAGTGCATGAGTTATTTAGAAGAATATAAGATATCTATAAGACTAGAGGGTAATCTGAAGGGGAGCAGAAAGTGCATGAGTTATTTAGAAGAATACAAGATATCTATAAGACTAGAGGGTAATCTGAAGGGGAGCAGAAAGTGCATGAGTTATTTAGAAGAATACAAGATATCTATAAGATTAGAGGGTAATCTGAAGGGGAGAAGACAAGGAATTATGAGAAGTGGGCCATTTATGACAAGCCAGGGAAAAATGATGGAGTTCTTATAGGGAGTTGACTCCCTTTTGGTTGTTTTTTCTTGTTTAGTCACTAGGTCGTATCTGACTCTTTTGACACCCCGTGGATGGTAGCCTGCCAGGCTCCTCTGTCCATAGCATTTTCTAGGCAAGAATACTAGAGCAGGTTGCCATTTCCTTCTCCAGGGGATCCTCCTGACCCAGGGATTGAAACCCAGGTCTCCTGCATTGTAGGCAGATTCTTTACCACTGAGTCACCAGGGAAGCCCATTTTTTGGGTAGGGTGCATACATTTAATCACCAATAAGGCAAAGTCTACCTGTTAAAATAAAGCATGCAGAATGAACATTCTAGAAGTTAGGTCTGGTCCAATGTTATTCATATTCCATATTTTTATATTTATAACTAAGTACCTAAATCATTATTGTTTTTTAATGTAACTGCCTTCTGCAAATCATAGCCCATCAGCAGCTGAATACCCTTTTGTCAAATGAGTTTGTGTAGAACCAAAACTAAATGTGATCTGCCCCAAGCTTCTTACGGGACAGGCATTCAGAACTAGAAAATGAAGCAGTGGTTCAGTGGAATCACAAATAATTTGTACTTATGTTTTAAAAACTGACAATTTCCAGAAATATTTCTTAATATAATGTGCTGGAAAAAGAAACTAAATGGGGCTAGAAGAATGTGTAGGGTTTGCACAGATGCTACATGGAAAGACATAGCACAGAGTCAATGCATGGTCACTCAGGTCAAGGGAATCCACAGGATGCCTAGGATATTCAAGCAAGTTGCCTAACCCTAATGGGCAAATTCCTTGCCTCCTCTGCCAACATTATTACTAATAAAAAAAGAAGATAAAGGTACCTAAGGTAAGGGTGTCTAATAAATCCTCTATCAGTATTTGTTTCTGTGTCTGTCCAAATCAGTAAAATCTGTGAATATGGCATTATGGCTCTGTAGCCTGAACATCCTGGAACACATAAATATCACCCATACATATATAAATGGATGTGTGCTTTTGCTCAGTCACTCAATTGTGTCCGACTCTCTGAAACCACATGGGCTGTAACCCACCAGGCTCCTCTGTCCATGGGATTTCCCAGGTAAGAATACTGGAGTGGGTTGCCATTTCCTTCTCCAGGGAGCTTCCCAACCCAGGGATTTCTTTATAGTCCAACTCTCACATCCATACATGACTACTGGAAAAACCATAGCCTTGAGTAGATGGACCTTTATTGGCAAAATAATGTCTCTGCTTTTTAATATTCTGTCTAGTTGGTCAAAACTTTCATTATAACCTTTTAAAAAATTATATTGGATAGGAAGAAAAACATTATGTCCCCTTCTCTTTTCTTTTCAGCCTTAATTAAACCCACTGCCAGCATATTCATTTGTAACTCCTAGATTCAGATTTTTCCATTTTTTTATACATAACTTTTTTCTTTTTTTACAGAAATAAAATCTTGTGGGGCCACAAATTGCTTTTTTATTTAACAATATATCATTCCCATTTTCCACACCAGTTTATAGAATTATACTTTATTCCTTTTAATAGCTAGATACAATACTATTAACCAGTTATATACCATGGGTTATTTAACCATTTTCCTATTGATGACATTTTGATTATTTTAAAACAATTTGCTCTTCTCATACCATACTTGGGCTTATGGTGATTTTAGTATTAATTAAAAAAAAAAAAAAAGTCCATAAGGTCCCTAGCATCTACTCAGAAAACCACAGTAAAAATCTGAAGTGATTCCAGTGGCTAAGCAACATAATCTCTAAAAGGGGAGGAAAGGAAAACACACAGGATCAAAGGCATATAGTTATGCCTCAACAGTTGGTAACTCAGTTACTACACAGTGTCAGCCACCAGGTAAACATTTCAGAGCCAGTAATGGTATGCTAGACAGCAACCAGAAACAGTTCTGCATCAACAACAAAAAAAATCAGTCAACTTTACTTATAGTACATTCCTCTTATCTTCACTCTAACAACTTGGTTATCTGAGACTTTAGGCCAAAGCACAGAAGAGTAGCAAATTGGATGGAAGGCAAATCTTTTTCTAAGTAGGCATGTTAATGGCAGTGGGAAACTTGAGGTATTAAAAACAAAGGAGGAATTCCCTGGCCGTCCAGTGGTTAGGACTCCGACCTTTCACTGCTGAGGGAGTGCATGTTCAGTCCCTGGCTAGAGAACTGAAATCCTGCAAGCCAGAAGGTGCAGCCAAAATAAATACAGTTTTCCTTCAAAATGTTACCATTAAATTATCAAAGGATTGCAAAAAAATGCAAACAAGAGAACAAAAAGCAAAAAGAAATATAAAAAACAGTGTTATGGAAGTCTGAGGCCACATAGTGTTAGAGCCTTAAATATTTCAGTAGGTGCTGGGGACATCATTATGCATGGTAAAAAATAACTGATGCTCAAATGATGGCTTTGACTTATTAATTAGAAGTGTAATTTCTCAGGATACTCACTATAAGACAGCTAGCTGTGTCGTATGGAATACACTTTAGAAAAACATACTATTAATATTAAAAGTTATAAGATCATTGATCCTAGAAGACCTGTGGAAGACCTTGGGACAACCACCTAATGTGATAGGCAGAAAAACAAAAATACAAAGCTAACATGACTGATCCAAGGTCAGCTTGTTGTTAAATAATCAGATCTATAATCCAGAATATGTGTGTGTTCAGTTGCTAAGTTGTGTCCAACTCTTTGCCACACCATGGACTGCAGCAAGGCAGACTTCCCTGTCCTTCACTATCTCCCAGAGTTTGCTCAAACCCACTCCAGTATTCTTGTCTGGAGAATCCCCATGGACAGAGGAGCCTGGTAGGCTACTGTCCAGGGAGTCACAAAGAGTTGGATACGACTGAGTGACTAAGCACACTCTCACACATGTCCGCTGAGTCAGTGATGCTATCTAACCATCTCATCCTCTGCCACTTCCTTCTCCATTTGCCTTCAATCTTTCCCAGCATCAGAGTCTTTTCCAAAGAGTCGCTCTTTGCATCAGGTGACCAAAGTAATCCAGGATAGATTGAATCTTATCCCATGTTTGTGGCTATCTCATGATTAAAAAATTGGTAATTAGGACTTGAAAACTTAACTTTTCATAATGTTCCACATCCTAGAAAAAATTGAGTTTTTTAAGAGAGCTGAGGTTCTACCTTAAGAAACACTATAATCAGAATTGTCAATGTGAATGGCCCTCATAAGGAACCGAAGATGAGTTATAAGGTGTAGTTTTCCAAGGAAAAGAGACCTTCTAAACCTAAGAGAAAGAAAGGTGTTATATGTCGGCCAGAAAAGAGTTGCATAAAAGGGAACTTATGTACAAGATGTTTATCATGGGAGAAATAAGTCACACACATAAATCAAATCTCCTTGTCAACATGTTCTTCCAGTCACCAAACTATTGTTTGGAAGAAATCAACTTTGAGAATCTGGCCTGATTCTTTTTCTAAAGACTCATCATTGCTAAATAAACTGAATAGGCAATGCATTTGAAAGGGAATTGCCCAAGAAGGCAGTAGTTCAGGTCTCCCTGTAACTCTGGATAAGGGCCTTGGGGTTAATTACGTGTAAAACGAATGACTTAAATGATGATTTCTAAGTTTTCCTGTAGCTATGATTCATATTTCTAGTCAGGTCTTAGCAAAGGGGAAATCCGAATATCCTGTATTATCCAATACCTGTACAGATGAAGTTTCATGTATTTGCAGTAAATGCTTGTTGCAACAAAGAGTTCCTCTATTTCAAATAGAGGACAGATTTTCCTAAGCCTTACCTTATTCTTAATTGTTTTTTTTTTTTTAATTAACCCCCTCCTTATCTATCTTCTTATCAAGGTGACCTCTAGAAAGTTAGAAAGGGCCTTGGAAGTCAAATAATTTTATTTGGGATACTATTCAGGACACAGAAGCCCAAAAAGGAGAGCTGACCTTCCTGAGGTCAATAGTTCACTTGTGAAATGTGAAAAGATGGCTTTTGATTCACAGTTCAAGCTTTTCTCTGTTGCAGCCATGCTGCCTTCCAACTCTGAAAAATTACTAAGAAACATAACCATCCCATAAAATAATATCCCATTTATATCCCAGCAGAGTGTCATTTCTAGTCAAGCAATGGTCAAAGGACGACAGCTACTTGGGCCCAGGAGCCATGAGCCTGCTGCCAGGGGAGCTGAAGTTGTGTTCTTGTCCCACAACTTGATAAAGATGTATGGTGTATGCATGAGTCTTGGCCAAGCTACCCCCAGGCAGTGTTGGACCAGATCCCAAGATACTCTTGCAGCTATGACGTTTTCAATATGTTTATTTCCTAAGGACAGTGGGGTTGGCCTGACCAGACAGCTGTGAGTTCCTGAAGCCTACCTTTAAAGGATATGACTTCATAGTTTGAGATACCCAATTATAATAGATTTCAGCAAAGCATACTTGAAAACAGTGTTATTCTCTAAGCTGTGTCCGACTCTTTGTGACCCAATGGACTATAGCTCGCCAGGCTCCTCTGTCCATGGAATTCTCCAGGCAAGAATACTGGAGTGGGTAGCCATGCCCTTCTCCAGGGGATCCTCCTGACCTAGGGATTGAACCTGGGTTTCCTGCATTGCAGCTGTATTCTTTACCATCTAAGCCACCAGGGAAGCTCAAAGCATACTTAGCTATATAGCATTTCTTTGAGGAAAAAAAAAAGCTGAACTGGGTTGGACATTGGTAAACCCTTTTTAAGTCCTGAGCGGAAAAGATCATCTCATTTAATTGAAAAGCACTGTCCATTCTTACACGCAGTACCCGTCTGAATGACCCACTGCCAGTTTTGGTAAGTCTCTTCCTATTCATTCAAATTCAATCTGTTAATCAACTCCTGGACACTTTCTATCATTCTAACACTCCTTTTTTCAAGAACAGAGGTACTATCCCAATTCTGTTATTAAATCAATTATCAATTCTGAACAGCACAACTTTCAGATTAGTAGTAAGCCAATTAAAAAAATGTAAATAAAAGAAAATGGGGGTGGGGGCAGGAGCCTTGCACTCCTGTCATCCTGGGCTGCAAGCGGCTCTCCTTTGAAATGGCAAGAAGAAAGTGCTCTCAAAGACATTTTCTCACATGCTGCCAACTGCAGAGGGATTCTTTTGCAGGGGAAGCTTGTCTGATCTGATTCAGACTTGTTTCAAGGTGTGTCTCAGTTCTTCCAAGAGGTCTGCCCTAAGCAAGACCGCATTCATTAGCAATTGAAAAACAACAATCCAGAGCTGGCAGCCAGGGGGAGATTTTTCTATACGGAAGTGCACCTCCCACGTGTTCTGGTCACAGACACGACCGGGCTGGTAAGAGGGCCCCACGGATCCGTGCCAGGCACAGACACAAGCTTCCATTCTGACACGAAGTGCTGCCAAGCGGGAGGAAACCACATCCTTCCTCATCCTGAGTCCCCTTCTTAAATCGAGTAGTTGTTCAGACGGGGGAAGCACAGTGGGGAGGGAGGAGGCGATATCACTAGATGGTGTTCATTTTAACAAGGACAAACCTTTATTCCCAAGATAAAGTTTCTAAGTGAATTCAAGACAGAATCTCAAAGCCGGAAAGGCCCTCAAAAGTCATTTCAATTCAAACTTTTTTCCGATATTTAATTCTCCCAGTAATATCCTTGCCAAGTGGATATGGGGGTAGGGGGTGGTGGTTAAATATCTCTAGGGATGGTGAAATCATGACCAGTTCATGTGACCTGAATGGTACGCGCATCTCGTTATGTCAGGCAAGACTCTGATCCCCTGGAATTTCTGCCTACCTGTCCTGGTTGAGGTCTCTGGAGCCATAAGAGGAACGTGACTCTCTTCGATAGAAACCTTTGGACATTTAACCCAGTAGTTCCAGTATCTGAAAGCATCATTTTCAAGTCTCCACAGAGCTCCCAAAGTTGGGAGACTTGGGCTTTTGGAAAGTTCTTATTCCTCTACTCATCTTTCCAAACCTCAAAGTGAGAAAAGCATACTGAGGAAATGAAAATGCCATTAGAACAGGAAGAAGTGGCATCAACTCATTAAGGCACCTTCTGTGCTACCTGGACTTGAAAAGAGATTGAAAAGGGAGAATGCAAAGCAATAAGAAGCCAGAAATAACCAGTGAACTAGCTCACCCAAGCCGGATATCTAGGAAATTGTCAGACTGATCAGTGCAGCAATTAACATCATTTACAAGATGCTCATGTGTGCGTAAGCAATGTGATGAGGTCCCAGAATAGAGGGGACACTGCATCACAGTGGGACAAAGCATCTGGCTTCAGCATGGGCTTTGGAATCCCAGAGACCAGGCCTCCAATCCCCAATGGCTGTATAAGATTCTTAGCCAGGCTGAGTCTCCTTATTTGTGGGCAGGGTCAGTGAGACATCTCATGGCATTACAGGTATGAGGATCATGTGAGATAATTTCATAAGGCACCCAACACATAGTAAGCATTCCAATTCCTTAGCTATAATTATTTTTTCTCATTACTAGGAGTCTAGCTTTCAATTCTCCTAAATGTTCCCCTACATACTGTAGCAAATTCAGGAAGCAGAAAACCCACCTGTTGGGTAGAAAGAAATGAGGGCAATGCTCACGTGGGAGAACCAAAGCAGGAGAAGCCGTATATTAGAGCAGAAAGTACACTGGACTAGAACTTGGAAGGCCAGGTATAGACAGGTTTGACCAACTCTAAACCAGGGATATCCTTTTCCAGCCTATTTGCAAAGCCAGAGGTTTAGTCTCTCTGACTCTACAATTCAGTTTTCTCAGAGAATTCCTGCAAGTATTCCTTGAAGCTTGATTTCTATACACTTCCTCCTGCTCCCTTGTGCTATGCATTAATAACAGCAACAACCTTAGATGACCTGAAGTATAGGACCTGAAGTTGTCATCCTAACTTGCTATGCCATAGGGACCCCTCGAGGAGAACAAACCACTGCAGAGGTGCACTGAATGGAGCCTATAGCTTTTGTACGCACTTCTTGTTCACTGTTGAAATCTCAGTCATACAGTACTGAGTTAAGTGTGTGTTTTAAATGTCAAGATAAGTGACTGAGTTCTGCTGTGTTTTGACAAGTAAAAAGCCAGAAGACATGATTCTTAAACATGCAGGAATATGTGCTTGGAACCACTGTTAGGGAAGATTTATGGAATGGCCTAATTCAGATTGTATACATCTCCTCAGGATGCTAAGGTACCTGCTCAGGTAAAGGAGGCTTTCCTCTTTGCCCTATGTTTGGTGTTCTGTGCTTTGAGGGGAAGACAGTAAAAATCCTGCAGGAGGGTGAGGTATCAGACAGCTGGAACTGTAACACCTGGGTTACAAGGAGCCTGCTCTCCAGACAGAAACAGCCCTTGAAGGCAGTGAAGTGCAAAAACTATGGACAGATTTAGAATAGAGACACAGTCAAACCAGAGATGTGTCCCAAGAAGATTAGCAGGCAGTGGTGCACAGAGTGAAATGAAAGGATGAGCGGCAGAAAGGTGTCCATTGAATCTGTGGAACTGCAGTGAGTGTGCTTGAATCATCAAGGGCTAAGAGGTCACTCGATGGTCATCACCACCTCTGAGCTTCAGTTTTCTCACTTATACTAATTCAGACCAAATTGACCTTGCAGAGTTGTTGTCAAATCAAATGAGATAATGGACATGTAAGTGATTTGCAAATTGTTAGGCACTGGACCGACATATGGGAACACTCCTATTACCACTCAGTAAAACCGAAAAGCATTATTTTACTAAGTGGAAATAAATAAATTATAGCATCTTCCTCTCAAAATGATACTGATGCCGTTGCATAAGCCAATTTCATTTCCAACTACATACACACGTTCTCTTGCTCTTCACACACCACAGCAGAAGCATTAGGGAGTTTTAAAGGACAGTTATCTTGTATGCCACAAGGACATTATAGTTGACAATATTAGCCATATATCAAACCAGCTTGGCTTGCAATGTACACAAAGACTTTTTATTCTCAGGATGGTCCTGAACAACTCTTAGGATGACTCTGAGTCACTTCCTTCGGTGAGAACAGAAGAGAGCTCTGGAAATGTAAATTTTCTTGCCTGGATTATTATAATAGAATGATCATTCATTGTCCACCTATTCCCTTTCTAAGGCCCAATGCTTTGACACTAATTGCCAGACCAATCTAAAACACAGGTCTGATTTTTTCCCTCTCTTGCTCAAGAATATTCAGTGTTTCTCCCTGCCTCATAGGATTAACCACAAATTCCTCAACTGAGTATGTAAAGTCCTCAAAACATAGTCTCTACTCACCGTTTTTAGTCCGATCTCCAGTGACCCCAGTACGCATGTACCCATCTCCTGGTCAAACGGGGCTCTGACCAGTAAGGCACTCGATTCTCTCCTTTGCTTTATGTTTTCATCATGTTTCCTTTATCTGTAGTATCATTTGTGGTTTTTAATTTCATCAGATTAGTTCAACTGGAATTAAGTTTTCCAGAATCATCTTCTCTGCATGGTTGTGAGTTAGGGCTGGCCAAAAGGAAATGTGTGCGGGATTTGCAGGGGAGAAGTAAAGCAGCAGAAGTTGCTTTGGGAGGCTCTGTCTAGGTACCTGGGTACTACTGCATCCAATGCATGATACTGCTGATCTGGTGGCTCACCTCCTAGGTGGGCGCTGCAGATAGGTCCATGGCTCCCTCAGCTCCTGCCAGATCCCTCCTTCAATGTCTTCCTGCCCAAGGCCAGGTATTTATGAAGCACATGAATAAGAATATCAGGTCCGTTTGCAGGGCACTCACACAATATAGTTAGATATGCAGCAAGACAGTTAAGGGGTGCTGTGCAGTTTGTCCCGCAGGCTCCAGGTGGCTTTTTTCCATTTCACAGCATTTCTTCCTGACTGCCTGCCTATCAAAGGCAAAGGCAACAGATTTCTTTACTGGCTCCTTCTCAGCATCCCTAGTGACCCCCCAACCATCTTCTTTGTGGCCTTTCTTTGCCCTGCTTCTCCCACCATTGTGAGGCTAATCCTTATGACAAATTCCACATTCCATACCATTCATCCATATCATTTCTGCTTCCCTGGTCGGTCCCCAATGCATATGTCATTCGTCATTCATTCCTCCTCACCAATCTCTCTGTGTCCAAAACCTGCCTGTCCATCACTTCAAGATTCACTTCAAATACCACTTCTCATAAACCACTTCCTGAGTGACACAGCCGCTTCTTCCTTCAAAACATCAAAATATTTTGCCACATATCTTTTAAAAGTTACATTATAGACTTTTAGGCTAAACTATTATACAAGTTATATTATCAATACAACCTCTGGTGCATCTTTCTTTCATAATGATCTATAAATTCTTATTCTTCTGGAGTTGTGCTTATGTAGTCGCAATTGAATCTCCAAATCTCATCAGGGTTTTAACTACAGAAGGATCTGAAAAACTGCTTGGTATTCAAAAGAGTAAATGAATTATCCATACCACCAATCCCTTTTTAATAACATGGGCAAGCAAGAACTAACGCTACTGTGTATGGCATTTTCTCACTTATATGGAGATTATTTCTAAGCCACCTTACCTTTCAATTCTTTTCCCTTAAATAAGAGCCTCTCCAGTCTGAATCCAACACTATTTATTCTTATCTTATACATGGTTCTAGTAAAACTCATTAGTTGGCTCCCTAACCTATAGAAAAACAGAAAAAGCTAACTGTACAGAGCATGCAAGATAACTGGTAGAGTAAAATATGCTAAAAGCAAGAAATAATAGCAGACAATGAAAGAGAAAATGTATGAAAATCAGATTACACAAATTGAAAGGATACCAGTTTGAGGCCATTTAGTATATACAAGTAAATGATCTCACCTCAATAAATTCTAAAGGAATTACAGTCCATCCAATAAACTGTCCTGAATTACCAATATTAAGTAATGTTACATATTTTAGAATAATCTTCTTTTGAAAGAACTTTTAAAACAAAAACAAAGAATGTAAAAGCTATTGGGATTTCATCATTTAAAAATCCCATAGCAGCACCCATTCTCAGAAAAAAAAGGAATTTTTGTTTTTATTTTGTCATGCATTTATTCAACAAATGTGTAATGAGTGTCAACTATGATTCAGGTACTCTTCTCTAGTGTTTGTGTACTTTTGCTCCAGGGAAATCATCAGATTTGGGAGAAGTGGGACCATAAAAAAAAATCACACCTTTTAAAATATCTCATAAAGAAAGCAGAAAAGAAAGTCATTATAAATCAGCACCACATTGGTTTCCTACCAAGAAGCAAGTAAAGGCAGCCAACAAAATCGGACGGAGTTCATTGTTGCCGGCTTCTTCCAGGGCGAAATAAACTGTCAGCTGGAATGAAGCTTCTCGCCTCCCCACACAACCGTTGCCTCATTTCTCTGCCAAACACCTCTTCACTGCAGGGAAGGTCCCAGGAGACGCTAAAGGTGTTACAACCCTGCTCAGTTTGCTTGGAAGAAAAATGTGGCAAAAAAACATTTGTAAGAAATATTTGTTTTTTATCATCACAGCTCCCAAAACACATAAGGAGGCAACTGTGGCCCTTTAAAATTTTTTCCCGTAGTTCACAACTAAAATTTAAAACTCACATGCGTTTGAGAAAGGATTGAATGAGATCATGGAAATAAAGCACTCAGCACAGCTCCTGGCACACAAGAAGCATTGGATCAATATTAGTGATAATGATTAGCAAGAGGTCCTAAAAGCCTGGCAAGTTGTATAAATTAGCCTCATTAAGTGTTATCTGGGGCAAAAATTTGAGTCTTTGGCTGTTTTTCCTTAGTCACCCAGAACGCTCTGGGGCCATCACTGGAAGACAAAATAATTTTACATCAAGCCAGGTTTGGCTGGAGATGGGCAGGATTAGAAATGCTGCCTGCGGGGATGTTTTGAGGATAGACTCAAGGCATATCTACAGCACCTTTACCCCATCTTGTTCCCCATGACTGGCCCTTCTACCTACTGACGTGTCCTGCTGAGGGCAAGGTACCAGAATGGGTCCTGGAACAAAATTATACACTGATTATATGATTGGATTTGGGGCTTTGATTTTTAAAGGACGTTAATAAAACTAGTGTAACTGAAAAACTAAATGGTGTGTGTAAGCATGTTTGGAGAGGTTGTTTTAGTTCAGAAAATAATAAAAGTAGCTTAAGTGAACTAAGTACTAATTATGTTGCAGGTACTCTGCTAAGCACTTTATAAACGTATTTAATCCTAAAAAAGTTCTACATCCTTATGCCAATAGCACAAATGAGGAAACAGGGTTAGAGATGTGAACAAATTTTACCATATCTCAGGGAGATTAAGTACATTTCCCTGCCCAGGTTGTTGTAGTCTAAAACCCACATGTTTATCACTGTATGCTAATAAAATAATACAATTTAAAAGGTCACACATTTGTTCACTGATTCAATACATTTATTGAACTATTCCTTCATGGAAGCACCGTGAAATGGAACATGCAGAGATAAATAAAATATTGAGGGTCACTTCTTACAATCGAGGGCAAGCAATATGGAACAATGGTTAAGCTTGCCCAAGCTCAAACTTGACTCTACAGTTGACTAACTCTGTGACCTTGGCCTCAGTTTTCTCTTCTGTAAAATGGTGATTATAACAGCACCTACCTCTTAAACTTGTTCTGAGGCTTTGATAAGTTAATGCTTGTAAAGTTTACATTATCAGGAGGCATGTATGAGCCCACTTATGCATGTGTCAGTAAAGACTTCAGGGAGAAGTTCTACTTTCAGAGAGAAGAGTTAGGTGCCATTTAGACTTTTAGACCAGCAAGAAGAAATTGATCTCGGGTATTATTAAATTTGCCTTTCACATGCTCACCCTTTAGGAGAGCAGATTTCAGAAAATGGTACCTAAAATCTCATAAAGAAAGAGCTCTAGGTCCAATGTCTTGGGGGATGGATTACATAAAACACCTACACAAGAACTGTAAAATTTCCAGCTGAATTGAATTGAGCAACAGTGCATACATATCCATTGATTACTTAGTGTATTTGGAAAAAATACTGATACCGTTTGAGAAAAAGAAAAGGAAAGTGGTTTTGCCTATTTAACCTGCTTCTTTTGTTGTTTTGCTGGACAATACGATGGGAAAGAAAGGCTATGAATGACTCATCAATGAAACTAAATTGTGTCCTCGTTTGTTCTAGGAACCTACATGAGATCAGAACAATTTGTTTCTTCACCTTAGAAATAAATTCTTCCATTTTCCTTCATTCTCTGTTTGAGGTTTTAAATATGTCAAACCCAGTCATCATTCTACCTTAGCTCTTTCAGTAACTTCCTGCTGCACTTGGCATACAATCCAAACCCCTTACCTCTGCTTTGAAGGCCACTTTGATCTAGTCCCTGCTTCTCTTAGGACCTCATTCCCAGCCCTTCTTTCCCTCTCACCAGGCCCCTGCCACTTCAACCATGTCCAGAATGATCCTGGCTCCTTCTCAGTCTTTTTTCTAGCTCAAACATCACTTTCTCAGAGATGTTACCCCGACTACTCTACTTAAAACCGCCCCTCCCCAACAGCCTCCAACTAGTTGTTGTTGTCATTATTTTCATCTCAGCCTCTATTTCCCCTTATTTCTTATCCTGAAATTATTAGTATTTTGTCTGTTTACTTATTTGTTATCTGTTTATGTGTATACATATATGCTAAGTCACTTCAGTCATGTCCAACTCTGTGCGACCCCATAGACGGCAGCCCACCAGGCTCCTCTGTCCCTGGGATTCTCCAGGCAAGCACACTGGAGTGGGTTGCCATTTCCTTCTCCAAGTGTCCTTCTCGATCCAGGGATTGAACCTGAGTTTGTAATTCATTTACTTATCCATTTCCATCTATTTCTTTTTACTCTATGTGGATAAATAATACTAACATCTTTACATTTATTCATTCATCATTTACTCATGATGCTATTTGCCTCATTTAGGCAGATGCTCTTTGCTGGGTACCCAGGATACAGCAGTGAGAAAAATAAAGGTCCCTGCCCTTGTGGATTTTACTCTAGTGGAAGTACACTAATCACTAAACAATAGATAATATACTAAATAGCATGTGGAAGCCAACAAGGTGATAACTATTATGGACTAAAGAAAAAGTTGAGCAGGGTAAGTAAGATCAGGAATGCCAGGAGTATGGACAGGAAGCAGGATGAGGGGCAATTTTATAATGATATAAAAGCAGTCAATGAACTTCCCTGACGGTCTAGTGGCTAGGACTTCCAATACATGGGGCCTGGGTTCAATCCTTGATCAGGGAACTAGATCCCACATGACACACTATGAGTTCGAGTGCCGCAACTAAGGCCCAGAGCAGCCAAATAAAGAAATAAGATAAATAGTTTACAAACAAAAAATAAAACAGTCAAAATATCCTTCACTGACCAGACACTGAGCAAAGGCTTCAAGGAGATGAAGAAGCTAGCCATGTAGTTATCTGGGACCCTGAGTCAAAGAGGAAACAGAATGGAAATCATAGGAGGTCTTGCAAGGTATCTTAAAGACTGGCTTATAAGCTGAGAAAAATAAAGGGTGGTTATTTATGCTGGTCCGTCTTATGGGTACTTTTTAGATATTAACTTACTTAGTTTTCACAACAACCCAATGAGTAATCTACTTTGTTTATCTCATTTTATATGGAGAAGTTATATATCTTGTCCTGTATTACACAGATGGAGCCAGAATTTGAACCTATGTAAAATGACTGTGGACTCTTAGAATACACTGCTTCTCAGTATAGAAAATTTTAATCTAGCAATTCCCAGACTTCAGTACAGAGGCCCTAGGTACCTGCTACTTTAACAAACTATCCAGATGATTCAGATGTAGATGGTCCACGCTCCACAATTTATCACTGGTTTAATTCCTCCATCTGAAAACTTTATAAATGTTTTAAAGTTAATTGTCATATTTATTTCCTGGCATTTACCAAGCATTTATCTCCAGTGATGGCCAAACTGGGAAAGATTTTCTCAGACCGGCTGAAGTACCTACTTGGTATATTCCCACTTTTTATCTGGCTTTATCTGTTGTGGTTGTTGTTGTTGTTCAGTTGCTCAGTTGTGTCCGACTCTTTGTGACCCCATGGCTTGCAGCACGCCAGGCTTTCCTGTCCTTCACTGTCTCCCAGAGTTTGCTCAAACTCAAGTCCGTTGAGTGAGTAATGCCATCCAACCATCTCATCCTCTGTTGTCCCCTTCTCCTCCTACCTTCAATCTTCCCCAGCATCAGGGTCTTTTCCAATAAGTGAGCTCTTCCCATCATGTGGCCAAAGTATTGGAGCTTCAGCTTCAGCATGGTTTTATCTGAGTTTCATCAAAGGGGAAAGGCTGGGACTTCCCTGGTGATCCATTGGTTAAGACTTCACTTTCCAAACCAGAGTGTGCAGCTTTGATCCCTGGTAGGGGAGCTAAAGCGGAGAAGGCAATGGCACCCCACTCCAGTACTCTTGCCTGGAAAATCCCATGGGTGGAGGAGCCTGGTAGGCTGCAGTCCATGGGGTTGCTAAGAGTCAGACATGACTGAGCGACTTTACTTTTCACTTTCATGCATTGGAGAAGGAAATGGCAACCCACTCCAGTGTTCTTGCCTGGAGAATCCCAGGGACGGGGGAGCCTGGTGGGCTGCCGTCTATGGGGTCTCACAGAGTCGGACACAATTGAAGTGACTTAGCAGTAGCAGTAGCAAGGGAGCTAAAAATCTCACGTCTCCCAGCCAAACACAAAATCAAAACACAAAACAGAAACAATATTGTAGCAAACTTAATACAGACTTTTAAAAAAGATGAGGGAAAGGTTTTGGAGTAAATGTAGTGCTGAGTTAAGAGGGAGGAATAGATAAAGAAGGCCTTTTAGGAGACACATATTAAGAGCCATGGACTTAATATATTTAATCTTACATTAACTTCTATAATTAAATATATAGATATAAGTGTAGATATAAATATAGATGTCTGTCTAACTAGGAGATGGCTAGAACAGACTTTTTTTACCATTTCACAGATGACAAAACTAAGTCTGGGCAGGCTAAACAATCAGTATTTAGAATTCAAATCCAACTCTGACTTCAAAGCCAGCCAGCTTTTCATTACTCACTTTATCCATTCAGGGCCCAACCCTGTCATTGTCTTACACTGGAACTGGAAAATGGAAGTATAATCTTCCAGAAAAGTGATCTTCAGTATGTATTACACTCAGAAGTGTCCATCATTTCTATAAGCTGAATGAAATCCTATATCTATTTCAGTGACAGCCAAGCTTCTTCAATGGGCACTAAATTAGCTCAAAAGAAGAAAGCAGAAAATATGCACTCATAATACAACAATCCAAATTCAAGCTACATATTTTATTCCTTTATTTCTTTGTAGAAGATTATGGTGGTTAATAGGGACCTCCCTGCGGTTCAGATGGTAAAGAATCTGCCTGCAATGCAGGAGAGCAGGGTTTGATCCCTAGGTTGGGAAGATCCTCTACAGAAGGGAATGGCTACCCACTCCAGTATTTTTGTCTGGAGAATCCCATGGACAGAGGAGTCTGGCAGGCTAGTTCATGGGGTCACAAAGAGTCAGACACAACTGAGCAACTAACACATACTACTATGGTGATTAATGGTGCTATAGAGCTTCCTTTAGGAAGAGCTTCCTTCCTTTATATATATATTTATTTTTTATATATATATATATATATATATATATATATATATATATATATATAAAAATCTCTTTTCATTTACCAAACAATAAATGTCAATATGCCTAATCCAAGTGTCTGTTTACTCCTCCCACCCCAAAACCTGGATCCAGAAGGGGAAAACAGTTGCAGGTTGTGAGAATGTGGCAACATCACATCCGTAAGGACACAGAAGGTGTCTTTATGGATCTGCCTCCTAGTCCTGAGCTCACTTGTGATTCTCACTGAGGTCAAGAAGGCTGCCAGGTACCTGGATTTTAGGACATTCCTCGTGCCATGACATATGTGTGGATGCCTGCATGCAACTAAGAGTACGGTTCTACTCTTAGCTTCCCATGGGGCCTCTAAGTCATCACTCTACAGGCACAGACTCATAGAACACCATGCCTTGGAGAGCACCTCATCCAAATTCCTCATTCTAGAGGTGAGAAAAAGGACTCTCAGAGAAGGAAAAGCCACTGACCAGTACCAGGGTTGGTGGACTGAATGATCAAGGGGGAAAAAACACAACCTTGGAGTTAGAAAGCTAGAGTCCAAGTCCCAGCTCCACTCTTCACTGGCTGTGTGACCTCCACAAATATTCAGCCTCTCAAACTCAGGATGTTAAATGATGCTGAAAACATTTACTTTGGTTACCTCAGATTATTGTAAGAAAAATAAATTTTGTCTGCATTGTATATAATAACAAGCATTTTGAGGGCTTAAAATTCTACAAAAACCAAAAAATGTTAATTTCAACCTAGGCCTTCTAGTTTCTAATACAGTATAAATGTGGGCATGCACGTGAATATCACTGCAGTTGTTAATTCTAATAAAGGTTAAAATTCCTACACACCATGATCTTAACAAATGTTTTGGCATCTGACTGACATTGACCAAAAGCTAAATGAAATGTGTTTATTATCCCTTTCACAGATGATGAGAATAAAGTAGAGACAGACCATATAAGTTGTTCAAGGTCAAACCCAGGGAAGATGGTCTGATGGTAAAGCCCATAATCTTACACAACCATAATTTTAGGTCACCATAGCATCTAACCAAAACTGGCTTAAAGAAGGAACTGTGATATCTATGAAGAGAACATTTTCAGCTATCAGAGTTTATAAAATGACTGGTTCTCTTCTCTGTTGCTTTTAGCATTGATTGGGAAAAGAAGCCTGTGTAATCATAAGGGCTTACAGGCTGGACAGGAAAAAACCACAGGCATCTCCTACATATAAACTAGTCATAAAAGGTCATCCAATTATATCAAGTAAGAGCTGGACTTTTTCACTGCTCTTAGAAATCAAGACCAAAGTTCACTGCAGCTGCCCACTTCCCTGGAAACTTCCTACTTTCTTGCAGGTAATTCATTTATGTCACTTGACACGGGCCTTGCTGTCAATACATGTAAGCATGAACTTCAGAGTCATCATTCACTGTGTTTGCACAAAATGCCCTGTATTGTTGGGATTAAAATGTCTTTTTCCATGATTGAGCCAGTGACATTCAAGCTTATTAAAATTTGTGACTCCTCATCCTTTGTGTTATTTTTTTACCACAAAATTTAAAAAAATAATAATAATGTTACTTTATTAGTTTGTAGAGACAGCCTTTGCAATAATGAATGATATGATAAAGTATGGGCTTCCCTGGTGTGGCTCAGCAGTAAAGAATCTGCCTGCAATGCAAGAGACGGGGGAGACGCAGGTTCAATCCCTGGGTTGGGCAGAACCCCTGGAGGAGGAAATGGCAACCCATTCCAGTATTCTTGCCTGGGAAATCCCATGGATTCCCAGAGGACCCTGGCGGGCTACAGTCCATAGGGTCTCAAAGAATTGGACATGACTAACTGAATACATGTGATAAAGTATGAGAAAGCTAGAAAGCCAATGCTACAGTACATGACATAGTATGAACCCATCATTGCTTAAACTCTGCACATTTTGAGTACAGGACCTGCACTAGGTATGGGGCAGGATAAACCACACCCTCAGTTGTTTAGGTATTCATCAGGGACTTGTACAAGAATACTAAGGGACAAATTACTGACCAACAGTAATAAAAAGAAAATTTTTTTTAAACTTATAATTATCATAGAGACAGAAAGAATATGTTACAAGCATTTTAAAGGGTCTCCAAAACTTGGAAAAATCAAGAAAAATTTGAGTAGCAGATTTGGAAAGAAAAGTAGGGGAAAGGAGATAGTAGTTTAAGGTGGTGTGGTGTGAGCATACAGGAGGAGACATTGATAAATCTAGCTATGTGAGTCCTCAGGTCTTATGGTATAGTGTCCAATAAACACTGGAGAGTTGACCAGAGAGCTGTGTGCTCAGGCACACAGGTTCTAATCCTCACTAACTGGATAACTGTGGGCAATTCTCTAAGTTTCTCAGAGCCTCAGTTCTTTCATCTGTAAAAGCCAGACAATAATATAGATCTGAGAGTTATTTTATGCTTAAATGAAATGACAGAAGTACATGCACTGATGAATGCTGATTTCCTTTGCCCTCCTCTGTTTAACCAGAAAATAGGTTTCTTGGCATAAAACAATCAGGTTATTTCTCTTCATTTCCCTTTCAGTCTCTAGCCTTGACTTTTACAAAGAG
Source organism: Bos javanicus (assembly GCF_032452875.1). NCBI lineage: Eukaryota > Metazoa > Chordata > Mammalia > Artiodactyla > Bovidae > Bos > Bos javanicus. The sequence continues at coordinate 76,989,990 of NC_083868.1, forward strand.
ACGTGGTGATAGAATTTCAGAGTTGAAAGGAATCTTAGAGAAAAATAACAATGCATTGCAGCAGAAGAGCCTTAAAGATTCACTAGACCAGCTCTCTCACACTTTAGGCCCAAAGGTAATGCGGCTTCCCCCAGCACAGGCAAGATAATACCAGGATCAGAAGATGGAATGGGGAGGGGTGGGTCGTGGGTCTCAATTCAGGTCCTCAGTTCTAGTCCAGAGCAGAATTTCAGGTCTTTCCTAGCTCTAAAGTGAAAGGCAAAGATGTGTCTCAGCAGTGGTGTCTGCTTTGTGCTACATGACAATGTCCTGCTATGTAACCTCTCTGAGTCTCAGTTGCCTCAAAAGTACACAGGATGACTATAAGGATTGAATGATATGATGCTGGTAAAACACTTAGTACAAGCCATATGGGGATCACTAAAAGCAGATCACTGAATGATTTAATCAAAAATCATTAAATTTTGATTTTCACAACTGAACAAATTAATAAATTAAAAGAACTGATGGCAGAAGAAAGACTTAATGTATAGTAAATACCTCTCATGAATGAGGTGCTGAGACAGACTCAAGCTTCTAGGTAGATGTCAGTGTTCCTGTTTTCTAGCTGAGGAGACTGAGGCACTCTCAGCATAATAACTTGCCTCAGGAACCTTCCAGACGCTAAGACTCCACATTGCCACAGCTGCTAGAGCTAGTCAGAACATGGTCAGACCAGAAGGAGGTCCCCTAACAACCTTGTTAATGTAAGCCATGCATGCTCACTTTCAATACAAAAAAGGAAATGAGCAGCTAACCTGATTGAATCCCTGCAAATCCCAGATACTAAATGTTCTGTAACCTTCCTGTTCTTTGGGGTTTCTATTTCTCCCACAGAACAATTTCCAAAATGGGTAGAGAGCACAGTAGGTGGCTCTCTTTAATATTTCACAGGCAAGGCAATAGTGACTCACCAGATCCTACATCTGTGTCACCAGCAAAAGCCTGACAAAGTTGAGCAACAAATGAAACTGTGTGTATGTCAAAGATAACCTTTAGCTTTTTCTTCTGCTCTTCCTCTGATTTTCTCCAGCTCCTTTCTGCTTTTCTAACCGTGCCAGGTAAGATGACGCTGACTGCCTACCTTTTGGCAAAAGCAAACATATGCTTGCAGATGCCAAAAGCAAGAAGCACAGTGTTTCTCCCCTAAATGTATTTGCCAGCCAGTCTGCTTGCTGCAAAGCAAAGAAACCTGAAGGCCTGTGGGGAGTCTCAACAGATAAATGGCCCCACTGTCTGGGGCAGAAACAGATCTGTTCATTTTCCTACATGAGCCTGCAGCCATCAGTTTCCACCGGGAAGACTGAAACCCCAGACCACTGATCAGCATCACCAGCCAGCAGTGGTCTTTCCTATAAATGCTGCCTCTGCACACTGTTCACTATATCCCACCCTTTCCATCCTTGGAATTGGATAAAAGAAGAGAAAAACGCAGTGGTCACTCATGGCATTTGTTCCTCAATCTTTTTAAGACCCTGAGTGTTAGCATGAGGACGGCAGAAAGAAGAAACCACCCAGAACAGGAAGAAAGCCATGACATAACTCTGCACTTTATGTCTTCATGGTACCCTTCTGCCTAGGAACTAAAGGTGTACTACATCAAACTCAAGTGAGCAGACAGGCTGCCCTAGAGATTCATCACTCTGAAACTTCTTCTCCTGACAGCTGTCCCACCAAACTCTACAGAGCATAGTTCTCTCAGCAAAGAACTATTCTCTTCAGGACAAAATGAATACCCTGAAGTCACCAAATAAGTAAGGTCACCCTAACAACTGAAGTAAATTGCTAACAATGTCATTGGAGAGATGACAGGAAGTGATGGGAAAAGCCCTCCACTAGAAGTCAAAAGATGTGAAGTGTATTTCTAAGACTGAAATTTACTAACCACCTGACCCTTGACAACTTCTCCTTTCTCTGACTCTCATTCAATTTTCTTCTCAATAAATTGACATCAGCTAAGAAGAGATATCATTTAATGAGCACCTACTCACTAGACTCATTTTACATTATTTGACTTATTGTACTTTTTATATGAATCCTTGGGGTAAGCATTTTTTTCACTTTAAACAGTGAGATGAATTGCTTAGTATTACCCAGCTATGTAGGAATTAGAGATGGAATTTGAATTTGATCAGAAAACTGGTTTTTTTCATACTTTATCATATCATCATTTTATACTTCCACTATTACTATGCCTATTATGTCCTTCTCTCAAGGCTATAGTAAGTAGCAATGAAGATAATACATATGGAATACACTGAAAATTGTAAAGGCATATATATATATATATATATATATAACAGTCTAGATAAGGAGAAAAGGTATAACTGAATAACCTTTCTTTGAAAAACCAGAACTAAAAGGAGTCACCTTTCAATCTCCCATCCCCTTGTTCTGACCTTATTTTGAACATTTTCCTTTTCCCTACAAGTCCCCAGTCTCTCAGGCACGCGTTCAGATGTATCCTGGGCAGCTCATCACAATGCATGCACACGGAACAGGCTGACAGAAGCAAGCATTCCCATCCTCTGCAAATTCCTGGTGTGGGAGCTACCTAAGGGGTACCGCCAAACTCTGTCCTTTCCTCCTGGTGTATCACACCCCCACCCTGCATACTTCAGTATGCAATGGACCGTGAAGCAGGCAACCAACTATAAATACTGGATGCTCAGTTCAGGGATTTATAGCACAGCCAGGAGATAATAGTATATAACTGTATGAAGTCAATCAGAATAAAATCAATTGTTACATTCCAGGTGGGGGTATATAAGGGACACTACTTCATTTTAAAATACCAGTAATGCCAACAATAAAGGATGACTAGAGAGGGCGGGCACATGTGGACGTTTGTATTTATATTAGATGTTTGTGTCCAGAGGGACTGAATTTAGGAGCACCACTGTATAATCCAAAAGAAATGCATGTAAATCTTCTTGTTTTCCTATACCAGCTGAAACGTATAAAGTTGCTTGTTTGACCTGAGACAGCAGGAATAAAAGGCTTAGAATAGTCTGCAACATAGATGAAACTTGTAACTTCTCCTCTTGTCTTTCTACCTCTCATCAAATTCAAGACCTTCTTTGCCAATAAAGGCAGCCTCAGATCAAAGTTTCACAGAACTGAGGTTTGACCTAAAAACTAGCAGGGAATCGGCATCACTGAGAAACATTCTATATTCCAAGTCAAGCATCTACGATCAAAGTCACATGCAGAGGGCATTCAGAAAACACTATAAAAGAGCTGTTTAAACTCCAAAGAAGGAAACACCACAACATTCAGATTAAAAAAAAAAAAAATCACTCTATCTGAAAAATCAGCTTCCTAAAACATCCACTGTCTCAAAGGTTAACATGTAACAATATTTACAATTGCTGCCATCAATGTCAAATTGACCAGGTGCCAAGTCAGGCGCTACGATAACCATGCTGTCTGAATTACCCCGTTTCATCCTCCCAAGTGACCTAAGGACTCTTTGGGACCATTAAAATCTCCATGTTACGGCTGGACCAAAAACACAGGCACACACAAAACAAAAAACAAAACAAAACTGAGTATCAAAAAGACTGGATAACTTGCCCAAATTCACACAGTTAAAACGTGGCAGAGCTGGAGAGAAAGCCAGGTAAATCCTCCTCCTCAGCTGGTAGCAAACCTGAGATCCCTAGAGCAGAGCAGTGTTTCAGGATTTCACAACCAGGGGGTGGAGGCAAGACAAGCTGGGGACTGACTCTTAAAGGAAACGGCAGAAGTTTGCTTTTATGTTTGTGATTTTTCTGTGCAACTCAGCTGCCTCCCTCCTTCCCAGGACTTAGCAGTGAGAGTGGCTATGGTTCTGTGAGGTCAGCTAATCCTATAGGAGAAGCATCGTATTTCCCACAGGACCACTGGCCCCGCTTCCCCTGTGGCTGAAGAGAGCAGGGTACCAAACGGGGTGACTGGTGCTGGGATGTCCCTCACCTCTCCACTGACCCCACCAGGAGTCTGACAGACCCCCCTCGGCGGGGCATGTTTCTGAGAAAACAGGTCGGGAAAGAGGGAGAGAAGCTGTAAGCAGCCTTTACCCAGGCTGTCACAGGTCCAAGCTGGAAGCGACGTGATACCCAGTGGCAACGCTGGGATACACTGCCCCCATCTATCCTCATGGTTCACAGCAGCACTCCGGAGAAATCAAGGCGGGGATATACCAAGGTAGATCCCTCAGAGCTGGGAGAAGGGTGCAGCGACGCGCAGCCCTCCCGTAACTGTGTTACTTAAATGTTTACAAAGCAAGGATGGGACTCGGGACAGTGGGTTCGAGTCCTGACCACGGCACTAACTAGCTGTGCGACCTATTCCAGCCGCTGCCTCGCTCTATGCTTCAGTTTGCCCTTTTGTAAAACAGGGTTGAAAGAGAAGATCTGTCAGAATCCACCCTCATCACCGCACCAGACTCACCTTTCTTGGGAGGAAGAGCGGACGTGGTGAAGGCAAAGAGCGGACGTGGTGAAGGCGGCGGGAATGAGTGCAGAATCGCCCAGCACCGAATCTTTCGGAGCGCTTGGCCAAAGCCCAGCCCCGGGGACCCCAATCCGGCCAGTCTTCCCGCAATGAGCCTCTTACTTTCCGCAGCACTTTCTTTTTTCCCCCTTTGGGGCTCCTCCCCTGCCGCTGCGCGATTGGCCGCCGCCGCGCGGCTCAGGCTCCACCCGCCGCCTCGGCTCGCCAGCCACCCGCGCTCTGGGCTTCCAAGAGCCGAGGCCGCGGGGCGGCACCGAGGGCAGCCCCGCCCGCGGCGAGGAGGAGCGGCGCCCGGCCCGCGGCCCGCCAACCCGAGGCTGCGCTAGGCCCTTCGGCGCCCCGCCACCTCCTGGGCAGACTGGAGCGCTCAGAGGAGAGCGTGGGTCCCGCAGCTTGGCAAGACGCCAGGCACTTCGGGTAGATGTGCCTCTGCTCCACACAGAGACGTACACTTGGGCTCATTGCAAGATCCTGGTCTCATGGTCGAGAACGCTATCACACTGCCTCTTCCCGGCTCTGTGTATTTAACTCTCTGCTGCACCAAAGCCATGAATCTGTGCAGAATTTGCGCCCCCATCGTGTGCCAAATCCAGAGCGCTACAGGAAGAAACATACTCGACCTTGGTGGTCCGGAGCCCCCGCTCCACTGCAAGTAACAGTCATGGGAACAAACTATTGCTCATGACAGCAAAATGAAATCTGTATCTTCCACTGGCGTGTACTGGTGTGCCTAGCAAGGTGCCTGGCGCAAAGCTGGCGCTCAGTACCTGTATACTGAATTAGTGAATGAATTAAATAATCGATATAGAACCAAGCGATCTCAAAAGAATCACTCCTTTTCATTCACTCCCTTTTCTCCAGATTTCTGAAAGAGCCCTCAGCCAACTTCTCCCACTCGAGATGGTAGTCTGTGTAGTCATCCGGAGCTTTACAGTGACTGTCGACTTCTTTGTTCAAGAGCCTTCTGTTCTCTATTGCTGCTGCTGCTAAGTCGCTTTAGTCGTGTCCGACTCTGTGCGACCCCATAGACGGCAGCCCACCAGGCTCCACCGCCCCTGGGATTCTCCAGGCAAGAACACTGGAGTGGGTTGCCATTTTCTTCTCCAATGCATGAAAGTGAAAAGTGAAAGTGAAGTCGCTCAGTCGTGTCCGACTCTTAGCGACCCCATGGACTGCAGCCCACCAGGCTCCTCCATCCATGGAATTTTCCAGACAAGAGTACTGGAGTGGGTTGCCACTGCCTTCCCTTCCTGGCTGGCAAGGCCCTTCAACACCTTTCCTAATTTCTGAGACTTCCCTAACAAAAGCCAAGTTGACCTGTCTCTTCACACATGTTTTACTGTACCACATTTATGACTTACCTTCTAGTCTTAGGACTTCCCTGGTGGCTCAGACGGTAAAGCGTCTGCCTATAATTCGGGTAGACCCAGGTTCAATCCCTGGGTTGGGAAGATCTTCTGGAGAAGGAAATGGCAACCCACTCCAGTATTCTCACCTGGAAAATCCCATGGATGGAGGAGCCTGGTAGGCTATAGTCCATGGGGTCGCAAAGAGTCGGACACAACTGAGTGACTTCACTTTCAGTTTTCTTTCCGTTCTTAGAGTTACCTGATTGAATCTTGTTTATTTATTTATCCATGAAATTGAGATCCAAAGAAAGAAAAAAGAAAAGGAGAAAAAAGACATGAAGGAAAAAGGAAAAATTCATTACTCATGAATTAGTAAGTGGAACTAGGAGGTGCCAGTCTCTAGGTACCAGCTGGAGATGAACAGCAATGCAAAACTCAAACACTGCTGCCTCAAATGGTTGAACTCCCGAAAGTAAAATAACAATATTACTAAAGCTGTAGTCATGTTCATGTTGTTTCACTTATTTCTATCGTTTATGGAAACCAATCTTGAGAAAACATTTGTCTCTGGATACCTGGCACACAGTACCTGTTCACAACATTGTACCAAAAAGGAAACAATCTAAAATTTTAAAAGTTTATTTTATGAAGTAGAAGCAAAACTGTTCTTTGATTTATTATCGACTCATGAAATATATAGGAGAAGGCAATGGCAAGCCACTCCAGTGTTCTTGCCTGGAGAATCCCAGGGATGGCAGAGCCTGGTGGGCTGCTGTCTATGGGGTCGCACAGAGTCAGACACAACTGAAGCGACTTAGCAGCAGCAGCAGCAGCAGCAGCATGAAATATATTTCAGGTCATCAAATATTTTTCTGATATAATACACTCATTGAACACGTTTATAATATATGCTTACAATGTAGCAGGCACTTGGTATATATCAGAATTTAATTTTCACAATCATCTAAGTTACTGTTATTATTTCCAATATGAAGACTTGATGGAGAAGTCATATCTTGCCCAAGGCCACAAGTCTATAAGATGAGACTGCAAAATGAGAACTGAGGCAGTCTTCTTGCTCTTAAGCACCCCACTAGATAGTCTCATGTGCTTTCTAGAAGTCCTGACTCTGCCAGGCACATGTCGGTGATTCAGAATTTAACCAGATGTATTCTTGGACTTTGAGGAGATATTCCTAGTTTGATGAGGATGGTATCATATAGACAAGTCATCACAATGTTAATATTGTAATTTTAAGACAAACAAGTGACTGAGAATGAAAGTGGTTAAATAACCAGTGCTGTATACTCACACAATAAAGTATTTGCTGTCATAATTAAATGAAACTATGTATACAAAGGAAAAGACATAATTAAAAAGGTTGTGTAAAAGGTATGAATACACGGACAGTGATTGAAAGGACTGTGGAAAACGTTCATGTGTCATAATTATGGAAGTATTTTTCTTTTTTAATTTGCTTAATGGCAAAATATTACTGTACAATTAGAAAATGTTTGAAAACCTCACATACTAGGCATTCAGTGAACAACTGTGGATGAATGGATGAGGTTGCAAACTCACTGATGTCAGTGCCTAACAGTGTTGGGTACATTAGAAATGCTCAGCAAAATATTTTGAAATTGACTGATTATTGGAAAAGCATCATTACTTGCTTCTTCCCTCTGCTGCTAGCCTCTACTTCTTTTTTCAAGTTATTTTAAATTATTTTGCAAAGAGTTGTAAGGGGACCTCAGAATTTGCTTTTCTCTTGAACCCAGTCCAATCTGACTTTGTCCCTAACACTTCATAGGCAATGTATCTAATGACTTTCACTTTGCCAACTTCAAGGGTCAATTCATGGCCTTCTTACTTTAACTGTTTAGAAGCATCAGATACAGTTGTTTCTCCTTGAAACTCTTTTTTACTTAACTCCTTGTTTTCCATCCAGTCTTTGGCATGCATATAGTCCCTCCCTAGAACATCTCATGTCAGGCATTTATGTGATAAAATCTTTGACATTTAAATATACCATAGGAATCACAGACTCTGTTTCCCCTATTGCCTCCTTCTTATCTCTTCTTAGATGTGTCATACACATTTGAAACTTCACATGTTCAAAACAAGCTCTTTATGTATGCCTCCTCCTCCAGTTTTTCTATAATTGTAAGAAAAGTGAAAAAATTGAAAGTGTTAGTTGTTCAGTTGTGTCCAACTATTTGCAACCCCACAGACTACAGTCCACCACGCCCTTCTGTTCATGGAATTCTCTAGGCAAGAATACAGGAGTGGGTAGCCATTTCCTTCTGCAGGGGATCTTCCTAACCCAGGGATTAAACTTGGATCTCCTTCATCGCAGGCAGATTCTTTACCATCTGAGCCACCAAGGAAGCCCAGCTTTGTAAAAAGCACTACTTTTGCCCAGTTGCTTAAGCCAAAAAGTTGGATTCATCCTTGATCCCTCTCTTTCTTTTAGAGCTCATATAGAATCTATCAACAAATCTGTTTTCTCTGCCCTCAAAATACATCTTAAATCTGACCACATTTCTCTCCTCACCTCAACCACCAGAGTCCAAGTCATTCTTTTCCCCCATCAATGGCCCCCCTGCTTAAACTCTTGCCCTCCAAAGTCTTTCCTCATACCTCAGAGTGATCTTTATAAATGGAAATCAGAATAAATACAGGCTAGTGGTTGAGGTCAGAGCCAGATTGCTGGGTTCAAATTCAAATTCCATAACTTATTCACATAAAACATTCATGTTAGTTAACATTTTTTGCTTCAGTTTCATTATCTGTAAAATAATAAAGATGATAATAATATCTACAATATAGGGTTGCAAAGTTAAATGAGTTAATAAGAATAAAATGCTTCCCTGGTGGCTCAGATGGTAAGCAATCTGCCTGCAATGTGGGAGACCTGGGTTCAGTCCCTGGGTAGGGAAGATCCCCTGGAGGAGGGCATGGCAACCCATTCCAGTATTCTTGCCTGGAGAGTCCCTATGGACAGCGGAGCCTGGTGGACTACTGTCCGTGGGGTCACAAAGAGTCAGACACAACTGAGTGAATCAGCACAGCACATGAGTAAAACACCGGGAACAGAGATTGGCACATGTGAAGTGCAAATGAAGTGCTATGCAAATATTAGTTGTTATTTTTACTGGTAATACTAAATCATACTCTGCTCTCAAATAGTTAATGACTTGTCATCATGATCAGAAAATTTTCCAGACAAGGCCATACATGACTTGACACTGAGTTACTTCCTCAAATCTCTCACCGTGTGCTCCTTACTGTTGCCCAAGCACACTAACATGGTCTCATCATGGGGCCTTTGCACTTGCTGTTCCCTGTTCCTGGGATACTCTTCCCCATGGCTTGCTCCCTAGCTTCATTTTTATCCCTGCTTAACTGTTACCTTGTCATCAAAGCCTTTGCTGACAATTATATCAAATATATTTTAAATTCTCTATCTTATTATGTCACTCTTTAATTTATTTGTTTGCTGACTATTTATTTCAGTAGAGTGTAAACTCCAAGAGGATAAAATGATGTTTCCCTAGTAAATAAGTAATATTTGCATATAGTACTCATTTAATAAACAATTGCTGAACTACAAATCTAGTTCAAAACTCTTACTGCTACGCTGAGACCCAAAGATATGAAGTCACAAGTTTCTTGCCCCCAATTTTAATTCTTTTTTTTTTTTTTTTGCCAGGCCAGAATAATTGGAAGAGAGGAAGAAAAATACCTTTTCTTGGCTGGGAGCAGGGTAAAGAAAGTACTGTACAGAGATATTTTACTTTAAGTTTTGGAAGGAAGGTGAAGAGCCCTAAAGAACTGAGCCAAAAAGAAAAATGTGAAAAGGGAAAAAAGTAATTATGTCACCTTCCATATCCTTTTAAATTCTCAATTTTTTAAATACTTCTCTGCCCAATTTGCTTTCATCCAAACCCAATTCCTATAGGTGTTCTCTAGCTGTCCACAGCCCTCTTATAGGACTCAATTATGCCTTTCCTCACTCCCCAAGTTCCCTGTGTTTACAAGTAATCTCTGTCTCTTCTTCCTTATTGCCTCTGTTCCCTCAGTTTGGTTCACTGGGTATAGGAAAAAAAGTAGATGAAACTAAGTCATCAAGGTGGAGATTCCTAACTGCTCAGCCATGTCTTATATCAGAGGTCCATGCTCATGTGCCCAAACACACATATCAAGCTACTGAAGCTCAAGTATTTTGGAAGAGGAATTTGGGCTATGCAGTGGGAAGCTTTCTTCATTCATATCTTCAACCTAGCAGGCTATGTGAGCTACAGCCATGAAAGAAAGGTGAAAGGTAAACTCTGGATCCCCTCCAGAACTCTCTTTGCACAGAGATGAACCCCATAAATGGGGGTTCTTCCATATGGAGATGTCAAAGATAAACACAGTTCACATTAATTAAGTCAATGGAAATAGATTAGATTCAAGAACTCCTGACAGGAAGGGAAAGGCCTGAGCTCCATTCCGATTTGTGCAGAGGAGATCTGGGTATTGTAAAGAGAGAAAGAAGTTTGAGAAAGGGTAGGGGCTCAATAGAGTCAGAGAAGTGAAAAATTACAGGAGGGTGATCAATGTAAATCCAATTAGGCCAGCTGTCACTGTTGACTGGAAGTTATTGAAGTTAGGCTTTGGTCTTCTCACAGAGACCTGCAGTCAGAGGCCCTATTCTTCCTGATGCCAACATTTCAATGAAGTAGCTCTCAAGTCCTCAAGAAAGACACTTTTGAATTGTAACAGATACATAGTCAATCACTGTAAATGCTCTAAGAAAGAGAAGTCAGAGATCCATCATCAAATGTTGGATGGAACAAATAGTATATTTTCCTGGCAGCTTTGAGTTTTCTCAGGCAGGTATTTTAATGGAAGGCTGCGGTTATTACAGGAGCTCACACAGCTAGAAGCCATGCTTGAGACTGGTCAAGTCAGTGCAGAGGTTTGGATGGAGTTGTTATCTGCTAAGAGTTCTGCAGCTCTTAGAGGTCTGTTGTTCCCCTCACAGGATAGCCCTAGTGAGAGAATCAGCACCCCAACCACCCCATTGCTTCTCCTAAGACTGGCTCCTCCTCCCTTAGAATGCTGTCTTCATGGTGGTGCTCCCCTAGTACCTCCAAGGGAACTGATCTAGGTGAGTGACAGAGTGACAGGCAAAGACATGTTTTCCAAGAGACAGCCTGAGTCTTCTTGGCCTATGGCCTAAAGCTCCTGGAGACTGTTAGAAAAGACCTAATTTTCTCTCCTTGCTTTTCTCCTTCCAAACAGAAGCTTTAAAGCAAAGGTCAGGATTTTAATAAAGTCTTGGAGGATGGTTATTATGCAATGTTGACACTTCACTACAGCAGGAAATTTAAAGACAAGAGCTTTGCATGCAAACAGGGGAAACTTACCTTTATGGTTCTAACTTAGCCTTGTAAGTAGTTAACAGCACATTTGCCAGCTTCCAGCCTCCAAAAATCTAATCAAACTGGAAGACACGCTCTTCACATAGATACCATCACCTGTATTATCCCATAAGTCAAAACTCTGCAATATTGTTTAGGGCAGACTCAATCTAAACTGGTGAATAACAGCCAGTTGGTGCCAGTTAAAATCATGCTAACATTGCTTGTTCTTACAGCAATATGAAAGGGCTATGCTATTCACCTCTTGTGTGTATGTGTGTATGTGTGTATGTGTGTGTGTGTGTGTGTGTGTGTGTGTGTGTGTGTATGTGTGTGCAGCAATAGAAAGCCTGAATGATCCCCTAGCAAGCAGGTACTTGTTATATTATCCATCTCCAGAGAGAGATTTTTAACTAGTTATCTGGCATTTGGGAACTGTGTATGGGTTTCTTTCTCTGCCACCAGCATTGGGGCATTTATCTTTTATTCATTCATTTATTCAAACATGTGTTGAACATTTGCTCTATGAGCACTGTGAACAGTGCTGAAATAGGGTTACTGTTGATTTTTCATTACAGAAAAAGACACAATGTCTACATAGGTTATACAAAACAAGGTTGAAATAATATCTCCTTTCCAATGAACAACTGTTCTGTGGCATGTCCTTTGAACTGCATCATTTTCAAACTTTACAACAACCTTCAGAGGTAGGCATAGTTTTGCCCACTTTTACTGGTGAGATAATAAAGCCAGAGAAGCTTACTTACCTAAGAACACACAGTCAGTTAAGGCTGAACCCAGTAGCAAACCACAGGTTTAACAGATTCTGACAGTCACACTTTCCCATACTACACTGAGATCTCCCAAAAAGTTCAAATAAAAGTATTATTGGAGTATTGAGAAAGGAACATTGCTTCTGTTTGGAGCAGATCAAGGAATGAAACAGTGTGACAGGGATTGGAAGGACAGGTGAAATTAAGATGTATGGTAATAAGGAAGGAAGAAATAAGATACTACAGGGCAAAGGAAATGCATTCATTCATTCATCCATCCATCTAACTATTGTTTATATATAAATAAAATAACTACAACATAATGGGGTGCGTGCCTTTGGCAAGAGAGTACAGTCTTCCATGCGAGCCCATAGGAAGGTGTTTGCACGTGGCCCCCAAGAGGTGGAAAAAGGGAATAAAAATGGGTAAACTGTTACTGAAATTACTCATTAGAGAGCAAGAACTATGACTTACTGGCTTTTATATCCCAGAATGGTTCTTGACATAAAAAGTGTTTGAACAAATGAATGAGTTACTGACATCTGCTGAGGGCCAGGTATTCTCTAAGCCTGGTGCTTCTTACAAATATTATTTTATATTATTATCATCACAGCATCTCCACAAGGTAGGCATGTATTTTTCTTATTTAAGAGATATGGCAAAATCTGAGTCTCAGAGAGGTAAAGACTTGCCAAAGATCACAGAGCTAGGAATATATAAAGCTGTGTTTTACTTTGAGTCTAGAACTTGTAGTTTTTCTCATTCTCTGCTCTGCTCTAACTGCCTGGCTAGGGCAGTGCTATTTTATTAGTATTGTTATTATTATTTACAATAAACACTTTATGGAAGCATAACACAAATACATAAGTTTTCACTAATCATATGTGTATAGCATGATCAATTTTTACAAAGTAAACACAACCAAGAAAATCACATTACCACAGGCAATAGAGTTTGACTTAATATGGTGTCAATATCTTGATTTCTGTTGGGGTAAAATATTTCCTTTGTAGTTTTATTCAGGCACACACTTTTCATGGGAGCTCAAGCGCTACAGAGTCATAACCTGCCTGGAGAATGAGTTAATCAGTAAATGATAGCTTCTCTTCGGAGAGCATGTTGGTTCCCTCAAGTCAGAGGTTATCTCCATTAAGCAACAGCACTAGAGGCACTGTCGGACCTGGGACAAGTCTGACTGGCTCTGCATCCCAAGCAGCAGAAAGAAGCGGTAGTGAGACTTCTGCATCAAATTTTGAAAATGAGCAGTGATTAACATGCTGGTCTGTTGTATTGCTATAATCGTAACCTGTAAAATCTAGTCAGAGAGTTAGCCTGGATACAGAAAACCCTGAAAAAGATAAGGAACAGTGAATTTGTCAGAGAGTAAAGAGGCAGAATCATGCATCTGACTGATGCTGGGTGGCCTGAGCTCCAGCCTAGATGTGGCTTCTCATTTTCTGCGTTATATGGACACAGTCCCTTCTTTTTTCTGACTGTCTCACTCCTTTCCCTTAAGATGACCACGGGCTTGGCAATATTGTACTAGAACAGTCATCATTAGCCCTTATCACTAAGCAGGTGAATCATCTGGGGCTTTTTTACTTTGTTTTATAATTTTCTGAATGTTTTTGCAAATAATTAGAGATGCTCAGTTCTTACGCTAACCTATGGGTTGTGGTCATTGTGTGAGATGAATCGTCTTACTCTGGAAGGGACTCTAAAAATTAAAATTTGATATAGAGAACAACTAGGTATAATGATTCCTCAGTGATTATCTTGAAGAGCTACATTTCCAAGATTATCAGTTCAGTTCAGTCGCTCAGTCGTGTCTGACCCTTTGTGACCCCATGAACCACAGCATGCTAGCCTTCCCTGTCCATCACCAACTCCTGAAGTCCACCCAAACCCATGTCCATTGTGCTGGTGATGCCATCCAACCATCTTATCCTCTGTCCTCTCCTCCTGCCCTCAATCTTTCCCAGCATCAGGGTCTTTTCAAATGACTCAGCTCTCCACATCAGGTGGCCAAAGTATTGGAGTTTCAGCTTCAAAATCAGTCCCTCCAATGAACACCTAGGACTGATCTCCCTTAGGATGCACTGGTTGGATCTCCTTGCAGTCCAAGAGACTATCAAGACTCCTCTCCAACACCACAGTTCAAAAGCATCAATTCTTCGGCTCTCAGCCTTCTTTATCATTCAACTCTCACATCCAGACATGACTACTGGAAAAACCATAGTGTTGACTAGATGGACCTTTGTTGGCAAAGTAATGTCTCAGCTTTTTAATATGCTGTCTAGGTTGGTCATAACTTTCCTTCCAAGGAGTAAGCGTCTTTTAATTTCATGACTGCAATCACCATCTGCAGTGATTTTGGAGCCCAGAAAAATACATTAGTTCAAATATTAATTTGAAAAAAATTCATAAATGTTCACTTAACCTGACTCCAAAAGAACAGCATTAAAAAACCTTAGATTTAAATCATATTTATGTGAGTGAATGACACAACATTTTTTATCACAAGAAGTAATTAAATTTAAAATACGTTTGGTAAAATTTGCACATTTCTAGTCATTAACCATAACATGAAGTCCACAGGAAAAAAGAACAAATTAAGAGATTATTTGGTTTTGTATGCTTATTAACCTGGAATAAACTATAATACTGTTTTCTCATTTGAGACCTGCTTTGTTATTCAGAAAGGTTTTCATATGAAAAGAAAGGTTTAAACAGTTTAGAGATTTTAAACAATTAGTAAATGTAAAACCCAATATTGTGTTCCACAGTAAGTATACAATATTTAGATAATATTTAAATTCTTCCTGAATGATGGCTGTGTGTGTGTGTGTGTATGTTTGTGCCCACTCAGTCATGTCTGACTCTCTGAAATCCCATGGATGAAGCCCGCCAGGTTCTTTTGCCCATGGAAATTTCCAGGCAAGAATACTGGAGTGAGTTGCCATTTCCAGTTCCCATTTCGTACTCCAGAGGATCTTTCTGACCTGGGGATCAAACTTGAGTCTCCTACATCTCTTGCATTGGCAGGTGGATTCTTCACCACTGCACTACTTGGGAAGCCAAAAGATGGACAGGATTTGTCAAGACAAGAGGAAGGTTGGGGTCATTTAGGCAAGAGAAACAGCAAGGGCAGAGGCCTAGAGACATGAACATGCACAGAAAGGAGAAAAGAAATGGCCCATTTTCCTTATCTATAATCTCTATCCCTAGAAGTAAGAGCTACGGTAGGAAAGGCTACTTAGAGACTAGTCATGGCAGGCCTGGCCATGTTCAGGCATTGTTTTCTGCAAGCTTGGGAAAGTTGATGAGTTAGGGAGTAAGTTGCCTAAGGTCAAACATGTAATAAGAGCAGAGGAGTTAAACTGGAATTCAAATGGTCAGATCCGGTCTCAAGATCTTTTTGACTGACTCCATCTATTGAAATGGATTGCTAGGGTCGTGGGAGAATACCCATGCCAAAAACATCACACTTAAAGACCTCCAGATTTTTCTGTAACAGCCTAAATGTTTGGAAGTGTATGTCTTCAGAAGTGAAAGACTAAAATAATATGTTTAATGACTGCTTCCCTGGTGGCTTCAAGGCCTTCTCCAGGATGGAGGGTACCATTACTCATCCATGCAGAGCAGCAGCATGCAGTGTTTAGCACCAGGAAGCCCAGAAGGACATTGCATTAGAAAGTGCAGAGGGAATTTAAAATTGAGTGAATACAATTACCCAACTTGGAATTTGGCCAAGGTCTCAAAATTTAATATTGCTACTCATCCTAGACCCTTGAAAGACCCTCTGTGGTAAGAGCCTTAATTTTATTGTTCCTGTAAAATTCATTGGACACTATTTCTCAGCCTTCTCCGCTCACCCAGATGAGGAATCTTCATTTTCTTTTCTTGGCCACAGTGCTTCCGATATGGCTTTGATTGCTGCTATTGACACCAAGACACTTTCATTGCCCCTGAAGGCCATTTTATTTATTGGTGCTATGTTTCCAAAAGATGCATTTCCTTCCACAAATATGTTCAGCTGGCCACATAATAGCATAGCCTGACATTTTGGTCACCACTCAGGAGAGCAGCAGATTGTGTAAATTCCATAGCTCTAGCCTGTCAATTGCGTGATACCTTGAAAAAAAATTGTACAGGTTGACCTTGCTTTAAAGAAAGAATCATAGAAAATATACAGTCAAAAATTCAAAGGAAGTAGAATCTAGTATCACATTTCAAAGCTCAGAAAGATTTAGTTAACTATTATGCATACATATAACTTTTTAATAATGAAAACTAAAGCATGACTGAAATAAAAAATGTACATAGAAACAATATTGCAGAATATTTGAAAAGTCATGAGATAAACATCCAAATCGGAGAAGGCAATGGCACCCCACTCCAGTACTCTTGCCTGGAAAATCCCATGGATGGAGGAGCCTGGTAGCTTCCATTGGGTAGCTAAGAGTCGGACACGACTGAGCGACTTCACTTTCACTTTTCATTTTCATGCATTGGAGAAGGAAATGGCAATGTTCTTGCCTAGAGAATCTCAGGGACAGGGGAGCCTGGTGGCTGCCGTCTACGGGGTCGCACAGAGTCGGACACGACTGAAGTGACTTAGCAGCAGGCATCCAAATTCCAATAGTTAAATCAGCAAATATGTGATCGAACTATTAATTAACAAGGGAATGTAAAATATGGAACAGTATTCAACTTTACTAATAATCAAAGAAATGCAAATGTAGACAATGAGGAACATTTTTACACTTACTATTGAAAAAAAGAAGCTAATTTTGCTAAGAAATGTTGGCATTACTTGTGGGGTGCTGAATTTCCATGATTCTAAGCTTAATAAGCACAACTCTTTGAAGAAGTAATTTGCAATTAAAGTCAAGATCCTAAAAATGTTATATTCTTCCAGACAAAATTTTAATCCTGAAAATTTACCTAAAAAGTATTTTAATCAAAGAGAAAAATATATCCACTATAGGTAATCTGAAGTCAACATTCAGAAATAAAGAATTCATATGACTCAGGAACAAAAATAAATAGTCCAACTAAGAAATAGGCAAAAACCTTGAATAGACATTTGTGCAAAGATATATAGGCCAAGAAGCACATGGCAAGATGCTAAGAATCACTAATTACCAGAGAAATGTCAATCAAAACCACTACAAGATACCACCTTGTTTCCATTAAGATGGCTACTATAAGAACAAAGAAAAGCCCCCCAAACCTCAGAAATGAAGTGTGGGTGAGGATATGTAGAATCTGGGAAACGTGAGTAGAATGTAAATGGTGCAGCCTCTTTGGAAAATGGTATGATAACTGCTCAAAAAATTAAAAATATAATTCCATATAATCCAGCAATTCTCCTTTTTATTTTATACACAAAATAACTAAAAGCAGGATCTTGAACACATATTTGTACACCCATGTTCATAGCAGCACTATTTACAACAGTCAAAATGTAGAAGTGACCCATGCTCACTGACTGACAGATGGATAAACAAACATGGTATACTCATACAATGAAATATTTTTCAGCCTTAAACATTAAGAACATTCTGGTACATGATACAATGTGAATGAACATTCAAGATATTATGCTAAGTGAAATAAGCTAGTCACAAGAAACCAAATGCTGTAATTCCATTTACATGTGGTACCTGCTGCTGCTGCTAAGTCGCTTCAGCCGTGTCCGACTCTGTGTGACCCCAGAGACGGCAGCCCACCAGGCTCCTCTGTCCTTGGGATTCTCCAGGCAAAGAACACTGGAGTGGGTTGCCATTTCCTTCTCCAATGCATGAAAGTGAAAAGTGAAAAGTGAAAGTGAAGTCGCTCAGTCGTGTCCGACTCTTAGCAACCCCGTGGACTGCAGCCTACCAGGCTACTCTGCCCATGGGATTTTCCAGGCAAGAGTACTGGAGTGGGGTGCCATTGCCTTCTCCGACATGTGGTACCTAGGGTAGTCAAATTCGTAGAGGCAAAAAGGAGAATGGTGGTTAGCAGAGGATGGAGGTATGGGAGAAAGAGTAGTTGTTTAATGGGTACAGAATTTCTATTCTGCAAGAGATAAGAGTTCTGGAGATTGGATGCACAAGAATACAGATATACTTAACACTTCCAAACTGTGAAGTTAAAAATGTTTAAGATGATAAATTTTATGCTGCATGTATTCTTACCACAATTTTAAAAAATGATAGCTTTGCTTTGTTAAAAAATATAGGAAAATGACTTAGTCAGTTTTAAACTGTCATGTGATAGAGAATTATGTATTCATTAGACATTAAATTACATACAGTATAAAAATTCTTATGATATTTAAATTTTAAAACACAGAATTCAAAATTCATATTTATAGGCTTGTAGCCTAATCTAATGACAGAGCATGCATACAGTCTAATATAAAAATTAAAAGAATTAGAAATTTTAAGATGATAGAATTGTATTTAAGCTTCATGATGGTCTATTTAAATTATTTTACAATGTTATTTGTGAAAGAAATAAAATTGGTACTACTCCTCTAAAAAGGGAGTGTAATATATTTTCCTTTATGAGAAACAATTAAAAATAAATGTTATTTTTTTTCCTTTTTTTAATTTTATTTTATTTTTTAACTTTACAATAGAGAAACCTCTTTGGAAGGAAAAATCAAAACACAGTTTTCAGTTTGGGATAAAAACAAAAAACAGAAAACAAAAAAATCCCTGAAATTTAAATCATGAACTACAGAAAATTTCAAAGATACAAGTAAATTGAGAATATTATTTAACATTTTAGGTTTTAGATACCTAACTTGTGATTAATTTTGGATATTAACTTAAAAGGTTTTTTTTTTTCCTTTAGATATATAGTTTTATGAGTTTAATAATTTTTCTTTGTATTTGTTCATGCCTAATGCTGAGGGCAAGAGGAGAAGAGGGTGGCAGAGGATGAGATGGTTGGATGGCATCACTGACTCAATGGACATGAGTTTGAGCAGGCTCCTGGACAGGGATAGACAGGAAAACCTGGCGTGCTGCAGTCCATGAGGTCACAAAGAGTTGGACGTGACTTAGGGACTGACTAACAACAATGAGGCAAAAAAGTATGACTTGGTATATATTCTTTGTAATAAATAATATTTAGAGATAACAATACTAGCTTTAAGTGTTTATTCATTCAGTAAGTGCACACTTGTTCTTTTCTTCACCAAATGATTTGTGATAACTGATATTTAAGTCAGATACTTAAAAAACATGTCAGATGTTTCTGAGATGTTATTTAACATGCCATAATTTTCCTGCCTTAAAAATGAGGTCAGAAGCCTCATCTCTTTGTAATAATCAAATATTTTATGAAGATAAATGACATCATATAAAATCATTAACCTTTAAATAAAGAGTTCATTGTGGAGCAGACTCCTGGAGAGAAAAAGAAAGTGTGAGAGCTAGAGAAATGTAAGTTTTCCAAAAGTGTGATGACATAGAAGTGGAACCATATACTTGGCCAAGATTTCCTATTATTTGCCCTGGCCCCAGTTTGGGTGGAATTTCCAACTTTCTGACTGATTGATAGCAGATTCTTATCTGACGTAAAGTCATAAAGCCTCAGTGTTTACACATAAAAAAAATGCAGATTAGAAATCCCTGTACCTCAAAAGGTAAATAAGTACGAGGGTTAAATGTGGCAATGCTTTTAAAGTGTCTTCCACAGTGGCTGGTGCATTATGGTGCACAGAAAATGGGAGTTCTTGCCCCACTGCTTGACTTAAAATGAATTAATAACTTGTCTCCTGTTTCTTAGAAACCGTATGTATCCTAAGGGAACCATAGCTGACACTAATTCTTATTCTCCCCAAAGTCTAATACAATTCATTACATGTGATAGGTACTTGATATATATTTATTGATTAACACAAACATTCAATAAACACTTTTTGCTCAATCAACACTGCAGCAAGAGATATGTTTTTAAAATGCTTTCCTGATATATTGTGAGAATTCAGAACTACCAAATGGAGAGTAGCTGGAGAATTACCTCCTAGTTAATTTAAGAAGAGGGAGAGGCCCTTCCCTGGAATTGTAATAATTATAATTCTTTATGTTTGTGTACTTTAAATACCTTACAAGGAATGATCATCTGTCACCTGATCCACAAAACGATTATGTATGAAAGTTAAGAAGCAGGAATTGGTATTCCCATTTTAACAAGAGGCTCAGATTGGTTGATGTGATTGTAAATATGTAGTAAATATCAGCAGAAGGCAATGGCACCCCACTCCAGTACTCTTGCCTGGAAAATCCCATGGATGGAGGAGCCTAGTGGGCTGCAGTCCATGGGGTCACTAAGAGTCGGACACGACTGAGCGACTTCACTTTCACTTTTCACTTTCATGCATTGGAGAAGGAAATGGCAACCCACTCCAGTGTTCTTGCCTGGAGAATCCCATGGACAGAGGAGCCTGGTGGGCTGCCATCTATGGGGTCACACAGAGTTGGACACGACTGAAGCAACTTAGCAGCAGCAGCAGCAGCAGTAAATATCAGCAAAGGGACCTGAATTTAGGTCTGCCACCATGTCGTCTTTATGATGCTTCCTTGGGACAGTCTTACTCAATCACAAGCCGCCAAACAGCCTTAAAGTCCTGGCTTTATTATTTGTCTATGCCCATGGAACCCAGGGCTAGTCGGTCTCTTCATCCCTAGGATTCAGTGTTAACTCTGAGGCTCTAGTACTGACAATCTAGTGTTGCATTGTGGTTTGACTTTCCCATGGGAAAGACACAAGAAGACAATTTTATTAAAATTATGGTAATCATCATTATTGTTTCATATGGTCTACTCAGTAAATGCTTTTCATATTCCATTCACATTCAATAATCATCACGCTTTGGAGTTCTTTACCTTGGAAAATGAAAAACTCAAAGCTGAGATTTTTTGAAGAGAACTTCAGTGTAAAATTAGCAGGTAAAATTGCATAGTCTGCAAACTAATTAAATGAAGTTGGCATCTCAAGAGGGAGACTGCCAGCATCTTTCCCAGGCATTTGACGGCAGCTGCCTGACATGACCACAGAAGCCAGGTGATTTGGTTTCATCCAGTCAGCCCTCCTGATTTAACAAGACAATGTCTTATCACATAAGAAGCCCTAATGTATTAGCCAATATTGAATCATTCCATTTCTCATTCCATTGGCATGTGTTATTCTAAGGTATAGGGAGCAAAAATGATTCTCTGGAACTGATTGATGACACAATTCAGGGGTATAGAAACCACACCCTTTAATCTACATCACCTTAATATTATCCTTGAATTTCTTCTCATGCTTGCTGCCTGCAGCCTATCAGTCATTGTTTACCATGCACCTACTATGTACAAAGCACCTTGAAAGGCATTATGGAGAAGGATTTTCTGAATCAGACCCATTTTCTGCCTTCCACAAAACTTTGGAATCTCAGAGAATGTGGGTGCGCGCATGCTTAGCTACTAAGCCGTACCTGATTCTTTGAGACCCCATGGACTATAGCCCGTCAGGCTCCTTGTCCATGGCATTATCCTGGCCAGAATATGGAATGGGTGGGTTACCATGTCCTCCTCCAGGGAATCTTCCTGACCCAGGGATTGAACTTGAGTCTCCTGTAGCTCCTGCGTTGGCAGGTGGGTTCTTTACCCCTGAGCCACCTGGGAAGCCCCTCAGAGGAAGTAAGAGTACACAAATAGATATCACAGAAGAAAGATGAGATGAGAACTATACACAATTAGAGAGTACAAAGGAGTTCAGAGAAGCTTTTTAAAAAAAATCCCTTTAATAGGTTCCATCTGGAAAATAGTCTCCTTCATATGTATTCCTTGGTTTTAAACAATTCTGTTAAAACCTAACATCTCACACTCTCACTTTATATCCTATGCTGGGTCTTCTTAATCACCATAAAAATTAAAAATCTCTTCTTACCTCTCCTATTCCCAATCCTGGCTTTAGTTTGGGTTCTGCTCATTAACTGGTTTTAAATATTATGTTTTATTTTCTGCTGATGGAAGTCTTGACATTCATATAGCTAAACTTTCAAAGGAGACAGAAGAGGATTTCCCCAATTGTCTATACTCAAGCTCATGACTTCTGACTTAGGACCATCTCTTGCAAAGGGCAATGGAGGAGAGACAACATCTGACAGGCAAAACGTGCAGCCCATTACTGAGAGTTTTAAAGGTCAGACTGCAAGTGACCTGCTCTTATATGTGGATTTCACAATGACTAAAGAACAAATGTTCTGAAGAGATTAGCTGGATAAAATGACTATTATAAACTCACCATTTATATATGCCAGGACAAATGGAGCAGCATAAGAGCATTTTTTTCTGAATTTCTTTGAGGTATGACAGAGAAAATTAATTTGAGACTAGAGAATAGAAAAGGAGAGTTATAAATTTGGAGTTTGACAAATATGGCATGCTTATACAATGTGCCAAGTCTGAAATAAAAAATGAACTTATTAGAAAATCCCAAGTCCTTGTAGTTTCTTTTCTTAAAACATTTTTGCCAGTCAGAACTTTTTTCTACTTTTTTTCTTTGATGTTGTAATTCCTGTTTTTATTGTGTTTCCAAATGTTGAGCCATGATTACACCATCACCACTATCATCACCATGAAAAAAATACATATAAAGTGGATGTGAATTTTATCTGGGTTATGTACAAACTAGCAAATAAACACCTTAAACTGTACTTTAAGCCCCAGGAAGGTAAAATAAAGAACCAACTGAAACTAAACTGTAGCATTTTTGCATCTACTTACATATATATGATATGTATATAGGGCAAGTATAAACTTATGGTGCTGATTTTTCATATGCATATATGCCCAAAGACACACACACACACATCCCACACACACCAGGCAGTACCCTTGCTATATATGTATGTGTACACACAAACACACATATGCAGCACTTAATTTAGTACTTTGTCCATCTGTTTGAGGAATTTCAATATAGTCTTTTCAATTGCAGTAAAGTATGAGGATGTGTTTCTATTTAGGATCAGGTGAATCCATCTTTTTATTTGTCCTGAACATGGTATATAGTGCCCAGAACACAGAACACACTTAGTAAATATTGTTTGAACTAAATTAGACTGAATGGTGAACACTACAAATAATCAATTAAATCAGTACAACTTTAATATGATATATAACATAGGCATAATGAGATTGTTCCTATTCTGATTATAATTCTATAATCAGAATAGTTCAAGTCTTGGAGGTCTGAAGTATGATGTAGAAAAAGGGCATATCCAGACACAGGAGTTACAGAACCCAGGTGTGAATTTCAGCTCTGTTATTAATAGCTGTGTGACTGGAGGTAATTTATTTAATATCTCATAACAGTACTGACCTTGGTGTTTGAAGCATCAAACCAAATAATCTGTATAGGCAATTTTTACATGGTAAGTACTCAATATATATGGCTTTCTTTCTCCTTTTTTATTTTGACCAAATTTTAGCTGTTTAATATTTAGAAATAATAACTTTGTCTTTTGTGGGGTTTTTTCCTACTTTTGAGATTATTAAATGAGCAAAAATATTAGACCTTTAAATTAGTTCAGTTACATTATCTGTTGCTTTATTGAGCAGATGTGTATCTTCTAGTGTAGTAAATAACTGAAGGATACACTTGTATGCAGATAACAATATTGGTGGAGACCTCTTGTTAGAGCAATCATAAGGCTACCATGGTGGTTTGGAGACTGAGATCCATATATCAAGCCTATGTGACCATGGAAAAATCATTTCTCCATTCTCTGGGTGGTAGTTTCTTTAGTTTTAAAATGAGGAAGGTATACTATATTTGAGGGTTATCCTAAGAGTTCTGTGATTCTTCATGCATAAAAAGATTCTTGATTACTGGAATTTATGGGAAATGACAGAGATAGAAGGGGGAAAAGACAGTTACTTAGCCTTTCGAAGAGTCGATACATTCTTCTGAATTTTCCTCTGTCCTATAAGTGTTCAAAACTGAAGTATACCTTTTTGTAAACAATTGTCCCACTGCTAAAATGCTTTGATCATGCTTGCTTTGTAATTTGAATTGTTATTCAACAATGATGGTTAACTTATTCTCATATTCTCTCTCTGTGCAACACATCCACTCTAACCTCTTTCCTGTGTGTCAGCTTGGTACTGTGTGCACTGCACAGAATAAGACACGGTTCCTGTCACCAAGCTGCTCACAGCCCAGGGAATGACTGCAAGTGAGACAAGACAATTGAGGAAGATGAAGTCTGTTCTCTAATTAGGGCATGAGAAGGCGGCAGCATTGAGGGGCGGGTATTTAATTCTGACTGAAGGAAGCAACGCTTAGTAATTTAAAGTAATAAATTGCATGTTTCCAGACGTTTTTCTCAGGATGACTGTTTTCTTAAAAAATTTTCCTTAAAAATTTTGAGAAGAGAGCAAATCTAGGCCTTGCAATTCTGCTAAAGAAGGTTTTATGCCAAAGTGTTTAGATCCCACTGGACTTGATGATATAAGAGTCTGATGTGGTGAAGGAATTCTGACCATAACTGCCCTATCCCTTAATCCTGCTTTCAGTTCATTCATTCATTTTCTCAACAAATATGGAGCAACTCCTCTGTACTAGTTACTGTTCTGGGTGCTGGGGATATAGAAACAACTGAATTGACAAAGATTCACCTTCATTCCTTGAAAACAATGGCTGATTCTAAAACAGAAACAGGGACTATACGGATAATCCTGGACCATCACGTAATGCCGAAATTAAGAAAGTGCTAAAAACAATTGATGGGAATATGTCAAATGGATGTAGGAGCAACAGAAAGCACTTCTAATGAGCAAACACGGGGCAGCTTGAGGAATAAACTGAGACAGTACTGGACTGTAATGCAAAACATAAAATAAAATCAATATACATTTATAATGATAAACCTAAATGATTGAATAAATTAATAAATGAGGGAGAAGAAACAAATCTCTCATGCAGAGAAATTCCAAATAATTTGCATAGATATTCTGCCCTCAAGGAGTGGGACTGTGTGGACTCTCTGTGTACTGTGTACAATGATTCACTGAGGACTGCATAATGACTTCCTTCCAAAGATTACAATATGGAAATTGTGGGGGGAAGGTAAGAGTATAGTAGAGAAATCTTGATCAGCCAGGTGATCAAGGTCAACTTCATCAGTCATAAGTCACGTTGATAGTGTGCACTCTTGATATGATGTGATGAAAATGGCAATTTACCTCTGTGATATTCTTCTCCAAAAGCCATAACCTCAGTGTAATCATGAGAAAAAATAAGAAATTTTCCAATATAGGGACATCCTGCAGTATATCAAACCATTACTCTTCAAAACTATCAAAAATATCAAAAACAAGGCAAGCCTCAATAACAACAGCCTAAGGAAACAATGCAAAATGGCTGTCTGGGGAGGCCTTACGAATAGCTGTGAAAAGAAGAGAAGTGAAAAGCAAAGGAGAAAAGGAAAGATATAAGCATCTGAATGCAGAGTTCCAAAGAATAGCAAGGAGAGATAAGAAAGCCTTCTTCAGTGATCAATGCAAAGAAATAAAGGAAAACAACAGAATGGGAAAGAGTAGAGATCTCTTCAAGAAAATTAGAGATACCAAGGGAACATTTCATGCAAAAATGGGCTCCATAAAGGACAGAAATGGTATGGACTTAACAGAAGCAGAAGATATTAAGAAAAGATGGCAAGAATACACAGAAGAACTGTACAAAAAAGATCTTCACGACCCAGATAATCACGATGGTGTGATCACTGACCTAGAGCCAGACATCCTGGAATGTGAAGTCAAGTGGGCCTTAGAAAGTATCACTATGCATGATACTGGATGCTTGGGGTTGGTGCACTGGGACCACCCAGAGGGATGGTATGGGGAGGGAGGAGGGAGGAGGGTTCAGGATGGGGAACACATATATACCTGTGGCAGATTCACTTTGATATATGGCAAAACCAATACAATATTGTAAAGTTAAATAAAATAAAAAAAAAAGCATCACTATGAACAAAGCTAGTGGAGGTGATGGAATTCCAGTTGAGCTATTTCAAATCTTGAAAGATGATGCTGTGAAAGTGCTGCACTCAATATTCCAGAAAACTTGGAAAACTCAGCAGTGGCCACAGGACTGGAAAAGGTCAGTTTTCATTCCAATCCCAAAGAAAGGCAATGCCAAAGAATGCTCCAACTACCACACAATTGCACTCATCTCACACGCTACTAAAGTAATGCTCAAAATTCTCCAGGCCAGGCTTCAGCAATATGTGAACCATGAACTTCCTGATGTTCAAGCTGGTTTTAGAAAAGGCAGAGGAACCAGAGATCAAATTGCCAACATCCGCTTGATCATGGAAAAAGCAAGAGAGTTCCAGAAAAACATCTATTTCTGCTTTATTGACTATGCCAAAGTCTTTGACTGTGTGGATCACAAGAAACTGTGGAAAATTCTGAAAGAGATGGGAATACCAGACCACCTGATCTGCCTCTTGAGAAATTTGTATGCAGGTCAGGAAGCAACAGTTAGAACTGGACATGGAACAACAGACTGGTTCCAAATAGGAAAAGGAGTACGTCAAGGCTGCATATTGTCACCCTGCTTATTTAACTTATACGCAGAGTACATCATGAGAAAGGCTGGACTGGAAGAAACACAAGCTGGAATCAAGATTGCCGGGAGAAATATCAATAACCTCAGATATGCAGATGACACCACCCTTATGGCAGAAAGTGAAGAGGAACTAAAAAACCTCTTGATGAA
Source organism: Bos javanicus (assembly GCF_032452875.1). Classification (NCBI taxonomy): domain Eukaryota; kingdom Metazoa; phylum Chordata; class Mammalia; order Artiodactyla; family Bovidae; genus Bos; species Bos javanicus. The sequence continues at coordinate 77,016,831 of NC_083868.1, forward strand.
AGTGAAGGTGGAGAGTGAAAAAGTTGGCTTAAAGCTCAACATTCAGAAAACGAAGATCATGACATCCGGTCCCACCACTTCATGGGAAATAGATGGGGAAACAGTGGAAACAGTGGCAGACTTTATTTTTTGGGGCTTCAAAATCACTGCAGATGGTGACTGCAGCCATGAAATTAAAAGACACTTACTCCTTGGAAGGAAAGTTATAACAAACCTAGATAGCATATTGAAAAGCAGAGACATTACTTTGCCAACAAAGGTCCGTCTAGTCAAGGCTATGGTTTTTCCTGTGGTCATGTATGGATGTGAGAGTTGGACTGTGAAGAAGGCTTAGCACCAAAGAATTGATGCTTTTGAACTGTGGTGTTGGAGAAGACTCTTGAGAGTCCCTTGGACTGCAAGGAGATCCAACCATTCCATTCTGAAGGAGATCAGCCCTGGGATTTCTTTGGAAGGAATGATGCTGAAGCTGAAACTCCAGTACTTTGGCCACCTCATGCGAAGAGTTGACTCATTGGGAAAGACTCTGATGCTGGGAGGGATTGGGGGCAGGAGGAGAAGGGGACGACAGAGGATGAGATGGCTGGATGGCATCACTGACTCGATGGACGTGAGTCTGAGTGAACTCCGGGAGTTGGTGATGGACAGGGAGGCCTGGCGTGCTGCGATTCATGGGGTTGCAAAGAGTCGGACATGACTGAGCGACTATACTGAACTGAACTGAAGGAAACAATATAATATAGCATATAAGATAGAATTCTGGACTAGATAAAGGACATTAAAGAAAAACTAAGGAAAGTGGAATGAAACTATGGACTTCAGTTAATAATTTTCCAATATCCATTCATTAATGTGACAAATGTACTATACTAAAGTAAGATGTTGATAATAAGAGAAATTGATGATGACAGTCATTAAAGTCGTGTCCGACTCTTCTGTGATCCCAGACTGTAGCCCTTAAGCTTCCTCTGTCCATGGGATTTTTGAGGCAAGAATACTGGAGTGGGTTGCCATTTCCTTCTCCAATAAGATAAACTGGATACTAGATATACAGGAACTTTCTGTACTATCTTCTATCTTCTCAGTTTTTTTTTTTTTTCTGAAAATATAAAGCAGTTTTAAACATTAAAATCAGTTTTAAAATTTCACCACTTAATGGGATGTTATCATTTATGCAAATAAAAATAATTGTAACATGCATAGTATGAGAGATGAAATAAATGCCATGGAAAAGATTAGAGCAAGAAAAGAGTAGTGAATGCTAGATATAATGTCATTTTATCTGTAGTGGTTAGAGAAAGTCTACTTGAAAAGGTGGCATTTGAACAAAGACTTAAAAGGTAAGATAGTAAATCACATAGCTGACAGGGGAAAGATTCCAAGAAGATGAAATAGCCAGTGTAAAGGCCCTGAGGTGGGAGAAATCTTGCCATGTTTGAGGAGTAGCAATGATACCAGTATAGCTGTAGTGGAGTGTAAGGTAAAAAAGACATATAATGTTTGGCCAAATCATGTAGGAACTTTTAACTGTTGTAAGGTATTTTTCTCTTTTTCAAAGTGAGATATGAAGTGGTGGATTTTGAGCAGAGAATTAACATGACCTGATCAAATTTTTAATAGGATATCTGAGAGCTAGGGGACCATAGGCTGCAGGAGGAAAGGCAGAAAATCAGGTGAGGTTATTGCAGTAATTCAAGTGAGAGATGATGGTACCTTTGGCTAGAGATTTAGAGATAAAATTGGTGAAGATGGCTGATTCTGGATACATTTTCAGTGTAGAGCCAACAGATTGCTGAGTGTTTGAAGAGTGTGAGGGATAAATTTCAAAGGACAGTAGAAAGGATGGAGTGGCCATCAACTAAATTTGGGAAGATTGTAAAAGTAGCAAGTTTATGGCAGAAGTCCAGAAGTTCATCACCAAGTTTCATTTCTTCTACTTTCCAAATATATTTCAGATTTGCCTTTTTGCTATCTCCACTGCCTCTCATCAATTATCTATCGTTCTTTTTCCTGGACCTTTGCCATAGCCTCCTAAATGGACTCTCTGTTTCATTCCTGCCGCTTACTACCAGTTGCTCTCCAGAAAATGAACACAATCTTGTAAAAATGTAAATGCATCAAATCATTCACTGCATAAAGTCCTCCCAATGGTTTACACTCACTTGTTGAAGCTAAAATGCATCCCTGTCTATAACATCAGCCTCATCTCCTTACTTACTAACCTCCAGTTGCAGTGGTCTTTTCTCAGTTCCTCATGGCTAGTTCATTCCTTCCCTACCCCACTGTACACTTCTTATCCCACCTCCCATTCTGACACTGCCTCTCCCAGGACATATGCACAAGCTATTCCTTCTTTCTGGAAAACCTTTCACATGATAGATGCCTTCCTAGTCTTTGCATCACAGCCTCAGAAATCTCTCTTCTTTGTTCTCTGTTTAAACAAACTCCCCTTTTCCTTGTTATCCTGTCTTGTCAGTATGTTTATTTCTTATCATAACTTGTCATTTGGTATTTTTGTTTGCCTGCCTCTTTTTCTATTTAATCTATAGAGTCTAAATGGGGGCCAAATCTGTTTAATTTCATCATTTCCCTCTCCCCCATGCATACTACAGAATCATCAACTGTATTAGCAGCTCAATAAATACTTGAAGTATTGAGATATTTTGAGTTTTTCCAATTATTTTAGGAACACGTTACCGGTGCAGGTCCTCGGCCTCCGTTTTACACTTTCATCCTTGAGGCCAAACTATGGAGTGTGCGGTTTCATAGAAAAACACCAGTGAATGCTTAACCTACAAAAGCTGCTTAGTAGCTAGCCTCAGTGATAGAATCTCATCGAGTGGGCTTCTATTCTGTTCAAGTGGAGTAAAAATAGGCACTGCTTAGCAACCAGTGTTTTGTATCGAGCTCTCTCCTTCAAGGAAGGCAGAGCGATGCTAGGGCTAAAATACTGAGGAGATTCAGGAACTGGTAAGTACAAGAAATAGCTAGGAAGAAGTGCTTTTGAGAAAAAGCTTCAGACAATTGTTCCTGAAAGAGCATGCTCTTGAACGTGACTTGCTAATGATGAAAGGACCACCCCTCCACCTTTTTTAATAGGAAAACTTCGCATCTCCTAAATTAGGGAATATGCTCTGGTCAGATTACAGAGGTTCCTCACAGACACCAACACAGACATACTGACAAAAAACTTCCCTCCCTGTCCTGTTTAACTGCATTCATTGTTCTTATTACCACACTCACCAGAAATAACACTAAAACCAAATTAAAAGCTGGGTTTTGTTTTTTAGTTTGAAGCTTTGGTTTGGGTTTTGATTTTTAATTTCAAGATGCAGGTGGTATGTAAAAGCCTCAGCTTTATTTCTGCCACTCCATCTTTGTACAAACTTAGGCATGTCCCTTTTGCTTCCTGAGACTCATTTTCCCAACTGTCAAAGGAGATGATTCACTGACCTCTGAAGCCTCTTTTTTACTTAAAAATAAGAGATGAAATTATCTTATTTTTGTTAACAATCTAGTTTCCAGATGCAACTATTAGCATGTGATTTATGAACAATGAAATGATTTCAAGAGACAGACTAAATAAAATACACTTAGATTTTCAGTATGAAGAATTCTTATTTTATTATATCTCATTTAATTCTCTCAAAAATCTTCTGGGGAAGTTTGTATGAATATCTTATGGACAAGAAAATTAAAACTCAGGAATGCAAAATGTATAGCCTAAAACCACATAGAGGCAACTAGGTAATTTAGTAAGTAACATTCTTATTTTAATCCTGATTGTCTAATTCTTAAATATAGGAATTTTCCAACATATTAGAGCTGAGTTAGGGTAAAATTACATTAGTACATTAACAACTATTGTCAGATTTCCCTGGTGGTCCAGTGGTTAAGAATTTACCTGCCAGTGAAGGGGACACGGGTTCAATCCCTGTTCTGAGGAGATCCCACGTGTCCCAGAGCAACAAAGTCTGTGTGCTACAACTACTGAGCATGTTCTCTAGAGTCCTCAAGCAACAGCTACTGATCTGTCTGCTGCAACTACCGAAGACCTCATGCTCTAGAGCTGAGGCTCCGCAACAAGAGAAACTGAGGCTCAAGTGGCTCAGTAGAAGAGAATCTTTTGGTCGATGCAGGAGATGCAAGAGCCTCGGGTTTGGTCCTGGGTTGGAAAGATTCCCTGAAGTAGGAAATGGCTACCCATTCCAGTATTCTTGCCTGGAAAATTCCATGGACAGAGGGGCCTTGAGGGCTATAGTCCATAGGGTTGCAAAGAGTCAGATAAGACTGAGTGACTGAGCACAGACACACATACAGACACACATACACACACACACAAGAGAAGCCACCACAATGAGAAGCCTGTGCCCCACACTACAGTAGCCCCTTGCTTGCTACAACTAGAGATAGCTTGCACCCAGAAAGAAAGGCCCAGCAGAGCCCCAAATAAATGAATAAATAATAAATAGTTTTCTTTAGAAAATATTTTCTTTCAGATTCAAATGCTTCCTTCAATGCACACTTGGTAATCAACAATGGAATTCCTACAATCATTTCTCCTTCGAATTAAGCGCCACGCTTTCTCATTAGAGGTTACTGGAGGGACACTGCAGAAGGAAGAACCTTCCTCTAAGGACTAGGGGTCAACAATGCAGGTGTGAGGACATTTGGTGGAACCTGCTCCAACCATGGGCTCAGAACAGTCTCTCTAGGATCATTCCATCTCTGTGTGGTGATAATCTTCCCAGAGCCGCACAGACTCTCTGGGTGGTCCCCAAGCCCCTGTGGCCCAGAGGGTCACACACCTGCCGTGGTTTCATCTGCAAGCCTCTCCCATCCCCCAGCATGGTCTGTCTCCCCTTGAAGCCCTTCTGCCCTGTCAAGGCCAGCTGCCCCACTGCACTACTGCACTAGGTTGCTGAGCCCCTGCACCTCCTTTGCAATCAAAGGGTTGCCTATTGTTTGCCCGGAGGCTCCAGACCTGTCCTGCCACCTCTGCTATCCTGTGGCCGAACCACACCTTCTGCAGTGAAGTCTGAACCACTTTCAACTTTGTACTTTCTTAGACACTCCATCAGCCCTAGGGTTGTTTCCTTATATCTTACAGTTATTCTTTTACCAAGGCTGAAAATTCTTTATACTTAACTTCTCTAGGTTAATCTGAGTGGTTTCTATTTAACTCTTAACTGGGTCTGGACTGTTACACCAATTGAATTCAATTTGTGACACATTTTGACAGAATATTATATTTATTAGAGGGAGGGTGAAGCTCTTAATCTTAAAAAAGAATAATAGTTTCAATAAACATTGATTTCAGGTTTATCCTAATCGACTTAGTGAAGCAAAAAGAGAGAACTGGTAGAGACAGATCTACAGACAAATCTTAAGGGAAGACTGAGGGGAAATTTGGGTCCTTCAGATCAGATCAGATCAGTCGCTCAGTCACGTCTGACTCCTTGCAACCCCATGAATCGCAGCACGCCAGGCCTCCCTGTCCATCACCAACTCCCGGAGTTCACTCAGACTCACGTCCATCGAGTCAGTGATGCCATCCAGCCATCTCATCCTCTGTTGTCCCCTTCTCCTCTTGCCCCCAATCCCTCCCAGCATCAGAGTCTTTTCCAATGAGTCAACTCTTCGCATGAAGTGGCCAAAGTACTGGAGTTTCAGCTTTAGCATCATTCCTTCCAAAGAAATCCCAGGGCTGATCTCCTTCAGAATGGACCGGTTGGATCTCCTTGCAGTCCAAGGGACTCTCAAGAGTCTTCTCCAACACCACAATTCAAAAGCATCAATTCTTCGGGGCTCAGCCTTCTTCACAGTCCAACTCTCACATCCATACATGACCACAGGAAAGACCATAGCCTTGACTAGACGAACCTTTGTTGGCAAAGTAATGTCTCTGCTTTTGAATATGCTGTCTAGGTTGGTCATAACTTTCCTTCCAAGGAGTAAGCGTCTTTTAATTTCATGGCTGCGGTCACCTGCAGTGATTTTGGAGCCCAAAAAGATCAAGTCTGACACTGTTTCCCCATCTATTTGCATGAAGTAATGGGACCAGATGCCATGATCTTCGTTTTCTGAATGTTGAGCTTTAAGCCCACTTTTTCACTCTCCACTTTCACTTTCATCAAGAGGCTTTTTAGTTCCTCTTCACTTTCTGCCATAAAGGTGGTGTCATCTGCATATCTGAGGTTATTGATATTTCTCCCGGCAATCTTGATTCCAGCTTGTGTTTCTTTGGGTCCTTAAAAAATGCATATTCAATTTTGATTCTAAATATCTGTCCCTTCTTCCCCTACTTTTGATATTGTGAAGCCATTTTGAAATTAAAAGAGAAAGGTAGGAAATAACAGTAACAATCAGGAGTAAAAGGAACCTCTCACAATAGCTAGGAAGTTTTTGTCTGGACAGTTCCTTCCTTTAGGAGTTTGTAGGGTATCCATCTCAACTTAAGAGGGAACATTCTAATGAAATGACACAGGAATCCATCTTGTGTCTAATTTGGTTCAGAGTTTCTGCTACTGGATAAAAACAGAGTAGAGAGATTCATTAAACTTTCAAATAACAGATGCTAGGAGGAATAACAAATATATATGTATAGGCTAAATAACCTCAAAGATCTATATAGAGCTGAGGCTAAACACTCTATAATTCAACAAAGCTGAGTCTTCAGTAGATTTATATTTTAAGACAGTTCCTAAAATTTTACAGCTCTCCCCAAAGGAAAGAAAGTTTTCTGTTTTCGCAATGAGAAATTATGGGCTTTGCCTGTCTCTGCTGATTTCTCTTGGTGAACGTGAAACCCTTGATTAATTTTCAGAAAGATTCATAAATACAATGAATTCATTCTTTTGATCTTGTTTTTTTCTTAACAGTGCCTCACTAAGGATCAGACACGAGCTATGCCTACACAAAATCATAAATCTGGACAATTCAGGTTTGAAAAGAAAAGCAAGTCAAATGACTAAGAAATAAATCAAGGAAATGTCAGCTGCAAAACAACTCCTTACATGACTTAGTTTTTCAGTTCCATGTCCATATGAGCATCTTATGTATTATATAACCACTGGTAATTTGAGGTGGATTTATGGAAGCTATAAGCAGACATATTATCCCATGACCAAAATTGAGCTGCCCTATGTATTTGCCTTAGATAAAGTCACCCTAAAGGATTTATAATAATCAAAAATAGTATAATAATAAAATATCTTATAATTATTGAGAGCACCCTATTTTCCCAGGTACCAGGATAAGCACTTTACTTGTCTTACAGATTAAGTAGCCTGATAAATTAATATAGCTGGAAAAATAGAGATGTCAGTTTTGAATCCTGCTGTGCTAATTCTAAAGCCACTTTTATGTACTTCCAGAGTTTAAAGGAGCACGTTCAGTGCAAGCTCTATTTCATAAGAGAAAGAGGTCTGAGAAACAGCATATATGTACTATGGACTCCTAGAATCAGAATTCAGACCTATACCTCCTTCTCTGTTATATTTTCCACCATACAAAGTTTGTAAAGGATATTAGATTCTCTCTGGTGATACAGAATGTGTTTCTGAGTCTCTCTGTAAAGAGAGTAGAGTACAGTGAAGGCAAGGTTGGGGGAGTGCGGGGCAATAATTGAATGCATGTAAATTAGAATGTATGGAGTGGCAGTGTTCAGATATGGATATGCAGTTCAATAAACATTTTTAATGCTTACTATGGGGCAGTTAGTGTGCCATATTCTATGAGAGACTAATAAATCAATCAGATAAAAATCTTCCATTCAAAAGAATAATAGTGTAGTAGAGGAAAACTATATATCTATAAACTAATTTAATGAGAAACAGCCCTGTTTAAGTCCATAAGAGGTTTTTTTTTTTTTTTTCCTAGAAGAGTATCAGCTTGGGTAATTTACTAGTGCCTTCACAGTATTGTAAGTTCCACTGAATAGTGTTTAAAAACTCAGTCACTGGATTATACTGCTCTCTGAGTTTGAATCTTAGATATCAAACTAGTGGGAGGAAATCAGGAAGAAAAGAGGAAGGAGGGAAGAGGAGGGGATGGTAGAGATAAAGGATCCAAAACACTATAGGGTATGGAAGAGTTACCAATCAATTTCATTGCATAAGGTAGTCCTTGCTGTCTTCTGAAAGACATCTGAGCTAAGTTTAGAAGACTTCATGGTGTTTTAATATGCATAACAAAGTAATCTTCAAATTCTGTGTTATTTTCAGAGTTGTAAGAAAATTATAAAAATGAAAAGCCAATTTAAAAATTCTTTGTTTTCATCATTCTAATTAGATGGGAAAGAATTTGGATCCTAATATCTAAGACAAAGGTTACCAACTCTCAGCCTGTGGGCTGAATTTGGCCACAAATATCTTTTGACTGGTTCATGAAGGATTTTTAGGGATGCAAAATTGTTTGCCAACTTTTAAAAATCAAGAAAATTTGCATAGAAATGGAATTTTCTGTATATTTAACCCTGGCAGAAACAACCATGCATGGCTAAGTTCCAAAAAACTATTTTCTAAGTTTTCTGGACTCTATAAGCCCTCCAGATTCATACATAATTTTGAGGGAAAGAGGAGACCCTTCTGCCCTCCTAAAAATAATGACTGCAGTAAATTTCCTGCCAATATTTCTGAGTAGAAGGAAATCCAGATATATTTTATTTAGGATAATAAGTAAATGTGAGGTATTTGGCACATGAACAAAAATTTATCTTTTCACCAGTAGAGATTAAAGTAGGAAGGGAACATCTAGGTTGAGAGAAAGGCAATTCAAGTGTGTTCAGGGAAGATAGTAGGTGAAGGAATAGTTTTGTGGGGTGGGATGAGACGATGGTAAAGGAGGAAAAAAGAGATGTGGAAGGTGGGTATTTTGTGTCACATCATAGAAATTTTTGAATTAATATCATTCGCAGGTGGCTGAGACTGGTGCACTAAGCGCAGCCGAGAGGAGCTACCCCACGTCCGAGGTCAGGGGCCGAAGGCGGGAGGAACCCAGGCCTGAAGGGCAGCGGCCAAGAGGAGTTACCCAACGTCCGAGATGAGGGGCAGCGGCCGAGAGTGCCAGACTGCGACAGCGCAGGAAAGGCTGAGAGGAGCTACCCCACGTCCGAGGTCGGGGGTGGGTGGGTGGCAGCCGAGAGGAGCTACCACCACACCCCCAAGCCCAAGGCCAGGGGCGGCGGCCGGGGGGAGGACCAACCCCACGTCCAAGGAGCTGTGGCTGCACGGGCACAGGAGGGCCTAGAGGAATTATCCCATGTTGAAGGTCAGGAAGGGCGACGTTGAGGAGATACCCCTCTTCCAAGGTAAGGAGCAGTGGCTGCGCTTTGCTGGAGCAGCGTGAAGAGATACCCCATGCCCAAGGTAAGAGAAACCCAAGTAAGACAGTAGGTGTTGCAAGAGGGCATCAGAGGGCAAACACACTGAAACCATACTCACAGGAAACTAGTCAATCTAATCACACTAGGACCACAGCCTTGTCTAACTCAGTGAAACTAAGCATGCCCATGGGGCAACCCAAGATGGGCGGGTTATGCTGGAGAGATCTGACAGAATGTGGTCCACTGGAGAAGGGAATGGCAAACCACTTCAGTATTCTTGCCTTGAGAACCCCATGAACAGTATGAAAAGGCAAAATGATAGGACACTGAAAGAGGAACTCCCAGGTCGGTAGGTGCCCAATATGCTACTGGAGATCAGTGGAGAAATAACTCCAGAAAGAATGAAGGGATGGAGCCAAAGCAAAAAGAATACCCAGCTGTGGATGTGACTGGTGATAGAAGCAAGGTCCAATGCTGTAAAGAGCAATATTGCATAGGAACCTGGAATGTCAGGTCCATGAATCAAGGCAAATTGGAAGTGGTCAAACAAGAGATGGCAAGAGTGAATGTCGACATTCTAGGAATCAGCGAACTGAAATGGACTGGAATGGGTGAATTTAACCCAGATGACCATTATATCTACTACTGCGGGCAGGAATCCCTCAGAAGAAATGGAGTAGCCATCATGGTCAACAAAAGAGTCCGAAATGCAGTACTTGGATGCAATCTCAAAAATGACAGAATGATCTCTGTTCATTTCCAAGACAAAACATTCAATATCACAGTAATCCAAGTCTATGCCCCAACCAGTAATGCTGAAGAAGCTGAAGTTGAACGGTTCTATAAAGACCTACAAGAACTTTTAGAACTAACACCCCAAAAAGAAGTCCTTTTCATTATAGGGTACTGGAATGCAAAAGTAGGAAGTCAAGAAACACCTGGCGTAACAGGCAAATTTGGCCTTGGAATACGGAATGAAGCAGGGCAAAGGCTAATAGAGTTTTGCCAAGAAAATGCACTGGTCATAACAAACACCCTCTTTCAACAACACAAGAGAAGACTCTGTACATGGTCAACACCAAAATCAGACTGATTATATTCTTTGCAGCCAAAGATGGAGAAGCTCTATACAGTCAGCAAAAATAAGACCAGGAGCTGACTGTGGCTCAGATCATGAACTCCTTATTGCCAAATTCAGAATTAAATTGAAGAAAGTAGGGAAAACCACTAGACCATTCAGGTATGACCTAAATCAAATCCCTTATGATTATACAGTGGAAGTGAGAAATAGATTTAAGGGCCTAGATCTGATAGATAGAGTGCCTGGTGAACTATGGAATGAGGTTCGTGACATTGTACAGGAGACAGGGATCAAGACCATCTCCATGGAAAAGAAATGCAAAAAAGCAAAATGGCTGTCTGGGGAGGCCTTACAAATAGCTATGAAAAGAAGAGAAGTGAAAAGCAAAGGAGAAAAGGAAAGATATAAGCATCTGAATGCAGAGTTCCAAAGAATAGCAAGCAGAGATAAGAAAGCCTTCTTTAGCGATCAGTGCAAAGAAATAGAGGAAAACAACAGAAGGGGAAAGACTAGAGATCTCGTCAAGAAAATTAGAGATACCAAGGGAACGTTTCATGCAAAGATGGGCTCAATAAAGGACAGAAATGGTATGGACCTAACAGAAGCAGAAGATATTAAGAAGAGATGGCAAGAATACACAGAAGAACTGTACAGAAAAAATCTTCACGACCGAGATAATCATGATGGTGTGATCACTCACCTAGAGCCAGACATCCTGGAATGTGAAGTCAAGTGGGCCTTGGAAAGCATCACTATGAACAAAGCTAGTGGAGGTGATGGAATTCCAGTTGAGCTGTTTCAAATCCTGAAAGATGATGCTGTGAAAGTGCTGCACTCAATATGCCAGCAAATTTGGAAAACTCAGCAGTGGCCACAGGACTGGAAAAGGTCAGTTTTCATTCCAATCCCAAAGAAAGGCAATGCCAAAGAATGCCCAAACTACCGCACAATTGCACTCATCTCACACGCTAGTAAAGTAATGCCAAAATTCTCCAAGCCAGGCTTCAGCAATATGTGAACCGTGAACTTCCTGATGTTCAAGCTGGTTTTAGAAAAGGTAGAGGAACCAGAGATCCAATTGCCAACATCCACTGGATCATCAAAAAAGCAAGAGAGTTCCAGAAAAACATCTATTTCTGCTTTATTGACTATGCCAAAGCCTTCGACTGTGTGGATCACAAGAAACTGTGGAAAATTCTGAAAGAGATGGGAATACCAGACCACCTGATCTGCCTCTTGAGAAATTTGTATGCAGGTCAGGAAGCAACAGTTAGAACTGGACATGGAACAACAGACTGGTTCCAAATAGGAAAAGGAGTACGTCAAGGCTGCATATTGTCATCCTGCTTATTTAACTTATATGCAGAGTACATCATGAGAAACGCTGGACTGGAAGAAACACAAGCTGGAATCAAGATTGCCGGGAGAAATATCAATAACCTCAGATATGCAGATGACACCACCCTTATGGCAGAAAGTGAAGAGGAACTAAAAAGCCTCTTGATGAAAGTGAAAGAGGAGAGTGAAAAAGTTGGCTTAAGCTCAACATTCAGAAAACAAAGATCATGGCATCCGATCCCATCACTTCATGGGAAATAGATGGGGAAACAGTGGAAACAGTGTCAGACTTTATTTTTCTGGACTCCAAAATCTCTGCAGATGGTGACTGCAGCCATGAAATTAAAGACGCTTACTCCTTGGAAGGAAAGTTATGACCAACCTAGATAGCATATTCAAAAGCAGAGACATTACTTTGCCAACAAAGGTTCGTCTAGTCAAGGCTATGGTTTTTCCAGTGGTCATGTATGGATGTGAGAGTTGGACTGTGAAGAAGGCAGAGCCCCGAAGAATTGATGCTTTTCAACTGTGGTGTTGGAGAAGACTCCTGAGAGTCCCTTGGACTGCAAGGAGATGCAACCAGTCCATTCTGAAGGAGATCAGCCCTGGGATTTCTTTGGAAGGAATGATGCTAAAGCTGAAACTCCAGTACTTTGGCCACCTCATGCGAAGAGTTGACTCATTGTGAAAGACTCTGATGCTGGGAGGGATTGGGAGCAGGAGGAGAAGGGGACAACAGAGGATGAGATGGCTGGATGGCATCACTGACTCGATGGACGTGAGTCTGAGTGAACTCCGGGAGTTGGTGATGGACAGGGAGGCCTGGCATTCTGCGATTCATTGGGTCACAAAAAGTAGGACATGACTGAGCAACTGAACTGAACTGAAGGTTCTTTTCCTCTCCTTATTCTTTTTTAGAAAAGGATTCAACATGTATTAAACACATATAACAATCTAAACAAAAATGAAAATTAAAGAAAAATACAAGCCCATTCAATGAGAATGACTTTTCCCCCTATTTTCCCCTTAAGTTTTTATCCATCAATTATTATAGTCCTGAAATAGTTTTTAGAACATATCTATAAGAGGGATGCAGCATGGAGAAGTCATTTGTTCCCATAATTACCACTCGGTCAAATAGCAATTTAGTGCTTAACTTTACCAAGTGCTTTTGTACATACTATTATTCAAATCATAATACTCTCTGAGATAGGTGAAATTATATTTTCTACCAAATGGAACTAAATCCCATGTTTTGTGTCCCCAGGCCCAATCTACTTGCAATATCCCCCAGTCATCACTTCAGTGCATTTGCTCTTGGTATTCTGGATCCTTTGAGTACAAAAGGGTTTACTTTATTGTATAGGGCTAGTGAGGACAGGCTGACCTAGAACCGGTATGTTAACCAAGATGAATCAGGTGTTAAGGAGGGTAGTGGGGCTAAGGCATGACCAACTTCCAAGTGTAAACCTTGTATTTTAAGAAGGGACTATAGAACATTCATGAGATACTTGAGTGCCAGCAGGCAGGCAGAGAGGCACCTCTGTGGTGGGTTTCAGGTTACAGAGCAGGACTATAATCTATATAGGGAGACTCTGCCAAGAATAAGGAAGAGTCTACACCCACAGCTTCCTGGCCACGTTAGGAAGACAGAAGTCAGAAATTATAATGAGGATTCCAAGAGAAAGCCACAGTCAGAGCACTATAAATGGCAATGCTTCTCAAACTTTCAGGTGCCCTTGAATCACCAAGCGGTCTTTTTAAAAATTCATTTTCTGAGTGGGCCTTGGGTTGGACTTGAGTTTCTGCATCTCCAAAAAGTCTTCAGGTGTTGTGGTTGCTGATGGTCCTCTCCTGAGTAGCAAAGTGCTGTGCTGCATTCAGTCACTTCAGTCTTGTCCAACTCTTTGCGACTCCATGGACTATAGCCCACCAGGGTCCTCCGTCCATGGGATTTTTCAGGCAAAAATACTGGAGTGGCTTGTGATGCCCTCTTCCAGGGATTATTACCGACCAGGAATTGAACCTGTGTCTCCTGTGTCTCCTCCATTGCAGGTGTATACTTTACCACTGAGTCCCTGGGGAAATCCTTGAGTAGCAATGCTCTATAGCAAAGGGTCACAACAGATTAGCTGCCAGAGGCCCTAGAGCTGCCTTAGGTGAGGATTCATCCTGAAGACACCAAGTCTGAACTAGCATATGAGCATCGCTCTACCTTTAGAATGTAGAGTGAGAGGGTGAAAGATCTAAGCTTGACCTACCTCTCCAGACACTGGTAGATGACAGTTGGCATGGAGAAGACTCTCAATTCAACTAGTAAGAATTCCTCCAAGACCCACAAGCCATACAGGGCCATTCTGAAGCAGTCAATTGATATATCGGTGCTTTAAAAATGAACTTTCAAGGCTTTGCAGAAGAATCAGAGTCAGTTCTTTTAGACCCTAGCCTAAGTAAGTGGGAAATAATAAGTACTAGATTTTTAGTGTTTTAAAACTGGCAGTAAATTTGGGAGCATGGATCAGCTTCTGTAGTTTGCCCAAAGGAGCTGAAAATAGGACTCATTGGCAGAGAATGTCATCTGCTGTGTTTGAGATTAAAACAAAAGCCAGATGGGCCCCAAAGACAGCAGAAGAGGTGGGGCAGATGGAAAATGCCCACCATGGGCTATATAAAACACAGGATGAGAAACTTGCTTGTATTTTACCCTTTTGAACCAAACAGATGTTAGGGAAGTACTTACCTTGAAATGAGGAGGGCAGTTGTCTAATGTCAAAGATAAAGCTGGACACTAGTTAAAGTGGTTGGGACAGATTTTAATCAGTAATATACTGTCACAATAGGGAAAAGAGTGCAGCATGAGCCAAATTCAATTTAGACTTATACTGAAGTGACTGGGCATTTAAAGGGAGAATGGACAAATGAGGAAGGAAGTGAACAAGGGCTCAGTAGAGTCAGGGAAGTGAGAAATTACAGAAAGTAGCAAGGGAGGGTTTCTTGTGAAACCCATCTGTGTTTGCTAAGTGACTCTTATCAAAGTTAGGCTCCAGGTCTCTCGCTGAGACTGGAAGACAGGCACCCTATCTTTAAGTGTTGGCTGGAAGGAATGAAATATTCTCTTGGCAGCCTTGAGTTTCTCAGACAGGTGTTTTCAGAGTCATCCTAGGGAAGCACTTAAGCTGTTAGAAATGATGTTAGTGTTTTGTTCGAGTGTTTATATGCTAACAGTAAGGCCTGGTCAAGCAGAAGCCCAAAGAAGAAAATATTTGTCACTAAGTAATGTGACATTGAAGGTGCTCAGAAGTTTCTAGATTGCTCCATCTTTAGGAAATTCTGGAATTTCTGAAAAGTGTGCCCATGAATTCAGCCTTTTGATATGATGCCATCAAAACACAAAGGCTATCATTTGAAAAATTATCAGCTATATTAATAATAACAAAGCAAATCCATAAATGATTAATTCAAGACAGGCTTAAAGAGTTTATCTAGACAGTCCCATCCTTACCATTCCCATTTCTGGTGCATTTCATAAATGTGGATAGAATAATTCAACAAAAGTGTCTTTCCCAAGACCCTGTTAGGGAAATAATCAGATATATATTTCAGGAAAGCAACAAAAGAAGTTGCTGAAGCAATGTGGGGAATTTAAATTCACAAATACTGGGCTATTCCTCTTCTAAATGGAGTTTGCAATGCTTCCCCGACTCTCCCCACACCCACATCCATACCCGACTTTCCGCAGCATCCACAGCCTCAGGTGTAGTGGGAGGCGGTAAGTCCCGATGCCATCTGTGCTGCTAGGATGCCCTGGTATTTCCACCCTCCACCCCCTCTGTCTCATCTCCACCCCTGTCTTTTTTTCTTTAGAAAAATCTGCACTAGAAGCAAAGAACTGTTTGATCTCATTCCTCTCCCCCTTACCACTCCCCACCAACACACATAAACACACATTTCTCCCTTGAGTCAGTTTGTCAAACCTTTTGTTATTTACCCGTTAGCGTCACAAATAAGTCTGGTCTTGCCAATATGAGCCACATTTCAGTATTATTTATATAGCAGCAATTGCTTCCTGCATCTGTGATTATAACCTAGGGGAAAGAACTAGAGCACTGGCTGGTCTTTCAAGTGTTTCCTTTTTGCTTAAGTCATTAATGTTCCAACATTCAGTGCAGGTTTTCTGCCATGCCTTTTAGCCACTAAACTAATGTTACATTAAAGTGATAAATGATGCTATAAAAAATGAGGAACCCCAGCTGAGGGATTAATGTGAGGTGCCCTTTGAAAAGGATTTAGATTGTGTATTTTGAATGTATTTGTTATGAGATTCTTTGAACATTTTAGTAATACACTAGCTTTAAATCCTTGCATTCTGATGTTGTCTGTTTAAACAATGTCAGATCAACTCTCGCTTCATAGACACCAAAGATAAATCTTCTCATTAAGTGAAGCCCTTTTGATCCTATCCAGATAGAAGCCCATGGTAGAAAAATGATTAAGGAGCTCCTCTGAACTCATTACCATTCATTCACTCAACTGCTTTTCTCTTCCTGATCTTTTCCTTTCTCTTTCCCTCAACAAGAGTCATCCTGTTTTTTCCCACCAAATGGGTGAAGCCTTGCTCTAACAGCCTCCCACGCAAAGGTGGTTTGCCAGAGGACAAAAATCTTCATCACAGAACCCTACTATTGAATTTCCCTCTTGAAACAGGGCTGTTTTATAAGATCATTAATTTGTTCCAGACCACTTTGTTGTTTAGTCACTAAGTTGCATCTGACTTTCGCAACCCCAGGGACTGTAGCCCTCCAGGCTCCTCTGTCCATGGGATTTCCCAGGCAAGAAGACTGGAGTGGGTAGCCATTTCCTTCTCCAGGGTATCTTCCTGACCCACGGATAGAACCCACATCTCCTGCATTGGCAGGCAGGTTCTTTACTACTGAGCCACGAAGGAAAGCCCTTCAGACTACTTAGGGGTTAGTTAAAGAAAAGCTCAAACATTTTCCCCATTTTATCATATATAGATTTATTGTATTTTACGTTTTACATTTGCGAGAAACTTTTAAACTCTTTTTTGATCCTTCCCTCAAGTACCAGCTCTTAAAGTCATTGCATCATAAGATATATGTGCTAATATTTGCTATGAAGATAATTATGTTTCCATTAAGTAGAATACTGACATTAAATTATTTCTTAATGTCACCTTGAATGAGTAGATCTTTTTTCTCTCATGCCTTTTTAATCTTATGTCACTATTCTCTTGTTTTACTAACATTCAAAAGCACTTGTGATAAAGAATGACGTAGGTATAAGAGGTGTCATAGCAACCAGCACAAGCTGTAATTATTCTGCAGTGCTATCAATTTGGTTTTGTAAGGAGTTATGTTCTTTAAAAGTATACTTCCTTTTTAAGTTAAGGCAATTAGAAGCCTGTGCAGATTGGCTATTTCAAGGAACCTTCAAAAGCACATCTGAGCCTAGTTACTCAGTTTCTTATTTACAACACAGAAGATGTAGACTGATGGAAATAAAAGTAGTGAATTCAGGAAATCATATTGCTAATTTAAGCCAAAAATACTGTGGGGGATCCTTATGTGTCTCCTATTTTATCATTAAATTCCTAATTGTAGAACACAAAGTCTTTCCAAACTCATCAAGTCTTTTCCTTTTCCTCTAGTTTCTTTTCTTTCCTTTTGGATTAGAAATGATTTGCAACCTGATAGTTAAGATATCTTTGGGCACATTCAGAGACAGAGTAAACTGCTTGAGTTCTTAAAAATTAAATCCCCAAAGTAATGCAAAATGATAATTCAAAAATCACTTTCTGTCAGTTCAGTTCAGTACAGTTCAGTTACTCAGTCGTGTCCGACTCTTTGCAATCCCATGAACCACAGTGAGCCAGAGGTCCCTGTCAATCAACAACTCCCAGAGTTCACCCAAACTCATGTCTGTTGAGTGGGCAATGCCATCCATCCATCTCATCCTCTGTCGCCCCCTTTACCTCCTGTGCTCAATCTTTCCCAGCATCAGGGTCTTTTCCAAGGAGTCAGCTCTTTGCATTGGGTGGCTAAAGTACTGGAGTCTCAGTTTCAACATCAGCCCTTCCAATGAGCACCCAGGACTGATCTCCTTTAGGATGGACTGGTTGGATCATGTTGCAGTCCAAGGGACTCTCAAGAGTCCTCTCCAACACCACAGTTCAAAAGTATCAATTCCTCTGCTCTCAGCTTTCTTTATAGTCCAACATTCACATCCATACATGACCACTGGAAAAACCATAGCTTTGACTAGACAGACCTATGTTGACAAAGTAATGTCTCTGCTTTTTAATATGCTGTCTAGATTGGTCATAACTTTCCTTCCAAGGAGTAAGCATCTTTTAGTTTTATGGCTGCAATCACCAACTGCAGTGATTTTGGAGCCCAAAAAAATAAAGTCTGACACTGTTTCCACTGTTTCCCCATCTATTTGCCATGAAGTGATGGGACCAGATGCCATGATCTTCGTTTTCTGAATGTTGAGCTTAAGCCAAATTTTTCACTCTCCTCTTTCACTTTCATCAAGAGGCTTTTTAGTTCTTCTTCACTTTCTGCCGTAAGGGTGGTGTCATCTGCATATCTGAGGTTATTGATATTTCTCCCGGCAATCTTGATTCCAGCTTGTGCTTCTTCCAGCCCAGCATTTCTCATGATGTACTCTCCATATAAGTTAAATAAGCAGAGTGACAATATACAGCCTTGACGTACTCCTTTCTCCTTTTCCTATTTGGAGCCAGTCTGTTATTCCATGTCCAGTTCTAACTGTTGCTTTCTGACCTGCATATAGGTTTCTCAAGAGGCAGGTCAGGTGGTCTGGTATTCCCTTCTATTTCAGAATTTTCCACAGTTTATTGTGATCCACACAGTCAAAGGCTTTGGCATAGTCAATAAAGGAGAAATAAATGTTTTTCTTGAACTCTTTGCTTTTATGATGATCCAACACATGTTGGCAATTTGATCTCTGGTTCCTCTGCCTTTTTTAAAACAAGCTTGAATATCAGGAAGTTCATGGTTCACATATTGCTGAAGCCTGGCTTGGAGAATTTTGAGCATTACTTTACTAGTGTGTGAGATGAGTGCAATTGTGCAGTAATTTGAGCATTCTTTAGCATTGCCTTTCTTTGGGATTGGAATGAAAACTGACCTTTTCCAGTCCTGTGGCCACTGCTGAGTTTTCCAAATTTGCTGGCATATTGAGTGCAGCACTTTCACAGCATTATCTTTTAGGATTTGAAAGAGCTCAACTGGAATTCCATCACCTCCACTAGCTTTGTTCGTAGTGATGCTTTCTAAGGCCCACTTGACTTCACATTCCAGGATGTCTGGCTGTAGGTGAGTGATCACACCATTGTGATATCAGGGTCACAAAGATCTTTTTTGTACAGTTCTTCTGTGTATTCTTGCCATCTGTTCTTAATATATTCTACTTCTACTAGGTCCGTACCATTTCTGTTCTTTATTGAACCCATCTTTGCATGAAATATTCCCTTGGAATCTCTGATTTTCTTGAAGAGATCTCTAGTCTTTCCCATTCTGTTGTCTTCCTCTATTTCTTTGCACTGATTGCTGAGGAAGACTTTCTTATCTCTCCTTGCTATTCTTTGGCACTCTACATTCAAATGGGTATATCTTTCCTTTTCTCCTTTGCTTTTTGCTTCTCTTCTTTTCATAACTATTTGTAAGGCCTCCTCAGATAGCCATTTTGCCTTTTTGCTTTTTTTTTTTCTTGGGGATGGTCTTGATCCCTGTCTTCTGTACAATGTCATGAACCTCTGTCCATAGTTCATCAGGCACTCTATCTATCAGATCTAATCCCTTAAATCTATTTCTCACTTCCACTGTATTATCATAAGGGATTTTGATTTAGGTCATACCTGAATGGTCTAGTGATTTTCCCTACTTTCTTGAATTTCAGTCTTCTCCCAGTCTTGTTTTTGCTGACTGTATAGAGCTTCTCCATATTTGGCTGCAAAGAATATAATCAATCTGATTTCGATGTTGGCCGTCTGGTGATGTCCATGTGTAAAGTCTTCTCTTGTGTTGTTGGAAGAGGGTGTTTGTTATTACCAGTGCGTTCTCTTGGCAAAACTCTATTAGCCTTTGCCCTGCTGCATTCTGTACTCCAAGGCCAAATTTACCTGTTACTCCAGGTGTTTCTTGACTTCTACTTTTGCATTCCAGTCCGTATAATGAAAAGACATCTTTTTCGGTCAATGACTCATCATAAAATCAGTTTCTTGTATTAATGACCTGAATTTTAAAATCCATTTAATAAGTA
Source organism: Bos javanicus (assembly GCF_032452875.1). NCBI lineage: Eukaryota > Metazoa > Chordata > Mammalia > Artiodactyla > Bovidae > Bos > Bos javanicus. Next base: position 77,036,882 of record NC_083868.1, read on the forward strand.
ATCCCAAGGTGGATGAAGCACAAGCTGGAATGATATTTCATCCTGGAATGAAGATTGCCAGGAGAAATATCAATAACCTCAGATATGCAAATGACACTACCCTTTTGGGAGAAAGTGAAGAAGAACTAAAAGGCCTTTTGATGAAATTAAAGAGGAGAACAAAAAAGCTGGCTTAAAACTCAACATTCAGAAAACTAAGATCATGGCATCCAGTCCCATCACTTCGTGGCAAATAGATGGGGAAACTATGGAAACAGTGACAGACTTTAATAATCACTGCAGATGGTGACTGCACCCATGAAATTAAAAGACGCTTACTCCTTGGAAGGAAAGTTATGACCAACCTAGATAGCATATTCAAAAGCAGAGACATTACTTTGCCAACAAAGGTCCATCTAGTCAAGGCTATGGTTTTTCCTGTGGTCATGTATGGATGCGAGAGTTGGACTGTGAAGAAGGCTGAGCACCAAAGAATTGATGCTTTTGAACTGTGGTGTTGGAGAAGACTCTTGAGAGTCCCTTGGACTGCAAGGAGATCCAACCAGTCCATTCTGAAGGAGATCAGCCCTGGGATTTCTTTGGAAGGAATGATGCTAAAGCTGAAACTCCAGTGCTTTGGTCACCTCATGCGAAGAGTTGACTCATTGGGAAAGACTCTGATGCTGGGAGGGATTGGGGGCAAGAGGAGAAGGGGATGACAGAGGATGAGATGGCTGGATGGCTCGATGGACTTGAATCTGAGTGAACTCCGGGAGTTGGTGATGGACAGGGAGGCCTGGCGTGCTGCGATTCATGGGGTCGCAAAGAGTCGGACACGACTGAGCGACTGATCTGATCTGATCTGATCCTAAATATACATAGCCAATATACTTGTCTTTCCTAAAAAGCACATTAGAATTTCACATCTCTTTGCATTTGTGTGTATATTTCTTTTGATCTGAAATGACCATCTTTCTCCATCTGTGTCCACTGAAGTCATATAATTCTTTCAAGATCTGTTCTCAAATTAACTTCTTGAAGATTTCCCAAACTCTAAATAGAAATAAATTCTCCTTGACCTATTCTGCCAACACCTTCCTTTAAAATGTATAGGCAAAAATTTTTTTGCCTATAAATTTTGTATTTTTTCCTGTAACTAATCTTATTTGGATAACTGTAAACTACTGGAGGAAAAGAACCCTGTTGAATTGATTGATGGCTTCTCTGCAGAGTTAAGAACAGTACCTGTAAACATTAAGTATCAAATGCATCAGTGTCTTTGTATTTTATTTAATAATGTGGCTACTGGAAAATTATAAAGCTCACCTCATTATATTAGGCTTTGGTTTTGACTTAGGACAGTATTGCATTCCCTTTCTTCCCAATCCAGAGATCGAATCTGTGTCGCCTGTGTCTCCTGCATTTCAGGCTCATTCTTTACCACTGAGCCACTGGGGAAGCCCTCTATCAGTTTACAAAATGTTAAAATATTTAAATATTGTTATGAGAAAAGAAAGTGTAACAAAAGCATTAACTATAATCAATATGTGCTCCTTTTAAGAAAGTGGAGATTCCAAAAGGTATTATGTATCTTTTATAGTTTTTCAGATGATTAAAGTAACAGCATTATAAACATCATGTCTTTTTATTTTATCTACTCTGGACCTTAATTCTTACTTTGAAAAAAATAAAGTGGTTGGTTTGAGTGGTCTGGATGGTCTGTAAAATACATTCTAGTTCTGACATCTGGTAATCTAAGGAGCTTCATGTGTCATGACAAATACCACTCATATTCCCTGTCATTCCTTTTTCTTTTTATTTCCTCATCCATTAAATTGTGGGGATTTTTACACTATTTATACTTCTTCATCACAAAAGATATAATTTATGCCTCCAAATTCACTGTATTTGCATTATCAGACTCTACTTGCCCTCCACCTTCCTTGAGTTTTAACAGGACTTTCACATAGACCCTCTTCTCTCTCATTTCAAGCTACATTGAAAGGAATGTTTCACATTTCGGATCTTTTTTAGTTTAGTTTCCTTCAAACTAGCTTAATGAAGATGATTAGAATATTTTGTGTGGGTACAAAGTCTAATTGTCACGACAAAATGCACAGGGGCTTCCAGGAATTTTGTTGGAACACATGCATTGGGAATTCTCTCTCCTCCTGCCCCTCGTCAGGAAGCCCCAGCTGGTGAGTCATGGCTGTGTTGGCAGAACCCTTGAAAGATCTTGGAAAATAAAATTCTTCAGAAGGGCAGATTATTCTTCTTGGTGGAAAATGCCAGGTTGTAAAAACAGAGGCTGAATGACTGAATTTAAGCTGCAATTATCTCAGAATGATAATTAACTATCTTCAAGTTTTAAAAGATTTAAATGCCTTCTACTTTGCTGTATCTGTTTTAGTATGAGTATGTTTGAATTTTTTGAGTCCAGAGAATGATTTAAAACTGTTTTTCCTTTTTCTTTCTAGAATTTTTGTCCTCCTTTCCCACTTGGCCTCATAATCAATGATGGGAATTGCTTTTGTGTATTTTGTTGTTGTTGTTCAGTTGCTCAGTCATGTCCAGCCCTGCGACTCCATGGGCTGCAGCACACCAGGCTTTCCCGTCCTTTATTGTCTCCCAGAGTTTCCTCAAACTCATGTCCACTGAGTCAATGATGCAATCCAACCATCTCATCCTCTACAGCCCCCTTCTCCTCCTGCCCTCAAACTTTCCCAGTATCAGGGTTTTTTCCAATGAGTTGGCTCTTTGAATCAGGTGGCCAAAGTATTGGAGCTTCAACTTCAGCATCAGTCCTTCCAATGAATATTCAGGACAGATTTCATTTAGATTTGACTGGTTTGATCTCTTTGCAGTCCAAGGGACTCTCAAGAATCTTTTCCAGCACCACAGTTCAAAAGCATCAATTCTTCCGCGCTCAGCTGTCTTTATGGTCCAACTCTCACACCCATATGTGACTACTGAAAAAAAACATAGCTTTGACTAGACGGACCTTTGTTGGCAAAGTGATGTCTCTGGTTTTTAGTAGGCTGTCTAGGTTTATTATAGCTTTTCTTCCAAGAAGCAAGCATCTTTTAATTTCATTCATGGCTGTAGTCATCATCTGTAGTGATTTTGGAGACCAAAAAAATAAAGTTTGTCACTGTTTCCATTGTTTTCCCATCTTTTGCCATGAAGTAATGGGACCAGATGCAATGATTTTTGGTTTTTGAATGTTGAGTTTTAAGCCAGCTTTTTCCTCTTTTCTTTCACTTTTATGAAGAGGCTCTTTAGTTCTCCTTCACTTTATGCCTTAAGGGTGGTATCATCTGCATATCTGAGATTATTGATATTTCTCCCGGCAATCTTGATTCCAGCTTGTGCTTCATCCAGTCTGGCATTTCACATGATGTACTTTGCATATAACTTAAATAAGCAGGGTGACAATATACAGCCTTGGCCTACTCCTTTCTCAGTGTGGAACCAGTCCATTGCTCCATGTCCAGTTCTAACTGTTGCTTCTTGACTTGCATTCAGGTTTCTCAGGAGGCAGGTATGGTGGTCTGGTATTTCCATTTCTTTAAGAATTGTCCACAGGTTTTTGTGATCCACACAGTAAAAGGCTCCAAGGTAAAAGGCTCTAGGGTAGCCAAGAAGCAGAAGTAGATGTTTTTCTGGAATTCTGTTGCTTTATTCTATGATCCAACATATGCTGGCAATTTGATCTCTGGTTTCTCTGCCTTTTCTAAATCCAGGTTTTATATCTGGAGTTTCTTGGTTCATGAACTGTTGAAGCCTAACTTACTAGTTTTTTTAATTTTTCTTCCCAATTTAAATGACCATGAGTGAGTATATCATTAGACTTTAATACCAACATAATTCTTTAACATACTATATCAGGTAGGATATCCAAAAACTCCGAAATAAGAGGTTTGAAATTAGTTGTCCAAGGCCACACAATTAGTAAATACAAAATCAGGATTCAAACCCAAACAGTGTGGCTCCAGCATCCATGCTCTTAATTATTGCATTATATTGTCTCTCTTTGAGAGACATGGATGATTGCTGAAGGATAAATTCCTAGAATTATAACTGAGAGTAAAATGGTATATGAAGTTTTATATTTCTGTGCTGTGCTGTGCTTAGTCGTTCAGTCATGTCTGACTCTTTACAACCCCATGGGGGTATAGCCTGCCAGGCTCCTCTTGTCCATGAGGATTCTTCAGGCAAGACTACTGGAGTGGGTTGTCATGCCCTCTTCCTTCCTGACCCAGGAATCAAACCCAGGTCTCCCCCATTGTGGGCAGATTCTTTTCCATCTGAGCCACCAGGGAAGCCAAAGAGTACTGGAGTGGGTAGCCTAACACTTCTCCAGGGGAACTGCTGACCCAGGAACAGAACCAGGGTCTCCTGCATTGCAGGCAGATTCTCAACCACTGAGCTACAAGAGAAGCCCTTTATGTTGGTGAAAGTGAAAGTGAAGTCACTCAATCTTGTCCGACTCTTTGTGACCCCATGGTCTGTAGTTCACCAGGCTCCTCCGTCCATGGGATTTTCCAAGCAAGAATACTGGAGTGGGTTGCCATTTCCTTCTCCAGGGGATCTTCCCGACCCAGGGATTGAACCCGGATCTCCCACATTGTAGGCAGACGCTTTACAGTCTGAGCCACCAGGGAAGGTTTTATGTTGGTAGATATTGCCAAATACTTATCCATAAAGTTATATTAATATCTTCTAACCAAGATTACATCAGATTATCTATTTCCCCATATTCTTGCCCATGTGGTGTATTATCGATTTTTAAAGGAAATAATTGCCATTCTGATGGGTGAAAAAATATATTTCAACATATTTGCATTACTCTCATTCTGATGGTAGTTAAGCATGTTTTCAAGTGGTCAAGAGCTTTATTTTGTGATAGTTAATTTTAGGTGTCAACTTGACTAGGCTAAGGGGTGCCCAGGTAGTTGATAGAACATTAGATACTGTTTAGTAATCATTAGGTTCAGGTGGCCTGCTCTATTAGTTCCCAGACAATAATGAAAACCTTCCCTGACCTATTCCATGTGCCCATGAAAATAGTTACCCATTCATGAATTTTGACTTAGGAATGCACATTCCACTTCTAAGCCCCTACCCCAGACCCTAGGTTAACTTTAAAATTGCCCAAATGACCCCTTTTGGTGAACAGTGTGGTTGCAACCACAAATGCTTACAGATCATTTTCTGCCCAATCCTGCCCTTATTAATCTCCCCAATAATAAACTGATCCATTGATTTTATGGAGCTGTCTGTCTCATTTTTTGGTCTCAAGATGTCTCCTCTGTTTGGTGGGTAATTTTCATTCCCTCCATCCTCCAACAAAAACCAAACTCCAATCAGAAGCTTCAGAGAGATTAGAGAAAATATTTCATGAATAAAACAAAAATAGAATGCAAAGGAAAAAGCAAAAGTGAGTACAAGGAGAAGATCTTGGAATTTAGAATAATTACTCAGATAAACAATTCAAGAGAAATGCGGAAAGATACATTCAAGGGAAGCTCTCACTTTTATACAAAACTAGTAAAATTCTCTATTTTGGTAGAAAACAATTTTGTTAGTGTTACACCTTTATATCTTTCTTGTTTTTCCTACTTCTAGTTTCCCTGGCTAAAATAGTCAACACAACTGTCTAGCACTGTGATAGACCCAATAGGCTGCGGTTTATTTTGATTTACCATATGAAATCCTTAGTTCTTCTAGGTTGAATAAAAATCCTCAAAACACTTTGTAGTGTGTTGGTAGAGGGTATCAGTTATTTGTTTGTTACTCACTGTGATAGTTAATGTTATATGTCATCCTAATGGAGCCACATGGTATCCAGACATTTGATTAAACATTATTCTGGGTGTCTCTCTGAGGAAGCTTCTGGATGAAATTAACTTTTAAATCCAGAGACTGAGTAAAGCAAATTGCCCTCGTTAATGAGAGTGGCCCTCATCCAATCAATTGAAGACCTAAACAGAACAATATTTTTAATAAGAATGAATTCCTGTACCTGCTGCTAAGCTGGGACATCAATTTTTTGGTTATTTTTCTGCCTTCAGACTCAAAATGACAAATCTGCTCTTTCCAATATCTATAAAATTGGGAGGTTCAATAGACAAACTCTATAATCATTCCCTGATTTACAATGTTATAACTTTTAAAAACAATTAATTAATTTTTTTCTTATTAAACTTGTTATCAAAGTGATAGAATAAACCCATTTACTCATCTCCCATCACAAGATGTCTCCTTTATTTTTTTTTCAAATTCTTTTCTTTCTTCAAACCGTTACTCACTGTCCTTGTTTAACTAAAGCTTCTCCTCTAAGAAGAATTAACTTCAGCTTATTTTTGCTCACCACTGCAAGTTTTCCCTCATATATTTGTTGAAGTACATAGTGTATTGTAAATTATCGATTTGTATATCTCTTTCACTATTAAGTTCAGAATTCCTACATGATAAAGACTACCTACTTAGACTCTTTCACACAAACTTTGAAGAGAGCATCCAAGACATAATAAACACTAAAGATTGCCACTGAATAAAAAATTCAGTTGATCGAGTGTCCGCTTACAATGTTCACTTCCCATGTAGCAGACATGAAAACTACATGTTATATGGAGTCCAAGTAGGTAACACACCCCACCCACCATGCTTATCATGTAACTGAAAGCAGAGAAGATAAAAAGTCAAATGGATATACTGCAAATTAAAACTGAGTTTCTTATTGTCAACCTCAGTAATGCTGATAGTTTGGGCCAAATAATTGCCTATTGGGGGGAACTGTTCTGTGTACTGCTGGATATTTCACATCATTATTGGCCTCTACCCACCATAAGACTCTCTGAGTTATGACAATCAAAAATGTCTCTGGACACTGTCAAATGTTGGACACGACTGAATGACTGAACAAGTACACAGTTATATTTACTGCCCAACATCAGTGTAAAGATTAAATGAGAAAACACATCTAATAAGCTTATGTGTGTGTGTTAGTCACTCAGGTGTGTCTGACTCTCTGTGACCCCATGGACTGTAACCCACCAGGCTCCTCTGTCCATGGAATTCTCTAGGCTAGAATACTGAAGCGTGTAGCCATTTCCTTCCTTAGGGGATCTTCCCAACCCAGGGATCAAACCCAGCTCTCCTGCATTGCAGGCAGACTCTTATAGCCTGAGCCACCAGAGAAGCCCAATACGCTTATAATACTATCTATTATTACTGTATGCATTCAACCTTTATTTAATATACAATTTTAGGCTTCCCATATCATGCTTTCTTCTTTGCTCTTTTCCCTGTCCTTCCATTGGATTTCTCTTCCATCACTAAGTTCTGTCCAGCTCTTTGTGACCCCATGGACTGCAGCACGCCAGGTTTCCCTGTCCTTCACCATCTCCCAGAGCTTGGTCAAACTCATGTCCATTGAGTTGGTGAAGCCATCCAACCATCTCATCCTCTGTCACCCGCCTTGTCCTTTTGCCCTCAATCTTTCCCAACATCAGGATCTTTTCCAATGAGTTCCAATCAGGTGGCCAAAGTACTGGAGCTTCTTAGTGTAATATTTATTTCCTTTTTTGGTCATTACTAGTTTCCAGATTTTACATTTTCATTTGTATTCTTTCTGTGGTTACTCTTAACTTCTATATATGACTTAAAGTTTAATTAATAGCTTTACTTTCTATACGAACAACACAAAGATTATAAAACTATATTAACTCACATACTTCTCAGTATTTTGCTCACTGTTGATTCTTGTATCCACATTTTTCCAGGATTTAAAATCCTTTTTCCTGAAGGATGAGTCTGTCAGGGGCTCTCAGTCTTTTAGTTCAGTTCAGTCACTCAGTCGTGTCCAACTCTTTGCAACCCCATGGACCACAGCATGCCAGGCTTCCCTGTCCATCACCAACTCCTGGAGTCTTTATTTATTTGAAATTCATTTCATATGATTCTTATTTTTGATAAATTAACTAGATAGAGAATTGGAGATTGACCATCATTTTTGTTCTACATTGTGAAGATATTATTTCATAATTTTGACTCCTGTAGTTTTTGCTGAGCTATCTATAGTCATTCTAATTATAACTCTTTTGTGTATAATCTATCTTTTCTATTTAGTTGGGTTTTACATATTCTCTTTGATTTCATATTTTTAAATTTCATTAAAATATGTCTAACTGTAGAATTATTTATTCTTTATAGAATTTATGCTTCTTGAAAATGAAGAATTTTAATTCTGAAAATTCTCAACCATGTTGTCTTCAAATATAGAGGTACCCCTTTTATGGATTTTCTTATTCTGGAACTCCTATCAAACATAATTGGACATTCTTATTCTTTCTCCTTATTGCTGAACCTATCTTCCATATTTTTATCTCATTATCTTTGTGTTGCATTACAGATGATATTCTCCAGTTTATCTTCCAACTCTCTAATTAGCTTTTCAGTTCTTATAACTACTTATAAACTACTTTTATGGGATTCCCAGGAGGCTCAGTGATAAAGAACCTGGCTGCCAATGAAGGAGTAATAGGAGACAATCATTCCATCCCTGGGTCAGGAAGACCCCCTGGAGGGAAAAATGACAACTCATGCCAGTATTCTTGTCAGGAAAATACCATTGACAGAGAAGCCTGGAGACTACAGTCCGTGGGATTACAAAGAATCAGACACAGCTGGTCATGAACAAAAATATTTTTATTGTGATATCATTTAAAGAGGTCTTCTGTGAGATTTTCTTTTGACCTAGATTGTGGAATGTAACTTTAGACTGGTTTCCTTTCTCCTTTGTTAGGAACAGTTAGGAACAACAGACTGGTTCCAAATAGGAAAAGGAGTATGTCAAATATGTACATTGTCATCCTGCTTATTTAACTTATATGCAGAGTACATCATGAGAAACACTGGGCTGGATGAAGCACAAGCTGCAATCAAGATTGCTGGGAGAAATATCAATAACCTCAGATATGCAGATGACACCACCCTTATGGCAGAAAATGAAGAGGAACTAAAAAGTCTCTTGATGAAAGTGAAAGAGGAGAGTGAAAAATTTGGCTTAAAGCTCAACATTCAGAAAACTAAGATCATGGCATCTGGCCCCATCCCTTCATGGCAAATAGATGGGGAAACAGTGGCAGACTTTTTTGGGGCTCCAAAATCATTGCAGATGGTGATTGCAGCCATGAAATTAAAAGACGCTTACTCCTTGGAAGGAAAGTTATGACCAACCTAGACAGCATATTAAAAAGCAGAGACATTACTTTGCCAACAAAGGTCTGTCTGGTCAAGGCTATGGTTTTTCCAGTGGTCATGTATGGATGTGAGAGTTGGACTGTGAAGAAAGCTGAGCACTGAATAATTGATGCTTTTGAACTGTGGTGTTGGAGAAGACTCCTGAGAGTCCCTTGGACTGCAAGGAGATCCAACCAGTCCATCCTAAAGGAAATCAGTTCTGAATGTTCATTGGAAGGACTGATGTTGAAGCTGAAACTCCAATACTTTGGCCACCTGATGCAAAGAACTGACTCATTTGAAAAGACCCTGATGCTGGGAAAGGTTGAAGGCAGGATAAGAAGGGGACGACAGAGGATGAAATGATTGGATGGCATCACTGACTCAATGGACATGAGTTTGAGTAAAGTCCAGAAGTTGGTGATGTACAAGGATGCCTGGCGTGTTGTAGTTCATGGGGTCGCAAAGAGTCAGACATAACTGAGCGACTGGGCTGAACTGAGGAACACACTGGTGTGAGACCAATGTTTATCTTAATTATTGACATATAGGTTCCTACCTCTTGAAGTTTTTAGATTCCAAAATTCAAAAACTTGGGTCCAAGTTTACAAATTACCCCGTTTTTCAACCCAGAATCTAGGCAGAGATAAGATTCATTGTTGTCTATCTGCTTCCAATGTCAGCAAATATATTTTATTTCGGTAAAACCCTTTTATGGAGGTTTCAATTCTCTGAAAGCCCCAGGTACAGGCATCAGTCCCTTTGCAGCTTCTTACTGAAGTGAGGTTATTAAAATACAAGCATTAGGCATACTAAGTCTGAAACTCAATGCTTCTATCTGTCATGCCCAATGGTTTCCAGAGATCTAGCCAATTAACTTTTCAGTCTTAATTTCTATCACCTGGGGATTCATTACAGTGTGCACATGGGATCTTCACTGATTCGTGTATAATCTGTTAGCTGCAGCATGCAGGATAGTTGCGGCATGTGGGATCTGGTTCCCTGACCAGAGACTGAACCCTGGCCTCCTGCACTGGGAATGAAAGTCTTAGTCACTGGCCCACCAGGGGAATGGCCAATTTTACACCATTTCAGCCTACCAATTTATCAGAATCTGATGGGCTAGCACTTTGCTCATTATCAACACTTTATATTGGAAGCTTACCATCCACAGGACATCTTAGGAGAGCAAGACAACACTTTACAAAGAGCTTTTAATTCAAGCCTCTGTTACAGTAATGGCAATGCTACTGCTGCTGCTAAGTCACTTCAGTCGTGTCCGACTCTGTGCAACCCCATAGACGGCAGCCCACCAGGCTCCCCCGTACCTGGGACTCTCCAGGCAAGAACACTGGAGTGGGTTGCCATTTCCTTCTCCAGTGCATGAAAGTGAAAAGTGAAAGGGAAGTCACTCAGTTGTGTCCAACTCTTAGCAACCCCATGGACTGCAGCCTACCAGGCTCCTCCATCCATGGGATTTTCCAGGCAAGAGTACTGGAGTGGGGTGCCGTTGCCTTCTCCGACAGTAATGGCAGTAGGATTTCTCCATTTGCAAGTGGTAGAAAGCCAGAGGACAGTTAATCAAAAAATTGCTTAGTAAAACTTAGAACCACCCAGAAAAATTCTTCTGGTATCACTTCAAGTGTCTTATATATCACACAATTTCAAAGAGCACAAATGATTATCCAAGTCATAATAATATAAACATGCACTGTGGTTCCAGGGATCTTACTAAGAAAAATGAGTAAAAAATAAAGATGGTGGAATTACATTACATGTGAGAATTTTGGATAAGTTCTTTGAAAATCTGAAATAATAAATTATTCACAGTCACTGAAATTCAGAGGCTCTCAACAATACTTTTTGGAAATTATCATGCTCCATTCATATGTGCCACCCAAATGTGAAGATTCAAACACAGTATGCATGAATTAGATGATAGAATAACTTAAGGCAGAATGTATTTCAATATTTATTGCTTAGTGATTTTGCCAAGGAAATTGACTTGATAATGTTTTATGAAAAGTGTTAGCTATTATGATGTAATTTCAAAGTCCAGTTTTAAATGCTATCAGTATTTCAAAAAAAATATTATAACTTTTATATTTTAAAAGTCACTGTTTCCATTCTGACTTCTTTTTTTTGCCAGGATGAAGTAAAATTTATGGCTTGAAATCCCAAGTAAATTATTTTTGTCATAGCTTTTTACCTATATGCCAGTTATAAGTAATATCTGGACACAAATTCTAATGAACAAATGGGTATGTAGTGAGGAGGTAGAAATAAAAGTAACTGCATGAAGGGGCAAATTTAATTTAAAAATTACTCCTCATTCATTTATTGAACAGGAAAAAGCTTATTAAAGTGAAAATTATAGTCACAGTATTTTATTCTGTAGCTATTCTTCTAAGTGATGAGGACCGTAAAGAGATTCCAGACAGCCTCTCTTACTGTGGCACATCATATTCTTAATTGCTTTCTCTAGAAAATGAAACTGATCTCTAAGTTAATAAACAGATAGGATAATTTCTAATTTGGATCCCCAATTCCAAGCCTGCCTGAAAACTAGGCAAAGAAAAATATGCTTAGAATCAGCAGATGATTATTTCAGGCTCAACTAACAAGGGTGACAGCAATGTAGATTAAGTCACAGATGAAAACCCAATCTCTACACACTTTTTAGGTTTCTCTTTCACTTTGACAGGGTGGGTGCCTTAATGCTAAAATGCTTTATACTAACCAAAAATAATAAACAAAATTATCTGTAAAATAACTGTGTCAAAATTTTAATATAATGACTCCTATTTTCCATAGAAATATGGAGTTTTTAAAGAAATTCTATACCAAGGTCTGGTAATATATTGCTAAGTAAATTGAAACTCTAAGAAGCAAAGCACCTTTTTCAAGCAGGAACAACCAATTAATTTCAAATAGAAAAAAAAAACAAAAAAACAGATAGTCCTTTCTCTATAGCATGAGCTTCCTTATACACTGAAGGTGTAGGATAAATAACTGAACCTGGCTTCTTTTGTAACAACCTTTTTTTCTCCCCTATGTTTTAAGTATAATTCTTTTGGAATTTAGGACAAAAAAAGGAAGAGAACACTTAACAACAACAACAAAAAAAGAAAAAACAGTGTGAGTTCTAGTTTTTGTTTGGTTGTGTGAGTCCCTAGTAACCTAACCCTCCTGCTGACAACAGCTACAAATTTTACAAGATACAAAAAAGACAACTACATTTTGTTTACTAAGGGAGTAAATAAATGTGAATAGCTATGAAGAGGAGTCACAATATGGAAGAGGAATAAAATGAGAGTGAATTTTCAGGATTCTTTTTCATTCGGCAGTATTGAAAGTCAACCTCAGCGGCAGAGTGATGCACTGATGCAGTGATGCAGTCATGTTCCAACAACTCAACTTTTTTCTGGCCATGGGGAGCAATAACAGGAGCAGAAATGGGCTGGGTGTTGGGACGGGATAGAAGAAAACTAAGGAAAGAAGCTTTAATTCTGGGAATGAATTTTACACGAGTCTCAGCCTAACTGCATGGACAGGACTAAGTGAAACAATGAAGTTTTAAAAAACTAAACTGAGACTTGAGCCACCATCCTCAGAAGGTGAGCTAGAACTTGCAATCAAAATGTAACTGAATTGATTGACCACAGAAAGAAGAGTAAAAATGTTTTCCAGAGAATTATAGCAGAATAATACACAAACAAAAACAATACTCACAATTTGCTTGACATGATCCAAAATTAACTGGTATAAAAGGAATTAGGAAAGATAATTCATTCTAAGAATAAAGACAATCAAAAGATGCCAAACCAAGATGATGCAGATGTTTATATGATCAGTTAGGACTTTAAAGCAGCTATTACACTGTGCTTCCCCAGCTTTGCAGGATGTTCCCCAAGAGGCCCAGCCCATTTTTGACTCACTCATCAGAACTTTGAGAAGACTGTCATGGCTGTAGTCTGGGGATGGCTAACAGCAGAAAAGGAGAGTAAGAACTCATAGTAAATGGCCTGAAGATCTGAACAATTGACTACAGGTTCTATCGACTGCCTCAGGGGCTCCACCAAGAGCCTAGACCACAGATATTGAGGAACACCCCATCTACAAACCCATGTAGCTAGCTGCCAACGCTATGCTTTTGGCTTCTCCCTTTTGGCTGGTACCCCACATACCCCCATAGACAGAACACATGAGCCCTCACAAATGGCACACAGATATTTTATATGCTTTGTAATAAACCTTTGCCTTATTTTTGTGAAAATATATTTTTTCTTCTATTCTAGGTATTTTGTAATTCGGGCTCTTTTATTTAGGTCCACAATTGCACTCATCTCACATACTAGCAAAGTAATGCTCAAAATTCTCCAAGCCAGGCTTCATCAATACGTGAACAGTGAACTTCCAGATGTTCAAGCTGGTTTTAGAAAAGGCAGAGGAACCAGAGATCAAATTGCCAATATCCGCTGGATCTTCGAAAAAGCAAGAGAGTTCCAGATAAAGATCTATTTCTGCTTTATTGACTATGCCAAAGTCTTTGACTGTGTGGATCACAAGAAACTGTGGAAAATTCTGAAAGAGATGGGAATACCAGACCACCTGACCTGCCTCTTGAGAAACCTGTATGCAGGTCAGGAAATAACAGTTAGAACTAGACATGGAACAACAGACTTGTTCCAAATAGGAAAAGGAGTACGTCAAGGCTGTATATTGTCACCCCGCTTATTTAACTTATATGCAGAATACATCATGAGAAACACTGAGCTGGAAGAAACACAAGCTGGAATCAAGATTGCCGGGAGAAATATCAACAACTTCAGATATGCAGATGACACCACCCTTATGGCAGAAAATGAAGAGGAACTAAAGCGCCTCTTGATGAAAGTGAAAGTGGAGAGTAAAAAAGTTGGCTTAAAATTCAACATTCAGAAAACTAAGATCATGGCATCTGGTCCCATCACTTCACAGGAAATAGATGGGGAAACAGTGAAAACAGTGTCAGACTTTATGTTTTATGGCTCCAAAATCACTGCAGATGGTGATTGCAGCCATGAAATTAAAAGACGCTTACTCCTTGGAAGGAAAGTTATGACCAACCTAGACAGCATATTAAAATGCAGAGACATTACTTTGCCAACAAAGATCTGTCTAGTCAAGACTATGGTTTTGCCAGTGGTCATGTATGGATGTGAGAGTTGGACTGTGAAGAAAGCTGAGCATTGAAGAATTGATGCTTTTAAACTGTGGTGTTGGAGAAGACTCTTAAGAGTCCCTTGGGCTGCAAGGAAATCCAACCAGTACGTCCTAAAGGAGATCAGTCCTGAGTGTTCACTTGAAGGACTGATGCTGAAGCTGAAACTCCAATACTTTGGCCACCTCATGCGAAGAGTCGACTCATTGGAAAAGACCCTGGCTGTGAGGGACTGGGGGCAGGAGGAGAAGGGGACAACAGAGGATGAGATAGCTGGATGGCATCACCGACTCTATGGACATGAGTTTGGGTAATCTCCGAGAGTTGGTGATGGACACGGAGGCCTGGGGTGCTGCGAATCACAGGGTCACAAAGAGTCGGACACGACTGAGCAACTAAACTGAACTGATAATTTACTGAATAATTTCTGTGTATGTGGTAAGGTAAAAGTCATTGTTTATTCTTTTCTATGTGCTTCCCAGGTGGCACTAGTGGTAAAGAATTGGCCTGCAATGCGGGACATGCAGGAGACTTGGGTTTAATCCCTGGGTCAGGAATATTCCCTGGAGGGTGGCATGGCAACACACTCCAGTATTCTAGCCTGGAGAATCCCATGGACAGAGGAACCTGGCTGGCTCTAGTCCATAGGGTTGAAAAGAGTTGGACATGACCAGTGACTGAGCACACACACACGTGCAAGCATTCTTTTCCATAAAGATATTTGGTTTTTCAGCACAATTTGTTGAAAAATTTTTCCTTTCCCCATTGAGTTGTGTTAGTACTTCTGTTGAGAATCAGTATTAAAGTTTGTCAAAAGCATTTTCTGCGTCTAACTACTGAAATTATTATATGGCCTTTATCCTTTATTCTGTTATATAGTAAATTATGCTTGCTTTTTTAAAAACCACATTAGTGAGCAACATTGACATGTGAAAAGCTGTACATATTTAATTCAATGAGTTTGAGGGTAAGTATATACTGCTGAAACCACTACCACCACCAAGGCCATAGATATATCCATTGCCACTTAAGGTTTCCTTCCACCTCCATTATTATTATTATTATTACCTATGTGTGGTAAGACCACTTAACATAAGACTTACTCTCTTAGCATATTTTAAATATGTATACAGTATTGCTAACTATAAACACTTTATTTGCCCCCCTTTTCTGCTCTTACCCATCCCCAAACTATAGCCATGCCAGTCTTCTCAACGTTCTGATGGGTGAGTCAGAAGTGGGCCTCTTGGGCAGCATCTTGGAAAGCATAGTATCAATATAATAAGTCTAAAAAAATTTTTTAAATAAAAAAGTGAAATGAGATGAATTTTTCATTAAAGAGCAAATTCTTTCCAAACTATTTAGTTTTCAGACAACTGTGTATGAATACGAGATCTGGCAATACTATGTTTATTGTTGTTTACTAAGTTGTGTCCGTCTCTTTGTCATCCCATGGACTGTAGCCTGCCAGGCTCCTCTGTCTATGGGATTTCCCAGCCAAGTAGGTTGCCATTTCTTTCGCCAAGGTTTTATTTATTTGGCTGCACTGGGTCTTAGCTGTGGCACGTGGGAACTTTAGCTGCAGCATGTGAACTCTTAGTGCAGCATTTGGGATCTAGTTGCTTAATCAGAGATCAAACCCTGGCCTCCTGCATTGGGAGCTTGGAGTCCTAGCCATTGGATCACCAAGCAAGTCCCTGCAATACAATAGTCTTAGTGAATCTGGACATGCAAAAATTTTCTCATAATCTTTTAGGTAAAGTAGGAAAATGTAAAACATATTCCCTGGTGGCTCAGATGGTAAAGAATCTGCCTGCAATGCAGGAGACTTGGGTTTGATCCCTGGGTTGGGAAGATCCCCTGGAGAAGGGAATGGCAACCCACTCCAGTATTCTTGCCTGGAGAATCCCAAGGACAGAGGAGCCTGGCAGGCTATAGTCCATGGAGTTGAAAAGAATAGGACGTGACTGAGCAAATAACACTGTTTTCAAATATGTGCTTATTTTCAACTTTAAAGAATGGTGCCAAATGGTCTTTTAAGGTAGTTGCACAGATTTTCTCTTAAGCTAACATTATCTGAGGACTCATTGCTCCAGTCTCTCTAGTGCAGTTGGGCATGGCAATCTTTTTAGTTTTACTCAGCTTGGTGTTTAGTGGTATCCTATTGTGTTTTTATTTTAGAAACTTAGATTTATAGAAAAGTTTCAAAGACAAGATGGAGAGTTATATATGCTCTTCATTGGTATTATATTTTCATAATCATTTCATGGCAAATAGATGGGGAAATAATGGAAACAGTGACAGACTTTCTTTTCTTGGGCTCCAAAATCACTGCAGATGGTAAATGAAGCATGAAATGAAAAGACACTTGTTCCTTGGAAGAAAAGCAGTGACCAACCTAGACAGCACATAGAGGGCTTCCCTGATAGCTCAGTTGGTAAAGAATCTTCCTGCAATGTGGTAATTTGATTCCTGGTTCAGGAAGTTCTGCTAGAGAAGGGATAGACTACCCACCCCAGTATTCTTGGGCTTCCTTTGTGGCTGAGCTGGTAAATAATCTGCCTGAAAAGCAGGATACCTGGATTCCATGCCTGAGTTGGGAAGATCCCCTGGAGAAGGAAAGGCTACCCACTTCAGTATTCTGGCCAGGAGAATTCCATGGACTGTATAGTCCATGGGGTCACAAAGAGTCAGACGTGACTGAGCAACTTACACTTTCTTTTCAGACAATGTATTAAAAAGCAGAGACATTACTTTACCTGCAAAGATCTGTCTAGTCAAAGCTGTGGGTTTTCCAGTAGTCATGTATGGTTTGGAGAGTTGGATAATAAAGAAGGCTGAGTATTAAAGAATTGATGCTTTTGAACTATGGTGTTGGAGAAGACTCTTGAGAGTCCCTTGGACTGCAAAGAGATCAAATCAGTTAATCCTAAAGGAAATCAGTCCTAAATATTCATTGGAAGGTCTGATGCTGAAGCGGAAACTGCAATACTTTGGCCACCTGATGTGAAGAACTGACTCATTCATTGGCAAAGACCTTGATGCTGGGAAAGACTGAAGGCAGGAGAGGAAGGAGGAGATGATGGAGGATGAAATGGTTGGATAGCATCACCGACTTGATGGACATGAGTTTGAGCAAGCTCTGGGAGTTGGTGATGTACAAGGAGGCCTGGCATGTTGCAGTCCATGG
Source organism: Bos javanicus (assembly GCF_032452875.1). Lineage (NCBI taxonomy): Eukaryota > Metazoa > Chordata > Mammalia > Artiodactyla > Bovidae > Bos > Bos javanicus. The sequence goes on from NC_083868.1 coordinate 77,054,500, forward strand.
AGTTGCAAAGATTTGGACCTGACAGAGCAACTGAACTGAACTGAACTGAATCATAACATGGGCTACTATGTTGGTTCAGACAGTAAAGAATCTACTGCAATGCAGGAGATACAGGAGATATGGGTTTGATCCTTGAGTTGGGAAGATCCCCTGGAGAAGAGAATGGCTACTCACTCCAGGATTCTTGCCTGGAGAATTCCATGGACAAAGGAGCCTGGCAGGCTATAGTTTATGAAGATACAAATTGAGAAATTAATATTGCTACATTACTATGAGCTAAACTCTAGTAAAAATTTTACTAATGCAGTTCATTTGCTCTAGGATCCAATCTATGATAGAATATTACATTCGATTATCATAGTCCCTTTGTCTCCTTTGGTCTGTGACATATAGTTTCTTGATTTTCCTTGTTTTTCATGTAAATAGCTGATATGTAATATATCACTTGCCTAATTTTATAAAATAATGATAAATTGGAAAGTGAAAGTTAATAAGAGAAAAAAGTGCACTCCATCCAGCGAACATTTTGTCCCAGGCAAAATGGAAATCTATTCAGATTGGTCAGATTTCAAGGCAATAATGATCCTGTGCGAAGGAGATAACTGGATAGGTTAAGAATAAAAATAGCCATTTACTTCTGTCATTAAAATTTTTTCTAAGTATTTAGATAGGTGAGTTGGCATGTGATGAGTTACTGTCAGAGGCCAGAGGTCCATGAGTAGAAGACACCATATATCTATCACCATCATCTAGAAGAATTTAATAAATAGCAGCCTGGCAGGTTGAATAAAATGTAATTGCCAAAATTTAGCCACTTTTTTTTTTGTTTGCACCTTGAGGCATGTAGCACTTCCCTGACCAGAGATCAAACCCCTGCCTCCTACATTGTAAGCATGGAGTCTTAACCACTGGATGATCAGGGAAGTCCTAGCCACTTTTAACAAATAAAAATAATTTTATGTAGTTTGATTTAATATTTACTGAATGAAAAAACAAATAAATAAATAATGAATAATTGAATACTGGACTAGGAAGTTCTTTTGATTTTCAGTGAATAAAAATAGACTTGCTATTAAAAAGAGAGTTCTTAAAGCACTAACGGAAATAAAAACACAAATTAATTATAAATTATACCAGAAGGTCATATTTTTTTCTACCTTCAGGAAGAAATTTTTGAAGGGGTCAAAAAGCAATATCTCAGATAAATATTATATATATATATGAATATATATATGAATATATATATATTATATATATATATGAATAAATTTACTCAGAGATATTGAGTTGAAAAACCACTGTAAGTTTTATAAGGTGAAAGGCAAAATTATATATTTTACTGTTAGTATTAATAACACAAATCGTGAAATTAAAAGACAATTACTCCTTGGAGAAAAGCTATGACAAACCTAGACAGTGTATTAAAAAACACAGATATTACCTTGCCAACAAAGTTCCATGTAGTCAAAACTACTGTTTTTCCAGTAGTCGTGTATGGATGTGAAAGCTGGAAAATAAAAAAGGCTGAGTGCCAAAGAATTGATGCCTTTGAAAGGTAGTGCTGGGCAAGACTCTTGAGAGTCCCTTGGACAGCAAAGAGATCAAACCAGTCATCCTGAAAGAAATCAACCCTGAATACTCATTGGAAGGGCTGATACTAAAGCTGAAGCTTCAATACTCTGGCCACCTGATGTGAAGAGCTGACTCATTGGAAAAGACCCTGATGCTGGGAAAGAGTGAATAGGAAAAGGGGACAATTAAGGACAAGATGGTTGGATGGCATTACCAACTCAATGGCCATGAGTTTGAGCAAACTCCAGGAGATGGTGACGGACTAGGAAGCCTGTGTGCTGCAGTCCATGGGGCTGCAAAGAGTCAGACATGACAACAACAATTAACAGCACAAATGAAAAAATGCTACCTAGTAAATATACCTTTGAGATAGGAAATGCAGTAGCAAAATACTTATATCATTTATTTAAAAGGAAAAAATCTTTTTTACCAATTCTTCTTATATGATTCAATTTGCATTGTCTTTTGTCATCCATTTATAAGAATGGATGAGAGTTGAGCTACTCCAAAGGAGAGAAATTGCTTGCTGTTGATTTTTTTTAATGATTTCAAGTTACTATATGTATAATTTCCTAATGCTGTCACCTGGGAGTCATAAATGTCACCATGAGTGCAATTTTTTGTTCTTATTTTGATTTCTATTGACTAAGCCTTTCCTTTTTCAGCCACTTAGTGTCACCCTATCAGAACACAAATTATAGTCTAAATTACAAAGACAAAGTGTTCCTTTCCTCAGCTACAGTGGAATGCAGACTCCACGGAGCACAAATTTTTCCTGAGGGCAAGCAGTAGCCAATCTTTTATTTTCTTTCACATTCTTCATTTAAGAGAATTTCTGACAAATTTATGCGATAGGAAAATAAATATTTTTTTAGACACTTTGGTATATTTACAATCAATTATTTTCATCATCCTATTAGAAAGGTGGTTAATTATTACAGTGTCTAATATCTGAATAAAAACCAAGTAAACACATGCTTACTTATTAATAACATGCTGAAGTACATGTAGTCATTTTTAAGGATTCAGATGTTAATGACTGCAAATATTTCACTGAACATTTCCTCCAGCCAGTCTCATCTCCAGATTAGATACTGATCAAATCTGCTAATCATTTGTATTTCCTAAAGGGAAAGGCTTATCCAGACTCTTTATTCTGATATTTAAAGTCTCCATGATCTAGTCCTATATTTCTCATCCTAGCTCTTTTGGAGCCCCTGGTTGCCATTCCCCACCTCTATCTTACACAATCTTGACTCCCTCTATACCTTTGCCAACTCTGATATTTCCTCCTGAGATGCCACTGCAGTCCAGTTTATCTCTATACATCTTCTACAATGCATCTTAGATCTATCTTTTATATCATCTCCCATGAAACCAGCTATGGAACAGAAATGATATTTTAAATACAAAACATCTAAAGTCAGAATTTTTTTTTTTTTATCATTCTCTGGTTAATATTCCACTAGTGTGGAGAAATGTTTCCTATAATCAGTGTCCCTATAGCGTATTTTCTCTCATGTCTCATTGTCTATAACTGGGTCACATATCATGCTTACACTAATTATTAACAAGATGAATGAATGGACAACACAAATATTTGAGCCATCCATGGGGTTCAGAGAAGACTAAATGGCTCAATAAAGCCAGTATTATATAGAAGGCAGAGCAGATTTTGGATAGACAGTCATCACTGTTTTCAGCTCTTTCCAATGAAAAAATATTTGCTAGCTCTGTAAATTCCAATTGATTTTTCTTTACACAGTTATCAAAGAAACTTACTCCAGTCAGTCTTTGATAGGCATGAAGAACAGCCTCAAAATTTCACCTGTTTATCCAAGTGTCTGGCACACATTGAATACAAGGGTCTGTGGGAGCAAATCTCATTGAGTGACCATCGCTGATATTCTTCAGTCACAGAGTGGTGACTGTACTCCTGTCTAGAAGGCAACAAATGGAGGTTAATGGAAGAAGAACATGTGTGTATTCATAGGATGGTCACAATCATCTATTTCAGTTCTACCTCTGTTACTTCCTAGCTGTGTGAACTTTGGCAAGTAACCTAAGTTCCATAGCTTTACTTTTTCCATATGTACATAGGATGACTTTACATGAAAATAAAGCATTGCAACAGGCTCAAGTAAATCAATGCAAATTACTTAGCCTGCAAAAGGAGACTTAGTAATTAGTAGCTACAATTGGTGCAGTCTCTTGGGATCAGAAAGTCATGGCTATTTTGTCAGTACAAAACCTCTTGGAGTATGGATTCTTTCTACAAACAAAACTGAGCCAATTTTCATATGGATAGTTGGGCCAAGCAAGACAGACTTGCCGTTTACTGTCAAGATAGCTTAGTTAGCAAAATTGGTAAACTGTGAATTCTCCCATTACCTTTTCTGGATTTAAAACAACAAAACAGTTCAAAATTCTTTTTTGATCATTCTTTTGAAAGAAACATTAACTCTATTTTTATATGTAAGGGAGAAAATCAATCACTCTAAAATGAAAGTAGGGAAGGAAGGAATGTGAGATATAAAAGAAAGCTAAGAATATTTATCCCTCGCATTCACAGAGATTTGAGTAATGTTTTATAAAATCAAAATTGGAAGCTAGAGTCCTAAACTTTTAACACTTGATAAGAAAAAATTCCACTGAAATTTGTGAAAGGAATTAAGGTCAACTTTAGTATCTCTCACATTATATTTAACAGAGCAATGAACTCAGCTATTTAAGTAACTGCAACGTTAATCCAGTGGTTTTTAAAACACAACCAAATTTGCAGTTTTAAGGAATTCAATAATGTTGCCAGTTAATAAAACAACTCTTACTCACATCTAACCTAAGCATGGTTTGTCAATTATTACCATAAACAGTGGCATTTACAGCAAATGTTTAACTCTAAGTTATGTCAAGGCACTCTTCAGAGTGATATAATTTGTGTTAAATCTGCAAAGGACTACATTTAATGGTCCATTTCGGACATGGCCTCTTAGTTGCTGGTACAATCTAGTAATGAGTGTAGAACAAACCAATGTCAAGTTTTTCCATTCAAAAAGTTGCAGAGACTCTCTCTAAGCTGATCTGAGATTCATCTGACTACTGTGCCTCTTAATTCTTACTCTCTTCCTCCATCTGCATTTTTTTTTTCCTGGTTGACACCCTCTTATATTCATGTAACAGTAGCACGGTCAGTAAAATCCCATCAAAACTGACATTAAATTTGTGCTTATTTTATCCCTCTCATACAATCTGGAAACCATCTTCACTATAAAAGAATGCCTGGACTCCTGCTCCCGGAAGCAGCTTGTTCTCTATAGAACTGGGCAACCTGTTTGAGATGTTTGTTAGCCAGACTCTAAGCCAGCTCATTCATTCATACCTTAATTAATCAATTAGTTCATATAGTCAACACATTTTTAGTGAGTGCTTGATATGTGAAAAGCACTGTTTTAAGTACTGGAGATACACAGTGAACAAAATAGACAAAACTTCTTTTCCTCAAAATGTTTTTATTCTAGAAAAGGGAGAAAATGATAAATAAATGTCAAATGTAGTATGACAAATAGGCATTTCACAGATTTTTTTTTTTTTATAACATGAATTACACAAAAAGGATAGGGAGTGTTGGAAAGAGGTTTTTATAATACCAAGTATAAAGGTTAAAGAAAGCCTCACTGAAAATGTGGCAGTTGAACAAAGAGCTGAAGAAGGTAAAGAAGTCATAGGTAAAGAAGTCATATTAATAAATGGGAAGTGCCTTTGCAGGCTGAAGGAAGAGTAAATGTGGAGACCCTAAAGTAGGGGAATGCCTAGGAAGTTCAAGGACAAGCAAGTCCATCTGTGTGCTTGGAACAGAGTGGGTCAAAGAGACAGTACATATGAGGCCAGAAAGGGAAGAGAGAACAGACTTTGAGAGGCTCTGTAACCCATTGCAAGGATTTCCCTTCACTTTGAGGGAAATTCAAACCAATTGAGAGTTTAATGCAGAAGAATGACAGGATCTAACTCATAGTTAAGAACATTACTGTGGTCCCTGAATTGAGAGATGATTGTGGGTAGGCAAGTGCAAAAACAGGAGGGCCTACAAAGAAGCTATTGAAATAATTCAGGCAACAGATGATGATGACTGGTAAGTAATTCAGGTAAAAAGTTGCTGACAGAGGTTATGAAAAGTACTGGGCTCTGCATTTATCTTAAAAGTAGAGACTACAGTATTTGCTGATTGACTGGACATTTGATGTGAAAGACAGAACTCAAAAATATTTACAAGTCTCTTTGAACCGAACAATCTAAAGAAAAGAATTGTAATGCACTGATACATGGAAGATCTGTTGGAATAAGGGAAGATGGGAAATGAGAAACTAGATTTATAGCAATTTTATTTGCAGAAATCTAGTAAATGTCAAATGACGACACGAAGTTGGCCATTGGTTATGAGTCCAGGGAAGAGATCTGGTTTGGACACCTGAGTTTTGGAGATAACAGTTTATGAATGATAGTCAATGAGATTGAATGAGATTTACAAAAGTGTGAATATTTATAGAAAAGTAAAAGGTCTGAGGTTCAGCCTTAGGATACCCCTAGCACTCCAAGTCTCGGGAAATGTGGGGAAATCAGCAAATAAAATGGAGAAAAGTGGTCCCTGGAATGAGCGGCCAACCAGGAAATGTATTGTTTTGGAAGCAAAGTGAAGAAAACATTTAAAGGAGGAGGAAGTGATAATCTAAGTTAAATGCCTCCAATTAAGACAAATAAAATGCAGGCTGAAAATTGACCATTGATTTAGCAATGTGATCAATGTTTCTTCTCACTGGGGAGAAGAAGGAAATGATGAAAGTGGACAACCAGACATGCTTCCTTATTTAAAGTCCTCTTTGTATAACTCAAACTCCCACAGCCTCTATGAAGTGAACCAATTTTGGAATTCTTTATTTTATTATGCTCCAGTAATTAGTTCCTTATGACTGTGCCTTATCTTATTCCATGTTGATGTTTTCAAGTTGATCTTTTTTAAAAAACACATGAAGGAGATAAGTCAATATTTCTATCATTGTTTTGCAGAAAGCACAGTTTTAAGAGAAGATAAACAGTTCATTGTCACGCTTCTGGTTAGTGGCAAAGTGGTGACTCAGCCCAGGTCTTCTGATCCTCTTCCTTTAATTTCCATAATGAGAGAAGCGAAGACTTCTTATTCTTTGGAACTTCCTTTATGCACTGCCCACTTCTATTCATACATTCTATTTATTCTTACTTAATCCCTTGAATTTTGGTCCTTAGAGTTTTTTTGAATAGTTGCATATCATGACCTTTAAGGACAAACAGTGATATGACTTCAGAGCTTCAGGGAATTTGAACTTCTGCCAGGCTCTGAACCCAAAGAATAGTTTCATATGCCCTTATGTCCATCCTTTCATGAAGGATTTACTTCCTCCTAGCATAGGCGAAAGGTTGGGTAAATGACCAGCATTGTATTATTGAACATATATCTGCCCACTCTCTTGTTACAAAGAGTTATAGGCCCAACATCTAAGTACTCAGTAAATCTTGTGAGTGTAATCTCATATATCATCACAGTACACATCCTCTTTGTTCTTCTTCTTGATTCCTAAGAGTTTTACTTCCTTCCACTCTTACATACAAACATAAGGAGTCAGAATTTTAGCCTCATAAAAATATATTGTTAGGAATAGCAGTCATGCATCTTTAGCATGAATTCCTAGAGATGGTCACTCCTTACCACAAGTTCATGCACATAAGCATGCAGTTGAGCAAAATAAATATATTAGTCACAACTTTTAAATGATAAAACATAAATAACAAAAATCATGCAGGCAACAGATTATATTGGTATCAGTTTCCTGGTTGTGATATCGTGCAAGTTAGGCAAGATGTTACCACTGGAAAAATTGGGTAAAAGATACGTGAGACCTCTGTATATTTCTTAAAACTCCATGTGAATCTATAATTATCTCAAAATAAAAGCTTAAAAATGATGCATGTAAAAGAACATTCAAGGGCAAATGTCCTTTCCCAAGACCAGCAAACTGTCATGAAGTTGGAAAGGGAATGCACTAGAAAAGATACTGTCTTAGGCAAAATCTATCACGCTGGTTGTTGAGAGTATAGTGAGAAAGTCACAGAAGTAAACAGATAAATGATGATCTGTGAGGAAAAAGATAGTGATGAATATTAATTTTATTTTAGCATCAAATATAGTCATTGTGCTTGCAGTATTAACTTTTTTGCGAAGATGGACTTCGCTTTCAATCAGTTGTCTCCCATTCAGCCACCTGCTATGGGATCCTGTTTGTATGTGCGTTTAAAAACAAGAATTATTTAATCTATGTATCTGATGGGTCATAGTTTCAGTTGTAAGGCTGAACTAAACATGCTGCCCCTGTTACTATCCCATCTCTTTTCTAGTTATCTGGCCTTCTCTTTCTTTCCCAGGAATTCTTAAGATCATTGACTATGCTGACGGAAGTCAGGTTTCTGACCGCCTAATAAATAAGCTCACCAGTGAAAAGCCTATTTTTCATTCTGTTTAATTACAGGCTTAAGAGACACTCAAAATGGAGGGTGTCTTTGGACAAATAATACTGTAGGCTGGGTTTACTTATCTCTTATTGGCATTGGCACCAAGCCCTTTCTCTGCTTTGAAATTCATGGCTGTGTCTGTGGCTGCATACTAAACAGAGGCCCTCACACAGGCTGCTCAGCCATGCAGATGCAGCTCAACTAATCCATGTACCTAAATAGCCAATTCAGAACAGTAGTTTGCGTAACTAACACACTCAAATTTATTTCTAGTGCACTAAATGTATGTGATCATAAATGAATCCATATATTATCATGTGAATTGGTTGTTGTGAACTATCCCAGGGCTTGAATCACAACAACTTGTTCTGAATACTAGATGATTGGCTTTAAAATTGGCCCTTTGAAATGTATGTGTGTATAAAATGTTTAGATGAAAGAATTAAAAATAAAATCAAACATACAAGAAATTACCAGTAAAAAGTAAATTTCCCTCCTACTCTTGTTTCCTCTGACTCTCATTTCCCTTCTACAGATATGTTGCCATTAATGTGTGCTTTGCTAAGTTGCTTCAGTCATGTTCGACTCTTTGCGACCCTATGGACTGTAGCCAGCCAGGCTCCTCTGTACGTGGGATTCTCCCGGCAAGGATATTGGAGTGGGTTGCCATTTCCTTCTCCAGGGGATCTTCCCAACTCAGGGATTGAACTCACAGCTCTTATGTCTCTTGCATTGGCCGGTGGGTTCTTTACCACTAGCGCCACCTAGGAAGCCCCATTACCATTAATAGTTTTAAGCAAAGACATTCTATCCATGCATCAGCATATATACCCAGATTTTATATATAGAGAAAACATTATAAGTTATACTTCCTTATTTGTTGCATAAAAGATAGCAGATGTACACATTATTCTAAGCTGGTTCTTTTTATTTAATAAAACCTGTTAGAAGCCTTCCTATATCAGAATGTATGGTTTGTTCCACCTTTTTAAACAGCTGAATAGTATTCTGATGTAGATGTAATCATTTTCTTCTAAAAAGTCACATTTTGACGGACATTCAATTTCCAATATTTTGCTATTTCCAACAATACTTCAGCGAACATCATTGCATGTAATGATGTGTGCCATGTGTAAGTAGTATCTATAGGGTACTTTGCTGAAAGGGAAATTCCTGGTCAAAGGATATATTTAGTTTTTAGGTTAATAGATACTATTTAATTATTTTCCACAGAAGCTGTGCAGTTTTCCTAACAACATAAGAGAGGATTTGACTTCCCTTATCTTCCTCTCTGAATGGGCATCTGGTGCCATCATTACATGGCAAGTAGATGGAGAAACAATGGAAACAGTGACAGACTTTATTTTCTTGGGCTCCAAAATCACTGCAGATGGTGACTGCAGCCATGAAATTAAAAGATGCTTGCTTCTTGGAAGAAAAGCTATGACAAACCTAGACAGCATATTAAAAAGCAGAGACATTACATTGCTGACAAAGGTCCATCTAGTCAAAGCTATGGTTTTTCCAGTAGTTATGTATGGATGTAAGAGTTGGACTATAAAGAAGGCTGAGCATCTAAAAATTGATGCTCTTGAACTATGGTGTTGGAGAAGACTCTTGAGAGTCCCTTGGACTGCAAGGAGATCAAACCAGTCCATCCTAAAGGAAATCAACCCTGAATATTCATTGGAAGAATTGATGCTGAAGCTTCAACTGCAATACTTTGGTCACCTGATGCAAAGAGCTGACTCATTAGAAAAGATACGTATGCTCAAAAAGATTGAAAGCAATAGGAGAAGGGGACAAGTGTGGACGAGATGGTTGGATGGCATCACCAACTCAATGACATGAGTTTGAGCAAGCTCCGGGAGATGGTGAAGGACAGGGAAGCCAGGCATGCTGCAATCTGTGGGGTCGCAAAGAGTCAGACGTGACTGAGAGACTGAACCACAACATCTACCTCTTCTCACTTTATTATTAATTTTTTGAACTTAGGGATCTGACTATAATGGTAAGTTATATTTATCTAATTATGAATGTGGTTAGCATCTTAAAAGTCATTTGTAACATTTTTTCCACCTAAGCACTCAGTATTTCATCATTTGCTAAATAGTATCTGTTCCTCACTGGTTTGAAATGACAGCTGAGATAAATCTTTGTGTTTATTATAATTTATTTCTGAAATCTGTATTCTGTTTCGTACTCTGTGCTTGCACGCTCAGCAGTCCAGATGCAGTTCAACTAATCCATGTACCTTAATGGCCAATTCAGAGTAGTAGTTTAGATAACTAAAGCAGCCGAATTGTTTCTAGTGCTCTTTATATGCTAAGTCACTTCAGTCGTGTCCGACTCTGTGCGACCCCATAGATGGCAGCCCACCAGGCTCCCCTGTCCCTGGGATTCTCTGGGCAAGGACACTGGAGTGGGTTGCCATTTCCTTCTCCAATGCATGAAAGTGAAAAGTGAAAGTGAAGTCGCTCAGTGGTGTCTGACTCTTAGCGACCCCATGGACTGCAGCCTACCAGGCTCCTCCGTCCATGGGATTTTCCAGGCAAGAGTACTGGAGTGGGGTGCCATTGCCTTCTCTTTATGTATGTGACCATAAATGAATCCATATATTATAATTAGAACTAGATTTCATGAGCTATGCTGGGGCTTGCACTGCAACATCTTGTTCTGAATTCTTGTATCTGATTCTTTGTGACCTCATGGACTGTAGTCTGCCAGGCTTCTCTCTCCATGGAATTTTCCAGGCAAGAATATTGGGATGGGTTGCCATTTCCTGCTCTAGATGATCTTCCTGACCCAAGGATTAAAGCCATGTCTCCTGCTTTGGCAGGTGGATTCTTTACCAATGAGCTATTTGGGAAGCCCAAAAGAATGGAGTTATGTACTTTGCACTGGCAGAAATCAAACCCTGGTCTCCTGCATGACAGGTGAGAATTTTACCACTAAACAATCAATGCTTTGCTATTCTGTTATATCTATCTTATTGTTTACATGTGTCAGTACCAATTTTTGTACATATTTATACTTTTATAATGCCTTAACATATAGTAGTTTAGTGCCACTTTATTGTTCTTTTTTAGAACTTCCCTAGATATTTTTGTAAACTTTTTGGTTCGTGGTTGGGTTGGAGTTGTTTCATTTAAATAAATACTGAAATATGCTGTTTAAAAATAAGGTGCAACTATTATGCACAAGGAAAGCTTTATGCCCAAGGTTGGGTTAGACCTGGGCCTGAAAATAATGTATAGGAAAAGAGCAAAGAAGGCCAACAAAGGGTGGAAAACAAAATAAATTTTCCAAATAAGAGTTCTGAAAAACAAGCAAACAAAAAACCCAGAAGTACCCTGGAATAAAACATGTGCTTGAATGTTTTAAGTTATTTTTGCAGCCAGCTAGTTTTACAGGTCAGCATGGCTAACCCTGGCTTTTAAGGGCTTGACAAACATTATCAAGATTCTGACCTTAAACTGAAATTCCTTGAACTCTCAGTACCTGTGAACTTGCACCTCAAATTCCTGCCCCTGGCATGTACTTAACCAGTCACAAAGAGCCAGCATTAATGACTACTCTGGCAGGAAGCATAACTTGTAGAAAAGTTAACAACTTCTGAGTAAGACAGAGATAAACGCAGATGACAAACTGCTATCTTGAGCTGCTTGTCCTTTAAGTATGTTGAGATCCAGACTTTTAAGTGACGCTTCAGTGATCTCAAAAGCAGGAATCTTGTGTCTGCCACTATTCCAGGTAACCAACTGTCTTTTGGGGAAATAATTTTCAAAGCTACTACTCTAAGGATCTGATTTGTAATAGATTTGTGATTTGGGTAACTCCTCTGATGTTTAGAAATTTCCTTTAAGAAAGCCTTATCAGAATTATATGACTAATTATATTTACTGGTTAAAGATAAAGAAACCTGGCGTTATTCCTATGTCTTCTTTATTTAATTTGATTGCTACTGAGATAATATGATGCAATTTAATCTTTGTTTAGCTTTGCTATGCCATAACATTTTAAAAAATCAGCAATGCTATTGACATAAAATGCTATGGTAGGATTAATTTAAGACATGTTTACTGTTGCCTGAAGCCATACTCGAAGCTCAATGACTTTTCAGTGCTGAAAAAGGCAGATGGAACCATCTTTGAGTTTATTTTGATTCCTTTGCTCTAGTGTTACTTGAATGCAATGTATCTGAAAGATTTAGGTCTGAAATATGTTAAGACTCCCTATTTCGTGATGAGTCCAAAGCCTAACATTGGAAGTGAGGGGGCAATAATGTCACAGTGTGTACGTCTTGCTGAGATACAGCACACAAGACTAGGAATTGACTTAAGAATGAAAGGCTGTCTTCATTTATCTGTTAAGCTAGATCCTAAAGCACCTCATCTACTCGTAAACTTTCTTTATGGACAAAATAGGAATGTTTACTTTCCTCTCAGTTAGTATGCAAGTCTATTTGCAGCATTCTAGCAAAAGAGAGTACAAGTCATTTTCTGGGCTTATAAATTGTTCATTACCATGCTCTCTTATGGCCAATTCATGGCTCCATCTGCAACGCCACAAATCTCTTTGCCCAGATAAGCTTGGTGGAGTAAATATGAGGTGCTAAAGAAGATGAGCTCAGGATTAAGGGGAAAAAAAATTATATCTCACATGAAATTCCCATCTAGGATTTTAAAATTTCTAACTCCTTACTTGTATTGATATTTGTGTATTATGGTTCAGGAAAATAGAAGCTTCACTGACCTCATTAAGGGGCTGCCTATGAATGACTTTAAATGATTTTTCTCGTTATACTTGAAAAGGGTCTCAGTTCAGTAGAATAACAAATACACAAACAAATCCTTCAGATAGTAGTACTTTCGTTCCTCTGTGATGTGTGTTGTAACCTAGAAGACTCAACACAGAGGACTAAGACACTTGTGTTAGAATACTTATGGTTTGAGTCTTTCAAAGCAAAGCAATCAAGGTTATTAGCTTTTCCTTCTTCTTTGATAAACAGAGAAATGTAAATCTCAACAAGAATGTCAATGGAGCTTAGGTGGACCTTAGCCTTAGAGCAGTTAAAAATCACTCCTTCCTGCATATTTTTAACATCCACTATCGCTAATGGGATGGACGTCACTCCAGTTTTCATGTGGGGAACTTGATTCCTTCATGTGAAAATAATATTTACAAGTAATGACGCTCCTTCCTTTAGCTAAAATTTGAAAACAAAGCAGAAGTACAAGGTGCACAAAAGCTCCTTAGAGAAACCAAAATCTGCCTATAGACAAAACAGTGTTTTCATACCCACCTCTGATGGTGTGTAGGATAAGAATCTGGCTCACAATATATATCTCCTGTCATTGCTGAGCTGAAGTATCTACCCAGAGATTTTTTTCAATTAAAATTCTGTGCACCAATAGATTCTGCTACGGAGATTTTAATTAAAAAAAAAAAAAAAAAAAACGAAATGATATAAACCCCCATTGTCTCTAGGCACTGTTTGTATTAAAGGATTAGACTGATGAAATGTTTGGATTTTATTGTTCTAAACATGTGTTTCAGTTGGTGCTATCGGACACACCATGTGAAGAAAATGAAATGTAAGTAAATAACAAAAAGCTCCACGGTTTTATTCAGCATTTTCAAAATCTGAAGACTGAAAATGTCTCAAGTCATTTGAGAAGCACAAAATGAGTTTCAAATGATCATTACAATTACTAGAGGAAAAAAAATACGTTACTTTTAAATGCAAATGGCTCGGTTTTTCTAAAAGCAGAAAAGATGCACTTTCATTGTGGTCAGCTTTGTTAAATAAAAATAAGGGGCCTCGTTGGTTTCAAGGTATTTTTGCTCATTGTGTTCTCCATCCTGGAGGTTTTAGATGTCCTTTAAGTTCATGTCTTCCTCTATGACTGCATCCACATGCGTTAAGACACAGAGATGACGGGAGACAGTTTTCTGGCTAATTTGGTTTCAACTATAAGCAAACAATGATCTAACCTAAATTATATTTCAAAGTGTTTTGATATAAGTTATGTAAATAATTGACTCAATTTTCTAATTTTTTTGTGCTATAGGCTTAATGCTTCTCAGAATTCTATTCTGGAAACGGGGAGAAGGTGTCATTAATAAAGCTGCTGCTGATTAATGATAACTATAACATACTGAGACTGGTGCAAGTGTCAGAAATCACTTCTGCCAAGTGCTGTCTTCTGGGAGCAGTCCTCACTGCCAACTAGCTGTTTTAATTATCATTGTTACCCTCCAGGCTGGGGTCTTCGGGCCCTGTCTCCAGATTAAGAGGCCATGCTGGGTGGGATGTTTTCCTTGGCCCTGGAATCCTTCACCTGTTCTTGGTGGATCATCCCATTATTGATAATCTGCTGGTTAAGTATGTGCCTATCTTACAGTTACTGCATGTTTCTCCACTGCTGTTTCTTTGCACTGATATTGAACTTGCTTTTCCCTCTGTCTTCTGGGGTTGGTGACATAATGGACTTTTGACTATTGGTTTGTTTAATTTTGGACCTGGTGACTGTTTCATCTTGCCCTTTCATCTTCTGCTTTTGACCCAGAGTACTAGAATAATGAAACTGTTTGTTTGTTTGTTTTTTGATGATGTTGCACAGCTTGCAGGATCTTAGTTCCCTAACCAGGGATTGAACATAGGCCCCCAGAAGTGGACATATGGAGTCCTAACCACTGAGAAGCAAGGGAATTCTCATTAGAATAAAGAAATTCTTAATTGGAAAAATCATAAGTGTTGAATCTAACTCCGTCATCAACATGACAGGAGAATATGGTATTGGAGAACTTAATATGCTAACTTTAGAATCACTTAGGCTACTAGCCTTTTTTTCAGGTGAAGAATTGAGACCCAAAGAGAGATAGTAACAAATTAACTACTGGACTTAAACTGGTACTTAAGTACAAAACTTTTGGCTACATCATTTTGTATTTGCATGTCTGTTATTAATATATTTGTCATTATTTAGTGGCTTCCCTAGTGGCGCAGTGGTAAAGAATCTGCCTGCCAATGCAGGAGATGTACATTCAATCTCTGGGTAGGGAAGATTCTTGGGAGGAGGGCATGGCAACCCCCTCCAGTATTCTTGTCTGGAAGATTCTATGAACAGAGGAGCTTGGTGGACTACAGTCCATGGGGTCGCAAAGAGTCGGACACTACTGAGCATACACCCATTGTTTAATACCACTACTTTTGAATAAAAACAAACAAACAAAAATACCCGCTTCAGATATAATGAAAATTAGCAGAAAATAAAGACAGAGAAGGTAAGAAAGTGGTTGATTTTGTAGGGAGCTGGTAGAAGGTAAGTAAACACATTGAATGTATTGAAAATAGACACAGTATCTCAAATCTTTTGTCACCACAAGAAGGTGTTTGTGGAAATCTAGTATTAGTTCTATTTAAATTGTTTTTCAAACACAAGACAAATTTTTTTCTGATCAAACCTACTCAATTTATTTTTATAATAGCGTTTTAGTAGAAACAGCACATTGCTAAGCTTTTGTATATAATTTAGATATTGTAAGTAATTTAATATATGGAATAAAACATGACAGAGGCCCTTTGCATAATTATACCTTTAATCTTTCCTTTTCCCAGAAATAACCAACATATTGATGTGCATGTGCATGCAAAAATGGATATTTTATGAAACATAACTAAAACCATAAGCATTCTGTAAATTAATTGCATGAATACATTGCTGAGGATAGTCTGCCATATTACTGAGCTTGGGGAAGTTAAGTATTTTGCTCAAGAGTAAGCAAGTAAAAGGCAGAGCTTTGATCTGGGCTCACAAATGACTCCTGAGCCTGGGATTTTCACCATAAACTGCACTATGTATCCAGTATGTAGATAAAATTACACACCTGGTGACATACCTGAGGGATGCACAATCCATCCATCCTTTTGGTGACTATACAATTTACCAACTCGAAATTAATTAGGTCAGGTCACTAGTCTCTGAGTGATATGATTAGGCACCCATCACTCCCCCAAATTATTGTAGCTAAATTTGATTCTAGCTTTTTGTTAAGGATGATCTTTACAAAAAGGACCCAAGAAATTTGTTATTGCATTTACATTCTAACTAAGAGTACTATGAAAAACATTGCTCTTGTTCTTCAGTTCAGTTCAGTTCACTTGCTCAGTTGTGTCTGACTCTTTGTGACCCCATGAATTGCAGCACTCCAGGCCTCCCTGTCCATCACCATCTCCCGGAATTCACGCAAACTCACGTCCCTCGAGTTGGTGATGCCATCCAGCCATTTCATCCTCTGTCCTCTCCTTCTCCTCCTGCCCCCAATCCCTCCCAGCATCAGTCTTTTCCAATGAGTCAACTCTTCACATGAGGTGGCCAAAGTACTGGAGTTTAAGCTTTAGAATCATTCCTTCCAAAGAACACCCAGGGCTGATCTCCTTCAGAATGGACTGGTTGGATCTCCTTGCAGTCCAAGGGACTCTCAAGAGTCTTCTCCAACACCACAGTTCAAAAACAACAGTTCTTCAGTGCTCAGCTTTCTTCACAGTCCAACTCTCACATCCATACATGACCACAGGAAAAACCATAGCCTTGACTAGACGGACCTTTGTTGGCAAAGTAATGTCTCTGCTTTTGAATATGCTCTCTAGGTTGGTCATAACTTTTCTTCCAAGGAGTAAGTGTCTTTTAATTTCATGGCTGCAGTCACCATCTGCAGTGATTTTGGAGCCCAGAAAAATAAAGTCTGACACTGTTTCCACTGTTTCCCCATCTATTTGCCATGAAGTGATGGGACCAGATGCCATGATCGTTTTCTGTATGTTGAACTTTAAGCCAACTTTTTCACTCTCCTCTTTCACTTTCATCAAGAGGCTTTTTAGTTCCTGTTCACTTTCTGCTATAAGGGTGGTGTCATCTGCATATCTGAGGTTATTGATATTTTTCCCAGCAATCTTGATTCCAGCTTGTGCTTCTTACAGCCCAGCAAAGAAATAGAGGAAAACAACAGAATGGGAAAGACTAGAGATCTCTTCAAGAAAATTAGAGATACCAAGGGAACATTTCATGCAAAGATGGGATCCATAAAGGACAGAAATTGTATGGACCTAACAGAAGCAGAAGATATTAAGAAGAGGTGGCAGGGATACACAGAAGAACTGTACAAAAATGATCTTCATGACCAAGATAATCACGATGGTGTGATCACTCACCTAGAGCCAGACATCCTGGAAGGTGAAGTCAAGTGGGCCTTAGAAAGCATCACTATGAACAAAGCTAGTGGAGCTGATGGAATTCCTGTTGAGCTCTTTCAAATCATGAAAGATGATGCTGTGAAAGTGCTGCACTCAATATGCCAGCAAATTTGGAAAACTCAGCAGTGGCCACAGGACTGGAAAAGATCCATTTTCATTCCAATCCCAAAGAAAGGCAATGCCAAAGAATGCTCAAACTACCACACAATTGCACTCATCTCACACACTAGCAAAGTAATGCTCAAAATTCTCCAAGCCAGGCTTCAGCAATATGTGAACCGTGAACTTCCAGATGTTCAAACTGGTTTTAGAAAAGGCAGAGGAACCAGAGATCAAATTGCCAACATCCACTGGATCATGGAAAAAGCAAGAGAGTTCCAGAAAAACATCTATTTCTACTTTATTGACTATGCCAAAGCCTTTGACTGTGTGGATCACAATAAACTGTGGAAAATTCTGAAAGAGATGGGGATACCAGACCACAGGACCTGCCTCTTGAGAAACCTATATGCAGGTCAGGAAGCAACAGTTAGAACTGGACATGGAACAGCAGACTGGTTCCAAATAGGAAAAGGAGTACGTCAAGGCTCTTGTTGTTAAACACAGTCTATTTATGAAGCCCCATAGTTTGAATTTGTCTCTCATTTCTCTGGGGCTTCCCTGGTGGCTCAGATGGTAAAGAATCTGCCTGAAATGCACGAGACCCAGGTTTGATCCCTGGATTGGGAAGATCCCCTGGAGAAGGGAATGACTATATCAGAAATAGTTGTGTGTGTAGTGAATAATGTTGCCTGTTTTTATTAATTTTAGAGAATGCTACATTACCAATTCTCTATTTTATCCTGTTAACTGCTAGAAAGTTTAAACCAGATCTGAAGCTGAGTTCTAATTTTATATATGGGATTTACTACATTCAGTTTACAAAGTGATCTCACTCATGGCTTATTCTTTTTGTCTGATACTATCTGAGGTCTCACTTTTTTTTTCTATTTTTAATATTTTCTTGAAACATTTTGTAACATGGGATATTGAATGCACTCAGGCAGTATACCACACAGCAATATGAGGCTAGAACTGACTTTTAGTATTCCCAGTTGCAGTGCTGCATGGTAGTAAGAGAGACATGGGCTCCAGAGCAAGACCATTTGGGCTTAATGCCTGCCTCTGGCCCTTCTAACTGGGTTATCATGGACAAGTTACTTTACCTCTTTGTGATTGAATTGTCTCAATTGTAAAGTGAAAATTACAATACTGTGATACTACTTTGTATAATTTTAAGTTTGAAAGTGAGTTAATTCACATGAAATTATATAACTGTTGGTTTAGAAAAATGCCTAGCATAGGAAATTATGGATAATTCTAGCAGAGGAGCCAATGAAACAACTCTGAGCTTTTCGTCTATTTATGAAATTAATGAATTTGTAATTAATCTTAGGTCCACAGATTCTCAGCACTGATAAGAAAATTAAGATTGGCTATATCCCCAAATAAGAAGTATTTTAAAAGAGAAGTAGGTGCCAAAGGAGATAATTTTTGTCCTTACAGCTCAGGAATCCTCTCCACACATCACAGTAGGACACTAGAGGTTCTGAAAGGGACAGAAAGTATCTCCTCTGACCCCTACTTCTTTTTTAAACTTTTTATTTTGTATTGGGGGTATAGCTGACTTACAGTATTGTGATAGTTTCAGGTGAACAGCAAAGGGACTCAGCTGTACATATACATGTATCCATTCTCCCCCAAGCTTCCTTTCCATCCAGGCTGACACATAGCATTGAGCAGAGTTCCATGTGCTATACAGTAGGTCCTTGTTGGTAATGCATTTTAAATACAACAGAGTTTACATGTCTGTCCCAAACTCTAAAACTATCCCTTTCTCTCATCTTTCCCTCTGGCAACCATAAGTTCATTCTGTAAATCTTTATGTCTCTCTTGTAAGTAAGTTCATTAATACCATTTCTTTTCAGATTCTGTGTTTAAAGGATGTCATTCAATATTTCTCCTTCTCTGTCTGACTTACTTCACTCAGTATGACAGTCTCTAAGTCCATCCATGTTGTGCAAATGGCATTGTTTCATTCTTTTTTATGGCTGAATAATATTCCATTATATATATAAATTGCGTCTTCTAAAACCATTTGTCTCTTGATGGATACTTAGGTTGATTCCATGTCTTGGCTATTGTAAACAGTTCTTCAATGAGCATTGGGGTACATATATCCTTTTGGATCATGTTTTTCTCTGGATATATGCCAAGGAGTGGGATTGCAGTGTCATACAGTAGCTCTATTTTTAGCTTTTTAAGGAACCTCCCTACTGTTCTCCATAATGGCTGTACCAATTTACATTTCCACAAACAGTGTAGAAGGGTTGACTTCTCTCTACGCCCTCTCTAGCATTTATTGTTTGTGGACTTTTTGATGATGACCATCCTGGCTGGTATGAGATGATATTGTAGTTTTGATTTGCATTTCTCTAATAACATGAATGTTGAACATCTTTCCATGTGCCTCTTGGCCATCTGTATGTCTTGTTTGGAGAAATGTCTGTTTAGGTCTTCTGCCCATTTGTTTATTGGGATGTTTTGATGTCGTTAAGCATCATGAACTGTTTGTACATTTCGGATATTAATCCATTTTCTGTCACATCATTCTAAAATATTTTCTCCCAATATGCGGGCTGTCTTTTTTTGCTTTGTTTATTGTTTCCTTTGCTGTGCAAGCCTTTTGAGTTTAAGTAGTTCTCATTTGTTTATTTTTGTTTTTATTTCTATTATTCTGGAGGTGGATCAAAAAAGATATTGCTGTGATTTATGTCAGAGAAGATTCTGCCGATGTTTCTCCCTAGGAGTTTTATAGAGTCCAGTCTCACATTTGGGTGTTTTATCTCTTTGAGTTTACTTTTGTATATGGTGACACCTACTTCTAGAAGGTTCTGGTTATTGAAAGTGTCTTCCTTAAACATTATAATCTGCTCTAACTTCTCATGCATTTTTTTTTTCTTTTTGACATTCTCATCTGAATTTGACTAAGCATAAATAAATCTCCTTGCAAGGAGATACAACCAGTCCATCCTAAAGGAGATCAGTCCTGGGTGTTCATTTGAAGGACTGATGCCAAAGCTGAAACTCCAATACTTTGGCCACCGCATGCGAAGAGTTGACTCATTTGAAAAGACCCTGACGGTGGGAAAGATTGAGGGCAGGAGGAGAAGGGGATGACAGAGGATAAGATGGTTGGATGGCATCACTGACTTAATGGACATGGGTTTGGGTGGACTCTGGGAATTGGTGATGGACAGGGATGCCAGGAATGCTGCGGTTCATGGGGTCACAAAGAGTTGGACACGACTGAGCGACTGAACTGAACTGAAATAAATCTCTGAGTAACAACTTTGTTTAAGAAAATGTAACTTTTCCTACACTGAAAATTTTGCACCTAAATTTGAGTATTTAAAATATTGCTACTGTTCAGATGCTATTTTATTTTTTAAGAACTCACAAATTTCTATTTAAAAATTAAACTTGAGAAAGACATGGAAATGATGGTAGGGAGGGAGTGAAAAGACCTATATTCTAATTTAAGTTCTTTGGTCAGCTGGTGACCTTCCCACTTTTTTTCCCACAGTGAAAAATCACAATGCACAGTGAAAAAATCCTAAGGTTGAAATAAATGATCCTAAAGGAGCTTGCAATTATGAAATTATATGATCACTTTGCATTTCTCCAGCTAACTGCTTTCTGACCATTTTATTGCTATTAGTAACTTCAAAAATGTATGCACAGGGTCAGAAAGAGGAAGTAAAGTAAATAAGTTTGGATAATTGATAGCACTTGAAAAAATATTAATTGGCTCAAATATTAGAACTAAGACATTAAATGAGGTAGTTAATATTTAGAATTGGCATTTCAATAAGCATATGATCTATTTTTAAATGTAAGAAGAGAAGCAGAGATTTATACATAGAGGAAGATGAAATAATCCATTCTCTCTGGTTATAAGCTTACATTTCAAGATTGAAAACCAAGAATCTTGTGCTCTATTATTGGATCAGGATACCAAGAAAATTTTCCTACATCCATTTTGAAAGTGGGATACTACATTCAATTATATATATATATATTTAATATACTATTTATAAAATTTATGGCTACAAAAATGATGCATGTACAATACAAAAATTCAAAGAATATAGAATGTTAAAAAAATTAAGTGCCTCACAATACCATCTTCAAAAGAAGCAGGCATTGTTAGTAACTTGGTGTATACATGACCCCATGGACTGTAGCTTGCCAGGCTCCTCTGTTCATGGAATTATCCACACAAGAAATCTGGAGTGGGTAGCCATTCCCTTTTCCAGGGTATCTTTCCTACCCAGGAATTCAACCTGGAGTCTCCTGAATTGCAGGTGGATTCTTTATCATATAAGCCATCAGGGAAGCCCCATATCTATACATACTAACTGTATAATACCTATTTAGTGAAATCAGTGTATTTGTGCAAAAGAAAATATACAAAGTAGAACAGAGACCTTTGCATTATTTTATTTCACAAAGCTTTCATTGTAAATATAACCTATATTCTCTTTAATGAATGGATAATATTTCTTTACAAGGATGTGCCATTAATTATTTGTAAAATCCTTGATTGATCTCTTATCTTAGGATGCTTTTTAAACTCACACTTCAGTTCCCATTTTTTTCCTCTGTCATTTGAACTTACGTACTTGACTAAACCCTCTAGGTGCCCCCCCCAAAAAATTCTTGTTGTTTAAGTTTGACTTTTGTCTTAAACATTTGCAATAAAAATTTTAAATTGACACTTCACATGTGTTAAAAGTCATTTCTGAATACTATAATGGTAAACATGACACACTGCCTCCTTAGAGATGCTGAGAGCAATAAATCAGCTGACATTTATGAATGCTTTCAAGTTGAGAAGTATTGAGTGTTATTTTAACAAAGATGATTAAGTATAGGTCATCTCAGAAGTTACCAGGCTGTGATGAACAGTTTTCCACTGTTTAATCTCAGAATACTTTAACAGCATCGTCTACACAAGCGCGTGAAAAAGGTCCATCAGTAAACGTACATTCAGTACATGTGTCTGACATAGAAAGGGGCTCTAAAATGAATAGCACTTAAATGTCTATCCCTGGGGAGTTAAACCTCCTGAAAATTGCACTATGGACTTTGGCTTTGTATCACCTTTTAAATGTTAATTCAAGAATGATTGAGTTGTGCCTAGATACACAAATAGTTTGACCATCCTGAAAATCAACTTCTAACTCCTTGGTAAATGGTATGTGTGACCACAGACACTCATTTTCCTTTTATTATAATTTCTTTATCCTACCAACTTATGGGGCTTCCCTCATAGCTCAGTTGGTAAAGAATCCGCTTGCAATGCAGGAGTCACCGGTTCTCTTCGTAGGTCCAGAAGATCTACTGGAGAAGAGATAGGCTACCCACTCCAGTATTCTTGGGCTTTCCTTGTGGCTCAGCTGGTAAAGAATTCGACAGCAATGTGGGACACCTGGGTTCAATCCCTGGGTTGGGAAGATCCCCTGAAGAAGGAAAAGGGGATCTCCAGTGTTCCAGCCTGGAGAATTCCATGGACTGTATAGTCCATGGGGTTGCAAAGAGTGGTATATGAATGAGCGACTTTCACTTTCAACCAGGTTGTAGGCCTTCTATTCCTTACCAAGATATTAAAGGTTAATAGAGATCATGAACCTTCCCTGGAGAATTTGCATTCTGAAGAATTCTAAGTCTCTGAATAAACAGAATACTGGAGCAGTTATCTACCTAATACTTAATACCTATGACATGCTGACTCATTGGAAAAGACCCTGATGCTGGGAAAGATTGAGGGCAGGAGGAGAAGGGGACAACAGAGGATGAGATGGTTGGATGGCATCAGCGACTCGATGGACATGAGTTTCGGTAAACTCACGGAGTTGGTGATGGACAGGGAGGCCTGGCGTGCTGCAATTCATGGGGTTGCAAAGAGTCAGACATGACTGAGCAACTGAACTGAACTGAACTGATGATATGTTAGTTCTGGAAAGTAGTTACTACCACCTCAATGCACAACAGTATTCAAAATTCTAGAATCAACCCTATTACAGTGCAATTATCTGTCTATGTGTCTGACAGATTCACAATTAGCTGTATTCTCAGTGCCTTAAATGAAGTGGACATACAGTAAATATTTGTTTAATTATGCTGTGGGGTACCGTGAGCAGGTAATTGTGGGAGAAACAGGTGTGGTCAGAAAAAATACTGTAGTCCAGAATAAGCTTTGTCAATCTAGAGATCCAGCACTGACTGCTCTTCCTTTATCACCAGGTGCATAAACTATAAAGATCATTACACAAATGGCTGGTATATCTGGTAAGGACATCTTCAATTTGTGCTATAAAATCTTTGGTGGTATATACATACTCCTTTTCCTAAGTAATTGAGATAGCATATGAAATCACACAGCTTAAGAAAACTTTAGGGATCATGTGGATTAACATACATAGAAACATCAGCTTCAGGTCATTTTTCAGTGTTTACTTAAACACTTCCTGTGACAGGGAACTGACTATTTTTAAGAATGATAGTTTACTCCCAAGTTGGATATTTTTAAAGGTGAAATCTTTCTCCTGAAATCTTTCAAATCGACTCATCCACCGATTTTAGTTCTTGCCTTAAACTTTCAGGATAAGACCAAAAAAAAGTTGTTATACATTTCTAAATCTTGGCTTCTGTATTTTTCAAACTAAACATTGCAGTTAGTGGTTAGTTCCTCAAAGACAGAAACCCTATCTTGTCAACCTTTGAATCCCCACCTCCAACATCTAAAATCTATTTGGTCATTTGCATTCTAGAAGATGGTGCAGTGGTAAAGAATCTGCCTGCCAATGCAGGAGACACAAGAGACGTGGGTTTCATCCCTGGGTTGAGAAGATCTCCTGGAGTAGGAAATGACAACTCACTCTCGTATTCTTACCTGGGAAATTCAATGAACAGAGGAGCCTGTTGGGTTATAGACCATGGGGTCACAAAGAGTCAGACCTGACTGAGCAAGTGCACACACACACACACACACACACACACATACATACCTACACACACACTAGTTGAATGAATGACTGGATAACTGAATGGAAGCAATAATGGATGAATGTAAGGAATTAAAATGCTGCTTCTTTGAACAAATCTCCAACTTCTAATGAGGAAACAAGTAAGATTGCCTGGCAAGACTGCCTCACTCTGAGCTCAGAGAAGATTCTAGAGTAAGTGAAAATGTATGAGAGATGATGGGGGTTTGTTTAAGGAATTTGGTCTCACAGATTCCTTACAGCTGGGCTTGCTGAGTTTTTGCACCTTTCCAGGAAGTAGCAGGAGCTCTTAACTTTGAGGCATGTTCCATCTCACTCTTCCCCTGCTTTCTCTGGTGTCAGGTTCTTGCTGCTGATTTTCCTGGTGGCTCTTCTCTGTGGAACAGTGATCTTCTGCTTCCAGTGCTGCCTGAGGAGACTCAAAAATGGTCCCCGAAGACGCACCATGGCTGTTTTTGCTGTTGGAGATTTGGACTCCGTTTGCGGTAAGATGTTTACACACTTCTAGATGTCCTCTTTGGAAATCTTATAGTTTTGTGTGAGTTGAAAAGTTTATCTATGAAAAACAAATTTGTAAACATAGAACAAATATAGTTTACTGAGGACTCAAAGGCATGCACTGGGGAGAGAGTTTAAATGAGAAAACTTCAGAAGACTCCAAAAAAAAAAAAAAGAAAAATTGTTTCCTGGGGAAGTGACTCAGAGTTGAGTATGGGAACAGAACCTAAACCTAAACATTAAGTCAACAAGCAGAAGAGAAAAGGTACACAGGACTGGCCACTCCAAGTGAAAGCAGAGTTTAAGGGATAGAAGAGTATCTCTGGGCTTTTGATGTCCATCTGTCACCTTGTGTTCATTTACGAAGCTTGCCATGCCTCACTTACAAGCAATAATATCGAATAATGCTTTTCAAATTGTCTGCTTCCAGTGCAGAGCCTGAAATACTTTGGATTGTGTGAGTGAGTGTCAGTACTCATGTCCTTTCTCTCCAGACACAATTGGCAGTCTCCTGATCCTTCCTGCTCCCCACATCCACTCCCAAACCCTGTCCTTTCTATTATTTTTTAGTGTGCATTAAGAGGTAAGAAATGGAGAAAACTGTGGTCTTGAGTTATTTGTAATTTCCAGCCTCAGCTTTAAATGACAGTTTTAATGAAAAATGACAGGTTTGTGATTTCTCAGAGAAACTGACAATTGACAGTTTATATCTTCGCATTAAGCATTGTCCTCATTCAGAGATTGTCTGTTATGAGATTTTCTTTCTAAAGCACTGCATTGTATATTACAGTTGCCTCAAGAGTGCTTGGTAGAAACTAACAGCTGCCCTTCAACACTTGGGTCAGCATAAGATTTTCAACAGAGAGAGTGGGAGATGTCCTGGAAAAACTCACAGCTAAATAGAAAGTGGGGTAAAAATAAACTAAAGTGTTTTAATCTCAAAACTCAGTATTAAGATTTAGTGATTGGATTCACTGTTGACTTCTTTTTAAAGTTATTATTTAATAGGGAAACACATTGTTAACTTGAAAAATGATTATTTGGGAAAGGATAATTAAGGTCTCCAATGAAAATAGCTTTTTCTTCTAAAATCAGCAGCACTTTCCACTGAGTGTATAGAGAAATAGGGTCACTGACCTTCAAGCAAAATATGTTAGTCAAAGGGATCAACATGGTCACATTGGTCTATTTTTCTTTATCTAACAAGAGGTATTCAATAAATAAACACAACTATGTTTCTTCCACCTTAACTTGAGCTACTACAGAGGAGAACCTGCACTGGTCTTCTTAGCCATTCTCTCACTCTGAAGCGTTAAAACAAAACAAAACAAAATCTGTTTTAATTTTTGGTAAATAAGCTACCCAGTTATACTGTTACAACTTTTCAGGCAGTTTATGTGCCACAGTTAAATCCCAATTTATCTAATATTTTTATATTTCCTGGATGATGGTTTACATACATGCTTTTGAATTTTCTGAACTTCCCTGACAGGTATGAATGTGAGAAAAAGGAGTCAAGACTGCAATAACGCTTCACAATTTAATTTACACCGACAAAGTACTAGGCACTAGGTCAGGGGTTTCACAGATACTATCTCTAATTCTTAAAATACCAACTCAGAAAAGTGGCTATTACTTCCTTTAGAGGATGTTATCTACTTTTCTCACTCTGCTGCATAAATATACCCCATAAATCTCTGTTGCAGGTCAACTAATATACTCCAGATTTTCCAGGATTGAGGATAATGAGCAATAAAAAGTTACGTAGGGCACACATGGCAAAGGATCAGACACGACTGAGAATCAGTACACTCACACACACACACACACACACACACACACACAGACGGCTTGTCACCTCATTCCTGGACACTAACCACAGCCTTATATCTTGAACCACCAGATATTTCCAATGGGTGATTCCTCAGTGGTGGGTTTCGCTGTCCAGAACTCTCATTTCCTTCTTCATTCTCTTCCTCATTCTATCTTTTCCTTCTTAATCCCTGGGGTGTAGCTTTGACTCTTGTTTTTTGCAAGAACATTTAAACTCTTTTTCACCTTCAATGGCATTACAAAGTTCACTTCTGTTGACTTCCATTATAGAGAACACGTTCAGTTGCCTCTTTTGGTTTATTTCTATCCTCACCTATGGTGATTTTCCCATCCACTGCTGTCTCCCATCCTGTCCTATGGATGTTCAAGGTGGCTATATAGGTAGAGAATCTCCATTCACATCGTCTTTGATGGGGATGTGGCTCCCAGACTTATGCTTCTTGCCATTTTTATTTTGCCTCTCCAAAACAAAACACAAACAGTTCAAGAAGTGGTATTCTCTGCAATCTCTAGTCATTGGTCGATTGGTTTAATCTCTAAGTCATGTCTGACTCTTGCATCTCCATGGACTGTAGCCCGCCAGTCTCCTCTGTCCATGGGATTTTCCAGACAAGAACACTGGAGCAGGTTGCCATTTCCTTCTCCAGGGGACCTTCCAACCTAGGGATCAAACCCGCATCTTCTGCATTGCAGGCGGCTTCTTTACCCCTGAGCCACCACGGAAGCCCCAAGTCACCTCTTCTTAACTAGTAATTTCTGGAATTAAACTCCAGCGAGCTAATGTTGTAAGGCAATCTGACACCCAGACCCACACCAAATTTCCTTTCTCCACTGAATTCTTATTATACTCTCACTTCTCCAGACAAATATCCTCCCTATCTAATATTTCCTTAAAAGGGGGTACTCTCCAAAAGAGAAGTGAGGGAAATACTAAAGGATTTTTTTTTATTGCTGAGAGGGAAGTAGGGGCCAAACCACAGCCTGCTTCCACAGTCCCACAAAACTTTGTGCTCCCAGGTTGGAGCTAAGTCCACTACTGCTGGGTTTTCCCATCTACACTGCAGGTTATGAGTTTGTACTTCTGAGTCTTCCCTGTAGCCACTTTTCAGAAGCAGGAGAGGAAAATGAGAACTAGTTTGCAAACTACTGGTGACATATTAGAATATGAAATAAGGTTCCTGGACTCCCTGCTATCCCTTGATCAAAAGGGGACAGATAGGACTTCCCTCCTGAATATAGAATGTAGGAAATAAGTCATTTAAAGCATTTCAATGATGAGACGAGATTTTATATATATGCCCTGGGTTCCTCTAAGACTTTCATTTTATTTCTTCAAAATTTATTTCATGTTATTACCATATTCTTCTGAATGTATTAGTTGAAATAGCTATGCTCTTCTGACCTGAGGGTCAGAGGTTTGATGTTCAAGATTCCATGAAATCTGCCCTCAAATGAGAAGAGCAAAGAAGAGAATTTTAACAGACTCTCAGAGGCTGGAGTGGAGTGAACTTTACTGATGTTGAAATATATAAAATAGGAAATTTCTCGCTGGCAATTTCTGACAATATTACATGACTCTGGTTGTCAATTATCTTGATTAGAAATATTAAAAGGAGGAAGGAAAATACTTGGCTCAGGAATCCTTGTAAAATATGTTTAAGGAAGGCCTTACCAATTCGGCCCATCACAGTGATGAGACTTCTGTCTGGAAAAGTCCTTAGGAATCTCAGCCAAACACCAAGGCCTTAAGAGAATCTTCTAAACCAATAATCATGCCTTTTCACAATTCTATGTTGACTCAGGGCTCAGATTTGTTTTCCTTCCCCTCTGAAAAGGTCTAATGTTTCCATGTCGTAACATGTTATGATGAAGCTCTTTGTGCACCAATAAAAGAATTAATTCCTCTGATACTCCAGTAGAGGGTAAGGAGGAAGAGAAGGTATTGCTAGAGAAAGAGGAGGAGGAGGACCCGAATAGAGTCAAGGAAGTGGAGGGGGAAAGGAAGAAAAAAGAGCTAGAGGAGAAGCAGAGTCACCTCTCCTGACACTCATCCTGACTTGGCTCCTCCTCGGGCTGATCTCCTGATTAACGCTGCATTTCCACTATCCAGTCTCCCTGGTTCCATTTCTTCTGCAATTTCAGAAATAATCTTACCTTTTTCTTATTTCAAGGCAAATAGAAATACTAGTCTTCCAGCAATGATTAAATGTGAATGCTCCAATTTGGGAAGGGGAGAAGGGACTGGGCAGTCAGGCAAGAAGCTGATCCTTACATGCTCTATTCTCCTCTCTCCTCCCCTCCCCCAGAATCCTATCTTATTTAGGAATGCTTTTTGAAATGTCATTTTCCTATGCCTTGTGTTCTACATGTAAATATTCTGGGACTCATTGTGGGAAAGGAATGAGAGTCTTTCACAAGCTTTCATGGATGGGCGTGATGATAGTAATGATTCATACTGAGCACTTACCATGTGTCACGTTCTGGGCTACTCCTTGACATCTCTCATCTCCTTTATTCTTCCTTACAGCTCCATTAACAGTTCACTGTCATTCTGAGCACTGAAAATGAGGGAACAAAGGCATTTAGAGATTAGGGACAGAGTGGATGGTAGAATGGTGATTCAAATTCAGGCAATCTTAGTCACCCCCAAGTGAGAGAACAGAATGATATAAAAAGGATACAGAACAGAAAGAATAAGAAAGGCATTTTCAAATGAACCAAGTCCATTAGAGTGACTCTTAATGACTCGGGGAATCTGGACTCCAGGTATAAAAAATTAGCAGTGAGTGTATTGGTTTTACAAAATCAAACAACAAACTGTTATCTTCACCAACAGCTGTCAAAATCATAGAATTTTTGTAAGCATTTTTAACTGAGCTCTCTCAGGTTCCTAATTTGTCAAAAGGTAAAAATAATGCCTGTTTCCCTCCCAATCACATGATATTGTATGTAAACATGCTTTGAAAAAAAAAATTGAGAAGTGACATGTGTTCAATTTTACCAAAGCTCTCTGAGCTTAATCCTGTTTATCATATGAATACCCTATGGTTTTCATAAGTTTAAGAGCAATGGGCAAATCTGTAGTAAGGAAATAAATATAAAGCTGTTCTAACATAAAGAGCAAGTGTCGATATCTTGCTGCCTGGAGCATGACACTAATAATGACCCTGGTGGATATAAATTCAAGCTAATATTTATTTTGAATAATCCTGGTCAACCACTGCAGATACAAAGATAGCCAAGTTACCTCTGACTCTGTATTGGATTTGCTGGAAGCAGTTCATCTGGAAAATGGGCAGTGCTTACTAATTGTATCCACAAAGGAGGGAAATACTGAGGCAAGTCCACTTTGCCAGTGTTAACTCTTTTTACTAAGACATTTGGACTAGCCTACATCATTCTAAACTTCCTAAATATTCAAGGCTCTAACTACAAGAAAGTTTTGTTTTTAATAAGGAAGTTTTCATTCAGTAATCTCTGTGCCATTAACCTTAATAAGAATAATGATTAAATCATTATTTAAACATTAAAATAAGAAAGTTTGGGAAATATTACTGTCAATAAAGGAAAATGCATGCATACTCCTAGCATAGTACAGTTCTTAATGTATAATAATGCTAATGATGATACTTTGATCACTTGATGAGAAGAGCCAACTCATTGGAAAAGACTCTGATGCTGGACAAGATTGAGGGCAGGAAGAGAAGGGGGCCACAGAGGATTAGATAGTTGGATGGCATCACTGACTCAATGAGTTTGAGCCAATTCCTGGAGCTCGTGATGGACAGGGAGGCCTGGTGTGCTACAGTCCTTGGGGTCCACAAAGAGTTGGACACGACTAAGTGACTAAACAAGAACAACAACAAAATGCTAATATCACTACTGATAATAGTGACAGTCAACTTTAAGGCATGTGAGGCTTTGTTTTAAGCACGTTACATTCATTTAGCCTTGCTTTTACAGATATTGCAGAAGAGTAAGCTGAGGTGTAAAAACATGTAATAAGTTAGCATTAGGTTATTCAATTAAATGAATTAACTCCTTAAGGAAAGTGTTGAACCAGGAGGTGAGATTTATATTCTACATATGGCTCCACTCTTTACATATTACATTAATATTTAAATTATTATACTTTGTCCTGTGAACCAGTGAGATACAAAATAAAGCAATATAAATATATGGAAATTCATGATTCTAAATAAATAAAATGCACTCCAAAGCAATAATTTTGAATAATTTACATATGGATTCCACTGATACAGCTATTGCCTTTTATGTAACTACTTGGAGTCATTTTAATAATTGTGGCTTGTTCTTTGAAATCTCCTTGATGGTATAGAATCTTAATCCTTTAAGGAAGGGGTCATCAAACTTTTTGTATTAAAGTCACACAAGAAATATGTTTGGCTTTGCAAGCATATGATCTCTATGGGGACTACTAATTTCTGCAATTATAGTAGAAAAAGCAGCCAAAGACAATATGAAAATGGATGGACATGATAGTGTTACAATTCATTTTAATACACAAAAACAGTCAAGGGGTAGTTTAAGTGTGTAATTTTTTCTTTAAAGGTGAATTTATGGCTGTCATGAATTTATGTTATGTTATTGATATGGGAAGAAGCAGTCAAATTATTCCCAGAAAGGTAAAGACCTTGTGAAAAAAAGGAAAACAATATAGATAAATGAATATAAAGTATTCCTATTGATTTCCTGTGTGACTCTAAAGCAGTCTTTCAGGCCAATACTAATAAAAGATTTCCCAAAAACCATTGGAATAAGTGCATAATCTCTCAAGGTGATCAGTTTAAGGAAGAAAATGCATGTCTTTTATATTGGATAGTTTGTCGTGTGCATAATCTAAGTCAAGACCTTTAATTTCAAAATTTAAAATTTAAGAATGCTTTTTGCTTATTGTAAGTATATATTTTAGCTACAAACTTCTCACAACTTAATGCATCATCGACAAATGTTGAAATTAATTAATTGCATTAGTTGCAGTTTACGGAACATACACATGAAAGAATGACATTCAGATGTAATACTTTAATGTTTCTAGTGAGATTGCATATCTCATGATGGGAGCATTAGCTAAAATGCCATTAGTGTTTACAGGAATCTTGTCTTCTGATCTACCAACAAGGATATTTCTTCTAGTTTCAGCTGTTAAATTGTAAACGCTTCTTGATGGCTTAGTCAATGATGGCCTAATCGGTGCATGAGAGCAAATTTTCTTGCTATAATGACTAAAATATCACAGCAGAGAGTGAGATGATTGTAAATTTTTTCTCAAGGGTACAAATAATTTTCTGTTGCTCCAGTGATCCAAGAAATGCCAGATTTTATTAGGAAGCTCATGTGCTTCTGTTTTATGCTGACTAGAAAGATTATGCCTCTACCTTTCTCTTCCCAGGGACAGAAGCAGCTGTGACTCCAACTGTTGGAATGCACCTTCACACTCAAAACCCTGAACTGTTTCGTGCTCCCTGTTTTGGAGTTTTAGGCCCCCCGCCTCCATATGAAGAAACTAAAATCAAGCCGAGTTCAGATCTAGATCGCTAAGTGAAATGATTAGAAATATTTAAAATTCCAAAACATACAATTTAGGAACAATTCTTTCACTTGGTGAGAATTCCTGGAGATTAGTTAATGTAGTCTTAAAAGTACAAATAAATGAATATGAGAAAAAAATTTTGGGCATGGAGATGTTTCTGTAGTCAACTAGTGGACTCTTGTTATATCACTGTTGCTTTATAATTTTATCTTCCTAATCAAGTTTCTTGATGCAATCCAATAGGCAGTAATTAACATAAGGAGTGGCTTCCATTAACTTTAGAGTTCCACTCTAGAATATGTCACAGATTTCTCTGCCTCAATCTCTGTTTTAACCTGACCTCTTCCCTGATATGGGTCAATAAAATTATTGTCACTTAACAGTGACCCACAATAAACTGTGGAAAATTCTGAAAGAGATGGGAATACCAGACTACCTGATCTGCCTCTTGAGAAATCTGTGTGCAGGTCAGGAAGCAACAGCGAGAACTGGACATGGAACAACAGACTGGTTCCAAATAGGAAAAGGCTATACATTGTCACCCTGCTTATTTAACTTATATGCAGAGTACATCATGAGAAACGCTGGGCTGGAGGAAGCACAAGCTGGAATCAAGATTGCCAGGAGAAATGTCAATAAACTCAGATATGCAGATAGACACCACCCTTATGGCAGAAAGTGAAGAAGAACTAAAGAGCCTCTTGAAAATGAAAGGAGAGTGAAAAAGTTGGCTTAAAGGTCAACATTCAGAAAACGAAGATCATGGCATCTGGTCCCATCACTTCATGGCAAATAGGTGGGGAAACAGTAGAAACAGTGGCAGAATTTATTTTGGGGGGCTCCAAAATCACTGCAGATGGTGACTGCACCCATGATATTAAAAGACGCTTACTCCTTGGAGGGAAATCTATGACCAACCTAGATAGCATATTCAAAAGCAGATACATTACTTTGCCAACAAAGATCCATCTAGTCAAGGATATGGTTTTTCCAGTAGTCATGTATGGATATGAGTGTTGGACTATAAAGAAAGCTGAGCACCAAAGAATTGATGCTTTTGAACTGTGGTGTTGGAGAAGACTCTTGAGAGTCCCTTGGACTGCAAGGAGATCCAACTAGTCCATCCTAAAGGAGATCAGTCCTGAGTGTTCATTGGAAGGTCTGATGTCGAAGTTGAAACTCCAGTACCTTGGCCATCTGATGTGAAGAGCTGACTCATTTGAAAAGACCTTGATACTGGGAAAGATTAAAGGTGGGAGAAGAAGGGGACGACAGAGGATGAGCGAGTTGGATGGCCTCACCGAGTAAATGGACATGAGTTTGGATAAACTCCAGGAGTTGGTAATGGACAGGGAGGCCTGGTGTGCTGCAGTCCATGGCGTCACAAAGAGTCAGACATGACTGAGTGACTGAACTGAACTGAGCAGTGACCCAAACAGAGAGTCATACTTGTCCAGATCCAGAGTCAGAAAGATAATGTTTGAATTAGGGACGGGGAGAGAGCAAGAAGAAGGGCCATTTGGAGTTGAAGGGTGAAATATGAGTGAAGAGTATGATTAAAGTCCAAGGAGCTGTATGTCACAGTCTGAGGAAAGAGAAAGTGTTGATAGAAGCTGAAGGACATTTCTTAACTGTGCATCCATGCGTGCTAAGTAGCTTCAGTTTTGTCTGACTCTGAGATCCCGTGGACTGTAGCAGGTCAGGCTTCTTTGTCCGTGGGAATCTCTAGGCAAGAATACTGAAGTGGGTATCCATTCCCTTCTCCAGGTTATCTTCCCGACCCAAGGATCAAACCCATGGGGCACATGTAATCCCATGATGTGGAGAAGCAGAGGCTCCAGTTTTATTCAGCTCAGTTCAGTTCAGTTCAGTCGCTCAGTCATGTCTGACTCTTTGAGATGCCATGAACCACAGCATGCCAGGCCTCCCTGCCCATTACCAACTCCCAAAGTTTACCCAAACTCATGTCCATTGAATCGGTGATGCCATCCAACCATCTAATCCTCTGCCATCCCCTTCTTCTCCTGCTTTCAATCTTTCCCAACATCAGGGTCTTTTCAAATGAGTCAGCTCATCTCATCAAGTAGCCAAAATATTGGAGTTTCAGCTTCAATATCAGTCCTTCCAATGAACACCAAGGACTAATCTTTAGGATGGACTAATTGGATCTCCTTGCAGTCCAAGGGACTCTCAAGAGTCTTCTCCAACACCACAGTTCAAAAGCATCAATTCTTTGGTGCTCAGCTTTCTTTATAGTCCAACTCTCACATCCATACATGACTACTGGAAAAACCATAGCCTTGACTAGACGGATCTTTGTTGGCAAAGTAATGTATCTGCTTTTGAATATGCTATCTAGGTTGGTCATAGATTTCCCTCCAAGGAGTAAGCGTCTTTTAATTTCATGGGTGCAGTCACCATCTGCAGTGATTTTGGAGCCCCCCAAAATAAATTCTGCCACTGTTTCCCCACCTATTTGCCATGAAGTGATGGGACCAGATGCCATGATCTTCGTTTTCTGAATGTTGACCTTTAAGCCAACTTTTTCACTCTCCTCTTTCACTTTCATCAAGAGGCTCTTTAGTTCTTCTTCACTTTCTGCCGTAAGGGTGGTGTCATCTACATATCTGAGGTTATTGATATTTCTCCCAGCAATCTTGATTCCAGCTTGTGCTCCCTCCAGCCCAACATTTCTCATGATGTACTCTGCATATAAGTTAAATAAGCAGGGTGACGATATACAGCCTTGACGTACTCCTTTTCCTATTTGGAACCAGTCTGTTGTTCCATGTCCAGTTCTAACTGTTGCTTCCTTACCTGCATACAGATTTCTCAAGAGGCAGATCAGGTAGTCTGGTATTCCCATCTCTTTCAGAATTTTCCACAGTTTTTTGTGATCCACACAGTCAAAGACTTTGGCATAGTCAATAAAGCAGTAGATGTTTTTCTTGAACTCTTTTCTTTTTTGATGATCCAACACATGCTGGCAATTTAATATCTGGTTCCTCTGCCTTTCCTAAAACCAGCTTTAACATCTGGAAATTCACGGTTCGTGATTTGCTGAACCCTGGTTTGGAGAATTTTTTTTTTAATTTAAATTTATTTTAATTGGAGGCTAATTAATTTATGATATTGTATTGGTTTTGCCATACATCAACATGAATCCACCATGGGTGTACATGTGTTCCCCATCCTGAACCCCCCTCCACCTCCCTCTCCATACCATCCCTCTGGGTCATCCCACTGCACCAGCCCCGAGCATCCTGTATCCTGCATCAAACCTGGATTGGCAATTCATTTCTTATATGATATTATACATGTTTCAATACCATTCTCCCATATCATCCCACCCTCGCCCTCTCCCACAGAGTTCAAAAGACTGTTCTATACATCTGTGTCTCTTGTGCTGTCTTGCATACAGGGTTATCATTACCATCTTTCTAAATTCCATATATATGCATTAGTATACTGTATTGGTGTTTTTCTTTCTGGCTTACTTCACTCTGTATAATAGGCTCCAGTTTCATCCACCTCATTAGAACTGATTCAAATGTATTCTTTTCAATGGCTGAGTAATACTCCATTGTGTATATTTATCACAGCTTCTTATCCATTCATCTGCTGATGGACATCTAGGTTGCTTCCATGTCCTGGCTATTATTTTGAGCATTGCTTTACTAGCATGTGAGATGAGTGCAATTGTGTGGTAGTTTGAGCATTCTTTGGCATTGCCTTTCTTTGGGATTGGAATGAAAACTGACCTTTTCCAGTCCTGTGACCACTGCTGAGTTTTCCAAATTTGCTGGCATATTGAGTGCAGCACTTTCACAGCATCATCTTTTAGGATTTGGAAAAGCTCAACTGGAATTCCATCACCTCCACTAACTTTGTTTGTAGTGATATTTCCTAAGGCCCACTTGACTTCACATTCCAGGATATCTGGCTCTAGGTGAGTGATCACACCATTGTGATTATCTGGGTCGTGAAGATCTTTTTTGTATAGTTCTGTGTATTCTTGCCACCTCTACTTAATATCTTCTGCTTCTGTTAGGTCCATACCATTTCTGTCCTTTATCGAACCCATCTTTGCATGAAATGTCCCCTTGGTATCTCTAATTTTCTTGAAGAGCTCTCTAGTCTTTCTTATTCTATTGTTTTCCTCTATTTCTTTGCGTTGATTGCTGAGGAAGGCTTTCTTATCTCTTCTTGCTATTCTTTGGAACTCTGCATTCAAATGGAAATATCTTTCCTTCTCTCCTTTGCTTTTCACTTCTCTTCTTTTCACAGCTATTTGTAAGGCCTTCTCAGATAGCCATTTTGCTTTTTTTGTATTTCTTTTTCTTGGGGAAGATCTTGATCCCTGTCTCCTGTACAATGTCAAGAACCTCCATCCATAGTTCATCAGGCACTCTGTCTATCAGATCTAGTCCCTTAAATCTATTTCTCACTTCCACTGTATGATCATAAGGGATTTGATTTAGGTCATACCTGAATTGTCTAGTGGTTTTCCCCACTTTCTTCAATTTAAGTCTGAATTTGGCAATAAGGAGTTCATGATCTTGAGAGAGTCAGTTCCTAGGCAGGTTGATAGGGAGTCTAAGGGTCCCCAAGGAGAGAGGGGTCTGGAATTCTCAAGGAGGAAGAAAGGACAAACTTTTTTCTTTCTCCACATTCCTTAGGATTATATAACAATAATGTATCCTGCCTAAGGGCAGTCTTTGGATTCAACCTTCTGTTATCTTAAAATGTTAATTATGGGAGTAGGTCTGATGAGGTCTTTACAACCTCCAGACATTCTTTGGATTATATAACCTCATTGTTAACACTAGCAAGCAGGTACTCTTTCTGCCCCCTTCTGATGCCTATGTCAGAAGCTTTCTCTATCTCCTTTATACTTTAATAAAACTTTATTACACAAAAGCTCTGAGCGATCAAGCCTCGTCTTTGGCCCCGGATTGAATTCTTCTCCTCCGGGGGCCAAGAATCCCAGTGTATTCACGTGATTCAACTACAACCTTTCAATCTGAGGCACAGTCAGCTCCCGGTCTTGTTTTTGCTGACTGTATAGAGCTTCTCCATCTTTGGTGGCAAAGAATATAATCAATCTGATTTCGGTGTTGACCATCTGGTGATGTCATGTGTAGAGTCTTCTCTTGTGTTGTTGGAAGAGGATGTTTGCTATGACTAGTGTGTTCTCTTGGCAAAACCCTATTAACCTTTGCCCTGCTTCATTCTGTACTCCAAGGCCAAATTTGCCTCTTACTCCAGGTGTTTCTTGACTTCCTACTTTTGCATTCCAGTCCCCTATAATGAAAAGGACATCTTTTTTGGGTGTTAGTTCTAAAAGGTCTTGTAGGTCATCATAGAACAGTTCAACTTCAGCTTCTTCAGCAATACTGTTTGGGGCATAGACTAGGATTACTGTGATGTTGAATGGTTTGCCTTGGAAATGAACAGCGATCATTCTGTTGTTTCTGAGATAGCATCCAAGTACTGCATTTCAGACTCTTTTGTTGACTATGATGGCTACTCCATTTCTTCTAAGATTTTATATGAGAACTGAATAATTTGTGCCTCAACTGGGCATTTCTCAGCAAACTATGATAAAAACCCTCAGCCTAGGTATCAATATTTCCATTGAGAACTCTGACTACAGAAGTAACAATGAGATATCATCAAGAAACACTTTTCATTGCTCATGACAGTGATCATGAGCAATGGATCTAGGAAAAGAAATTCATGGCAGATGCCATATAGTCTTAAGCTGGCCAATTGTTAAACAGAACAGTCAACTTCTTCACTTGTCAGTCTAATATACCTTTCAAAGTTATCTTTGATTTATCTTCTAAGCTCTTCCCAAACATGTTTGTCCAAACTTTCCCCAACTCACTTGATGGTAATAGCAAGCTTCCAGCTTCTGGAATCATATCACTTGAAATCAGGCTTGAGTCCTCCTTTTATATTACTTCCTACATCGGGAAATGCTTTAAATTGATTCCATCTTCAAAATAGGTCTGGACACTAAGCATTTCTTACCCTGTCTCTGGTGTGAACCCATGTATTGTCAGTTCTTGCCTGGATTACTGCATAGCATCTAAACTGGACTGCTTGCTCCTAGCTTTGACTTCCTATATTCTATTTCCAACACAGTATCTATAATGGTGCTTTTAGTACATAAAGTGGGTCATGTTCCTTAACTAAACTCCAATGACGACACATCTCACTCAAAAATGCCAGAAGTCCTCAACACATGGCCCTATAGAATCTATACCCTTCTCAAGTTTCCTTTTTAATTACTCTCTCCCTTGCTTATTTGCTCCAGGAACATGCTCCTCAAACCTACCAGACATTATTCTACCCCATATGTCCTTTCTGGCCTTAGTGCTTACTGTTCTTTTTTCCTATGAAACTGTTACCTCAGATATCAACATTGCCTCACATTTTCACCTCCTGTTAGTCTTTGAAAGTCACCTTCTCAATGAGGCCCACCCTGATTATCCTATTTTAAGTTGCAATTTCTCCCAACACTAGCACTTCAACCTCCTTGTCTCAGACACATTTTTCCTTTTCTCATAGTACGTATTGTCTTCTACGCATTGTCTTCTGCTACAATATGTGACAAAATTCTATTCATAGTCTGCTGTTGACTTTTCTTTGCTAGAATGTAAACCAATGAAAGGAGGAATCTTTGTGTTTTCCACTGATTTATACCCCTAGCCTCTAAAGCAGCCTGGCACTATTATGTATTCAAACAAATTTTATAAGTTCCCAATTCTGGAAATTTCCAAAAATAGCTGGATGGAAATTTATGAGGATGAAACCTTACAGAAGTGAATCTGGGTGAGAGCTGGAGACAGCTGACAATACTGTAAAACTTGAAGTTACACATATATCCATCCTCTTATTAAACCCACTAAGGTTATAGTAAAGAAGTAAAAACACTTTTTCATTCACAAGTATAAAGAGAGTAGCAAGAAGATGATGAAGAAAATTAGCAACAAGTTTTAGTACATGGAAAGATGCCTGAGACAGATGGGGTTTCAAGTTTCTCCACTATGCTAAATGACTTAAGGAAAGAAAGAAAATAATCTAACAAATTCATGCTGTACAAAACAAGAAATGCCTTAGAGTCAGAGACAAGAGAAGTGAAGAGAATTTTGGAAATGATGAAAAACTTCATCTGCAGGAGGATAGCATTGAAGCAGCCCAGACAAGAGCCAATTCCATCAGAACATGACAACAAATAACTACAGTTGAATAAAGAGGTAAGTGTAGGGAAAAATTGGTGATAAAAATGTGGTGATAGAATTAGGGTTGGTAAATGGAAAGGGGAAAAAAACCTGAAAAACAAGGTGATTATAAATCTATGAAAAACAAAAGATTAACCCTCCCTCAACTGGTTAAGTTGTAAATCATGTAAATAATTACTGTTGAATTATAAAATAGATGTTATTCATATTGACAATGTAGGCAGAGAAGGAAAGCTTGTATTAGGGAAGAGGCTTAGGGTTAGAAAGTAAATCTTAATCTCATATTGTGTGGAATCAATTGTTGTTTAGTCATTAAGTTGTGTCTGACTCTTCTGCAATCCAATAGACTGTAGCCTGCCAGGCTCCTCTGTCCATGGGATTTCCCAGGCAAGAATACTTGAATAGGTTGCTGTTTCCTTCTCCAGGGGATCTTCCCAACCCAGGGATTGAACTCACATCTCCTGCATTGGCAGGCAGATTCTTTACCACTGAGTCACTGTGGGTGGAATCAAGGAATAACATCTAAACTTTTTAAAAAATCAAGTAATAGTAGTAAAGCACATCATTTGAAAATTAGGTCATAAATATCTGAAACAAAATGCCAAAAGAGTTGAAAAGTATATTTCCTCAAGAAGTGGGATTTGGAGATAATGTTCTGTGGAAATAGAACAAATGAGTGCTAATTTTCATCATAAGCCTATAGTGCTATTTTACTTTTAAAACTAAATGCAAGTGTTACTTTAATAAAAAGAGTATAAACAAAGATTTGGCAGATCTATACTTTGCAATTGCAACAAACAAGGGAAATCATACCATAAATAAAAGTGTTAAACATAAATGTCTTTAGGTGGTGGAGCTTCAGGTAATTTTGCTTTTTATTCATGTTGTTGGATTTTTCTAATTGCTCAATAATATGTGTATATTACTTTTATAATTGAAAATCTCAGCAACATTCTTTGTTAAAAACAAAGCAAAACAAAATCTTGCCTTCATTTATCAGATAAGAAAATGGGCTTTGGAAAGATAATTGACTAATCAAGTTACATAGCTAATTGAGATAAAACTAGGGACTATGTATTTTTATCTTTTAATTCCTGTTCTAAGTATCTCTTCCCTAAGATCTTTTATCTTCAAAAGTGGTTATAATAAACATCAGAGAATTGGGTTAAAATACATTTATTTTGAATAAGTAACTCTAAGGAAAGAATTTTTCATCATATCCTATAAGGTACCTATATTAAAATCAATTCTAATTACAGGAAAGACAGAGGTTATAATAAACACTTAGAAAAGTGTAAGCATATCTGGAGACAGGCCTAATGATTCAGCAGCTGGAGTTTGATGAAGATATTAGTGAAAGGCAGAGTTGAAGTGGTTGGAATTTATTTTTAAGTGACTTGCATGTATGTGTCAATACTTGATTGGTGTGTGGTTGGTTGGTTTACTTAGGAGGCACTGGGGAGGAAGTGTGGGGAATAAGCTCTAAGCATGTGGATAGGGTTAGTAGAAAAGAGTTTGTTTTCATAGAAACTTTCCTGGCAAAGATTTCTCATCAAATATCACAGATCATATTTTAATTATAATGTCTTAAAAATACTTACTGAATGATTACATATATTAAGTATTGTACAAGGTTCTGGATATATTTCTTCAGTAGACTTTATTATTGTTAGTATTGTTTTTCATGATACTAGTTTCCGCTACTTTACTCTGATCTCCAGAGACTTGAAAGTCCTGTAGCAAGTGCTCTTTGTGGTCCCCTGAAAACTATTGCAAATAATAAAATGATAAAACTAATTTAGGTTATATGATTATCATGATATTTAAAATAGAAATTTAAAAAATAAGCCTGTATTCTTTTTTGTCATCTCATTTCAGAAAATCTTTGCCTGCATCTTATTTCATCAATAAATCATTAAAATTCAATTTAGCCTGGCATCTCAAATTTTAATTCTGATAGGATTAGATTTTTTTTTCTTTCCATATTAGAGCATTGTTTTTTGTTTTTTTTGCTTTACCAAACCATCTTATTTTAGTTTAGGTTTTTAAGCTGTTTATGTATATAAGAGTAGAGCCAATGAACAATGTGATAGCTTCAGATGAACAGCAAAGGGACTCAGCATACATATATATGTATCCATTCTCCCCAAACTTCCCTCCCATCTAGGCTGCCACATAACATTGAGCAGAGTTCCCTGTGCTATACAGTAGGACCTTGTTGGTTATCCATTTTATTTATTTTTTTTTCCTTAGTTTTTTTTTTTTTTAAAATTTTATTTTATTTTTAAACTTTACATCATTTTAAATATAGCAGTGTGTACATGTTGATACCAAACTCCCTATCTCTCCCCCCACCCCATTCTTCTCCCCTGGCCACCATAAGTTCACTCTGTAAGTCTGTTTCTGTTTTGTAAATAAGTTCATTTGTATCATTTCTTTTTCAATTCCGCATATAAAGAATGTCATACCATTCCTTCTCTGCATTCATTTTTTTTTTTTTTTTTTTAAGGTTTTTCTTACTGCTGAAGGATGTAGTTTTTTTCTTTGAATATCCAGCAGAGGGCATGAAAGCCTACCTATAATTCTAGCCCAATAGCCAGATTTGATGTAATGGCTAAATGAAACCGTGAAGCTAGGTTTTTGACAGACCCTAGCAGAATGTAATAATAATGAGGCTCGAATTTGCAAAGAGGAATTTTGTACTTTAGCTTATATTGCTCACAATGAAGCTGAACATCAGAGAAGATGCATGCCATGAGAAAGTCTAGGTAATTTGAAATGTACTTCTGCAGATGACGTCTGTGAATGTGAGCTGCCTAAAAAGGCTGAGTAATTTATGTATATGCTCCTCCTGTGGGCTGTAACATCTACAGTACTGACCCTGTAGGTCTAGTCTGTTTCTTTTTTTGTTCCTGACTATGAGTCCCCCTTTAATTTTCAGCTTTGTAGTTCCAACTTTGTTTCATTTGTGTTAGGAGCACAACTTTTATAAAACACAACCATAAAATTCAATATCTTTCACGGAAATGAAATAGAGCTAGGATAGGACTGTATAGTATTCAGGTAGGCAATAAAATGAAACTCAACCAGAATATTATATTTAAGGCAAAATGTGAAATACTTCAGGTTTGAATAAGAGAAAATGAGACAGTGAAAATGTGTTGGCTATAAGGCTCCACTTTCAGTGATTTTTTTTTTTTTAATCAGAACAAAGAAAGGAAATAGAGTATACATTTTCAAGGAATCTTTCAGGTTTAAATTCATTTTGCTTTGTGATTTTGTACAAAATAACAATACAGGTTTTTTCCTCCTGTTTAATACTATATCCTGGAAAGTAGTATATCTTTTTATTTTACTAAATGTTGTTCTGGAAAAATGAAATGAAAGTAATATCCATTTACAAAATGGCATAATTTGGTGATAAACAAAAATGTAATTGCGTTTGTGCACTTGGAAATAGTTATTTTTTCCCCCTTCTAGAATTATGCCAGGGTTAGACATACTATCTGATTGATGAAGCAAGCAATGAATATCAATCCAAATGTCAGGTTTTTATATTAGTAAAATGAAAAATGGGCTTCCCTGGTAGCTAAGACTGTAGAGTCTACCTGCAAAGTGGCAGACCTAGGTTCAATCCCTGGGTTGGGAACATCCCCTGTTGGAGGGCATGGCAACCCACTCCAGTCTTCTTGCCTGGAGAATCCCATGGACAAAGGACCTTGGTGGGCTAGAGTCCACAGTGTTGCAAAGAGTCAGACATGACTGGGCGGACTAAGCACAGCACAATAGAAGATGAAAAATGGTATTGCTCAGAAACCCTGAAATTATCAATGAATGCACATATCATCATTTCACTATTATGTTTATTGGGGGGAGGATTCCTCTTTGGAAAATCTATTTATA
This sequence comes from Bos javanicus, assembly GCF_032452875.1. Lineage (NCBI taxonomy): Eukaryota > Metazoa > Chordata > Mammalia > Artiodactyla > Bovidae > Bos > Bos javanicus. The sequence goes on from NC_083868.1 coordinate 77,098,015, forward strand.
GGATGCAGTAATTAAAACTATGAGAATTTTCCTTTCTCTAGTAATTAATATAGTTATATTATAATATAATTACATCTGTCTTTATATTTAATAAAGCATCAGTTTTCTTTTTCCATGGATATGAAAATTGAATTCATGAATCAATTCAGACTATTCTCTAATTTATGTATCTAAATCTGGATAAATTTATAATGCTAAAAAGTCTTAGTTACTTACTAGTTGCTATTTAGATTTAGAAGTACCTGAAACAATTATTTTTTTTCCTTAAAAAATATTGTTAGACACAAATAAGAAAACCTAAGTATTTATTTTAGGACTTCCCAGGTGGCGCTAGTGGTAAAGAACCTTCCTGATGTCTAAGGAGTTTGTAATTTCCTCAGTTTTGTCTCATCCCAACAAAAATTTGAAGCGATGGACAGACCAGTGTTATAGCCCTCAGATGGAACAGTATTACAGCCCTCAGACAGACCAGTGTTTTATCTCTCAGACAGACCAGTGTTACAGCTCCATGTTACAGCTCAGTTTTATTTAGAAAGTAAAGGAAAATACATCCTTGAGGCATAAGGGCATGCCAACCCAAAAGACATGAAGAGAACAGAGGCCCCCAGCCCAATTTTGGCTCCTCTTTTTATATGTTTTTTTTTTTCCTCCTCCTGGGCCTGCCCTATGTAAACTGGGCTAGCCAGGAGTGCTGTTTGTTTTACTTGAGGTCCTCACTCTGGTCCTCGGACCTTCCTTTGTTCTATTTTTGTGGGCTTTTCCCTTCCTTGTCTTTTAGCCACTGCCATTCTGGATTCCTTTTTCCTATTTTAACCACCTAACATTCCTCCCCTCAAGAGATGGGAGGCCCAATTATTTGGGAATAGGGGCATTGAGGCCTTTCTGGCTACTTCCTGCTGAAGTGGGATGGCGAGGGGCATTGGGCCTCCCCCTCAAGCCTCAGAGTCCTTATAGCAGTGTCCATCTAAGGGTGAGTGATATTTTCTGTGGTCGACTGTAGTTTTATATATCCTTGTTGAATTGGCATTGCATGTTGTAGCTTGTTGACCTGGGCATAGAAAAAATGGGTTAGACAATAACATGGAGCAATCATAAGCAGCATCAATATGGTGATAACAAGGACTAGTAGGGGGATTGGCTAACTCCAAATTCCAGATTGTAGCCACCTCGAGAACTCTCCACCTGGTTTTTTGAGATCCTGTAGGGTCTGAATGTTTTCCTTGAGGACTGTGAGACTTTCTTTAACTTAGCTGGAGGTATTTATTCAGAAACAACACATCTCATTCAAGATGGCTCAAGTCCCTCCTTGTTCAGGGATCAGGAGATCTATCTCCTGTCTGTTTTGGATTACAACCCCTGCAAAGTTGTGTTGGCTCTTTGGCACTGTCCTCAGAAATCTTATCCCCAGAAACTTAATTTTTGGGGTGTTCATTAGAATGGCACTCATTTGTAGTTCTGAATAGGTGTCTGAGATCTCCCAGGGGCTCACAGTATATTGAGTGTCCTCTTCTGTTTTCTTCCATGGCTTGACTTGTGAGTAGTGAATCCAGGAGTTGTGTCCTGGTACCTTGACTGCTGTGGTGGTAGAAAGTATTACAGGGTAGAGGCCCTTTCATGTGGGCTGGAGTTGAGCCTTTGGGGACCCATCTTTTTAGACTTTAATTAGGACTTGAGTTCCTGGAATGTACAGTGGTGACTCTTTAGAAACTTTTGGGTCCTGGTTGACACCCCACAAGTGTATATCATTTTGGAGTTGCCCAGTGGCCATGGTATAAGACCAGAGGGTCTGAGCCTCTGGATCTAGGAAGAGGTCATTGACATAAACAAATGGCCTCTCATATAGCATCTCATAAGGACTAAGAACAACCTATTCCTTAGGGGCAATACAAGTGCAGAGCAGAGCTATTGGTAAAGCCTCCTTCCATCCCAAGGAGGTCTACTGGGTTATCTTTTTATTGCTGATTTTAAGATTTGCTCTTTCTACTTTTCCTGAAGACTGAGGCCTCCAGGCACAAAGGAGATAATAAGTAATCCCCAATGCTTTAGAGACCCCTTGGGTGACCTTAGAAGTAAATGATGTTCCATTGCCACTTTGTAATGACCTGGGAAGACCAAATCTCAGAATGATTTCATGGAGCAGTTTTTTTACAACCTCCTCAGCCTTCTCAATCCTGGTGGGAAGGCCTTCAATCCATCCTGTGAATGTATCCATCATGACTAATAGGTATTTATACCCTTCAGAAACTGGCATCTGGGTGAAGTCCATCTGCCAGTTCTCTCCTGGGTAGGTCCCACGTCGTTGGACAGGCTGGGCCAGCTGGGGTCTTTGGGCTGCTTGGGGTTGCTTAATTGGCAAGTGGGACATGAGGAGACCACTTGCCTTATAGTTGTTTGGAGGCCTGTTCATCTGAAGGATCTTTCTAGTAACCTTTGGAGGGCCTTTTCCCCTAAATGAGTGGTGGCATGTAAGAGTTAACCGACTTCCATCAGAGGTTTCCAGCAAGAAAAAGGAGTCCCTCCTTTTGGAAGCACCCCATATAGTCTTCTTAAAATCCCTCACTCTTAGCTTTAAGAGTCTCACCTTCAGTATATGAAGGAGTTTCTGGCAAATTAGTCTGTGGAACTAAGGTGGCAATCCCTATTAGGTCATTGCTCTGTAATGCTGCTCTCTTAGCTGCCTGATTGGCTGCTTGACTCCCTCGTGCCACTTCCGTGCTCCCTTGTTGGTGTCCTTTACAGTAGGAGACTGAAACCTCAGTGGGCAGATAAACTGCCTCCAAGAGCCTAAGGATATGATCGCCATATTTGATTGAGGACCCTCAGGTGGTCAAGTGGCCTCTTTCTTTCCAAATAGCAGCATGTGCATGTAGCACCAGAAAGGCATACTTGGAGTCAGTATAAATGACTTCTCTTTTTCCTTTTCCTAGCTCTAAAGCGCGAGTCAGGGCTATGAGCTCAGCTAATTGGGCTGAAGTACCTGGTAGCAAAGATTTAGCCTGTATGGTCTCGAAATTGGAGACTACTGCATACCTGCTCTTCTTTTTCCATCCAAGAAAAAGCTGCTTCCATCAGTGTACCAGATTTCCTCAGGATTGGTCAGAGGATCTTCTGACAATGCCTCTCGGGGTTTTGTCCAGTGGTCCAAGGTTTCTAGGCAAGAGTGAAAGGGGAGAGAGCCCCCGGGTGTAGGCAGAAGGGTGGCTGGGTTAAGAACCTCACAAGGAGATATAGTGATGCCTGGATCTTCCATCAGCACTACTTGATATCTGAGGATTCTTTGATCAGACATCCATAAATGGCCTCTCCCATTTAGGAGTTGTTTCATTTGTTGGCTGGTAAAAATAGTTAGTTTGCCCCCAAAAGAGAGTTTTAAAGCATCTTCTATCAGGATTTCAATAGCTGCAAGACTTCGAAGGCAGGGAAGCCAGCCTCGGGTGATTGGGTCGAGCCTCTTGGATAGGTAAGCTGCAGGCTGGGGCTCAGGTCTCAACCTTTGAGTTAACACCCCCAAAGCTATTCCTTCTTTTTTGTGGGCATAAAGTTGGAATGCTTTTTCTGGGTCTGGCAACCTCAAGGCAGGTGCTTGAGTTAAGGCTTGTTTTAGTGTGGCCTCTGCCTTCTTTTGAGGAGTTCCCCACATCAGTGGGATTGAATCATCCTGTCCCTTCAAGCTTTCATATAAGGCCTGGGCAATTAGACCATAGTTGGGTATCCAGATTTTGCAATAACCAGTTAGCCCTAGGAAACCTCGCAGTTGTTTTTGAGTCGTGGGGAAGGGCAACTCGAGGATTCCTTGTACCTGATCAGAGGACAGCCTCCTGGACCCATGTGTAATCTGAACTCCCAGGTAAGTGATCTTTGTCTCGACCATCTGTGCCTTAGCATGGGAGACTTTATATCCCCTCTCTGCCAAAAAGTTTAGAACCTGAATTGCATGTTTTTGGGCATTTTTCTCATCTGGAGAGCAGATTAGTAGGTCATCAACATATTGTAATATTTTCCCATTAATTTCCAGGTCCAGATCTAGGAGATCCTATCCTGGCTAAGAGTCTGGCCAAAAGTTGGGAGCTATCTCTGAACCCCGGAGGTAATACTGTCCAAGTCATCTGTTGACATTTTTCTCCTGGAGCCTCCAACTTGAAGGCAAAAAGATATTGGGATTCTTAAAGATGGACAAGCTCTATACAGTCAGCAAAAACAAGACCAGGAGCTGAATGTGGCTCAGATCATGAACTCCTTATTGCCAGATTCAGACTTAAATTGAAGAAAGTAGGGAAAACCACTAGACCATTCAGGTATGACCTAAATCAAATCCCTTATGATTATACAGTGGAAGTGAGAAATAGATTTAAGGCACTAGATCTGATAGATAGAGTGCCTGATGAACTATGGACGGAGGTTCATGACATTGTACAGGAGACAGGGATCAAGACCATCCCCATGGAAAAGAAATGCAAAAAAGCAAAATGGCTGTCTGGGGAGGCCTTACAAATAGCTGTGAAAAAGAAGAGAAGTGAAAAGCAAAGGAGAAAAGGAAAGATATAAGCATCTGAATGCAGAGTTTCAAAGAATAGCAAGAAGAGATAAGAAAGCCTTCCTCAGTGATTGATGCAAAGACATAGAGGAAAACAACAGAATGGGAAAGACTAGAGATCTCTTCAAGAAAATTAGAGATACCAAGGGAACATTTCATGGAAAGATGGGCTCCATAAAGGACAGAAATGGTATGGACTTAACGGAAGCAGAAGATATTAAGAAGAGGTGGCAGGGATACACAGAGAACTGTACAAAAACGAACTTCAAGATCAAGATAATCACGATGGTGTGATCACTCACCTAGAGCAAGATATCCTGGAATGTGAAGTCAAATGGGCCTTAGAAAGCATCACTATGAACAAAGCTAGTGGAGGTGATGGAATTCCAGTTGAGCTATTTCAAATCCTGAAAGATGATGCTGTGAAAGTGCTGCATTCAATATGCCAGCAAATTTGGAAAATTCAGCAGTGGCCACAGGACTGGAAAAGGTCAGTTTTCATCCCAATCTCAAAGAAAGGCAATGCCAAAGAATGCTCAAACTACCGCACAATTGCACTCATCTCACACACTAGTAAAGTAATGCTCAAAATTCTCCAAGCCAGGCTTCAACAATATGGGAACTGTGAACTTCCAGATGTTCAAGCTAGTTTTAGAAAAGGCAGAAAAACCAGAGACCAAATTGCCAACATCCGCTGGATCATCAAAAAAGCAAGAGAGTTCCAGAAAAACATCTATTTCTGCTTTATTGACTATGCCAAAGCCTTTGACTGTGTGGATCACAAGAAACTGTGGGAAATTCTGAAAGAGATGGGAATACCAGACCACCCGACCTGCCTCTTGAGAAACCTATCTGCAGGTCAGGAAGCAACAGTTAGAACTGGACATGGAACAACAGACTGGTTACAAATAGGAAAAGGAGTACATCAAGGCTGTACATTGTCACCCTGCTTATTTAACTTATATGCAGAGTACATCATGAGAAAGCTGGGCTGGAAGAAGCACAAGCTGGAATCAAGATTGCTGGGAGAAATATCAATAACCTCAGATATGCAGATGACACCATTCTTATGGCAGAAAGTGAAGAGGAACTAAAAAGCCTCTTGATGAAAGCAAAAGAGGAGAGTGAAAAATTTGGCTTAAGCTCAACATTCAGAAAACGAAGATCATGGGATCTGGTCCCATCACTTCATGGCAAATAGATGGGGAAACAGTGGAAACAGTGTCAGACTTTATTTTTCTGGGCTCCAAAATCACTGCAGATGGTGACTGCAGCCATGAAATTAAAAGACGCTTACTCCTTGGAAGAAAAGTTATGACCAACCTAGATAGCATATTGAAAAGCAGAGACATTACTTTGCCAACAAAGGTCCGTCTAGTCAAGGCTATGGTTTTTCCTGTGGTCATGTATGGATGTGAGAGCTAGACTGTGAAGAAAGCTGAGCGCAGAAGAACTGATGCTTTTGAACTGTGGTGTTGGAGAAGACTCTTGAGAGTTTCTTGGACTGCAAGGAGATCCAACCAGTCCATTCTGAAGGAGATCAGCCCTGGGATTTCTTTGGAAGGAATGATGCTAAAGCTTAAACTCCAGTACTTTGGCCACCTCATGCGAAGAGCCGACCCATTGGAAAAGACTGATGCTGGGAGGGATTGGGGGCAGGAGGAGGAGGGGATGACAGAGGATGAGATGGCTGGATGGCATCACCGACTCGATGGATGTGAGTCTGAATGAACTCCGGGAGTTGATGATGGACAGGGAGGCCTGGTGTGCTGCGATTCCTGGGGTCACAAAGAGTCGGACACTACTGAGCGACTGAACTGAACTGAACTGAACTGATGCAAAAGAATGCATCTTTGAGATCCAAGACTGTAAACCACTTGGCACTGGGTGGGATTTCTCCCAAGATTTCATAGAGGTTGGGTACTGTGTGATGTGGCGGGATTACAGGTTCATTTATGATCTGGAGCTCTTGAACCATTCACCAGGTTTCGTCCTTTTTCTTTATAGGGAGCATCAGGGTGTTACACAATGAATTGGTGGGGACCAACATCCCACAGGCAAGGAATTTATTTATTAGAGGCTGTAGTCCTTCCCGAGCTTCTCTTCTGAGGGGATATTTTTTCCTGTTAGGAAACCTAGTGGGATCTCGGAGGACAGTGATGACTGGTTCAGCTTCGTGGGTTCGTCCCGGAGTCCCCTGGTCCCACACTTGGGTGTTAATGTTGTTCTCCCATAGTTTTTGGTCCCTCTCTGTTAGAGAGAGTGTAATGGGTCCTCAGTAGTAACCAGAAGCTGTAGGGCTCTAGGGGCTGAAAAGCTTTCCATCACAAGGGTAGTCCCCAGTTTAATGAGTATATCTCTTCCCAATAAGGGAGTAGGACACTTAAGGACCACCAGAAACTGGTGAGAAAATATTTGTCCATCCTAGCATCAAAGACCCACTCCAGTACTCTTGCTTGGAAAATCCCATGGACGAAGGAGCCTGGTGGGCTGCAATCCATGGGGTCGCTAAGAGTTGGACACGACTGAGCGACTTCACTTTCACTTTTCACTTTCATGCATTGGAGAAGGAAATGGCAAACAACTCCAGTGTTCTTGCCTGGAAAATCCCATGGACAGAGGAGCCTAGTAGGCTGCAGTCCATGGGGTCGCTAAGAGTCAGATACGACTTAGCATCTTGACTTTCACTTTTCACTTTCATGCACTGGAGAAGGAAATGGCAACCCACTCCAGTGTTCTTGCCTGGAGAATCCCAGGGACAGGGGAGCCTGGTGGGCTGCCGTCTGTGGGGTTGCACAGAGTCAGACACGACTGAAGCGACTTAGCAGTAGCAGCAGCGGCAGAAGTGACTTAGCAGCAGCAACAACAAAGTGCTTGGGTGAATCTTTTAGTAATTGTTTTTCCTGTTGCACCCAAAATGGTACAGGTTTGGGAGGAGAAGTCTCTGCAATAGGTCAGGACAGAGTAGGCAGCCCCTGTGTCAACCAAGAAATTCTCGGACCTACCAGATACATCCTATTGCACCCTTGGTTCCCGCTCCATGATGGTTATCAGTGACAGGCGGGCTGGCTGGAGTGGGCCACTTCAGTCCTGTTAAACCATCATGAGGGACGGCTTAGTGCTTGACCACTGAAGCTCTTGGGTCCCAAGGGCAGAGTGCCATCCAATGTCCCAATTGACGGCATTTGTAGCAAGCCACTTTAGGAGACTTGTCATGGTTTGGACACTCTTTGGCCCAAAGCACCGCCTGTCTACAGATTAAGCATTTGTCTGGTGCCTTGTCCTCAAGGACTCGGAGTTTGCCAAAGGGCTTCCCTGGAGGGTGGCCAGCATCTGGGCATGCCTTGTCTCTTTCCTTTTCTCCGTTTCCTGGGCCTTGGCTTCCCTTTCCTGTTCTCCATTATAAAAGGTATTGGTGGCTGTGTGGACCATCTCATCTAAGCAGGCAGCAGGGTCCTGCTGCTGTAGCTGTTGTAACCTTATCCTAATGTCTGATGCACATTGGGACAGGAATTTGTCCTTTAAAATCACCTGTCCCTCCTAAGAGTCTAGGTCCAGATTGGTAAACTTTTGGAGGGCCTTTTTCAGCCTTTTCAGAAAGGCAATGGGGTTCTCATTGGCTTCCTCAGTTATTGCTGAGATGTGGGCATAACTGATTACTTTTTGCTGGGCTGCTTTCAGTCCTGCCTTCACACAGATCAGAAAATGATCCCTTTCCCAGACATGCTCAGGGTCATTATAATTCCAATTAAGATCTGAGGAGGGGACAGCATTTTCCCCTATTGGGTTATTTATCACTTGACATGTGAAGCCCCATAGCATACCTTTGGGCTTCCTTTAAGACCCTAGCATGCTCAGGGTCAGATAAAGTTTGACTAAATATGACCATGATGTCTTTCCATGTCAAGTCAAAGGCCAAGGTAATGTGTTGGAATGTATCTATATGTTTGCCTGGGTCGTCCGTATAGCTTCCCAAGTCTTGTTTGATCTGTCTTAGTTCTAAGAAGGAGAAGGGCTTATGGACTCTGGTTGGTCCAAATTTTCCTCCAGTTTTGACTAGGGATGTACTCAAGTTGGCTTTTGTGGAGGGAGTGCTTCCGGATATGGGGGCATGTTTGGATATAAGGAAGGAGCACCAGGCAACTTGGGAGCTGTCGAGGGTGAGCTTTTATTGGGGGTGGGGGGGTTCCTTCTCTTGGTTGTCTGTGCCTAACACTATTTGCCTAGTAGGCTCATTTTTAGGGCATACAACAATCCCATACTTAAGCCAGAGTTCCTTCATATCTCTTAGTTGGAAGAAAATTTGGACATAGGGCATCTCTGTATATTTGCCTTGTCTTTTTCAGAATAAGTCTAGCTGCAGGATGGTATTGTAATTTAAACTCCCATCCTCAGGCCAGTGTTCCTTGTTCCCCAGAGGATACCATGGCCACACAGTGGCACAAAAGAATTTTAAGCAAATTCTCCTTAGAGTTAGAGGACTGAACAGCTTCCAGTTATCAAGAATGCATCTCAAGGGCATCTGTCAGAAAGTGTATTGGTTATTTCCCATCTGAAAGACAGTGATGACAAGGAGGAAAAAAAAAAAAGAAAAAACTAATAGACTTCCTTCAATTTCCATGAGTGGACTTCCTTAGGGGTGAGTCTTTTCAAAGCTTATCCTACCCAGTACTGTTGCAACCTGAGAGCCAGGCATTCCCGGGTCAGGGTGCAGATCCCCAGGCAGGTTGAAGCATGACAGCCTTTTGGAGATTGAATCCCCAGGCAGGTTGAGGCAGGTCGATCTACCAAGAATTGGGTCCCTGGGCAGGTCGAGGTGTGTCGATCTCCTGGGATCCCTGGACTGGTGGATCCCTAAGAAGACTGAGGTGTGACAACTTTTTGAGGACCATATCCCTAGGCAGGTCGAGACAGGTTGACCTCCTGGGGTCCTGGACTGGTCTCCAGCATGACCCATGCTGGGTAGGATTGCTGCTGCTGCTGCTGCTAAGTCGCTTTAGTCGTGTCCGACTCTGTGTGACCCCTTAAGACAGCAGCCCACCAGGCTCCCCCATCCCTGGGATTCTCCAGGCAAGAATACTGGAGTGGGTTGCCATTTCCTTCTCCAACGCATGAAAGTGAAAAGTGAAAGTGAAGTCGCTCAGTCATGTCCAACTCTCAGCGACCCCACGGACTGCAGCCCACCAGGCTCCTCCGTCCATGGGATTTTCCAGGCAAGAGTACTGGAGTGGGGTGCCATTGACTTCTCCGGCTGGGTAGGATTAAGGGGTTGTAATTTTAACTCATTGCCAGTTTGTTCACTGCAGATGGGAATAGATATCACAATGTAAAGCAATCCAAGCCTCTGCCCTTAGGCTGGGAACCTGCTGAAGCAGCCATAGCCTTATCCTTTTACTGCTCTAAGGGAATGTAAGTCACTGATTTCCTCCCATAGTCTTCCATAAAAGCAGGTTAGAATGTCTCCAATGGTAAACATTTCATTGTTATAGACACATTTTAGGCAATAACAGAAGTAATGACAAAGGAGTGGGTTATCTGGTCCTGTTAGGGGCATTAAGAGTATTTTAATAATAAGCGGGGTGGAACAATGTTGCCCACAAGGGAGCAGGGTCCTGGTTGTAGTAGTTAGTAAGAGGCTTAAGAACAAATTGATAAGAGGCAACAGACCAGATGTTTCATAAAAGTGGAGTGGAGATTTGATCCGGGGGTATGTTTGGAACTTTAGGAGAAGGGTGGTAAGGATTTGGGCCCAAATGGCCTGCAGGGCTAACTCCCAAAGTGGCAAACATTATCCCTGGAAGCCCAATTGCCTTTGATGGGATGCCAACAGATGGACCTCTAGCAGGCATTGTGTGCTTGTCACCAGCCCTAGCCCATCCACTGAGAGATGCTGTTGTTGCACATGTTGTAGGAAACATGGAAGATGAAGGCCTGGATATCTAGAGGGATTGGATATTATACAGTATTTCCCTCCCAAGGGCCAACCATTTTCTGGTTGTCCATCCAGAAGATTGTAGAGGCAACATCGTGGGCCTGGATGGGGCTCAGGAAAAGAGGATGAAACAGGAGGGAAGGGGGCAGGGCACAACTTTTGAAACAATGACATAGCGCAAGAGCATAAAATAAACCAATTAAAATCAAATGGGTCCAAAATGACAAGTCAAATTCAACTAAACCTTGATCCCAAATCTGTAAGCTAAATGGTACACACCCAGAGGTGGCAGGACAGTTCCAAGGCACTGTCAAAATACAGAGGAGTGGGTGGTTCCCCAATGGTTGGGGTGATCCTCCCACTCAGCATATGAATTCACCTAGCTGGCAAAAACTAGCCACACCACATTCCACAGCCAAAGCACTTGCCCTCTGCAATGGCCCACACCCTGTGGAGTGTGCTTCTTTCTATATCAGAACAAATCCACCTCTTAGCTATTGCTATGCCTCTAACTGAATTTTTGCAATGAGACATCAGAGCCTGAGCTTCATTAGGTCCTGAAGCCAGGCACCATGGGTTTTGGCAGGCTCAAGTCCCGGGAGAGAGGAGCTGAAGGACAGGAGGAAAAAGCAGTGGGAAAAACGTGCCGAGGAATCCCCTTCACAACCAGCCAGAAAATCTGCTAAATACCTGACCTGTGCTCACAGTTTTCATTGACCTGATCCATGGCACAAAAAAGATTAAGGACAGAAGAACCCCCACCGGCTTGGTTAACAGCTATTAGAGTGCAGAGGATAGTGGAGCCGTCAGGACATACTGAGGATAGCCTCTCCAGAGTCCCTCAATTGCCCCCACTGCCGCCCACCTGTTTGTGGGGGGTTCGAGAAAACAAGAAACGAGAGATTATAAAGGAATTAAGATTTTGTTAGGCATATGTCCTTCCAGCCGTAGGAGCGAGGACCTCCGACTTTAACAGGTCTTCTGGAATCTGAGACTGAGCCACGTGAACTTCCTGCTGAGTTCATTTTTCGCTGTCCCAGTTTCCAGCACGCTGGGCTTCTTGTCTCTTCCCCTGCCCTGGGTTTTGTTCATGTTCAGCTTCCACTGTGGGAGCTTTTGCTAAGGTGGGCTCCTGCTGTGCTTGGCCTCCTCCTTGTGGGGGCCGTGCTGAGGTTGTTTCAGCCAGGTTAAATCTGAGAAATGGCACTATAGATGTCGGGGGAGTGTCTAATTTCCTTGGTTCTGTCTCATTGCAACAAAAATTTGAAGTGACAGATGGACCAGTGTTACAGCCCTCGGACGGACCAATGTCACAGCTCTGTGTTACAGCTCAGTTTTATTTAGAAAGTAAAGGAAAATACATCCTCAGGGTGTGAGGGCATGCCGACCCAAAAGACACGAAGATAAGAGGTTCCCCAGCTGAATTTTGCCTCCTCTTTTTATGTTTTTCTCCTCCCCCTGGGCCTGCCCTATGTAAATTGGGCTAGCCAGGAGTGCTGTTTGTTTTACCTGAGGTCCTCACTCTGTTCCTCGGCCCTTCCTTTGTTCTATTTTTGTGGGCTTTTCCCTTCCCATCCCTTCCCTTCTGCCATTCTGGACTCCTTTTTTCTATTCTGATTACCTAACATTGCCAATGCAGGAGACGTAAGAGACATGGGTTCGATCTCTGGGTTGGGAAGATCCTTTGGAGTAGGAAATGGCAACCCACTCCAGTATTCTTTGCCTGGAAAATCCAATGGATGGAGGAATGTGATGAGCTACAGTCTATAGAGTTGCAAAGATTTGGACATGACTCAAGGATTTATTTTAATTAACTTTAAATACACACAAGGATTTATTTTAAACAATCAGTGGGCCATTGCATGCTTACCTGATACCATATGAAATGCTTGTCACTTGTGACATGGCCAACAATATAGACTGATGTTACATTAGGAGAGTTAGATGAAGGGATGGGAATACCAGTCTCTTAAGGATACCAAAACATTACTGTGGTTCTTCTTTCTGGAGATAAGGGCTTTTAAAGGAGAGTTTGCAGTTGAAAGGAATATTTTGGTAAGCTGTGTAAGGAGCAACCAGTCAAGGAACACTCAGATAAGAATAGATGGTCACTAAAAAGGGTAAGTCTGTAACTACATGACTTCCATTTTGTTGTTTGAGGCTTAAGTGTTTGGGACTAAAACTAAACTACGTAAGGCAAGAGATTGTCTACTTTTTTACTATAATTCTGTTATCGTAAGGAGAGGATTCCATTGAGAATTGGTATATGCTCAGAACAGCCAATACTGGAATACTCCATGTGATTAAGCCTCCACTGTTTTTAGCCTGATTTTGGTTTTCCAAAGACACACTTTTTTCTTAGTTTCCTTCATTTTTGTTTTCTATGTTTTAGACAAGGTTTGCTGAGTCCTTCAGTTTTTTCTGTATTAACCAATTAGATTATGTTTTTTTATTTACTAACTTGAAGCTTTTCCCTTTGCCAGTAAAATAAAGCCCCCTTCTGATTTCCTCCTCTAATCAATACTTCTTGCTACATAGTTTTAGAAAACAAAGGCATGGTATAATGTTGTTTCACTTTAGTAAAAGGAAAACAAACACTTGTAGCTAGAGTCTTTCCTCTCCTTCCCCTAACTCTCTAGCCTATATAGGCTTAGCTTTGCATACAAAAACTTAATTTAGAAAGTAGCAGAAATGTTTAAGGATTCCTACAACCCTCCTCAATTTTCTGCCAATATCCAAAATTTCCCCCAGCAAACTCAGGAAGACCCTAACGGGACACATCTATTTGGCTTCATTTTCCTTTATTTATGCAAAGGATGTATCACAAAACCATCCCCTTAACATCCAATTTCAATTGCAGTCCCTCCCTACTCAAGCATTGTTAACACATTTAATCCACAAGTTTTGTGGAAGCAGTCGAGTTTTTGTGAAGGAAACCTTATAGCACTTTGAATTTTTCAAAGGTCACCTAAACCCTGATTCAAATACAGATTATAGAAATTAAAGTTACAGTATTGTATTTGAACCATAGCAAATGCAGAGTGTGGATCTTGCATTTAGAGCCAGTTTAAAAGGACATTTTTCAGACAATTAGAACAAAATAGACATTGGGAAACGGATATTACTGAGTTGTTAATTGTTGATTTTGTTTGCTGGTGTTGTGGTCTTTATGAGTGAAATTATGTGATTTCTAAGATCTATTTTAAACAATCAAATAAATATTCTTATTTTCTTATTTAGCTCTGGAGACAGTCTCTCTGAATTTGAGCATATGTCCATTTTTCACTTATTATTACAACTTTTGCTTAGAGTATATTTTATTTTAAAAATATTACATTGATTAGACAATTGCATGCCAAAATTCAGCTACTCAAATTTGGATTTACCTATTTTTGATATACACAAAAACATTTTTACTTATTTTTATTTTATTTTAAAATCAACTCAGTTTCAAACTTAAATGTATTTAAATAAAAACTTTAAATTGCATAAGTGGAAACATGCTTTTTCAAATCCACATAAAAATGAGTAGGTTGCTGTAAAATAAAAATATTTAATGTACCACCTAAAAATATTTCAAATACTATTGCTATTAAGTACAATATAAAATATTTTGAGAAAATAAATACATGTTGTGAAATTGGAAATAGACCATAGCAGGGACCCCAAAACAAAACAAAACTCATAATTTCCATCTGCAGAAATAAATATTCAAACAATTAGTGATTATTTTAAAAACTTTATCAACTGTACTCAACTTAGTTAAGTAAATGAATATCAAAACAATGTATCATTTTTAACCATAAAAGTGGTAACAGTATTAAACATTGCAAATATCATGTGTTGTCAAGGCTGTGGGGAAATAAACATTTTTATATACCCTTGGGGGAAGTATGAATTAGCATAACATTTCTTGGAGGCCAATTTGGCTATGTGTATCAAAAATGATAATACATATTTTCATGGATTTGGTACTTCTACACACAAGGCAATTTTATAGTTATAATCCTACAAGAAGGCAACGATGTTTTCAAAAGCATATTCATTGTCACTGTGCTTAATAATAGGAAAAATGGCAGCAACAATGGAGATGATTAAGGGAACAAATAATGGTACGTATGAACAAAGAACTATGCAGCCATTAAAAAGAATGAGGTGATATGGAAAATGCTATTAAGGATGAAAAGTGAAAGTGAAAATCGCTCAGTCATGTCTGACTGTGATCCCATGTATATACAGTCCATGGAATTCTCCAAGCCACAGTACTGGACTGGGTAGCCGTTCCCTTCTCCAGGGAATCTTCCCAACCCAGGGATTGAACCCAGATCTCCTGCATTGCAGGGAGATTGCAAGATTATTTACCATTTGAGCCACTAGGGAAGCCCAAGAATTCTAGAGTGGGTATCTTACCCCTTCTTTCTGAACCAGGAATCAAACCAGGGTCTTCTGAATTGCAGGCGGATTCTTTACCAGCTGAGATACCAGAAAGCTCGTCAATAAGTATAGTTAACTATTAATTTTATTTTTAAACAGAAGATAAAGAATAGCAGTATAGTGTATACATTTTCAAAGGATTTATATATGCCATAAATTTCAAATCTTTTCTTTGTAAGGATAGAAGAAATACATGATAGTTATATGTCTTGGGAGAGAGATGGTGGGAGAAAACCATAAATGTGGGTAAAAGAGACATTGTTTAATATTAATATTCTGTATTGTTAAGTTTTGAAAAATCTTACCCATGTATAATTTTTCTCTATGTTAACAGACACTCTTTGGGTGTGAGGATAATTGGTGTTTTTATTTGTCTGATGTTTTATTCTTTATTCTTTTCTGTTTTAAACAAATAAAGATTATTTCAATAAAAATTTTAAGTAAAAAATCACCAGTTTTTTTTTAATGGAAACATAGGGTAACCAATGTTGGATTATGTATTATATTGTTTTCCAAATATATCACTGATTATCAGGGGCCAAAATTATTCACTTGGAAGTATTTAGTAGCTGAAAGTTGCAGAAACTGTTCTAAGAACATATTTTTTTACAAATAATTCCCAGTTTATCTCCTTAAAATGAAATTGGAACTATTCTTTCCAGCATGAAGATGTGGAGATAAAGAAACAAAACCAAAAAGGTAAAGTAATTGAAAATAAAATTTTAAAAAAATTTATTAAAAAAAAAAAGATTGACGTGTAATGGAGAACATATGGTAAGAAGATTAATTTGGGAATCAAACTTATCTCTGTGATGGTGAAGTCTGCCTTAATAAGACTTTGCTCCATGTATACCTGTGATGGATTCATTTTGATATTTGGCAAAACTAATACAATTATGTAAAGTTTAAAAATAAAATAAAATTAAAAAAAATAAAAATAAGAAAGCTATGGTACATATACACAATGGAGTATTACTCAGCCATTAAAAAGAATACATTTGAATCAGTCCTAATGAGGTGGATGAAACTGGAGCCTATTATACAGAGTGAAGTAAGCCAGAAGGAAAAACACCAATACAGTATACTAACGCACATATATGGAATTTAGAAAGATGGTAACAATAACCCGGTGTACGAGACAGCAAAAGAGACACTGATGTATAGAACAGTCTTATGGACTCTGTGGGAGAGGGAGAGGATGGGAAGATTTGGGAGAATGGCATTGAAACATGTAAAATATCATGTATGAAACGAGATGCCAGTCCAGGTTCGATGCACGATACTGGATGCTTGGGGCTAGTGCACTGGGACGACCCAGAGGGATGGTATGGGGAGGGAGGAGGGAGGAGGGTTCAGGATGGGGAACACATGTATACCTGTGGCGGATTCATTTTGATATTTGGCAAAACTAATACAATTATGTAAAGTTTAAAAAAAAAAAAAAAAGACTTTGCTCCATAGATGATGCTTCAAAGAGGCTGACTGTAGAAGGGAAGCCAGGATAGTTACTGGCAGAGTAACACTAGCACCTTATGACCTTGGATTGTGTTTCTAACGAGTGCTTTTTAGCAAATATCTTCATCTTCATTTTCTTTCTTGAAAGGGGGAAAAATACTATTTTCCTAGGGTTTTCATTTTAAAGTAATTTGTGAATTTCAAAACCACCTTATCCCAATTATGTTCTGAGGTCATGGAATTACAATCTTTAGCACAATAGCTCCCCTCTCTTGATTCTGTTTCTTTGTACACATTTTTCTCTTTACAAGAAATTATTTCCCTGCTATTTCTTTTCTTTGAAAATGCCTGTCATCTTCCTTTATGCAACTGAAATTTCCCTTTTCTCTGAAGTTTTCCCTGACTCCAAAAGTAGAAGCAGGGGTCACTTTTCCCATGACATTTCAGTCACAGCGACATTATGCAATTATTTTATTGTACTCTAAAGTTTCATTTTTTTTATGCCCGTGTCCCCTCTATGCCTTAGGCAGCTTTAAAACATAGAGATGGTCTTTCAATAAAACTGCACAAATGTGTGCATGACTAATGGAAGGAACAATTCAATGAACAAATAATTGCATACATTGGATACAAATTAAATAGTTTCTCCAGACTAGGGTATTATCATCATTCATTCACTCATTTACTCAAAAATATGCATTAATGACCTACAATGCATCAGGCACAGTGCCGGGAATACAGCAGTACACAAAGTAGGAAGTGTTGTGCTTTTTCAGAATTTGCAAACTTGCAAGACTGAGATACATATCAGGAAACTGCACTCAAAGTGAAGGGCAATGCGGGTAATGAAAACAGAGCCCTTGGGTGTTGGGGAACCTAGTCTATTGGAAGTCAGGGAGGCCTCCCTGAAAAAGTGATGTGTTCCTGGAGACAGGAAGGATGACAGGGATAAGAACTGGAAAGGGAAAAGTGGTTCTAGAGCTGAGGCAAGACAAGCATGTGGCTTTTGAGGCAAAGGCTGAAGTGCAGTTTGATTGGATGGTGGTAAGATATCATGGCATCTAAGATATCATGGCATCTGGTCCCATCTGGCAAATAGATGGGGAAACAATGGAAACAGTGAGAGACTGTATTATTTGGGTTCCAAAATCACGGCAGATGGTCACTGCAGCCATGAAATTAAAAGATTTTTAATTGCTTGCTCCCTGGAAGAAAAGTTATGACCAACCTAGACAGCATATTAAAAGTGGAGACATTACTTTGCCAACAAAGGTCCATTTAGTCAAAGCTATGGTTTTTCCAGTAGCCATGTGTGGATGTGAGAGTTGGACTATAAAGAAAGCTGAACACTGAAGAATTGATGTTTTTGAACTGTGGTGTTGGAGAAGACTCTTGAGAGTCCCTTGGACTGCAAGGAGATCCAATCAGTTCATCCTAAAGGAAATCAGTCCTGAATATTCATTGGAAGGACTGATGCTGAGGCTGAAACTCCAATCCTTTGGCCACCTGATGTGAAGAACTGACTCATTTGAAAAGATTCTGATGCTGGGAAAGATTGAAGGCAGGAGGAGAAGGGGATGACTGAGGATGAGATGGTTGGATGGCATCACCGACTCAATGAACATGAGTGTGAGCAAACCCTGGGAGATGGTGAAAGACAGGGAAGCTTGGCATGCTGCAGTCCATGGGGTCACAAAGAGTGGGACACGACTGAGCAACCGAACTGAAGAAAGGGAGAGAGTGTTCAAAGAATTAGGAGAGGTATCCAAGGACCAAGTTATGCCCAGCCTTTTAAAATCATGCTAAAATGTTTGTTATTTTATCCTAGAAACAATAGGAAGACATGTAAGTAACATTATTGAATATGTATTTTTTAAAAGCTCCATCTGACTATAGTCTAAAGCATTGACAGGAGGAAGGGAAAGAGGAAGCTGACACAATCATCAAAGAGAGAAAAGATAATGAACTACATATTGATCATTATAATATCAGCATATCTGAAACGTTTAAAGTTTACAGTACTATAAACAAGGAAATTATATGGTGAAGGACATAATGAGACCTCTGTATAGTTGTATTGTCCAATCCCCCTGTGTGGAAATCATCTTTACTGTATCAAGAAAACACAACAGCTAGTTTACAAGAGCCCACACAGACCAAAGGCCTGTATCATTTACAGACCTTAAGCATTTAAGTATCATAATAATAATCACTATTATGGATTAAATTCTATGGATTACCATAGAATTAATGGTAATTTGTAGGTTGATAATGACACTTGAATATAAACAAATATTGAAAAACAATATTCATCACTTTTTGAACTATTAAAAGAAGGGTCATATCTTCTTACCTTTCCAGCAAAGACCTGACTTAATTATTAATGCCCCCCACTTTTACTTTCAAATTGTCCCTGTTTGGATGATAGATTACATATTATCTCACTAATAAACTAACTTTATTTTGTATTCATGAATTGGCAAATGAAGGGGAGGAATTTTAACCATTTATCCTGCCTTTTCAGAGTAACTCAAAGAAACTAAGGCTTATTTTACAAAAGAATTTTTACTACAGATGAAGATAGAATAGAATTAGAAAACCATCTTTCTACAAACTGTAAGCAATGTATTGACTCCAATAAAGATTATCAGTTTAAAAACTATTATTTTAAACTTATTATTATTGTTGATCAAGAATAGAATATTTCTGTAATTTCTGAAATAACACCACAATAATCACTTGTATTTGTCACTAAAGGAAAAACACATACAACTGAAGAGTGGAGGAACCAGATAAGCATCACCCTGATCCAGTGGACAACTTTAGCATAATTATGTCTAAATCAACCAGATATTAGGTCTCCAAATACACTTCACATCACCTACAGTATGTTTTAGAAACTATTTAACTTGATTTTATCAAAGCATTTTGATTTAAATTTCAATTTGCTGGAGATACAAGGTATAGAAAAACAAGCTAAATAACCACCAGAGACAATCCAGAAGAGAGAAAAAACTAGGAAAAAATGTTCAGCTTTTTTTTCTTTTAAGTAAATTAGGGAATGGTGAAAGAAAATGTAGCTTGATTAAAAGAGCCTTAAGTGGCATAACAACCAGAGGAAATGCAAATACTGATTTGCAGAAATCAGTAATACAGTTGAGAAACTTGGGTAAATTTAAACATGGATTGGGTGGGTGTTAGATAAGATGAAAAGTTATTGCTATGAAAAGACAATGATAATTAATGGAGGACAATTTGATTAAAAAGCCACACATATGGAATGCACTCTTAAAAAAGAAATACATTGTCTTTGTACATATATGCATAAACAGAATATCTGGAAGAATGTGCAGATGTTCAATAGGATTTTAGGAGTAGTGATATAGGCAGAGAGCATATGGTCCCACTATATTTTAGTAAGATAAAGTTTGGTTGTTTGTGCTTTCCAACTTTCTATTATACAATGCACACATATAACTTTGTTAATAACAAAAGGCTAATTTCAGTTTAAAATGTGATATTAAAGATTTTATAAATTTATAAATTTTTATTAAATCTTTTTTGTTTATAAATTTTTTATTTTTCCATTTTATAATTTTTTATTTTTTCTTATCACAATTGACAGGACATGATTAAATTATAGTACTCAGATTGAGTGGGCTATTTTAATATTTCAATCTAATAACCAGATGTGTATATATTCTGGGCTTATATTATTTTTTCTTTCCAAGCATGTTGATCTATCACTGTGTGAATTACCGCTTCTTCACAATTTGACATTTGCTTTGCTGTTCACTAGCTGCTTTATGGCACCCCACTCCAGTACTCTTGCCCAGAAAATCCCATGGATGGAGGAGCCTGGTGAGCCGCAGTCCATGGGGTCGCTAAGAGTCGGACACAACTGAGCAACTTCACTTTCACTTTTCACTTTTATGCATTGGAGAAGGAAATGGCAACCCACTCCAGTGTTCTTGCCTGGAGAATCCCAGGGACGGGGGAGCCTGGTGGGCTGCCATTTACGGGGTGGCTCAGGGTCGGACACGACTGAAGCGACTTAGCAGCAGCAGCAGCAGTAGCAGCTGCTTTATTTGGGGATGCTTCATTGAATTACTATAGATTAGGAATAAAGATTCCCAAGGGAATTTTCAAAACATTACTAATGCTTTTCAGGATATGCAAATGGTTTTATTGAAAAAAAAATTCAAAGCAGTCAACGATTTCAATTATTTCCATAATCTTCTGAAATATTTCCTCATAGAAATGAAAACTTTCAGGAGGGAAAATTTTGTATCTCTAAAATTTAATTAATCATTTAATTAATTTTACCCTGCCTTTTCACAGAAATACTTCAAGATACTTAATAGAATATACAAAATATGACAGACAATAAATCATAAAATAAATGTGGGAATAAAAAATTTAAATGCCAATGTTGAGTAAAAAACACAAAATAAATTTTAAAATGCTTAGAATAAAACCCATATAATTAATAAACATAATAATTAATTTTGCTAAATGTCAATTAAACAGTTAGTAACATCCATGAAGTAAAAGTGAATCAATAAATCACTCTTAATTCTAAGATTAGACTAGTATTCTCCTGAGATATTGGTAAAGAGATGCTTGTGAAGTATGAACATCATTTTCAAGGATATATGAACAAGATGCTATTATCTCATTTTTACATTATTTAGCTTTTAAAATTGGAAACACTTCTTTTGAGGGCTTCAGAAATTCACAACTGTATTTCCATTTTCCAGAGAACTAATTTTCGGTTTGGTTTTATAATCTGTTAAGGTACTGCATGACTATTACTGCTAATCATGTGACTTTCAAGGAAACAGAAAAACTAAGGTAAAATTTTATAGCTTTAAAAAAACTCTTTAGTTTAAAAACTGAAGAATGGTTATATTATGTATGTGAATAAAATCCATTAGCAATCTTTCATTGATTTCTTTAAATGTGTATATAACTCTGTTTTTTCAAAAAGCACATATTTTGTGAGGAAAATTGACTTTTTTTCAGTAGAGAATTGTGAGCCTTTATTGCTTTCAAGCAAAAAAAAAAATTATTACATTTTATCATATGTTGGCTCTTTTGCTGGGTACTGAGAATCCAGGGGTGAGAGGACACCCGAATCAGTGAATTCTAATATGGCTCATTCCTGAAAGGCATTGAGATGCCCAATCAATCAATACTAAGTGAACTCCCTGGTTTAGCTATTAACTGCTGTGGTTTAATGTTTGACAATATACAAGCAAACTTGGAGTAGTGATAAAATAATACACAGATCTCTTATGTTGCTAATGAGGAAGAAAGTCAGCACTGACTCTGATATTAATTTGGTATTAATTCAGCATTTGCTTTTGACATTTAGAGCATAGCGAGGGCACTTTTTATCTTTAACTCCCACCAGTGGCTGGTACATAGAGCTGTTCTTTTCTTTTTCTATTTTAACAGAATCAGAGCAATGGTAAGCTTTGATATACTGGTTTGAATTTGGAAAAATCATCTTCTTCAGAGTTATCAAATAACTCACTCAGTGGAGAATACAAAAAGTGAGCCAAAAGCCAAGGAAAGAGCTAAAAGCTTGTCAGTCCCTTCAAAGATTAGAATCTCTGGCCTCCTTTGAAAGTTTCTGTCCATTCTTAAAAAGAGTCATTTCATTTTAATACCACCATGTCACCATCTCTAGTAGCAATATAGAAATCACAGCAAATGTTTTTGTATCCCAGCAACCTTATCATCAAATACAGGGGAAGTGTGTGTGTGTGTGTGTGTGTGTGAGAGAGAGAGAGAGAGAGAGAGAGAGAGAGATGGTAAAAGAATGCGGAAGAAAGTAATAATTGAGAAGGAGAAGCAATAGGAGACTAATTTTTTGAGTAAGCTGAGCAATTAATTTAGTCGGACTTGAGGCCTAGATGTCTGTTCCTGGATAGGCCTGCTATTTGGTTAATTTGAACTCACTGATTAGTTGAACAACATATATATACAGACTGATACATGTCACCTCACACCCTGGTGTCGACAGCATACATTTTGGCAGTCTGTGTTCGAGGGATCGCATGTGACCGGGGCATGGAAACAGCTGTTGTTGAATAGGCTTTCCTTGTGGAATAAGGATAGCTCCTCTCAGGTCCAACATCTGTTCAGAAGAGATAAATGTAGCGATATAAAAATAATTATGGCTCAGTAAACTTTCGGGAAAGTGTAATTATATATTCTTCTCTCAAAGAGGCAAGAATATAAATATTTTAAGAAGGAATCATCTAAGAACCCTAGAAGAAAATCTAAGAGTTTTAACCTGAAAGTTGTTTTTAGATTTAAAATTCAGCCAAGTAATTTCCTTTTATTTTTTTTTATGAGAAGAGAAATTTCCTAGTTTTATTTCAGTGACATTTTAGTAACCTAATAGTAACACATTACATTCTTTAACAACAAGGATACATTTGATTTGACTCTGCATCTACTTCTCTGTTTAACTCTAGAGCTAAATTTAGTCAGTTGTGTGAAATGAGATGTATAAGATAATGACACATTGAAATAATCAATATCTATTTGTGTATTGGACACAACTGTATCTGCCCCCCCCCCGCCCCGCCTTTTTCAACAAATATATCACTAACTGGATAGTAAGGTTCTAGTATTACAAATCAGTTGTCCTTGAACAATAGAAATTTCTAATGGTAATAGATAAGTATCAAGCTATCAATATTACTTTGGGCTGGTGAGATGTGTTTCCATTAGGTTGGGAAAAATAACACTGGAGGCAAGGAAGTGTGCTATTTTATTTTGTCCTTACCTTTGAACAGGTATAAGCAGCATGTGAGGATAGCACCAGCCAAAAAACAACCCAAAGAACCAGCCATTCCAAGCCAACAGGACCAACCAAATTTATATTGGATGCCAAGAAATATATTGTGCAAAACCAGAGAAGAACGTTCTACATAAACATCAACAGCATACCAAACAGAGCCAATTATTCCTGGGGCACCTGAAAGAAATAGAAATTGCTAAAAATAACTCATGTCTTTTCCAAATATAAATCCAAGAAGATTAAGTTATTCTATTGTATTGTATTTAAGAGTATTCTATCATGCTGTATTTAAGAGTAGTCTACGACTCCCCTGACCCACCACCCAGACCCATGATTGAAGTTATGTCAACTACAAAATCAGCACCTGTAATTTTAGTGCTTTGGGGTTAAAAACAAATAACTGAAGTAGAAATTGAAAATTTATCTACCACACCCACCATGTAAGAATAGACTAAGAATTTTGTTTATTTCAAATAAAATATAATCCTCACAGATTTGTCTTTCTGAAAATTGACTGGTTTGAAATGATGCAACTAGAGTCCTTTCAAATGTACAAATTACAGGTATAAATTGCATGTCAGGGCTCAGATTGGAAGAAAATATCATGGGCAGTTGTAGAACAAAAACTTATATGAAAATAGTGTTTCTGAAATCTGTAAGCCCCCAAGAAACTCTCACCTTTTTTCCTAGTAAGTCTGTGATTTCCATTTAAGTCACAATTTCATTGCATTCTTTTCACAATTATTTAATGCAACAAGTTTAAGAAGGACCTGATCGTGAACACATAATAACCTTTAGAATACAGGACATAAATAACTACATCTTTTCTGTAATACTGCGACCTATAGGTTTAGCATGAAAATTCTTTTTTTTTTTTAAGACTTAAAACAGATTTTATATATATATATATATAGCATACTAATTTCAAATGATAATTCCAAGGCTTTGGTCATCTTGGGTGATTTACTTCAGTCATCTTTTTAGCCATTCCTGCAGGAATTTTCTTCATTGACTTATTTTTCTTTAAATTTAGTTTTGATATTTTATGAAAAATAGAGTAGATTATCTAGTGATGTCTTGAATTCTAGAACAAAATTGCATAGCATTAAATCATGTTTAAATTTGCTAAACAAAGTATATTGTTATATACAAAAGGTTTATGTTTTCACTAAGCTGGATATGGGAATGGATATTTTGAAAAGAAAAAAAAACCAATAAATTATTGTGGCTTTTTAGTGTAATTTAAGGATCCTTAGGGCCTTGTGTGAAAATATCAGGGAGGTCCCATTTTTGACCATGTGATGGGTGAGACTTTCTGCTATGAGCTTACTCTGCCCACTTTGGGATCTTTACAGTAACAATTAAGAATGGATACTATTGCTGGGTCTTTATCCTAATTTGCAGACCAAGAAAAGGAGACAGATTAAGTTAACTGGCATAAAGTCCCACATTACACATATATACATATCTCCAAGTATTTTTAGTTTTGAAATTCTCATCAATTTACCCTTCACATCCCAGTCAGGTTCCCACTTAAATTTGCTTTGGTGACTGTTTCCTGCTACCAAAAAAGAAGACGGTTTTCACTCTGGAGGGTAAACTCATCAGTTTTCAATCTTCGTACATTTTGGTTTTTTCATAGTGCACTTCCTCCCAATTTGCATTATGATCTAAGAAAGACACTGTGTTTTATTTAGGATGACTAAATTGAAATTAATGGCTGACCTCAGGAAAATATCAATTTTGCTGTTTCACTAATAAACCCCATATAAAGTGCGTCTTGATTTATTGTTTTTTAGTCTTGCTTGATTTATGTCTTCAGACATCCACTTACTCTCTGCTTAAGTGAAGATAAGATCATACTTGTTTATTGTTACAGATATGATCATATGAGTTGGCACATGAGAAAAGTCTAATAAATACTTGATACAACTTGCTGCTAAGTGGCTTCAGTCGTGTCCGACTCTGTGCGACCCCATAGACGGCTACCCACCAGGCTTCCCCATTCCTGGGATTCTCCAGGCAAGAACACTGGAGTGGCTTGCCATTTCCTTCTCCAACTTATACAACTTCTCCAACTGATACAACTCAGGTCATTGCAAAGAATTGGTGAGGATATGTACAGGCAAGGTGATGGCAGCTTGGGGCTTACTTTAGGATTTAACTTCAAGAATAATCACTAAAAAAGTTTTTAAAAATTTAAAGCTTTATATACTTTTTAAGTGGTTAAAAATTGTTTGAGGACATCAAAAACCTTGATTGGGGATATTAGCCAAAGATTAAT
Organism: Bos javanicus; assembly: GCF_032452875.1. Classification (NCBI taxonomy): domain Eukaryota; kingdom Metazoa; phylum Chordata; class Mammalia; order Artiodactyla; family Bovidae; genus Bos; species Bos javanicus. The sequence goes on from NC_083868.1 coordinate 77,123,471, forward strand.
ATCTGATTACAAAACTAAGGAAAGCAGAGTTGGTAGATGTGCTCCTTATTCCTTCATTCTAGAAAAGTAAGTCACATATGATCCTAAAATGAACTCTTTCAGAACAACACCCTTCTTCATCCCAAAACCTTAGTTGAGTATCTTTATCCCCATCACTAGTCCAGACCAGTACCTGCTATTAGTAACGTGGTTCCAGCAACAAAGCTGATGCGGACTTTGATGTATGGCTCGTCAGGGAGGAATTTCACGCAGTCAAGTCCAAGGAGCAGAGTAATAAATCCAAATCCAGCTAGAATATCTGCAGTAATCATCAGCGCCCGAGTTACCACCAGCTTCACTAGAAGATCAGAGCATGTGGTTTCAGCATAATCAGAGGAAGGAGACATGTTAATACATAGAGGTGCACCAAAGGAAAAAAGGCAACTGCATACATCAACACATGCCCAGTGAATACAATCACACTGCAAATGTGCATGAACTTGAAAATAAATACTCTTATTTAATTTTTTTATAAAATCCAAAGTAATATAAGACTACTGACATTAATTGTTTAAACAAACATTATTTGTTTAAGCACTGCTTATTATGATCCTCTTAGCAAAATGCCTGGCATATGGCAGAGACTAAATAACTATTTCTCTTTTTGCCTCCTGTTTTGGAATGAGTCTTGTTCACAAGTATTAGCTGAAAGCTATGTTGAAAGTAGAGTATGTCTTCTTCCAAAGATACCCAATAAATATTCAGTAAATAATTAATCACTATATTTGTTTGAATTTCTATTGGAAAAATGTAAATAATTGGTTAAAATTTGATATAGACGAGAAGAATAAAATACTTCAAGATGTCTCACGCCAATTCAGGTGGGAGCCATCAGCAGATCTTTAGAAGAAGAAGGAACTTCTGTTACTAAGTAGATTATTTCTGGAAGCCAGAATCGTATTTTCTTTTAATTCCTCTATGTTGTGACCCCTCTTGGCCAACACTGTGCATTAGTCTATCCACCTTGCATTGTCAACTGCACATATTTTAAAGCCATCACCAATGAGAATATTTGGCAGAAAGTCTAGGAAAGAGAAGATCAGGGAAATAGAAGTGGAATAGTAGCAGTCATCTGTAATGGGAACGTCAACTGTGAAAGTTTCCTCAATTGTGAGTCCCAGTGATACTAAATTAAAACTAGGATAATGTTACCACTAATGGAGGATTAATTATCTGAAGTCAGAACTATTGGTACTTTAGCTGGCTAGTGGAAAGGAGTAATAAAATTTATTGCTTTGATGTTATAGTAATTATGTTTTATTTTCATAGTGATTTGGGGTTTCATTTTACTGAAATAATTTTTTCCCCAATGATGAGACCACTTTAGGACCTACTTAGTAATAGACTGCCTGTAAAAATGTGGCCAATCTTCCTCATTTCAAATATAAAATATTTTCATAATCCTTCTAAGAAAGGAAATCAATGCATAAAATCAATCTGTACCTTAATAGGTGAATATTTAAGATATCAAAAAGTGACGATATTTTTAAAAATTTGACTCAAATTTAGGCCAAATCTGAAGTTCATTTTTTTTTCAAAATTGAAGAAAGAGAAAAATATGTAACTTGTTAGGTTGATAGTTTTTATATTTTGACAGATCTCCTTGATCCTCAAATGGGTATACACAAGTAAGCCTCCTGTTCAGCACCCCAAAACAAGTGGTCCCACACTCTGGAGTATTTCCCTTGAAGTTTTGTAAGTCCCCTTTGAAACTTAGGGCAACAGGGCCAGGATTGTCATCTGGATAGAGTGCCCTGGAATCACTGTGGGCCCTGGTCTTCCCCTGTCTGACCTAGACTCCCGTACCAAGTGTGATTCAGATGCTCCGTGGAACTTGAGGACTCACTCCTATGGTGCCATCCAAGGACCATATAGCTAGTCCACTTTCAAGAAGGCAGCTCTCTAAGTAGGTTGCTAATGCTGGCCAGTCAGGAATCTCCTTTTGGAGATTGTCTTGGATTTGGCTACCAGAATATTAAATACTCTGATTTGAAGGGATGAGGTGGACTCAGACTAACAGTATCAACAGAGTCCTAAAAAATGCATCTGAGTCTAAATACCCTAAGTAGACAAGAGCAATGAGAAAGGTGATCTAATTGTGATTGTATAAAACATATCAAAGACTAAAAATAAAATCCTACGCTCTTATAGGTAACATCTTCACAGTTCATTAGTTTCTTAGAACACATTTTTATCTCTTTTGTCTTTAAGCATACGGTAGAATTTTTAAAGAATATTAAGAGATTGTTTAGGATATTGTTTAAAAGTAATAGATAAAAATATATCAAGAGGAAAATGTGAAATAGTATAGGCAAAAGATACAAGACCATTTTAAAGTACAGTGGCTTTCTCTGTGTAGTATGAGATCATTCAAATCCTATGAATGATTTTATTGTCTTCTTGCATAAATGTACATAACAATATTTTGAAAGTTGGAAATATTGTATCTTTCTGTTCTTCTCAGCTCTAAACCTAGCCCTGAATTTCTAGAATAACCTAGTGTTCACACGAACACAAATGTTCATTCCTATTGACCAAATTGTGCTTCGTTCTATGTAAAACTAGGTTAAGTGCAAGGAAAAAGAAAAAACATACAAGGTTTTTTTTTTAGCCAAAAAAAAATGAAATAAAAGCCTTATGAATTATGTTAAAAAGTATTCCAGGCACTCAAATCCTAAATGGCAGAGAATGCTGTTTTTAGAGCACAACTCCTTTTAAGTGCTTTTCCCTGGACTAAAATAGCTGTCCAGGGGAAAAGTCACATTCTAAGGGTTTACTTTTCATTTATCTTGAGAAAAGAAGTTGCCATGTTGTACCACCACCCATCATTTTATTTGAAAGAGACTAAAACAAATTTGCTTTAATGACTGCACTAGTACTTAGCACAATTTGATGTTCTAACTAAATAAATAGTATGGAGAAGAGTGGAGAGAAATCAGTAATAAGGCTTTTCAATCTGTGAAGTCTCTATTCATAGAAACAAGGGCCTTGTTAACACCTAATTATACTTTAAAGCTAAAGGTAGAGAAGATGAAGGAACTGGCTTTTTATATCTGCTAATAATGTGTCACATATCTGAATTTTTTTCATTCCCTGATCCCACAGTCTGTATCTCTTTGCTTATCTCTTTGTCTCCTTATCTGTTCTTCTGTCTCTGTCTCTGCCCCTCTGCCTCGACCTTCTCTCTTTCTTAGCAAATCATTCACTGAAATATTGTAAACTTTCTATCTGACCTAAGTCATTGCTAAAAGACTTCTCTGAAGTCTTTTCATCCAACCTATCAATTCTAATCATAAAAATCACTGCCCTTAAAGAATTAATTTCATTTTTTTAAGTATGAGCCTACTGTGTATAAGGCACTACAACAGACTGTTTGTGGGAGAGCAGAGCTGAATAAGGTAACAATTTTACCCTAAGGGAATTTATAAATATATGGGAAAAGACTAAATATGCTAAAAATGCTTCAATTCACATTTCAGAAATAATAAACTAAAATTTTAATCAAAACATTTAGAACTGAACAGAACCTTACTATAGTATAGTAGAAGACAAAAACACATCATGGAAACCTGAGTTCAATTTCCTTTGGTCTTCCTGCCCTGACAAGGAGGGATGTGTAAGGCATACGTACAGGAGTGCTCAGCAAGTATAGAATCATACTCATCACAGGTGCGAATTCCATCAAAAGCATTTGTGACACACTCCCACCAGAGGCCTCGGCATTTTGTGCTCACCTAGATGTCAGAGAAGACAACATGTGAAACAGCCAGGCAGACACACTTCAGTTTACCTTGATCAAAGGAAGAACTTAGCTGTTATGAGACCAGTGCTTACAAGGGTGATCTGCATTTCATTGACAACAAAACCATATATTCTAGAGTATTTTCTCTTAAGCACTAACAATAAAGACTTTTCTCAACAGAAAGTAAGCTTATTTCCTGATTTGGGAGTGGAGGGGGAATCAGTCATGCTGAAGATGGATAAAATCAGAATTAAACACATTCAGATGCCTATGGTTGGTTCCATCATCAAGTCATTTCATTTTGCTATGCTGACATTTACTTATCAAAAAAAAAAAAATCAATATAACAATAGATGATCACTGTTGGCATCTTGATTCTATTAGGAAAGTACATTAATTTTTCTTCATCATGAAGATGAATCCCTTGAAGAAACATGTTATTATACATGAAATTCATAAATTTAAAATAATGGTCAAAGAAAGTTTTACATGAAGACAACAATAAATGAAATATAAAGACCACACGACTTCACCCTTGCTCCACTGACAGACTACAAACGCTTAAGCTATGATGTGGATATAAACAAACTGAACATTAATTTCATAAACCTGACAGTTGTAAACCACTACTACTTAGAAATGTTGTACAGATGATTCTAAAGATCCACTTTAAAGCTAAAAGGTAGCAGTGTACTGAAACTTCTCATACTTTATAAGCTGTAAGTCAAAATAGATTTCCTAGAATTATAAACATGCCAACAGGAAATGTTTTCAAGTAATCTTGACAGAACTGTTGCATATGGAACAGAGCTAATATGATTGCTTATTCTGATTTAATTACAGATTCACATTATTTTGGCAATCTGGGAATAGTTTAGTAAGATTTAAACACAAATTATCTTGGAAAATGAAAGCATAAAGTTTTTCTTAAAGAAAGAATAAATAACAGAGCAGAGTGGGAACAGAAATGAAAGGCAGGGAGATTATAACTGATGTGGAGAAGAAAGGAATATAGCACATTTTTATTTGCAAAAGAAAATTATATCAGAGGATAACTGTACTATGAAACTCCCTGCCCCATGTTCTGCTTTGAAGTTGTTTTGTGCAGCAAATAAGACTTTACTGCCAGCTGAAAGAGAAGTCCCTCAGTCGTGTCCGACTCTTTGCAATCCCATGGACTGTAACCTCTAGGCTCCTCCATCTATGCGATTCTTCAGGCAAGAATACTGGAGTGGGTTGCCATTTCCTTCTCCAGGGCGTCTTCCCGACCCAGGGATCAAACCTGGGTCTTCTGCGTTGCAGGTGGACTCTTTACTGTTTGAGCCACCAGGGAAGCCCAAAGTTGTATACACATAAAATTTAAACTATAACTGATAAAACAGACTTTAAATTGACACCCATTACTTGTGTTGTTTCTTTGAGCAAGATCTTACCTTTTTGAGCCTCAAACTCCTTGTCTTTATATAGGAACTAATGCTAGAGTGACTATAAGAATTAAAAATTACAAAACATACATAATACAAGTGATTTGCTCAATAAATGATAAAATTTGTAAAGTACTTAAACATAGTAACCTGAGTAGTGACTAAGTTCAGCATTACTAATGAACCATATGAAAGTTGAGAAAAGTAGATGTAATTGGTTGAATGGCAACCCCTGCCCCCAAATGTGACCATGTTCTAATCCCCAAAACCTGTGAATGGGACCTTATTTGGAAAAAGGAACTTTGTATATGTAGTTAAATTAAGAGTTTTGAGATAAGGAAATCATCTTCAATTACCAGGGTGGCCTTAAATCTAGTGACAAGTGTCCTTATAAGAGACACACATATGTACATGCTGCTATGTTCAAAATGAGTAACCAACAAGGACCTATTTTATAGCATATGGAACTCTACTCAATGTTATGTGCCAGCCTGGATGGGAGGAGAGTTTGGAGGAAAAAGGATACATGTATATGTGTGGCTAAGTACCTTCCCTCTTCACCTCAAACTATCAAATATTGTTAATTGGCTATATTCCAATACAAAATAAAAAGTTTAAATTATTTAAAAAAAGAGAAACGCAGAGGAGAGACAGAAAGAAGAGAAGGAGGTCATGTGACCACTGAGGCGGACTTCAGAGTGACACAGCCTCACGTCACTGAAGCTGAAAGGTCATCAGAAGCTGAAAGAGGCGAGGAATGCATTCACTCTCTTCTAAGAACCTTCAGAGGCAGTGCAACCCTCCCAACACTTTGACTTCAAACTTCTGGCCTCCGGAACTGCAAGAGTATATTTCTCTTGTGTTAAGTCAACAAATTGTGGTAATGTGCTATGGCGGTCTGGGGAAATGGATATAGTAGAGATGATTTGTACTAAACTATTATAATACAACAGAAAAAAAAAAAAAAAAAAAGCCTTCTCATAGCCTTTTACTCGTTGGAGTCTCAATGAACAGAAACACACTGGATCTAGTTCATTCCAACTTGAAGTAGGTTATGTGGACCTGAAGTCACTATTCTAATAATCAGAGATTGACTAATAATCTCCAATTTCCTGCTAACTCAGCTACTAAAATGAATTAATGAAATCTAATTTAGTCATTCTATGTGAGGTTATTTAGAAAATGAGATGAGATATACATTTCAGGATACTTATTTTAAGCTAAAAAGTATTTTTTTCTTGCCAAAATAATCCAGTAGTGGTGTCATTTTTCAAGGCTATTGATCATTTACCTGCAATAACCGTATTTAGAAAAGCAATGAGCTCATTAGGGGAAACAAGGAATCCAATTTCATTAGGTATTAATGCTCTAGGGCACAATATTAGATTGGTATTCACACTCAGTCAAGGTACGTGAGAATAGTGGCTGTAATTAACTAAACTTCTGTGTTAATATAGCACTTACTGGAGACACCCTTAAAGGTGACTTTGTGCACAAAAAACAAGGTTAAAAGATTGTAGGTTATTTATCACATTTAGGAAAGCCCTCCTTGCCTAAAATTTAGAGTCTTCACTTATCCTTCTGTTGTATAATGGCTTATTAAGAACTCTCTAAACGGCACAAAGGTAAGTGAAAATGTTAGTCGCTCAGTTGTGTCTGACTCTTTGCGAGCCCATGGCTCCTCTGTCCATAGAATTCTCCAAGCAAGACTATTGGAGTGGGTTGCTGTTCCATTCTTCAGGGGCTCTTACCAACCCAGGGATTGACCCTGGGTCTCCTGCATTGCAGGCAGATTCTTTACCCTCTGAGGGAAGCAAGCAACTCTATAATCCTTAAAGTTTTAAGAAAAGGTTCTTGCAAAGCAGACTGATGCTTAAAATATTATGGTTAATATTTCTTAAAGGGCAAAACTGTGGTGTTGGAGAAGACTCTTGAGAGTCCCTTGGACTGCAAGGAGATCCAACCAGTCCATTCTAAAGGAGATCAGCCCTGGATGTTCTTTGGAAGCAATGATGCTAAAGCTGAAACTCCAGTACTTTGGCCACCTCATGCGAAGAGTTGACTCATTGGAAAAGACTCTGATGCTGGGAGGGATTGGGGGCAGGAAGAGAAGGGGACGACAGAGGATGAGATGGCTGGATGGCATCACTGACTCGATGGACATGAGTTTGAGTGAACTCCGGGAGTTGGTGATGGACAGGGAGGCCTGGCATGCTGCAATTCATGGGGTCGCAAAGAGTCAGACACAACTGAGCAACTGAAATGAACTGAACTGAACTGAACTGAAAGGACAAAAACAACATTAACTATAATTTTATCTCACAGTGTTATCCAAAATGGACAATTCCAAATTTAAGCTTTGTCCTCTTAACATGTGATCCATATATTAATAGATAACATATAAAATAAAACTTCAATAATTTTTATTTTTTATTTATTTCAATTTTTTTTAATTATAAAAGTATGATAACACATTTACAGAAGACTTGGAAAATACAGAACAAGGTTACATGTAGTTCCACTATATACTACCATTATCTTTTAAGTAGATAAATTAAGATTTTTAGTTGGAGTTTCAATATCAAATTCAAAAATTAACAGAATGAATGTACAGAGAGGTAGAAGGATACAGTAGACCTGAAAAGCACTGTAAACCAATTCAACATAATTAAGATTTATACAATTTTCACACAACAGTAGGATAAAAACTCTATTCAAGTTCCCATAGACTGCAAGCTAGGAGACACTGGAACGTATCTGAGGATGTAAAACAAGGTGCAAAAATTTCATGGTCTAAAGGTATTGAAATCATAACAGAGCCTGTTCTCTTATTACTGTGGAATTATGATAGAAATCAATGTCAAAGATATTTGAAAATAACCCATATATTTTCAAGTGCAATGTGACATTTACCAAGAGAGATCTTTGACTTAGCCATTGAAAGCTTCCATAAAGTTAGGCTGATAAACAACATAGAGGGCGATTGCAAAAAGAAAGCATTTACTTTTCTGTAAATAATGTTTTCCCTGTTTTGTTTTTCACTTTTTAATTTTATCTTTAAAGGGTTTTTATTTTTATTATTTATTTATTTGGCTGTGACACATCTTCGATCCTTGTTATGGCATGTGGGGTCTAGGTCCTTGGTCAAGGATCGAATCCATGATCTCTGTTTTAGAAGCGCAGAGCCTTATCCATGGAACCACTAGGGAAGTCCTGATTATGATGAATTTTTATATCATTTCAATGAATATTTATTGATCCTGAAGTGAGGAGAAGTCAGTTTACCCAAGGTGTGACAGTAAAAGTACAAGACACAAATATGAAGCCAGCATAAATTTCTTAATATTTATTATTTGCCAACAGTAAAACATAAAGATTTTATAAGAGTACAGACTTCTGGCCAATGTGGCCACCTGGAATTCCTAGTTCCATGTAGCAACAATTAGCAAGAACTGAGTGGGTCTTCAAATTTCTGCCTATCATTGAAACCTTGCCTCAAAAGTCTGTCTTCTTCCATGAGATTCTCCCAGTCTCTCCAGCTAGAGATCCTACAGCAACCTGTCCATATTTCTATAGCATTTATAATGTTGCATTATCTTTTCATACACATTTATGTGCATCAGTCTCCCAAGTCTGTCTTTCAGACTATGTTCATTCATTCAGTGTCTGTCCCATGTCAGTCAACCAGCTAATGCTGAGGATACAGCAATGACCAAGATAGGAATGGCACCTTGTTTCAAGGAGCTTACAACCCCTGCTTCTCAGTGTATAATAGATGCTCAATAGACGTTTACTGAGAGAAAATATTTGTCGGTTTTTTTCTAATCCATACACATTAACTCTCATTTCAAATTTGCCATGGAAAATGGTTACTGATACACTAGATGTACAATTGATCTTTATATGTCCTTTCAGCTTGACTGGATAGAGTAGAATAGTCAAATCCAGGAGTCTAAGAACTATTACTGAGACTAGGAATTTATGCTGATTGGATGTCAGCCTAGACCCTATCTACTCAATTGACTCTGGAAAGTATTTACCATGGTGGCACTTTCATGCACTGGAGAAGGAAGTGGCAACCCACTCCAGTGTTCTTGCCTGGAGAATCCCAGGGACCAGGGAGCCTGGTGGGCTGCCGTCTATGGGGTCACACAGAGTCGGACACGACTGAATCGACTTAGCAGCAGCAGCAGCAAGGATGAACAGGATACCACATAGACAAGGCTTATGGAAACCAGACTGATAATCTCTCTTCCAGTTGAGTATGAAAGTGAAAGTGAAGTCGCTCAGTCGTGTCCGACTCTTTGCGACCACCAGGGTCCTCTGTCCATGGGATTTTCCAGGCAATAGTACTGGAGTGGATTGCCACTTCCTTTTCCAGGGGATCTTCCCGACCCAGGGATGGAACCCGGGTCTCCTGCATTGTAGACAGACGCTTTACCATCTGAGCCACCAAGGAAGTTGAGTATATAATGGCAAAAATTAATTCCTTAATCCTGGGATTTCTTATTCTAAACTCTTTAGCAGTTTCCCATTAAGGCGTCTCTATCCTGCTGCTGCTGCTGCTAAGTCGCTTCAGTCGTGTCTGACTCTGTGCGACCCCATAGACGGCAGCCCATCAGTCTCTATCTAGTCTTTGCCATTTTCTCTTTTCTCATCACTCTGTGTTACAAGCAACAACACACAATTTTGCCTACATTGTCTTTTTACTACAATTTTGCATGTGTCTTGCCTCTATATATTTTATACATCTTTTGAGAAGAGAGAAACTTAAAATACTGTAATTCACATTTTTCATATGTAGTAACTATACATAGCAAGTTAGTAAATACTTATTCTTGGCTGACCACTATCAAACAAGATTTTTCTTTTTCACTATGCATTATGTTATAATTGCATATGCATTGGGATTTATGTGTAAATATAAAATATAGGAAGAATAATGCACTAGCCAAAAGAAAACTGGGATAAGTCATGAAGATATATTTTTCTAAAAACCACCATAAAATAGAAACGTATAGTTTCACACCACTTTGCCAACCTCACACTAGTGTACTGCAACATTGAAGATGCAACTTACTGGCTTCCAGCACTAACTTGAATATATTTATTAAAATGCAAAAGTTTTAATAATACTAGAGTAAACAATGTTTTCTAAAACATGAAACATTTTCACTTTGAACAAAAATGGCTTTTGAATTTTTTTATACTAGAGTTCTGAACTTTTAATTTTTATATTTTATTTTCTTTTTCTTACTATTCTAGGGCCTAAAAGAACACAAGACAGGTATTTATAAGGATGAGGAAGCAAGATTAAAATAAACTTAATAAATGTCATCTTTCCCTTCTAGTCCATTTACATATCATGAATTTATTTGCTAAAATACGTTTGGTTAACTCTGCTTACTTAGCTGTGAAGCACTGGCTAAAGGTTTAAATGGCAAGAATGGGACAATGCAAACTTACTAGGTAAACTATAATGTCTGTGGTCTTCATGATAATATCATCTAATTTACATATATGGACTATATAAGTATTTTCATTGTAATATTTATTATTTAATTTAACCCATATATTTAATCATTTTAGAATGTTTTCCTTTTGATAGTATGGTATCTTAATTTTGCAATGTTTACTATCCAGTGACAGAAATCACAATTTATGTTGAGTGAATTATTATAAAGTATTAATTTCCTTTTATATCTCTCCTTTTCTTCATTTCTTTCCCCCTTTGAAGCACCAGGAAGAAAAGTTATATTTTCTAGATGAGAATACTCTCTTCACTAATTTTATTATGCATCTCAGGGGACTGGATCTTTATTGTTATCTGATTAAAAAGAGGAACCAGATCCACATATTGGAAAAATTTAAATTGCAACAAGATGAAAAGTCTTGCCTAAGAAAAAATAATGATCTTTCTACAGAAATACTTCTTGTTCAATGTGAGATTTCCAAATAGTACTTCATATTTTATTTCATTTATTTATTCATTCTTTTAGTAAGTTTGTCAAGTATCATAATAGGTACCCATTCGGTTTATATTAACAAATACCTCTTAAGTCCCATTATTTAGAAGGAGGTGCTAAGAATTGTAGGAGACAATGAGGCGAATTAAAGAGTATCTGTAGCCTCGAATGTCTGCTGAAGGAATTGGAAATCAGTTAGAAAGTACAACTAGTATAGAAATAATCAGAGTATATGCTAGCTATGATAATTTAAATATTTACTTTATATCTGAAAGAATTGTAGCATCATTAATGCTTGTCTCATGTCTGAAAATTGTCTTATGTCTGAAAGACTTGTAGCATCATTAATGCAAATGGAAATCCCAGGGGAAAATCTGGTTATGAAGATGAAATGAATCCAAATGTGGATTACCTTTCATTTGTGTTAATAAAATTTTAATCATAGCATTGCTTGGTATATGGCAAATTTTCTCAGTAAATAACTAACAAAAGTTGAACTGAAAAGTGAAAAAAAAAACTTGTGAAAAAAAATTTTTTTTGATAATTGAGAGACCAGTAACTTTGTAGAGAAGCTACTTTTCAATTTCACTATGGATAACGAAGAATTACACATAATATAATAACATATTAATAATGTTATTAATTCACAATTTTTAAATGCATTTAATATAATACTTATGCTATTTTGTCTTTATTCTCTGCCTTATTCTCCTAGTTACACAAAAAGGGAACAATCATAGGAACTAAAATGGAAAAACCAACAGCTCAGAGAAATGAACACAATTTGTCCAAGAGAATCAATAGAGAAAATAGGAACAGAACTTAAATCTCATATTTTTCCCTTCAGTGAACATTCTACAAAATGTCATCTCCTCCTCCAGAACAAAAACAAAGCAATAAACTGCAAATAGATGATAATATATATAACAGTTATTGACTGATTTATATTTGCCTGGTACTGTGGTAAATACTTTAGATACATAGGCTCATTTAACCCTCACGAGACAATTACAATGTGCATATCATTATTCTTCCTTTATAGGAGAGGAAATGTGGTTTTACAAAACCTTAAACGTTTGTCTAAATTCACACAGTTATTGCCTGGCAGGTTGAGATTTCATCTTAGGTCCTTCTAACATCAGGTTCAACCTGTAAACACCCACACTACAAAGGATTACCTCTCTGGCCCTCACAGGGTGCTGTGCAGCAACCTAAATGAAAAAGAAATGGCATGGTGTAGGAACATTTCTGCTTGATAACTTTTGCATAAAGATTAATTTTCCTCCATTTAAGCTCTAGGTGAATGATTCCATCCTTCCTTCCATTGCCCCAAAACAGGAAAGCGGATTTCAAATTTTACTTCTCCTTGTGCATCAGTCTCACAGTCAATTATCAATCCCACCAATTCAAGTTCATTAGCTTCCCATATCTTCACAACTTTTAATGCTTGGTGCCACACTAGTTTAGATTATCAATGTTTTCCTCCTGTTCTATGGCAAAAGCCTCCTAATTGGTCTCTGTGTAATTCATTTTACCCTTTCTAATGCCCACATTAGCCAGAATGATGGATTTTTCTAAAACACATACATATGTTTGCTTAGAGTGAACCACTTTTGTCTATGATATAAGATCTATGGTAGTGGTTTAGATCAGTCATGTTTGACTCTTGCAACCCCGTGGACTGTAGCCTGCCAGCCTCCTCTTTCCATGGGATTTCCCAAGCAAGAATACTGGAAAGGGTTGCCATTTCCTTCTCTAGGGGATCTTCCCAACCCAGAAATCAAACCTGGGTTTCCTGCATTGCAGGTGGATTCTTTACCAACTGAGATAAAGGAAAGCCTCATATAAGAATTATATTTTACTTGAACACAAATCCCTTGATGATCCAGCACCTATCGTCTTTCCTTACATTGGACACTCTTTCCATGCTGAAATATGTCTGAAGCCATTAACATATAGCATTCTCATACCTAGATTTCTGCCTATATCATATCCTGTGCTTGCAATACTCTCTTATTTTTCTAGCCCTTTCACCTGTTCCTCCAGTCTGTATTGGATACTTTTGGGTAGCCTTCACTTATTATTCATGATTGAGTGAGCTGGCCACTCAGAGGTACCTGTAATCACAGCACTCACTGGCCATAGCATACTGTGTCTATCAGCTCACCTTTCTGTCTCTCCCAATATGCTGGGAGAAACATAAGGAAGATCCAAGACTCATCCTCTTTCATAATCAGTACCCACTACAGTATCAGGAAGACAATAGGTATCAAAGAGCATTTGTGGAATGATAGATGATAGAAAAGAAAAACGAGAAGCACAAATAGAGGGATAAAGAGACAAAGGAGAAGAGTAGGGGAGAAAAAAAAGAAGAAAAGGGAAGTAGAGCATAAAAGATTTTTTTAAAAAGGGGAAAAAAGAAGGGGAGAATGAAATGAGAGGCAGAAGATAGAGAAAGAAAGGAGGGAGGGAGGAAGAATAGAAAGGAAAAAACAAGGATGGAAGGAGAGTGGGAAACAAGAAGAGAGAATATATGAAACTACAGAAAAATGAAGACTATTAACATTAGATTTCCTAGTGGAAAATTCTGGGGAGGCTCTAGATGCCATTGGTCCTCCTGTGTAGGCTGGCCATCTCCCTGGAAGACATAGTCATGTCTCTAGACAGAGTCATAACCAAGGAGTTCTGATGTTGAAGAATATAAGACTGAAAAGGACCTTAAAACAACTGAATTTGACTTCATGTTTATAATTGAGGAAACTGGGCCAAAAACACGAGCTGTGACATCCTCAGTAGAAGACAGTTAAGATGCAAACACAGGCTACAATAATCTCAAAACCCAAGTTCTTGTCACACAGCAGTGTTTCCAGGACACATGTGACCCAAGAATGAAGGAGGAGCAGCATTATGGCTCAGGACCCCTGCTGCCTGACTTGGGGCTGTGCACGACACAGTCCCATGCGTTTTTTCCCTAATGTTTTTATTTATTTATTTTTTATATTGGAATACTGTTGATTAACAGTGTTATGCTGGTTTCAGGAATATAGCACAGTGATTCTGATCATCAGTATGTATCAGTATGTATAACTGATGTATCAGTTATACATACACATGCATCTATTCTTTTTCTTAACTCAAAGAACTTTTCTCTTCAGGGCAGGTGTAAATAAGACAAAAATACTATTTTGTTGTATTTTGAGTATTCTCTAGTAAGGCAAAGGGGTATTTGAGCTTTATCTGCTCCCTGTTACTCACATTTGTTCTGTATTTTTGCTATTTGTCCTCTCTAGGAAGACCTCTGCTGCCATTTCTACTTTTTGAAATCCTTTGCATCTTTTTGAGGCTTTGTGTTCAATGGCTTTTACTCCCTGAGGCTTGCTTCAATGTCCCTGACAGGAAATAGTCGCCTATCTTCTTTGTTCCCTTGGTACTTCATTTCTTTCTCAATAAGAATTGGCCTCTGCCCTTTATTATAGTTTCATGGTATCTCTGTTCCTGTCTAAGTGTATACTCATGAAAAGCAGGACCTGCTCTTGTTTTATCTTTGCCTCCCCTAGTAGGATTAGCAGAGCACCTTTTACATGACATATATTTCATGTTTGTTATGTTATCCTGAACTATAGAATCCATTTTTCGACTTTGATGTCTTCATCACAATAAAAGATTAACAAAGTTAAAAATTCATTATATCCATTTTTGTTCAAATTTTATATGGCTATGCTTTTTCTTTTTTAAAGCACTTTTATTGTGTCAACTTTTTTTTTCCCAATAGTTGTTTAAAGTGAGTTGTTAATATGGACCAATTATATATGTATATATATCCATGAGAAGGAAGCAAAGAGGGAGAACAGTATAATTGTGTCAGTGAGTATCATATCTTGACGTTTATGGATAATATTATGACTTTACACGTTGCAAAATGAAGTAGCAATTATTATGAGAGATCCACAAAATATTGACAAATAAAGAGACTGCTGGAGAGAATTTTAAAGGTTCTTATAATGGGAAGTCTTCTTGGGGAGTGTTTATTATGATACATTTCAGGTACAGGATATATGAAAAAAGCTAGGAACTACTAACTGTAGTCCAAAGTTCGCAAGGATTTACTGGAGGTGAGAAAACTGGACTTCTCATTCCATTCATTTTCACTAGAAGTGTTCTTGCACAGAACAGATGGCAAATTGTTTGTATGTACTGAGATGAAATCAAGGAGACACTTTAAGTGCTAGTACTTCCAATCTATCTCAGCAAGGTCTGACTCTTTTAAAATTTTTATTTCTTATCAAGTGAAGTTATCAGTTCCATCAGCTTAAGGGGAAATATTTTCAAATTGATTTAGAAAATATTTTAAGAATGTTTTTAGATGTGATTTTGCATATTTTAAAAAAAGTAATTTTAAGTGTGCTCAAGTCCAGCATATTTTTGTATTCATCACCTAGTACTGACAGTCCATATTCTAGCAAGCTAATGGTAGCAGAATGTTTCTATCTGCACTTTCTGAGTACTGTTAAAAGGACAGTTTTTTATTTCATTCATCAGTTATGTGCATGGTCAGATAATGCACCCTGGACTAACATATAACAGACATCCTTTATAATATTTCAATTCTATTACAATTTTCAGAAATATAATTTTCAAGTTCTAGCTAAAGAAATACTTAAAACTCTATTGGCTTTGAAGTGCCATGTAGGAGTCAGAGGCAATTTAAAAGAAAGAAAAAAATAAAACAGAAACATAATAATATACAGAAAAACAGAAAGATTATTACTTTCCATCTGAAACTCCAACTTGAGTGTTTAACAAATAAAATTAGTAAAAAAATATAAAAACTTGCCCTCGGGTATCTTTCTTAAACTTCATAAAGTTATAGCATTTGTTAGAGTAAATTGTTCTCTTCAGGATGTACACAGGAGAACATAGTGGGTTGCTATATATTCTTTATTTGAGTTCCTGATATAGCTTCTTTTTCTTACCTACACTTTTTGAGGCCTTGCTAATGAATAGTTGCTGATTCTGAAGAATTGATTTTTACCTCTTTCAGATTCTTATAGCCACTGAAAAAAAATTTAAATTTCAAAATTACCTCATTCAGAACTTCTCTAGTGACAACAATAAAATTTTTAGATATGAACCTCTCACTCATCTCTTGGATGAACATTAGGTTCCCAAGAGCAACTCATTTTTAAAAGAGGGTTTCTTGACTCCATATCTGTCCCCTGCACTTTGGGACACACTGGAAAGATTTGGTTTCACACGGAATTTTTTATCCTATTTGGAAACTCCTTAAAAGGAGATTTTTCCATTACACAGTAATCGGGTATGACTTGAGTTTAATCATTTGATCAACTTTTAGATGTTTGTTTCTTAAGAAAGTCTATCACATTATCCTTAATGCTATATTCAAGATTAGCAAATTTCTGTTTGAGAGGAAGGATGTTACTGGAATGTTATTCAATTGGGTATACACAGCAGTGGAAGAGGTGTTTCTGGAAAGCATATACAATTATGCTTGTATGAGTTTACCTTTATGAAGAAAGGGAGGTTATCCAGTTACCTCATCTGTAAAATGGGATAACAATACCTACCCCATAGATGAGCTGTGTGTATTAAATAAGTTAATAATGTAAAGACTCAGTAAGTAGCAAGTAAGGAATAAATCTATCCACTTTGGCTAGTACTACAATCACTGGTCCTAGAATGCAATGCAACAGGGGGCTTAGGGAAAAGTCGGATGGACTTGGGTCAGTAAAAGAACCTACTGACTTCTTACCTCCAGGGAGTCATCTGCATTCACCATCCAACAGTCTGTCCAGGTGGCCACAACCAAGAACCCAGCAGAGAAAAAAGCAAAGAAGCAGGCAACATACTGAAGAAGATCCCTCATCTTAGCGAGCAGACTGTCTGGAAAGGACACATGGGAAGCTGCCAGCCCTGGGCCCATGCAGGTGGCTGGAATGCTGCCAGTCTTCTGTGCTTCTGGTTCCTGGGGATGTTGAAAATACTGCTCTTTTCCTTTTCCTTGCTCCCCGCTGCAGGTGTCTTAACAAACAGGCTGTAACCCACAGAGGGGTCTTGGAGGTCATTATCTGCAGCAACCAGCCTCCAATCAGAAGCTGTGAAAGGACTGAGGTCAGTGAAAGGACTGAGCGTGTTTGGGGTGGGGGAGAAAAAGAGCCCTGTTCATGGTTTCTGCCCAGACCGTGGGCTAATGGGAGATGATGGTCACAAGAAGCACGTGCCAGTGCCAAGATGGAGAGAAGGAAGAAGGGTTACACCCCATGCTGACGCCTGTAAACTGATCTTTCTCAGGCCCTCCAGGGAAAGTGAGCTATTCTCCTCCTCCCCTCAGTCAGGGGGCTACACGGTTGACCAAGCGCTATTTTATTATTAGGCCTATTTTAATATTCGCTAACTACCTAAGACAGGCTACTGGTGAAACTATGCCAACAAGGGCTTGCTCAAGGGAGTTTGCATTCCAAAGTGCTGGGCAGAACAGCCCATAAAGGGTTCCCAAGCACCTGGGCCCCAGGTAGAGCCATGGCTCCTAACCTTTTGACATCATTCAGTGGGAAAGAGTACGCATTTTAATCCAGACAGCTCAGGGTATAAATCCTTGTTCTGAAGTTTATAGGCTGAAGGCGCTTGGGCTCCAGTTTCTGTAAAATGAGGATATCAATACAAGCAGACATCATGACGTGCTTGGGAAAATAAAACAATATTGTGTCTGTAAATCATTTAGAATAGTGTCAGGCAATAGCTACAAATAGCTAAATGGTAAATATTAACATGACCAAGAATTCCCTATATGATTACTTTTTCCCCATGAACCAATGTTTGAAAAGATGCCTGAAAAAGAAACTGTATGTGCTAAAATAAAAGAAATTTTTTTAAGTGTGCAATATAGCATGGGCAACTTGAATTTCACCTGCACCCAAATGGGTAGCCTTATTGAGTATAAATGCTCGAAGAAGCAAAGTGCATGAGTTCAGTATGTCTGACTCTTTGTGATGTCATGGACTGTAACCTGCCAGGTTCGTCTATCCATGGGAATTTTCCAGGCAAGAATACAGGAGTGGGTACCCAGTCCCTTCTCCAGTGGATCTTCCAGACACCCAGGGATTGAAACTGGGTCTCCCACAGAATTGTAGGCAGATTCTTTACCATCTGAGTCCTAGAAAAGCTGATAAATATGCCATAACCAGTGGTATTTTAAAAATACTTAAAAGAACATTCAATCATCATCAGACAGATCTTTCTACACTAAAATACAGATTTGTAAATGAAAATTTAAAACAATTTATGTGGTTCTTAATGCAAGGGAAGGAAGGAGAAAGACAGGGGGAGAGAGACTGAGAGAGAAAAAGAGGAACAAGAGAAAAGGATTAGAAACAGGTCATTACTCTAGGAAGAATCAGCTACCAAGATAGTTATTTTAGTTACAGCTGAGGAAGGGATTACTTTTTTCCACTTAATGATTCAGTTATAATATTTAGGGTAAAAGGCTAAAATCAGTATTTTTTTATTTTTTTAAATTTTATTTTATTTTTAAACTTTGCAATATTGTATTGGTTTTGCCAAACATCAAAATGAATCTGCCACAGGTATACATGTGTTCCTAAAATATCTTTAAAGTATACATTAAAATAATATACGTTTGTGACTAAAGTTTCTTGTTTTCTAACTTTAATTGATTTGTGTTCAAAAGTAGAGAATGTAAATATAAATGTGAGAGCTTTTGTAAACTCATATGTGGAATATAAGTCTATTTATTGCCATAAACAAGGCTATGTGTATATATATATACATACATATATGTCAGTAGTTGTCATAAGTTGGTGCATTACAAATTCTTTTAATTTTATTTACTTTATTTGTCTTATTTTAATTAATAATTGGAGAAAAGAATACTTATTTTTAAAGTGCTCACTCAAAGAATGGAATTTCCTATAGTGTAAGGCAGCTACAACACACACATGCTGCTTTGTGTGTCATAAGTGAGTCTGTCCCTGTGGCCTAAAATCTAAAATGCTCATGCTCTGTTGATCTGGGCAAGGAAACCAATTCCAGAAGCACATGCCCATTACAGGAAAAGCTCTGGACTTGGCTGCTAGCTTGCCACCCAGGGACCTTTCACAATGTACTTTTCCCGCTAACAATGCACCCAGGGCGATGGTTCTTAAACTTGAGTACACACTGGAATCTCCAAAGCCACTTGTTATAAATGCAGACCTGGGAGCTCCAGCCTCAGAGATTTGGACTTGGGAAATTTGGAATGAAAGCCAAGAGTTCACATTTTGTAAATGTTTTTTACAAAATTCTGATTCTGAGCCAAGCAACCATGCTTAGAAGGATTAAGAAGAGAAGAAAAGTCAGCATTAAAACCAACATGGTACTTTACAGAGTCATATACTATAGTTCCATGGACAGAGGAGCTTGGAAGGCCACAGTCCTCGGGGTTGCAGGACTCAGTGACTAACACTTTCACATTAGATTATAGCTCACAGACAAAGCTGTGGAAACGGGGATCCCAGAATCACATCTTTGGTACCAACTCTTCCTTCAGTCAGTTCAGTTCAGTTCAGTCGCTCAGTCGTGTCTGACTCTTCGTGACCCCATGAATCGCAGCACGCCAGGTCTCCCTGTCCATCACCAACTCCCAGAGTTCACTCAGACTCACGTCCCATTATATTAGATCCCAAATTCAAATATCAGAACTGAATAGAGAAGATGAAGTGAAAAAAAAAAAACTGAGCACCATGCATGCACTATGTATGTAAACATATACATGTACACACACACACACACACATATATATATATATCTGGAAATCAGAGATTATTTCACAAGAAAAATGTAGGCTGTACCTTAATTTATTTCCTTCCCCAAGTTGTACTGGATGTTGTATGTGGTTACAGATTGGGCGACTACTAATAGTACCATAGAATTATTTCTGAATCAAAGTATAGTACTTTTGGAGGGTAACATAGGACAAGCATGTCTAAAGGTTTATTTCTATGGGTGAGTCCATCATATGACAGGAGATCCAAGAAAGGAGAGCCATGCGGACTAACCAATGAGTAAGAAGGATATCACAGGTATGGTCTGAGTGTACCTCAAAGGAGCAGACAGATGTGCTGGGAGCCATGAGGATGGAGGTGCAGGTGCAGAATAAACCATTCATGAGTACAGAAAACACACTGATGGTTACCAAAGGGCATAGCAGAGGGGAAGGGGTTAAATAGGAGCTTGGGATTAACATATACACACTCCTATATATAAAATAAGTAAATAGCAAGGACCTACTATATAGCACAGGGAACTATATACAGTACCTTATAACAGGTATGATGGAAAAGAATCTGAAAAAAGGATATACAAAATACATGCTAAGTTGCTTCAGTCATGTCCAACTCTTTGCGACCCCATGGACTGTAGCCCACTGGGCTCCTCAGTCCATGGGATTCTCCAGGCAAAAATACTGGAGTGGATTGCCATGACCTTCTTCAGGAGATCTTCCCGACCTAGGGATCAAACCTGCATCTCTTATGTTTCCTGCATTGGCAGGCAAGTTCTCTACTACTAGTACTACCTGGGAAGCCCTGTGTGTGTGTGTGTGTGTGTGTGTGTGTGTGTGAAGTGTGAAAGTGTTAGTCACTCAGTCATGTCCGACTCTTTGCAACCCTGTGGACTGTAGCTTGCCAGGCTTCTCTGTCTATGGAATTCTCCAGATTGTACTCAGAGTTGACTGAATGGAACACTTAACTTCCTCTTGTGTTCCAGGTTTGGGCCACTCACCGGGCCACTCACTGCAGCTTCTCAAGGACAGGGACAAGGGCAAGAATACTGGAGTGGGTTACTACTCACTTCCCAACCCAGGGATCAAACCCAGGTCTCCTGCAATGCCGGGAGTTTCTTTACCTTGAAACTAACACAACATTGTAAATTACTTATACTTCAATAAGACAAAAACAAAAGCAAAAAACCATTCATGAGTCTGTGTAATTAAATCTATTCTTCATTCTCCCCATGCTCTAGATTCTAATACTTAGCTTTATCAACTCAATCCTAGTTTAGGTCCATTCCATTCAGCACACATACAGCCTACTCTGAGCAGTACTATGCTAGATCCTGGAGACAGAGAAAATAGAGTACTGAAGCTCTCGTTCCTATCCTTGAGAAGGTGCAGTGAGTGGCCCGAAACCTGGCATGCAAGAGGAAGTGGAGAGTTCCGTTCAGCCAACTGAGTGACAGTACCGCGTCCAAGTGTAATACAGAGGCACATTGGTTAGAAACATGCAGGGTTTCCCAGTATGCTATAAACACGGACACTCTGCAAGGGACCAGTAGTGTTTACAAAATATTTTCAAACCTATGATCTCATCTAAGCTCCATGAAGACAGACAGTTTTGTTTTGTTGACCAATCTACCCTCAAGTGCTTAAAAGTCTGCCTGCCCTATAGCAAGCTCTCAGCAACTAGATGATACATTTTATTTACTTCTCACAGCTCTCACATTTGACAGAAGAGATAGGAATAGTGCACTTGGTCCTTCAGAATCAACCAGCATTCCCCAGGGTAAATACTGGGCCAACAAGGCTGGCTCCATTACACTTGCAGCTACATAGCTGTTCATTCCTCAGGATCCCTAAGACATTGGGGTTGATTCACAAGCACCATGTTCCCACTGGCCCAGCATGTGAATGACTCCTGGTTGAAGATTTAGAGCCATCTGGTGATGAAGTGATCGGTGCCCTCAGCCTAGCAACCTGACTCCGCATCTCAGCTCAGATGGAAATACTGCAATTGTTCCTCTGGCCTGTAGGTGGAAGCAGCTCTGCATTTTCAGCTGGAAAAACAGCAAGTTGTTTTTGTGCTCTTGTTTCTGTTAGTGTCACACACTGTTCCTTCTGTGTTCATTATATGTTCTTAGGAAAAATAAGCTGATTTATACCACATCTTATGAATAATCTTTTCACTACTTTTTAATTGCCCAATGCTCACTGGAAAAATGTACATAATAAAATCAGTTGCTGCTGTCAGACACCATACTGCCTACATCTAACAGCAAAATAAATCCGTGGTAAAAAAGCTTGGTCCTCAGACCCAAGTTCAGGCTAAGCCACTTAACATACGTGAGCTCATGGGCACACAATTTGTTACTTAATTAATAAATGGCTCAATAAAATGAAAATGACAAATTCTGTCTAAGATGACTATGAAAAACAAATAGTATTTGTAAAGGTCTTCAGACAGGGCCTGAAACATAATAATCAATAAACTATAGCTACTATTTTTTTACATTACAATCTTGCTCTTCTTCAGATGTGCCATATATATGTATATACATGTGTGTACAGGTATGTATCTGTGTATGCCTATGCGTATGTACATATGTATCTATGTACATACACATAGACATGATACACACATAGATATATAGATAGGTAAAGCAACTTAGTCAACTGAACACAGAAGAAACAAAAGGTGTAATCATGAAGCAATCTCATTTTTCTCTCCTACAGTCCTTTCAAATACATTCATTTTGGGCCAATTCTTCGCCTGCCTGTTGGATGAAATCTAGGGTAAGCCCCATGATATTGCTGTCATTATGGGGTAATATAAATTCTAGCAGTCATTTCAAGGAACAAAGACACAGCATCATTCCAGTTATATAAACATCTGTACTCTCCACAACGGTCAAACCTTTTGCAGCCAATCCTCCTTCGTGCAGGCCTCATAGCAATGTGCCTACCACAGTCTCCACCCTTTAAATTTCTTGGACCCAAAGATGGACAGCAGTCCACTATGTCTCTCCAGGTTCAGGGAACAAATACCAGGTTCTTAGTGTAGACAAGTTGAAATTCCTTTCTCTGGGCTTAAACTAAGGTGTGAGAATTCTCCTCCTTGGAGGCAGGGAAGTGGGACTCAATACATATCAAGAATTTTCTGAAAATCTCTCCTAATATCCATTTCTCTTCTTGGAGATAACTGTCTTTTTTTGTATGTGTGTGGCGAGATTGAGAAGGGTAAGAAGGGTGGAGATAGCTAGCCCACTAAGAGTTGCAAAACTAGTTCAAAGACAACTCTTTTGCAACTCCTGCATGGGGTCCCTCATCTCATTTTGGAATGTGGTATTTACTGTCTAGTCGAAACTGGGACTAAAACAGTTCCAATTGAAAAACCTAGTACACAGGCTTTCTTTGTGTTAAACTGAAACTCCGGTGTTCATCTTAGCTAGACCCCATCTGGATTCCTGTGTTTGCTCATGAGTCTGCTCATGAGTCTCATCATTTAAGATGGACCTAAGCCCACCTAGTGGAGAAGGTTCCAGTTAGTGAAGTAAGTGAGGAGATTGACAACCATCTTATATTAAGTATAACTGAAGGAAGTTGGGAAGAAGACGATATTTAAAATCTTAATAAAGGGGAGAGTAAACATGATGGTGGGTTTTAAATAGTAGAAGAGTTGTCAAATGGGAAATGAATGATAATCTTTCCAGGAGGCTTCAGAGAACATAATATTGTTCAGAGAACAAAATATTGTAAATGCACAGAAAGGAAGAGCTATGTTCAATTCAGGAAGAATTGCCAACAATCAGAACTGACTGAAAAGAAAGTGGTCTGGTCTGATGAGCTCCTTAATACTGGAGATGTTCAAAAAGAAAGGATTACCATTGGCAAAGGTTCCCGTGTCAGTTCATGGTGGGATAATTGAACTCTAATTTGAAGAATGCTTGGAAAGTCCCTTGGACTGCAAGGAGATCCAACCAGTCCATTCTGAAGGAGATCAGCCCTGGGATTTCTTTGGAAGGAATGATGCTAAAGCTGAAACTCCAGTACTTTGGCCACCTCACGCTAAGAGTTGACTCATTGGAAAAGACTCTGATGCTGGGAGGGATTGGGGGCAGGAGGAGAAGGGGACGACAGAGGATGAGATGGCTGGATGGCATCACTGACTTGATGGACGTGAGTCTCAGTGAACTCCGGGAGTTGGTGTTGGACAGGGAGGCCTGGCGTGCTGCGATTCATGGGGTCGCAAAGAGTCGGACACGATTGAGCGACTGATCTGATCTGATCTGATCTGGAGAGCATGGGGTCCTAGAAAATTTGTATTCCTAATTTATCTCTTATCTTACATAGAATACGAGACCTTCTTAAGCCAAACCTCAGAGATGACTCAGTGAATCATTCATCAATAACGACACCTCAAATTCAGCAGCCATGCATATATCATTATTCATTCTGTAACTTATTTCCCCTTGAAAACCAAAATTTTCATTATGGTACAGTACGATTAAGATATCAATGGTGCTTTGGGTGAACCACAACGTAATAAACCCAGTGTCAAATGGTAGTTAACAATTTACTATTTACCTGTGAGTTAACTGGTAACTCAGGAAGCCATCCTAACATGAAACTTTTCTCTTGAATGGTTTGTATCCTTCCACATATATCCTTATTTTCATTATTAAAGTGGTTTTAAATAAATATATTAAAATCAGTTATCTTACAATTTTAACATCTTTTAATTGACTCAAGTACATTCAGCTATTACAGTTTTTTCTCGTCATTTTGTACTTCCTTCTTATTTTCTTTCCACATATTCAAGCATTCACTTATGAGTTAGTTTCACCTATTTTTTTAAATTACAAAGGCTATATTAATGATGAATATATTTACAGTGAATGTTCACTGTATACTTAGTCTACATTGAGTAGGAAAACACTGAAATTGTCAGGAAACTGTAGGAGTTGCCCTTATATACTGTTGAGTTGTATCCTTATCATTGTTCATGTACTCAGCTTTATAATCCAGTTGTCATAATTGATGTATTCTTAGCTCATTTGGAATGAAAATTGCACAAAGCCCTTATCTAAGACAGTAGAGGGCAAATTTGGGGTTTCATTCAATATACTGGTGAGAGATGATATCAGTGATAAGAATAACATTATCAAGGGTCTAGAGGCAGAAGGACAAAGTATAAGATGAAGAAGCACTGAGTGCTCTGCTATGCCCAGAGTTTCGTGTATGTTTAGGAAAGTAGAGGAAAAGAGAACTGGAGTGGCAGCATCACAGAAGATCCTCAATCCTAGGTTAAGGAGTATGGATCAACATACAATTTGTTGACAGCCACTGAAGGTTTTAGACAAGGGGGCAAGAGTGGTCAAGTAGTGGCAGGTCAGGTAGCATCTCTTTTTACTACTATCTACAAAATTAATTCCTATGTGCCCTAATCTTTATGCTTTAAACCAGAGTGATCTGCTACCAGGTGTGAAGAAACTAATAAAAACAAGTTATAGTCAATTAATTACATTTTAGAAAACTATTTTGGGTCCTCCCTCTTCATTCCGTCCCTAGCACTTTGCCCCACATTGTCCTATACCGCTGCCCTGTCTTCTTGGATTCAAAGTCTTTGGGAGTTTATCTGTCATTGAATCCCACCAATGACCTTTCAGACTTAGAAACTGACTGTATTCCCTAGCTTTTGGTGCTCCCTAGGGCACAGCTCATGCCCACCCCCCTTGCCAATCTGAATAACCTCCATTGTATTCTACTTAGCCCTGGCCCCAGGGACCCTACCTTGTATCAGTTAATCTGCAGACTTATTTCCTTCTGTCCACAGAGGGAAGGTACCTCCAGGCCTTGGTTTCTCTGATTCCTTGGCAGGCGAGCTAAAATTCTACTAATTTAAAAACAAATCTACAGTCTTACTTTTTTTAATCTTCATAATTTTTCCAACAGTATTTTCATGGTCAAATTTGATCAGGAGAAGCAAGAGAGAGTGAAAAGAAAACAGAGACTCAAAGGTCTTGATTGTTCAGGGGAGAGGAGGTAAGGCTGGGTCACTCTGCCACTCCCTCCCTGTATCCTAAGTGATGTTCCATGTAGGTGACTATTGCCAGAACCACAAATATCCTCTCCTTTCCTGAATTATACCTTTGGTCATGCTGCTTTGTCATCAGGAATGACCCCTACTAAAATCCAAAATCTACTTATCCCAAATTTACATAATCCTTCAAGATATCGTTTTCATAAAACCTCTTATCAATAATGCTGGATGAAATTATCTTTCTATTATTTTCTCTGTGCATCTTTTGATAGTTAACTTTCTGTATCAAAATGATTGGGCCATAGAGTGACCAGATATTTGGTCAAAATATCCAAATGTGAGGGTGTTTGGGGTGAGATAAACATTTAAATCAGTGCATTAATCAAGCAGATTTATGTTAGACATGGGCCTAACATGAGTGGGCCTTGTTCAACCCACTGAAGGCTGGAGTAGAACGAAAAAGGCTGGCCATCCCCCCAAAAAGAATTCTACCTGCCAGACTGCCTTAGAATTGGAATGTTGGCTTTCCTCATCTGTTAGACTTGAACTGAAGCTAAACTTGGGTCTAGAGACTTCCAACATTAAAAAGAAAAATATACCAGTGGATTTCCTGGATTTCAGAGCTTTGGACATTGGACCTAGGATTCTCCAGGGTCTCCAGCTTCCCTATTCATCAAGCAGATCTTGGAATTTGACTTGCTCACCTTCAAAATCCAGTATATGTGTGTGTGTGTGTGTGTGTGTGTGTGTGTGTGTGTTTCTCTGGAGAACCCTAATATATATCTCCTAATGTGAAGTCAAGTGAGCCTTAGAAAGCATCACTATGAACAAAGCTAGTGGAGGTGATGGAATTCCAGTTGAGCTATTTCAAACCCTGGAAGATGATGCTGTGAAAGTGCTTCACTCAACATGCCAGGGAATTTGGAAAGCTCAGCAGTGGCCACAGGACTGGAAAAGGTCAGTTTTCATTCCAATCCCAAAGAAAGGCAATGCCAAAGAATGTTCAAACTACCCCACAATTGCACTCATCTCACAAGCTAGTAAAGTAATGCTTAAAATTTTCCAAGCCAGGCTTCAGCAATATGTGAACTGTGAACTTCCAGATGTTCAAGCTGGTTTTAGAAAAGGCAAAGGAACCAGAGATCAAATTGCCAACATCCGCTGGATCATGGAAAAAGCAAGAGAGTTCCAGAAAAACATCTATTTCTGCTTTATTGACTATGCCAAAGCCTTTGACTGTGTGGATCACAGTAAACTGTGGAAAATTCTGAAAGAGATGGGAATACCAGACCACCTGACCTTTCTCTTGAGAAACTTGTATGCAGGTCAGGAAACAACAGTTAGAACTGGACATGGAACAACAGACTGGTTCCAAATAGGAAAAGGAATACATCAAGGCTGTATATTGTCACCCTGATTATTTAACTTATATGCAGAGTACATCATGAGAAACGCTGGGCTAGAAGAAGCACAAGCTGGAATCAAGATTGCCAGGAGAAATATCAATAACCTCAGATATGCAGATGACACCACCCTTATGGCAGAAAGTGAAGAACTAAAGCGCCTCTTGATGAAAGTGAAAGAGGAGAGTAGAAAAGTTGGCTTAAAGCTCAACATTCAGAAAACGAAGATCATGGCATCTGGTCCCAGCACTTCATGGGAAATAGATGGGGAAACAATGGAAACAGTGTCAAACTATTTTTTGGGCTCCAAAATCACTGCAGATGGTAATTGCAGCCATGAAATTAAAAGGCGCTTACTCCTTGGAAGGAAAGTTATGACCAAACTAGATAGCATATTGAAAAGCAGAGACACTACTTTGCCAACAAAGGTCTGTCTAGTCAAGGCTATGGTTTTTCCAGTGGTCATGTATGAATGTGAGAGTTGGACTGTGAAGAAAGCTGAGCATTGAAGAACTGATGCTTTTGAACTGTGGTGTTGGAGAAGACTCTTGCAAATCCCTTGGACTTCAAGAAGATCAAACCAGTCAATCCTAAAGGAAATCAGTCCTGGGTGTTCATTGGAAGGACTGATGCTAAAGCTGAAACTCCAACACTTTGGCCACTTAATGCGAAGAGTTGACTCATTGGAAAAGACCCTGAGGCTGGGAGGGATTGGGGGCAGGAGGAGAAGGGGATGACAGAGGATGAGATGGCTGGACGGCATCACTGACTCGATGGACATAAGTTTGAGTAAACTCTGGGAGTTGGTGATGGACAGGGAGGCCTGGCATGCTGTCGTTCATGGGGTCGCAAAGAGTCGGACACAACTGAGTGTCTGAACTGAACTGAACTGAATAATCAATCAAGGGATGAATATTGACTTTACAAAGCCTGATATGATATTTTTAGCTCTCTCTCCTCTGTTTGACATGTAATCAGTAACCACATAGTTTAGCATGCCATTATTTCAAGGTTTCTATACATTAGTTTGATGTCTCCAGATGATGTTTAACAAACACACAAAAAAATTTACCAAGTAGAAAGTGTTAGGCACACATTAAGTACTTTATATCCAAACATTAATAAAGCACCATTCATGAAGTTTGCAATTGTTTGGGAGAAGAGATAGATACATACATAAATATAGAAAGGAAGACCAATCTTTTGTTGAAATATCTGTTTTTGAAAAATGTTTTAGGAGTATCAATGATGGAGTGATTGATATCTCTAGGCAATTACAAAATGCTTCATGAAAGAGAAGATGGCTGATATGGTTCTAAAATGATGATAATTCATTAAACATAAAAGAAGGGAGCAGACAAATTAAACATCTTGACAGAAAAAGAGGGAGGGTGAATGTGCATCACATTATTGAGAAATGAGTTTGAGGCAAACACCAATAAGCAAGCAGGAATCCTTGCTTTTTTGTTGTTTGTTTTTGCCTGTGTTTTAAATGTTCCATGATATCCAGTACAATGATGGCATCACTGTAGAAGCACACTTGCTGGGGACATTTATCTGTTTATTTAAGAATTTATGCCCCGTGGAAATAGGAACTGTGTTGACTAGCTTTATTAAATGCTAGGTTTCAATAAATACATGTTGAATGAAAAAATGAATTAGTTCCATGTGTCAGACATCATGTTAGTTTTAAGACAAAATTTCAAGTATATTTCTTTACCTATGCCTCAAATGAGCAAAAAGGTTCATATACCAGTGCTTAAAGAATTAATGAAAAAACTGTATCAACATTCCTAATTTTAGTCATATTTAATTGCAGCTTATAGATATTTTCATTTATATTATTTCATTTTGTATTAAACACACAACTGGAGAGGCATCATATCACCATTTGCAGATGAGGAACATAGGCCTAATTGATTAGTGACTTATCCAACTTGATAGAGCTAGGAAGTGGAAGAATCAGAGTTAGGATCCAAGAGCATCGAAGTGGAGCACAGGCAAGCATCCAGTGGAAACTATAAGAGTCAATGGAGATGAGTCAGGGAAACGGAAGTCCTCCCGAGGAGAACAGGCCTACTCAAACCTGGCAAGTGTTCAGGGACAGTCCCACTCTTCTGTTACCTGTCCAAAATCCTGACTCCTTAATCCTCAAGCAGCAGTCAGATGTAAGATCCATCATAACCACCGCTGAATAGGCAAGAATCAGGACCTGGCAGTCATGGTATTTGTATCATCATACTGGTACAATGAAAGCTCTCTACTGAAACCATGAAGCAAGTCATTTTACTCATTTGAATTTATCAGTGACATAGTTTCAACCAATCTGCCCTCAGGGAGGCAGTGACATCACTCATGAAGGATGGGCAGTTCTGTTGTACTTTATGTTCTGTTTTATGCACATGTATAAATGCTGTGAAGTTCTACCCTCCTTCAGAAAAATCTTCTCCTCCCACTCTTGTCTCTTCTCTCTCTTGTTTCCCAAACTTATTGACTGAGATCTTCTTCCATCTTCCAGGATCTTCTCAAATGTTCTTATCATTTGAGTGTATTGTGAGGCTCCCATTTGTATGTAATGTCTCTTTGAATCAATATTAATTAACCCTTAGCTTGTAAAACACTTATTGGGGGCTTATTATATGCTATGGACTAAGCTGGTTGATTTTTGAGTGTTACGTTTTTACATTCTCCCAACAAGTGCAAGAGGTAGTTCTATTATACACTTATGGATAAAGAAACACATAATTAGGATAAGAACCTCATCCTCTTATCACCTGCAGTATTGCACAGACATCTTGCTTATAGAAAGTGCTTAAGAATTTAATTTTTTTGGATGGTTTTGTGATCAGAGATCACTAATTAGAATACACATATTTTAGCATATTGGGATTCCCTTGTGGCTCAGAGGGTAAAAAGTCTGCCCACAATGAGTTTGACTCCTGGGTTGGGAAGATCCCCTGGAAAAGAAAATGGCAACCCACTCCAGTATTCTTGGAAAATCCCATGGACGGAGGAGCCTGGCAGGTTACAGTCCATAGGGTCGCAAAGAGTCGGACATGACTGAGCGACTTCACTTTCACTTACCATATCGTGATTATTAATTACATATGTAGATATAAACTAATAACCATAATTTACTTGCATATCTAAGGAGGCTTTAAACAGAATAGCAAAACATTGGTAGTAGGTGTGATTTTATTTACTTAACCATGGACCAACTGAAGTCTGCTTAGCTAAACTGACACACAGAGATGAAACTAACTAAAAGTGACAAAGCCCAAAGTGGAGCCCAAGAATGGAAATTCTTATGACAGAAGATCAATCATGTGATTCCTCCATTTTAGTGAAATGTTTCAACTACAAAATTCAGACATTAGTGAAAAAAAAAAAAGAAAGCTTTCAGAATCACGTACATTAGCAGTAATTCCTTGTGCCTCCTCTACCACATTGCTCTCTACTACCCTTTTAAAGATTCTCATCACTCTGTGGATAAAATACAAAGTGTTTAGAATGGCATGCAAGAGCTCTCTCAATTTGACACTTCTCTGCTGCTCTAGGTTCACCTGTTATGACTTCTTACATGCAGGCATGTTCTTTTGAACCAATAACTATCTCTCTAGGATCTGGAAAATGCTCTTCCCTCTACCTGGAAGATCCTTGTGCTTCCCCTCTCCTCACAACTTAACTAATTCCCTCTGCCTCCTTCTAGACTCAGGTTTCATTATTTCGTAGCTGGTTGACTCCAAAACTTTGCTCGTCTGAATCACCTGCATAGTTGTTACCAAAAATCAGACACGCAGAGAGATTGTGATTTACAGGAATCATAATTTCTTAAAATATCTCATGGAGATTCTGGGAAATCACTGTCAGAAATAACTTGCCTTTTAATCTCTCCTCCATACCAGGTCAAGAGCCCCTTATCAGCAAAGACATTCCTTCCACTTCTCTGATGCCAGCTAGCATTAGACCAGTAATAAGCACTGGAAGAATAAATGAATAAAAGAAGTTGGCAAATTTTCTATTTCTTTGCTTAAATTGTTTTCTCTGCCTACACATGAGCATATCTATGCCTTTATTTTCTGATAACCTTTTGAGATCCTCTTGGTTAATCTTTTCCTGCTGTACAATACTATGGCAGAATTTTTCTTTTTCTCTTGTAACACTTTATGTGGTTTAGTTGATAAGTTGTGTCCAACTCTTGTGACCCCATGGACTGTAGCCCACCAGGCTCCTCTGTCCATGGAAGTTTCCAGGCAAGAATACTGGAGTGGATTGCCATTTCCTTCTCCAGGGAATCTTCCCGACCCAGGAATCGAACCTGGGTCTCCTGCATTGCAGGCAGATTCTTTACTGACTGAGCTATGAGGGAAGCCCTGTAACACTTTTTAGCCTGACTTATATTTATGTATTTGTGTATCTCTCCCACTGAGTTCTGAGCCCTCAATGTTAGAGACTACGTATTTTTCAATTTTGGGATCAGTTTACCCTACCTATACTTTTTGAATTAAACCAAAATTTTATTTAATTTTCTAATCTTTCACATTCCTAAAATAAATAAAAGCCTTATGACTACATAACATAAAACATGCAGAAATATATCCAATAATCTTAAGTTGATCTCACATGCAGACCTTTGATTCCCAAACTTTATGAGGACCACACTCATATCAATATGTAAGATACACACACACACATATACACACACACACACACATCTCCAACAGGAAGAGAGATGAGGTTTCAGACCTTTGGAGTAGAATGTTATCAGTGCAATAGAACAGGGAGACAAATTTTTAGTAATAAGTAAATCTGTAATAGATGATTTCAGTAAAATTTATTCTGAAGGCAGGGATATGGATTAGTTTGCAAACTGTGCCTCAATCAGCCAAACTTAATGTCTCCTCAGTTCCAAACTATGTCAAGCAGGACCTGTCAGTAAAAACAGTGAGTGAGAATAGCTGTGAGACTCGATAAAGTGAAGGAAGTGGTTACTGGATTTACTGCTGCAGATGTGAAAATCTGAAACAAAATACTGAGACAACAGAGATATAAATTTGTAACTAGGTAACCAATCAGGGATTTTGTAAAAGGAAGAGCTAATCTCAAGCAAGAGTGAATAATGGACAAGGTTTAGAGAACAAACATAACCAGAAAAAGGTAACATTTAAGTTGAAAAAGGTGAATCGACTAAAAATAGAAAACATATGAGGCACTTATTTTTGGATTAACTCACAAATACCTTGTTAAGTAGAGAGTAGATGCTTGAAGGGAATCAACTAAATGTTGAATAAATAGATAAATAATTAATTAATAAATGCGTGAAAGATCATCTGGCTCAATTAATGTCCATAATTTTAAGTAGTACCATTACACTCTGTTCTTTTCTGTCATCCTCTTTAAACAGAAAAGTCCAAATCTCTCAAATGTAACCAGGCCACAACACAAAACAAACTGGATTCTTCCTTTATGAGTCACATTCATATCTGAAGCATTTTCTCTTCCTTGCTTCATGTGGGTCTCCCTTCCCTGAGCTCCTGCATGGCCAAGGGTTTTCTCCAGTATGACCTAACTCAGATATCTAATGAGGCTGTACTCATAACCCTGACATTCCAAAGAATGCGGGGGTTGAAACAAAATTAAATGCTAAGTCTTCAAAACAGAATAAAACAGCCTAAATCCCCTTGGTCAGTTAACATTTGCAAAAATGCTGTCAGTTAAGTTTTCAAGCAAACACCATTTATTTGACCTTAGAGAATTATATGTGAAAGGAAAAGGTAGGCCTACTTACCATTTACCTTAAAGTGTGTTTCACTGAACTGAGGTTTGAACACTCATTCTGAATATATAAGAATGATAGGGGGAGGCACAGAAAGGAGAAAAACAGAACTAGAGTAATTCACAATAACACACAAGAGATATTTGAAAGTTTTGTAAACATACACCCCTTTTAATAAAGAAACATGGCTCAGATATAAATCTGTAATGCCACTTAAACTTATTTAACTGTTCCCTATTCTGCTACTTTTAATCTGAATATACCATATACAATGTTAACTCTAATTAATCTTTGGTTATATTCTTATTAAAAAATGCTTAAATTATAGCAAATCTAGTATTAAAATGCAGCATTGAGTGTGTATAAACTTTTTAAAATCTTCTTTTAGGTATTGTAGCCTTCAGTCTTTTAAAAAAGACAACGACAAAAAACTCTTTTCTAAGTCTTTTCTGGTATTGCTGAATTTTTAAAAAATAGAGTCAACTGAAAAATGAAGTCTAACAAGTGATGTACCTGGATGTAGGTAGGTAAGTTGGTGTCTAGATATGGGTGAGAACTCAAGAATCTTACATGCTGACCTCCATGGGCTGCACGTATTATGCTCACGAGAGGATTGTTTTTCAAATAGATGGCCAACAGCGAGTCCAGTCCTGCAGAGAGATAGGGAATAGAGTGCTTCATGATATTAGAAAGACCAGGAGAAGAAGAAAGGCCTTTCAAAGGCCTTTCAATGGGCTCCTTCAGAGCTGTGAACATTTTCAGCTCTAAAGCAATTCATGGAACTTGCCGAGAACTTACAAGTTTGGCCCTATAGGCACTAAGGACCTGATTCTGCCTCAGGGGAAACTACTACACACACACACACACTCACACACACACACACACACACACACGTTATTTTCAGTGTTAGAAAGAAAATGGAGAAACTCATTGTTGCTTCCAGGGATGGATGGTCCCACCTATCACATGGTAGATCAATATAAATTCTTGGTATCTGGAGGTTTTTACCTGCATTTTTAACTCTATACAACTTTTCTGTGTCTGAGTTCTATGATTACAAAAGATACAAACTAACAAGCTCAAACTCTCCTGCCTAAAATCCCTTCTCTTAGTGCCATCACCCATAAGAGAGAAGAAATATCCAAGATGACCCTTGGGAAGTTTCTCCTTAACAAAAGTGGAAGAAGAGGGGAGTCAGGAGTTCCTTAATAAGTAAGATAAGATTTTTTAATTGCAGGGTAACTATGTATATGGATTTCTTGGATCCCTAACCAAAGTATGAAAACAATACTCTGATTGCCTAATATTTATAAAAGTATGGGTGTATTCTGAACTGTCATATATTTTCTTTGTCACTGACTGGTTCTGAAGAACTAGTCACAGATTTTCTACGTCATTGACCTGTTCTGAGAAATTTATTCATAAAGAAAAAAATGTTGCCTGAGCGTTGTGTGAGTTATTAAATATCAAACAGATGACTAAGAGAATGTTTTCTAGGAGCTCACAATCTACTTTGAACATAATAGCATTACTTGGGGCAATGTACATTAAATACCATTAGTTATAGCTATATTTGATACTTATATGAAGTTTCAAAACAGAAGAGTCTCTTAAGACTTCCATTAAAAACATAGCTAAAAGTCAAAGTTTCTCTGCTTAAGTTTGCCAAGCAGACCAGGAATCACGGAACATATTTCTTTTTCATAAATGAGTCACTCCTAAAAATACAATATGTTCTTTGCCTGTATGGTTTATGGAATCATTAATAGTGTTTCTGCTGTCATAGGTATGAAGTAAGAATTTGCTAGCTAATAGTCTCAGTGACACCCTTGAGATGGAGCTAAGTTATGAATGAGGAACAGGGAGCAAAGCGAATCACTCAATGGACAAGGCTCTGGGGGACTCAAGTTTCAGTCCCAATTCAGATGTATATTCATTATTTTAAATTATTTCATTACCTTCAGCCTCATTTTCAAAGCAAGGGGAGAAAAGAAAGGGAGTTCTCAGCTATAAAAAAGTCTTATTTTAAATTTAATTTCCTAAACCAGACAAAGGAACAGAGACAGAGTCAGGCTGGTGATGTCAGGGAACGGAGGCAGACAAAACAAAAGGGCTGCATTTTGAGAAATGGACAGATATTCAGCATATACAATAAGGAATGAGAGGCAGACAGAAATACCAGAGGTGAGCAGTCAAAGGCTAATGCCAATAGTTAGGGAATAGAATCCTGAGAAGCAGGCTCTGGCAAGCAGACCATAGCCACAGACCAGAAACAAGTCAGCTACATTTGGAAGACCTTAATACCTAAGGCTGGCCTTTGCCAAATCCCAAGCCTTCATCATGTTTCTCATTAAGAAAAGGAATAGAGAGACTTCCCTGGTGGTCCAGAGGTTAAGACTTAACCTTCCAATGAAGAGGGTGAGGGTACGATTCCTGGTTGGGAAGCTAAGATACCACATGCTTCCTGGCCAAAAAACCAAAACATAAACAACAGAGGAAGTATAGTAATAAATTCAATAGAAACTTTAAAAATGGTCCACAACAACAACAACAAAAAATCTTAAAAAAAAAAGTTTAAAAAAGAAAAAAAAAGGAATAGAGAATAATTTGCATGTAATTGTTAGGTGTCAAAGGTCATATTATGTCCTTTCACAAATGCGAGCTCTTTAATTCCACTTGCTTTTGAGGAAACTGAGGTTCAGAGAATGTTACCAACTGGCCCAAGGTTCAGGAACATGAAAGAGCTGGATGTCCATTCTGAAAAGATCTTGCTTTCAGATCTTTGGCTGAAAGTAAACCCTGTTTCTTTTTGCAATGCTTCCCTGGTGGCTCCGACCATAAAGCATCTGACTGCAATGCGGGAGACCTGGGTTCGATCCCTGGGTTGGGAAGATCCCCTGGAGAAGGAAATGGAAACCCACTCCAGTACTCTTGCCTGGAAAATCCCATGGACAGAGGAGCCTGGTAGGTTATAGTCCATGGAGCCGCAAAGAATTGGACATGACTGACTGACTTTACTCAATTCTTTAGGTTGGGGGGAGGGCATGGAAACAACTTCAAAAGCTGTCAAAATTAAAATCTAACAATATCAGACTTCATGTATAGTCAGTCCTGCCAAGGTGTGAGCTAAGTAGGAAATGAGGAAGGCTGGGAGGAATTGAGGAGACCTAGGACCCAGAGATGAGACATGCTTCACGTTACAGTAGGTGCTCAGGGCCAGACTAAGCCCGCAGAGATAACAAGGTAAACAGCTCGAAAGGCATAAGACAGAAAAAAAAATCATGTTGGCAATGGACAGGGAGCAGTTTAGTCAGACAGATGTTTGACTCCCTGGGGCAGCATGCATGTAGGCTCCACTGTCAGAGTCTGGGGTCTAGAAACATACAGAACCAAAAAGAATCGCAGAGGGTGTGAGGGCAGATGTCTGGGTGCCTGACTTAGAACTCAGATTTAGGAGTGGGCAAAATCCCTGCTGCCAGTTGACCTGGACAGGATAATCCAGGGTTCTACCCATTAATTAGGGGCTTCCCTGATGGCTCAGCAGTAAAGAATCTGCCTGCCATGCAGGAGATGCAGGATGTGTGGGTTCGGTCTCTGGGTCAGGAAGATCCCTTGTAGTAGGAAATGGCAACCCATTCCAGTATTCTTGAAAAATCCCATGAACAGAGGAGCCTGGTGGGCTACGGTCCACGAGGTCACAAAGAATCAGACAGGACTAAGCACACATGCATGCATCCAGTAATTAAAATCAATAATTTATTTTGTACGTACTGACTTCAAACTCTTGTTCTAGCCTGCGATAATCTGAGTGAACAAAGCAGACAAAAATGCCCACCTTCATAGAATTACCTTCCACTGGAAGAAAGAAAGTAGCAAGTAATTCAGGTCCCAAGGAACAAAGCAAGAATGTAATTAGAAGAGCAGGCATTATTGGGCAAATTGAGAACATCAGAGAGCCTGAGTCTGTTCTCTTAGGCTGAAATATTGTCCTAAGACTTAAAAAGTTTCTTTCTAATAGGAACATGTCCTGCACTGTGCCTAGTCACTCAGTCATGTATGACTCTTTGCGACCCTATGGACTGTAGCCCACCAAGCTCCTCTGTCCCTGGGATTCTCCAGGCAAGAATACTGGAGTGGGTTGCCATGCCCTCCTCCAGGGGATTTTCCCAACCCAGGGATCGAACCCAGGCCTGCAGCATTGCAGGCAGATTCTTTACCAGGCAAGTCACCAAGGAAGCCAAAGAATACTGGAGTGGGTAGCCTATCCCTTCTCCAGGGGATCTTTCCGACCCAGGAATTGAACAGGGGTCTTCTGCATCACAGATGGATTCTTTACCAGCTGGGCTACCAGGGAAGCCATACTTGTTCTTAAATCCTAGAATGATATTGAACCGGTAAAGTGTAGAGTTTGGAGGAGTAGAACAGCAGGAAAGTCACTACTGGTGTCAGAGTATATATTTTAAAAATTATTATGAATAACCTAGACAGCATATTAAAGAGCAGAGACATCGCTTTGCCAACAAAGGTCTGTATAGTCAAAGCTATAATTTTTCCAGTTGTCAAGTACACATGTGAGAGTTGAACCATAAAGAAGCTAAGCACCAAAGAATCTATGCTTTTGAATAGTGGTACTGGAGAAGACTCTTGAGAATCCCCTGGACTGCAAGGAGGTCAAGCCAACCAATCCTAAAAATCATACCTGGATATTCATTGGAAGGACTGATGCTGAAGCTGAAGCTCCAATACTTTAGCCAACTGATGCAAAGAACTGACTCACTGGAAAAGACCTAGATGTTGGAAAGATTGAAGGCAAAAAGAGAAGGGGGTGGCAGAAGATGAGATGGTTAGATAGCATCACCAACTCAATGCACGTGAGTTTGAGCAAACCGCAGGAGACAGTAAAGGACAGGGGAGCCTGGAGTGCTACAGTCCATGGGGTTGCAAAGAGCCAGACACAATTTAGTGACTGATCAACAACAACAAACAACATTGTGAATAAATGTAACCCTCACATACATATGACTTATTCATATCTACCTGGTTGCCTATATTAGAAGTTTAATGATCATGAAAACATCCATAGACACACTAGAAATTTAGGCAGGTTGCACATTACACAAGTCTACTTCATCATTCAGATCATAGTCTATGTGAATTACATCCTTACAGATATGCAGCTCACAGCTTGAACGGCCATATACAGCAGTCTTAAACTTTTCTAAGGGATAATTAAGTTCATTTGTATACTTTTTTTAGATTCCACATATAAATGGTATCATTTGTTATTTGTCTTTCTCAGTCTGAACATATTTATAAAACAGAATAAGACTCATAGATGTAGAAAACAAGGTTACCAAAGGGAAAAGATGCGGAGGGGTAAATTGGGAATTTTGGATTAGCAGATACAAACTATGACATGTAAAACAGATAAAAAGAAGGTCCTACTTTATAGCATAGGGAATTATACCTAATATCTTATAATAAGATATAATAAAATATATCTTATAATATCTTAATATCTTATAATAAGATATAATAAAAACAAAAAATCGAAAAGTAGTCTGCTAAAAATAAAGCGTAAATTGAGGATATTTCATATTTCTTCTGTCTTTTTGCAAGTGAAAGGAGGAACTTTCAAATTAAATAAAAATACTCAAATAAGCAAAATTTGACTTTCCACATGTTTTTAAAAGAAAAAAATCCACATCTTTAAACTAACCTCAAAGATTCATAAACCAGCAGAGCTAGAACACCTCTAACAGACATGGGAAATGAAGAGAGACTCTTCCAACGTTATAGAAGCGCAAGTGACAGCCCCAGATTCAGAAACCAGGTTTCTGAGGGCCTGTTTGCTCCTCTGTCCACTGTGTTACCATGACCTTCGTACAGAGAATGTCACCATTTAGGGTGAAAGATTCAGCAGGCCATCTCTGTGCTTCAGGTTTTCTCAGAGTATAAAAGTTGTCTTGAAACTTTGTGCTAATTCTGACTCAGTTCACAGAAGCTTCACAGGTTTCACTTACCCACACCTACTTTTATTTGAGCAAGGAAAAATAGTATTAGTACTTCCCTCTAGCAAGTCTTGACAAAGCCAAAGCTGGTTTAGTCATTTTTCCATCCATTCTTTCATAAGATTTTGTTTATCATAAGGAGGGTGAGTCACTGTTTTTCCTAAAGATAGAAGAAATAAATAACAGAATGATTTTTATTACATTGAACTCAGTAAACAAATTAACATATTTATATTCTTTTGACATGGAAAGATATTCAAGATATATTTTAAATGACAAAAAGCCAATTCATAAATAGTAAAGGCTCATTTTTATAAAGTAAATATACAGTCTTGTTAAAAAAAAAAAAAGTCTAGGATAATTTACTCCAAAATTGAAACAGCCAAGAGTACCCTTTTAGTATAAAACTATCTAGGTCCATGACTCTTGATACCAATGGTAAAATTTCATTCTTTTTATGGCTGAGCTGGGTTTTGAAAAGACAGAGAAACCTGAGATCAAACTCCCAACATTTTCTGGATCATAGAGAAAGCAAAGGAGTTCCAGGAAAACATCTACTTCTGCTTCATTGACTACATCAAAGCCTTTGACTCTGTGGACCACAACAAACTGTGGAAAATACTTAAAGAGATGGGAATATCAGACCATTTTACCTACCTCCTGAGAAATCTGTATGCAGGTCAAGGAGCAACAGTTAGAACTGGACATGGAACAACAGACTGGTTGCAAATCAGGAAAGGAGTACATCAAGGCTGTGTATTGTCACCCTGCTTATTTAACTTATATGCAGAGTACATCATGCAAAATGCTGAGCTGGATGAAGCACAAGCTGGAATCAAGATCACTGGGAGAAATATCAATAACTTCAGATACGCAGATGATACCACTCTTATGGCAGAAAGCAAAGAACTAAAGAGCCTCTTGATGAAAGTAAAAGAGGAGAGTGAAAAAGTTAGTTTAAAACTCAAAATTAAAAAAAACTAAGATCATGACATCCGGTCCCACAACTTCATGGAAAATAGATGAAGAAACAATGGAAACAATGAAAGACTTTATTTTCTTGGGCTTCAAAATCATTGCAGATGGTGACCACAGCCATGAAATTAAAAGATGCTTGCTCCTAGGAAGAAAAGCTATGACCAACCTAGACAGCATATTAAAAGTGGAGACATTACTTTGCCAACAAAGTCAAAGCTATGGTTTTTCAAATCTAAACTTTGCCGTCTAGTCAAAGCTATGGTTTATGCAGTAGTCATGTATGGATATGGGAGTTAGACTAGAGAGAAAGTTGAGCACCAACGAATTGATACTTTTGAACTGTGGTGTTGTAGAAGTCTCTTGAGAGTCCCTTGGACTGCAAGGAGATCCAACCAGTCCATCCTAAAGGAAATCAGTCCTGAATTTTCATTGGAAGGACTGATGCTGAAGTTGAAACTCCTATACTTTGGCGACCTGATGCGAAGAGTTGACTCATTGGAAAAGATCCAGATCCTGGGAAAGACTGAAGGCAAGAGAATTAGGGGACGACAGAGGATGAGATGGTTGGATGGAATCACCAGCTCGATGGACATGAGTTTGAGTAAGCTCCAGGAGTTGGTGATGGACAGGGAAGTCTGGTGTGCTGCAGTCCATAGGGTCGAAAGAGTTGGACATAACTGAGTGACTGTACTGAACTGATACTGGGAGATAGTGAAGGACAGAGGAGTCTGGTATGCTGCAGTCCTTGGGCTCGCAATGAGTTGGACGTGACCTGGCTATCGAACAGCAAATATTCAAAACACACACACACACACACACACACATATAAATACAATTGTGCCTCCAGATGAGACTGCACCCCTGACCATTCCTGAATCAGAACCATCCAACTAAGCTGACTCAGTGTTCCTGATCCATGGACACAAAAGTTTACTGTTGCAAGCTGCTTAAGTTCAGTTGCTCACTTATATCTGACTTTGCGACCCCCATGGACTCCAGCATGCGAGGCCTCCCTGTCCATCACCAACTCCTGGAGCTTGCTCAAACTCAGGTCCATAGAGTCAGTGATGCCATCCAATCATTTCATCCTCTGTTGCCCCCTTCTCTTCCTGCCTTCAATCTTTCCCAGCATCAGGGTCTTTTCTAATGAGTCAGCTCTTTGCATCAGGTGGCCAGTTTTGGAGCTTCAGCTTCAGCATCAGTCCTGCCAATGAATATTCAGGACTGATTTCTTTTAGGATTAATTTGTTTGATCTCCTTTCAGTCCAGGGGACTCTCAAGAGTCTTCTCCAACACCACAATTTGAAAGCATCAAGTTCTTTGACATTCAGCTTTCTTTGTGGTCCAACTCTCACATCCACACATGATTACTGGAAAAACTATAGCTTTGACTAGATGGACTTTTGTAGGCAGAGTAATGTTGCTGCTTTTTAATATGCTGTCTTTATTGGTCATAGCTTTTCTTCCAAGAAGCAAGTGTCTTTTAATTTCATGGCTGCAGTCACCATCTGCAGTGATTTTTGAGCCCAAGAAAATAAAGTCTCTCACTGTTTCCATTGTTTCCCCATCTATTTGCCATGAAGTAATGGGACCTGATGCCATGATCTTAGTTTTTTTAATGTTGAGTTTTAAGCTGCTTAACTTGAAGATAATTTATTACAAAACATTAGATACCTAATGCAATATTTTAAAATAATCTAATCTGTGAAGTTCATTCTTCTGACATAGTGATAGAATTAGAAGTGGGCACTGACTTAAGTTGGTGCATTCAAGGTGATTTTCAGAACTCCTAGTGGGGATTCCAGTACATGGAGAGTCTCCTATGTCCTAGATGGTAAAATATGCAGGTGTAAATGTTGGAGCAATTCTGTCAGGATGAGAAATCCACCTGGAGGACAAAGCTGTCATTCTTAAGAAGGTAGAACAGAAAGAATCATGGAGAAGTACACAGAACCATAATTAAAAGAAAAAAAAAAAGCTTGCATTTAGCTCTATATCTTTTCATTTATGCAAGCCAACCAAACCCTTTTGTTGTTTAAACTGATTTGGTTTGGGATTTCTGTCAAATTGATAACAAAAAAAAAAAAGAAAGAAAGAAAAAATCTCAGTGTATACACAGGCAAAGACAAGACCATGTCTCTAAACCTTAACAAGCATCTTAGCTTATAACTTATTACAGCACAGAGTAGTCTTGTAAAACATCCTGAGTCTCTGGATCTCAAACATCTGATCAGAGGGTTTGACAACCTGATTAGCTCACCTTTCCCTTCCTCTGGATTAGACTGTCTTGAGGATTGCTTCTTGACAGAAGAATTTCTTTCAATG
The DNA here is from genome assembly GCF_032452875.1 of Bos javanicus. NCBI lineage: Eukaryota > Metazoa > Chordata > Mammalia > Artiodactyla > Bovidae > Bos > Bos javanicus. The sequence continues at coordinate 77,165,963 of NC_083868.1, forward strand.
AAACACTGTTGTTCATCCCCATTTAAGTTGTGTCCTAAGTAGAAAATCTTGCTTTAATATTCCACTCTCTAATTCAGACAGCATGTCTAGATCATAACTTCCTTTGAGGGGCCAAGTCTGAAGTCAGGTCTATTGTACAGGTCCATTCACCCTGACAATCCCTTTTCTTTTCTCTGTGGTGATTGCCACTAAATTTCCAGGTCCAGTATATCTTTTCACTGCCCCCCACACACATATATATATTTCCAGTTTTATTGATATACAAATGACATACAGCTCTCTATAAATTTTAAGTGTATAGCATAATGATCTGACTTTCATACATCATGAAATAGTTACAAAGTTTAGAGATCTGCTTCCACTCCACTATTTTTGGCAGGCCCTAGTTCTGATCACTTCGGGTCTTCATGATATGAGCCTATCCATTGGCTTCCTAGTGTCTTCAAGACATGGCAGCTGACTGCCTACAGATGAGTGATCAGGGAGAGAAAAAGAGTGTGCTTTCAAGAAAGAAGCTGCAATCATTTTTATAATCTAATTTCAAAAATACCATCAATTCTGCAAATTTTACCAGTCACACAGACCTGTAAAAAGTAAGAGGGAACTACACAGGATATAAATACCAGGAGCAGGGAGAACATTGTGGGCTTATTGGAGTCTGGCTACCACAATCATAATTAGCACTCTGCAGCCAGGAGCAGCATCAGCTTCTATAACACCATGCAGGAATCTAAGATAATTAAATCTCACTGTGTTCCTATGAAACTCTAATTCTAATGGATTGTAAGTTCCAAAATAAAGTGGAGTCTGTGAACAGAAGGGTTCAAGCAACAAAATTAGCGTGTTTCTTTGGGGATAATAAAATTCTTTTTAAACAAAACATTCTGTAGGCCATGTTTTCTACGAAATTCTCTTTGGCAAAATTTAATTGGACATTTGGAGAACATTTTCACTTTGATTTCCCCTTTAATCCTATTATATTATATACTCCTTGATTAGTCAACAAGTGTGACTTGAATGTTCTCAGTGGAGAAATTCACACCAGAATAGTAGTTTTGAGTCTCTAGTTCACATGCCAAGTTTCACTATTTAATAGGTTTCAGCTGATGTGTGAGTAAATTCTTGAAGGAAGATAATTTATGCCTATAATTTAAAATCCTAGGCATCATCAATTTTCCAAAAGGTCACAGGATGGAAAGATTGTTGCATGGAAGTAATAATGATATATATTATCTTGCTTTCTATCACACTCTAAGTTTCACTGTGCACTTTTATATCCATTGTCAAATACAAACATTTGTAGTTATCAGGACAGAATGTATTACCCCATCATAAAACAAAGAAGAAAAAGAACTTTTCTTTCAGAATGAAAAATTCATCTTCCTACTCAAAAGGAAGCAGGATATGAAAGATAGTCTTCACTTAAATAAGATTAAAAAATAACTCAGGATTTCAAATCTTGTGTTGAACATTTTGTATGTTTTCATTTATCTTGTTCCTTGAACACTCCCACATCCTGCCCTAGAGCAATTTTAAGGTTTTTGCAATCCTCAAACATTCTTATTTTTAGAGGCCCCAGCTCATGTCATATCAAATATAATGGAAGCTGTGGTATGTTGCCCAAACCTTCTTGAAAAATAAAGCATTCACTCCCTTAATATTCTGGGAGTGCTGGACACTGGTGAATCATAGCTAACTAATCCCCTCTTTCAGTATTTCTCTCAGTTATAGGGAGCTCCTAACCAAACACATACTCCTTCCAGGGAAGCAGCTCACATCTTGGGATGTAGGAAAACAAATTAATGGGCCCTTTCCCTAGTTTGGGACAATCCAGGCATCCAAAATCAAGAGTTCCGTATGGGATTAGCCAAATCCTTGCTGCAACTACATCGCAGTTCAACTTCTCCCTCTGTCCAGTCTTCTCTCCTCACCGCTTACAGATATGTTCCAGTGAGTATTTCTTAGTAAACTGATTTCTAGTCTCCATCTTGGAACCATTGTTCATGGGGAACTTAAGACTGTTAGTATTCAGAATGAGACTAAGACAGATTTTGACAATGGGACTTTAGAAGCCAGATTGCCTACTAATAGAGTAACTATAGTCTTTGGTATACTACATTAGTGAAATGGTTAAAACTTTCACTGGTGATTAACTTGGATGGCATAACACTGGAATGGAATACCCTGATGGTACAATTTACCATACATTTGGAGAAAGACAACTAAAAGCCAAGGGTCATTATTTATTTAAATGATCAACTTCAAGTATAAAGCAGCTGCAATATATACAGAGAATCTTATCTCTTATAGCTGGAAGACTGATACAGTAAGAGCAATCCAGTACTCAAGAGCTCCAAAGACTGAACTGCTGACTAGTGAGTGTTCTATGCCAAGATCAGGGCCCTCATTGGGATGGAGTATGAGCCTTAGACTTTAAATGGAAATAACTAAGTTGGTGTACTTGAAAAACTAAATTCCCCAACCTGAGTCCTCTGGACCTGTAAGAGTAGCCATTCCTCCAAGTTTAAGCCTAGTTTACCCCCTGTTTAAGAACTATGTAGAGATTTTTGACTTGCAAAGCAACACATGCCCTCTCTACCTTTGAGTATTATCAAGGTTTCTCCTCTAGACCAGTAGTGCCAACATAATTTGACTGGGAAGAACTGGGTCTCAAAAGGGAGGAATGAGACACAATGCTGAAAAAAATTGTTAGATTTATCCAAGGTAGTGATGGGAGCTGGAGATGAAACAGTAGGTAGAGGACAAAGCCCTAAGGGTGCAAAATGAAAGAGTGTGGGCAGAACTCAATGCTTGATTGATATGGGATCACTGTTCTTTGATACAAGATTTAATTCTTTGTCAGATTTTCTAGAAAACAATACTAATAAGCTTATAGGATGGCTCTAGGAAGCTTGAGGAAAGAAATGGCTCATTATTAGGTGAAGTGAAAATATGAGAACTCTCACGAAGGATGGTGGCAGGAGATATCAAATGGTTCAAAGACATGAGCATGCCAGAATAGTTATCCTACCTCAGGCTGGAGGCCCACCACCCAACTATTTTCTATGGAAAAGCCCAAAAGATGCTCCATTTACCAATATAATAAGGAATGAGTAAGGCATCAGCATGGTTGAAAAGATCAGTCACGGATGTCATTAGTAGATCAAAACTGATGACAGGAGAGGAAGTTACAGGATAGTGAGGATTCCCCAAAGAACACAGGCCAGTGGTGGCAATTGACCATCTGAGGCAAAGTGATCATTGTTGCAAAGGTCAAAGTGGCAGCCAGAGGAAATGAGAGATGTGCACACCTACAAAGATGATTAACAGACCATAGTGTTCTTAGGAGCAAGATAGTTGGGTAGTCAAAACAGTACTGCTTTATTTATACAATCAAACAAATCAAGGACGAAGAAATAGGGGCTGGGGGCAACTGTCTAATAAAAGTCCTAGTTTCCGGATCTGAGCCAGTTCTTAAGACCAAAAACCACTGGCTAAAGGAAAGGAATGAGAGACAAGGCCCCAGTGAGAACATCTAAAAAACATCCGGGGAGTTTTGAGGGACTCTCTGGTGCATGCCATTCTAAGCGAAAGTGTTAGTCCCTCAGTCGTGTCTAACTCTTTGCGACCCCATGGACTGTAGCCCATCAAGTTCCTTTATCCATGGAATTCTCTATGCAAGTATACTGGAGTAGGTAGCCATTCCCTTCTCCAGGTGATCTTCCCAACCCAGAAATCGAACCTGGTTCACCTGCCTTTCAGGTGGATTCTTTACTGTCTGAGCCACCAGGGAAGACTATAACTTTCTAAGACTTCTCTGAAATAAACAAACAAAAAACAAACAAAAAAGACTGAGCAGCTTTCTTTGAAGGCACCATACTTCCTCATTTACCAAACGATTTGCAAGGCTGCCAGCTTTGAATGGGCCCAGATAGTAAAAGATTCTGTTATTTAGACAGCAGTGAAGGTAATCTTATCACCTGAGTCATATGAACAAGCAAACTCTAATGTTATTAGAAGTATGACAAGTTCCAAAAAGAAAATAACATATAAATACCTAGATTTATGAAGCAAGTTCTGGTAAAAGGCCGTGCAGGTAAACACCTTTTGGAGAATAGTCCGTATGTGCTACTGGGGCTTGGTAGAGAAAGAATATCTATCTGTGGGACAACAAAAAGACAACTGGTCAGAGCAACCCATCATGAACTAATCTTATCAGAACCGCAGAGTCATAATATCAGGAGTATGCACAGTACTTTTATTGTTAGACCGAAAAGGCACATCCAAAATGGCATGAACAGGGTCAGAGCTAGGTGGCCAAGACTCCCAAGCCATACATTTCTAGAATACTGGCACCTGTCTTTGAGTCAAAACTATGTTCACATGGAGGCTTCTTACATCTGGCTGGATCAAGTAAGAGGAAAACAGGACAAACTTCCGTCACAGATAGTTTGGCTCAACATATTCATTTTCATAAGAATGAAAATGGGCCGCTTCACATTGTAGCCTTATTCAGGGCAACACTAAAAAAGCACTGAGGAGAAATCCTCCTATAGGCAGAACTTCAGGTGATTCAAGTAAGCATGCACTATGTGGGATAAGAGAAATATTTCTTAATAAGAATATACATAAACTCAAGAACAATAGCAAATAGTTGGCCAGGAGACTGGAAGAAAGTCAGAATGGGGAAAAAGAGGTCTAGGGACAGGTATATCGGGCTGGGCACAAAGTGTGGTTCTTGGATCATCTGTTACTGTGCACCAGAAAACATCTATCATGAAAGAGGCAATAAAAAACCAAATAGGCAGTTGACATCAGTTAGGAAGTATAACTGGTTTGCAGCAATAGCCTCAACTCAAGACTTGGAGAAATCTAACTGACCAGCATATCACTCTAATTTCCAGAGAGAGGAGAGAAACAAAACAAAGCAAAATTATACTTTAGTCTGCACTTTTATTCACAATATCTGAAGTATAGATAAAAACAAATTAAAAAGTATGAGACAGTCAATGAAGTAGAAACTTGTGACTAATAATAGAAAGAAAATACAGACTACAGTCACAGTCTAACAAATGACCCAAACCTATTTGTTGGAAGTAGCAAGGACTTTAAAATAATAATTATAAATATGATAAAGCATTTATAGGTAAAGATAGATACAGTCAGAGAGAAAGAAATGGAAACTCTACAAAGAACCAAAAGGAAAGTTTATAACTGAGAAATTCAATATTTGAAATTATTGAAAGGAAAAATAAATGGTTGAAAGGAAAAATAAATTTCAAGCAAAAATATATATTAAAAGTTATTGCTCAACTTTTTTTTAATTTGATGAAAAAATATCAATGTACAAATCCAAAAAAATTCAATAAATCTAAATAGGAAAAATACAAAAAGAAGTACACCTAGACAAGTTTTTCATGAAAACCAAAAATAAAAGGAAAATCTTGAAAGAAGCCACAAGCAAAGAAAAAAGAAACATAAAGAAAAAAAATATATATAATGTATAGGGAAATAGAATGACTATTTTGATGACAGATTTCACAGTCAAACAGTACAAGTAAAAAAAAAAAATAGAAGGACACATTAAGAGTTGAAACAAAGCAAGTCACAACAAGAAGTCAAATTATAATTTTATCCCAATTAAAATAGTCTTCTAACATGAAGTTAAAATAAGAACTAAGTGAGATAGTTCAGTTCAGTCACTCAGTCATGTCTGAATCTTTGCAACCCCATGAACTGCAGCACTCCAGGCCTCCCTGTCCATCACCAACTCCTGAAGTTAACCCAAACCCATGTCCACTGAGTCAGTGATACCATCCAACCATCTCATCCTCTGTCGTCCCCTCCTCCTCCTGCCCTCAATCTTTCCCAGCATCAGGGTCCTTTCAAATGAGTCAGTTCTTTGCATCAGGTGGCCAAAGTATTGGAGCTTCAGCTTCAACATCAGTCCTTCCAATGAACACTCAGAACTGATCTCCTTTAGGATGGACTGATTGGATCTTCTTGCAGTCCAAGGAACTCTCAAGAGTCTTCTCCAGCACCACAGTTCAAAAGCATCAATTCTTTGGCACTCAGCTTTCTTTATAGTCCAACTCTCACATCCATACATGCCTACTGGAAAAACCATAGCCTTGACTAGACCGACCAGATGTCCATGCCCAAATGTTCAATTCATAATGGGCATTTCATAAATAGTATAAAGACTATCATGTTAGTGCCTAATTAGGTGACTTTCATGTAGTGGGCACTCAATAAATACTAGCTGAATGAAAGAATCTCATTACATTTAAGTGTTTAATGTCTGTGTGATTATAATAATAAATGTTTGCCCTTTTATCAGAAAAAATATCAATAAGGTGAAAAAAGACATTTGCAATAAACAAAAATTGAGGGAATTAGTTCATCTCAGAAAATTCACACTAAACCTAATACCTTAAATTCCTTGTGGCTAGTAGCTCAGTCATGTCCAACTCTGCAACCCCATCACCAGGTTCCTCTGTCCATGGAATTCTCCAGGCAAGAATAATTGGTTGCCATTCCCTTCTATAGAACCCGGGTCTCCTGCATTGCAGGCAGACTGTTTACTATCTGAGCCACCAGGGAAGCCTTAGACTAATTTATTTAAAAATCATTTGATGGTTTAAACCAGAACAGTAATAAATAAATATGGGATTTATCACATTTGAAAATAGCACAGAGAAGAGGCGGGGTAAATATATGTATGTTTTGTAAATGTCTTACTTTTCTAAGTATTATAATATCACCCCAAAATAGACTGATACAACTGCATTCATTTAAAATGCTAACATGGTAATGATCAAAATCCTTCAAGCTAGACTTCAGCAGTATGTGAATTGAGAACTTCCAGATACACAATCTTGGTTTTAAAAAGGCAGAGGAACCTGAGATCAAATTGCCAACATCCACTGGATCATAGAGAAAGCAAGAGCATTCCAGAAAAACATCTACTTCTGCTTTATTGACTATGCCAAAGCCTTTGACTGTGTGGATCACAACAAACCGTGGAAAATTCCTAAAGAGATGGGAGTACCAAGCCACCTGACCTACCTCCTGAGAAATCTGTCTGCAGGTCAAGAAGCAACAGTTAGAACTGAACATGGAACTACTGACTGGTTCTGAATTGAGAAAGGAGTATGTCAAGTATGTATGTCCTCACCCTGCTTATTCAACTTATATGCAGAGTATATCATGTGAAATGCCAGGCTAGATGAAGCTCTAGTTGGAATAAAGATTGCAGGGAGAAATATCAATAACCTCAGCCAATGCAGATGATATCACTCTAATGGCAGAAAGCGAAGAACTAAAAAGCCTCTTGATGAAAGTGAAAGAGGAGAGTGAAAAAACTGGCTTAAAACTCAACATTCAAAAAACGAAGATCATGGCATCCTGTCCCATCACTTCATGTTAAATAGAAAGGAAAACAGTTGTAAAGTGACGGATTTTATTTTCTTGGGCTCCAAAACCATTGTGGATGATGACTGCAGCCATGAAATTAAAAGACGCTTGCTCCTTGGAAGAAAAGCTGTGACCAACCTAGATAGCATGTTAAAAAGCAAAGCCAACACTTGGCCAACAAAGGTCCATCTAGTCAAAGCTAAGTTTTTCCAGTAGTCATGTATGGATGTGAGAGTTGGATTTATAAAGAAGGCTGAGCAGTGAAGAATTGATGCTTTTGAACTACGGTGCTGGAGAAGATTTTTGAGAGTCCCTTGGGCGGCAAGGAGATCCAACCAGTCCATCCTAAAGGAAATCAGCCCTGAATATTCATTAGAAGGACTGATGCTAAAGCTGAAACTCCAAAACCTAGGCCACCTGATATGAAGAGCTGACTCACTGGAAACTACCCAGATGCTGGGAAAGATTGAAGGCAGGAGGAGAAGGGGGTGAGAGAGAATGAGATGGTAAAATAGCATCAACCATTCAATGAACATGAGTTTGAGCCAACTCTGGGAGATAGTAAAGGACAAGGAAGCCTGGTGTGCTGCAGTCCATGGGGTCACAAAGAGTTGGATATGACATAGTGACTGAACAGCAACAATAAGACTATGATATTTTAAGAATATATATTTTAATCCCTAGAGTAATTGGTGGGGAAAAAAGAAATAAAAAGATACAGTCAAAAAAGTAGTAGAGAAAATTACATGAAACTAAGAAAAAATAGCTCATCTAAAGAAAGCAGCAAAGGGAGAAAAGGTGTGAAAAATTAAAAAAAAAAATAGAATGATGGTAGAATTAAGTCAAACAAAATCAATACACACTGTTGCTGTTGCTGTTAAGTCGCTTCAGTCATGTCTGACTCTGTGCAACCCCATAGACGGCTGCTCACCAGGCTTCCCCGTCCCTGGGATTCTCCAGGCAAGAACACTGGAGTTGGTTGCCATTTCCTTCTCCAATGCATGAAAGTGAAAAGTGAAAGTGAAGTCGCTCAGTCATGTCCGACTCTTAGCAACCCCATGGACTGTGGCCAACCAGGCTCCTCCGCCATGGGATTTTCCAGGCAAGAGTATTGGAGTACAGATAACTAATAAGGACCTACTGTATAACAGAGAACTCTACTCAATACTCTGTAATGACCTATTTGGGAAAAGAATCTAAAAAGTAGTGGATATACATTTATGTATAACTGATAACTTTGCTGTATAGCTGAAACTAACAACGATGTAAATTAATTATACCCCAATTAAAATTTTATAATAAAATAAATAATTAAAAATTTTAAAAAGGTTAAAAACCAATAATTGTATTAAAGGTAAGTGGCCTGAAAGCTCTAGCTACGTATTGTTCTTACCTTATTCGTCCTCTCCATTTTTTCTCTCATATACCAGTTCAGTTTCTTATCATCTCCAGATTAATGACTGAGAAGGCTTCCTAAAATGGTCATCCTGTCTCAACTTTCTCACGTGGTACATCAGTACCAGCATTTGCAGACCCTTTATTTGGACTAGATTTCTGAATGCCTGCTCTAGTTCTTTGAGCATCTACACTTGGTTTGCAAGGTTTCTTTGTTTCCTCTAGGTTTCCTAAAGGTTTTCTTTGTCCTATATACTGTAGTTGGTTTCTTCTTTGCTCCATAATTAAAGACCAAAGGTTAACCAAGCCTCAATTTCAACTCACCCCAACCCAACAAAGGCAGCTAAACCCAATTAAAAATCTCAGTCTTGGTCAGAATACACTAGCTTGGCCAGCCATGCACTGTGCTTAGTCACTTAGTCATGTCTGACTCTTTGCGACCCCAGGAACTGTAACCTACCAGGTTCCTCTGTCCATGGAGATTCTCCACGAAATAATACTGGAGTGGGTTGCCATGCCCTCCTCCAGAGGATCTTCCCAACCCAGGAATTGAACCCAGCAGGAGAATTCAAAAACTTTGCACCGTCAAAACTCGACTATTCGGTTTCCTTCATGTCATGCTTCACAGCTCCTTCTTAAACTACATTTTATAGCTACAAAATTTCAGAAATTCCCCGGACAGGATTTCCATGTCGTTTGTTTGCATTTTTATGCTTTCTTTTCTTTCTGAAGTACCCTAACTGTCTTCTCCGCTTTGGGAACTCTTATTGCTCCTCTAAATCGTGGCTGAAATCTCACACATACTATAAGAAACAGAGTCAGACTGCCTTCTCTACCTCTGTGTCCCAAGCTACTTTCAACTAGGACAGGTCACATTAAATTGTAAAGAACTGTATGCCTGCTCCAACCATCAATCTGTGAGGAACAAGATTTTATCATTGTATCCTCTTTGCTCTTAATACTAACGCAGATATTAATATTTAAAAGATTTTCACTAAATAATAGTTGAGGAAACATATAGCTTGTCAGGCCTAGAACAAGAAACCTATTCAAAAAAAAAAAAAGAATGGAGAGTTATATCCACCAACTGGTTAGAAACAACTGTAGGAGCGCAAGAAAGTTGCACTGAATTCACTTATTTAATTCAACCAGAATTTACTAAGAACTTACATAGTGTTAGAGTCCAAAAGTCTTGGGAAGGAACTTATGATTAATAATACAAAATAGGTAGAGAGAGGTCAAATTTATAAGTCTCTCATATAAGGTGTATTAAAAAGAAAAGTGAAATCGCTCAGTTGTGTCCTACTCTTTGCAATGCTATGGACCTTAGCCTACCAGGCTCCTCCCTCCATGGAATTTTCCAGGCAAGAGTACTGGAGTGGGTTGCCATTTCCTTCTCCAGGGGATCTTCCTGACCCAAGGACTGAAACCAGATCTCAAGCATTGCAGGCAGACGCTTTACCGTCTGTCTGCACTTAACTTGAATGTTAAGTTTATTTGTTCAAAAGCAAAATTGGTAACAATGATTCCTTGCCAAAACTTTTGCACAGATAGGGCAAACTATAGTACAAACAAGACTGAGGAAATAACACTTCAACAGATTCTAGCATTTAAAAGTATCCAATTATATACAGAAAATTGATACCCTTATTATAAATCATACTTACTGTGCTGTAAGTTTGAAAGGCTTATATTCAACAACAGTTTATTAACTAATTTGAATACATGTATGTATCAAAATAACAGTATTAGGAAGTTATTCCAGAATGAGACAACCTGAAATTTGTAAAATTGTATTCTAAAAAGAATAATAATAAATACGTTTTCAGTAATGTTCTGGTTTTTAAATATTTTCCAAGGGAAGGGCCATAATATCTTTCATTCAGGTAAATTTACCAACTAAATTGAACCATAAATTTCAATAACTACTGAAGCCTTTCCAAGAATGACAACTGGGAGAATTACACCTGATCTGTAGTAGAGCTTGATTTAATTAAAAGATTACATTCTTTGAATTTCAATTTAGACAGGCCAATAACAATGGGTCAGGCCATCATCTGTTTTCTAATACAATCTTGACTTGTTAAAAGTCTCAAACAAGAGACTTATGTTTGAATTTCTCAGGAAAAATTCACTGCAGAGACTAATTACGACACCCTGGGAATAAGCACCTAGCTCTCATCTCAAAATCCCACACAATTAACAATCCTCTTGCAAGTGGTGGTGTCTCTGGAGATGCTCTGACTTTCCAATCCACCTTTTGTGTGTGCTGCAGAATTTATGGAGTGAGTTTCTCTGACTGATCCATCTTTTTGTACCCAGGAGGGATTTGTCAGATTTTTATTCTTCTTTACATATTCAGTTATATGCAGCACTTCTTGAAAGTTGCTGAACTGGAGAAATGAGTGCATTTATGGTTAGATATTCTTCTTACATTGTGAGAGAAAATTTGCTTTATAAAATATATTTTATTTCTGGTTTATCTTTATAGCATCTCTCAGTGGCCCTTATTATGATATAAAATTCACAGTCACACTCTAGGCTTACAAAAGAGGAATTTGAAACAAGAAGAAAATAATTTTAACCGTATAATCAAGGAAAAATATATTCAATCTCATTTGTGGAAGAAATGTAAAAATGAGAGAACTCAGGGAACAGAAATCAAAATTTCAGATACCTACTATTTTATACTTTTTATTCCTCAACATGTATAAATATGTTTAGAATCCCAATCTGCAATTATGTATTGAACAATATGAAAAGGCAAAATGATAGGATACTGAAAGAGGAACTCCCCAGGTCAGTAGGTGCCCAATATGCTACTGGAGATCAGTGGAGAAATAACTCCAGGAAGAGTAAAGGGATGGAGCCAAAGCAAAAAGAATACACAGCTGGGGATGTGACTGGTGATAGAAGCAAGGTCCGATGCTGTAAAGAGCAATATTGCATAGGAACCTGGAATGTAAGGTCCATGAATCAAGGCAAATTGGAAGTGGTCAAACAAGAGATGGCAAGAGTGAATGTCAACATTCTAGGAATCAGCGAACTGAAATGGACTGGAATGGGTGAATTTAACTCAGATGACCATTATATCTACTACTGTGGGCAGGAATCCCTCAGAAGAAACGGAGTAGCCATCATGGTCAACAGAAGAGTCTGAAATGCAGTACTTGGATGCAATCTCAAAAATGACATAATGATCTCTGTTCGTTTTCAAGGCAAACCATTCAATATCACAGTAATCCAAGTCTATGCCCCAACCAGTAACACTGAAGAAGCTGAAGTTGAACAGTTCTATGAAGACCTACAAGACCTTTTAGAACTAACACCCAAAAAAGATGTCCTTTTCATTATAGGGGACTGGAATGCAAAAGTAGGAAGTCAAGAAACACCTGGAGTAAGAGGCAAATTTGGCCTTGGAATACAGAATGAAGCAGGGCAAAGACTAATAGAGTTTTGCCAAGAAAATGCACTGGTCATAGCAAACACCCTCTTACAACAACACAAGAGAAGACTCTATACATGGACATCACCAGATGGTCAACACTGAAATCAGATTGATTATATTCTTTGCAGCCAAAGATGGAGAAGCTCTATACAGTCAGCAAAAACAAGACCAGGAGCTGACTGTGGCTCAGATCATGAACTCTTTATTGCCAAATTCAGATTTAAATTGAAGAAAGTAGGGAAAACCACTAAACCATTCAGGTATGACCTAAATCAAATCCCTTATGATTATACAGTGGAAGTGAGAAATAGATTTAAGGGCCTAGATCTGATAGATAGAGTGCCTGATGAACTACGGAATGAGGTTCGTGACATTGTGCAGGAGACAGAGATCGAGACCATCCCCATGGAAAAGAAAGCAAAAAAGCAAAATGGTTGTCTGGGGAGGCCTTACAAATAGCTGTGAAAAGAAGAGAAGCAAAAAGCAAAGGAGAAAAGGAAAGATACAAGCATCTGAATGCAGAGTTCCAAAGAATAGCAAGAAGAGATAAGAAAGCCTTCCTCAGTGATCAATGCAAAGAAATAGAGGAAAACAACAGAATGGGAAAGACTAGAGATCTCTTCAAGAAAATTAGAGATACCAAGGGAATATTTCATGCAAAGATGGGCTCGATAAAGGACAGAAATGGTATGGATCTAACAGAAGCAGAAGATATTAAGAAGAGGTGGCAAGAATACACAGAAGAACTGTACAAACAAGATCTTCATGACCCAGATAATCACGATGGTGTGATCACTGACCCAGAGCCAGAAATCCTGGAATGTGAAGTCAAGTGGGCCTTAGAAAGCATCACTATGAACAAAGCTAGTGGAAGTGATGGAATTCCAGTTGAGCTATTTCAAGTCCTGAAGGATGATGCTGTGAAAGTGCTGCACTCAATATGCCAGCAAATTTGGAAAACTCAGCAGTGGCCACAGGACTGGAAAAGGTCAGTTTTCATTCCAATCCCAAAGAAAGGCAATGCTCAAGAATGCTCAAACTACCACACAATTGCACTCATCTCACACACTAGTAAAGTAATGCTCAAAATTCTCCAAGCCAGGCTTCAGCAATACGTGAACCGTGAATTTCCTGATGTTCAAGCTGGTTTTAGAAAAGGCAGAGGAACCAGAGATCAAATTGCCAACATCTGCTGGATCATGGAAAAAGCAAGAGAGTTCCAGAAAAACATCTATTTCTGCTTTATTGACTATGCCAAAGCCTTTGACTGTGTGGATCACAATAAACTGTGGAAAATTCTGAAAGAGATGGGAATACCAGACCACCTGATCTGCCTCTTGAGAAACTTGTATGCAGGTCAAGAAGCAACAGTTAGAACTGGACATGGAACAACAGACTGGTTCCAAATAGGAAAAGGAATACATCAAAGCTGTGTATTGTCACCCTGCTTACATAACTTATATGCAGAGTACATCATGAGAAAGGCTGGACTGGAAGAAGCACAAGCTAGAATCAAGATTGCTGGGAGAAATATCAATAACCTCAGGTATGCAGATGACACCACCCTTATGGCAGAAAGTGAAGAGGAACTCAAAAGCCTCTTGATGAAGGTGAAAGAGGAGAGTGGAAAAGTTGGCTTAAAGCTCAACATTCAGAAAACGAAGATCATGGCATCCAGTCCCATCACTTCATGGGAAATAGATGGGGAAATGGTGGAAACAGTGTCAGACTTTATTTTTCTGGGCTCCAAAATCACTACAGATGGTGACTGCAGCCATGAAATTAAAAGACGCTTACTCCTTCGAAGGAAAGTTATGACCAAACTAGATAGCATATTGAAAAGCAAAGACATTACTTTGCCAACAAAGGTCCGTCTAGTCAAGTTTTTCCTGTAGTCATGTATGGATGTGAGAGTTGGACTGTGAAGAAGGCTGAGTGCCGAAGAATTGATGCTTTTGAACTGTGGCGTTGGAGAAGACTCTTGGGAGTCCCTTGGACTGCGAGGAGATCCAACCAGTCCATTCTGAAGGAGATCAGCCCTGGGATTTCTTTGGAGGGAATGATGCTAAAGCTGAAACTCCAGTACTTTGGCCACCTCATGTGAAGAGTTGACTCATTGGAAAAGACTCTGATGCTGGGAGGGATTGGGGGCAGGAGGAGAAGGGGACGACAGAGGATGAGATGGCTGGATGGCATCACTGACTCGATGGACGTGAGTCAGTGAACTCCAGGAATTGGTGATGGACAGGGAGGCCTGGCGTGCTGCGATTCATGGGGTCGCAAAGAGTCGGACACGACTGAGTGACTGAACTGAACTGAACTGATTGAACATTTACTAATAATACTAACATTCCTAGGTTCTACTCCCTATAACCTGTAGAAGAAGTACAATAAGCAATCCCTTCCTTCAAAGAATTTAAAGGTTGTGGCAGAGGGAGAGAAACTAATGCTAATATGAATTAAAGTGTGAAAAGAGCCATGAGACTAGTATACAGTGCCATGGGATAAATTAGAAAGAAATGTAAGTGACAGGGAGACTCAAAGATGGCTCTAAACAGGTTAAGATGTTTGAACTGGATTTTAAAGGAAGAGATTTATGAATGATAAGAAAGAGAAAGACTTGAAATCTAGGCTGACAGAAAACCATGGGTAAAACACCAAAGTCGGAAAATAAAAATGCAATCTATGTCCAAAGAGTGTAGAGTGTGGTGTAGGGATCCTTTTGCTTTAAGTGCAGTACTAAGAAATTGGACTTCAGCTTTGGGGATATCAGAGAGCCTTAAAGATCATGTTTAAAACGTAGAAAGATTACTCTATAACAGAGTAAAGTGTGGAAGAATACCTGAAATGAGGATAGAAATAAAGAAATAAAAATAAGGAAAAGAATTAAGACTTCTTTAGTCCTGGCAAAAATAGAGATTGCAGATTAATGGAAGTTCTAGCCTAAGAAATTAGGTAAGAAAAAGAAATAAAGGGCAACCAAATTGGAAAGGAAGAAGTAAGAAGTATCTCTGTTTGCAGATGATATGATCTTTCATGTAGAAAACCCTAATGATTTCACACACACACACACACATATATATACACAACCTGTTAAAACTAAAATGATCTCACCATAGTAGTGGGACACAAAATCAATGGAAAAAATATACATTTCTATAAAATAATAATGAACAATCTAAAAATAAAATTATAAAAACAAACCCATTTGTAATAGCATCAAAATAAATAAAATCTTTAGCAATTAACTTAGCCAAGGAAGTAAAGTACTAGTATAATGAAAACTAGAAAATATTGCTAAAATAAAGAAGATA
The DNA here is from genome assembly GCF_032452875.1 of Bos javanicus. Taxonomy (NCBI): domain Eukaryota; kingdom Metazoa; phylum Chordata; class Mammalia; order Artiodactyla; family Bovidae; genus Bos; species Bos javanicus. Next base: position 77,181,536 of record NC_083868.1, read on the forward strand.
AAATACTAAGACATAATGTTACTATTAAAAAGACACAAATAAATGGAAACACATCACATATTCATGTATTAGAAGATTTAATATGGTTAAAATGTCAATACCCAAAGCAATCAACAGATTCAATATTATCCCTATCAACATCCCAATGATGGTTTTTGTAAAACTATATCCTAAAATAGAATATCAAGGGGCCCTAAGTAGCCAAAACAATTATGAAAAAGAAGAATAAAACTGGAGGACTCACACTTCTGAATTCAAAACTTACTATAAAACTACAGTAATCAAAACAGTGTGATTTTGACATCAACACAGGTATTTAGACCAGTGGAATAGAATAGGGAGCCCAGAAATAAACCCTTTTGTGTATGTAAAAATGATTTTCACTGCACTTAGACCATTCAGTGGAGAAAGGACAGGTTTTTTGACAAATGGTACTGAGAAAACTGAATATCCACATGCAAAAGAATGAAGGTGGACTCTTACCTAATATCATATAAAAAAAGTAACTCAAAATGGACCAAAGTCCTAAATATAATACCCGAAACAAAATTCCTAGAAGAAAACACAAGACAAAAGCTTTACAACATTAGATTTGACATTGATTTTTTTGGATATGACCAAAGGCATAAATAGCAAAAGAAAAAATAGACAAAATGGACTTCATGAATATTTTAAATGTGTGCATCAAAAGATAATATTGATAGAATAAAGAAGGTATGCACAAAATGGGAGAAAATATTTGCAAATCATAAAACTGATAAGAAAGACAAACAGTATAGGTAACTCCTGAAATTCAATAACAACAAAAAAAACACAAATAATCCAATTTAAAAACACAAAAGACTTGAATAGACATTTCTCCAGAAAAGATACATAAATAGTCAATAAACACATGAAAATATAATCAATGCCACCACTAGGAGAATGCGAATCTCAAAACTACAATGAGGTTATACATCATATGCATTAGAATGGCTACTTTTTTAAAAACATGGAAAACAAATGGTGGCAAGAATGTAGAGAAACTGGAACCCCAGTGAACCATTGTTGGGAATGTAAAATGACACATTCAGTGCCAGTTCCTCAAAAAATTAAAAATACAATTACAATATAATTCAGTAATTCCACCTCTTGGTATACAAGCAAAAGAATTAAAAGCAAGGTCTTGAAGAATATTTGTACATCCATGATCATATCAAATTTATTCATAACAGCTAAAGTTAGAAGCAATCTATGTGCCTATCATAGGACAAATGGATCAGCAAAATGTAGTATATTCAATGAAGTATTATTCAGTCTTAAAAAGGAAGTAAAATTTGCTACAACATGAATAAATTTAAAGAACATTACACTAACTGAAACAAGACAGTCATAAAAGACAAATATTGTATTTGAGACAATAGGAAAAATACATACATATATATATTTATATACATACACATTCAAACTTAGGTCTCTGGTCTTGGTTCTTGGCATTGTTGTTGTTCAGTTGCTAAGTCATGTCCATCTCTTTGAGACCCCATAAACTGCAGCATGCCAGGTTTCCCTGTCCATCATTATCTCCCGGAGTTTGCTCAAAGTCATGTCCATTAAGTTGATGATTCCATCTCATCCTCTGTTGTCCCCTTTTCCTCCTGTCCTGTCTTTCCCAGCATCAGGTCTTTTCCAATGAGTCAGCTCTTCCCATCAGGTGGCCAAAGTATTGGAGCTTCAGATTCAGCATCAGTTCTTCCAATGAATATTCAGGGTTGATTTCCTTTAGGATTGACTGGTTTTATCTCCTTGCAGTCCAAGGGACTCTCAAGAGTCTTCTCTAGCACCACAGTTTGAAAGCATCAATTCTTTAGCATTCAGCCTTCTTTATGGTCCAACTCTCACATCTATACATGATTACTGGAAAAATCATAGCTTTGATTAGATGGACCTTTGTCGGCAAAGTGATGTCTCTGCTTTTTAATACACTAAGTTTGTCATAGCTTTTATTCCAAGGAGCAAGTGTCTTTTAATTTCATGGCTGCAGTCATTATCCAACAGTAATTCTGGAGCCCAAGAAAATAAAATCTGTCACCGTTTCCACTTTTTCCACATCTATTTGCCATGAAGTGATGGGACCAGATGCCATGATCTTATTTTTTTGAGTGTTGACTTTTAAGCCAGTTTTTTCACTCTCCTTTTTCACTTTCTTCAAGAGACTCTTTAGTTCCTCTTCACTTTCTGCCATTATAGTGATATCAGTTGCATATCTGTTAAATAAGATACGCATATAAGTATTCTGAATATAAGTTAAATAAGCAATGTGACAATATACAGCCTTGACGTATTTCTCTCCTCATTTTGAACCAGTCTGTTGTTCCATGTCCAGTTCTAACTGTTGATTCTTGTCCTGAATACAGGTTTCTCAGGAGACAGGTAAGGTGGTCTGGTATTTCCAATTTTAATTCTCCATTTTTTCGTGATCCACATTGTCAAAGGCTTTAGTGTAATAATGAAGTAGAAATAGATGTGCTTTGGAATTCCCTTGCTTTTCCTATGATCCAGACTGATGCTAAAGCTGAAACTCCAATACTTTGGCCATCTGATGCGAAGAGTTGACTCATTGGAAAAGACTCAGATGCTGGGAGGGATTGAGGGCAGGAGGAGAAGGGGACGACAGAGGATAGAGGATGAGATGGATGGATGGCATCACCGACTCAATGGACCTGAGTTTGGGTGAACTCCAGGAGTTGGTGATGGACAGGGAGGCCTAGAGTGCTACAGTTCATGGGGTCGCAAAGAGTCAGACACAACTGAGCAACTGAACTGAAGTGGATGTAAAACCCTTGTAATTTCCTAAGGCACAAGAGCATGAGAGCATTTTCTATTGTAATATGTGTCTTTGACCCCCACCTTGACAAAGGGCCCCTTAAGCCATTGTAAATCTCTAAGTGACAAAAGCACTAGGAGTTCGTTTTGTTCTAACAGGATGACTCTAGGTGGGTTCATGGATGACTTCTGGGAAGGGAAAATGGACAGTTATTGTTCAATGGGTACAAAGTTCCAGTTTTACAAGATGAAAAGAGTTACGGAGATGGACGGCAGTGATGGTTACACACTGTTATGAATGTACTTTATACCACTGCACTGTATATTAAAGATGGGTAGCGTGGCAAATTTTATTACTTGTATTTTACCACATAGTTTTTTTTAAAGGTGAAGACATTTGATCCAAATTGTTCATTGTGAGGATAAAGAGAAAGCAATGAATGTGAAAAATTTTCAGAGCAAAATTCAAAGTTCTCAGGGAAGAATATAGCTTAATTATCAAGTATAGTCAAGGTTATCATGAGTTTAATCCTAGCTCTGATGTTTACTAGTTTCATAGTCTTGAAGAAGTTTCATGTTTTATGAGCACATCTCCAAAATTCGGCCAAAATTTAGTTAATATGATACACTCCACAGAAGGTTACTCATGCCACATGAACATCCTCTGTAAAAATGAAGGCAATTTCTTAAATTTTGAAAAAAAAATTAGAATTGTGATTAAGTAGAATTCCTTTAAAGTGGGTACCCTGAAAAGGGTTTTGCATAAATCAGATAACAATCAGAAGATAGTTTTAGAAGAAAACTAAACAGAACAATCAGAGGAAAAATTAATATAAAGTATTAATTTTTATCTTTTGAGAATATATATGCAAGACTGCACAATCTAATATAAATAATCCTATACCTACTATACTAATGTCTGTAATTGCTAATTCACACAAGATAAATTCTAAATTTGAATACAGTATTGTATAGCATACTTTATTATTGAATATTAAGATAAACCTAAATAATGAGTGTTATCTGAAATTATTAAAATTCAAAATGATATAAATGATTCATAGTCATAATGATAATCCTTGCTTTCTTTTATAACACTGAATATTTATTTCAGCAAGACTTAATAGTGTAAGGGATGGAAAAGTATGACTTTACTTTCTTCAAAATAGAGAGCTATTTCAATACCATTTATTGAATATCATATCTCTACTGTTTTCAATGCCAGCTTTGTTACAAAGTAAATTATTTTATGTTTTAATATGAATAACATTGTGTTTTACATGAGACTAGGGCAGGGTTATATAAAAATTTTGGATAAACATGCCCTTGGTTTACCACAGATAGGTAATTTACTACAGTATTATTTGTGTGTGGCAATTCAAAAACTTTCCATTAGTCTGAAAATATGCAGATTCATCCAGACATGAATCTACGCTCCATGTATACAAACAATGTGTTACAAAAAAGAAGCATCTAAGTTTGAAAACTATTACAGCTCCATGATCATGGTATGCTTGTGTAAGTCGTTCAGTCATTTCATCTCTTGCATTGCAGGCAGATTCTTCACCAGCTGAGACACCAGGGAAGCCCAATGTATATAAACTATGTGTTACAGGAAAGAACCATCTAAATTTGAAAGTTATTAAGCTCTGTGATCCCATATTATGCTTGCTATAGCAGTATTCTATCTGCAGTTAAAGCAGAACAATCTGAAAAAAGGTATACTACACTTGTTTGTTAACCTTATAAAATGCAACTGTAAACATAACTTGAAGATGCAATTATTAATTACTGTCAATTATAAAAATACTTGAAGATGCAATGATTAATTATTGCTTGCACTTGTTTGATATAAGAACCTGAAAAGAAAAAAGATTTCAGATTCCCTACCCATCAAGATGATGGTTTTTACTATTTTCTGCAAAAATAATATTGGTTTTCCTCTTAATTTCTTCTAAACTCAGTTTAGCTTTTAATGACTGATGATCTTCATGTGACAGATCCTAAACGGTAAAAGTTGAAGACTTCAGATGTCTGTCAAATAGAAAAGTTTAAAAAAAAAAGCACACAAATTAAAATCTAATTATGAACCTGAATACTGCTCCATTCTTTACTGTTTGAGTATCCAATCTCCATTGATCATTAATTATACTGCAATTTTCCTTTTATATGGGCCATCTCCTAAAACTGACTATAAGCATGCCACGGGGATGTTTGTGAATGGGAACCCTCCATTAAAATGCCCTATATTCATTCTCACAGGAGTGTTATGAAATATTTCTTAAAAAGTTATAACAACCTAAATGTTTACTATTAGAATTACTGAGAATGATATTTAAAGTCCATAAATTTTCTAATAATCTGAGACCTGATATATTATTTAAAATTCTTACAATTTTTAAAATCATCCTAGAGAAAAAGTCAAGCTTTCTAAATTATTAATTCTCAAATAATTTTTATTAGAAAGTTTTCAAAAAGCAATGAATAAACAGAAGTGCATAGCACATTTCCCTTGTAGTCTCAAATCAAAAGTTGAAGTAGAAAGGATTAGGACTTGGATATTTTATACAAATCAGTAACTGTTTAAATATTTGGCTGAAGTGGGGTAAAGAAAGATTACAGAAATCAATGTTTCAGTAGAAATGAAAATATGAAAACAACAACGTTAAAGGTGTCAACAAGTCAAAAGCAAATGAGTCCAAGTCTAGCCATGGTAATCCCTACTCATCATAGACATTTAATTATCTCTGAAGTGTGTAATGATGGTATGAGAAACAGAGACCAGATTACTAGGAAGATTTGTTGTGTGTAACAGTAAGACCAACACAAGGGAGTCCTAATAATAATGTTTTAAATGTTTTATATATGTTTGAGATTCTTTTTTAGTTTCTTTTCTTCAGGTAAATATAATAATGCCCTTCTCACAAAAAAAATGAAAGATCTTTAGGATAACGTTTCTTGATTGAACAACTACTGGGTACGCAGTCTGTGAGCCTGTCTACTTGTTAGATACTTTAGAAGTGTTAAGCAGAACTCCATAAATTATATAGAAACCCACTTGCCCTAAATGAGCTGTCATGAAAAGGAAGGGATATCGGAAAAGTCAGGGTTAGGTCTAGTCTCAGGGACATCCATATTCAGGGTCTTTTAGGATTTCTCATCTCTTCTCTTTGCTTCTTCTGCCTACTGGCATTATTTATTTAATGAGAAAAATACCACAAGTTTCAGCTTATGGTTTCAGGTGGGTCTAAGCTTCCATTCTCCACAATCTTACAAACGAATAGAACAGAGCTCTTCCTTATTGGGGTCATTTTTAGAAAGTAGAAATGGCTTGTATTGGCTCAGTTTAGGTCTTGCGCCAGCCCTGTCTGTGAGCTAAGACATTAGGGTATGATGATTGGTCAATCTGTCTTGCCCACATTTGGACAAGAAAACTGTAATGGTCAACACAAAACACATGAAGAAAGAATTGCTTCCCAAGGAAAAGGATGTGCTATTATCAAAACAGAGGGTGCCCACTACAATGGGGAAATGAGACATTGATAAAATGCAGTTCTTGGCTTCAAGACATTCACAATTCAGCAATAAATATATATGACATTTTTATAGCAATAAAAATATACTATAATACTGTGATATGAGTGCTATACCAAAGTTATGTGCAAAGGCCTAATGGACAATGACAAATTTTAGCCATACCAAATACAGTAGTTGATGAAAAAAGATTCTAACAGAGGTCATATTTGAGCTGGATCTTGAATAATGAAAGGGACCTTAATAAGTGAAGGGTAACAGGGCATTCACAGTGAAGCTGTTGAAAGAGATTTTTCAAAAATCATGGAAAATAGAACTGCGCATTTAGAGGGCAGTAAGTGTTTCAGTATTGTTTGACAAAAGGACCAAGAAGATGAGAGGTGGAATGGGGGAGAGTAATCAAAAAACAGGTTGACATCACGTTGTAGAGGTCTTTAAATATCATGTTGATAATTTCAGATATTGTTAGATCAGCCAGATACTCAACTAGTCAATCAGTTATATGTCAAATAAATGTTAAGCAAAGTGTCCTAAGATGGGTAAATTGAGAAGCCCGTATGGCTGAGAGATTGACAATGGGACATCTGCTCCTTTATTCAGCCACATTGGGCAGTTTACATGGATTTCTTTCAAGGGACAATTTTGTCTAGGTTTAGCTAATCTCATCTCAGAAAAGTCTAAGTGACTTTGTACTGCTTTGCTGCTTTTGTTTAGTCACTAAGTCATGTATATGAACTCCTTATTGCCAAATTCAGACTTAAATTGAAGAAAGTAGGGAAAACCATTAGACCATTCAGGTATGACTTAAATCCTTTATGATTATACAGTAGAAGTAACAAATAGATTCAAAGGATTAGATCTGATAGAGTGCCTGAAGAACTATAGATGGAGGTTCCTGACGTTGTATAGGAGGCAGGGATCAAGACCATCCCCCAGGGAAAGAAATGCAAAAAGGCAAAATGGTGGTATGAGGGGGCCTTACAAATAGCTGTGAATAGAAGGGAAGTGAAATGCAAAGGAAAAGGAAAGATATACCCATTTGAATGTAGAGTTCCAAAGAATAGCAAGGAGAGATAAGAAAGCCTTCCTCAGCGATCGATGCGAAGAGATAGAGGAAAACCATATAATAGGAAAGTCTAGAGAACTCTCCAAGAACATTAGAGATACCAAGGGAATATTTGATTCAGAGATGGGCACAATAAAGGACAAAAATGGTATGGAGCTAACAGAAGCAGAAGATATTAAGAAGAGGCAGCAAGAATACACAGAAGAACTATACAAAAAAGATCTTCATGACCTAGATAATCACAATGGTGTGATCACCAACCTAGAGCCAGACATCCGGGAATGCGAAATCAAGTGAGCCTTAGGAAGCATCACTACGAACAAAGCTAGTGCGGGTAATGGAATTGCAGTTGAGCTTTTTCAAATCCTAAAGGATGATGCTGTGAAAGTGCTGCACTCAATATACCAGCAAAAATGGAAAACTCAGCAGTGGCCACAGGACTGGAAAAGATCAGTTTTCATTCCAATCCCAAAGAAAAGCAATGCCAAAGAATATTCAAACTACTGCACAATTGTACTCATCTCACATGCTAGTAAAGTAAGGCTTAAAATTCTCCAAGCCAGGCTTCAATGGTATGTGAACCATGAACTTCCAGATGCTTAAGCTGGATTTAGAAAAGGCACAGGAACCAGAGATCAAATTGCCAACATTCATTGGTTCATCAAAAAAGCAAGAGAGTTCCAAAAAAATATCTACTTCTACTTTATTGACTTAGCCAAAGCCTTTGACTGTGTGAACCACAAAAAACTGTGGAAAATTCTTCAAGAGATGGGAATATCAGACCACCTGACCTGCCTCTTGATAAATCTGTATGCAAATCAGGAAGCAACAGTTAGAACTGGACATGGACATTTTCCAAATTGGGAAAGGAGTAAGTCAAGGTGATATATTGTCACCCTGCTTATTTAACTTATATGCAGAGTACATCATGAGAAACACTAGGCTGGATGATGCACAAGCTGGAATCAAGATTGTCAGGGAAATATCAATAACCTCAGATATGCAGATGACACCCCCCCTTAAGGCAGGGAGCAATGAAGAACAAAAGAGTCTCCTGATGAAAGTGAAAGAGGAGAATGAAAAAACTGGCTTGAAAGTCAACATTCAGAAAACTAAGATCATGGCATCGGGTCCCATCACTTCATGGCAAATAAATGGGGAAACAGTGGGAACAGTGACAGACTTTATTTTCTTGGGCTCCAAAATCACTGCAGATGGTGATTGCAGCCATGAAATTAAAAGACGCTTGCTCCTTGGAAGGAAAATTATGACCAACATAGACAGCATATTAAAAAGCAGAGACATTACTTTACCAACAAAGGTCCGTCTAGTCAAAGCTATGGTTTTTCCAGTAGTTATGTATGGGTGTGAGAGTTGGACCATAAAGAAGGCTGAGCATCGAAGATTTGACACTTTTGAACTGTGGTGTTGGAGAAGACTCTTGAAAGTCCCTTGGACTGCAAGGAGATCCAACCAGTCCATCTTAAAGGAAGTCAGTCCTGAATATTCATAGGAAGGACTGATGCTGAAGCTGAAACTCCAATACTTTGGCCACCTGATGCAAAGAAATGACTCATTTGCAAACACCCTGATGCTGGGAAAGATTGAAGGCAGCAGAAAAAGGGGACGACAGAGGACAAGATGGTTGGATGGCATCACCGACTCAATGGATGAGTTTGAGTAAACTCCGGGATTTGATGATGGACAGGGACACCTGGCGTGCTGCAGTTCATGGGTTTGCAGAGTTGGACATGACTGAACGACTGACATAAACTGAACTGAAGTCACGTTCAACTCTTGGTGACTCCATGGACTGTAGCCTGCCAGGTTCCCCTGTCCATAGGATTTCCCAGGCAAGAATACTTGAGTGTGTTGCCATTTCCTACTCCAGAGGATCTTTCCAACGTAGGAATTGAACCCACGTCTCCTGCATTGCAGCCAGATTCTTTACTCCTGAGCCACCAGGGAAGCCTAAAGTATGCATGCTTTTTCCATCCAGTTTCAGATTTTGCGTGTGAGGCAAACCTGATAACCACTGCTGCTGCTACTGCTATGTTGCATCAGTCGTGTCCGACTCTTCATGACCCCATGGACTGCAGCCCACCAGGCTCCTCCATCCATGGGATTTTCCAGGCAAGAGTACTGGAGTGGGTTGCCAGTGCCTTCTCCATGATAACCACTACATTGTGGGAACTGGCTATTCTATTACTATTTTCTGTTTCTCACTAACAGTATGCCACACATTAAGTGGCTTAAAATAACACCCATTTATTTTATCAGTTTTCAGTGGTCAAGAGTCCAGCATGGGTCAGCTGGATCTTTGCTCAGGTCTCATATGGCTGCAATTAAAGTGGTAACTGGGGCTTCCATCCTATGTGATACTTGCCATCCTCTTCTAAACTCACTCAAGTTGTTGACAGAATTTACCTCCTTTTGGCTGTAGGAGTCACAGTCATTTCCATCATCACCAAGACCAGCAAGAGAAAAATCTTTCAGCCTTCAAATCTCTTCCTTTGTAAGGACTTCTGCCTGATTAAGCTGGAACCACCCAAATAGTCTTCCTTCTGATTAACTCAAAATAAACTGATTCGGGACCTTAATTGCATCTTCTAAACCTACTTTGCCATATAACATAACCTAATCACAGGAATGAAATCCATCATATCACAGTACCATCTATACTCAAGAGGAGGGACTCATATGAGGCATAAGCACAAGGGAGTAAGAATTTGGGAAGCCACTGCAGAATTCTGCCTACTCAGGGTTATTAAACATTTCTGCCGAGAAACTGTGGTGGTTTGAAAAATGCTTCCTTACCCAAGATATCCATGTCGCAATTCCTGAAACCTCTGAATGTTATCTTATTTTCAAAAAAGGACTCTGCAGTTATGATTAAATTAAGGATCTTAAAATGGGTATATTATCTGAGATTATCAGTGTGGGTCCTAAATGCAATCCCATGCATCTTAATAAAAGAGAGATAGAGGGGGATTTGACACGGACAGAAGAGAAGGCAATGTAATTATGAAGGCAGAAACAGGACTGATGTGGTCACAAACCAAGTAATTCCTGCACACACCAGAAGCCAGAAGAGGCAGAGAGGCAAAGGAAGGACAGCCTTCTGGAGCACGCCTGCAGAGGGATGCCACTCTGCCAACACTTTGGTTTCAGCCCAGTGGAACTAATTTCAAAGATCTGGGCTCCAGAGTTGCAAGAGAGTACAATTTTGTTCTTTTAAGCCACTGAGTTTATGGTAATTTGTTATAGCAACCATAAAAAACGAATGCAGAAGCCCATGAACTGAAGATAAGACTAATATGCAGAAAGAGGTCAATTCCATGAGAAAAGCAGGGCTGTCACTTTTAATAGTAGAACCAGCCTTTTGTCAGCAATTTTACAATCAAAAATTGTAATTTCAAGGAGGTTTAGCAAAGTCAGAAAAACATATATGTAAGAGGAAAATCTGATATCTCAATTGTTAATATGGACTTTATCCTAAGTGTATATTTTGGCTTGAATATTAAAATAGAACCATCAGGATTAGCAAAAAAAAAAAAAAAAAAACCACCTTTTAAACTATTTAAACATGCTCTCAGCTTTTATAAGGTTTACTTTTAGGTTTTACAATATAAGTACCATGATCACTTAGTGGTCCATAGATGTAATAAATAAATAATTAAAGATACATATTTGGGGGTATGAGTTTTAGTTTTCTGTTTTCTTTTCTTTTCTTTTTTTTTTTACTGTTAGGAGTCTGAAGGTCATTTCCATAAAAACAAATGGGGAGCTATGGGGTTATGGACTTGTAATAAAATGTATATTAAAAAATAAATTTTGGTGTTACTTTGGAAAGTAAGGGTTCAAGAGAAGAAATGGAAAGCAGGGAGAAATTAAGAGGTTATTGAAGTAGATTATTCATACTAGGTCATTCAGACTGAATTGTGAATCAAGGTAGCATCATAGTCCTAACATTAATATAGTTAATAATATAATATTTAGCAACATACAAGATTACTAACTGTGTGGCAGTCTCTGACTTTGCATTAATCCTCATAATAATTATCTGGAGTAAATACTTTGTTGATTCCATTTCACAAAATTATCTATTCAACAAATATTATTGAGTATTTATTATGGGCTCAGTAGTTTACTAGGAACTCAGGAGGAGATTAAGAATAAGTTGAGGTCAAAGTCCTTTCCCAAGGACACACCACTTCTACATGCTGAGCTGGTATCACATACAGGTATGTCTGACACCTATTTCTGAAGGGCAGAAAGAAGAACAGAAAAAAAGAGAAGAGTAAAATATGAAATAATTTAGCACTATTACAACAGCTTAAAACCAATGATCTACTTATTGCCTGAGTCCTGATAAATTCTAAAAGATGCTCACTGGAGGTCCCAAACTCTTCTCAAAGCAACAGCAACATTTCAAGGTCCATTTGATGTTCCGGAATTATAGCTTTGACTTATAATAATGAGCCACCAAAAAAAGAAAACCTATCACAATCAAATACAATTTTTGTTCAACTTTTCCCAACCATAGGTAATTTGATTTCTAATTACTTTAACCTGATTAGCTCTATAAAAAATAAGTAATTCAAATACCACTTTACTACAGAAAGTGGAATTTACAGTTGGATTAGACATTCTAAAATAGTGTTATAAATATTCTAAAAGCTAGAAATGACTTTGAATGATCATCTTATTCACCCTACTTTCATCCTTCTATTTAGATATGTAGGAAAGATCTGCATAAAAATGATTCCAATCCTGCATCCTATTTCTGAAGTATTTCAGTACAATTGAATATAACATACTTATTAAGAATTTATATGCTGGGTACAAAGTTTAGAACAAGAAAAATAATTCCCTCAGTAATTTTTCCTTATTCTTTAAAAATTTTTAATTATGTTTGACCTTAGAAAGAAGCCATACTGAACTCCCTTCCCCTTTTAAGTTGTCTTATTTTCCTTAAAAAAAAAAAAAATTCAGTTGCCTCCAGTTTCAGTTTCAGTCAAATAATGTTGAGTAAAGCATGATCCAAATTATAATCACTATCAAATTAAGACCATTAGTTAGCTGTATGCCCTCAACCTGAGCAAAATGTTGAATGTATGTAATTATTGGGATAATTCAAGTCAGTAAAAACATTTTGCTGCACTTGTAAACCTTTCTCTGACATTATTTATATTTGGGAGATGACGGCCTGGTTTAACCTAATACCCTTGAATTTTTCCATCAAGAAAGAAAGCTTGGTCCCCAAAGTCTCTATAACACAAAGGCCAGGTTACTTCACCCTGGCATCAAATATCACCTTTCACTTTAGATGGCAGCTGACAGGTGATATAGTCTTAGATGTTTGTGATTTATTTGACTATTTGTATTAATTGTGTATATAGAGTACTTCATGATTATTATTTCATTTTCCATTTATTTTATACCTATTTCTCCCTAGCAATAGAGAGTCCTCAACCCAGGATCCACTAATATATGTTTTTCACTTAAAAACAAACAAACAAACAAACAAACAAAAAACCTAAGAAGCAATATTAACAATAACAACAATAAAAAGTTCCTTTAATTAATCTAACTTTCATAAGTGTCAGTCACTGTAAAATTTTGCTTTAAATTCACTGGTTCATTTAAGCTGGATCACAGTAAACTGTGGAAAATTCTGAAAGAGATGGGAATACCAGACCACCTGACCTGCCTCTTGGGAAACCTATATGCAGGTCAGGAAGCAACAGTTAGAACTGGACATGGAACAACAGACTGGTTCCAAATAGGAAAAGGAGTATGTCAAGGCTGTATATTGTCACCCTGTTTATTTAACTTATATGCAGAGTACATCATGAGAAATGCTGGACTGGAAGAAACACAAGCTGGAATCAAGATTGCCGGGAGAAATATCAATAACCTCAGATATGCAGATGACACCACCCTTATGGCAGAAAGTGAAGAGGAACTAAAGAGGCCTGTTGATGAAAGTGAAAGAGGAAGAGTGAAAAAGTTGGTTTAAAGCTCAACATTCAGAAAACGAAGATCATGGCATCTGGCCCCATCACTTCATGGGAAATAGATGGGGAAACAGTGGAAACAGTGTCAGACTTTATTTTTTGGGGGTCTCCAAAATCACTGCAGATGGTGATTGCAGCCAGGAAATTAAAAGACACTTATTCCTTGGAAGGAAAGTTATGACCAACCTAGATAGCATATTAAAATGCAGAGATATTACTTTGCCAACAAAGGTCCATCCAGTCAAGGCTATGGTTTTTCCAGTGGTCATGTATGGATGTGAGAGTTGGACTCTGAAGAAAGCTGAGCCCCAAAGAATTGATGCTTTTGAACTGTGGTGTTGGAGAAGACTTTTGAGAGTCTCTTGGACTGCAAGGAGATCCAATAAGTCCATCCTAAAGGGGACCAGTCCTGGGTGTTCATTGGAAGGACTGATGCTGAGGCTGAAACGCCAATACTTTGGCCACCTCATGCGAAGAGTTGACTCATTGGAAAAGACCCTGATGCTGGGAGGGATTGGGGGCACAATGAGAAGAGGACGACACAGGATGAGATGGCTGGATGGCATCACCAACTTGCTGCACATGAGTTTGGGTGAACTCCGGGAGTTGGTGATGGACAGGGAGGCCTAGCGTGCTGTGATTCATGAGGCTGAAAAGAGTCGGACATGACTGAGCGACTGAACTGAACTGAACTGAAGATCCTATGGAATACATTCTATTTTACATGTGAGAAAACTGAGACTCTGGGTATTGTGATAATCTGGCTCCTTCAGAAGCAGTTGACAAGATGGGATAAACTGCACAAAAAGTTAAAGGAAACATGTGTGAAAGAAAATATGAAAAGATCTGGAGGAGATTGGAGGGAATGGCCTCAACCCTAACACAGTGAAGGATGTCAAAGCCAACAGCCAGTTATCCTTCCTGTGGTTTGGACAAGTATGTTCTCATGGCTGCCATAGCTAGTTAAGTGGTGAAGCTAAAACTCAACACTGTATATCCCTGACTCCAGATACCATCTCCTTTAATGTTAAGCTTACTTTTCATGTTCTCCCAATTTTGGCAATAGTCTTTTCAACATTTAAAATCAGAATTAGCCGTTCTTAGTTCTTTGAAGATAAGCTTTGCCTTTTTTTTTTAACCATGAATAAATCATTTTCAATATCCTTAAAATGGTAAGTAATTTAATAATGCAATCCAACATTTATAATGAAGTTTATATGTCATCATAAATTATGATTCTTAAACTCCAAGCACTAATATCATGTACAAAAGTTTTATCATTTTACCCCACAGTTTGGGTCAATTTAGCAGGCTTTATATAGGGAATAATATCAATCATGTCTCAAAACCATGTGCCTTTCTAAACCAAATCTACAGATATTCCGACTGGATTCTTAGAACCTTCATCAAATATTAGGATGCAGTCAGATGTGGGAGATGACAAACTTCTTTTTTCCAGGCCCTTTTCTGACTCACCCATCAATACCTCATTATCCTACAGCTTATTCAACTACGTCATCTGCTTAAAAGATAGGTAAATCAGTTCACTATGAGAAACCTCTGTTTCTCCATCTATTTCCCATGAAGTGATGGGGCCAGATGCCATGATCTTCGTTTTCTGAATGTTGAACTTTAAGCCAACTTTTTCACTCTCCACTTTCACCTTCATCAAGAGGCTTTTTAGTTCCTCTCCACTTTCTGCCATAAGGGTGGTGTCATCTGCATATCTGAGGTTATTGATATTTCTCCCGGTAATCTTGATTCCAACTTGTGTTTCTTCCAATCCAGAATTTCTCAAGATGTACTCTGCATATAAGTTAAATAAGGAGGGTGACAATATACAGCCTTGACGTACTCCTTTTCCTGTTTGGAACCAGTCTGTTGTTCCATGTCCAGTTCTAACTGTTGCTTCCTGACCTGCATACAAATTTCTCAAGAGGCAGATCAGGTGGTCTTGTATTCCCATCTCTTTCAGAATTTTCCACAGTTCATTGTGATCCACACAGTCAAAGGCTTTGGCATAGTCAATAAAGCAGAAATAGATGTTTTTCTGGAACTCTCTTGCTTTTTCCATGATCCAGCAGATGTTAGCAATTTGATCTCTGGTTCCTCTGCCTTTTCTAAAACCAGCTTGAATGTCAGGAAGTTCACGGTTCACATATAGCTGAAGCCTGGCTTGGAGAATTTTGAGCATTACTTTACTAGCGTGTGAGATGAGTGCAATTGTGCGGTAGTTTGAGCATTCTTGAGCATTGCCTTTCTTTGGGATTGGAATGAAAACTGACCTTTTCCAGTCCTGTGGCCACTGCTGAGTTTTCCAAATTTGCTGGCATATTGAGTGCAGCACTTTCACAGCATCATCTTTCAGGATTTGGAATAGCTCAACTGGAATTCCATCACCTCCACTAGCTTTGTTCGTAGTGATGCTTTCTAAGGCCCACTTGACTTCACATTCCAGAATGTCTGGCTCTAGGTCAGTGATCACACCATCATGATTATCTGGGTCGGAAAGATCTTTTTTGTACAGTTCTTCTGTTTATTCTTGCCACCTCTTCTTAATATCTTCTGCTTCTGTTAGGTCCATACCATTTCTGTCCTTTATCAAGCTCATCTTTGCATGAAATGTTCCTTTGGTATCTCTGATTTTCTTGAAGAGATCCCTAGTCTTTTCCATTCTGTTATTTTCCTCTATTTCTTTGCATTGATTGCTGAAGAAGGCTTTCTTATCTCTTCTTGCTATTCTTTGGAACTCTGCATTCAGATGTTTATATCTTTCCTTTTCTCCTTTGCTTTTCGCTTCTCTTCTTTTCACAGCTATTTGTAAGGCCTCCCCAGACAGGCATTTTGCTTTTTTGCATTTCTTTTCCATGGAGATGGTCTTGATCCCTGTCTCCTGTACAATGTCATGAACCTTCATCCATAGTTCATCAGGCACTCTATCTATCAGATCTAGTCCCTTAAATCTATTTCTCACTTCCACTGTATAATCATAAGGGATTTGATTTAGGTCATACCTGACTGGTCTAGTGGTTTTCCCTACTTTCTTCAATTTAAGTCTGAATTTGGCAATAAAGAGTTCATGGTCTGAGCCACAGTCAGCTCCTGGTCTTGGTTTTGCTGACTGTATAGAGCTTCTCCATCTTTGGCTGCAAAGAATATAATCAATCTGATTTCGGTATTGACCATCTGGTGATGTCCATGTATAGAGTCTTCTCTTGTGTTGTTGGAAGAGGGTGATTGTTATGACCAGTGCATTTTCTTGGCAAAACTCTATTAGTCTTTGCCCTGCTTCATTCCGTATTCCAAGGCCAAACAATGTCAGACTTTATCATTTTGGGCTCCAAAATTACTGCAGATGGTGACTGCAGCCATGAAATTAAAAGACACTTACTCCTTGGAAGCAAAGTTATGACCAACCTAGATAACATATTCAAAAGCAGAGACATTACTTTGCCAACTAAGATTTGTCTAGTCAAGGCTATGGTTTTTCCTGTGGTCATGTATGGATGTGAGAGTTGGACTGTGAAGAAATCTGAGCGCCGAAGAATTGATGCTTTGGAACTGTGGTCTTGGAGAAGACTTTTGAGAGTCCCTTGGACTGCAAGGAGATCCAACCAGTCCATTCTGAAGGAGATCAGCCCTGGGATTTCTTTGGAAGGAATGATGCTAAAGCTGAAACTCCAGTACTTTGGCTACCTCATGGAAGAGTTGACTCATTGGAAAAGACTCTGATGCTGGGAGGGATTGGGGGCAAGAGGAGAAAGGGACAACAGAGGATGAGATGGCTGGATGGCATCACTGACTCAAAGGACGTGAGTCTGAGTGAACTCTGGGAGTTGGTGATGGACAGGGAGGCCTGGCATGCTGCGATTCATGGGGTCACAAAGAGTCGGACACGACTGAGTGACTGATCTGATGACAAACCTAGACAGAGACATCACTTTGCCAACAAAGGTCCATATAGTCAAAGCCATGATTTTTCCAGTAGTCATGTATGGATGTGAGAGTTGGAGAATAAAAAAGGATAAGTGTTGAAGAATTGATGCTTTCAAACTTTGGAAGACTCTTGAGAGTCCCTTGGACTGCAAGGAGATCAAACCAGTCCATCCTAAAGGAAATCAACCCTGAGTATTCATTGGAAGGACTGATGCTAAAGCTGAAACTCCAATCCTTTGGCCACCTCATGAGAAGAACTGACTCCTTAGAAAAGACCCTGAAGCTGGGAAAGATTGAAGGCAGGAGGAGAAGGAGATGACAGAGGATGAGATGGTTGGATGGCATCACCGAGTCAATGGACATGAGTTTGAGCAAACTCTGGGAGATAGTGAAGGACAGGGAATCCTGGCATGCTGCAGTCCATGGGGCTGCAAAGAGTTGGACATGACTAAGTGACTGAACAACAACAAATTGTTGTATATCAAACCACTCCAAAACGTAGTGCTTTTAACACCATACCCTCATTTTTTCTAACTTCTATGCTTATGAGTTGACTTAACTGATTGAGGCTAACCTAGGCTGGACTTACTTAAACTCCTTGCTGTAGGCTGGGCCTGACCAGGCAGAGCAGGGGCAGCAATATTCTATACACCTCTTAACATTCTTCCTGGGTCTAGTCTAGCCACGTCTTCCTCATGGTGATGGCAGAAGTACAAGAGTCTGAGAAGAGATACTCAGGGCTCCTTGAGGTCTGCATTCAGAACTGACACACTGGCACTTCTACTGTATGTTGTTGACCAAGCAAGTCATACAGTCAAATCCTATGAAAGTTAAGGGTTGAGAAACTGTACTATGTATCACTTGTGGTGAAACACACACACACACACTAAAGTCACAAAGCCGAAAGAGGTAGACTTTGGAAAAAATAAAATTTTAGCATCACTGATAAAAAATACCATAATTGGGAAGCTTACTTTACTATTTGATTTCATCTGTTAGAAATTAATTTGATAAATATTTGTTGACACAACTTAGTACAAGACACTTTTCTTGCCAACTGGGGAACAGCTTTAAATGTAATAGGAAAATCACATAAGAAAACACATTTCTGACCATATCTCTAACCACTTCTTCTTCATGAGTCTCTTCATAAAATTAAAATAACTGCAGGCCTTCCTTTTTCCTCATTCTGTTCTCTCTCCCTGGGTGACAGCTTCCATTCCATAGCTTTAAATAAAACTAAATAAATAAATCAGATTGTCACTTCCAAACACACACACACACATACACACACACGCACACATACATACATTCAAGGTTTCCCACTGACCTTGGAATTCCAGCCTAATGCCCTACTACCCTCATTCACTCCCTAGGTTCTCTTTGCTCTAGCTACACTGGTCTTTTTTTCTGTTCCTCACAAAATACAAGAATACAACTGCCTCTAGGCTTTTGTGCACTGAGCTCCATGAAGTGAGCTCCTCATACCAGGCAGGTCTCAGTTCAAATGTCATCTCCTCAGAGAAATCTACTTATACCATCCAAACTAAAGAAGGCACTCTACCAATCATTCACTTATGTATCACCCATCTTTATTGTCTACATAGAACTTTTTTTCTGTTTGAAGTTGTCTTATTTTTGTTGTCTAACATCTGAGTTCTCCACTAAGAATGGCATTTCTGATACAATAAAGATTACTTTCCCAGCATTACTTGTCTCTTCAACAAGTCCTGCTGGGAAAACTGGACAGCCACATGTAAAATAATGAGATAAGAACATTCCTTCACAACATATACAAAGATAAACTCAAAATGCTTTAAAAAACTAAATGTAAGACAGAAAAGGCCACAACTCCTAGAAAAGAACTAGGTAGAACACTCTTTCATATAAACTGTAGCAGTATTTTCTTAGATCAGCCCCCTAAGGCAAAAGACATAAAAGGAAAAATAAACAAGTGGGACTTAAGTAAACTTAAAAGCTTTTGAATGACAAAATAAACCATCAACAAAACAAAAGGACAACCTCTAAATGAAAGAAAATGCTTGCAAATGATGAGACTGACATTAGATTAATATCTAAAATATACAAACAGCTCAAACAACTCAGTATCAAAAAACCAAACAGTCCAATCAAAAAATGGCAGAGACTTTATGAAGAAACATTTTTCCAAAAAAGACATACAGATGGTTAACAGACAAATGAAGAGATGCTCAACATCGCTAATTATTAGGAAATGCAAATAAAACCACTGTAAGGTATTACCTCGTACCTGTCAAGATAGTAGCAGTAGTGTAGTGAAGTCGCTCAGTCGTGCCTGACTCTTTGCAACCCCATGGACTGTAACCTACCAGGCTCCTCCATCCATGGGATTTTCCAGGCAATAGTACTAGAGTGGGTTGCCATTACCTGTCAAGATGGAATTCCTCACAAAGTCTGTAACTAATGAATGTTAGAGAAGATGTGGAGAAAAGGAAACCCTCCTACACCGCTCATGGGAATGTAAATTAGTGCAGCCACTATGGAAAACAATATGGAGTTTCCTTAAAAAACTAAAAATATAGTTATATTATCCAGTAATCCTAGTCCTGAGCATATATCTGGAAAAGATGAAAATTCTAATTCAAAAACATACATGCTCCCCAACGTTTCATAGCAGCCCTATTTATAATAACTAAGACAAGGAAGCAACGTAATTTCTGATCAACAGATGAATAGATAAAGAAGATAGTATTTATATACAATGGAATACCACTCAGTCATAAAAAGAAACAAAATATTGCCTTTTGCAGCAATATGGATGGGCCTAGAGAATATTATGCTTAGTGAAATGTCAGACAAAGAAAAATACTATATAATATCTGTTATAAGTGGAATCTAAAAAAATACATATGCAAAACAGACACACAGATATAGAAAACAATTTTGTGTTTACCAAAGAGGAGGGGAAAGAGAGGAGAGACAAATTACTATATATAAAATAAATAAGCAACAATGATATACTATAAAGCACAGGGAATTTTACCCATTATCTCGTAATTACCTATGATGGAGCATACTCTACAAAAGTACTGAACCACTATGTTATACAGATGAAGCTAACAGCATATTATACATCAACTATACTTCAATTTTAAAAATGGCATCTCTACTACAGCAGAAACTTTGCCTTTCCATTTACAGCTATGTCCTTGGTGCCTGTGTTGGAACCTGCCACAACATAGGCACTCATAACTAAATAATGAATGATGATTAATTCAATTTTCTGATGTTCTAGCCCAAACCTTTCTCTTGAGTGCCAGACTATCATATCTATTTCCAATTAGATGCTTCATTGGGTACACCAAACTAAGCCCTGACAACCAAGAATGTATTCCCTTTCTCCCCACAACTGCCCTTTGCCCAGTGTCCTCTACTGCTATAAATGGAAGAACATCCACCCAGTTCCTCAGATTAGCAACCTGGGA
This sequence comes from Bos javanicus, assembly GCF_032452875.1. NCBI lineage: Eukaryota > Metazoa > Chordata > Mammalia > Artiodactyla > Bovidae > Bos > Bos javanicus. The sequence continues at coordinate 77,202,358 of NC_083868.1, forward strand.
GTTTTTCTTAACTTCTCTCTCATTTACTCTTCCCATCAAGATTATTAGCAAATACTGTAGATTTAATTTTTTCAATATTTACCAGAACCATGCACATTTTCCATCCTTACTACCAACACCATCATCTCTCTGCAATGTTTGCCTAACTGGTCTCCCTGCCTTGGCCACACATTAGTTTTGTAACTTTAGAAATATTTCTTAAGTTCTCAATGCCTTGGTTTCCTCACCTCTCAACCTAGGTTAACCTCTTTATGCTATTGTGGTTGGTTAGTGTCTCCCCAAAAATTCATGTCTACCCATAACCTCAGGATGTAATCATTTGCAGATATAGTCAAGTTCAAATGCATTATATGCACTAGGATAGGCCCTAATTCAATGACTAGTGTCCTTATATGAGGGAAATTTGGACACAGAGGCAGAGACAAAGGAGAAAATGTGAGACATGGGGAAGAATGTAAAGATGAAGGCAAGGACTAGAACGATGAATCTGTAAGTTGAGGAATGCCAAGAATTGCTGGCAGCTACCAGAAGATAGGAAGAAACAAGGAAGGACTCTCCCCAGATCCTTCAGAGAGACCATAACCTTGGAGACACCTTGATTTCAGACTTCTGGCCGCCGAAACTGTGAAGAAATTCTGTTACTCTGTCACTCAGTTTTCTGCAATTTGTTTCAGCAGCCCTAGGAAACAAATACAATTATTGTGAAGATTAAATAGGACAACTTGTAGAGAATTTGTAACTGTGTCTACAGTAAGCATGCAATAAAAGTTATTTTATTTTCATTATGAACCCAGATTGAAATTCAAAACCTAAATATGATCAGGGCACATTCTTACTTTAAACTTTTCAGTCTTTCTTTTGCCCACAGGATACTATCCAAAACCTTAAGACATTTCAAACTGATCTGAACAAAATCTAACCACACAGCCACCTCTGTGTACTTCTTTCTCCTCCATTCTGTCTTCTCCACTTTACAGACTTTCCTTCAAATCTTCGTGTACTCCCATCTCCAGGCATTCTAACATGCTATTCCCTCTGTCTCGAGCATTCTTCCTTTTCCTTTCTCCTCCTTTAGGTCTCCGTATAAAATGTATTAAAGGAGACTTTCCTGATCAGGAAAGATCCCTCTTGAATCCCTTAATATTCTATCTTCTGCTAATATTTTACCTTCTGCTACTTTCATCAAGTCATATATCACCACGCCACATTCCTAGTTACCCTGTAAACTCTCAAAGGACTGGCCACACTTGTTTTGTTGTTTGCACTTCCCAGTACCTGGTATATAGTCAGCAGTAATTCAGTAAATATATATTACATAAATAAATAAATATGACTAAGTTGTTGTTTAGTCACTAAGTGGTGTCTGACTCTTTTGCAATACACTGGGCTGTAGCCCACCAGGCTCCTCTGTCCATGGGTGTTCAAATGTGTTCGGGTTTGATTCTTGGGTCAGGAAGATCCCCTGGAAAAGGAAATGGCAACACACAGCAGTATTCTTGCCTGGGAAATCCCATGGACAGAGGAACCTGGCAGGCTATAGTTCATGGGGTTGCAAGGCCTGGATATGACTTGATAAATAAACCACAACAATGATTGTTTAAGTATAATGCCATAAATATGATAATAAAAGTACAATCATAGCCCATAAAGGGAAAACAGATGGGCAGGCTCTCAGGCCATCTAGGACCAACTACGAGTCATAGAATTTTATAGATAGGAAGTCTCTGAACCACATTTATTTTATCCCTTTCCTGTATTTTATGATCCAGAAACTGAATGAGGTAAAGCATTTACCTAAAGCCGAATAGCCATCAATGGCAAAACTAGAACCAGAATTCCCTTTCCTCTCCAAAGAGTTCTATCATAGCATTAGGCTGCTTACACTAAAGAGAAATTAAGCCAGGATCTTTAAAAAAAAGGAAAGAAAGAAAGAAGAGATAATGCAACTGAAGGAATGAAACTGGGGAAAACATGAGACTTGTTTACAGAGGACAGAAATAATAGTGATGAGCTCCGAGTATGTCCAAATGACTCCCAGATTGCCAAATAGGGTGATTCAAAACTGATAGGAAGTAACTCAAATTCCTTAAGTGCAGTCAAAGAATGTGTAACTAGGGGAGGTTAAATTAAATTCCTGAAGTGCAGCAAGTGTGTGATCGGGGAGGAGGAGAAGAGAAATTCCCTAAACTGAGATATGCCACAGAAGGAACAGAGAATTTATGAAAGATTGATTATCCAATAAGTATCCATCCAAGCCTGAATCTTGCCTACTTGCATCTAATAGCTCTCCCCACCTCTCTCCCTGGAGCCATGAGAGTTGATAAGACAACAAGAACTAGGAAGTAACAATGCAGTTTAACTCAGATAACATAGCAGCACTGGGGGTGTATCAGGGCAGGAAGGAGTGTCTTTAGTCAGATACCTTTACACTCTAAATCCACAAATTCCAGTGTTAGCACAGTTGCTAGATTAACCCTTCATTTATTCTGGAATTCTGCCTATTTTTCCTACACTTTTCTCTGAGTAAAAGCCAGTCTTCCTATTCACTCTATTTATACTTTTGGGTAGATAGAATTATATCAATTCAATCAACCAATCTGGAAAATTCACAGTTATCTGACCATCCTTTGCCAATATCCAATCAGTTACTAAATCCCAAACAAATTCCTAATTTAGACAAGAAGACTTTTTACAGCTTGATCTCAGCTAATTGTTACAACCCTTTCTCCCGACATTTATCCTCATAAACCCTATACTCTGGCCACACTGTCCTCTGAAATCTTTACATACAGTAAGTCCTCTACATGCAAACCTTCAAGATATGAGCTTTCAAAGACAGGAACTTTCGTTTGCATGTCCAGTCACATAAGTTAGTTCACATGTCTGGCGTACATTGTCATGTGTGTGCACCTTCTACAAGTGGTTGTGGTCGTGTGTACTTTACTGTACAGCACTGTATAGAGTACAGAATAGAATCTTTAATTCAAGCCCAGGATGTCTGGAAGCAAGCAAAAAAACAGCAGTGATGTAGCTGGTACTGCTTAAGAAGCACCAAGCAATAAGGATGGAAACAAAAGTGAAAATAATTGAGAAAGTGGAGCAAGGTGAAAAGATGGTAGACACCTCTTGTTCTTGTAACATGAGTAATTCAACCACTGGCATGATTCTAAAGAACAAGGACAAGATCGTGGATCATGTGAAATCAGCTGTGTGATGATGTCAACAATAATATCAAAGAGTAAAGAAAAGGATGGAGGAGATGGAGAAACTTCTCAGTGTGTGGATGCAGGATCAGTATCAGTGTTGTGTCCTGCTCAGCTTAATGCTGATTCAAGAGAAAGCTAATAGCCTTTATGAAGACTTGAAGAAGAAACATGGTGAAGACTCAGAGAGCACATTTTTTAATGCCAGCCATAACTGGTTTTATTGGCTCAAGGCTGGAGCCAACATTCATAATGTAAAAGTAAGTGGTGAGGCAGGAAATTCAGATATGATAACTGCCTGGGAATTTCCTGAAACGCTTTGAGAAATTACTGATGAAGGCATGTATTTACTTGACCAGGTTTTTAATGTGGATGAGATAGGACTATGCTAGAAGAGGATGCCAGATGGAAGTCATATCAGTAAGAAGGAAAACTTGATGCCAGACTATAAAGCAGCAAAGGATGGGCTAACTGCTAACTGTTGTTGGGTGGCAATGCTTCCATTGATATGAAGCTGAAGTCTCTCTTAGTTTATCATTCAGAGAACCCAAGAGCCCTTCAAAACAAAACCAAGGTTGTGTGGAAGAGTAACCCCAAAACCTGGGTTACATAGATCATTTTCCAGGACTAGTTTTTCCATCACTTCATCCTGAAGTTAGAGAAATATTGCTTAGAGAAGGATTCCCCATTCAATGCTCTTTTGCTGCTCAACAATGCTCTGGGCCACCCTCTCCCATTTATGGATGACTTTCATCCCAATGTCAATGTAGTATATCTGCCACAAATACTACATTCTTCATCCAACCTATGGACCAGGGAGTCATTGCAACTTTCAAGAAATAGTATTCAGGTCACACTTTTTTTGCCAGCCAGTGAAGGCAAGTGATGAATCAGGAACAATCTTGTGATAATTTTGGAAAGGCTATAACATCTACAAGGTCATAAAAATGTTGACTACATGGAGTGAGGTTATGGCCATCACCATGAATGAAGTTTGGAAGAATTTTTGCCCAATTTGTTCCTGACTTTCATGGATTTGAGAAGGTGGATGAGGAGAGAAAGGGTCTTCAGCAACCTAGTGACCCTCAGTGAAATCTGGAGGAGGATGTATCTGCAGGAGTATGACTTCATTGAACTCCTTGCTGTGCATCACGAGGAGCTCACTAATGAATACCCAAGGGACTAGGAGGTCCAATGGAAGAATGAAGAGAGACAAGAGGAAGAAGTAACTGAATAGCAACCATTCAGAAAGCTTCCCAGTGCTACCATGTCATCTATGATAAGAAAAAAAGAGTTACTACCCAGACATCACAGGACTGCTTTTTTTAAGAGGTAGATAGAATTGAAACCAGCAAGAACCTACAACCTGCAGCATCAAAGTCCGGCATGAGTGAAAATGGAGCTTGCCCTCCACCTCTTACTGCTGACATCCTTCAACTCTATCATCTCTCACCCTCTCTCCCTCCTCCAGTCAGTAACTGTTCTTGTTTATTCACTTGATGCCAGCCCCTGGATGCCAGCTGTTGTACTATACTACTTTTCAAAGTACTGTACTGTAAGATAAAAAATGTTTTCCTTATTTCTTGTGTTTGCTTTTTATGAATTATTTAAGTGAAATTTATTATAAACCTGTTACAGTATCATAAACCCAATAGTTGCATACCTAGTTAACTTTGTTGCACTTATGAACAAATTGGACTTACGAACACACCCTTGGAATAGAACTCAGTCATAGGTAGGGGACTGACTATTTTTTTACATTTTCACGCTTTTGCTTATGTCAGGAGGAGCAGGGATAATTTAGTTATTTAATTCTGAATGTTTTGCAAAAACAAAAATTTGGGCCAAAATTATAGAGTCATGCACAATTTTAATATACATATTTTAATATGTTTTCACATAATATATATGTATAATATATAGTGCATAATAAAGTATCTAGCATCTTTAACTGGAGAAGGCAATGGCACCCCACTCCAGTACTCTTGCCTGGAAAATCCCATGGATGGAGGAGCCTGGTAGGCTGCAGTCCATGAGGTCGCTAAGAGCCGGACACACCTGAGCGACTTCACTTTCACTTTTTCACTTTCATGCATTGGAGAAGGAAATGGCAACCCACTCCAGTGTTCTTGCCTGGAGAATCCCAGGAGCAGGAGAGCCTGGTGGGCTGCCGTCTATGGGGTCGCACAGAGTTGGACACGACTGAAGTGACTTAGCAGCAGCAGCAGCAGCATGTTTAATTATGAAGTCTATATGCATATTATATGTATTAGTCATTATTCCACTATACTTATATGAAAATTTAGAGTTAGAAATTTATATGCACATTAAACTCATCAAATGTTAATGACAATTTAAATAATATTTAATAGGCATTTTTGCAATTTTTAACAGTAGTAGTGAATATGATTAGGATAATTAAATACTGTCCCTGGGAAATGAATGTCTAAAAATCCATGTATGGGTTTTGGAAGAATTTAAGAAATTAATCAGAGATGTTTGGGTAATATAGTAATTTCTTTGAAGACATATATTTAGTTAAAGAAATTAGGCAAATCTGTGTTTTATAACCCTAGAATGATGGCTATTCCTTATTATGTGTTTCCACAGTACTTTGCTTATAACTCTAGTAAAACATTTAACTTAGTTTTGCCTTTTTTAGTAACTATCAAAATAGGAATGATTCTCCATTAAGACCACAGGGTCTTACAGGGTAACAGTAAATGTATTTGATGTAGTAACACAATCATTTTTCATTGTTTAATGAATTCATAAGACATCATATGTGATTTTGTTCTCTCAGGACACTAGGGTATTTTAATCCTTAAGCCAATTTTACTGCTTATATATCTTTCAAATTTACCCCCAACATGTTATCTCCATGAATATTGAAATTTAATTTTTTTCAATTATTTTCTGAATTATAATGATAACCCCTTAAATAATCTCTTTGAAACTAGACTTGCCTTTCTTTAGAAGTTTATCTTCTAAACTGCTGCCAAATTGATCTTTCTAAATGTTAATCTGATCAGATCACTCTCTGCTTGCCCCTACTTTATTAACCAGGACCCTGACAGGACATCGATGTCACACACAATGGGGCAATGGAGAAGAGTTAAATGAAGGGACTGTCCTGATGTCCCCTCCTTATGTCCACAAAGACATAAGCAAGATCAAAGGAATGATAAAGACCTCAGGACTCTCAACAGAAGAAAGTCATCACCACAAGGCATCCTAAAAGGGAAAAGGAGAGGGCCTTACCAAAACCAGGCAAGAGAGCTATAGCTACAGGAAGTGACCACCAGATGAGACTGTGGTCCTACATAGAGGAAGGCAGCCATTGCCACACCTCATTGATTTGGATCAGGTAACCGAGAAGTAGAGCATAAGAAAGTTAGTCTTGTGTAAGTGATCTTTGAGGAAGTACTCAGCTGAATCTATAAGGGAGTGAAGTGAAGTGAAGTCACTCAGTACTGTCTGACTCTTTGCGACCCCATGGACTGTAGCCTACCAGGCTCCTCTGTCCATGGAATTTTCCCTGCAAGAGTATTGGAGTGGGTTGCCATTTCCTTCTCCAATAAGGGAGTAAGGAGAGTGAAAAAGGCAAAGGATGAAGCTAGGCAAAAAAAAAAAAAAAAGTCATTTCAGGAAAGGTTTAGGCTCAATCTAATCCCATGGGATACTTCAGAACATAGACCACAGCTAGTATTCTTGCCCAGAGAAAGAAGGGTTCACTTCCTTATCCATGCATTAGACAGGCATTGGAGACTGTTTGACCCTGGGGGAGGAGAGAGTTTAACTTCTCAGAAGTCTCAGTGTGACAGCTTTAGACAGCCTAGGGCAATCCTCCAGAGAAATATGCCAACTGGAGCAGTTACCAGCCAGGCCCTACAGCCACTGGGGGGATGGGTGCACCAGCCCAGCCCCAGCTCTTCCCATCTGTTTTCAGCTTCCTCAAAACTTGGCTTGGTCTAAATATCTGGGAAAATTTGTAAGAGAAGCATTAATGGGATGAACTGCAGCATTCTTTGCTTCAGTTGGTTTAAAGTTTGTGATACCATCACCTTCTGCTTCTTTTTGTTGATGTTTATTCACTAAATCACATCCAACTCTTTGTGACACCATGGCACTTAACCCTTCTTCTAAATTCCTCTTATTCTCACCTAGAGCTTCAGATGGCCTCAGTAGCTTATTTGGTGAGACATTCATTCTCATCACTGAGACTTGATACCGCCATTATCATACCCTTACTAGGCAATGATTGATGTGCTAGTTGATTTATAATTTGGTTAGGCATGGAAGCATTAAGAAATATCCTGTAGTTCACCTAAGTACCAAACATATTCCTCCATGCTACTGTTAAGTAACAGCAACCATACTTCCTTGGGATTATCAGGTTAAAATACCCATATGTATACAATTGTTAGGAGAAGCACACTGATTGAAACTGGCCAGGTACCACAGTAACCATTTGCATGAGTTGTTTTTATGACAGGAGATCTTGATAAGGAATACGGAACCACCAACCGGAAGAGTTTGGGTGCCGGGAGCCGGCATATTGCATATTGAGTGCAGCACTTTCCACAGCATCATCTTTCAGGATCTGGACTAGCTCAACTGGAATTCTATCACTGCTGGGAGCCAGCGTGAGGAATTCCGCCCATGACAAAGGTCATGAGGAAGGAGGGGGCATAGGCAAAGGCGGGATCGAGCCTCAGGGGTCTCCCTGGAAATTCTCGAGCATCTACCCCCAAAACCAGAGTCTGCCTACTTTCTGCTTTGTGCTTTTCACCTACATCTCTGAGTTTACAGGGGGCTGTCCCCCACTACCTCTCTCTGCAAAAAGAGTTAGCTTACAGCTCCAGTTAATAATTCTTGGGTGTGACAGTGTTTAACCTACAAACTCCTTTGGAAATCCTCTAGCCTGCCTGAGTAGGTTTTTCCGGCCACATGTGATTGTTCAGAGCCTCCCAACTGTGAGAGGCAGGAGATGTTCTAAACTGTCTAAACACAGATTCTTTTGAGTAGTTAAAAGATTGATTAGAAATTGTATTGGTGAAGGGATTTTCACTTGTTGGGCCAATGTTTGCTGCTAAGTTTCCATATCCCTTACCTGCTGTGTCCCTGGCAGTGTATTGATTAATATAATTGGTGTAAGTAGTAGCTTTAATGTTTGTAACCTGGGACCCTTGAGTTAATTCTTTTTCTTGTTATAGCCCACCACACCTTTGCTCTGTAGGAATGCAACTTTATCTAATGCTTTTGGAGGGTGGCTCCTGACCAATCACCTTTAGAGAAAAATAAGTTTTCTGAAGAAAGGGTCTTAAAATGTTAACAGGCCTCCAGGCCAGAAGATGATGCAAATCACCTAAGCTTTTGCATATGATAAGTTTGCAGGAAGAAAGCCTGGCTTGCTGCATGACTCTACCCCTTCCCCCATTATCCTCTATGCATAACTTAAGGTATAAAAACTACTTTGGAAAATAAAGTGCTGGCCTTGTTCACCGACACTTGGTCTCACCATGTCGTTCTTTTTATTACCTTCTGGCTGAATTATTCATCCTCCTTTCTCCACTGAATTTCCTCACTGAGCTATCCTTATTCTATTACTCTTTATATCTTTGATAAATATTTAAATAAATAGGTCGCCTATGCCGTCTCTCCTTCGAATACCCTGGATCAGCCGGGGCTGGACCCCGGCATTTGGGAAAGGTCGAAAGAAGACACCGCGTGTCCGTCTACTTCTCAGAATCTCTCTTGCTAGCATCCATCTTGGCTGAGTGATGCGCGCGCCACCAGGAAAGACTGAATTTGAATGATTGTCCAAAGACCACCCAGAAACTAATCCCATCACCATAAAACCCAAGACTGTGAGCCACGTGGCAGAGCAGTTCTCCTGGGTTCCTTTACCCTACTGCTCTCCACCCGGGTGCCCTTTCCGAATAAAATCTCTTGCTTTGTCAGCAGATGTGTCTCCTAGGACAATTCATTTCCGAGTGTTCGACAAGAGCCCACTTTTGGGCCCTGAAAGGGGTCCCCCTTCCTGCAACACAATTGGGTCAGTATGGTAACTCCAGTCAACAGGGTCACAAAGAGTGGGACACAACTGAAGCAACTTAGCATGCATGTATCCCTCTTCTGGGAAATAGGCCCACAAGATCTTCAGTTGAGCAAACAGGAGACAAAAATTCTTCCAGTCAGGCCTGGAGTGCTTGTGAAGTAGAGTCATTCCTTCCTCCATCTCTTGGTTTCTGTTCTCATTGAAATGTATGGTCAATGGTTCAAGATAAGTGCACTCCTTTCTAAAGGATAGTGTCCTCATTATAGGTTATCAGCTCCAAACTGGTATTGCAGATGTGCCTTAAATGGGCATTTCCATGGTCTAAACAGGTCAGCAGCCTCCAGATGAGTCAATATATGGTAACACTAGAGGATTTGTTTGCCATGTTCTCATTATCATGTTTCTTTTGTCATTAGAAGTGTATCTTGATCTGAGGAGATAATACATGGGATCTTATTCTATAGATAACTCTGTAAGGCCTTGTGTGTGATGTTAGTTGTGATGCTAGAGAAGGTGTGTGATGGCAAAAAAGGTAAACACATACTTGGATTATTTGTCACTCTGCTCTTAGACATTCTGTGTCTAAAGACAAATTATTGCCCTTGTCAGAATAAGAGAGAACCAGTGTTATCCAGTTACCATCATTAAGTGTCTGGTTGGCCTTTGCAAAGTATGATATTATAGCAGGGGTTCAGCACTAGAAACTGTTTCTAGATCAGACAGACATTTAGCTGTGGCATTAGCTAGATCAATTTGTATGAGAAGGAAACCCATGCTATTCAGTTCAGTGATAGTCCCTATCTCTGTCATCATGGCCACTCCATTCAAGAGTCTACTCAGCAAGCACAGAAGTTGGTTTATAATCTACCAGACCAGTCATCCTCCATATCTGGTTAACATATTATAATAAATTCTTCTTATTTTATGCTATTTCTTTTTGTCTATCCATATTTTTCCCTGGACATCCTTGCCCCTAAATTGGCAATTTTAGTTTTTATATGCCTCCAACCAATTAGCCAAGCTATTCACCACTGTCTATGTATTCCTGTATATCTTTATTTGGAGACACAGATCTCTCAACAAAATTGGATGTTGTATAGTGATATGAATAGCAATATGAAAACTGACCAAAGTCCTCTCTACAGTTCGAATTTTCTCATCACTATTATCTTTCAAGGCAGCCTCTGAATTGGGATATACTGGAACAGCAACCCATTTTGGATCCAAACTAAAACTTCAACCTAAACTATGCATGGACCAAGTCTGGGTTGTTTTCTTCTTTCCCTAAGTTGGTCACAAAGAATCACCCATGAGACCACAATTGTGAGTTTTGTGAGTGGTATGTTTTGAGACTGTGCTAGGTGACATGGAAGTCCAGATATGCGTTTGTCCATTTTACTTATACACTTAAGGCTGATCTAAGATGTAAACCTTCCATTTTTATAGGTAACTGCTGCTTAGGTGCTAAAGTTGATGGCTCGGTCAGTCTGACAACCACCGATTGACAGTGAGCAGCTCTAGTGTCATAGGTGCTTGATGTCCCTTAGCCAGGTATTTATTCTGCCTGTGATCTTGACTACCAAGGAGAAACTGTACTACTGTTCCACATTGGAAGTGTGGAAGAGTATGTCTGAATTACAGGAAATCTGTTATGGCATCTCTTAGTATTATTATGCCCTGTAATTAAGGTCAATGGAAAAGCACAACAATGTAATTCAGACAGAACTATCAATAGCACAGATCCTTTGGAAATGAAGGTTTGGGTCACCCCACCACATAAAGAACCATGACCAGCAGAGGTGCTTGCTGAGGGCAAAAGAAATACAGACTGAATAGCAGAAGCAGGTATTTATAAACACCAGTTATGACTACGTGCCTAGCATAAGAAACAAGGACTATAACTACCTTGAGCATTTCTTTCTAATTTTGTTATGAATAAACTTAGTGTATATTATACATATACTAAGCAAATAGCCTTGTTTTCTTTCCTCTTATATTTCCTTACCATGTAACATCAGATTTACTTACTTTCTATCAGTCTTTAAGTATTGTTAATTTTAAATCATAGTATTTAAGTTACGGGGAGCTTCCCAGGTGGCACTAGTGGGAAATAACCTGCCTGCCAATGCAGGTAGACATAAAGAGATGCAGGTTTGATCCCTGAGTTGGTATGATTCCCTGGAGGAGGGTACAGCAACCCACTCCAGTATTCTTGCCTGGAGAATTCCATGGACAGAGGAGCCTGGCCAGCTGCAGTCCATAGGGTCACACAGAGACAGACACGACTGAAGTGACTTAGCATGCACACATGCATTTAAGTTATGAGATAGCAGGAGAAGAGTAAACATCACTCAAGGATTTTACTTCTTCTGCTGGAGAAAATATTAGTGCGTTTTCTGTTGTATGCAGGGTAGTTATATCATGTAAGGTGGAACTATGACTTTTTTATTATTTGGAGATTAAGTGTGGTTTAAGAAAATATGTAGAGGGGAGGAACCAGGATGGCAGAGTAGGAGGACACAGAGCTAATCGCCCCCAAATCACATCAAAAATACATTTACATGTAGAGCAATGTTCGCTTAGAACTGGAGATGGTCAGAAAGACTTTTAAACATCCAAGGCTGTAAGTGAGATCCACATGGAGTCATGTAGGAAGGCAATAAAAGTGATCATGTCAGGACCTTTACCCCTAAAATGTGACACAGAAGAGAAGGAGGATTATACAGGCTCTGAGAGCCAGCCTGGGGAATTAGTGGTTGCACGCACATATGTCAGAGACTTGGAGCCCGAAATCCCTTATCTGGTTTGAAAACCATGGACTGACTGAGGATCTGTAAGAAGTCTAGACTCCAGTCATGAGGAGCGCACACACACTTGCTAACTCCTCAAATAGGTTGAGGGAACCAGATTTAAAATGCCCAGGACTTCAGCTGGTTTCCTGCAATCGTTCCAATGTGCACCCCAGCCTGCGACTAGGGCAAAGGTAACCACAATCAAGAAAAGAATGCATTTGATGGGGACAAAGCCAGTTTGGACTCAGCATAGCACATGAGTGGGGCAAGGGCAGTCGTTACTGGAGCACATGAACGCAGTGGAGTCAGGATTGGTCTGGAACTCCAACTGGTATGCTGGTACCACTCCATAGGTGATCACTCCAGCTCCTCTTGCTCCAGAACTGCTCACCTCTGTGGTGAGGGTGCTGGTGCTGGGAGCTAAAAGAGAACACACTTAGTGGGAACAGAAATAGCTCAGACCAGATCCTTAGGGTTTCTACTCCAGCAACTTGAGACCCAATCCTACTCCCAATAAGGCAGTGTTGATCACTAAGCAGAGGAGAAACTCAAGCTCCCACCTGATTCTGGCTCTAGACTCCCCATCTACAGCCCCACCTTCCACTAAGGTGATGGCTGGTAGCACATAGTGAGGGAAGACATGACTCGTGCTCAGTTCAGATTCAGTTAGCCCACCAAAGTCACTGGACACATACAGACTCAATAGGGATGCTCGCACATAAGCACACCATTTCAAGATCAGGATAGATAACTATCTCACCTAATTTCAAGAGACAAAAACTAATTTAAGCAAAATGAGAAGACAGAGCAATTTGTTTCAAATTAAAGAATAAGAAAAATACCTGAAAAACAACTAACAAAAGAGAGATACATAATTTACAAGATAAATAGTTCAAAGACTTAGTAATAAAATGGTAATTGAACTTTGGAAAAGAATAGATGGACACAGTGAGCATTTTAATAAGGAACTGTAAATATTAAAAAGAACTGATCATAACTGAAATACAAAACACACTAGAAATAATTAACAGTGGACTAGGTAAACAGAAGATTCTATAAGTGATTTAGAAAATAAAATAATGGAAATCACTCAACTAGAACAGCAAAAGGAAAACCAAGTTAAAAAGGGGAAAATGGTTTAAGGAACCCATGGGACAACATCAATACCATATTTGTAATATGGAATCCCAGAAGGAAAAAAGAGCAAAAAGGATCAAAAATGTATTTGATGAAATTATGGCTGAAAATTTCTTGAATCTGAAGAAGGAATTCTGTAGCCCTCCAGGCTCCACTGTCCACGGAATTCTCCAGGCAAGAATACTGAAGTGGGTAGCCATTCACTTCTCCAGGTGATCTTCCCAACCCAGGAATCAACCCCAGGTCTCTCCTGCATTGAAAGCAGATTCTTCACTGTCTGAGCCATCAGGGAAGCCCACAGGAAGCACAGAGAGTCCCAGATAAGATGAACCAAAACAAATCCACATCATACGTATTGTAATTAAAATGGAAAATGTTAAAGAGAAAGAGAAAATTCTAAAGGCAGCAAGAGAAAAACAAAAAGTAACACATAAAGGAACCCTCTAAGGCTATGAGCTGATTTTTCTGTAGATATTTTGCAGGCCATAAGGCAGTGCCTTGATGTAGTTAAAATCCTGAAAGGGAAAAAATCTACAACCTAAGACACTGCAGTCAGCAAAATTACATTCAGAATTAAAGGAGAGATAAAGAACTTCTCAGACAAACAGAAACGAAAGCAGTCCATCAATACCAAACTGATACTGAAGAAATGTCAAAGGATCTTCCTTAAGTGAAAAACAAGGCTACAACAGAAGTAAGACTTTATAGAAAGGTAAAATCCCACTAGTAAGGCTAACTATATAGTAAAGGCTGTGGATCAACTACTTAAATAATCTAGTAGAAAGATTAAAAAACAAAAACTGTAAAATCAACTATAACTACAATAAACAATTAAAGAATAAACACAAAGATGTAAAATATGACATTAAAAACACAAAATGTGGGAGGGAAATAAAAAATGTAGATATCTTAGAATATCTACATATAAGTGCTTGAACTTAAACACCTACCAATTTAAAACAAATATATATAGTTAGAGGTAAACATATATGAAATCAATGGTAGCAACAGATCAAAACCTACAATAAATACACAAAAATTAAAGATAAATATACCAAGTATACATACCATAAAGAAAATTATCAGCCACAAAGGAAGAAACTAAGAGAACAGAAAACTACAAAACAACCAGAAACTAAGTTACAAAATAGCAGTAAACACATAGCTATCAATAATCATTTCAAATGTCAATGGATTAAATGCTCTGATCAAAAGACAAAGCGTGACCCATTAGAAAAAAAAAAATATGCTGCTTATAAGATATTCACTTCAGAGCTAAAGAAACCCACAGAATTTAGGTGAGGGAATGGAAAAAAGACATTTCATGCAAACAGAAACACCGAGAAACCCGGGAGAGCAGTACTTACATCAGACAATACAGACTTGAGACAAGGTCTACAACATAGAGCAAAGAGGGGATTTATATAATGATAAACAGATAGTACAAGAAAAGAATATAGAATGTGTTAGTGTATATGCACCTAATATATGAGTATTAAATATATAAAGCATGTTATAACAGACATAGAGAGATTTATAAGTATGTAATAATAATATGGAACTTTATCACCCCTGATACAATTGACATATCCAGACAGCAAATCAATAAGGAAATAGCAGTCTTAAATGAAAATAAAAATACAACTTTCCAAAATCTATGGAATGCAGCAGAAGCAATTCTAAGAGGGAAGTTTGTGCAAAACAGGCCTGTCTCAAGAAATAAGAAAAACTTCAACAAAAAAGAAACCCTAACTTACCATCATTAAGAATTAGAAAAAGAACAAACACAGCCCAAAGAAGCAGAAATAAGAAAACAATAAAGATTAGGGAGAAAAATAAATGAAATAGAGATTAAAAAAAAAAAGCAATAAAAAGATCAGTGAAATCAAAATCTAGTGTTTTGAAAAGATAAGCAAAATTGATATGCTTTTAGCCAGGTTCATCAGGAAATAAAGAGTAAGGGTGCAAATAAACAGAATAAGAAATGAAACAGTAGAAATAAAAACCAATATTAAAGAGATGTATAAAGTCATAAGAGACTAAGAAAAGTTACATGCTTATAAACTGGACAACTTAGAAGAAATAAATAAATTTTTAGAAATATACAATCTTCCAAGACTGAACCAGGAAGAAACAGACAGTCAGAACAGACTGATAACTAGTAGTGAAATTGAATTTAGAATAAAAAAACTTCTAGTAAATCAAAGGTCAGAACCTTATGGTTTCACAGGTGAATTATATGAAACATATAAATAAAAGCTAATATGTCAAACTATTCCAAAAAATCAAAGAGGACAGAACACTCTAAAACTCATTCTATGAGGTCAACATTACCCTGATATGAAAACCAAAGACACTACAAAAGACCACATTACAGACCAATATCTCCAATAAATGTAGATGCAAAAATCCTCAACAAAAATTAGCAAATATGATTCAATGTATATAAAAAAGATCATACATCATGATCAAGTGGGCTTTATTCCACAGACACAAGGATGGATCAATACCAACAAATCAATCAATTCCATAAACCATGTCATCAAAAAGAAGGATAAAACTAACAGTATCATCTCAACAGATGTAAACAAAATCATTTGATAAAACTCTGATCAAAATGGGTATAGACAGAACATATCTCAACATAATAAAGGCCGTTTATGAGAAATCCACAGCTAATAACATACTATTAGTGAAAAGCTGCAGAGAAGGCAATGGCAACCCACTCCAGTACTCTTGCCTGGAAAATCCCATTGACGGAGGAGCCTGGTAGGCTCCAGTCCATGAGGTTGCTAAGAGTTGGACACGACTGAGCGACTTCACTTTCACTTTTCACTTTTCACTTTCATGCATTGGAGAAGAAAATGGTAACCCACTCCATCCAGTGTTCTTGCCTGGAGAATCCCAGGGATGGGGGAGCCTGATGGGCTGCCATCTATGGGGTCTTACAGAGTTGGACATGACTGAAGCGACTTAGCAGCAGCAAATGTCCTGGCCACAGCAATCGAAGAAGAAAAAGAAATAAAAAGTATCCAAAATGAAAGGAAAGAAGTAAAACTGTCACTATTTATAGATAACACAATACTATATATAGAAAATCCTAAAGTTTCCACCAAAAAAACCTATTAAAACTAATAAATGAATTCAGTAAAGTTGTAGGATACAAAACTAATACACATAAATCTGTTGCTTCTCTATATACTAATAATGAACTATCAGAAAGAGAAGGAATAAAACTATTTTGCTTAAAATTACATCAAAACGAATAAAATAACTATAAAGAAACTTAACCAAGGAGATGAAAGACTATACGCCCCAAACTATAAAACACTGATGAAGGAAATTAAAGATGATACAAATGGAAAAGTATTCTGTGCTTTTGGATTAGAAGAATTAATATTGGTAAAATGTTCATACTACCCCAAAACAAACAACATATTGAATGTGACTACTATCAAAATACTCATGACATTTTTCACAGAACTATAACAAATAATTTATATGGAACCACAAAATACCCTGAATTACCAAAGCTATCTTAAAAAAAAAAAAAAAAAAGCTGGAAATATCACACACCCTGAATTCAGAAAATAGTGCAAAGCTACAGTAATTGAATCATTATAGTGCTGGCACAAAAACAATCACATAGATCAATGGAACAGAACAGAGAGCCCAGAAACAAACACATGCAACCATGGTCAATTAATCTAGGACAAAGGAGGTAAGAATACACAACGGGACAATCTCTTCAATAAGCAGTGCTGGGAAACCTGGACAAGTCCATGTAAAATAATTCAACTAGAATATTTTCTCACACCACATACAAAAGTAAAATCAAAATGGATTAAAGATCTAAGTGTAAGACTGCAAATCATAAAACTCCTAGGAGAAAACATAGGCAGAACACTGTAACAAAAATCATAGCAATATTTCTTTTGTATCTGTTCCTAGGGCAAAAGAAAGAAAAGGAAAAATAAACAAGTGGCCTAATTAAACTTAACATTTTTGTGTAGCAAGGAAAATCATCAGCAAAATGAAAAAATCAAACTACTAGAGAAAATATTTGCAAATGATATAACTGATTAAGGATTAGTATCCAAAATATATAAGGAGTGCATACAACTTACAGTGGAAAAAAAATTCAATTTTAAAATGGGGAAAGAAACCTGAATAGACAATGGAATATTACTTACCCACACGAATTAATGAAATGTTTCCAGTTTCAACAACATGGATGGGCCTGGAAGGTATTATGATTAATGAAATCAGTTAGATAGAGGATGACATATACTGTATGTTATCATTTATATGTAAAATCTAAAAAAAATAAAGCAAATGAATGAATATAAAAAAATGGAACCAGACTCACAGATATAGGAAACAATATAGTGGTTACCAATCGGAAGAGGGAATGAAGGAGGGGCAAGATAGGTGTAGCAGATTTCGAGGCACAAACTATCATGTATAAAATAAATAAGCTATAAAATATATTGCTCAGAACAGAGAATATAGCCAATACTTTATAATAACTTTAGATAGAGTATAATTTAAAAAATATTAGATCACCATGCTATATACCTGAAACTAATATGACATTTAAATCAACTGTACTTCAATAAAAATATAAAATAAAATTGAAATTAAACACATGTACAGATGCCACGTTGTCAGAGGTGGGCTTGTGGTGGTTAATTTTGTGTGTCAATTTGACTGGGCTAAGGGATGCCCAGATATCTGTAAAACATTATTTATGGGTGTGTCTATGAGGGTACCTCTAAAGAAATTAGCATTCAAAACAGTAAATTGAGTAAAGAAGATATTCCTCAACAATGCAGGTTGGCATCATCCAGTATACTTAGGACCTAAATAGAATCCAAAGGTAAAGAAAGAGTTAATTTGCTTTCTGCCTGAGCTAAGATATCTATCTTCTTCTGCCCTCAAACACTGGTGCTCCCATTTTCCTGGGCTTTGGACTTTTACTGAATTATACCACCAAGTCTTCTGGGTCTCCAGCTTGCAGATGGCAGATTGTAGGACTTCTTGGCTTCCACAATCACACAGGCCAAGTCCTATTATAAATACACACACACACACACACACACACACACACATATATATATATCATTTCATTTATATTTGTAAATATAAATATATTTTGTATACTATTGGTTCTGTTTCGCCAAAGAACACAAACTAATACACCATGTCCAGCAGCATTCCAGCAATTGCATTTTGAAAAATGTTCTCTGCTGCAGCTGGCATGCTCTTTCTCCAAAAATGTCAGTTGCCTGTTTGAAACTATTTTGTTGGGGCTTGCCAGAGACTCCATGCACCTCTTATCTGCCAGAGACTCCATGTTCAAACAATGCATGCACCATTGTAAGATCTGGGTCACATGACCCAAGTGGTATGACTACTCGTACTATAGCCTCCACAGGTCCTGTCTTGCCCAGGGCCCCTACTGAAACCTGGCAGCTTTCCACATCACTTGCTCAATCATTCAGTACAGTTCGCTGATGCACAGTTTGCACCAAACAGTGATGTTTGCTGCTCATTGCTTCTTATTTAAGGCTAGGACGCACAAGGTATACTAATTTCCCCTTTACCTTAGACTAGTGCCCCAGATCATTGGCTTGCTAAAAGGGTCACAGATGTGACAAGCCACCAGACTGTCATATATCTTTCCTACTCTCTGAAGCACGTGTGTCTTATCATGGCATCCAGTCACCTAGGCTGTGTATTCCCTTTTCTCTGAAATTCTGCTTCTTTCACTATCAAGACATTTGCCTATTCACCAGTTCAGTATGCTCTCCAGCTACAGGTGACAAGGATCTCTTTAAAGACTGCCAAGGAGGACCTTTCACTTTCACACTTATCTTTAAATAGATGATTAATTATTTTGTCTCCTTACTGTACCAGCAGACATTCACCAGTAGCCACCCAATTCCATATTCCTTAATTTTACTATTTTTCCTATATGTTTTGAATGCCAATGACCCTGTAAAAGCTAGCACATCTCCATCATCTTGACAACTGTACTGCTACAATATCCAAGGAACTATCAAGTCACCATTTATCATTAGGGACAGGGTCTTCATTGCCATCCAGTTGGTTTATGATCCAGCTCCAAAATTACATCTTTAGAATTTGCTTGACAGGACCATTTCTGACATAAGTTATCTTAAAACGGGTTCCCTAGAATCAGAGTCTTAGGCAGAGAATCTTCAGCAAGTGATTTATTTAGAGTGCTCTCGAGGTCAACATTTAAAGAGGGGAGGGAAAGAGGATAGGGCAAGAGAAGAAGCTAGACAAAGATGTGGCTTCAGGAGAAATTAATCCTCAACCTGAACTCATGAAGAGCTCTGGAGTCGCAACTGTTTACAGAGGTTTCACTGCTTATATCCAAGGGTGTTGAGCTATTATACCCTTATATTAGTCAACCACTGACTACTGAACACTGCTAAAATGGAGGGTTGCATAACTTTCTAGGCAGTGCTTACTAGCTAAAGGCTCTCCTTTCCTTGCTCATGCTCATATATGCATCCTCAGTAGTGGCCGACACTTTGCAGTCCCATGGACTGTAGCCCACCATGGTCCTCTTTCCATGAATTTTTCCAAATAATAGAGTAGGATGCCATTTCCTATTCTAGGAGATCTTCCTGACCAAGGGATCAAACCCACATCTCCTGTACTAGCAGGCAGATTCTTTACCACCGCACCACCTGGGAAGCCCAAAGGCCCTCCCCATTACAGCTAAAATATAAGTTGTCAGAAATCAACACCTGCAGCATCTGGGTGATGACTATGACTGTACCATTCTGACAAACAAGATGAATTTGGGTACCAGCAAGAGCCGGCTCCTTAGAGAAGATCCTGATGCTGGGAAGGGTTCAAGGCAGGAGAAGGGGACGACAGAGGACAAGATGATAGGATGGCATCACTGACCCAATGGACATGAGTCTGAGCAAGCGCTGGGCAATGGTGAAGGACAGGGAGGCCTGGCACGCTTCAGTCCATGGGAGCTGCATCAATTCTTCAGCACTCAGCTTTCTTCATAGTCCAACTCTCACATCCATACATGACTACTGGAAAATACATAGCTTTGACTATATGGACCTTTGTTGGCAAAGTAATGTCTCTGCTTTTTAATATGCTGTCTAGGTTGGTCCTAACTTTTCTTCCAAGTAGCAAGTGTCTTTTAATTTCATGGCTGTAGTAACCATCTGAGGTGATTTTGGAGCCCCCCAAAATAAAGTCTCACACTGTTTCCATTGCTTCCCCATCTATTTGCTATGAAGTGATGGGACCAGATGCCATGATCACATGGACCACAGCCTTGTCTAACTCAATGAAACTATGAGCCATGCCATGTAGGGCCACTCAAGACGGATGGGTCATGGTGGAGAGTTCTGACAAAACGTGGTCCACTGGAGAAGGGAATGGAAAACCACTTCAGTATTCTTGCCTTGAGAACCCCATGGACAGTATGAAAAGGCAAAAAAATATGACACTGAAAGATGAACTCCCCAGGTCAATAGGTGCCTAATATGTTACTGGAGATCAGTGGAGAAATAACTCCAGAAAGAATGAAGAGATGGAGCCAAAACAACAACAACATCCAGTTGTGGTTGTGATAGTAATGGAAGTAAAGTCCCATGCTGTAAAGAGCAATACTACATAGGAACCTGGAATGTTAGGTCCATGAATCAAGGCAAATTGGAAGTGGTCAAACAGCAGATGGCAAGAGTAAACATTGACATTTTAGGAATCAGGGAACTAAAATGGATTGGAATGAGTGAGTTTAACTCAAATGACCATTATATCTACTACTATATATGGGCAAGAATCCCTTAGAAAAAATGGACTAGCCATTATAGTCAACAAAAGAGTCCAAAATGCAGTACTTGGATGCTATCTCAAAAAACGACAGAATTATCTCTGTTCGTTTCCAAGGCAAACCATTCAATATAATAGTAATCCAAGTCTATGCCCTGATCAGTAATGCTGAAGAAGCTGAAGTTGAATGGTTCTATGAAGACCTATGAGACCTTTTAGAACTAACACCCAAAAAAGATGTCCTTTTCATTATAGGGGACTGGAATGCAAAAGTAGGGAGTCAAGAAATGCCTGGAGTAACAGGCAAACTTGGCCTTGGAGTACAGAATGAAGCAGGGCAAAGGAAAATAGAGTTTTGCCAAGAGAATGCACTGGTCATAGAAAACACCGTCTTTCAACACACAAGAGAAAATTCTACACATGCACATCACCAGATGGTCGACACCAAAATCAGATTGATTATATTCTTTGTAGCCAAAGATGGAGAAGCTCTATACAGTCAGCAAAAACAAGACCAGGAGCTGACTGCAGCTCAGATCATGAACTCCTTATCACCAAATTCAGACTTAAATAGAAGAAAAGTATAGAAAACCACTAGACCATTCAGGTATGACCTAAATCAAATCCCTATGGTTAGACAGTGGAAGTAACAAATAGAATCAAAGGATTAGATCTGATAGACAGAGTTCCTTAAGAACTATGGGCAGAGGTTCATGACATTGTACAGGAGGAAGTGATGAAGACGATCCCTAAGAAAAAGTAATGCAAAAGGGCAAAATGGTTGTCTGAGGACACCTTACAAATAGCTGTGAAAAGAAGAGATGCAAAAGGCAAAGGAGAAAAAGAGATAGACTTAGGATAGTTTTATCTGTTGGTTTTCAATTCCAATCAGAGAACTTTCCCAATTTATGGCATATGTAATATCAACTATAGTTTTGGAGTAAGGATACATTTAAGTTAGAAAGCAGAAGAAGTAGGTGACAGAGGATGAGGTGGTTGGATGGCATTACTGATTCAATGATCATAAACTTGGGAAAACTCGGGGAGATGGTGAGGGACTGGGAGGCCTGGCGTGCTACAGTCCATGGGGTCACAAAAAGTCAGACACAACTTGGCAATGAAACAACATTTAATTTAATGTGTTTAATGCCCTCAATACTGCTACTTTGTTAATATATTTAGAGTATTATTGGCACAAAGATTTCTCAGTATCTGATTAATCTCTAGAATAACAGCCTTTAGATACAATAGCTTTTAAACACCTTGATCTGAAAGTTGTGGCTTTACGAATTCAAGGTTTATTTAATTCAAAAAGCTTCTCTTACAGAAATAGCCTTTATGTTATTCTTTGGGGTCATCTTTCAGTGAGCTGCTGCATACCACATGTGTGAATGCTACAGCACAGAGTCTCAGCTGTTTATGAACTTTGTTGAGAGCAAAGGTTTATTTGCATAAAGTCTAATAGCTTTTGACAAGATTGTAGCTCTTCTAATGGCAAAACAGTCATCTGTTTCTCTAAGCACCTGATTAAAATAAAGCGAGAAGATGAAAAGGTATTTAAACACGTTTCAGACTAATTACTAATGCCAGTCTAAACTAACTGGAAAGACAAGAGTGTTCTTTTGGTGTTCCTCCTTCTTATCTTGATTCTTAGTAAAGCAATGAGTATGCACCCACAGTTCCCAGGCTCAGTTTGATTATTTTTATCCAATTTCTTTACCTCTTCAATCATTCTGTATCTTATCAGAAACAAAAATAAAACCATGCTGTATTTTCTATAATTAAATCACCTCTGTTTAGTTTTCCTGTACTTACTCTTTTATTTTGAAGTTATGTGGGGCAGTTCTGCATTGCTCAATATTGTCCATTTTTTTCCCCAATGTTATGACTTCTTCTACCTTAAAATATAAAGGAAAATTTTAAGAGTTGGAAAGAACCATAGGATAGATTTATCTGGTTTTCTACTTTTATCTGTGTCAACAATTTAAATCTAGAGAAACTGCACAAGTGAATAGGTGACTATGCTAGGAAGAGAATTCTGTTTTCCTGATTAATATTCTCTGAGTCTCCATTTATCCCACACTACTATTAAGACACTATTAATGTCTCTATTCACCCATCCCTTTATGAGTGCATATATGTAAGCTCTTAGAATCTTAGTGCCTGCTGCACATAATATTTATTAATGTCTTATTTTTCTTATAATTAACTATCATTTAATTATTTCATTATAGGTAATTAGAATTTTTGTTAAATCAGAACCACATGAATAATTGTCTATAATATATTTACGTTGCCTCTCCCTTCAAGGAGAATCACTGTGCTTTATAAAAACTCATTAAGGTGGGTAGAATAAGAGCCCTTCCCAAAGATATCTGAACCTTAATTCCTCAAACCTGAATATGTCATATTTCATGGCAAAGGGAGAAGAATTAAGGTTGTAGAGGGAATCAAGGCTGCTAATCAACTCACCTTGAGTGGAGGACATTATTTTGGATTATCTGAATGAGACCAATGTTATCGCAAAGGTCTTTTATAAGTGCAAGAGAGAGGCAAAAAAAAAGGGAGAAGAAGAGAGTTAGCAGTGAGAAAAGGACTAGCTCAGAGTTGCTCACTCTGAAGATGGAAGAAAAGAACCAGAGCCGAGGAATGCAGGTGGCATGGAAAATCTGCAAAAAGGAACAGAGCCTCTAGAGCGGTAGGAAGCCCTGGGGACATTTTCATTTTAGCCCAGAGAGACCCATTACAGTCTCCCGAACCACAGGACTGAAAGACAATAAACGTATAATTACATTAGTGGTAATTTGTTACAGTATCCATAGAAAATGAATATACGAATTTTTAGGAGGAATATAAAAAGAACATTCTTAAATGTAGAAGTTGCGCATTTGGTCAAATCAGTTGTAGAAGAGTGATCAGCATTCTAGTACAGTGTTAAATGGTAGAAGAATCTGAGATAATGGGATAGTCCACATTTGTACTGTCCAGTATGTAGCCTTTCACTATACTGAGATCTTGAAACATACACCAGAGAAACTAAATTTTTAAATTTAATTTAAATTATAATTTAAATAGCCAGGTGTGGCTAATAAATTGAACATTATGGTTACTGTCTGGTTTATAATTAATGTTTCTCCTCTTTCCTGCCAAGGGACTCAAAGACAATTCTCACAAAATAATAAGGTAGCAAGTCAGAAACAAGTCTTTGCCTGCTCTGAGTACGAAAGTCATGTTTAGTAGATTATGTACTCGGTAAATATTTAATGAAGTTCGTGGGAATGTGGTGGCAACCACCATTAAAACCAAGGAGGGTTAGTGTAGAGGAAGACAGTTACTACAGGGAAGGTAACTTTTTCCAGCCGAATTCCAGCAGGCTTGGCCTTTGCCAGCAACAAGGTCAAGGGTATCCAACCAGCAATCTGCATATACCCAGTGTGGCCTTGACCCCACACAGCTGTCTGATAGTACAGGGCAGAGTAACAGAAAATCAGTTAAAATTCACTCCCAACTGTCAGACTTTTGCAATGTCCTGTTCTTTGTCCTCTTTGTATTTCTCCTGTTTACTCACTGAGTTTGGTTCCACCTGGTTTAACCTCTACCCTGTGCAACTTTCATAGAATAAGTAGTCTTTTCTAAGGCTTTCACAGGTGGAAGAAAAAAGGGATGGGAGGGGGGACTGAAACAGCAGCAGATTTTATTTTGAGAGTTAAGTTTTTAATTTGAAGGCAAAAGTATATACACACATGCCTTTGGAAAATTAATTTCAGTTAGTTTTGATTATTTTTCAGTGGGTTATAGAATTGCAAGTATGCACTTAAACTTCATTTCATAGCACAATAAGACAGCTTCTTCCATTGCAGAATTTCTCACCTCCCCTCTCTATTCTCACTGTTTAGTGCTGATTCAGATTCCCACCATCTTCCTCTAATACCAACTATTATAAAAGAAAAGACTTATAAGCAGTCAATATGTGCCAGACCCTTTTCTAACACCCTTCTCTTTACTCAATGATGATGGTAATACTAATATTTGTATTTTGAAGATGAAGACATGAGGCATCTAAAGGATAATAGCTAACTTGCCTATGTTATACAGATAGCAACCAGCAAAGCCAGGACTGGAATGAAGGAAATCTGGAGATACAACCACTGCTGTCAGCCATTGTAGTCAGATTGACTTCAACCACTTCACAGGACACAGCATCACTGAGCTGTGTTAGAAGGCAAATCATAATTAGTGTGCTAGTATTATAAAATAGAGCAGTTAATCTAATAATTTAATAGCTAGTTAGTTTATACCTTGAAAAAACAGTGGATAATGAGATAATATTTTTTCAACAGAATGGAGATAATTCAAACTTATGCTTCTAAAAGTCGCAGGCAGGGACTTCCCTGGTGATCTAGTAGCTAAGATTTATCACTCCCAAAGCAGGGGGCCCTAGTTTAATCCCTAGTCAGGTAATAAGATCCCACATGCTGCAATTAAAGATACCACATGCCCCAACAAAAATTGAAGACTCACACAGTCAAATAAATTAATTAATTTTTTTAAAGTCTCAAGTAGAGGACACACACTTAGGACTCAGTAAATGTTAGGCATCTTATTTTTGAATTGGAAAATATTTACAGCTAGTGGATATGATTATGCACTATATTATATTATATATACACATATATGTATATCATATATCTGATATGTTGGTGCATCTGATATGTTAGTGCAAAGACACAGAGTTTTGCAAAGAGAACACACTGGTCATAGAAAACACCCTCTTAAAACAACACAAGAGAAGACTCTACACATGGACATCACCAGATGGCCAATTCTGAAATCAGATTGATTATATTATTTGCAGCCAAAGATGGAGATGCTCTATACAGTCATCAAAAACAAGACTGGGAGCTGACTGCAGCTCAAATCATGAACTCCATATTGCAAAATTCACACTTAGATTGCAGAAAGTAGTGAAAACCACCAGACCTAATTTAGGTATGACCTAAATCAAATTCCTTACAATTATACAGTGGAAGTGAGAAATAGATTCAAAGGATTAGATCTGAAAGACAGAGTGCCTGAAGAACTATGGATGCAGGTTCGTGACGTTGCACAGGAGAAAGTGATCAAGATCATCCCCAAGAAAAAGAAATCCAGAAAGGCAAAATGGTTGTCTGGGGAGGCCTTACAAATAGCTGAGCAAAGAATAGAAGCAAAAGGCAAAGGAAAAAAAGAAAGATATACTCATTTGAATGAAGAGTTCCAAAGAATAGCAAGGAGAGCTTCCTCAGTGATCAACGCAAAGAAACAGAGGAAAACAACAGAATGGGAAAGACTAGAGACCTCTTCAAGAAAATTAGAAATACCAAAGGAACATTTCATGCAAAGATGGGCTCAATAGAGGACAGAAATGGTATGCATCTAACAGAAGCAGAAGATATTAAGAAGAGGTGGCAAGAATACATAGCAAAACTATAAAAAAAAGATCTTCATTACCCAGATAGCCATGATGGTGTGATCACTCACCAAGAGCCAGACATCCTGGGATGTGAAGTCAAGTGGGCCTTAGGAAGTATCACTACAAAAAAAGCTAGTGGAGGTGATGGAATTCCAGGTGAGCTATTTCAAATCCTAAAAGATGATTCTGTGAAAGTGCTGCACTCAATATATCAGCAAACTTGGAAAACTCAGTAATGGCCACAGGACTGGAAAAGATCAGTTTTCATTCCAATCCCAAAGAAAAGCAATGCCAAAGAATATTCAAACTACCTCATAATTGCACTCATCTCACACACTAGCAAAGTAATGCTTAAAATTCTCTAAGCCAGGCTTCAACGGTATGTGAACCGTGAACTTCCAGATGTTCAAGCTGGATTTAGAAAAGGCAGAAGAACCAGAGATTAAATTGCCAACATCCATTGGATTATTGAAAAAGCAAGAGAGTTCCAGAAATGCATCTACTTCTGCTTTATTGACTATGCCAAAGCCTTTGACTGTGTGGATCACAATAAACCGTGGAAAATTCTTCAAGAAATGGGAATACCAGACCACCTGATTTGCCTTCTGACAAATCTGTATGCAGGTCAAGAAACAACAGTTAGAAATGGACATGGAACAACAGACTGGTTCCAAATCGGGAAAGGGGCACATCAAGGCTATATATTGTCACCCTACTTATTTAACTTATATGCAGAGTACATCATGAGAAATGCTGGGCTGGACGAAGCATTAGCTGGAATCAAGACTGCCGAGAGAAATATCAATAACCTCAGATATGCACATGACACCACCCTTATGGCAGAAAGTGAAGAGGAACTAAAGAGCCTCTTGATGAAAGTGAAAGAGGAGAGTGAAAAAGTTGGCTTAAAGCTCAACATTCGGAAAACGAAGATCATGGCATCCGGTCCCATCACTTCATGGCAAACAGATGGGGAAACAATGGAAACAGTGAGAGACTTTATTTTTAGGGGCTCCAAAACCACTGCAGATAGTGACTGCAGCCATGAAATTAAAAGATGCTTGCTCCTTGGAAGAAAAGCTATGACCAACCTAGACAGCATA
Organism: Bos javanicus; assembly: GCF_032452875.1. Classification (NCBI taxonomy): domain Eukaryota; kingdom Metazoa; phylum Chordata; class Mammalia; order Artiodactyla; family Bovidae; genus Bos; species Bos javanicus. Next base: position 77,229,942 of record NC_083868.1, read on the forward strand.
TTAAAAAGCAGAGACATTACTCTGCCAACAAAGATCTGGCTAGTCAAAGCTATGGTTTTTCCAGTAGTCATGTGTGGATGTGAGAGGCATTGAAACATGTATAATATCATGTATGAAACGAGTTGCCAGTCCAGGTTCGATGCACGATACTGGATGCTTGGGGCTAGTGCACTGGGACGACCCAGAGGGATGGTATGGGGAGGGAGGAGGGAGGAGGGTTCAGGATGGGGAACACATGTATACCTGTGACAGATTCATTTTGATATATGGCAAAACCAATACAATTTTGTAAAGTTAAAAAAAAAATAAAAAAAAAAAAGACTAGAAACTTCAAAAAAAAAGAAAGAAAGCTGAGTGCTGAAGAACTTATGCTTTTGAACTGTGGTGTTAGAGAAGACTCGAAGAGTCCCTTGGACTGCAAGGAGATCCACCCAGTCAATCCTAAAGGAAGTCAGTCCTGAGTATTCATTGGAAGGACTGATGCTCAAGCTGAAACTCCAATACTTTGGCCACCTGATGTGAAGAACTGACATTTGAAAAGACCCTGATGCTGGAAAAGATTGAGGGCAGGAGGCGAAGGGGGTGACAGAGGATGAGATGGTTGGATGGCATCACATACTTGATGGACATGAGTTTGAGCAAGCTCCGGGATTTGGTGATGAACAGGGAAGCCTGGCATGCTGCAGTCCATGGAGTCACCAAGAGTCAGACAGGACTGAGCAGCTGAACTGAACTGAACTGAGTACATATGATTAAGAGGGTGGGAGGGGGGAGTTGAAACTTCTTCACTACAATATTTCAATTTCTCCCTTAATTTGATAGCTAACTGGTGTAAGCATACCAATGAACTAATCCCATCATACTTTTTTCAATGAGTTATTCCCATTTAATTTGGATCCTCCAAGTCCTGGCCTCCAGCATTTATCCACATCACAGTCACATTCTTTGAACTGGAATGTACTGCAGTATCCTACCCGAAATTCCCCTCCATCATCCATCCCTTACTCTCCAGAGTAACATTGTTAAAAACATTATCAAACAAACTTGACCAGATCTTGCTCCTACTTAAAACCTTGTCATGTCTTTCTATCGTCCTCAAGAAAAAAACCCAAAAAATCCCAAGTAAAATTAATCATTCACATCTATATATTCATTGGAAGTAATCATTAATACCCATTCTTCCTCATCAATTCTCCCTTTCCCAAATCCTATTCCTCTACAACAAGCAGAGTTGCAATTTACAGTTTACAGTCATGCATAATATAATCTCTTAGGAAGGAGCCATAGTAAAGACTTATTCTGTGTCAATCCAAAATGTCCAGCTTCTCCTCCATCTTTGAAATGATTAAAACTTAGAGAGGAAATCAGAGTTCTGTTTCCCATTGAATGCAAGGACATGTATAATATTTCTGTCCTGTGTTGTGGACAAAACCATCCAGCATTTTCAAAAATTATCACTCTTGGCTCAGCATAAACATTTTAAATCACATAAAGGCATACAAGAGGCATTTCAACTCATCACTGGCAGGTACACACTACTTTCTGCCTTCCAAGTTGCTGTTTTTGACACTGACCAAACTCTCTCACCAATCTATTCTTGCACTATTTCCACAGCCTTTCATTAACTGATTTCTATCTCTGGCTCCTGCAGCCCAGAAAAATCTGTCTAAAATACAAATCTGCTAAAGTCCATGCTTAAAATTCTGTGACTGCTTCTGATTGCCTAGGATATGATAAACCCCACATTCCTTAGCATAGCGTACAGGTCCTGTCAATTCAGCTACTTACTACGGGTACTTCCTATGTGCACACTGGCATCAAGAGCCTACAGTATCCAGAGAAGTCACATAAATGAATGAAGAAAGAACAGCAGACATTGTGGAGAAATAGGAAACCAGAGAGCCTATCTAGAGCTATGCAATATGGCCATCTCTTTTTGATCAGACTCTAGACTTTTTAAAGAGGAATCTTCTAATTTCTCAAAGGTAAAATGAATTTAATTTTTGGAAAACTCCTGGGCACTTCAAACAAAAAATCTGAAACTTTTGTTTCAGGCCAAATCTGAAATGCTGGTCACCAGTCTGTAACTCTGCTCTACATTTTGGTATAAATTCTTGGGAATTTAGTTCAAATATTTAGTTCAGCCTGATAAAATCAGCCTAACACTCTCTAGTCTTTGGCCTTGGGACACTCACCAAGGTTCTTACGATATAGCTGTCACTGATTAAATGTTGTCCATGTTCTGGGTACAGGGCTCAGCATACAATAGACACAATCTCAATCAATGTATTTCCTTTCCACAACTCTCTGCTTTACCTCTATTTATTTTATTTTACATATGGCAAAGAATAAGCATGGAGAGACAAACTAACTTATCTAGTATTATGTCTAATGAAGAAAGAAAGCAGTCTCACATCAATTTAGTCTTACACCAAAGACCAAGGTATTAAAAACTACAGTCTTTATCACATTGCAATTTCTTTTTGTTTTGATCTCCAACCAACACCACAAAAAATCTGGATCTCTTCGAGAGTCAAAACTGATTTTACTCACCATTGCATGGTAATGCTTCAGATCCCTAATCGTCAAGATTACAGATCCTTCCTCCTTCAGTCTATTCATCTGTTCATTCATTTACTTAATTATCCAACACTTTCTGAGCACCTGCTATTCACTCTGATATGACTTTGACTTGGAGACTTGTTGAGGGCTCAGTCTGTGGATGTCCCTATATGGGTGGTTGGAAGAGTCACAAAGGAGATAAATATAAACATGTGCTTCAGGTTAGAGCAGGCCACCGCCTAAGCCCTCTGCCTCAGAAGCCAGATCTACTGAGTTTGGATGCCAATTCTGCCCTTACCAGCTGTGTAACTTGGGGCAAACTATTAATACTTAGGTTATCTGGGCCTCAGTTTCCTTATCTGTTGTGACCAAAACTTAACTTACTGGCTTTTTGAGTACTAAGTGAGTTTATACAAATAAAGCTCTTAGGATCCAAATAAATTAGTATTACTTAGTGTGATGATTAATCTTATGTCTCTACATGGCTAGGCTGTAGTAGCCAGTTGTTTGGTCAAGCACCAGTATAGATGTTGATGTTAAGGTATTTTTTAAAGATGTGCAAGTCATTCAGTCATGTTCTGACTCTTTGAGAACCCATGGGCTGTAGCGTGCCAGGCTCCTCTGTCCATGGAATTCTCCAGGCCACAATATTGGAGTGGGTAGTCATTCCCATCTCCAGGGGATCTTCCCAACTCAGGGATTGAACCCAGGTCTCCCACATTACAGGCAGATTCTTTACTGTCTGAGCCACCAGGGAAACCCAAGAATATTGGAGTGGGTAGCCTATCCCTTCTACAGGGGATCTTCCCAACCCAGGGATTGAACTGGGATTTCCTGCACTGCAGGCAGATTCTTTACCAGCTGAGCTACCAGGGGAGCTCCTTTTTAGAAACAACTGAGCTGAACTGAACGTTTAAATCACTAAACTTTGAGTAAAGCAGATTTCTCTCCATAATGTGGACAGGCCTCATCTAATCAGTTGAAAGCCTTCAGAACACAACTAATTTTTCAGGGGATAAAAAAGGAATCCTCAAGACTGCAGAACTCAAGAATTCAACATCAACTTTTATCTGAGTCTCCAGTTTGCTGGCCTAACTCTACAAATTTTGGTCTTGGCAGCTTTCATAGTTTCATGAGTCAACTCTAAAATAAAGAATAATTAGAGTGAATAAAGGATAAATAAATAATTATTTGAAATACATCTATCCTTCTCTCTATATATACATATAATATTATAATATATATAAGATATTATTAATATCTTACTGCTTCCAAGTTAGAACAGTTGGTGAAGAATCCACCTGCCAATGCAGGAGACACAAGAGACACAGCTTCAATCCTTGGATCAGGAAGATCTGTCCCCTGGAGAAGGAAAAGGCAACCCACTCCAGTATTCTTGCCTGAAAAATTCCATAGACAGAAGAGCCTGATGGGCCATAGTCCATGGGGTAACAAAGAGTCAGATACAAGTCAACACACATGAGCATGTTATAACTTGTCAAACATTATGTTCAATATAAGGATGATCTATCTACCTATATCTATATTTCCTATTGATTCTGTTTCTCTGGAGAATGTTGCCTTATACAGTTAGTGTTACATTAAGGAGATTTAAAGTAAAATATCACAATTTGATCTTGATTATTGATTATCAAACTAGGGGGTTATTTCTAACATCCTTGATGTTTAAAAGGAAACCTTCCCTGTTTAGGGGAAGAACACAAACAAATAAAGTAAGTGAACAGTCCTTCACCAACTTGCTTCAAAGTAAGTTTTTATGATTCAAAGAATCAATTTTATAGCAGAATTCCATCTTTTTTTCTCTCTCCCTCTTTTTTTTCTCTAAGGAGATAGATCTTTGAGGCTGGGAGCTTATGGGGGGACCTAAGAAATAAACTTAAGTCCACATAACAAGACAAAGACTTGTTACAACTCACAAACTAAGGATTTTCCCACATAATACTTGAAGAACTATGCTGATCTGCAGTCATTTGGTATCATGACTCCATCCTCCCTCTGCTCCTGGCTCACCCCATTGCAGAAAAAGCCTCTTGGCCTTTAGTACTTGTCAAGGACACTTGCCAAGGACTCGGAGGTGAAAACTGTCCAGGGCCACGAGACAGAGCTTAGACATCTCATCTAAAAACCCCACCCCTCTCATTGTTGCCTTTTCAACTTCTGAACATAAAATTATATCTGCCTGCTAGAAACAGTTCATATCCTGTCACCATGATTCAACTATGAATGACATTAAGTGAGATTCTAATAGAATGAAGGCAAGAAAAAGAGTCTTTCTGAACAAATGTATCATTTATAAGTGGCTGGGTTAATAAATATATCTGTTCTACTTGATATAATAACCATCATTCCATGCACTTCAGTTCAGTTCAGTTCAGTCGCTCAGTCGTGTCCGACTCTTTGCGACCCCATGAAATTGCAGCATGTCAGGCCTCCCTATCCATCACCAACTCCCAGAGTTCACCTACTATGTACTAACTACTGTCAGAAGTGATGTATACATATTAGCTTACCTAACATCACAACACAATAAAGTAAAGTTTTACTTCTTCATTTGAAAGAGGAAAAATCTAATGCTGAAACATGTTGCATAAATTTTCTGAAGTTATTCTGCTCCTAAGTGATAGAACTAGGATTCAAATGTTTGTGTTTTAAACCATACACCTTGCTACCTCCTCTAAAACCCCAAGGGGATTCAAAGGACTGTTTTAAGTAGTGGTTATGACAGGAAAGCACCAATGTTCTTAGTATTGGTAATCTTCATGTTCTAATACTAGAATGCATGTTAAACTTTCACACTTGTGCTCTGATTTTTCTCGTGAGTGCTAAATAATTCTAAAGTCAATTGTTTACTTAGAAATATGTTCATCCACTTTGCTTTTATGATCTGAGATGCCCTGAAAAGTCAATAGTAACACACATTGTCCCTAAGTGAAACAATTACCTTGCAACAACGTTTGCATTTCCCATCATTCACCATTTCTGGGATGCTGCCTCTTGGGATTGTGTTTCTTTGTCTCTTCTCTCACCCATAGTCTCAGCTTTCCTTCCATCTCTCTGTGTATGTCTTGTACTAATTCCTTTTCTCAGGATCATGGTTGAGCTCATGTATTAGTCACATATGGACTACTGGCTGTTTTCACTCATATCTCCCTCCTTGACAGCAACACTCTACCCACATGCTTCCAGATCCCCAAAGTGCAGAATCTTAGTGGGCAGCAGCAGAGATTAAGAAGAGACAGGAAGAAGCAGGAAGTCAGTCATAGTGTGGAGAAAAACACATGATAAGGATGCCTAATCCCTAAAAGCCAAGGACCCTTATTTGATTTAATTGACAAGGGAACTCCTGTAGGACAGTGTTTAAAGGTGCAATCTTTAGAGTCAAAGTGTACAGTCTGGAACCCCAGCATTTACTGAATCCAGTCCTGGGAATGTGATCTGACATCCCTATGTCTCTGTCACCACACATCAGTTCAGTTCAGTTGCTCAGTCGTGTCCAACTCTTTGTGACCCCATGAACCGCAGCACGCCAGGTCTCCCTGTTCATCACCAACTCCTAGACTCAACCCAAAACAATGTCCATCGAGTTGGTGATGCCATCCAACCATCTCATCCTCTGTCATTCCCTTTTCCTCCTGCCCTCAATCTTTCCCAATATCACGGTCTTTTCAAATGAGTCAGTTCTTCGCATCAGGTGGCCAAAGTATTGGAGTTTCAACTTCAACATCAGTCCTTCCAATGAGCATCCAGGACTGATCTCCTTTAGGATGGACTGGTTGGATCTCCTTGCAGTCCAAGGGACTCTCAAGAGTCTTCTCCAACACCACAGTTCAAAAGCATCAATTCTTCGGCACTCAGCTTTCTTTATAGTTCAACTCTCACATCCATACATGACCACTGGAAAAACCATAGCCTTGACTAGATGGACCTTTGTCAGCAAAGTAATGTCTCTGCTTTTTAATGTGCTGTCTAGGTTGGTCACAACTTTCCTTCCAAGGAGTAAGCGTCTTTTAATTACATGGCTGCAATCGCAATCTGCAGTGATTTTGGAGCCACCAAAAATAAAATCTGACACTGTTTCCACTGTTTCCCCATCTATTTCCCATGAAGTGATGGGACCAGATGCCATGATTTTCGTTTTCTGAATGTTGAGCTTTAAGCCAACTTCTTCACTCTCCTCTTTCGCTTTCATCAAGAGACTCTTTAGTTCTTCTTCACTTCCTGCCATAAGGGTGGTGTCATCTGCCTATGTGAGGTTACTGATATTTCTCCCGGCAATCTTGATTCCAGCTTGTGCTTCCACAAGCCCAGCATTTCTCATGATGTACTCTGCATATAAGTTAAATAAGGAGGGTGACAATATACAGCCTTGACATACTCCTTTTCCTATTTGGAACCAGTCTGTTGTTTCATGTCCAGTGCTAACTGTGGCTTCCTAACCTGCATATAGGTTTCTCAAGAGGCAGGTCAGGTGGTCTGGTATTCCCATCTCTTTCAGAATTTTCAACAGTTTCTTGTGATCCACACAGTCAAAGGCTTTGGCATAGTCAATAAAGCAGAAATAGATGTTTTTCTGGAACTCTCTTGCTTTTTTGATGATCCAGCAGATGTTGGCAATTTCATCTCTGGTTCCTCTGCCTTTTCTAAAACCAGCTTGAACATCTGGAAGTTCATGGTTCACATATTGCTGAAGCCAGGCTTAGAGAATTTTGAGCATTACTTTACTAGTGTGTGAGATGAGTGCAATTGTGTGGTAGTTTGATCTTTCTTTGGCATTGCCTTTCTTTGGGATTGAAATGAAAACTGACCTTTTCCAGTCCTGTGGCCACTGCTGAGTTTTCTAAATTTGCTGGCATATTGAGTGCAGCACTTTCACAGCATCATCTTTCAAGATTTGGAATAGCTCAACTGGAATTCCATCACCTCCACTAGCTTTTTTTGTAGTGATGCTTTCTAAGGCCCACTTGACTTTGCATTCCAGGATGTGTGGCTCTAGGTGAGTAATCACACCATTGTGATTATCTGGGTCGTGAAGATCTTTTTGTACAGTTCTGTGTATTACTGCTACCTCTTATTAATATCTTCTGCTTCTGTTAGATCCCTCCCATTTCTGTCCTTTATTGAGCCCATCTTTGCATGAAATATTCCCTTGGTATCTCTAATTTACCCAAGTAAGACAGTAGGTGTTGCAAGAGGGCATCAGAGTGCAGACACACTGAAACCATAATCACAGAAAACTAGTCAATATAATCACACTAGGACCACAGCCTTGTCTAACTCAATGAAACTAAGCCATGCCGTGGGGCCACCCAAGACGGGCGAGTCATGGTGGAGAGATCTGACAGAATGTGGTCCACTGGAGAAGGGAATGGCAAACCTCTTCAGTATTCTTGCCTTGAGAACCCATGAACAGTATGAAAAGGCAAAATGATAGGACACTGAAAGAGGAACTCCCCAGGTCAGTAGGTGCTACTGGAGATCAGTGGAGAAATAACTCCAGATAGAATGAAGGGATGGAGCCAAAGCAAAAACAATACCCAGCTGTGGATGTGACTGGTGATAAAAGCAAGGTCCAATGCTGTAAAGAGCAATATTGCATAGGAACCTGGAATGTCAGGTCCGTGAATCAAGGCAAATTTGAAGTGGTCAAACAGGAGATGGCAAGAGTGAATGTCGACATTCTAGGAATCAGCGAACTAAAATTGACTGGAATGGGTGAATTTAACTCAGATGACCATTATATCTACTACTGTGAGCAGGAATCCCTCAGAAGAAATGGAGAAACCATCGTGGTCAACAAAAGAGTCCAAAATGCAGTACTTGGATGCAATCTCAAAAATGAAAGAATGATCTCTGTTCATTTCCAAGGCAAACCATTCAATATCATAGTAATCCAAGTCTACGCCCCAACCAGTAACGCTGTGAAGACCTACAAGACCTTTTAGAACTAACACCCAAAAAAGATGTCCTTTTAATTATAGGGGATGGGAATGCAAAAGTAGGAAGTCAAGAAACACCTGGAGTAACAGGCAAATTTGGCCTTGGCATACAGAATGAAGTAGGGCACAGACTAATAGAGTTTTGCCAAGAAAGGGCACTGGTCATAGCAAACACCCTCTTACAACAACACAAGAGAAGACTCTACACATGGACATCACCAAATGGTCAACACTAAAATCAGATTGATTATATTCTTTGCAGCCAAAGATGGAGACGCTCTATACAGTCAACAAAAACAAGACCAGGAGCTGACTGTGGCTCAGATCATGAACTCCTTATTGCCAAATCCAGAGTTAAATTGAAGAAAGCAGGGAAAACCACTAGACCATTCAGGTATGACCTAAATCAAATCCCTTATGATTATACAGTGGAAGTGAGAAATAGATTTAAGGGACTAGATCTGATAGATAGAGTGCCTGATGAACTATGGACAGAGGTTCATGACATTGTACAGGAGATAGGGATCAATCCCATCCCCATGGAAAAGAAGTGCAAAAAAGCAAAATGGTTGTCTGAGGAGGCCTTACAAATAGCTGTGAAAAGAAGAGAAGCAAAAAGCAAAGGAGAAAAGGAAAGATATAAGCATCTGAATGTAGAGTTCCAAAGAATAGCAAGGAGAGATAAGAAAGACTTCCTCAGTTATCACTGCAAAGAAATAGAGGAAAACAACAGAATGGGAAAGACTAGAGACCTCTTCAAGAAAATCAGAGATACCAAGGGAACATTTCATACAAAGATGGGCTCGATAAAGGACAGAAATGGGAGGGATCTAACAGAAGCAGAAGATATTAATAAGAGGTGGCAAGAATACACAGAAGAACTGTACAAAAAAGATCTTCACGACCCAGATAATCACGATGGTGTGATTACTCACCAAGAGCCAGACATCCTGGAATGTGAAGTCAAGTGGGCCTTAGAAAGCATCACTACAAAAAAAGCTAGTGGAGGTGATGGAATTCCAGTTGAGCTATTCCAAATCCTGAAAGATGATGCTGTGAAAGTGCTTCACTCAATATGCCAGCAAATTTGGAAAACTCAGCAGTGGCCACAAGACTGGAAAAGGTCAGTTTTCATTCCAATCCCAAAGAAAGGCAATGCCAAAGAAGGATCAAACTACCACACAATTGCACTCATCTCACACGCTAGTAAAGTAATGCTCAAAATTCTCCAAGCCAGGCTTCAGCAATACGTGAACCGTGAACTTCCAGATGTTCAAGCTGGTTTTAGAAAAGGCAGAGGAACCAGAGATGAAATTGCCAACATCTGCTGGATCATCGAAAAAGCAAGAGAGTTCCAGAAAAACATCTATTTCTGCTTTATTGACTATGCCAAAGCCTTTGACTTTGTGGATCACAATAAACTGTGGAAAATTCTGAAAGAGATGGGAATACCAGACCACCTGACCTGCCTCTTGAGAAACCTATATGCAGGTGAGGAAGCAACAGTTAGAACTGGACATGGAACAACAGACTGGTTCCAAATAGGAAAAGGAGTACGTCAAGGCTATATATTGTCACAAGGCTGTATATCTGTCACCATATGCAGAGCACATCATGAGAAAAGCTGGGCTGGAAGAAGCACAAGATTGCTGGGATCAAGATTGCTGGGAGAAATATCAATAACCTCAGATATGCACTTGACACCACCCTAATGGCAGAAAGTGAAGAGGAACCAAAAAGTCTCTTGATGAAAGTGAAAGAGGAGAGTGAAAAAGTTGGTTTAAAGCTCAACATTCAGAAAACGTAGATTATGGCATCCAGTCCCATAACTTCATGGGAAATAGATGGGGAAACAGTGGAAACAGGGTCAGACTTTATTGATGGGGGCTCCAAAATCACTGCAGATGGTGACTGCAGCCATGAAATTAAAAGACGCTTACTCCTTGGAAGAAAAGTTATGACCAACCTACATAGCATATTCAAAAGCAGAGACATTACTTTGCCAACAAAGGTCTGTCCAGTCAAGGCTATGGTTTTTCCTGTGGTCATGTATGGATGTGAGAGTTGGACTGTGAAGAAGGCTGAGCGCCGAAGAATTGATGCTTTTGAACTGTGGTGTTGGAGAAGATTCTTGAGAGTCCCTTGGACTATAAGGAGATCCAACCAGTCCATTCTAAAGGAGATCAGCCCTGGGATTTCTTTGGAAGGAATGATGCTAAAGCTGAAACTCCAGTACTTTGGCCAGTTCATGAAGAGTTGACTCCCTGGAAAAGACTCTGGTGCTGGGAGGGATTGGGTCAGGAGGAGAAGGGGATGAGATGGCTGGATGGCATCCCTGACTCGATGGATGTGAGTCTGAGTGAACTCCAGGAATTGGTGATGGACAGGGAGGCCTGGCGTGATGCGATTCATGGGGTCGCAAAGAGTCGGACAGGACTGAGTGACTAAACTGAACTGAAAGGTGAAAGTGAAAGTGAAGTCGTTCAGTCGTGTCAGACTCTTTGCGACCCGTGGACTGTAGCCCACCAGGCTCCTCCGTCCATGGGATTCTCCAGGCAAGAATACTGGAGTGGATTGCCATTTCCTTCTCCAGGGGATCTTCCCGACCCAGGGATCAAACCCAGGTCTCCTGCATTGCAGGCAGACGCTTTACCCTCTGAGTCACCAGGGAAACCTGAACTGAACTGAACTGATCTCTAATTTTCTTGAAGAGATCTCTAGTCTTTCCCATTCTATTGTTTTCCTCTATTTCTTTGCAGTGATCCCTGAGAAAGGCTTTCTTATCTCTTGCTGTTTGGAACTCTGTATTCAAATGGGTATATCTTTCCTTTTCTCCTTTGCTTTTCACTTCCCTTCTTTTCACAGCTATTTGTAAGGCCTCCTCAGACACTCATTTTGCTTTTTTGCATTTCTTTTTTTGGGGATAGTCTTGCTCCCTGTCTCCTGTACAGTGTCACGAACCTCTGTCCATAGTTCATCAGGCACTCTGTCTATCAGATCTAGTCCCTTAAACCTATTTCTCACTTCTACTGTATATTCATAAGCAATTTGATTTAGGTCATACCTGAATGGTCACCTCACATAGGAGATGGTATATATAAACCTCTGTTTATACTTCATATTTAAAAACCAATGTCTGTAAGTTGTTTTTCCTCTTTAAGTTGATGGATTTCTGGTGAGCCATTATCTCATCTATCTGCTCTGAGGGAAGGACAAAAAACTAGACAGGGTTAGATATGCCAGAGATGCCATGGATCACAGTGGAGTAAACAGCATCAACCACAGCCTCACAAATATGCTGTGGGCATGAAGTAATCAGTCTCACACAGACCTGGACTAAAAAAACAAAAAACATGGGGCCACAGTGGCCACTGAGTTCATCCCTCTAATTCCTGACAACTGTTGGTTGATAAAAACAGGTCCTAATGTACATTAAAAGGCCTGTGCACAAATACACTCACTGAATTAAAATCATGTCTTTATTACTCTAATCTAAAAAACAAAGACAAAAATTTAATAGTCTTAATTCTGAATTGACTGGAACAAAAAGATAAGACTATTTGATTCACATGATGGTGGTGTAGTCCTAAGCAAAGTCTGAGAACCTCCCCTGAGCTTAACAGTCCTTAACACATAAATAAATCAAATGTGATTGATATGTCTCACAGGACCCTACAGAACATTCATCTAGGTATAGAAAGAATTAATAACTGTGGGCCCAGACTCTGAGGACTTAGCCTGGATGTGGTCCTGCCCTACAGAGCAGCCTGAGAGCCTTCCCAGGGTCTGAGGAGGCTTTCAGATAAGAAAGGACACTACTTGCTTAATTCCTGCTTATCCCAAATTAAATCTCTTCATCTAGCTTATGCGTTACCCCTTTCATTGGTGGTGGCGGTGGTTTAGTTGCTAAATTGTGTCCAATTCATTGAGACCCCCATGGACTGTAGCCTACCAAGCTCCTCTGTCCATGTGACTTACCAGGCAAGAATACTGTAATGGGTTGCCATTTCCTTTTCCAGGGGATCTGCCTGACCCAGGGATCAAACCTGCATCTCCTACATTGCACGAGGATTCTTTACTACTAAGCCACCAAGGAAGTCTACCCTCTTCATTGCTAGTCCTTAAATCTCCATGCAGACTTGTCCTTTGGATTTAAACCTTCCTAAGGTATCTAACGATAGCCAGGTGGAAATGAGGGTGGTGGTGCTTAGGGTTTTTTGCTTTTTTATATATTTTTTAAAAGTGTAGTTTTAGTCTCACAGCAAAATTGAGCAGAAGGTGCAGAGATTCTCATATTCTGTCTCACCTCACACATGCATAGCATGCACCACCAACATTCCCCCAAGTGGCAGAGTTCTCTTCACCCCTCTCATTCACACTATGAAAAAATTTTTTTAACTCCCTCTTTACTATAAACTGGCAGTTGCCATAGGAAATATTGAAACATATCTTGTTTTCCCTTTTGCAAGTTTATTTCTGCCTGGGAGGTGCTTCTGTTTTTATTAAAACCATAAAACTTCTCCTCCCACCACACTGGCACCACACACACAAAGAGGTTGGGAAAACATTTTAATTATTCCAAACCACAGCATCTGAGGTACACTTCTGAGTAACTACAAAGAAGGAAGCTTTAGAGACCCACAGAGCAAAACTAAAGGCTGAATAAGCTAAAATCTGAGGTGTTGGCCACAGCCAGTCACACTGCAAAAGCCAGAACTTGGACTTCTAATCCCAGGACAGGTCTCTTTCTACTTGGGGGGACTTTTTAGATGCTGTCACCTCTGATGAATAACATCCGAGAAACACCCTTTGGAGGGGCAGTGGGTCTGGGTGGCCAGGTCCCTCTGAGAATGAATCACTGCTCTAAGACAAAGTGCTGTGAGAAAGAGGGTGATGATGATGATGATGTGTGTGTGTGTGTGTTCAAGTGTAGGAATGGTGGAAGGTAGGCTGGGTGTGGGTGTGGGTGTGGGTGTGTACAAGTGTAGGGGTAGGGGAGGGTAGGCTGTATTTCCATAAGGATGGGTGTGTGTGCTCAGTCAAGTCGTACTCACTGAGGTACTTCTTGAGACCCCATAGATTGTAACCCACTCAGCTCCTCTGTCCATACAACTTTCCAAGCAAGAATGCCAGAGTGAGTTGCCATTTCCTTCTCCAGGGGATCTTCCAGACCCAGGGACTGAACCCGTGCCTCTTGCCTTTCCTGCATTGGTAGGCAGACTTTTTTTTTTACCGCTGTGCCACCAGGGAAGCTCAAAGGACATATATTTCGGTCAAGCTGAGATGTAGTTGGGCAGAGTGGGCTGAGAACCAGAGTACTGCATATGCTATCAACTTGCTGTATGGTCTTACGGATCTCACGTTTCCTTTCTGAGTCTCAGTTTCCTAATAAATAAGGTATCAACATTTCTTTTATGATTCTAAAAGAGATTTCGAAGGGAAGAAAGGGCATTGGGAGGAAAGGGAAATGGGGAGGAGGCTGAACGGAAAGGGAGGAAAGTGTGTGAGGGAGGTTAGAGGGGTGGAGAGCCATAGAAATGTCTTTTAATCAGCGGGGAAAAGTCGAAAATGAAACTGTGCGTCCCTTGAGGTCTTAATTTTTCATCTTGGCATCTTTTAGTGTTTAGACATACGTAGTCATTTTTGGATAAATGTGGATTGAATGAACGGAAAGCCTGGGAAGACTCACAGAGGAAAAGGCAAGAGGAGAAAAGACAGGAAACGAGCAGCACCGGGACACTATGCGTACCTGATCCTCCTCGAGTTGTCCCTACTTGGCTGGCAGGACCTTCCCCCCAGAGTTCGGGCCCTATCGCGGGCTCCCGCGCTCCCTCTCGTTTTCCAGCAACCCGCCCGGAAACCGCCAGAGGGCGCTGCGCGGCGGCCGGGTCAGGCCGGGGGCGGAGCTGCTTTAAATCGCGGCGCCCAGCGGGTCTGCATCTCAGTCGCGGTTCGGGAGCAGCCTCAGCTTCTCGCCTCCGAACCGCAGCGCCGACCAAGACCCGGACCCGGACCCGGACCCGGTCCCAGAGCTTCTCCGACGTCAGCGCAGGGAGCAGGAGTCCCTGAAATAACTTCTTCCGCTAGGCTCCGTCACGCCCGGGAGTCCCGGGTGCGCACCTGCAAACTCCGCCTTGTGCACCTGCTGCCCCTGAGCCAGCGCGGGCGCCCGAGCGAGTCATGGCCAACGCGGGGTTGCAGCTGCTGGGCTTCATCCTGGCGTTTCTGGGCTGGATCGGCTCCATCGTCAGCACGGCGCTGCCCCAGTGGAAAGTTTACTCCTATGCTAGTGACAACATCGTGACGGCCCAGGCCATCTATGAGGGGCTGTGGATGTCCTGCGTGTCGCAGAGCACCGGGCAGATCCAGTGCAAAGTCTTCGACTCCTTGCTGAATCTGAACAGTGAGTGCCTTCCCCACTCCCCAGTTGTGACTCAGGGTGGTATAATGTTAATCGTTCAGTCGTGTCCGACTCTTTGCAACCCCACAGACTGTCGCCCCGCTAGGCTCCTCTGTCCATGGGCTTCTCCAGGCAAGAATACTGGATTGCGTCGCCATTTCCTCCTCCAGGGGATCTTCCCTACCCAGAGATCGAACCCGGGTCTCCTTCATTGCCGGCAGATTCCTTACTGTCAGAGCTACAGGGACCCAACCCCAAATGGCTCCCTTTTGGAGTAGTAGCTATTAAACGGTTCTGTTGTATGGTTACATGTCTGTCAACCTTCAGTGGATCAAGTCTGCTGATCATGTGCCCCGCCATAAGGTAGCAGAGAGAACCCTGGTTTGGGGAAAGGGACAACCAGACCTAAGCTCTAATTTTTCCTCCAACTCCCTAGGGGACACTCTTCTCAAGTGTGAGTTTCATCTTACACACCCATGAGTGGGGTGGCAACTGAGCGAGTGGGAGCCAAACTCGATTTTGAGCTCTTAGGCCTTTCCTGGACATTCTCAGATTCTGTGAAAATTGAAGAACTGTAGGGTTAGGACAAGAAAATGATGTGCCTTGAAAAGTTTGGAGCCTGAAAGCCTCTCCAGTTTGTAAAATTAAATAGATAATGCCAGGTATTAGATATAGCTTTTTTCTCTATCTTTACTGTGAATTATCATGAGAAGAAATCAGATTCCTACATAGACTGTCTCAACCTAGTGTCTTCTCACACTTGAGTTTGAATCCTCTGATTCTTTTGACTTCTGAGATCCAGTTAGTGTGAAGGGGGCTTCCCCAGTGGCTCAGTGGTAAAGAATCCGCCTGCAGTGCAGGAGACCTGGGTTCTATCCCTGGGTCAGGAAGATCCCCTGGAGAAGGAAATGGCAACCCACTCCAGTATTCTTGCCTGGAGAGTCCCATAGACAGAGGAGCCTGGCAGGCTACAGTCCATGAGGCTGCAGACTCTCAGATACGACTGAGGGACTAAACAAGTGTGAGGAAGTCTTTCCCTCCAAAGACTCCTTGAAGAAGTAAGTCTCTTAAGATTCCCCAGAAGGTTTAGCTCTCAGACCAGGAGTCTTCAGAGGAGGTGGATTGTATAGTCTTATTTTGGAAAGTGAAGGTGGGTGGCAGGTAGAAAAAGGATGAGAAGAAAGAGAAGTTCAAAATTATCTCCCTTCATTACCACTAAGGAGATACAGCTGATGAATGCAGAGGTCAGGAGAGAGAGGGCGGGTCTTCTCTGAGTTTCTGTCTTCCACAGAGGAATTTCTATGTAACGAATGCTGGCTTCTTTCTTTCATAAGTTTGGACAGGATTATGTAGAGAGAAATAGTCCTAGATATGGAGGAGGGAGGAGCGACTGGATGGATTTTTTTTTCTTTTATTGTTTTTTAAAACAAAAACTTCTGAGTTTTGTCAGAAATTCACTAAATTCCTGCTTACTTAGGTAATAACAATTCATGGCCAGAGTAGCTTCCTTGAGATATGACATTAGTTGTCCTGAACTTGTGTCTGTCATGCACTTGAACTAACTTGAATAAAAGCTTCCTTAGCCTTTGCCTAGACAAACAAGCCTGCCCACCAGTCCCCTTTGTGTGCTGACAGTAAGCAGTGTTCAAGTCATTGCTCAAGTGTATTCAGTTGCTTTGTCCACCTCCTGTGTGTGGTTTCGTCAAAAGCCATGCCCTTTAGAGTTGTTCACTCTGTTCCAAATCTGTTTAAAACTCTCGAGTACCTGTGGAATTTGTGAGTCAGTGTACACATGGCGGTTTTTAGTGTTGCCATTTCAGCTTTTCAGAGTTCCCATATTAGGATTCTTTTATGCCAAATATAAGGAGTACATTAAGTATATGACTTTATATAATCATTGAATCTCCTCATGGATGGATAAATACGTGTAAGGAATTGTATGGCATTTGGCATGTCAAATTGAAGCACTGCCAGATGGAGATGGTTCTAAGGACAATTCCAGATAGATCTCTGATTCCTCTGATCAAAATGATTCATTTTCTTATTTTTAAGTATCTTTCAAATTATATTTATTCAGCTTCCCTGGGTCTCAGTTGTGTCACTCATGATCTTCGATCTTTTTGGGGGCATCTTGGATCTTTTACTTGTGGCATGTGGAATCTAGTTCCCTGACCAGGAATCGAACCTGGCTCCCCTGTACCGGGAGTGCAGAGTCTTGGCCACTGGACCACCAGGGAAGTACTAGTAGTTCATTTTCAACGTGTGCAAATAGACTTTCCTTTACCTTCCTTAAACAGCCAAATGAAATCAGATCAATCCATGTTGTAAATACTGAAATAGGTTATCCCTACACATGATGATGTGTTAAAATGTTTTATTTTCATTTATACCTAGTTATCATAACTGTTATGATTTTTAAAGCTATGATGGAAGATATGAACACTACCTTTCCTCTACCCATTTTGGAGATTGCTTTCTGATGAATTTTTTTTTTTTTTAACTCCATGTCAGTTCCTATTTTCCTTTTGGTTAATGCCAGAGTTTATCAAAGGTGGGGCTGAGGCCTTTCTCTCAAAACTGGCTCCCAGAAGAGAGAGCCTTGACTCACAGGTATACTTCCCAACCTGCCAGTGACTCACTAGATGCCTTTGGATGGAGCCCAGAGAACCTACCTGTCTCTGTTCTCCACCTGGACAGTTGTGCTCACGCCCACCTGATGTAGAGACCTGGGAGGTGATTCACTGGCTGTTTTTGGTTTAGTACTGTGATATTCAGAGGTGAACAGGCTTATCTGTACATATAACTAGTGTTCCTTGAAACAAGTCGCACTCCACAAAGTGCTTTTAGGTGAAAAACTTAGAAGTTTCTTAAAATTGTAGTTTGTTCTCTTTGCCAGTGGAGCCCACTTGGCAATTTACAGCTCAGATTCTGGGATTTTTAAAGGTTATAGCACTAGATGTGTTAAAAATCCCTGGTTCCCCTTCTCTAACTAGTGTCAGCTGCAAAGAGCTCATGGCAGTGTTTAAAGGGATACAGTGTACTTAAGGCAATGTCAAAAGTGAGATACAGCAAGGCTTCTTTAGATGGTTCTTGCAAAGCAGTTTATGAAAATGTAACTGGGGAATTTCCTGGGTAAGCAAATAATATACCATGGATTGTGGTTTTACCATGGCTAAGACAGTTTCACTTCCATCCAAGAATGGATGTTTATTGACACTGATGACTGATAGTTGGAATATGCAAAAGAGAGTGCCAGATAGAGTTGATTTTCTTGATTAAACTGTATGTCTTGCCTTGTTTTGATTCATTTTTCAAACTTTTGGCAAGCTAGTTCCTATTTCATGTGCTTAGTTAATTGCTTCTCCTGGCTTGACTTTAATAGCTAGAGCTGTCCAAAGATTGGGTTGCCCCAGGAGGTTGCATGGTGGGAGGTGTGCAGGCAGAGGAATAAATAAGTATTTTGAAGGAATGCTGTAGGGAAAATCCAAGTCCCAGACAAATGGGAGGTTAGGCTAGACTCTCTGTAAGTCTCATCTAAACTTAGGATTCTGCAATTTGTTTACAAGCTCCTCTGGCCTGTTCAACTTGCTTTACGTGAATCCACATGTGTGTAGGTGTGCTTTAATGAGTATTGGTTGTCGGTGAAGTTTCCCAGAACTCTCACCATGATGTCAGACTCAATCAAATAATAAAATCACTGACTTGGACGGTCTTTGATGCAGAGGCAGAGATGAGGGCACCTCCTTACACTTCTCTAGACTGCATTAGGCCTGCTGAACCACTGGTGTTTAAGGGGCCATTTGTGTTCAGATCTGTTTTGAGAATTAGTTCTGATTTTTGGAATGATGAAAGTCAAAACCCAAATGCAAACTTGAATACTCAGTTCTGACCCTGGTTCTACCCTAATTAGCCATGTTTATAATGGTGAGCCACTTGATCCCTCTGGACTGTAGTTTCCCTACTTGTAAAGTAGGGCAGAGTGGGGCGGAACAGGGAGATGAATCCATGAGTCATTCATCCATTCAACCAGCATGAGCCGGGCCCTATCCTTGTTCCTAGAAATGCAGCTGAGATGATGGATAATGTGCAAGTATTGATTCCTTTCAGTGCCAACAGTCTTTGTTACTAATTTCAGTGATGCAAAGGACATAGGCAAGTGGCAGAGTTTAGGCTTCCTTGATTGGAGTGATGACTAAGTGGCACAGAATTAACAGAGAAGTGTACATTTAATCATGAGACAATTTCTCTTAAGAAACAAAGATAGTAAAAATGTTTGGAACATCCTGAAAAGTGGTTAAGTCCTGCCTTATCCCAGACCATAGTTATTGACTGTGCTGGAGTCTTGAGGGCACACCCAGTGGCCACCAGTTCATACATCAATCAAATGGAAATGCTAACAGTGAAGACTCTTGAGAAACTTTGAACTTGACTAAAAGTGAACAATTTAATAAGTGAAGATGTCATGGGAGTATAGCTCTGTGACAGTCTGTGATGAGTTCATTTAATTGCAGAAGAGAAAAGAGGATTTTTGTTCTAGTCACCCAGTGGTCAGTTTATCTACTTAATACTTGTTAAGCAACTTGATACAAAGAGGGACTGCATGAAGATAGAGATAAAATTAAAATCTTCTTTATTTATGACATATAATAGGGTAATAATATAGTAATATGGCTAGTAAATAGCATGAACAATGCCAGGTATTTAAAGAAGTTCTGCTGCTTGTGTAGTAAGACTTTAGAAATGCTTTAGAAAAAAAAAAAAAATTCCACTGACTTGTCTCTGCTTGTCTTTCTACGCTTATGTAGATTAACCTCACTGTAGTAGATCAGTAACTTCTAACTCATTTCTTGTCTCGTAAGTAGAGATCTTTGTAAGTATGTTTTCAAATTATACTTTCAGGTTGCAAGTGTTAAGAACTCCTTAGGGAGTCTTTAATCTCAAGATTATCAGTCTAGCTAAGTGTAATTAAAAGACCGCCTTCTCCATGTACTGCTGAATAATTATGAGGAACAATAAATAGTGTACCTTTTTGAATGTTTGCTAACCATTTTCTCCAAAGACAGCTTTAATCGGTGGTAATAATATTGTAGAGGCAAATTTAATGGGCCAGAAAGAAACATACTTGCTTCAGACTGGAG
The DNA here is from genome assembly GCF_032452875.1 of Bos javanicus. Lineage (NCBI taxonomy): Eukaryota > Metazoa > Chordata > Mammalia > Artiodactyla > Bovidae > Bos > Bos javanicus. The sequence goes on from NC_083868.1 coordinate 77,249,999, forward strand.
CCACTCAGGTCAACTCAGAGTTAATAGTTCAAGACTTTATCTCTCTGGCCTAAAATATTTGGTAGCTTTCAAATATTTCTCAACTTCTCTGCCCTGCTGGTCATTGTTCCACCAGAAAAAAAACTTCATCTTGGAAGCTCATTAGATGCATAATTTAGAAAATTTTTTTAAATTAGATTCGGTTAAACAAAAAGTATGATTTTTTTTCTCTGTAGATGAATTTCTAGCTTTTAATAATCTAAACTAGATCTGGCTTTATGTAGCAAGATTTTAGTATCTTGAGGCTTTCTAAGAGGTGTTTCTCAGTGTTATTTCAAAAATTAAGCTTAACACAAAAGGTATTTTTACCTATTAATATGAATTTTTAAAAGATAAAGACATATTAAAATTTAAATTAATTGATCCCAGATTGAATAATCCATGAAGCTTGCGAGGTACTGTTAAGTGCTTTGAATAGAAATATGAACAAATATTTGGCCAAGTTATCAAGGAGCCCACAATTACATATTTTAGCTCTCTGACTTAAAAGACTTCTATAAAACGTTAATTTGAAGGATTCATCTGGTTCCAGCTTAAAACTGTGCAATTTAGATTCTATCTGCATGTAAAACCCTCATAACTTGTAACACTTGTTTACTTTGACTTGTAATCCACCATTACATGTGCCCAACTAGTGAGTTTTGATGCTGTTATGATTCTCAGCCTTTTTTCCCTATGTTTACATTTCTCCCCACATATCACTATAGTTAAGAATTCATCCAAATATCTCCAGTGATGCAAGATGAGATTATGTGTTTGATGCCCATCTAGTATTGTAAAATACAGACATCTCCTAAGCCAGTGGATGTCAGGACGTAAATGAAAAAATACTGCTTCACAAAATAACAGTATTGCTTTTTATCAGATTTTTTAAAATGAAATATGATCTCCTTGCAATATATGGTTTATATGATTCCTGAGTATAGGTTTTCCCCCATTTTCTCCGTTATTTTTGTGCATTATGCATATAATTCTTTATACTATAAGACTTACTAGGGTTTGTAGCACACAGAACAAAATATCTGTTCCTTTCCCCTTAGAAATTTTGTAAAGTAGTGGAAAGAATAAATGGGGTGTGAATTAAATGTGTTTTCTTTGAGAACTGAAAGGAGAACAGACTCCGAGATGAAGACTGTGAAAACGAGATAATCCCAGGCGAGTGCAGGTGGAGCCCTGAAGTGGTTGATCCACGTACACTCTCTGCCTGGGTGGTTTTATGCAGGCCTGACTCAGGAGCTTGAGGCCCAGCAGACTCCTCGTGAAGAGTACCTTGTGATCCAAGCGCTCAGACCTGCTGGGCTGGTGGCCTGCTGTTTATACATGAAGTAAAGATCAGAACGGTTATAGAAGCTGGATCTGGTTTGAAGCCCTACAACTCAAAGTAGAAAACTTAGACATCAGAGAAAGCAACCAAAGTGGTGAATAAAGGTTGGAAAATTGAGCTTAGTAGACAGACAGAGCAAAAAGTAGTTGAGAGAAGTAAAACGCTATACATATTTTTTACCCTGTCAGAGGAAGACAGGGTAAAAAATCTTTTCATTCCTCCTTTAAGACACTAAATGGCTTCTGCTCACATTTAGAATAAACTCCAAAACCCTTTCCCTAGCTTGCAAAATCGTACTTGATAAATGCCTTCTGCTTACCTTGCTAACCCTTTTCATTTTACTTTCCACATCCAAACATCCTCCAATAGTGGCTAGCTTTCCCAGTTTGCCAGGATTGAAGACCGTCTCAGAAGGCAGGACTTGTAGTTTTAAAACCTAGAGAGTCAGCCAAAATGGATGAGTGGTCACCCTGTCCTCCACGTGAATCATCTCTGTGACTTTCAGCATCTCCTTTTCCAGTGTTCCTTTGACTGAAATGCTTTCTTTCTGAGTGGCACTTAGGACCCGATAAGAAATCTCTGTTTCTGTAGAAGAGGTTATTTATGTAGAAGAGGCTATTTATTTTATTTTTTATTTTCCTTCTGAGCATGATTGCCTTTGCAAAACTGTTGGCAAACCAGAAGGAAGGACACACCATAATTATGGAGTCCTTGGTACTTTTCTCTTCATACCAGAGTATCGTTTGTGATTCCAAGGGAGGTTTCACAATAATCTTATAAGCAGCTATAGTTCCTGGACATGAAACAACAGACGGGTTTCAAATAGGGAAAGGAGTACGTCAAGGCTGTATATTGTCACCCTGCTTATTTAACTTATAAGCAGAGTACATCATGAGAAACGCTGGGCTGGAGGAAGCACAAGCTGGAATCAAGATTGCCAGGAGAAATATCAATAACCTCAGATATGCAGATGACACCACCCTTATGGCAGAAAGTGAAAGGGAACTAAAAAGCCTCTTGATGAAAGTGAAAGAGACAAGTAAAAAGTTGGCTTAAAGCTCAACATTCAGAAAATGAAGATTGTGGCATCTGGTCCCATCACTTCATGGGAAATAGATGGGAAAACAGTGGAAACAGTGTCAGAATTTATTTTTCGGAGCTCCAAAATCACTGCAGATGGTGATTGCAGCCATGAAATTAAAAGACGCTTACCTCTTTGGAAGGAAAGTTATGACCAACCTAGACAGCATATTAAAAAGCAGGGACATTACTTTGCCAACAAGGTCCATATAGTCAAGGCTATGGTTTTCCAGTAGTCATGGATGTGAGAGTTGGACTATAAAGAAAGCTGAGCACTGAAGAATTGATGGTTTTGAACTGTGGTGTTTGAGAAGACTCTTGAGAGTCCGTTGGACAGCAAGGAGATCCAACCAGTCCATCCTAAAGGAGATCAGTCCTAGGTGTTCTTTGGAAGGGCTGATGCTGAAGTTGAAACTCCAATACTTTGGCCCCCTGATGTGAAGAGCTAACTCATTTGAAAAGACCCTGATGCTGGGAAAGATTGACGGCAGGAGGAGAAGGGGACGACAGAGGATGAGATGGCTGGATGGCATCACTGACTCGATGGACATGAGTTTGGGTGGAGTCCAGGAGTTGGTGATGGACAAGGAGGCCTGGCATGCTGCGGTTCATGGGGTCACAAAGAGTCAGACACGACTGAGCAACTCAACTGAATTGAACTGATAGTTCCTGGTAACCCATGATCCATGAAACGTGTTTTGATTCAGAAATTCGTGTGCCAACCTTCAATCTTCAAATAAGTGTATAAGTTGGGTGCACACTTGCCCACATGCATTTATGGGGAAGTGAATCAATGAGGGGAGCATGAGAATGCCTTTGGTTTGCTTTGTAATTAAATCAAGTAAAAATTTATCTTGGCTTCCCAAATATCTCTCATATACAGTCAAAAAATGTCTTTAATACTTTCAGAAAGAGGTTACTATGATTTTATCATAGATTGCCTGACTATGGCAAGGATGGAAATATTAACAAATTTAAATAAATTGATGTTTTAGAAATCTTTACCATTAATTATGATTTTTAGCCTAAATTCTCAACCCTAAAAATACTGACACTGAGCCTAAGTCTAAATTAGATACTGAGATATAAAACCTTTCTATCATGTCATCTAGTTTTGAGACCATTAGGAAGTCAATTGTTCCAACTTCTTGGTTACAGATATCATCATTCATACTTTACATAATAAAAACATGGTCCCAAAGAATAGTAACTGGCTTACCCATAAAATAGCACACTTTGTTATTACAATGTAAATATTTTTTATATTTGCATAAAGACTTGTCATATGTTAACACTGTCAAAGAGATAATGATCTTTATTTGATGGTGGAAATAAATCTAAAGTTAAACTCATCTAACCAGTGTAGTTACAACTCACTTTTCTTTGAGAATCTGTGCCTCAGATTTTTTTGAGAATTTCTTTGAGAATTTATGCCATAGGGATGGCAACACGCTTTTACTCTTTAATATATTTACTGGCATATCTCAAACCTAACCCTATATATTTGATCATGACTTAGTATACCAATGACAAGAACAAGAAATTAGAAAATTAGTGGAAGCCTAAGAAGTGCTACATTGAATTGTCAGCCATTTTACAACATAGTAATTTAAATGGTTTTAAACACCAGTGATATTTCTGAATATAAACCTACTGTGTTCCAAAATAACATCTCAAAGGCTATTATGTTTTGTTCTGAGAAAATGGTTTTCAGATCTCCCACCCCACCCCCATTACTGGATTTATGTGTTGCTTATCCAGCCAAGACAATCTATGAGAAATTCATTTCTTGTCTTCCAAATTCACCCACCCAGATTTTCCCCAGCTTGATGACTGGAGTGTAAAGCTGTTGACTGCTACCAAGATATATTGTAAACCATTTAAAGTATAAATGGTTTAACATTAAGGATAATGTATGATTGTTATTTCAGAATTAAAATTCTCCAGTAGTAAGAATTAACAATGTGTTATAAGCCTATTCAACCAAATCATTAATTATTTTTCAGAGGATTTTGAATTTAATGTTGAAAACATAAACTGTTAGAGCTGGAGGAATTCTTATTCATCATTCAGCCAGATAGTTGTTTTTCTGGAGGAGAAACTGTGTGGGTTTCCTGCAAAGGCATCACTGGAACTGGGGTCTCCTGACTCCTGGTTGTTTTCTGTCTTCCATACAACATTGAAATGTACGTGGTCTTCTACAACTCTTCTCTTGTTGGTCTAGGCATGATTGTTACATGTTCTAAAATGTTTTTTGTCAGGCACTTTGCAAGCAACCCGTGCCTTGATGGTGATTGGCATCCTGCTGGGACTAATAGCCATCTTTGTGGCCACCGTTGGCATGAAGTGTATGAAGTGCATGGAAGACGACGAGGCACAGAAGATGCGGATGGCTGTCTTTGGGGGCGTGATCTTTCTTATTTCAGGTAAGAGAGGCCCTGTCCCTCTTAGACCTTATTAAACTCTTTCTGATGTTTTTAAAGGTCTAGTTTTTGGCTTCCTTAGATCACGTTGGCTTTATTGCTCTTGAATCAATTGAATTCAGTTCCTTTAAAATAGGAAGACATAGAAACTTTAAACCCAGTTGACTTTCACTTTCTCAAATGGGAACTGCATAAAAATCTGAGATCTACATTCACAGCGGATAGGTCTATTCCCTGAGGTTTCAGGTGCCAACTGATTCATTAGAAACAGTCTCCTTAAGTGAAGGGAGAGATTTTTTTCTATCTAGCAAATACTGAGAACCAATTCTGTGTAATTCAGAAAATTTCTGTGGTGTCTCTACTGATACTACATGGGAAAGATGGGGAATGGTGAGAGAGAACATGAAGAAGGTGTAATCATACAGGTATAAATGAATGGAATGAATAGGGCTGGGATTATTGGAGGAAGTGGAGGACATTATTCCATGTAAGCAGTACTGATTCTGGAATGAACAGGTTTTACCCATAGATCAATGAGGAGAAAGGGCATTTGGAGTTCAGGTGGAATGTTGGAATGGTAGGAAATGAGAAAAAATGAGTTAAAAAAAGAAAATAATACAGAAAAGTCTTGGAATAAAAACCTTGATAAAAGAGTGAGGTTACATTCTCCATAGAAAATAAATATGTATTTATTGCTTTATTCAAATCTTATTATGTGACCTTTGAGAAAATGAGAGCCAGAACAGGACATGACAGTTCATTTGTAAAGTCTTATAATAAAGTTAATATTAAATAAGATAATGTGTGCATATAAAATTGTGTATGTATATAAAATAATAGACTATTATATGTCATATATAGTAGGTGTCTATTGTTTTGAAATAGACTATTACATATGCTTTCCTGATGGCTCAACTATAAAGAATCTGCTTGCCAATGCAGGAGATATGGATTTGATCCCTGGGATGGGAAGATTGCCTGGAGAAGGAAATGGAAACCCACTCCAGTATTCTTGCCTGGGAAATCCCATGGACAGGGGAGCTTGGCAAGCTATAGTCCATGGGGTCACAAAGAGTTAGACATGACTTAGAGACTAAACAGCAACAATAAGACTATTACATAAACTATATATGGGAGTCTATTGTTTTTGGAAATGACATTAGTAGTATAGTCTACCACTAGGAAAAACTAGAATTAGATTTTTTCCTCATTTTCTCTTTAAGAAAAGTATGTGGGTTTCATGAACAATGAAGGAAGAATGCCTGTGGCTTTACTAAACATTTGGTTACAGACTATTCAAATTACTACTGCAGAGCATTTTATTCCCAACACTTAGGTTTTACACCAAAGGCTAAGAACACACTTACTGAGTAGAACCTGTCCTCTGCTAATCTTCTAGTTACTCCTGTCCACCACTGTGCAGTCTCACAGACTCCCTAGGAGTGAGGGTTGCCAAGTTCCAGAGTATTCATATTTTCTACTGAGCAGCCAAAAGCAACAGTGTTTTCTTTCAAGTATTAGAGGCAATTAGGTTGGACCACTTTTTTTGTAGGAGGAAGAGGGCAGTGGGTGTAGCATAGAAATATTAATCTGTCTAAATTGATGAATTTTTAGACTGACTGTGTGCTAAGTCACTTCAGTCGTGTCTCTTTGCAACCCTATAGTGACCCTATATACTATAACTTGCCAGGCTCCTCTGTCCCTGGGATTCTTCAGGCAAGAATACTGGAGTGGGTTGCCATGCCCTCCTCCAGGGGTTCTTCCTGACCTAGGGATCGAAACCTGTGTCTCTTACATCTCCTGCATTGGCAGGCATTTTCCTTAACACTAGTGCCCCCTAAGCCCAGACTATAAAAAGAAATTATTTAAGTTCTTTGGATAAAAAGATTGAGGTACTATATACTTATTTTAATAAATGATACAGTAGATTATTTTGACTAAGTGGTTTCTGTGGGGTTTCCCAGGTGTCTCAATGGTAGAGAATCCACCTGCTAATACAGGAAATGCGGGTTCAATTACTGGGTCTAGAAGATCTCCTAGAGAAGGAAATGGCAACCCACGCCAGTATTCTTGCCTGGAAAATCCCATGGATAGAGGAACCTGGCAGGCTACAATCCAGACAAAGACTGAGCATGCACACAGGCACTGAAATGTGAGAGGCATGAGAAATTGAGAGTGTGCTGCATACATTGATCTGATGTGGCACCTCAGTGAATCTCATGGCAAGACCTGGAACATCTGGCCAATAGGGGTGTAGGGATTTAGGTGATTGGTGTACTCTGAGCCAGGTCCAGTGTGTTCCTGCTATCTAGCTATTTACATTCATTTTGATCCTTCAGAAATGTGAATTTTGCATTTTGGCCAAGAAGAATGTAGAGGAGTTTTCATCTTCCCTTTTGTAAGCTTTACTAATAAGGACTTTGGTTTTATCAAAAGTAGTCTAGCACACTAATTTATAACAATCTATATTAAAGAGATCTTAAATGACATGAATTTCCTGAATGTTTCCAAAAGAATGTTATTTGTGCCAGGGACCTTAAACTGTAAGTGAATAAGATGACATGAACAGTCAAGTGCCTAACTCCAACCTAGTATTTTTGTCTGTCTTAAGAGAACACTTATACAAAATCATGTTTGAACCTCTGTTCATCCTAAATTAATGTCATCTGAATTAAAATGGACTAAATTTAAAATGTCAGCATTATTGATGAAATTTTATTCTTGTAAAATACTTATAAATTTAATGAGCCATGCATTTATGCTCAGTGTTCCATGGTGATTAACAGTCTTTTGTTTTGAATTTCCATAGGTCTGGCTATTTTAGTTGCCACAGCATGGTATGGCAATAGAATTGTTCAAGAATTCTATGACCCCATGACCCCGGTCAATGCCAGGTAATGATAGTCACATATAAAATTGTTTATTCTCTGAGAAAATACCCTTTTATGTTCTGCAAAGTCCAGTTACTATGGTAACTTCCCAGACTTGCTATCCAGCATTTTATGGAATTTTTGCCAAAATTGAAAATAACTTGAATGGCCTGTGACATGTTAAAAATAGTTTGATAATTACTTTAATCGCATGTATTGATGACAAAATAAACCTCAAAGTAGAAAAGGTGTATACTTTCCAAATGTATGCTAGACCTTTTTTCATATTTTTTAATTTTTTTAATATTAATAAAGACACCAATAGATTTGAAATTTCACTTTTGAAGTATATTCTGATACAACACTTAATTGTGATTATTTGTAACTAAACACAGTTTATGATTGATCAAAAAAACAGTTCTATTATAGAGGTTAATAACCTTTAACAGAAACTTCATTCCTAACAATTTTATTTATGGAAAAAACAATTTTATTTATGAAAAGGATGAGTTACCAGTATGAAATTTTGTGTTTCATCACGTCCATAAAATAATTTTAGAAAGATCATCCTTCTTAATATTGCAAGTTTGGGAAGTTAAAGAGCTGACACTTGGCTCTCATGTAATGACACCCTTTGATCAGAGACAAGGCTCTTTGTGTCACTGTGTTCACTTCTTTAAAGCCTAATAACTATATTCAGAGTTGGGATGTTAAGATGTAATTATTGTTTGTTGAGTGCTAAGATGAATGGATGAAAAATGCTAGTGGTGGAGAGATAAGGTGTGCTTCTTTGTTTATAGTCACCCATGTATAAGAAAACACATACTGCCAGGATGTTGTTGGAACCTATCCCGTAAGACTACAAAGTAGGGACAGAAACTGCTGGAGGTCAATAGGCTAAAAGTTTACCAGTAATGGATATGAAAGCACTTTATAAATTGCCAGGCACTGTATACTTACTTACACTGTCTCACATGATCCTAAAAGCAGTACAGTGAGGAAGATGGGACCATTGGGCTTTAAGAGAAGCAGCCTCTGAGGTTGACACATGGAGTTCATGACCCACAATTCAGCAGCTGAGAGTTTGCATCAGGATTCAAACTCAGACCTTATCATTCTAGATCTGACCCTTCTCTTTCCTTATTGTCGACCATCGGTCACAGATCTTCTCCCAGAAGTATGGCTTAATACATCCACCTGCATCAACTTAATCTAGAACAATCTATGGGTTGTTTAGGAGTTTTTTCTGCAAAACCATAGATCAGATTTCAGTGTTTATCAGGGGTTAACTGTTGAAAAGTCTAATAGTCTCCAAAACACTCTGGTAGTTTTTTTTGTTTTATTTTTTATAGAATACTGTTGTTACTTGGTGATAGCATGACTTGTTGTTTTAGCCTAGGAACCATATTCCAAACCTGACTTTTAAGGTATGTAGCATACTTTAAAAGTCTCCTACACATGGAAAAGTCTTTGGAAATATTTGTGTAATTAACCTGGTGTTACATGCCAAATTGCCTGATCTACTGTTGCAAATTGTCAACAACTGCAATGTGAATGTTCTCGTGTGTGTGTTCACAAACCTTAAAGTACTTCATAAAACTTAAAGGGATCACAGGGGTTTTTTTCCCAGTGGAAAACAATCTGAGTGTGATATTGATTTCATTCTTTAATTGCATTAGAGAAGTTTCCAATGGTTCATTGATTAAGCAAATGAATCACCTTTTTTTTTTTTAGGTATGAGTTTGGTCAGGCTCTCTTCATTGGCTGGGCTGCTGCTTCTCTCTGCCTTCTGGGAGGCACCCTGCTGTGCTGCTCCTGTCCCCGGAAAACAACATCTTACCCAACACCCAGGCCCTATCCCAAGCCAGCACCTTCCAGTGGGAAAGACTACGTGTGACATAGAAGCGAAAGCTGACAATCCTGTTGGAACCAACAAGAAATGGACATTGAAATACTGGCATTGACATTAAGATCTTAGCTTTTGACTCTTGTAGTCTGAACTGTGGTATTACAACAAAAAACATATTTTTTTTAAATATCCATTGCTAAAAATGACTTAGCCTTATCTCCTTTCCTCAATACAGAAGGGAAGCCTTTTCCATTTGTATTACTGCTTCCCACTGAGTAATCATCTCAAATGAGGGGAGATAGCATCCCTTAAATATATATAGATATGTACATAAACATGTTTTTTCTATAAAAAAATTAGTAAGAATTCTTATTCTCATTGTATTGGTACCAGCATTCTTAAAATGTATCTAAAAAGTGAAAAAAAAATTAATTCTTGATTAAGTCATTTATTTGCTATTTTTCAAATTCTTCTTTCTTTATGTACACATACATAATAGGTCAAATATCATTTACCCTCCTTCATCAGCTTTTAGTGTCTTTCACAGAAGACCTGACCTGCTTTACCAAGTATGAATTATTTCAGTTCTTCACATGTGCCCTCTTTAAATGTTTGTATCATATTTTTTTTATTACCATGATCTTTTAGCACTTGCTTCTTCAGCATTCAGTCATTCTTCATGCCTTTGTTTTTTGTGAGGTTGAGCTTAACTCTTGAATCTGATAACACATTTTATATGCCTGTAGTTTAATTCCTGAAGTCAATAAGAGTCTCTTGCAGACCAGAGCTTTGGGAGCAAATCTTTGTGTGTGTGACTAGATGACATGTTCCTGTTGACCTTCCCATACGCCTCCTGTACCCTGACCTGTAACACACTTATTTGCTTTGAAAATATTTGTCCCATTGAGGAACTGTGTGCTGCTTTTCCAAGGATTGTAACACAATTCTATTGATTAAATTTTTTGAGCTACTTATTCAGTTATATGCCCTCCCAAACTACCTTATTCTTGTCCCCTTCCTTAACTGTATTGTTTTCTTGTATAGCTTACCTCTTCCCAGAGAGGAACAGACTGTTTGAATGAAGTACTCGAATTTCTATAGTGATACTCTGATGACAAATATTCTCTCTGTAGCTTATAGGCAAGTCACTTAATCTTTCTCCTCTTTTCCCATCTGTCAAATTGAGATAATGATACTTAACCAGCTGGTAGAGTGGTGTAAGTATTAATTAGTTGATATTATGCTCATTCTTTGAACATGAAATATGCCTAAGTAGTGTTTCTGTTTGCTAAATTGGCTGTTAAGAAGTCGTTGAACCAAACCTACACACAGGTCTTCTCGTGGTTAGGCACCTTCCTCTCTCCTCAGGCCTGCACCTTCCTTTCAGCTGTGGCCACCATTTTGTTGGCACTCTGTTCCATTTTAACAATTGCTCTTAGTTTTCCAGTTTGTGGAAAATAACTCCTTCACTTCAGCAAGATGTTGTAATGGAAAGGGTGTTGACTTCTGTGTCTGGAGACTTGATGAGTCTTGGTGCTATCAATTACAGTGTGAGTTTGGGCAAGGCACAGGTTGCCCTAGATTTATTGCTTCATTTCTAAAGAGAGGATTGTAATGCCTGACCTGCCTACCTCACAGGGCTATTGAGGGGATCCAGTGAGACAGGATACACGTAAATGTGATTTTGTAAGATGAAAAGTATTGTACTGGGGGAAAGAATTTAAGCACATAGATTTTAGACTATTTTTCAAATGACTGAAAAGAGAAATTTTAAGAAATTGATTTCCTGTCTTAACCAACCTCATAAGTGAGGAGACAAATGAATTTCAGCTTGCTAAGTGAAAAAAACTTTAAGGAAGTCTTAGTTTTCTTTGATCAAGGTGGCCTGATGCTTTTTGCGTGGCTAAGATTTTCTCCTTTCAGGAATGCAGACTTGACCTAGAACAAGTTTGCAGATGTAATGGGTAAAATGGAAGTGTAAGTGTTGACCAAAGAATGGAAGATTTTTTGAGTTTTAATAACTTGTAAGGGTATACAAGATGGATATTGGTTAAGTGATGTCATCAGAGGTATTGCTACTAGCTGGCAGCTAACATGGCTAGGATAGGTAGTTTAGAAATATAACTCATAGTGAAACCACCTAGGGGAAGTTATCCAAAGGATTGAATCATAGTACTTGAACCTAGTAAATTTTAGTGTGTCTTCCAAACCTGAAAGTCTGTGCTCCTAGAATGTGTAATTCAAAGAATCTCGGCTACCTTCATAGATCCTACTGATGGGCAAGTATTAATACATGTGATTACTAGTTGGTAAACTCTGAAAAGATATCCATAGTACAAAATGGGCAACAGAATTGTGACACCAGAATCTGTCTGACTTTGATATTTTTGTACTCTACTACCCTACTTGGAAACGGATAGATATTTCAGGGGTTTGTAATGGGAATTTGTATAAAGCATTACTCTTTTTCAATAAATTGTTGTTTTTAATATAAATCTTTAGTCAGTTTATTATTTTTTTAATCATTTATTTCAAGATTGCCTTGCATGGAAGACAAGATGGCTCAGGATAGGATCCAACTTACCATGTATTCCTGGGAAATAGCTATGGTGCCTCTGGGCCACGTGTCAAGTATTTGAGTAACTCCACCCACTGGAATGACCTACTGCTCTCCAACTGTGCTTCTTCCTCATCAAGGGTGATGATAGACGAGAATGTCAGGAGAGATAACTTCATTTCTCTCATCCATAGAAAGGAGACATACTACAATAAATGACTAAGTGATAACGTAGTCAACTGGAAAGCACTGTGAAAACTTAAGTTGTTGTGTTTTCTACAGGTTGGCAGAGTGAAAGACAGCTAGAAATCCATTATTGTTTTTGTAATAATTACCAGGTGGTTCAATGGTAAAGAATCTGCCTGCCAATGAAGGAAATGCAGAAGATGTAGTTTCAATCTCTGGGCTAGGAAGATCCCTTGGAGGCGAAAATAGCAACCCACTTCAGTATGCCTGGGAAATCCCATGGACAGAGAAGTCTCTGGGACTACAGACCATGGGGCTGCAAAGAGTTGAGTAGGATTGAGCACATGACCACACACGCATTACCAAAACTACTTTTTAGGAAAGCAAGTGATGAAACTTATTCACTCATCATCTAAAAATATCAATGATTGATACAGCCTTAGTTGTAACCACTTCTTAAGCAATTTACATAGTACAGAGACAGGCTAGTAAACATAAGATTGAGCTCTCTGTGGAGCTCTATGGGGACATTAGCCTTAAGGGTGAGAGATGAAGATTATTGTCAGTCTCTTTAAATTACTCAGATGTGTCAGATCTCCACTCTTTCTACAGAATTGAAATCCTCCTGGATGGGTCCAGGCCCATGAAATTTGAGAGGAAATAAAATCCCTAAGTGCTGATAAGAACTCTGAAGAGAAAAGCTGGGTTGTCAAACGTACCAAGTAGACACCACCCCTGTGTAGGCTCTTTCTGGATGCCACTGTCCTGCAAACCAAGCTGTCTCTCCTCCTCATCAACTAGTCTTTCTATGTGGATCTGTGTCTAAGTCCAGGAAAAACTCCATGCCATCCCCATATTCCCACATTTGAAAGCCTGCTGTAGGTCCTAGTAAAATCTGGTAATGGATTTTTTATTTTTTTCCTTCTTTTTGAGTGTGGCTCAGGTGTAAGATTTTTGCAATCTCCTTTCCAACCCCAGATATACCCTTAGGTATGGATGGAGGAGCCTGGTAGGCTGCAGTCCATGGGGTCGCTAAGAGTTGGCCACAACTGGGTGACTTCACTCACTTTTCACTTCCATGCATTGGAGGAGGAAATGGCAACCCACTGCAGTATTCTTGCCTGGAGAATCCCAGGGACGGTGGGGCCTGGTGGGCTGCCATCTATGGGGTTACACAGAGTCGGACACGACTGAAGCAACTTAGCAGCAGCAGCAGCATCCCCAACCTGCCCTAAAATCTCTACAATTAGCTGGTACCATGGAAACTGGCAGAAGTCACTGCAGTTTCCAGGGTTATGTAAGGACAGCTTGTTGGATTTAAAAACACAATGAGAAACATTCTCAATGCTCTGAAACTCTGGGGAACTCATGGTATTTTGAATATTCATCTTCCACTGACAGGTTTTTCCCATATGGCTAATATCAGCAATTAGCAAGAGATATGGATTTATTCAACTAATATTTATTAAACACCTACCATAGACTAGTGCTATTAAATGCAGACAAGGCTAAAGGGTATCGGAAATAAATAAGACTCTTTCCTAGGCCCCAGCAGGGTGAAAAGTGTTAGTGGGAAGAAAAGTGAACTTGAAATCTAGCACTGGTTCTGCCAATGATCAGCCTCAGTGAGTTATAGAGCTCTCTATTCATTATTTTTTCATTTGTAAAAGGAAGAGATTGGCCCCACTCAGTGGTTCTTATCCATAACCACATGGAAGCTTTTGACCATTGGAGGTTTCTGAAACCTCTGACTTCCAAGGACTTAAACCCAGATTAAGGGAATCAGAATTTCTGAGAAATGTGTATTAGGTATGAGTTTCCCAGGGTATTCTAATGCACATTCTGAATTGCAAACCACTGGGCTATGTTATCTCTCAGGGCCAAGTGTGCTCAAAAAATTTTCTGTGTAAACACACATGTAGATGACAATGTTGTACATTTACCTTTTCTCTCAGGTCATGGTTCTATTTCATGATTCTAGGTGTTTTTTGTTTGTTCTGGTGAGAGTATTAGTGCAAGTTCAGTAAGGCCAAACAAGCTGAAACATCAGAGTTTGGAGCAGAGAATGTTTTATTGTAGGGCCATGCAAGGGTGATTCCTGTCCTAAAAACCCTGAGTTCCGTGAAGGGTTTCAGCAAAGCACTTTTAAAAGCCAGATGAGGGAATTGGGGTCACAGGGTATGTGATCAGCTTGTACACAATTCTCTGATTGGCTGATGCTGAGGTAACAGGGTGGTGTAATAGAGGTTAATATTGACAGTCTCTAGGCTTCAGGAGGCCTTGGGTTATGTGCTCTTGGTCATCGAGTAATTAACATTTTCTATTTGGTGAGGGATTTTCTCATCTGCAAAACAACTCCGGAAATCACATCAAAAACTAGGCACTTCAGAGAAGAGCTAAAGCAGAGGGTATGGGGAAGGACCTGTCCCTGTCCCCAAGACCCCAAGAGGTCCTTCTCACTTAAGAAGGGAAGGAGTTAAAAGGAGGTAGTCTTCAGGAGCTATTGTCATATTTCTTTGGTAAATAACCTTCTTTCTTGTCATTTTCTATTATTTTTAAATCACTCACCATAATAGTCATTCAGTTCAGTCGCTCAGTCATGTCCAACTCTTTGTGACCCCATGAATCACAGCACGCCAGGCCTCCCTGTCCATCACCAACTCCCGGAGTTCACTCAAACTCATGTAATAGTCATTAATGCAAAGCAAATTCTCGTTTAAAGAAAGCCTTCTGTTTAACAAATAATTTTAGTTCAAGGAGGTAACTGTTTATTGTATTATTGTATTATAATCACTGAGTTATTTTCCTTTGTTATATGAAAATTTTAGAAAAGTCCTTAGCCAAAGCATAATCTTACTACATTTATTTTTAATTGTATAACATTTCTGTGGTTTTATTTATGTCATAATTTCTTTAACTTATTGTTCCGATTGTCTGTTTCCCCCAAAAGAAAAAAGTAAACACACACACAAACCAATTGCAGAAAGAAAGTTTGAAAACTGCACAAATATTTCTTAAATGAGATGACCTGAACTAGAGTACTTTCTTCTCCCAAAGGGGCATTTTCTTCTTTTAATCATTTTGTCTATTAAGTTTCCTGTTTCCATTAATGTTGTGGTTTCCTCAGGTAGCTACTGATGCTGCTTAATTAAAAAAAAAAAATCCAATAACCTAAGAGAGATCTGAAACAAGGGTCAGGGGTAGCAGAGAACATTTCCTTCTAGATGAGAATGGAATACAAGTAGAAAAATGACCTCTAATAGAGCGAGGACAAAGGAATTTATTTTTGAGGATTATTTTCACAACAATATTTATTTTTCCTGATAATAAAATTAAAACTAATACAGATTAAAACTAGTACTAATAATAAAGTAGAAAAATATAGAAAGGTAGAAATAATTATCTTAAATATTGTAATAGCCATACTATGCTGTGCTACTCAAAAGCAAAATTATTAATAGTTTAATGCAATCTTCTCTAATCATATTTTCTTTCCCAAAGATAAGCTTTGGAGGTTGTTATCATTTCACTGTTTTCATAGTATCACAAAGTAAAAATAATTTTGGTTTCTTTTTCTTCTTCCGTTCAAGTGTATGGTAATATACTGTTACCATTCAGAGTTCATAAACATTCATTCACTCATTCTGATAATATTTTTAAGAAGCCAAGTATTTTCTGCCACAAAAGAAACAGTGGGCCTGGATTTGTACAAAGTAACCAACCATGGATAAAATAGACAAAAAACCTTTCACTTCTAGAACATACATTCTATATGGGGAATACAGACAATAAGATAAACATGATAAACATAAGGTATAAGAAATGATAATAAACTATATAGATCAGAACTAAAGTAGGCAAGAACTGGGAAGCTTGGACAAGTGTTACAAATATTCAGAGGGCTCATGCAGCTTAATATCAGAAAAACAAACAACCCAATGAATAAACGGACAAGAAGACCTTAATAGAAATTTCTCCAAAGAAGACATACAGATGGCCAACAAACACAAGAAAAGATGCTCAACATCAGTAATTATTAGAGAAATGCAAATCAAAACTACAGTGAGGTATCACCTCACACTGGTCAGAATGACTCTGATCAAAAAGTCTAAAAATAATAAATGCTGAAGAGGGTGTGGAAAGAAGGGGAACACTCCTATCCTGTTGGTGGGAATGTAAATCGGAACAGCCTTTGTGGAGAACAGTATGGAGCTTCCTCAAAAAACTAAAACTAGAACCATCATATAGCCCAGCAATCCCACTCTGGGCATATACCCAGAGAAAACCATAATTCAAAAGGACACATGCACCCCAGTGTTCCCTGCAGCACTAGTTACAATAGCCAGAACATGGAAGTAACCTAAAAAATCTCATCAATAGAGGAATAGATAAAGAAGATGTGATACATACATACAGTGGAATATCACTCAGTCATTAGAAGGAACAAATCAGTGCCATTTTCAGAGACATGGATAGACCTAGAGACTGCCATGCGGAGTGAAATAAGTCAGAAAGAGAAAAACAAATACTGTGTAATATCACTTATATGTGGAATTTGTAAAAATGATACAGATTAACTTATTTGCAAAACTGAAATAGAAACACAGATGTAGAGAACAAATTTATGGACACCAAGGGAGGAAGAGGAAGTGGAATGAATTGGAAGATTGGGATTGACATATATACACAGTGCTAAGTCCCTGCAGTTGTGTCCTACTCTTTGCAACCCTATGGACTGTAGCCCATCAGGCTCCTCTGTCCATAGGATTCTCCAGGCAAGAATACTGGAGTGGGTTGTCATGCTACTCACTACTAGTATGTACACTACTATGTGTAAAATAGATAACTAATGGGAGCCTACTGTATAGCACAAGGAGCTCTATTCAATGCTCTGTGGTGACCTAAATGGGAAGGAAATCTAAAAGAAGAGGGGACATATGTATATGTATAGATGATTCACTTTTCTATATAGCAGAAGCGCAACATTGTAAAGCAACTATACTCCAATAAATCCTTTTGAAATAAAATAATTAAAGTCATGGAAGTCCTCAATGAAAAGATTATTTTTAAGAAACAATATATAGGAGAATAAGAAAAAAATCAACTATATAGGGGAAAGATCTTTCCATTTGAATGCTCTAAGGTGGTGCTGTTCTTACTCACCCAGTTGTTTCCAACTCTTTGTGACCCCATGGACTGCAGCTGGCCAGGCTCCTCTGTCCATGGGGATTCTCCAGGCAAGAATACTGGGGTGGGTTGCCATGCCCTCCTCAAGGGGATCTTTCCAACCCAGGGATTGAACCCAGGCCTCCCTCATTACAGGCAAATTCTTTACCAGTTGAGCTACCAGGGATGAAAGAGTAAGGGCACCAGTGTAGTTTGAATGCTTCAAGCTAGGAAGAGACTGATAGGAGACGAAGGCTTGAAGAGAAGGGGAACTTAAACTATAGGGCATGGTGGACTACTGTAAGGACTTCATCTGTCATTAAATAAAAGGAAAGGATAATGTTAGGTTTTGAGCAGAGAAGACATGAGATTTGAAACAAGATGTATCTTTTTTTCTATTGTGTTGAGAATAGACTATAGGAGGGTAAGGAGAAAAGCATGAGTTCAGATAGAAAGTTATTACCAATAATCCTGCAAGATAGGGCTTGGTGATAGCCGAGCAGTAAGAAGTGATTATAATCTGGATAATATTTGAAAGTAGAGCCAGCTGGTTTTGCTAATTGACTGAATGTGAGATGGCAAGTTAAAATAAGAGTTAAAAATGACTCCAAGATTTTTGGCCCAGGCAGTTGATAGGATGGAGCTGCTAAAAACCAGAGATGGGAGGCTGCAGGAAAGTAGATTTGGAAGAGAATATCAGAAGTTTTATTTTGGACATGTTAAGTTTATGATGCCTATTGCACATTCAAGTAGAGATGATCAGGAGGCAGTGGAAGAAGGCAGGAGTGTGGAACTCTAAAATGAAGAAAGGACTTTAAAAAGAAGGGAGGGAGGAGGGAGGAGGGTTCAGGATGGGGAACACATGTATACCTGTGGCGGATTCATTTTGATATTTGGCAAAACTAATACAATTATGTAAAGTTTAAAAATAAAATAAAGTTAAAAAATAAATAAAAAGAAGAGTGTAATCAATCATTATTTTCATATAACTTCACAAGTTGAAAATATGCCCCAAACTGTCGACACTTAAGTTGATACCTATAATCACTAGGTTAAAAAGTCAATAAAAGTAGAAACCACATCTATTTTACCTATTATTGAATCTGTTATTACCTTCCAAATATTTCATTTTAGTATTCTCAAAAGTATCCTCATGGAAGTCTGGTGTATTAGAATAATAGGACTGCCCTGGATTTTGGTCCCAATTCTGCCCTTCACTAATCTTTTTAATGGTTACATTTTAATAATTTCATATAGTAGCAAAGGCTAATTGTTTCAGTGTAAGTATTCTGGGGAGCAAGATGTCAAGATAGAGTTAGTATTGCAAGAGATGGAATGTTAATTCCTGTTGGAAAGGGTAAAGAAAGCAGGAAAAGACAGGAAAGTCTTTACAGGGGCAGGCAATCCAGATAGTAAATATTTTAGGCTTTATGGGATACATATAGTCTCTGTCACATATTCTTCCTTGTTTTTTCTTTTTTTAACTGTCTACAATGCGAAAACTATTCTTTGCTTATAGACCATAGAAATTAAAAAAAAAAAAAAAAGCTGTGGTCCAAATTTGGTCCATGGAGCATAACTAATCAACACAGCCTGGCCTAACACCTGCAAAAGAGGAGCATTAAGGGGAAATTCTGTAGGAAAAGCCTCAACCTGCTGTGTAGCTTTGAGAAAGCCTTGGAGCCAGCCCATGGGGAGCTGTGTAAAGGAAGGCCATAGAGGAGTCCTGAACTGGGCAGAAATGGCCAGGCTCTAGTACCCCTGCTGCACTTAGTCTTCATCTGAGAGCTGTCCAGCAAGAGTATGGCTTCAACTGGAAGGATGCAGCAGATCCCAATGGCACTGCAGCTGAAAGCTGTTTGCAAATTGTTCCCACTATGGCAAATTCCTATTTGAAGAGAAATATAAATAGTGCACCTCCTGGATTTCACATAAAAATACAGAGAGTTAACCAAATAGAGTTTTGTTCATTTCATGTAACAAGTCATCCAGAAGTAGATAATCCACGGATGGCATGAGGAATATGTAATATAGCCAAATAACCATGCATATTCTGTCTTCTTTATCATTCTTAGCATGTGGCTTCCATTCTCATAGCTACTTTATGGCTTCAAGAATGCCTCTCTTCTTTCATCCTTATTACCTTATTCAACATACACAGAAGAAGAAGAAAAAGAGGAAGAAAGCAGAAACAATATCAAGCATATTAGAAAACCAAAACTTTCTCAGAAATCCCCACTACAAGGAGCAACTGACTAGTGGGATAGGAATAATGGGATTAATAGTCCAATACAGTCCAAGCATATAAAAAACTGAACTGTGATATAAGACATGGAAGTATAGCAGATCAGTGAAGAAATGAGAGATTCTTCAATAATATGTTGTAGGGAAATGGTATCCACATGGGGAGATGAATTACAGCAATTTTTCTTATTAGATAAAACACAAACAAACCATATTTTTTAAAAAGGATGTATATAACTACTTTAAAATGAAGAACATCTGTTCCTCAAAGACATAATAAAAATATGAAAAGACAGTCTATAACAGGGAGGAGATAACCAGGATAAGCAAGGATTTAATATAAAGAATATAAAAAGAACTCCAATAAATCAATCAAAAACTACAACATAATAGAAAAATAAGCAAAAATCATGCAAAGTCATTTCAAAAAGATAAATATTATAATGTCATTAAAAGTATGAAAATATGCTTAATCTCATTAATGATCTTAATAATAAAAGATTGTTAATAAAATTTTAAAAAATGCGAATTTAGACCCAAACATATTTCCTAGATTGGCAACATTTAAGAAGTCTGATCAGAGAAGGCAATGGCACCCCACTCCAGTACTCTTGCCTGGAAAATCCATGGATGGAGGAGCCTGGTAGGCTGCAGTCCACAGGGTCGTTAAGAGTCAGACACGACTGAGCGACTTCACTTTCACTTTTCACTTTCATGCATTGGAGAAGGAAATGGCAACCCACTCCAGTGTTCTTGCCTGGAGAATCCCAGGGACGGCAGAGCCTGGTGGGCTGCCGTCTCTGGGGTCGCACAGAGTTGAACATGACTGAAGCGACTTAGCAGCAGCAGGAGCAGCAAGAAGTCTGATAATACCAGTGTTGAAGGGAATGTGTATCAATTGAAAGAAACAATTTTCAATTTCTCCAACAAATTTTGAAATTATGCATTATCCTGTAAACATCCAAATTCATATAAAAATTCACTGCTGGAGAAACTCTTACACACATACAAGGAAAATAACTGAGAACAATGGAATCATCTCAAATGTCTGTTGGTAGGGGAATGGTAAATAATCTGGTGTATTCAAACACTGGAATATCTTATGACTGTAAAATTAATAGAGTATAGTTACACATAAAATGAATGTTTTAAAAAATGATTTTGAGTGAAAGTCTCAGAAAAACACATTAAGCATAACATTATTTTTATAAAAATTAAAGCTAGAAAAACTAAATAATGTAAGGCTATGGTTTTTCCTGTGGTCATGTATGGATGTGAGAGTTGGACTGTGAAGAAGGCTGAGCGCCGAAGAATTGATGCTTTTGAACTGTGGTGTTGGAGAAGATTCTTGAGAGTCCCTTGGACTACAAGGAGATCCAACCAGTCCATTCTAAAGGAGATCAGCCCTGGGATTTCTTTGGAAGGAATGATGCTGAAGCTGAAACTCCAGTACTTTGGCCACCTCATGTGAAGAGTTGACTCATTGGAAAAGACTCTGATGCTGGGAGGGATTGGGAGCAGGAGGAGAAGGGGACGACAGAGGATGAGATGGCTGGATGGCATCACTGACTCGATGGACATGAGTCTCAGTGAACTCCAGGAGTTGGTGATGGACAGGGAGGCCTGGCGTACTGTGATTCATGGGGTTGCAAAGAGTCGGACACGACTGAGTGACTGATCTGATCTGATCTGAAGGCATTATATCTAAGAGAGAAAACTATGGAAAAAGAAAACCAGAAGTGATAAACACAAAATTCAATGTAATGTTACTTGTGGAAAAAGACAAGCAGTGGAATGGATAAAGAACTTACAGGTAATTGGAGGTTGTTGGTTATACTCTAATCTTTGAGTTACATAGTAAGTGGTTTCATTACATAATTATTATTCTTTAAAACTTACATATATTGCATATATATTCTTTGGATTGTAGCAAATAGTGCATTAGAAAAGATAATAAAGAAATATGCTATAAAACAAATAAATCCAATTTCCATTTTTATGTCTCACTGGATAAAGTGATGTTTCTATGGTCACATCCAGCAACAAGTGAAGTCAGGATATTTATTTTCACAGATAGGCACACTGCTGCCCATGAAAATCAGATTTTGCATGCCTCATTAACTATATCACCCTGACCAAGTTGCTAACATCTCTTCAGTTCAGTCCAGTTCAGTCACTCAGTCATATCCGACCCTGCAACCCCATGAACCACAGCACGCCAGGCTTCCCTGTCCATCACCAACTCCCGGAGTCCACTCAAACTCATGTCCATTGAGTAGGTGGTGCCATCCAACAATCTCATCCTCTGTCGTCCCCTTTTCCTCCTGCCCCCAATCCCTCCCAGCATCAGGGTCTTTTCAAATGAGTCAGCTCTTCACATCAGGTAGCCAAAGTATTGGAGTTTCAGCTTTAACATCAGTCCTTCCAATGAACACCCAGGACGGATCTCCTTTAGAATGGACTGGTTGGATCTCCTTGCAGTCCAAGGGACTCTCAAGAATCTTCTCCAACACCACAGTTCAAAAGCATCAATTCTTTGGCGCTCAGCTTTCTTTATAGTCCAACTCTCACATCCATACATGACCACTGGAAAAACCATAGCCTTGACTAGATGGACCTTTGTTGGCAAAGTGATGTCTCTGCTTTTTAATATGCTATCTAGGTTGGTCATAACTTTCCTTCCAAGGAGTAAGCATCTTTAACATCTCTTAGGCTCAGTAATATGAGTTCCCCTTAACCTTTTTCATTTTAGTGTATCCAATACACTAAACTTGTATTAGATACACTATCCAATTGGATACACTATCCATAAATATACATGAATGTTCTTTGTAAACTAAAAATACTAAAAAAAAAAAAATGTAAAGGACTATGATTCTCAAGCATAATCCTTTTGGGAAAATGAAAATCTTAATCTTGACAATTTCAAGTACACAGTTGATTGGGTAGAGTCTCTGATTTCATATATGAACCTATCTCAGTGTTTGTCTTCCAGAATAATATACAGACTCAGCATTGAGAGCTCCATATTATAGAATTAAGAAGGCAGGTTATTATAATGCATCATACATGTGTGCATGGTAAGTCTCTTTATTTATGTCTGACTGTGCAACTTTGTGGACTGTAGCCTGTCAGGCTACTCTGTCCATGGGATTCTTTAGGCAAGAATACTGGAGTGGGTTGCCCTGACCTCCTCCAGGGGATCTTCCCAACCAAGGGATCAAACCCCTCTTCCTCCTGCAATGGCAGGTGGGTTCTTTACCACTAGCATGACCTGGAAAGCTCAACACATCGTACAGACAAGCACATCTTCTGATAATGTGCCTTAAAAATAAATAAAACAGAAAAAATAGATACAATAAAAATAATGTCTAGATGCAGTCATATTACTACATATTTTGCTGGAAGCAAAATAATTTTGCCGAAATATTCAGTGAAACTATTTGCTATTCAATTCAACATTTATTTAGCGCCTAGTCTGTGCCAAATCCTGACCTAAACAGAACTGGTATAGAGAGATAAGTAAAACACTGTCTTTGCTCAGGGCCAACTTTTTGCAGAAACCCAAACTGTAACCATGGTAGTTTACATGAATGATGCCCCCTGTGGGCAGTGCCTACACACAGGGACCTTAAAAACAGAAATAATGGGAAAAAAGAAAGAAAGAAAGAAACATAAGTCAAATAGGATACAAATCAGGTTTGTGAGAAGAAGCTTGAATGACCACTCAAGGGGAAAATCATTCATTTCATATTCTTTGGATTGGAAAAAGTCTTAAAATCTACATGCCAAGATTTGGCTTGGATATGAACAAAGGGGTTCTCACCCTCATTTAAAAGAGTAAATTGCTAAATCACTTTAGAGAGCCAATTTTAAAATAGCTAGTAAAAGCTGATCCTTCCACTGTGATTCAGCAATGTCAACCTGAGATCTATATCCTTGAGAAACTAATGCACGTGGATAATATGACCATGTAGAATAGAGGTGAAACTATTGATATTGGAGTGCTAAGGGGAGCCCAGAGGAGGGAGGAGCTGTAGAGAAGCTGAGACAGTTGATAGAGTGGGAAACATTGAGGAATCAAGAATCTACCAGGTGGACAAAAGAAGCACTGGCATTCCCGATAGAGACAAGGGTGTACAGAGGTGTTGGGGAAAAAGCATGCAGTGACCAAAATGTCTAAGTTATGGAAAGTGACTCAGTTTACTTGAAGCAAAAGTGGAAGAGAAAGTGTAACAGAGACGAGGCACATGCAAGGATTCAAATTTCAGATTCAGGAATTTGAGGACATGCTTCACTGTCAATAAAAATTAAAACAACTTTTTTTCTGAGAATTAATGGAAAGATATGGTATAAGCCCTAGAGTTTAAGAGAAGTTTACACTAAACATCTTTTATACTAGAAATCTTCTGTGATTTCTGTGTGTGTGTCCAACATTCACTCTCCCTTAGTATCAGCATGATGTCTAGTTTCAGAGAATAACATACATGACTCTAAGTAGGTGTGGTTCAAATCATCTGCCCTACTACCCACTCCCAGTGGGGGAGAGAAACAACAATATAGTCCACATCCGTAACAGAGTTGTAAATATCATTATGAATGTTATCATAGAATATAGAAAAATATTCAAGAATCACTTAAAGAAGTATATTCAATCTCATACATACATTACATGCCAAGGAAGATGAGCGAGTCTGATGAATAACATTCATGATTCTTGATCTCTCAACTAAAGGAAGATTTTTTAAATCCATCAGTGAACCCTGTTACCTTCAAAATTCATCCTGAATCTTACCATTTCTTTCCACCTGCTACTGTAGCTTAAATCACAATCATCTTCTACCAAAACTAGTAAGTCCCTACATTCCAGTCCTGTGTACCAGAGTTTATTCTCAAAATAGTAACAGGAGTGATCCTTTAAAGATGTAAGTTGGATAATTCTCTTGTCTCTCTACTGTTATCAGTCTTCCAGAATGTCTAAGAATAAAACCTGGCAATATCTTCCTATCCTCATACTGCCACTTTCCTCCTAAGTCATCCTGCTCCAACCACCCTAGTCCCCTTGCTATTCCCAGGGCACAGTAAGTTTCTTGATTTGTTTTCTCCCAGCATCACTTTTTTCCCAGAAGAATCACAAATATCACCATGTCAGAAAAGACCTGTCTGATCACTATATGCAAAATAGACCCTATCACTCTCTTTCCTTGTCCTGCTTTGTCCCACTCTATTTATGGAGGCAGGGTATTTATATAGTTATATATTTTAAGTTTGTTCACATCTTATCACAGATATCTAAAACCCCATAGTAACTGTCTCATTTTAAAGTTCAAATAATAATTGAGTAATCAACCTCATTAAACCAATAAATTGTGGTCCATTTAAGGCAGAGCACACAAACCAAGTGGACTAAAGAGACTCCATTCTTTTACTGTAATTATTATTAGGAAAGGAAAAACTCTTTCTTTAGAAGTTGCTAGATTAAAAGAGAAAAGTCTAGAGCCAAAAATAAACAAACAGAAAAGCCAACTCTACGAAGTAGGCTGGGGGCAGTAAGTAGAAAAACAGCCGGACAGCATAATTCCAGCCCCTAGATCTAGCCAGACCTAGACCTAGCTGTAACTCTGGACTTTTCAGTTAAGTGCACTGATAATTGTCTTGTTTTCTTTATGCACTTTGACTTGAATTTTTGACATTTGCTTCTAAAAGAGTCCTGATCGATATAATAATCAATCTCTTCAGATAAACACAGGTAAATTGAGATCTGGAAGAAGGAAGAATTTTGACCAGACTCACAAATTATGTTCAAGCCAAGACAACTTTGGATCTTCTGAGCCCAAGTCCTGGTCTTTTCCCACTTTATTAACTGCTGCAAAATAGCTTTAAATCCTCCCATGATCTCAGGTTGTTGTATATTTACAAAACTGCCTAGTGTTCAGGCCAGGAATCCTAGGAAATTAAGTAGGTTGAGATGAAGTTTCTGAGTTATTTAATCTTTTTAAATTTAAACTGCCACCTCACAGTGGGGGAGTCCAGCTCAGAAAAAAAAAAAGGAAAAAAAAAATTCCTTAAGGAAAATATCAGGGTTAATCCTCTAAATCTAACTTAAGCTATATGTTGGCTAGAGAAAGAAAAATTGCCTTTATAAAGACTTGGTTTTTTTCTCATAAAACTGGTAACATTCATACTTTTTCTCCCACAGTTTATTGCAAGTCACAAATCTTTTAATTCCCTGTAACCACTTTAATGTAACCCAATCATTGTTTTTGTGCACTACTGTGGATCTGACAAAACCCACAAGCTCAATTGTGAAACTGTCAGATAATTATAAGAAAATGTTTAGCTCAGTACCTGGAACGCAGTAGATATTTGATATCTTCTATTCTTTATGTACAAACAAACATGTGTCCTGTGTAGAATACTGTAAAAATGTGCAGGATAGTTTGCTTAACTTTTACAGTCCTTAAGATCTGAGACAATCACCTCTATCAGAAAAAGCATCCTAGACAAGTGGTCATCTCTCCTATCTCTGAAGACAAAAGTAAAAGCGAAAGTTGTTCAGTCGTGTCTGACTCTTTGTGACCCCATGGACGATATACAGTCCATGGAATTCTCCAGGCCAGAATACTGGAGTGGGTAGCCTTTCCCTTCTCCAAGGGATCTTCCCAAGCCAGGGATGGAACCCAGGTCTTCTGAAGACAAGATACCAAGATACTGAAATACAGGGTCACAGATAGCATAAGTCAGATTCTCCCAAATAATCGCCATTCTCTGGAGTGTTTTTCAGAGGTTATCTTCCATTTATTGCTAGAGACTTTTCCTTATAAAGTACCCCCAAAGAACTAACTTCTAGATCCTCTTTCAGTCTGGATCGTAATCCAGTGTAAAATCTGTTGTAGCTTTTAAACTCAGTATCAGGTACTGCTTCCTCTGCCAGCCTCAAGGCCTTTAGGCAATATTGTCAGACTTTATGTAACTGTGACTCAGCTCACAGATCACAGCAAGAGACACTAAGAACCTTCCAAGAGAAGCTCTTTTGTCATGAACCTACACCAAAGGTAGATTATGTGTGAGTCTTGTCAGTGCTCATGAATAGTCAAACCACTTACAGTTCCAAGAATGAGGAGCCCTACTTTGACATGAGATTCTTGACTAACAAGTCAGGAATTCACAATGACACTTAAATAGCTTCACGATTATGTTCTCTTCCACTTACTACCTCTGTTTACCTTAGTGAGGTCCTTAATCCTCTCTAAGATTCAATTTCCTTGGCTTTACTTGAGAGTAATAACTACCTAATTCATGGATTGTTGTTAGTATTCAATGAATAATTATATTTCTTAGTTCTAGTAGTCAGTGATATTACCTACTATCAGTTATTCTTTGTGCAGCTTCTCAGGTAGCACAGTGGTAAAGAATCTGCCTGCCAGATGCAGGAGATACAAGAAACATTGGTTCGATCCCTGGGTCTGGAAGATTCCCCTAGAGTAGGAAATGGTAACCCACTTCAGTATTCTTGCCTGGAAAATTCCATGGACAGAGGAGCTTGGCAGGCTACAGTCTGTGGGATTGCAAAACAGTTATTATTTATCCAAAGTTCTCACTTAGAAGCAAAAGTCACTAAAGGGTAAGACTTCTCATGGTATACAATTTTGAATTATTAATAATTTAAATAGAATTTTTATAAAATATTTTTCAAATGTATGTTTCTAGTAAAGGGTAATCAGGTACTTGAAGACATTCCACTTAATAAGAATAACACAAAATCTAGACAATTTGATAACTTTGATATTAAAATAAACATTTACCCTTATGGTAACACTGGTTATCTCAGATGTGAGATTGAATTTTTGGACAAATGCGTTGCGTCTTGTCAATGTTATAAAAGGAATCATACAGTTAGTCTTTTATGGTTCTGCAGTACAATCACCCAAATTTAGAGGTATCAAAGTTAGATGCTCAATCTTCTAAGGAAGCCTAACGCTTACTCAGGAGTTTTCTGAAGTAAAAACTATTTTTATAATACTCCTCCGATTTCATGTGCCATTTCCACTGAAGGTGCAAACACACTGGCTGGTGAAACTTCTGTTATCTAAAAATGAATAAAGGCTTTGACATCAAAATGCATTTGTAGTCTTTATATTTTTCTCTGACACATAGTAACTCAAAAAGTAAGATATTCCATTTTATGTGTATACCACATGTTCTTTTTCCATCCACTGATGGATGTTTTGCTTGTTTCTGTATCTTGAGTATAATGAGTAATGTTACCACAAACATGGAAGTGCAGCTATCTCTTTGAGATCTTGATTTCTATTTCTTGGATAACTACTGAACTGTGGGATTGCTTGATGAGATGCAATATTTGGTCTATTTGCCCCTCATACATTTTCTATAAAGTTATTTGCATCCTGCTTTTCTGAACAACAACAACTTCAGGGTCCCAGCTCTGGCTGATCTGATTGTTTCCTAAATGGTATTTAATTATTTTCCTATGTAGAACACTTGGTTCTTTTTTCCTACACTGTTATTTTATTACTCATTCCACTATTTTCTTATTTCTGGTACAAGAATATATCTCCTAATAGTTAACTTATCAGTTTTCAGAGACTGTATACAGGTCAAGATGACATTTAGGGACTTCTTTGTATATTGTCACCCTGCTTATTTAACTTATATGCAGAGTACATCATGAGAAATGCTGGACTGGAGGAAGCACAAGCTGGAATCAAGATTGCCGGGAGAAATATCAATAACCTCAGATATGCAGATGACACCACCCTTATGGCAGAAAGTGAAGAAGAACTAAAGAGCCTCTTGATGAAAGTGAAAGAAGAGAGTGAAAAGTTTGGCTTAAAGCTCAACATTCAGAAAACTAAGATCATGGCATCTGGTCCCATCACTTCAAGGCAAATAGATGGGGAAACAGTGGAAACAGTGGCTGACTTTATTTTTTTGGACTCCAAAATCACTGCAGATGGTGATTGCAGCCATGAAATTAGAAGACGCTTATTCCTGGTAGGCTGCAGTTTGTTGGTCGCTAAGAGTTGGACACGACAAAATGACTTCACTTTCACTTTTCACTATCCTGCATTGGAGAAGGAAATGGCAACCCACTCCAGGGTTCTTGCTTGGAGAATCTGAGGGATGGTGCAGTCTGGTGGGCTGCCGTCTATGCCATCTATGGGCTGTGATCTATGGGCACAGAGTCGGACATGACTGAAGCGACTTAGCATAGCATAGCATAGCTCTCACTTTCATCAAGAGGCTCTTCAGTTCCTCTTCACTTTCTGCCATTAGGGTGATGTCATCTACATATCTGACATTATTGGTATTTCTCCCAGCAATCTTTATTCAAGTGTGAGCCTCATCCGACCTTGAATTTCGCATGATGTACTCTGCATTTAAGTTAAATAAACAGGATGACAATATACACCTGTGACATACTCCTTTCCCAATTTTGAACCAGTTTGTTTTTCCATGTCCAGTTCTAACTGTTGCTTCTTTTTTATAATTTATTTATTTTTTATTGAAGGATAAATTGCTTTACAGAATTTTGCTGTTTTCTGTTAAACCTCAACATGAATCAGCCATATATATATATATATATATATATATATATATATATATATATATATATTGCCTTCCCTTTTGAAACTCCCTCCCACACCCTCTCCCCATCCCACCCCTCTAGGTTGATGCAGAGCCCCTGTGTGAGTTTCCTGAGCCATAGGGCAAATTCCTGTTGTGTATCTACTTTACATATAGTAAGTTTCCATGTTACTCTTTCCATACATCTTGACCTGCATGCATAACTCTGTAGTCTATATCAAACTTTCATTCCATTTTAGTTTGATAATGTTCACTTTATAATTATCTATTCAGATCCTGGGATGTATATATTTATATATTAACCTTTTATGGTTCTTGATATGGACATTTCCCCCATGAATTTAGAGATTTTTGTATATGCAAAATGTCAGTATGTACCAGGAAAGTGAATTTGCTTGGAATTCAGCGTTGCTGGAGCTAATTAATTGTGCTACTAAAATTAAAAATGAAAGGATCCTGTGATTGTGCTACAACATGCCCTATATTTCTCTGTAGTCTTTTCAAGAACTAGTACAAAGCCTTACATATGGTAAAGTGAAGTGAAGTGAAGTCCCTCAGTCATGTCTGACTCTTTGCGACCCGTGGACTGTATCCCACCAGGCTCCTCCATCCATGGGACTCTCCAGGCAAGAGAAACTATGGTAAACACTTAAGTAATTCTTCTTCATTGGGCCAAAGAAGTACTTTATCATTATGGAATTGGATTATTATTAATGACATTGATCTCTTTTTCTTTTTCTTACATTATTACTAAAGTTAAAATTTTATAAACTAATGGTAACCAAGGCGTTTGATGTCAAGCTTCTAGCTCTTTGCTGATGGTTTACAGCAATAGCTGCCAAGGGCAGGCCTAGTGACTACGGGTCCCTCATGTCCCCCCTTAAATGCAGTGGCAACTGCATGAGATGAGTCTGTGGTCATTCATGTCTTGGCTCATGAATTCCTCTATACCACATCATAGCCTCCACATTTGTTCTGATACACCACATCTTAGTCTCCATCTTTGTTCTAATAGTTCGAATTTAAAATCCTGTATTTGGACTGGCTAATTGGCTTATTGTAGAAATTCTTAAAGTATTTTTCACATATTATACATCCACTTCTGGCAGTTATTACCAGAACTGCTTGCTATAGTAGCCTTCTCATTTCTCCAGAGAGTTGGTCTTTGTAATTCAATATTGTAAAACAATACTTCTTTTCAGCCTCAAATGATATCCAGAGGCTGTATTATCCTATAAATCCTCTGTTCCTTGGTTATATAACTTTCTGTTCTCTCCTGTGCCTCCTGATGACAATAAC
This sequence comes from Bos javanicus, assembly GCF_032452875.1. NCBI lineage: Eukaryota > Metazoa > Chordata > Mammalia > Artiodactyla > Bovidae > Bos > Bos javanicus. Next base: position 77,280,645 of record NC_083868.1, read on the forward strand.
CAACAACAATAACCATGGCAACCCACGGCATCAGCCAATCTCCTTCCTTCTCTGTCGTCTGACTTCTAGCCAACTGCTGATGACTCTTTCTTACTTATTAATAACTGGAGGAACAGTTTGATTAAACACACAGGGATTATTTTAAGTGGCAGACTTACCGTTCTGCAGAAATTAGAAAACTAACCCAAACTATGAAAATGGTTGAAATTGTTCACAGCACTTTCTTTTCCCTTAATTCTCAAACCTAATCTGTCACTAAGTCATGCTAAGTTTTATTTCTTTTTAATCTAAATATACCTCAAATCGTTCTATTTTCTCTGCCGCTTCTTTGATCTAAGCCACTCCAAAGCCCTCCTTTTCCGTCTATTTCTGCTTCCTTTGCCAATTCTGGGTTTCTTATCCTCTGATCAGTCCCTCACTCTTCCCATGGGCTGTTTGACATTGAAACAAGGCTAACCCTTGCAGACTGTAATAACCAGGTTACGTGTCTGCTGGCTTTTTGCTAATGGGAGATAGTGACAGGAGATGCAAGAATGAAGCCAGCTATTTCCCTCTTCCTTCCTTACCCTGTAAACCATCTCTGGCTCTGTCTGCATCTCTTCGCTGATCTCGCTCCCCTCCCTCGTGATTCCAGCTTCTGCTAGGAGACCCTGAACCCCGGGCACCAGTTTACCACCTTCTTCCTTGGCCCCTCCAGCCTAGGTGCCTTAGAGAACCCCAGCTGTTTTTAACTCTGGGTTACCTTGCTGTTATCTGTTGACTTTTTCAGTCCACTTCATCTACTGTTAACTGTCAGCTGACTCTTCCCAGACTGGAAATTGCCAGGGAGAAAAATTATGCCGCTATAATCAAAGAATTTTAGGGCCCAGCACTGCTCTCCTACTTAAGACCAAGATCCATTCCAGGGGCACAAAAGAACAAAACTATTATTATACATTTGCTGCTTAATGTTTTTTGGCAAGAGCTAAGAAGACAAGCATACCACTGAAACTGAATAAGGCGTGTTTCAAAGGAAAATCAGCAACATACACCAAAAACAAACAAATAAAAACTCTGACTATGAATGTTCCCTACCCACATAGACCACTAATGATTGTTTATCATGTGGATTCTCTCTGGCTGTTTAACTCTTTCTTTTTGAATATGTTGATGGGTGGGAACATCTGCACTGGCTAGACAGATGATGTAAGGGTAGGTGCAGATACAGCAAATGCTGTTAAGATGAAAGTCTCTTGGGAGAGGACTCCTTTTCTGTTCTGTGATTGTGCAATCACTGAGCAATGGGTCCCAGTATGTACTTCATCTTTAATTGCCAGATTTCTCTGCAGTACACACAATTCCCTTTCTGCAGTCTTAGCAATTTCTCAACAATGCTGGTGGTCAAAAATCTACGTACAGTTCAAATACTTTGAACCACAGCATAATTTTAAAATATACAGGTTTTTGTATTATATCCTGTGGAAACCATACTTTGGGTCTGGCTAGGTCTCCTTTCCTTATAGATTTAATTTGATGTACGCTCATTACAACTAAATTGGAAAGAAGCAAAAAGGCCCTGAACTGTATTCAATTAGATTTACCATAATGTTTATAATTTGATACTTAAGAGGGGAAAACAGTCTTTTTTAACTTGGGCTCTGATTCTACTACTAACTACCTTCATTTGAAGCTGGGTTTTTCAGAGAAAGAAATGTTTTTTCCAAGAAGTATTTTCACCATAACTTTTCTAGGTAAAAGTAAATTCATCTCAGTGTTGCCTCTGGTGAGGTAATGCCAGAAAGTGAGTGGTTAGAGCATCACCTCTAAGCTTGAGAGCCCTGGGTAAGTTGAATTCCCAGTACCTCAGTTTCTTCCTCTCTACAGTAGGAATAGAATAGAATTATTATGAGAATTAATGACATATTTGTGTGAAAACCTTACTACAATGTTTGACACTTGAGTTTGATAGATGCTAGCTATACTAATATTATTATTTTTATTCATAATATGTCTACTTATATTGTATAACTTTTATTAGAAAATGTCTCCCCTCAACATCAAATATATTCCTCCTTCAACCACCAGACAAAAAATTAAAATCAAGATTTCTATAACAATTAACTGAACATTTTTATGTAATTATTTCATTAAGGTCATATATACAGAATTAAATAAAGAATTTATTTGTAGAATCTCTTCTACAAATACAGAAACCAAGTTTTCAGGAAGATACTTTGTTCAAGCCAATATTCTGTGACTCCAAAATTCAGGTTCTTTCAATTCTTTTTTTAGATTTGGTATGCGTGAGAGAAGCCAGAAAACAGCTAAGGCTGAACTCTTCTTTCTCACTCTCTCTCCTTCACACCAGGCAAACTCCATCCTCCTTTCAACCAGCCAGCATGTTTTTTTCAAAGCTTTTCTTCCTCATCATCTCCCATTTTCTCAGTTCTTATTTACTATCTCTTTAGTTCCAAACAACTTGATTCAATTCAATGAAAGTCAGGAAAATAAATATGTAAATATCCTAAAAATACAGTTCAGCCCTTAAGAAATTAGAAATTAGAGAATTCTCAATGATGCTGTCCAATTTTCAAAAAAGCAAACAGTTACACAAGAAATACAAGAAAGATGTTACGGTGTTGCTGAGCTGGAAAATTATATCTTGTTAAGGAATTAAGAAGAGAGATTATGGAGAAGAATTGGAAGATAACAAAGTTTCATCATGACCTGTCTGAGCAAAGATATCCCAGGAATGTCCAAGATAGTATATGTTGGGAGCATGGAATAGTCTGATTGTTGTTAAGATTCTTGTAACTGGAAATAGTACCTAAGAGTGAGAAAGGGGTTAGGAATATTTTGTGGAATGTTTAGAATATCAGAATGATAATGTACACCTGATTTGATAAGCCAATAGGGAAACCTTTAAGGTTCACTAACAGTGTTTACTATTGTATTTTTGTCTTTCCATCTCTTTTACTGCCCAGTTTCAGAGTCTATAATATTTGGACATAAAACAACAACACTCAAAATTCAAGCATAAGATCTATCCAATTCCTTTATGTAAAATACAAATATTTGGGGATAGATGTACAGGTATTTGGGTTATTAATTAAAGACTTTAGAAATCATTGTTTCTTTAAATTCTTTGGGCACAAAAGTAAATATATTCATACTAGTGTGTTTTCGTATTTGCTTGATTTCATTACAAACTACAAAACATATGAGAAAAAATAAATCACATTCTCCTGCCTATTGTAAACATAGAGAGAAATTCAAGTGTTTTGGTTCAATTCACTTGACAGAGAGTTAAGGAATTTTTGTCTATCTTTCTATAGAACTTCAAGGAGGAAAAGAGGCTATGTTTTGCATTGTGTTAGTACATTAGTTGTTATTGTTCAGTTGCTCAGTCGTGTCTGACTCTTTTTCACCCCATGGACTGCAGCACGCCAGGCTTCCCTGTCCATCACCAACTCCAAGAACTTGCTCAAACTCATGTCCGTTGAATCAGCGATGCCATCCAATTATCTCATCCTCTGTTGTTCCCTTCTCTGACTGCCTTCATTCTTTCCCAGCATCAGGGTCTTTTCCAAAGAGTTGGTTCTTCACATCAGGCGCCCAAAGTATTAGAGCTTCAGCTTCACCGTTAGTCCTTTCAATGAATATTCATGACTGATTTCCTTTAGGATTGACTGGTTTGATCTCCTTGCAGTCCAAGGGATTTGCAAGAGTCTTCTCCAACACCACAGTTCAAAAGCATCAGTTCTTCAATGTTCAACTTTCTTTATGGTTCAACTCTAACATCCATACATGATGACTGGAAAAACCATAGCTTTGACTATATGGATCTTTGCTGGCAAAGTAATGTGTCTGCTTTAATACACTATATAGGTTGGTCATAACCTTTCTTCCAAGGAGCAAGCATCTTTTTATTTCATGGCTGTGAAAATCACCATCTGCAGTGATTTTGGATCTCAAGAAAATTAGAAGATAAAGTACCTATTTTCTTATCAGCAATTGAGAGTTTTATAAGTTGTCTCAAAGGAAAAATCCAGCTGGTATAGTAAATCCCTGTGGAAAAAAAGTAGATCATTTCTAAACCACTCCTTTGCAAAGTGCAAACACTTGCTTAGCCGCACTTGCAGAGATGCTGCCCATGGTAAAAATCTCTTTTATTCACTCTACCCATATTTCATCTTTACACTCATTAAAGTAAAACAAGTCTATTTTCCTTCTTGCTTTTTTGTTTCCTTGTTAATTGCAGCAAGGATTAACAATTTTATTAGCCTCTTCCAACAATAAACATTTGACTATTTTGGGGTCCTTTGTACAGTAGATTTATTTCATTGGTATCCATATTTTCTGTTTTTTTTTCCCATATTTTCTATGTTTTTCATTCTACTTTATTTGAAATTAACTTGCTGTTATTAAATAAAACTTTTTGAGACAGATGAGCTAAAATTCATTTATTTTTCTGTCTCATTTGTTTTCTCTTACATGAATTTAAAGATAAATTTCCCTCTAAGAACAGCTTTCTCTGTATTCCATAGATTTTGAAATGTCATGCTTGTGTTAGCATTCAGTTAAACATATGTTTTAACTTTCATGTTTATTTTATTGGTCAATAGATCATTTTAAAACACATTTCTTAATTTAAAAAAGTGAGGATTTTTGTTCTATCTTTTTTTAAATCTTTGATTTCTATTTTAATTGTATTTTGGTTAAAAGACACACACTTCATGTCAGTCCATTGAAATGTGCTAAGATTTGCCTGATGATATAGAACTGATAAGTTATTGTAAATGCTCCTTCGCATTCAGTCACTCAGATGTGTCTGACTCTGTGACCCTTTGGACTGTAGCCTGCCAGGTTCCTCTGTCCGTGGGATTTACCAGGCAAGAATAATGGAATGGGTTACCATTTCTTCCCCTAAGGGATTTTCCCAACCCAGTGTTCAAACCCACATATCCTGTGTCTCCTGTATTGCAGGCAGATAGATTCTTTTTATTTACTTATTTTAGTTGGAGGCTAATTACTTTACAATATTGTAGTGGTTTTTACCATACATTGATAGGTTCTTTATTTGCTGTCCTTCAGCAACTGAAAAAACCATATATTCTAAAGTTTGTAGTATAGTATTTTATATGTCAATTAAATCAAGTTTTCATTTATATTTTTCAAATATTCATTGAGAACTTGGCTTTTATTGTTTTGTTAAATGATTTTTATTTTAACTTAGTTTGAGTGTGTTATTAGCTAAATCTGCATTACTATTTGTATAAAAATTAAAATTATATCTTCTTCAAAAATTAAATCTTTAATCATTTTGAGATGACCCTTTTCCTAGAAATTCTTTTGTTAAAGATCTTGTCTGATATTACAATATCTACACTGATTTTCTTTTGGCTAGTATTTGCATGGTATATTTGTTTCTATCCATTTACTCTCATTCTTTCTATACCTTTATGTTGTAAATGTGTTTCTTGTAACAGTATAAAACTTTTTGAGCTGTAGCCTTTGCTAGGTTTTTTAAGGAAGTGACTGGAACAAGGCCAGCCTGATTCCACAGGTCTGGACAGAAGCTAGCGGAGACTTTTCTGAAAGGACAGTAATAAGGTGGCAAGTTTTACTAAGCTATATAAAGGAGTCCATAATTCCATGCCTTATAATTTCCATGGATCAGCTATTCACACAACTATTTTCTAAAAGTGGAGGTGGAGAAAACCCTCCATGATAAATATCAGCTAACTTCAGCACTATGCTATGTTGAATGTATAAATATGTCAACGTTCCAGTTGGAATATTTTCAAATATTGAATGCTTCTTTCTTTATAATTTAGTGCTATTTTTAAAATCCAACTTCTCAGAGACAACTAGTCAGATAATAGGAGAGTGAAATCTTAGCTATGAAAAGCATGGCAAAGCTGGAAAATTTCAATGCATCCTGTCACTTTTGCTGAGTGCTTAGTCCCTGTAGTTTTAATATAATAGTACTTCCTAAAAGATCCTTGAGGAAATGCTAATAGGTGTTCTTATGAAAAGAATAACAAAAGAAATATTTCCATTCATTATTTATTTATAATATTATCCTAAGAAATATTTATTATTTAAAATGCAATGACATTTATTTTGAATAACTTAGTTATGAAAAAACAGATTCTGTGGCTAAAAGAGAAAATAAAACAAACTCTTGAGGTTCTTAAATTATAACTGAGTGAAATAAGCAGAATTAAATTTCCTCAAAGTAAATTAAACAACCACAGCCTTTATTTTTTAAAAAGTGATAATCTTTCCAAGATGTAAGCATTAATGATGTTTGGAATACTTTAATTCAAGACTATCAACATATTACTGGGTGGTTCATCTTCTTCTCTTTATTACAATGGGTATATATAAAATAGGATTTTCATGTCAAATGGTGCTCAAAATAAAATATAAAATAACTTGAATTCTCTATTTTCATTGGTTATAAAGTTGAAAACAACTTATCAGAAATACAAATTTTTATCATTGCTAGAAACAATTCAGTTGTGAAATCATTTTTAGCTACTTACTGTATTCAAACTGTTTATTATAATTTATAATTCTTTGATGAGTTTCTATCAATATATTATAATCTTACAAGTATTCCTGAGATTTGATAAGGTAAGAAAATATCTAAAATATTGGGAGACATTTATAAATAGGAAAGAAAAAAATTATGCATATACTTTGGAATCAGAACTAGATATAAATGTTAGTTCTGCATAGTAGCTATATGAACTTGGGTCAAGGTCCTTGGTCCACATCCAAGAACCTTTATCCTTACAGGGAAGACAAGGATACTACAGCACTACCGTGGATTCATGAAGTTGGAAAGAATATCAAAATAACCATTCCAGTACTTTAATGCTTGAATTTTTTTATAACATGTACATTTCATGCAATGCTGCTTAAAGTTCACTGGTAGACAGTGTCAAACACCTATTGAACTGAAAGAGATGTAAAGAAGAGAGAATATTCATATGTGTTAAACAGCAACATAGTCATTCAACATATTATTCCACTTTAACAAAATGATATGAAATATTTTCATTATGCTCTGAAGCTCAAGATAACCAGATAACTTGACAGAAAGCACGAAAGTGTGAGACTGAATATACAAATAAACAATGACCAGACCATATATAAAAGTAGAACTCAGTTCACCTGCAGTGAACTACCCAGAAAATCAACTTTTTATCTACAAGAACCAGTCCCCAAAGCCAGCCTTCTATAAAGGGGCCTTGTAGGAAGCCAGGTTTCTATCTCTAGTAACAATCTAGGGAGCTAAACAGTGATTCCTGTAATAATTGACCCCAAATGATCAGGACTTGATTGTTAACTGATGGCTTCCCTAATACTCCCCAGTTTCAACTTTGGACCAACAAGAGAAAGTCAGATACACACCCCTTTAGCTTCCCCACACCAACAGCCTCTAATGGTACAGCTGTAGCCTGCCCTCTTTCTTCTACCATAACATTTCCCATTTCTCTGCCTGCGTTTGAGTCTTTGGCAAAATGCAAGTAACAGTGGCTGACTCCTTTGCTATAGCAAGTTCTTGGTCAAACAGCTTTGCTTTCCTTATTTAGTTGATTTTTATTTTCATAAAATCTAACAAAAAGTCAGATTTTAAAAATTGCTACATGTGTGCAATAAGCTAAAAGGTAAAGAAGCTGCCTGCCAATGCAGGAAACACAGGATCAATCCCTGGGTCAGGAAGGTCCCCTGGAGATGGAAATGACAACCCACTCCATTATTCTTGCCTGGGAAAACCCATGGACAGAGGAGCCTGTGGGGCTATAATCCATGGGATCACAAGAGAGTTGGACACAACCTAGAGGCTAGACGACAGCAACAAAAGAATATTACTTGTGACACAGTTTATGATAGACAAGTATCCATCAACAATGGGTAAATAAACTATGGTATTTGGACTAGTTTGAAGATCATATCAGTCAATCCTAAAGGAAACCAACCCTGAATTTTCATTGGAAAGACTGATGCTGAAGCTGAATCTCCAATACTTTGGCCACCTGATGCAAAGAGCCGACTCATTGGAAAAGACCCTGATGCTGGGAAAGATTGAGGGCTAAAGGAGAAGGGAGTAGCAGAGGATGAGATGGACATGATTTTGAGAAAACTCTGGGAGACAGTGGAGGACAGAGGAACCTGGTATGCTGCAGTCCATGGGGTTGCAAAGAGTCATACACGCCTTCCTGACTGAACAATGGCAAATAGTTATATAATGGGAAACCTTGCATCAGTTAAAAATTAACACATTGTAGCTATAGACAGCAATATGGATACATCTCCCTTTCAGAGAAAGGGTATTTGTGATTATTAGAAAGAGGTATATAGTGGGCATTGTAGCATGCCACATCTGGTATTTATTGACCTGGTTGGAGGTTACATGAGTCTTTCTTGATTCTCAATTCAGACTCCTTTGCTATACTATATTCCTTTCCTAGGATAGATATCACAATTATTTACTGAACTTGAAGCCTGAGTGTAAGAGTTTTGGGATACTTGCAATTTCTATGTGATTGGTTTTCTATTTATGCTGAAAAAAATTATGTCTTGGAAGCATGAGCTCCTTTTAAAATCCACTCCTGTATTGCTGCCTCAAGGCAGGTTTGCTCATCTCCCACAACTATAACCAAGTTCTTCTCTCCACAGCTACTGGGAAAGAATGACTACTTAGCATGCTTGCTCTGAGACTCAGTTGGATTCTTAGTGAAATTCTAGCCTATGAATGCAGCAGAGAAGGAATGAGGAATTACTTCTTATAGTGTGATCAAATTTCTTTTCCACATCCAATATCTTTCTTAATTCATTCCATTTGGAATAAGAAAAAATATCTCTGAATAGAGATAGAGGCTTGAACCTCTATGATATAATTTTCCCCATAAAGACTTATGCGGAAAGGAACAGATGACTTCTGGGGAGGTTTGTGAAGGTCATGCTGACTTAAACCTTAAATCACAATAAGCTTTTCAGTTTGTTAGAAACATTTTTACATGGCATATGGACTCAAAGCTTTTCCATTTTCCTTTCTTTCTTTATTTTGAAATAACTTTAAACTTACAGGAAAGTTGCAAAAATAGTAAAGAGATTCCCCACATAACTCCATTGAGCATTCCCTAATGTTAACATCTGTGGAATATATGTGTATATACAGACAAAGTGTACATGCACATCTATATTTTCATTTCAGTATCTATCTATGTGTATGTAGGAAAACAAGTTTATACTGATAACCCTTACTCTAATCCACCACCATAAGGTTGATTCTTATCTTCCTGAAAAGATGGTAAGATTTGATAACAGAGGAGCTCTTTATATTAATGCAAATAGAAACATACAAGTTCAAAGCCTTAGTGCTACTGAAGGAAATGAGCTGGTCTTGCATGGCTTGGATGGGAAAAGGAGAGTTAAGAAAGCCTTCCTCAGCAATCAACGCAAAGAAATAGAGGAAAACAACAGAATGGGAAAGACTAGAGAACTCTTCAAGAAAATTAGAGATAACAAGGGAACATTTCATGCAAACACGGGCTCAATAAAGGACAGAAATGGTATGGACCTAACAGAAGCAGAAGATATTAAGAAGAGGTGGCAAGAATACACAGAAGAGCTGTACAAAAAAGATCTTCATGACCAAGATAATCACAATGGTGTGATCACTCACCCAGAGCCAGACATCCTGGAATGTGAAGTCAAGTGGGCCTTAGAAAGCATCACGATGAACAAAGCTAGTGGAGGTGATGGAATTGCAGTTGAGCTATTTCAAATCCTGAAAGATGATGCTGTGAAAGTGCTGCATGCTATATGTCAGCAAATTTGGAAAACTCAGCAGTGGCCACAGGACTGGAAAAGGTCAGTTTTCATTCCAATCCCAAAGAAAGGCAATGCCAAAGAATGCTCAAACTACTGCACAATTGCACTCATCTCACATGCTAGTAAAGTAATGCTCAAAATTCTCCAAGCCAGGCTTCAGCAATATGTGAACCGTGAACTTCCAGATGTTCAAGCTGGTTTTAGAAAAGGCAGAGGAACCAGAGATCAAATTGCCAACATCTGCTAGATCATCGAAAAAGCAAGAGAGTTCCAGAAAAACATCTATTTCTGCTTTATTGACTATGCCAAAGCCTTTGACTGTGTGCATCACAATAAACTGTGGAAAATTCTGAAAGAGATGGGAATACCAGACCACCTGACCTGCCTCTTGAGAAACCTATATGCAGGTCAGGAAGCAACAGTTAGAACTGGATATGGAACAATAGACTGGTTCCAAATAGGAAAAGGAGTACGTCAAAGCTGTATATTGTCACCCTGCTTATTTAACTTATATGCAGAGTACATCATGAGAAACGCTGGGCTGGAAGAAGCACAAGCTGGAATCAAGATTGCCGGGAGAAATATCAATAACCTCAGATATGCAGATGACACCACCCTTATGGCAGAAAGTGAAGAAGAACTAAAGAGCCTCTTGATGAAAGTGAAAGTGGAGAGTGAAAAAGTTGGCTTAAAGCACAACATTCAGAAAACTAAGATCATGGCATCTGGTTCCATCACTTCATGGGAAATAGATGGGGAAACAGTGGAAACAGTGTCAGACTTTATTTTGGGGGGCTCCAAAATCACTGCAGATGGTGATTGCAGCCATGAAATTAAAAGACGCTTACTCCTTGGAAGGAAAGTTATGACCAACCTAGATAGCATATTAAAAAGCAGAGACATTACTTTGCCAACAAAGGTCCATCTAGTCAAGGCTATGGTTTTTCCAGTGGTCATGTATGGATGGGAGAGTTGGACTGTGAAGAAAGCTGAGCACCAAAGAATTGATGCTTTTGAACTGTGGTGTTGGAGAAGACTCTTGAGAGTCCCTTGGACTGCAAGGAGATCCAACCAGTCCATTCTGAAGGAGATCAGTCCTGGGTGTTCTTTGGAAGGACTTATGCTAAATCTGAAACTCCGATACTTTGGCCACCTCATGCGAAGGGTTGACTCTTTGGAAAAGACTGATGCTAGGAGGGATTGGGGGCAGGAGGAAAAGGGGACGACAGAGGATGAGATGGCTGGATGGCATCACTGACTCGATGGACAAGAGTTTGGTTGAACTCCAGGAGTTGGCGATGGACAGGGAGGCCTGGCGTGCTGCAATTCATGGGGTCGCAAAGAGTCGGACACAATTGAGCGACTGAACTAAACTGAAACTGTGACAAATGCTGCCAGTAGAAAAGGAAGAAAAGAGCTAAGTCTGAGTGTTTAGGATGTAGAATTGGGAAGTGAGAACGATGTATGAGGAGGAGAAGATTTCTTTATGATTGAGACTAAAATTCCTATTAAGTACTCATGAGTAGAATGTAGCTTTAAGTTATAGTCCTATGTTCAACAGTAAATCAACTAAATATTTCATATGGCTTAATTGTATGGTTCTGCTTTATATCAGTACATTTATTAGACTTAGCGCTTTTCTTCCTTTTCTACTGGCAGCATTTGTCACAGTATAACTCTCCTTTTCCCATCCAAGCCATGTAAGACCAGCCCATTTCCTCCAGTAGCACTAAGGCTTTCGAACTCGTATGTTTCTGTTTACATTAATATAATGAGCTCCTCTGCTATCAAAATCTTACCTTCAGGAAGATAAGAATGAACCTTGTGGTGGTGGATTAGAATCAGAGATACCAGTATAAATTCATTTTCATATAAAATATTTAGTTGATTTACTATTGAACATAGGACTATAACTTAAAGCTATATTCTATTCATGAGTACTTAATAGGAATTTAGTCTCAATCATAAAGAAATTTTCTCTTCCTCATCCATTGTTCTCACCTCCCAATTCTACATTTGCTAAACACTCGGGAACGTACAATCTTGCCTCCTAAAAGTTGGAAGCAGCTGGGTTAAGATTCATTTCCTCTCTCACAACCTTGGCAGCATCTGGGATATTTTCTGCCAAAATTTCAGGCAGCTGTGTAAAATCTGGTGCTTGGGAATGAGCAGACATGTGAATAAAGTGTGTGGGTGCTATTGTTTGGTGAAAATTTATAGGTTTCTCTTTTGAGTTTCAGATTTATAAGCAGTATGAATAATAACTTGCTTGGTGTAAGATTGTAATTTTATTCAAGAATGCATATTTAACACTGTAAAACATTATTATGCTTTTGTATTAGACATGTCTCTTTTATGATTTATGTAATTATTACACTTAGGAATATTCACTGATTCAGTTGATTAACTTGAGTGTACTAGTTTCCTGATGTGTGGGACAGTTTGTACTTTTCTGTTGACTCAACACTAATACTTCATAACCTGTTGAGCTTCCTACTCTATTCTGCTGGGCATAAGGCTTTAGGTAAAGTTGAATAAGGTACAGCATATACATGTCTCTTTCTTTACTATTTCACAGCCAACTTTTGACTTTGGTTCCAACAGTGTAAAGAGCTTAGAAGTCATCACTCCTGTGCTTACAAGAAGAAAAATATGAAAAAATTGAAAACCAATCCAATGACTTTTCTTTGACCCATCAGAGAAGTGAGATTGCAGGGCAAACCACCATCCTAGAGAGACAGATGAATTCAGAGAGACACAGATGAGATCCACTTCCCTAGAGCAAAAGGTACTAAAGTTATAAACTGATAGGAATGAGTGAATGGTGATTTTGATGAATTGCTAGAGGCTGAGTGTATATTATCATGGGAATGTGAAAAAATAGGGGATGCAGTTTTAGAAAGATTCCCAGTTTTGTGGTTTTTACCTCCAGGAATCCCATCAGATTATAAAATTGAAGATCAAAGAAAAGGATTTCGTGTCTCTGGTGGGGAAAGGAATGAGGAGGGTATAATCATTGTGAAATGTACAAGCATTCTCCATGACAAAGACCTACTCACAAGGGAAAATGACTACAGGAGCTTAATTCCAATTTCCCCAACTTCCGTCCCCTCTAGCCTTCCTGTATCACCTGAGGTGGTGATGGGAGGGGCCACATCACTGAAAAAACCTGTGAAGGTCATCACGAGAGACAAAGACATGCTAGAAGACTGAGATGAAATCATAAGATTATAGAATTCTTCCTGTCCCCCACACTTTCCCACCATACCAACAGCTTTCAGTGTTATAACAGGATTACAGTTGAAAGAGCTATAAGACACAGACATTCTCTGAGAAAGAGTACTACTAATGAAAATCCAAAGTCAAGACAGGAGATAAACACGAGGATGGCACAGGAATTGGAAGCCTCTGACACCTACAACTGCAGCAGATATAAAATAACCCAACTCTTATGCAGATTAACATAAATCCTTACAATAAAGTCCTATTTACCTCAGCTCCTATTAAGTGATGCATCATAAAAAAATGACATGCCACAATGAGAAAATGCACAGGCCAAAGAAACAAAGCAAGTATCAGAACCAGGCTCAGATATAACACAGATATTGAAAATACAAGAGTATATAAAATATTAATAACTGTGATTATTATGTTAGAACTTTAATGGAAAAGACAACATGAAAGAACAGATGGGTAATATAAGCAGAGATATGGAAATTCTAAGAAATGATCAAAAGTAAACATGGGCATGCCTCAGTATTTGTAGGGAATTGTTTTCAGGACTCCCCATAGATACCAAAATCTACAGATACTCAACCTTGTATGAAATGGCATAGTACAGTCAGCCCACCATATCCACAGGTTCTGTATTCACAGATTCTGCATTTGCAGATTCAACCAACTGCTGATCAATTCATGGTTGGTTGAATCTACAGATGTAGAACCACAGTTATGGATGGTTAACTGTACTAAAAATAAGAAATGTAATGGAAAAGAATAATGTCTTTGATAGGCATATCAGCAGAATGGACACGGCTGAGGAAAGAATCAGTGAACTTTAAGACTGATCAGTAAACAGAAATTTCCCAAACTGAAAAGAAAACAACAACCCCAGAATATCCACAAACTGTGGAAATTTTTAAGGTCTAGCATGTACTTTTAATACCAAAAGAAGAGGAAATGCAGGTGAGGGATTCAAATTATGACCTAGCAGGAAAGGTACAAGTATTTTATGTCTGAGGAAGTACATGAAAATCCACAATGGGGCCATGAAGAAACCATAGAACCTCAATGAAACAGAAATAAGATCTAACAGATCAGAAATGGAATCAAAAGACTCGATCAGATTTCTTCATTTTTCAGTCTGTTCCAAAATCTGAGTTTTCCTGCAGCTGGGCAGCTGTACAGGCTTGCTATAGTAAGAGACAGAAGCTCTCGTCGTGATATTTAATGGTCAGTCCCGGAGGTTAGGTCCTCAGCATCTTAGCTCTCTTTGTGCTACCATCCTGTCATCCAAAGCATTCTCCTTTGTTTCCTTTGACTTTTCCCTATCAAACCAACCTTCTCCAGAGAAAGAATCACAGCACAGAAGAGGAATAAAGGAAGCTATAGCAACAAAAACTTTGTTTACCCCTTTCTCAAGCACCTTTGATATCTTGTGCTTGGTTTATAACACAATCCTGTACCATACTGTCCAGAAGAAAACATATATTTTTCCAATATTATTATATTCTATATAAAAATGTTCTGTATCCAATTCCCAGACTGGCTTTCAAGGCCCAATTTTATTTTTTAATCTAAAAAGTTAGTATAATTAAAAAGTTTTTTTTATCAGCAGTTTTGAGCTGAGCGTGGCTTTTGGAGAGACAAGACCAGCAGCAGAATAATCAAAAAAAAAAAAATAGAATTCATTTGGAGATAATGAGGGACTGAACTAAGACTCTGGCAATATCAAGTAGAAAAGTTATTGATGAAAGGGTCAAAACATGGGGCCATAATGAACGTTGTGGAGAGACAGAAAGAGACATCTGCATTTGAGGACTATATAAACTGAATATGTTACCTAACAAGGACATATTAGTATTATTATTTCTAGGAAACAAAGTTCACAAATATAAGTAGAACAGTTATAAGTCTTATAGTAGTAGAGTCTATATTTTAAAGAGTCAGAGATGTTTGGCAAAGATAAGGAAGGCAAGTTGTGAAAAGTCACACAACTTTGACTTATTTAAACATGATGCCACAGACAAGAAGGAGCCAATGGAGATTCTTAAATGACATCATGCAGCAATTTGAAGGGTGAGTGGGAGGCAAGAGAGGTTGGATGTAGAGATAAAAAGTCTTTGCAGAAACTCAGGCATGGAGTGAGTGGCACTAGAACCAGGTAGGGACAACAGGGAAGTTGGAGAGGACCCCATATTGATCAAAGGCACATGGCATATATCTTACATCTTAGTTCCTCATCAATAAAGAAAAAGTAGCAGTCCTCTGGTCACACAGTTATTGTAATGTTATAACTGTATAGTATAGTATAGTACAGCAGTATAGTATAATGGATATGAATATAGAGTCAGACTATGGGTTAAAACCCTATCTCTGCTACTGACTAGCTGAATATCCTTGTGCACAGGGCTGAATCACATGCATCTCAGTTTTCTCATCTGTAGAATGAAACCTAAAATAATACCTACTTCATAGGTTTATGTGAAGATGTATGAAACACATATACAAAAGAACTCTATCCAGCACATAGTAAATGCATTGCAAGTGTTGGCTATAATTATATTAATATAAAAAGCACCTTGTTCAGTACCTAACACAATGCTCAATAAATGATTTAGCTTGTATTTGTAAAATATAGTAATTGGAAAAAATATGTAATGGGTAAGGACTTAAAGGCCACCTGATTCAATTCTATTTGAGACTCAGTATGAAAGTTTCCCCTACAGCATATCTACCCCACAGGTGTCTAGCCTCTGCTTGAACAATTCTCACAGCAAGGAGCCCAGGAAGACATTTCATGGGATGTGCCAGGACTCCAGGTTAAGATTTGTTCTCTGCTTCAACCTCTCTCTTGCATCTGGCAAACAACCATGAGTCATTCCCCAGTTATTCTCAGTAAGGATAATAAAACCCAGGGAGAGAGCAAAAGGGCTCTGCCCTTCCATCAGTGGTTGCAGCCCTATTTTCTTAAGTCTGTGGCTTTCCCAGAAACTGAATAGAATCTCATTTTTTTGTTTTGATTTTCCTGTGCAAGTCTTAGGGACACTTGATCTTCCAGTCCTTATCATAACCCTATGGAAAGTGTAGACCTCCGTATTCTTATCCGGATTAATCAACTTCCTGCTATACTAATTGGAGCAGTATGTTTAAAGAGCCCAGAACTTGATAGTTGAAATAATTCAACAAATATTCATTGCTGCTGCTGCTAAGTCGCTTCAGTCGTGTCTGACTCTGTGCAACCCCGTAGACGGCAGCCCACCAGGCTCCCCAGTCCCTGGGATTCTCCAGGCAAGAACACTGGAGTGGGTTGCCATTTCCTTCTCCAATGCATGAAAATGAAAAGTGAAAGTGAAGTCGCTCAGTCGTGTCCAACTCTTAGCGACCCCGTGGACTGCAGCCCACCAGGCTCCTCCATCCATGGGATTTTCCAGGCAAGAGTACTGGAGTGGGGTGCCATCTCCTTCTCCAAGAAGGTGAGACAAAAAATAAATATACGTCTTCTTTTCTAGGACCTCAGATCTAGGTGAAAGGATAGATTAACATGAATAAATAAAATGTAGGGCAGATAATTGCCAAGTATAGAGAGAACACAGAAGGAGGAGCCTAACTGCCTGAAGGTTTGTCAATAGAAATGATATTTTCCCCAGAGTAGCTCCCAGTCCTGGGCCTCTTGCCTCCTCCGCCTTCCCCTTTCTTATCCACATTAAGCCCCATTACTTTGTGGGTAGCAAGATTTGTTCCCATACAGGTAGAAAGACGTCATTATATGACTATGTCCTGATTCTCTCAACTTGCCAGTTAATGCACGATCTGACTCATGATACCACAGGCATTTATTGCTCAATGAGCCAGGTGTGATAGCTCTGAGAGATCCAAATCCCACAACCATAATAAAGGCTAGAATTTTCACTCAGTAAACAACTTGGTTTGTAATTTGGTTTTGTTTTCTTATTTGGTTGAGGTATTGCCTCAAAACTACAGGCTTTTAAAAGTACACATTTTACTTAAATTTTTAATTTCTAGAAAGCATGACAGCTTAACTGGCAATGTTTGGAATTTCCCTTCTCTGTTTTCTTGGGTGTCTAATTAGATGTAGTGTTGTTTAGAATCTTCTAGTATCTGCACAGGCTCGAAGCTTGAAAACAGTTTAATCTAGGCCTCCTACCTGATTTTTAAATCAGCCCTTCACTATTCTAGCCATGTGGATGTCTGGCCTTCTGGTCACTCAGCAGTGGCCTGTGACTGTACTTATCATCAGCCCATGACACTGGGCTTTCTTTATGAAAGATGCTAGTATTTATTTTGTTAGTTATCTTTTCTGGTTTTTAGAGCAAAAGTATCATCATAACAATCCTATCATCTTAGGGTTGCACAGTTTTCAAGTTGTTTTCACTTGAATCTCCATGATTCTTATATCCTTGTGAAGAAGACAAATCCTCACATTATCACCAGGAGTACTGCCACCTGGATCCCCAGTCCTTGATTATGTTTATTACCCTAAACCATGATGACTATGAAAATATTTTTCAATACCCTCATGAGACTGTTTCAAAGCCATTTATCAGCAATTGACTTACAACATTACAGTTTCCCCAAGGATGAACATGTCATGCCTTAATGTTCCAATTGACTTGTCATCTTCAGTGTGGTCTTCTGGAGTTGACCAGAAAAGAAAGTATAAACTCACTGTACTATCATGCTGCACCATTATCTTGAAGACAATAATGCCATTATTTTTTTCTACTCAAAAATAATTTGGAACCTTCAAGATATCCAACTTTTTAAAGAGTTGCCAGAGTTTATTTAGGCTTCAAGTCATATCAAGCAATATTCACAGTCAACAATGCCCACTATGTGGCAATTCCTGAGCCAAGTTCTTTGTACACCCTTTCCATGAGTGTCATTCTTCTCATTTTATAGTTGAGAAAACTAAAGATTAAAAAGTTGAACAACCCACCCAATGGTAAATAGCAAGGAGCTTCAGGTTCTGGGATGTAAACCTAGATTTTTCTGACTTGAAATCTTGAGCTCTTAGATCCTACATTGCCTGCATGCGTCAGTCATGTTTGATTTTTTGTGACCCTATGGACTGTAGCCTGCCAAGCTCCTCTGTACGTGGGATTCTCCAAGAAAGTATAGTGGAATGGGTTGCCATGTCCTCCTCCAAGGGATCTTCCTGACCCAGGGATTGAACCTGTATCTCCTGCATCTCCTGCATTGCAGGAGGATTCTGTACCCCCTGAGCCACCTAGGAAGCCCAGATCCTATATTGGTATTTATTAAAGTATAGTAGCCAGACCACCTTCATTAGGTTACCTAAGGTATGAATCAATAAATCAGTTTCCCGGGCCTTTCCCCAAGATTGTGGAATGGGACTTCTGGAGATATGGCCAAGCACCTTCATTTGGAACGCTGAGGTTTGAGGATCTCTTAGCTCCTTAGTCCTTCCTCTCACACACATGTATAGGAAGAGAACAGGATGTGGAAAATCTTTAGCTTCATTGCACATAAGTGCTGCCACATGGTAACAACTGCAACCAAAAATTACTGGGGCTAATAGTCATTAAGGGAGTTGTACTTGGCTACTTTGACACTGCAAGGAATGGTTTAAATCAAGTTTTGGGCACAATTTGGGGCTTCCCTGGTGGCTCAGTTGGTAAAGAATCTGCCTACAATGCAGGAGACCTGGGTTTGATGCCTGGGTTGGGAAGATCCCTTGGAGAAGGGAATGGGCAGCCCACTCCAGTATTCTTGGCTGGAGAATTCCATGGACAGAGGAATCTGGTGGGTTACGGTTCATGGGGGTCACAAAGAGGCAGACATGACTATGCGACTTTTACTTTCACTTTGGCATGATTGGAACATGAGCGTTTTTGCTTTTTTACACTTTTATAAGACAAAATCTCAGAACTTTGTGTTTTGTAGAAAGCCAGCCCAAATTTCTTTTTGGCTGTTGTTGATTAAATATTTATGAATTTCAGTTTTCTCCCTTCCTCTTTCTTCTCCTTCCTCTTTCCCTTTTTTACTCTTTCATTTTATTTTATTTTTTTAACTGGGATATCAAATTTCTAAATAGTATCACTTCTCTTCTGTTCCAAAGTCTTTGTAGGTATATTGTTACCATCCTCTTGGGCTAGTCCTTCCATAGTGCTTACTCCAAAACCAGATCAAGGGGAGCTAGTATACCTCACTGAGCCATTGATGAGTGTTTATTGATGAGAACAATGCCAGCAAGAAAATCATCACCTTGATCAGTGAAGAAGACGGTGCAATGTAGAAGCCACATATCCTCAAAAGCTCTCTGAAAGGTACAAAAGGAGGTGTCTATGGGATGATATATGGCAAGCCATATGTATCTTCAGAGTTTAGAAATGAGTCCATTATCACACATGAGAGAGCTTCATCATTAAGATATTATTAGTAGTAGGAGTTTGCACATTAATGGGCTTCCCTGATGGCGCTGAAGGTAAAGAATCTGCCTGCAAAGCAGGAAACCTGCATTCGATCCCTGGGTTGGGAAGATTCCCTGAAAGAGGGAATGGCAACCCGCTCCAGTTTTCTTGCCTGGAGAATTCCTTGGACACAGGAACCTGGTGGGCTACAGTCTACAGGACCACAAAGAGTCAGACACAACCTAGCGACTAATGCACATACACACATACATTAATATTATTCCTTCTTGCCTGATTTTTTTGGGTAGGTCCTGCTTCTCCAGCTAACCCATCTGTCAGTACTCTTTTGTGACTTCTCCAAGCTCTAGTGTAGTGAAGTACACCAATTCGATTGCTTTATTAGTGTTGAGTATGAAAATCCAATTGCATTTTGGGTAAAGTATACTTTAAAGTGGAGTCTTAATTTTCAAAAATTGAATCAAAAGTGGGCTATACCTTTTGTTTCATAAAATTCTTCAAGGCTTTTGCAAAATAAACATAGTAATAGTTGATAGTACAATGTATTTTTAATCAACTGTTTAGTTTATCATGTGTATTTTTATAGAGACAGTATGCGTATCATATATGTATATGCAATTAGCCCAGTCATGAGGGTTGCTTCATGTGGGCAGAATTCTCCTCATTTTATTGAAGAGACATTATGACTAAGATAAGTAAAGGTAATTGCAAAAGTAATAGAGCTAATGCCAGGGTCAAAACAGTAATTTAAGTCATGCCAAAGCAAGGGCATTTTCTTCCTCAAGGAACCTCCAGGGGAAAAAATTCTTCAAGGAGGAATAGAAAGTATAAATTACCATTGTTATTGCTATACAATATTGATATTATCATGCTTCATATGGACTTTAGGTTCCCTCCTTCTAAAATGCTGATGCCTGTCCCAGGGACTTCATAATAATAAGTTGGAAAAGATTTCCTGCTTCTAAATGTTTTGAGATTAAAAGTGCAAAAGTAGCTTGAGGGGCTAGATATTGTTTTCATTTCTTTGCTGTGTGGGTGGTCTGCTGTGATTCCCAAGACCACCACCATTGTGGGACTGAAACACTGGCTGATGGTGAACCAGGGAATTAGGCTGTTGTTTTGCTTTCCAAAAGAACAGCTGGGGTAGCCAAGCCCAGGTCAGCATACACACACACACACACACACACACACACACACACACACACACCTGCACAAAGAGAAGAGCCTCCAACTTCAATTCCACCCACTCAATCCCTTCATCAGAAAGAGATTTCCTTGCCTTTCCAAAGCACCCAGTCCCATCCACAGATATCTAGAGATACAGACCTGCAGATTTCAAGACCCCAGGGACAGTCTTATAAAAGGTATTCCAATCCAGTGACCCACTTTTCTCCAACAGCAGCCTGAGCATAAGTTTAGGGATCTTACATTTCTCAGTGTAGGTCTCCTATCTTGAAAATACATCTATCTACCCCAACATCAGCTTCTGCCTCTTTGACCTGGCGCAGCCTGTATGCATTAAGTGCAAAAAACAATTCCGTCACCCATAATGATATGCTTCTGTCTGACTGTTTGACACGTGTCAAGTGTATTTAGAAAATCAGAAGCAAGTCTGGGATCAGCCCAGCCTCTGGACTCTAATTTTCATATTTTTAGATATAGTCTGTATAGCAATTTTGAGAGAAAGTCTACCTCTAACTACCCATAGAACTTTTAAAGTCTGTTGCTTTAAAGCAACTCTCTTGGTAAATAATAATGCACAGTCCCCAGAGGGCATGTCAGATTGGTGTGGGAGTTAGCTATATTTTCAACATTCCAGATGAGGAATAACTAGCTAAAGGCTGGCAAAGGTACCTCTGACATGTTTCTTTTAGACAAACTTGAACTGAAAAAGATTGGTTTTATTTTCTTTCCCTTTCTTAGTTTTGCCCCAGTGAACTTTTGTTCCACCAGAACTGTTCTTTCTTCAGAATCTGGCATCTGTTGCTCAAACCACCCCCTCATGCACAGACATGTTTATGAACTTTTCTCAGAAAGTTCTGACAGTACCTCTCTTGAACATTTTGTCAGGAGCTTTTCCTTGCGGTCAAATCTTAATGAATTCACAACTACTTTTTTAGCCATCAGGGCTTTCCTCAGACATTTCAGTGACTGGGGTCAAGGTGGTCAATGTCCACTTTTTAAAAAGAGCTGGAGGAACTAAGATGACCTTAAAAAATTAGTCTGGTTAATAGCTCCATTCCTAGGATACTCTCCCATAAAAGGTGCAGCTTGTGCCCTGTGTAACTTCATCCTAGATTTTAGAAATCCCCCTAGGAATGAGCAGAAGAGATGATTAGCTTCACAGGTCATAATAGAAGGCTAAGGGAAAAGTTAAAGATAGAAAGAATCATAGCAAAGAGGAATGGAAGGGAGTGTTTGGGGAAAATAGCAGTAAGGGTTTCAACATACAAAAGGAAGGAAACTCATGCTTCTTAGATAGCTATTATGTCTTTCTTATTGCTGTTTGCTTTCCTCAGTCACGTCTGACTCTTTGAAACCCCTTGGACTGTAGCCCGCAAGGCTCCTCTGTCCATGGGATTCTCAAACGTAAAGAATAAAATGCCTTAAAAACATCTCTGCTGTCAGGTTGACAAGTTATGGCAGAGCAGCAGGAGCACTGGACAAGCGTAAATGTGGCATTTCCTAGCCTATGGTGATCAAGTTCTTTCCTCTCTGACTCTGTTTCCCCATCTCTCAGATCTAGGTGATCCTGTCTATCCTGAACAGCTCGCAGACTTAGTGAGATGACAAAGGAAGTAATGGATGTGAAAAGGCTTTGTAAATCATGGAGCAATGCCCGAACACAATGAGAATCACTATCTTACCAAGTTCTCTAAGCAGAAAAAAATTGCATAAGAGAAGATACTCAGTGAAATGTGCTGAGGAATCAGGGAGGCATCTTGGGGTGAACGCTCTTGATTTCCAAGCCAAACCAGTAGGAGTTAGGCTGAGCACCGTGGCTGGGAGAATCAGCACACCGTGAAATTATGAAGTATGATCATTAACTCAGCTGCTCTGCACAGGCCTTCAACTCCACATTCAGCCTTCTCTTTGAAGTCCATGACCTTCTATGTGTCACTGAACTGCTGAATGGCTACTCTGAACTGAATCGAGCATCCCGGCCCAGCCTGCTGATGCAATCAGACAAGGTTCACCCCGCACAGCCAGAGTCCCTCGCTGGCATTCTGTCCAGCAATTCAAGTGGAGCACTCAGGGGGCTGGTAAAACATATAAGGCCTGCTTTCAGGCATAAACCACCGACTTCGGGAACAAGAATAAGTAACCTGTGGTTTGTTTTTGTTCTTCTAGTTCTTTTGGAAACTCTTGGAGACTCATTTATTTTTAATAGGAAGTTCAACTAATACTCTCCTAATAACAATGAAAGGGCACTATTTTCACTCTATACGTGCATTTCAAAAGTTCCAGAATGAGGTTACTTGACCCAACTTTTTTTTTTTTTTAAATAGATGGACTGACTAAGACCCCAAGAGGGATATTGACTTTACAACTTTCACTCAGCGGGTTAGCCATTATTGAAAGGTGATTTTCAAAAGAACCCTGTGAGCTAATCACAGAACACACTTTATGGGGCTTCCCCAGTGGCTCAGCAGTAAAGAATGTGCCTGCAAGGCAAGAGATTGGGCTTCGATCCCTGGGTCTGGAAGATCCCCTGGAGGAGGCAATGGCAACCCATTCTCGTGTTCTTGCGTTGGAAATCTCATGGACAAAGGAGCCTGTGGGGCTACAGTCCATTGGGGTTGCAAGAGTAGGACACAACTGACTGAGCTACCAACTCTGAGTTAGTCACAGCCAGCCCATACTTCATGGTTCAGAATCTGAGGATCCAAAAAATAAATAAATAAATAACTGCAAAGTATCAAACAAACATAAGTGGCAGAGTGGAGACTAGAATCTAGTTCAAGTGATATGATCTCAAAATCCTCTAAACGCTGGACAGGAACAATACATTAGTGGGTAGCAAGATCTGTGGAAACGAAAAGACTTCAAACCTGAAAACATAGACCCAGCATTACCGTGTCTTCTTATTTTTTTTTAAGAGAAGCCAGAAGTATTTTCATGTGAAGTAACTTAATTTTTAAAACATTTTGAGTTCCAAAAAAAATGTATCCTAGGGCCACTTATTTGCAACTTTTTATCTAGACTAATAAATTCTTGGCTACTATGCTTCTTTCTACTGCCCAGTCTGAATTTATTTTAGAAGAAATTCTGCTTACCATAATGTTTTTCTCTCTGACTGGAATAAACCAAGTTTACTTTTTCTATACTCAAAATCTAGGTGCTAATATCTAACAACCAAGACACGCTTAAGATAGCCAAAATAAAACTACTGTTTTCTTTCTCCTCTCCCTGTTCCCCAAAGCTACTTTCTCCCAAGTCCTCTTTATTCTGATAAATGATACTATCATCAACCTCGCTGCTCAGACCAAAACCCTCCAGTAGTCCTTGATGCTCCTTTTACCTTCACATCCCAGATTCAACACGCCAGAAAGTTCTTTTGTCTCTGTTTCTTTGAAATTCAAATCCAGCTACATCTCAAGACACCCATTGCTACAATACCAACTTAAGCTACATTAGTCTTTGCCTGTTTGTTCTATGACATCATCCTAACTGGTCTCTCTGTCTCACTTTTGCTCCCCTAGAATCCATCCTCCATAGAGCAGTGAGAGTGGAGATTGATATATATACCCTATTGATACATACAAAATAGATAACTATGTAGCACAAGGAACTCTACTTAAAACACTGGTGACTTGAATGTGCGGAGAAGACTATGGCACCCCACTCCAGAACTCTTGCCTGGAAAATCCCATGGACAGAGGAGCCTGGTGGGCTGCAGCCCATGGGGTCTCGAAGATTCGGACACGACTGAGCGACTTCACTTTCACTTTTCACTTTCATGCATTGGAGAAGGAAATGGCAAGGCACTCCAGTGTTCTTGCCTGGAGAATCCCAGGGACGGCGGAGCCTGGTGGGCTGCCGTCTACGGGGTCGCACAGAGTCGGACACGACTGAGCAACTTAGCAGCAGCAGCAGCAGACTTGAATGTGAAGGAAGTCTGAAAGGGCAGGGTTAGATGTATACGTATGGCTGATTCATTTGGGGTATACTAGAAATGAACACAACACTGTAAAGCAACTATACCCCAATAAAAAACATTTTAAAAATAATAGAAAGTCAATGCCAGCCCCCCTCTCCCAAAAGATCATTTGAAAATGAAAGCCAGATAATATCACTCCTTTGCTCAAAACCTCTTACAGGTTTCCTGTTGTAATTGGATTAAAATCCTACACAGCTCTAAATGATCAGGCTCTAGCCTTCCTCTTCTGCCTCTTCTCTCCCCTTGGTTATGGTCATCAGCCACAGTGGTCTTCTTTTGGTCAAACACACCAAGTCCATTCTCTACTAAGATCTTTGCAATTTCTATTTCTTCTTCCTGGAATACACTACTGCTCCAGCTTTGAGTAGAGATATGGCTTAAGAGTGCAAGCTCTAGAGCTGGGCTTCCTAGTTCAAATCCCAGTTTGGTCACATCAGGCAAGTGGTATCATGTCTCCGTACTTCAGTAATCCTCATCTGCAATACAGAGATAAAAAACAATAGTACCTCCCTCATAAAAGTCTGGAAAGATTTCCTAGAGAAGGAAATGGCAACCACTCCTGTATTCTTGCCTGAGAAATCCCATGGACAGAGGAGCCTGGAGGGCTACAGTCCATGGGATCACAAAGAGTCAGTCACAACTTAGTGTCTAAACAATGAATTTATAACTAAATCACTTTGCTGTACAAAGAAACTAATGCAACATGGTAATAACTGTGTTTTAAAAGAGAAAGAAAAATAATTAAAAGAAAAAAAGAAATTTGATCTGAGGCTTTCTTCCTGTAGGTTACAGGACTCGAGTTTTCCATAAACTGCAAAGAGAAATGCTATCATTTCTGTTCACTGTTCACTATTGGAATATTAACAATAAAAAATATCCCCCCCCAAAAATAACCTACCCTACATCCACAATTTTTATTACCCAGAGAGATTATAAATCGTGTTCAGGAGCAAATCTTGCATTTAGAAATGCCAGCTACTATAACGGATTTTAATAAAATTGTGTATGAGGACATTCATCCCAGGATTACAGCAGAAAAGACCTCAGTCTAATCTCCTCATTCAGCATTGGAACAAATGAGGCCCAGAGAAGGCCCCACTCAGAGTCAAGACCAGACCCAGGTGATTTTATTCCCATTCCAGAGGAGTCTCCATTATCTAAACTGCCTTTATATGCTTTCTTTTTCTTTTTTGTCATTTTTTACTATAAAAATTCCAAGAGATGAATAAAGGAGAGAAAACAATATAATGCACATTCTAATAATAATAATAACCCAGACTAGATTGAACAATTGTTAACAATATTTTGCTGCATTTTTATGCATCTTGTCACTGTTGCTCATTTCTAAAAATAAGGACATTTCCCTATGTAAACACAATACCGTCATACCTACTAAAATTAAGGATAATTTCTTAACATCATCTAATTCCCAAATCATATTCAAATTCTTCCAAGCACTACCATCATTTCACTTATAGCTGTTTCATAGAACTGGGATTCAGTAAAGGCCCAGAAATTGCCTTTGGTAGTTATGTCTCTTAAATCTCTTTCAATTTAAAATATTCTTTCTTCTAATGTTATAACATATTATTTGATTTTATTTATTTGTTTTTTCATAATAATGAGTTTCTGAAGACACAGGAAAACTATTCTATAAAATGTTTGCATTCTGGGTTAGTTTAAATCCTTCCTTGTTGGTATTTGGTTTGTTCTTCTGTTCCCCCCACTCCCTGTGTATTGGAAGGAACATCTAAAAGCTTGATTACATTAACATCAAAGTGCCTCTATTTTTGAAGACAGAAATTTGCAGCCATTTCTCTAGTATAATTAACCGAACAAACCCTGAAGATTGATTTACAAGAGATGGAAGGGAGAAAACAGGTAAGGCCAGCATGTGGTGTGGAAAGGAGAATATCCCAATTACATGACTGCATTAAGGAGTCTGGTATTTAGCTGTGATCCTTAGAAATGGGATGATTTAAAGAGACACACACAAGAGTAACAAAATACAAATCAGAACATTACTTTCATAGTCTGTAATGAGATATGTAAGCATTAAACAAACTAAATGCTTTCCCTGACAGGCCAGTGGTTTTCAAGGCTAGTCTCATATTAGAATTATTTAGGACTCTTAAAAAAAAAAAAATACCACCCGCAAAGATGTTGATTTAATTGGTCTTGGGTGGGGACTGGATAATGGGATGCTTTTTAAAAGCTCCCCAGGTGTTTAAAAAATGCAACCAAGGCTGAGAAACATTGCTGTAGGTAGGTCTAAATCAAAAGCCAATTTGTCGTCAGAAAGCTGTTTTGAAAACACAAAACCAGAACTTGCGGTAAAAATGATATACATAAAGAAAGTCTGCAAAGTCTGTATTAGTCAGTGGTGTTCAACTTCTGCTTACATAAGAGACATTGGGGTATGCTTCCTTATAAAAAAAGAATAAAGGAAAACACTGGATCCCTGTTTTCTATTTCACTGTTATCTTCCCCATCGCCTATGAGATTCTGATTAAAGAAATCTTCAGTGGGCCCCTAGATGCTGCTTCAAGAAACAACAAATGTGAGTCTGATGTAGATAATCCATGTTCCTCACACTAAGGAATACAAGTCTACATCCTCTGGGACACACTTGTTTTGAGGAGTTGGTAAACCTCTAACTTAAGCTGCATCAGAATACAGGGCAAGGCAAGCATGTTAAAACACAGACTGATTGCTAGGCCTCACCCCCAGAGTATCTCATTCAGTAGATTTGGGGTGGTGTCCGCATTATACATTTTTAAGAACTAAGGCAGTGGTTCTCAGCCAGGGAAGACATTTGACAGTATCTGGAGTTACATTTAAAGACTTTATTTTTTAGAACGGTTTTAGGTTGATAGCAAATTTGAGAGGCAGGTTACCTAGATTTCCTAGATCCCCTTCTCCCCCATCAATATCTCTTATTCACAGTATTTTGTCATCTCAAATCCTCCTTTCAACTTTTTTCATTTACCTTTAAAATCTCAGGATACTGTAGATCCTTTCAAAGATCACTCTTCCAATTCTCCCTCACTGGAATCTTTGAATATTTTTTACACATTTAAGAGTTGCTTTGAAGGTACCTACCCTAAAGCCATCTTCTTTGTAAGTCTCAAATATAGAGTAATTACTATTCTTTTTAAGGATTGCTTGAAATGTTTTTATCTCTAGAGCAATTTTAAAAAGAAGTTAAGATATATTTATTTAAAGAGAATAATAGACTATATAATAATATTTATTTTTTAACGTCCATAATTTTTTTCTTATGCCCCTTGTGCCACAACACTAGTTTCTTGAAGATTTTTAAAAATCTTAAAGTCTAGTGTTCTATTATGTTAGAACAGGATAATAGGTTTTATGAAATGGAAAAGGGTGGAACCTCTTTTTGAAGTGAAGAGCTCTTTTCATCCTGGCTGGAAAACAAGTTCGACAGGTTTGGATTCAGCCCCTGGGGTACATAGATGACCTCAAACACCCACAGGGTTTGAGGGTTATAAATATAACTTGCTTACTCCAAACTTCAGGAGCAAGGCTTGACATTTCTTTCTTAACTCTGAGAGGGATGTCCCTATTCAAATGGTGATTTATTGTTGCACTCATGTGTTTCAGAATGAGTAAGAAATAGGTATTATACAATCACATAAACAAAAACCATCTAGTAAAACAGACTGAGATGTGCCTAGTAGGAGAGATTGACAATTCCACAAGTGACTAAAACAGACAGAAAACCCAAGTGCTCTAGTAGACACACAAACTGTGAGTGGTGGTTGTGTTTGATTTGAATTATCAGAGGAAGGTTCAGAAAGGAATGACACTGAGTGATGTCCGGGATTTGAAATAGTTGAGCTGGTAAGAGAACATTTCAAGAGATCTTTGGGCATCTGTAGGTTAGATACAACGGCAGTGCAAGAGTTAAAGGCACATCTCATAGAGCTGCTGTGGCTCCAGGCATGAACAGTAAGACTTAGTGGGGAATACATGGGGAATAAAGAGCTCACCGACTTGAACTGAACAGGAACAGCCACCTGGGTATTAGTTCTCACTTTGAGAATTGACTGAATCTTAACTTAAAGCACTCTAGATTCTGTTGGTGTCTTCAGTGCTACATCCTAAGGGTAGACAGGAAGCAGGTGATATATTGTAGATCCAGGTCTCTCCATCCTGGAAATCTCCCTGAGGTCATTCTTAAAAAAGACAATATAAACCTTATTTCTGGATAGGACTACAGTTGGTATTAGAAAGCTTTCAAACACAATCATAGTGTCTTTACCAGTTCTCAGATTTTTCATTTTGGGTTTGTTTTCTTTTTTAAACTTGTTTGTCCACATATTATATTTCATGGAGTATAGTTAATCCCCCAGTTCTCAGCTGTAAATAAATCACTGTTGATGAGACTTTTCAAACCACTTCCTGTTGACTGCTTATCAATCCCTATGAGTTCTATGACAAGGTCAGGAATCTGTTAAGAAAGAGACAGCTGAAGGACATCCAACAGTGTATTTCAAGCACTTCTAGTACACGGTTGAATCAGGCTTTCACCTTACAATGCAAGCAAACTCTGTACTCCAAGGACCCCTGCTCTGGAGGCACCTGAAAGAAACCCAGTCAGCCACTGGTTTGCACAATTCCAGGTGTGGCACCGTGTAACAGTGGTATCCTGATGATGAGATCAGCCAAGAATGAACTCCCAGGAAGATCTCTCAGAAAGTCTGATGTCATTTAAGACCTCAGTTATCCAAGTAAATGAAGAAGAATGTGAAATGGGTATTTCCCCTGTCAGCAGCTTGGCACAGACCCAAAGAGTCTGAGTGTGCCACCAAAGGAAGTAGTTCTTCCTCTGCTTGTCTGAGGTTTCCTGTATCATGAGGCAGGGTTTCATGAGTGGGGTACTTTAGGTAAATCTATGGATCTTTAAGTCAGAAAGGATTGCTGGACATTACATCCACTTTCAAAATAGGTCTTCATACAACATATTAGAGAGAGAGATGCAACAAAACAGACCTATAGCGGGAGAAGCACAAACATTCCAATCAGAAAGTTGACATCTAAATTCCTCAGTTACCACATTTACTCATGTCACTGCCTTAACTTCTCTGAGTTACTCTTGAATAGGGGGTGTGGGGAGGACAAGGTATTCATACTATTTTTAGAACAATAGTCTCAAGAATCAAATGATGCAATGTATCTGATAATGTTTCATAGGCTAGTGGATCTCAAACTTTAACATGCATACAAATCACCAAGGATCTTGTTAAAAATGAAGATTCTGGGACAAATCTGGGGCAGGGCTGGGGCGTTTACATTTCTAACAGGCTTCTGCGTGGTATTATCTTCTGGCTGGTCTATAGAACCCATTTCTTTTTTCAAACTTTAAACTTTTTTTTTTTTTTTGGTAAAACTTCTTTTTTTTTTTTTAACTTTATTTTTTTATTTTTTTTAAATTTTATTTTATTTTTAAACTTTACATAATTGTATTAGTTTTGCCAAATATCGAAATGAATCCGCCACAGGTATACATGTGTTCCCCATCCTGAACCCTCCTCCCTCCTCCCTCCCCATACCCTCCCTCTGGGTCGTCCCAGTGCACCAGCCCCAAGCATCCAGTATCGTGCATCAAACCCGGACTGGCAACTCATTTCGTACATGATATTATACATGTTTCAATGCCATTCTCCCAAATCTCCCCACCCTCTCCCTCTCCCACAGAGTCCAAAAGACTGATCTATACATCAGTGTCTCTTTTGCTGTCTCGTACACAGGGTTATTGTTACCATCTTTCTATTTTTTTTTTTAATTTATATCTGGGTTTTTTTTTTTTTAAACTTTACATAATTGTATTAGTTTTGCCAAATATCAAAATGAAACCACCACCATATATACGCGTTAGTATACTGTGTTGGTGTTTTTCTTTCTGGCTTACTTCACTCTGTATAATAGGTTCCAGTTTCATCCACCTCATTAGAACTGATTCAAATGTATTCTTTTTAATGGCTGAGTAATACTCCATTATGTATATGTACCACCGCTTTCTTATCCATTCATCTGCTGATGGGCATCTAGGTTGCTTCCATGTCCTGGCTATTATAAACAGTGCTGCGATGAACATTGGGGTACACGTGTCTCTTTCCCTTCTGGTTTCCTCAGTGTGTATGCCCAGCAGTGGGATTGCTGGATCATAAGGCAGTCCTATTTCCAGTTTTTTAAGGAATCTCCACACTGTTCTACATAGTGGCTGTACTAGTTTGCGTTCCCACCAACAGTGTAAGAGAGTTCCCTTTTCTCCACACCCTCTCCAGCATTTATTGCTTGTAGACTTATGGATCGCAGCCATTCTGACTGGCGTGAAATGGTACCTCATAGTGGTTTTGATTTGCGTTTCTCTGATAATGAGTGATGTTGAGCATCTTTTCATGTGTTTGTTAGCCATCTGTATGTGGTCTTTGGAGAAATGTCTATTTAGTTCTTTGGCCCATTTTCTGATTGGGTCATTTATTTTTCTGGAGTTGAGCTGTAGGAGTTGCTTGTATATTTTTGAGATTAGTTGTAAACTTTTTATTTTGTATTAGGCTGGTGCTTCCTTGGTTGCTCAGATGTTAAAGAATCTGTCTGCAAAGCGGGAGACCCAAGTTCAGTCCCTGGGTTGGGAAGATCTGCTGGAGGAGGAATGGCAACTCACTCCAGTATTCTTGTCTGGAAAATTCCATGGACAGAGAAGCTTGGCAGGTTACAGTCCTTGTGGCTGGGTAGAGTCAGATGTGAATGAGTGACTAACACTTTCACTTTCATAGCTGATTAGCAATGTTCTGGTAGTTTCCGGTGAACAGCAAGGGACTCAGCCATTCATACACATGGATCCATTCTCCCCCAAACATTTTTAATAGCATATAATTAGAGACTGAAGTGTCACACAGTAATTGGTTGTTGTTATTTCAATAAGTTTTCAAAGAAGGTTATTCTTCAGTCTTTACATTAAAAAAAAATTTAATTCACCAAGTCCTATCCCAACCCTCCACATATCCAACAATTCTATAAAAGCTTACTTAATATAGTGACTCCTGCCCAAAAGGTCAAACAGCAGTTTGACTAAAGAGTAGGCTTATGGGAAAATGACTTTTTTTTACTCAATCTTTATGTTCACTGGTTTCACGTTTATCTCTGTGCACATCAGACATTTGGGAATTGTGATGACACAAAAAAATTGAGTACTTACTAAGCTGCAAAAGATAATTGGAGGACATTTTATACAAGGATCCCTTGAAAATCAATACACAGTATTTGCATATAGTGTATATCAATATAATGTATGTGTGCTCAGTTATTTCAGTCCTGTTCAACTCTCTGCAACCCCATGGACCATGGCCCGCCAGGCTCCTCTATCCATGGGATTCTCCAGGCAAGAATACTGGAATGGGTTGCCATTTCCTTATCCAATAATGTATACATTTGGGTAATATTTTATATAATTTAACATTTTCAGGATACTCTCACGTATGTTGCTCCATCATTAATTCTTTGCAGAAAAGTAGGCTGGGCAGGTCCCATTTGGCCCATTTTATAGATGATGAAACTGGAACACAGAGAAAAGAAGTGAGTTGCTCAAGATCGTACTCATACAGTTGCTGCAGTGCTAAGGTAAAGCCCAGTTCTTCACATTTTTAATTCAGTGCTCTTTCCTTTGTCTCCCTGTCCACAGCACTTACCATATTGACAAAACGTTAGGGTTTGCCTTGTTGAAGCCTGGAAATGAGAAAGGTATCTGCATGTTAAACATGTTAGACAGTACAGATTTGGTTACTGTGGATACCTCGTAAGCAGTGAGCCCATAAACATGGATATCTCTCATTGTGATCAGAAGAAAACCTGCTGCAACACTGAACTTTCAGATGATTCATTTGCTTGTTTAATTCCCAGCCAAGAATGCAATGTCCTACTCCTTTTGGAATGTTTACAGATGAGAGTTAGAGCTTGGGGGTGGAGGACAACCTGACTACTACAATCATCCTAAGTGGGTGCTTGGTTTTCTACTCTCAAAAAATATTCTTACCTTTCTTCTTACTTCCTCTACGATATGTCCCTGGCCATGCCAACTCATAGCGATCTCAATCGCTCTCTTTCTCTTTTAGTGTTAACAACCTCATGAGAAACACTTATGAGGCGTCTGGAATTATAATTGATGTTTTGCCTAAAGTGATGTTTCACTCAGGGGTGTGTGTGTGTGTGTGTGTGTGTGTGTTCATTGCCAAATGAAATTGGGAATCCTTCAAGGGCAAGGACAAACATATTTCATGCTTTGTCTTATACAGAATGATGGAAATAAAAAATGGAGGTACAAAGTGAAAACTATATTGAATTTGGAGTCAGATGATCTGGATCAATTTGTTATTAGCCATGTGACCTTAAACAAGATACTGACACTTTGATCTTTTGCTGCCTCATCTAGAAAATGAGAATATTAGTGCCTATACAATGGCACCCCACTCCAGTACTCTTACCTGGAAAATCCCATGGACGGAGGAGCCTGGTGGGGCTGCAGTCCATGAGGTCACTAAGAGTCAGACACGACTGAGTGACTTCACTTTCACTTTTCACTTTCATGCATTGGAGAAGGAAATGGCAACCCACTCCAGTGTTCTTGCCTGGAGAATCCCAGGGACAGAGGAGCCTGGTAGGAGGCTGTCTATGGGGTCACACAGAGTCGGACATGACTGAAGTGACTTAGCAGCAGCAGCATACTACTGTCATGAGAAATAAATGAAATACTATGTGTGAAAATAAAAGTGCTTTGCAAACTCGTAAGAGCTATATAAGTTTAAACAATATATTTGTATTTACTTTAAGAATAATATAGATTAAATTTGAGGAATCTACTTCTAACTCTAGTCTAAAAGAAATGGATTTGCTTCACACTTCACCCATAAAACGTTTTCTATCTCAATGTCCCTCTATGCAAAGAAATACAGCCAAATGTAAACAATATTATTAAAAATTTTCTTTTCCAAAACTGGGCATGATAAAAGATTTATGATTTAAGAGAAGTTGATATAACCCAGATGCTAAAAATGTTCATTAAGATCTGTCAACTTTGTAGTTTCATGGAACTCAGATAGTAGGAGTTACATTTTGGCTTAGGAAATTCCCTTTTAAATTCTCAGTATGTTGCGCAAATGTTAAGTGAAATAGCATAATTACCAAAACCTCTAAGGGTAGGAAAATGATTCGCTCTCTAGAATAAGGGTGCTAATGTAAGCAGAACTCACATACTTACCAGCTTGTGTGCTCTGAACACAATTGTAAAAACCCAAATCTATCATTCTCTTCCTATTTATCCACTTTCTGTTGGTACCGCATCAAAAATACTTCCTGTTTCTGGTCTTGAGACAATTTTAAAGCATACCTTCTCCTTTTCCTTACCCTATCACACACAATAATAGTTCCTACCTATTTTAATACCTATTATGTTTCTGGAGCTGTACCAGTGCTCTTTATTATCTGTAAGCTTCAAATACATCTTGCAAAAAGGTTTCATTGTCCCCCTGGTATAAAAACCAACATGGCAAGACTCTTAAGTACATTGTTTCCAGCTCTTCTGTGGATCAGCAGACCACAATTGAAACTGGGTCCCTGTGGTTCTTTGCCTCTGCTCTTACAAGTAAGCACAGTTCAAGTCTCAACTCTCTTCTATCAAAATATTTTATAGTAATTATCTAGACAATTTTAAAAACGTTTTCAATCATTTGTATCTACCTGTAGATATCTTTCAAATGAAATTACGAAGATATTGAACATCCTCCAGACAAATACTTTTTGAATTAAATTGGAAACACTAGATAATATAAAGATAAGCTGGAATCAAGATTTCTGGGACAAATATCAATAACCTCAGATATGCAGATGACACCACCCTTATGGCAGAAAGTGAAGAAGAACTAAAGAGCCTCTTGATGAAAGTGAAATAGGTGAGTGAAAAAGTTGGTTTAAAACTCAAAATTAAAAAAACTAAGATCATGGCATCCAGTCCCATCACTTCATGGTAAATAGATGGGGAAAACAGACAATGGCTGACTATTTTTAATGGCTCCAAAATCACTACAGATGGTGATTGCAGCCATGAAATTAAAAGACACTTACTCCTTGGAAGGAAAGTTATGACCAACCTAGACAGCATATTCAAAAGCAGAGACATTACTTTCCCAACAAAGCTCTGTCTAGTCAAGGCTATGGTTTTTATAGTGGTCATGTATGGATGTGAGAGTTAGACTGTGAAGAAAACTGAGCACTGAAGAACTGATGCTTTTGAACTGTGTGTTGGAGAAGACTCTTGAGAGTCCCTTGGACTGCAAGGAGATCCAACCAGTTCATCCTAAAGAAGATCAGTCCTGGGTGTTCATTGGAAGGACTGATGTTGAAGCTGAAACTCCAATACTTTGGCCACCTCATGCAAAGAGCTGACTCATTGGAAAAGACCCTGATGTTGGGAAAGATTGAGGGCAGGAGGAGAAGGGGACGACAGAGGATGAGATGTTGGATGGCATCACCGACTCGATGGACATGGGTTTGGGTGGAGTCCAGGGTTTGGTGATGGACAGGGAGGCCTGGCGTGCTGCGGTTCATGGGGTTGCAGAGTCGGACACGACTGAGCGACTGAACTGAACTGAACTGAACTGAAGAACTTGCAGCATAATGAATTGAGTAGTGACATCATTCCTATACAACCTAAATACTTTTTTAAGAAGGAACTGGCTTAGTAAAAAAAAATAAAAAGAAATACTGGATTATGAAGCAAAATCCCCAAGATCCAGTCATTGCTCTATAAGTGACTTTCTATGAGATAGTTGGTAATTATCTTTTTTTCAGACCTCAAATTTCCCATTTGTGACTTGAGGAAGTTCTTTGAAGCGTGTCACTAACATATGACCAACTGTCCTGTGGCATTAGCTTGCCCAGCCTTATCCCCGACCATTCCACCCACACGTCTCCATCATGTCTTTCCTCTTTTTCCAATGTAGACTTACTTGGCATATACTACCTTACTCAGAAATGCCTTAGTCTACCAATACAATACCCACACTATTTTAACTTAATTTTATTCTCTAAATTAAGTTGCAAAACTTTAGCTTTGTTCTAACTAATCATGTCTATGAATTCACACATTCAGAAAAAATGCTTTCTAATACTCATGAGGAGTATACAGTCAACAAAAACAAGACCAGGAGCTGACTGTGGCTCAGATCATGAACTCCTTATTACCAAATTCAGACTTAAATTGAAGAAAGTAGGGAAAACCACTAGACCATTCAGGTATGACCCAAATCAAATCCCTTATACAGTGGAAGTGAGAAATAGATTTAAGGGCCTAGATCTGATAGATAGAGTGCCTGATGAACTATGAAATGAGTTTCGTGACATTGTACAGGAGATAGGGATCAAGACCATCCCCATGGAAAAGAAATGCAAAAAAGCAAAATGGCTGTCTGGGGAAGCCTTACAAATAGCTGTGAAAAGAAGAGAAGTGAAAAGCAAAGAGAAAAGGAAAGATATAAGCATCTGAATGCAGAATTCCAAAGAATAGCAAGAAGAGATAAGAAAGGCTTCTTCAGCAATCAATGCAAAGAAATAGAGGAAAACAACAGAATGGGAAAGACTAGGAATCTCTTCAAGAAAATCAGAGTTACCAAAGGAACATTTCATGCAAAGATGGGCTCGATAAAGGACAGAAATGGTATGGACCTAACAGAAGCAGAAGATATTAAGAAGAGGTGGTAAGAATACACAGAAGAACTGTACAAAAAAGATCTTCATGACCCAGATAATCATGATGGTGTGATCACTGACCTAGAGCCAGACATCCTGGAATGTGAAGTCAAGTGGGCCTTAGAAAGCATCACTACGAACAAAGCTAGTGGAGGTGATGGAATTCCAGTTGAGCTATTTCAAATCCTAAAAGGTTATGCTGTGAAGGTGCTGCACTCAATATGTCAAAAAATTTGGAAAACTCAGCAGTGGCCACAGGACTGGAAAAGGTCAGTTTTCATTCCAATCCCAAAGAAAGGCAATGCCAAAGAATGCTCAAACTACCGCACAATTGCACTCATCTCACACACTAGTAAAGTAATGCTCAAAATTCTCTAAGCCAGGCTTCAGCAATACGTGAACCATGAACTTCCTGATGTTCAAGCTGGTTTTCAAAAAGGCAGAGGAACCAGAGATCAAATTGCCAACATCAACTGGATCATTGAAAAAGCAAGAGAGTTCCAGAAAAACATCTATTTCTGCTTTATTGACTATGCCAAAGCCTTTGACTGTGTGGATCACATTAAACTGTGGAAAATTCTTCAAGAGATGAGAATACCAGACCACCTGATCTACCTCTTGAGAAATCTGTATGCAGGTCAGGAAGCAACAGTTAGAACTGGACATGGAACAACAGACTGGTTCCAAATAGAAAAAGGAGTACATCAAGGCTGTATATTGTCACCCTGCTTATTTAACTTATATGCAGAGTACATCATGAGAAACGCTAGACTGGAAGAAGCATAAGCTAGAATCAAGAATCCCGGGAGAAGTATCAATAACCTCAGAGATGCAGATGACACCACCCTTATGGCAGAAAGTGAAGAGGAACTAAAAAGCCTCCTGATGAAAGTGAAAGAGGAGAGTGAAAAAGTTGGCTTAAAGCTCAACATTCAGAAAACGAAGATCATGGCATCTGGTCCCATCACTTCATGGGAAATAGATGGGAAAACAGTGGAAACAGTACCAGACTTTATTTTTCTGGGCTCCAAAATCACTGCAGATGGTGACTGCAGCCATGAAATTAAAAGACGCTTACTCCTTGAAAGGAAAGTTATGACCAACCGAGATAGCATATTCAAAAGCAGGGACATTACTTTCCCAACAAAGCTCTGTCTAGTCAAGGCTATGGTTTTTCCTGTGGTCATGTATGGATGTGAGAGTTGGACTGTGAAGAAGGCTGAGCGCCGAAAAATTGATGCTTTTGAACTGTGGTGTTAGAGAAGACTCTTGAAAGTCCCTTGGACTGCAAGGAGATCCAACCAGTCCATTCTGAAGGAGATCAGCCCTGGGATTTCTTTGGAAGGAATGATGCTAAAGCTGAAACTCCAGTACTTTGGCCACCTCATGCGAAGAGTTGACTCATTGGAAAAGACTCTGATGCTGGGAGGGATTGGGGGCAGAAGGAGAAGGGGACGACAGAGGATGAGATGGCTGGATAGCATCACTGACTCAATGGACGTGAGTCTGAGTGAACTCCGGGTGTTGGTGATGGACAGGGAGGCCTGGGGTGCTGCGATTCATGGGGTCTCAAAGAATTGGACACAACTGAGCGACTGAACTGAACTGAACTCAACTGAATACTCATGAAACTTAATGAATAACTAAAAAATTTTTTTTAATATCTGCACCCCAAATCTTGTATATATTTCATTATAAGCAAATCATACCTTGGGAAATTCAAAATTTCCTTTGGGATTCCATAAAGATACTTGTCTAATTCCAGAGAGCTGTGAGACAAAGTCCAGCTGGGAATGGAGCCAGCACCCTTTACCATCCTCTCCCAGTGTTAGGCACTTTTCTAATACCTATCCTAGTTACCAGGTTGACCCATTTACTTACTCCATCCTGAAATCTTCTACCACCACCTGGCCTCATCTTTGTGAATTCTTTTCCGTGTCCCATGCCTGGACAAATTTCCTTTCATGACCAAACACATAAAAGATAAAAAACACACTAAGTAGTGACTTAAAATAGCATGGTTTTAGTAGTGGCCAGCCTACCATCTCCTTGACAAAGAAGGTACTATCTTATCCAGACTGCATTTTGTCCTTCTGGATATCAGAATGACCTGAACTGCTCAGCATGGTCTATCAGACCCTCTTAGAGATCATTTCTACCTTGGGTCCCTGGGCATCATGACCTTGAGCAAGATCACTGTGTTGTTTTTTTTCCCCCCTTTCTGGTTTCTTGATTGTAAAGGTGGATATAAACACAACTGGAAGTTAGACTGAACCTAATGGTCATGTGTCATGAACCAGTGACTGAAGAACCTTATGTCCCAGATAATTTACTTGTCAAATAGGAAAACTATCTTAAAAGTGATTTTTATGAGATTTAAATGAGGCACTGTAATTAAAATACCCAGCATAACATGTGGTAGCATTCTTATCAAATGTCATTTCCACTTTCAATACCTGAAATATAGTTATGATCTGGCTATTACTATTATTTCTAGCCTGTGAGAATATTTGGCTTCTTTAGCTACATTTAAACTATATTTCTATTTGCCTCCATGGAGATACACTGTCCCCATGAAGGCCTCTTTAATATACAGCAACTTCCTTGGCAAAGCTGTCATATCAAAACCTGATTTCTGAGAGACTTCCCATTTTCTTCCTGTTTCAGGCCTATGGGAAGCTAATTTAAAAGCAGAACTGATACGACTTACTCTAAATGTATAAATGTTTTCTGGCTTGAAAATCCATGCTTCTTTTCTAATAACCTATGTAAGTATTCAGTCACTACTACTCACAAGAGACAAAATAGTTTACCTGTTTATTCATTGCAATATTTAGCAAAATGTTGATATTTATCAGCACATATTGTGGAGAAGGTGATGGCAGCCCACTCCAGTGTTCTTGCCTGGAGAATCCCAGGGACGGGGGAGCCTGGTGGGCTGCCGTCTATGGGATCGCACAGAGTCAGACACAACTGAAGCGACTTAGCAGCAGCATGTAACAGATGCAAAGAGATTCATAATTCCACTCTACTTTGTTTTTTCTCTTACATGTTTCTTTTTTAAAATTGAAGTATAGTCAATTTACAGTGTTGTATTAGTTTCAGGAGTATAGCAAAGTGATTCAGTTACACATTATATATATATATATATATTTTTTTTATCAGATCATTTTTACCTTACAGGTTATCACAAAATATTGAGGACAGTTCCCTGTGCTATACAGTAGGTCCTTGTTTGTTACTTATTTTATATGTACTAGTGTTATCCATCCTCACCCTTCTCCCTTTGGTAAACATAAGTTTGTTTCCTATGCCTGTGAGTCTCTTTGTTCTGTAAAAAGTTCATTTGTATTATTGTTCTTCAGATGTCACACACAAGTGATATCATATGATATTTGTCTTTTTCTGTCTGGTTAGTTCACTTAGTATGATAATCTCTAGGTCCATCCATATTGCTGCGAATGGCACTGTTTCATTCTTTTCTATGGCTGAGTAATATTCCATTGTGTAAATATACCACATCTTTATCCATTCAAATAAAAACTGAGGGAGAGGGTATGGAGGAAAAGGAATCTTCCTACACTGCTGTTGGGAATGTAAATGGGTACAGCCACTATGGAGAACAGTAAGGAGGCTCCTTAAAAGACTAAAACCAGAGCTACCATATGATCCACCAATTCCACTCCTGGGCATATCTTCAGAGAAAATCATATGTGTCTTTGAGAAGATACATCCCAGTGTTCATTGCAGCACTCTTTACAATAGCCGAGACATGGAAGCAGCCTAAATGTCCATCAACAAATCCCACTCTACTTTAAAGTAGGTTTGAAAATTTCCCTAGCAAAATATTTAAGAAAAAAAAAGATTTTCTTTTATAGTTTTACAAATTACTTCTTGGGTGACCTTAAAACTACAATTGTTTCTCCTTATCTTTTACCTTTGAAGATAATAGTTATCTACAAAATATCCTGCTTTACCTCAACTCATATTCTCTATTCTGACCAGAAAAATTACCAACTTTCCTAGGTAAATAATGCAGTTGATTTGTCTCCAGAGCTTACATATATACCCTCCCTTTTGCATGGCTTGCTGCCCACTTTCCTGTCCAATGAACAGAATCACTTTTCTCCTGAACACTGCTAATGACTATTTCTTCAAAAAGGGTTTTAAGTGGATCCTGTGGAAGGAGTCCATCTCTATGCAGCCACAATGGTGTAAGTATCGTGTACAGTGTTTCTATATAGCCTTGGAGCTTTTTGTTTTTCCAATGAGGTTTGTTCCACCACCATTTTTAAGTTCCTCAAGAACAAAGATGATTTTCCCACTTCCTTAATAATTTACCACAAAATCAAAAGCAATGTCTTTTGCAATGTGGGACTTTGAGGTATGTAAATTAGAAAATATTTTTCTGTTGGGAGATCTGAAAAATTCTATGACTATTCTGGGAGACCAGTGTGACAAGTTTCATGTAATTTAGGCCAGGGAATAAGTGATATGGGGGATCTGATAGCTAGACAGTTTGGGTGAGAATTTCTGATTTCATCTTTCTTCTACTTTGTGTGGTTATATTTTTTGAGCCTCTCTCACTGCTACAGTCACCCTTGTTCCTTCCTTTTGCCTCCTACTGATGATTCAGCTACTTTAACAGCTATTAAAGGAGGAAAGGAGAAAAATATCTGAGATTAAAATATTAAAAACTTGAATGCGCTTAAGAAGTATTTGCTGAGCAAAGAATTGAATTACCATCACTGCTGTTTCAGCCCTCAAATTATTTTTCATTTGAACAAAGATGAGAGTCTTAAGAAATGTCATTGCGAGGTAAATGGATGCTTTGCATGCTAATTATAGAGAGAATAACGCCCTCTTGAGGCAGGCAAGAAGCAGTAGACATATTTCTTAAAAGGAAAGAAACAAAACTCTATCTCAAGACTCCTGCTACATATCTAATCAATTGGGAAAGCAGGATTTCTGATGAACCCTGAAATTTCTAAGACTGTAATCCTGGAAATTCAGGCAGGAGGGATTAGACTAAAATATCATCAGAAGGGTGCCTTCAAATATAAACTCTGACTCTAACATTTTGGTATGAAAATGTATATAGTTCTATGCATGCATGTATACACAATCACGTCCAATTCTTTGCAATGTCATAGACTGTAGCCCACCAGGCTCCTCGGTTCATGGAACTCTCCAGGCCAGAATACTGGAGTGGGTTGCCATGTCCTTCTCCAGGTGGAGAATCTTCCTGACTAAGGGATAGAACCCATGTCTCCTGGATCTCCCACATTGGTAGGTAGATTCTTCACCACTGTGCCACCTGGGAAGCCCTATAATAATTTTACTTTTAATTAAGAAGGAAAAAAGAGATAGAGAAAAAGAGGAAACATATGGAGAAAGAAACAAGGAATTTTAAAAAATTACAGAAAAGGAAATAATCAAAGAATGGTAAAAAAAAAAAAAAAAAAGGCTCTTCTATGAAAAAAAGTATTGAAGAAAGTAGGGAAAACCTAGAACATTCAGGTATGACCTAAACACATCCTTTATGATTATACAGTGGAAGTGAGAAATAGATTTAAGGGACTAGATCTGATAGACAGAGTGCCTGATGGACAGAGGTTCATGACATTGTACAGGAGATGGAGCAAGACCATCCCCAAGAAAAAGAAATGCAAAAAGGCAAAATGCCTGTCTGAGGAGGTCTTACAAATAGCTGTGAAAAGGAGAGAAGCAAAAAGCCAAGGAGAAAAGGAAAGATATAACCATTTGAATGCAGAGTTCCAAAGAATAGCAAGGAGAGATAAGAAAGCCTTCTTCAGTGATCAGTGCAAAGAAATAGATGAAAATAATAGAATGAGAAAGACTAGAGATCTCTTCAAGAAAATTGGAGATACTAAGCGAACATTTCATGCAAAGATGGGCTCAATAAAGGAAAGAAACTATGGACCTAACAGAAGCAGAAGATATTAAGAAGAAGTGGCAAGAATACACAGAAGAACTGTACAAAAAAGATCTTCACAACCCACATAATCATGATGGTGTGATCACTCACCTAAAGCCAGACATCCTGGAATGTGAAGTCAAGTGGGCATTAGGAAGCATCACTATGAACAAAGCCAGTGGAGGTGATGGAATTCCAGTTGATCTGTTTCAAATCCTAAAAGAT
The DNA here is from genome assembly GCF_032452875.1 of Bos javanicus. NCBI lineage: Eukaryota > Metazoa > Chordata > Mammalia > Artiodactyla > Bovidae > Bos > Bos javanicus. Next base: position 77,323,198 of record NC_083868.1, read on the forward strand.
GATGCTGTGAAAGCGCTGTATGCAATATGCCAGCAAATTTGGAAAACTCAGCAGTGGGCACAAGACTGGAGAAGATCTGTTTACATTCCAATTCCAAAGAAAGGCAACGCCAAAGAATGTTCAAATTACCACACAATTGCACTTATCTCACACACTAGCAAATTAATGCTCAAAATTCTCCAACCCAGGCTTCAGCAATACATGAACCATGAACTTCCAGATGTTCAAGGTGGATTTAAAAAAGGCAGAGGAACCAGAGATCAAATTGCCAACATCAACTGGATCATTGAAAAAGCAAGAGAGTTTCAGAAAAAAACATCTATTTCTGCTCTATTGACTATGCCAAAGCCTTTGACTGTGTGGATCACAATAAACTGTGGAAAATTCTGAAAGAGATGAGAATACCAGACCACCTGACCTGCCTCTTGAGAAATCTGTATGCAGGTCAGGAAGCAACAGTTAGAACTGGACATGGAACAACAGACTGGTTCCAAATAGGAAAAGGAGTACGTCAAGGCTGTATCTTGTCACCCTGTTTATTTAACTTATATGCAGAGTACATCATGAGAAACACTGGACTGGAAGAAACACAAGCTGAAATGAAGACTGCTGGGGGAAATATCAATAACCTCAGAGATGCAGATGACACCACCCTTATGGCAGAAAGTGAAGAAGAACTAAAGAACCTCTTGATGAAAGTGAAAAAGGAGGGTGAAAAAGTTGGCTTAAAGCTCAACATTCAGAAAACTAAGATCATGGTATCTGGTCCCATCACTTCACGGCAAATAGATGGGGAAGCAGTGGAAACAGTGGCAGACTTTATTTTGGGGGGCTCCAAAATCACTGCAGATGCTGATTGCAGCCATGAAATTAAAAGACGCTTACTCCTTGGAAGGAAAGTTATGACCAACCTAGACAACATATTCAGAAGCAGGGACATTACTTTGCCAACAAAGGTCTATCTAGTCAAGGCTATGGTTTTTCCAGTGGTCATGTAGGGATGTTAGAGTTGGACTGGAAAGAAAGCTGAGCACAGAAGAATTGATGCTTTTGAACTGTGGTGTTGGAGAAGACTCTTGAGAGCCCCTTGGACTGCAAGGATATCCAACCAGTCCATCCTAAAGGAGATCAGTCCTGGGTGTTCACTGGAAGGACTGATGTTGAAGCTGAAACTTCAATACTTTGGCCATCTAATGTGAAGATCTGACTCATTTGAAAAGACCCTGATGCTGGGAAAGGTCGAGGGTATGAGGAGAAGGGGACAACAGAGGGTGAGAGGGTTGGATGGCATCACCGACTCAATGGACATGAGTTTGGGTGAACTTCAAGAGTTGGTGATGGACAGGGAGGCCTGGCATTCTGCAGTCCACGGGGTTGCAAAGAGCTAGACATGGCTGAGTGACTGAAATGAACTGAATGAAAGAAAGAAAAGGAAAAGAAAAGAAGGTATCTGCTTGAGTGATGAGTTCAAGTTTCTTTTAGTAATTGTTTATTTAACTTGTGTTCCTATGGCTCCCCCTATGGGCAGAAAGATTGTTTTTCCTATCCTCAATCACTGAATGCTTTTCAAGTGGCAGTTGGTTCCTGTAGCAAAGTGAGAGGTTTATTTTCTCCCAGGAAAATGTGCTTTTTTGCCACTAATACTGGAGATCTATAAAATCACTACTGATTTTATTTTAAGATATACATTAAAGGACTTTGTATTATTGAGACATGGTAATAAACATTTAACAAGGCCATACATTCTAGAGGCCATATTAAAGTACAATTTTCGCTATGATTTCTTTAGAGTCCATTTTCAGAAAATAGCCAATAATTATAAATATTTACAACAAAATAATGTCTTTTATGGAATGAACTTCTTACGAAGTCATTTTTTATTAGTTAATCCTTCAAATAGGGCAGAGTTAAAGCACCACCATCCCTCCAAATGAATAAATGTCAAAACTAAGGCAAAACTAAGGAAAAAGACCAGTGTAGTAATTTGAATGCAAATTAGTGGCTGAGGTTCAGGTATCACACTGACACAACTCGGAAGAATTTGCAGGTCAAGAATCAATCAATTTCTTTAGAGTTGCTTAGAAACTTTGAATTTTTTTTCTCATTTCTATATTTGAAAATTACGATGACACATCAGGATTCAAATATATGACATCTCTCCCATCATGTTTCCCTGATTTTCAGACTCCAGAAGTAACATTTTCAATTATATACTCCTGTCGCATTTCACCTGTACCTCTCTATAGCCTTTTAATATGTATGTGTGATAATAATTAAATTTATAGCTATACTGTGATCTCCTCATGGACAAAAGACACAATTCTCATTTCTTTGCTGTCCCAAATGTTCACTGGATGAAGAGAGGTGTGTATATGCAAAAATATACAGTGCCTAACACAGCATGGTAAAATTCCAAATAAGTGTTTAGGGTAAATTAATTGAATAACTGCTGAGAAGTGTATAAATAAACCCATGAAGGAGCAGTTTCAGTAAAGTTCACTCGCAAAGCAAATTAAGTGTCCTAGAAGGAAACATAGGTCAAAGCAACATTAATCAATGCTGCATAAACTAAGCAGAACCCAGTGCTAAAGCACACTGGATGAAGATCTGACAGCAATAGGTGTCAGTTTATTAAAAAAGTAGGTATGATTCTGGACCTATTATTGTATGTGACATTTCTTTAATCTTTTCAGTATTTTGGGACATGCTCAGGGAAGTTTCTCAGCTCTGTTTTCTACCACATTTTTTGATCCCTTTGTGAACTTTTAAAATTAAAACACTTTTTTTAATTGCTAGAATTTTTATTTTGTTCTTCATGAGCATCTGTTCTTTATCATAATGTTTGGTTCTCACTTTTTGAAGCTGGTTTTGAAAGAAGTTACTTCCTTTGGCTTTTTGTGATATTAAACACTGTTTTAAAATCCTTTTTAGTCTGCATTATGGTCTCTTCCCTTGTGGTTCAGATGGTAAAGAATCTGCCTGCAGTGTGGAAGACCTGGGTTCAATTCCCAGGTCGGGAATATCCCCCTAGAATGGAATGGCAACCAACTCCAGTATTCTTGCCTGGAAAATTCCATGGACAGAGGAAGGAGCCTGGAAGGCTACAGTAAATGGAGCGGCAGGTCAAAAAGAGTCAGACATGACTGAGGGACTAACACTTAAAATAGTTTTTACTTTGCATTATGGTCCCTACTTCCTTAGTTATAAGTTCTTTTGTTAGCTGAGTTTATTTGTGTTTCTATAAAGATGTGGATGTTACTTAGCTATTTTGTGATTCTCGGCTGTTCGTAGAGGAATTCTTTCCATATTCTGCGGTGGGAATTTCTCCTAGTGTACTGGCTTCAGTATTGTATAGATACTAGCCTTGAAAATGGTTTAGTTTTAAATTTTTCTGCTAGGCAGAGACATCTCAAAATCTGTTTCCAAGCAACACAGCCTTTGTTCCAGCTTCATGATAGCGAAGAAGCAGACTGTGGTGGATTCAAGTTTGTTTTATTCTTTCCTTGTTTTTGATTGTGGCTAAAAATTTGTTCATTAAAAGCATATATTTATCATTTTGTATAGAAAGAAGATATTTTATCATATTTCTCATATGCTACCTTGACCTTAAAAAGAATCACTAGTATTTCTAGTTTTCTAAAATATTTATACTGAGAATTATTTTAATACATATCTTTTTAGCAACAGTTGAGCTGAATATTATTGTATCCTCTGTTGTGTTGGTACAGTATTTCTGAAGAGAAGTATGAGCACTTCAGTAACTATTTGCGTGCCTTATGTTAAAGAATATTTTAATAGTTCCTATGGGGTACTTTTTTTTTTTTGTATTTCTTTATTTTGTTTTCCACTTCCTCATTCCTTTAAAAGTGAAGTCCACTTAAGTCTGGTATTAGAATTTACATGAGTGGATTTCCCTGGATCTATTTTTATCCTAAAATGATGAATGGAAGAATATATCTCTGACCTTACTATTTCACTCTGAAGATCTGGTTGATGTGTAAAACATTTAGTTAAATTTCTAGTATTTAGTTGTTATTTATCAAATTATTTTTCCTAATTCTCCTCCTTTCCTATTGAGTTATTTCTCTTTGTATAGGGAAATATATTTCTCGAAAATTTAAAATTGATATTGTATTTCAATTGAGTAGATGTCCTCATTGATTCAGTGGTAAAGAATCCACCTGCCAATGAGGGAGATATGAGTTCAATCCCTGGGTCAGGAAAATCCCCTGGAGAAGGAAATGACAACCCACTCCTGTATTCTTGCAAGGAAAATCCCATGGACAGAGGAACTTGGTGGGCTACAGTCCAGAGTTGCAGAGTTGGACATGATTGAACACACATTTAAACTGTCTTTTTTTTTTCCCTAAAGAAAAGCTATAATACTATCTTTGAAATGAACCACATCTGTTGGTCTAGAGGTTCTATACTTCACTAAGGGTCCACTCCACCCCACTCCAGTACTCTTGCCTGGAAAATCCCACGGACGGAGGAGCCTGGTAGGCTGCAGTCCATGGGGTCGTGAAGAGTCGGACATGACTGAGCAACTTCCCTTTCACTTTTCACTTTCATGCATTGGAGAAGGAAGTGGCAACCTACTCCAGTGTTCTTGCCTGGAGAATCCCAGGGACGGGGGAGCCTGGTGGGCTGCCGTCTATGGGGTCGCACAGAGTCGGACACGACTGAGGCGACTTAGCAGCAGCAGTAGCAGCAGCAATTTCTTAAATCCAATTTTTTGTTAGATTTTATGAAAATAAAAATCAACTAAATGAGGAAAGCCCATGTCATAAAAATAATCATTCTTCTTTCCCTTTGAAAAAATGTATCTGTTGAGATGACCTTCTCTGGTATTGCTTTTAAAAATTTCAAGAACTAGCCTGAAGGCAACTTTAAATGATTTTTAAAAGGCCATCTAAATTGTGATTTAATGAATTATATCTAACTTACTAAAGAAGAACTGCAGAGTTCCAGGCTTTTTAAAAGCATATTTTAAATTTTAAATATCACAAAGTACTATTAAAAGAGCTGTTTGCTAAGTATTAAAGTTATCCGTAGGTCTTCATGCTGCTGGATTAACATTTGTAATGGGCACAGGGTCTGTGGCTGTGCACTTAGAAAGCTGTTTTCTGTCTGTGGGCTTTTGCTTCTTTATGTGTAAGCTGAATCTACATTCTACTCGTGGTTCCTTACCACAGAATGGGGAAGGAAAATGAGGTAATGTCTGTAAATGTGTCAAATGTCTAGAGCTTCGTGTTCAATAAGTTAAGAAGAGATTATTAGACATGAAAAATAAAACAGAAATATTATTTATTTTTAAATCAGTGAGACGAAGAGACAAGAGGACAGACTTCTTGTTCCATTCCTTTCACTTATTCACACATTCATTCATTCCAAATGTCATTGAGAGACTACTGTACCCTAAGCACTGTGTAAGATATGGGGACTACAAAGTTGAAAATGGTATAGTTCTTTAAGGAATCTACCACCTAGTAAGGGAAGCAGTTATAGACAGAAAGAGCTGCAGCAGAACACACGACATGATGAAGACTCAGTGTGAGTATCAAGGGTATAGGAAAATATCAGTGTAAGAAGGGAAGAGTAAAGTAGGAGTTGCTATAATTGACTTATATTTTTGAAAAGCTATTGATAATATTCAACTGCATTTACAAGCTGCTCTAAGGCAAAAAATGTCTTAAGATTATTTCAGCACTATAAATCAGAGTCTGTTAGTATTTTTCGTAGTTAGTTTTTAATTAACTGTAGCTTTTCTTAAAAGTATGTAAAATTAGAAAAAAAATAAGTTTAAGCTATGACAAACCTAGAAAGAGTATTGAAAAGCAGACATCACATTGCCAACAAAGGTCTGTACAGTAAAAGCTATGGTTTTTCCAGTAGTCATGTACACATGCAAGAGTTGGACCATAAAGAAGGCTGAACTTTTGACACTTTTGAATTGTGGTGCTGGAGAAGACTCTTGAAAGTTCCTTGAACTGCAAGGAGATAAAACCAGTCAATCCTACAGGAAATCAGTTTCAGCTCAGTTCAATCACTCAGTTGTGTCTGACTCATTGCGACCCCATGAACCACAGCACGCCAGGCCTCCCTGTCCATCGCCAATTGCAGGAATCCACCCAAACTCATGTCCATTGAGTCGGTGATGCCGTCCAACCATCTCATCCTCTGTCGTCCCCTTCTCCTCCCTCCTTTAATCTTTCCCAGAATCAGAGTCTTTTCCAATGAGTCAGCTCTTTGTATCAGGTGGCCAAAGTATTGGAGTTTCACCTTCAACATAAGTCCTTCCAATGAACACCCAGGACTGATCTCCTTTAGGATGGACTGGTTGGATCTCCTTGCAGTCCAAGGGACTCTCAAGAGTCTTCTCCAGCACCACAGTTCAAAAGCATAAGTTCTTCTGTGCTCAGCTTTTTTTTTTTTTTTTTCAGCTTTCTTTATAGTCCAACTCTCACATCCATACATGACCACTGGAAAAACCATAGCCTTGACTAGACGGACCTTTGTTGGTAAAGTAATGTCCCTGCTTTTTATTATGCTGTTTAGGTTGGTCATAACTTTCCTTCCAAGGAGTAAGCGTCTTTTAATTTCATGGCTACAATCACCATCTGGTGATTTTGGAGCCCAGAAAAATAAAGTCAGGCAATGTTTCCACTGTTTCCCCATCTGTTTGCCATGAAGTGATGGGAAATGAACCCTGGATATTTATCGGAAGGACTGATACTGAAGATGATGCTCCAATACTTTAGCCACCTGATGTGAAGAGTGGACTCATTGGAAAAGACCCTGATGCTGGGAAAGATTTAGGGCAGGAGGAGAAGGAGGTGACAGAGGCTGAGATTGTTGGATGGCAATCACCGAATCAATGGATATGAGTTTGAGCAAAATTTGGCAGATAGCAAAGGACAGGGAAGCCTGGCGTGTTGCAGTCCAAAGTGTCTCAGTGTTGGACATGACTTATTAGAGACTCAACAACAACATTAGCTAAGCAAAATGTGAATCTCTTATTCTGTGTCCCCTAGCCCCCACTACTCCATCCTTCCTCAGATGTACTCACCACTAATAGATTTGTCTGCATTTCTGCAGTCCCCTTCTGTGAGTTGACTTTCATACACAGGTAAATTAATTATACATTTCAAAAACAAATGGAAACATAGTCATGCAACTTGCTTTTTCAATTAAAATTATTTCTTAAAAATTCTTGCATAATTATAGATGCACTTCTTTTAAAGTTACTGTTGCACAGAATTCCACAGTATAATTTCCTTTTAGAATGAATTTACAGTGCCTGCATACCCAGGGTTTGTCATACACTTTCCAGGAACACATGTGAGTGAAGAAAGGAATTGATTTCCTGAATCTTCAACTTTCCAGTGTGCTCTGCCTCCAAATCCATTTGCCTGAGAATGCCTATGATCAGATTGGTTTTCTTTCCTCTCCCCACTTTCACCATCAGTCGCCATTCTCCTTTTTAACAGCAGAAAAGCATGTCTTTCACCAGTTCCTATTATTTACTATGATGTAATTGTCTCAAAATATAAAACACTTTGCGGTGCAAATCAAAGGACAATGGAAAATGCATAGCTTCTGGGGGAAGGAGCCAGGAAGAGCAAGGCATGGAAAATTTAAACACTGAGAATGTAATACTGATTTCATTCAGGCAATTGAAATAGCTTTGCACTGGAATTCAGAAATAAGACGGCTGTCCCTTGAATAGGTATATATGTCTATTTGAATTGCAAATGAAGTCAAATATTTTTGATATATGAGAGCTATCTTTGCTATTTGGATTATATGGCAGACTTTTTCCATATATTGATTGAGTGAACTTATAGCCTTAAACTTGGATTAAAATATTTTTAAAGCATGGGCACAATATTAAAAACATCAGAAATCACATCTACAATAAAACACTGTGATTAAAATAAAGTCAATGTCACAGTTTCTCAAAATTATTTTAGGAATAATTGAAAAAAAAAAGTTTAAAGGCAGTCTTCTAATACTCTCCTATTGATGGACTTCCATCATTCCTTCACTCAGCTGATGCTTACTTGCTACTGTGTGCTGAGTAATTATTTGAAGATGTGGAGGTAGGCCAGTGAATAATAATAAGCAAAATCATCCAAACAACCAAAGAAAAACCCAATCAAAAACCAGTCCAGTAGAAGGAGACAGAAAATAAAAACACACCATTCTATAAAGCATAAAATATACAGTATGCCAGATGGCATAAGAGTACATGCACAGGTCCTGTGCTGAGGTCATGTCTGGAGTTTTTGAAGATTTAGAAGATGGATAGAGAGTCTTGAGAAGAGTGAGCCAAGGGAGTCCTGGTAGGCGAGATGAGAAAGGTAAGGGGAGGGAACTTTTGGAGGAAAGAAGTGAGGGCTAAAACGTAGGTTAAGATTTAGATAAATTATTGTAAAAATCCTGACTTTCACTCTGAATGAGATGGGAAACCAGTGGAAAATTCTAAGCAAGAGAGAGAGAGAATCTGACACTCATTTTGAAAGAATCACTCTACTGGCCCTGTTGAAAGTAGACTACAGAGTGAAAGCTGAGAGGCCAGGTAGGAGGCTGTTTTAGGCATTTGGGTAACAGATGGCGGTGGCTCAGACCAGAGCAAGCATGGAGGAGGTGGGCGTTGATTGGATTCTTCAAAGATCTTTACAATACATCTGTAATAAGATTGTACAAATTACTGCCAAATGGGATGGAGATAAGAAAAAGTGATTTCATATAGTGATTTCTAGGCTTTTGGCTTAAACTATTGAAATGATAGTTTCTAGTTATTCAGTTCTGGAAGACCAAGATGAGAACAGGTTTGGAAAACAGGATCAAAAGTTTATTTTTCAAGCCATGTGTGAGGTGAAGTGTATATTAGATATGAAAAAGAAGCTGTCAGTAGGCAGGTAGATATATGAGTCTGGAGGCTGGAGGGGGAATCTGAGCTAGAAACAAAAATTTTCAAATGGAGAGAAGTGGATGTTGAATCAGGGAATTTAGAGACTGGAAGAGGTCACAGTATAGATGGAGAAGAGATCTTAAGACCAAGTCCTGGGAAACTGCAACAGGAGGAAGTGAGGAAGACAATGAGGAACCCAGAAAACAGATTCAGTCTCTTTGAGTAAGGGGCCATTTGAGGAAGAGAGAAAAAGTCAGGAGAGTGCAACATTTTGGAAAGTAAGAGAAGAAAGTGCTTTCACTTTAACATGCTCCACATTTTTCTCTATATTTTTTAAGTTAAGCAGCGAACATATATCTTTGTGCACATATGTAACTATTTCCTAAGGATTGATTCCAGAAGTAGACCTGATTTGCCAAAGATGTGTGTACTTAAAACTTTATAGATTCTGCCAAATTGCCTTCTAAAACTGCTTCACAGATTTATCACTCTTCAAGATGGTTTGAGAGTGCCTATTACCCCACATGGTTACACATTCTTGATAATACTAAACTTTAAAAATACATTCAAATATCTTATTTTCACTTTATGTACACCCATGGCAGATTCATGTCAATGTATGGCAAAACCAATACAATATTGTAAAATAAATAAATAAATAAAACTGAAAAAAATACATTCAAATATCTTATTGTGATTTTAACTTGCATTTTTCTTAGTGTTAAATTTGAGCATTTTAATGGTTTATTGGCCATTTACATGTGCTAAGTGAATCCTGATACAGCTCATTTGCCCATTTTCTATTGATTCGTTTTCTCAGTGATGTGTAGATAGAGAAAAGCATTTTTATATTCAGAAGTAGTTTCCAGTCTGTCACTTGCTGTTGAACTTTGTTTATGGGGTCTTTCATTACAGAGAAATTGAAAGATTTTATATAGTCAAGTACTTCAGACATTTTCTTTATGGTTCTGGAGTTGTGTTTTGCCTATATTTCCCCTACCATATGGTTATAAAAGTTACCCTGTATTTTCTCAACACTTTTATAGTTTACTTTTTACATTTACCACTCTAGACCATAAGGAATTTATACTAATAGATGGCTCAAAGTTGAAAATAACTGTTTTTCCCAAAAGCATAACACATTTTGGCAATGCCATTCATTGAATATCTGCTTTCTTTTTTCCCAGTGATTTGAAATGTCACTTTAATCATCAGATGAACATCAACATTTTTTTGCATCATTCTGTTTCTTGATTCTGTGTGCAATTCAGTCATCCTACTTATTTACTTCTGCATATTTTACATCTTTTAATGACTTATCTTATGATCTTTATATATCTTAAGCAGGTCTTATGGGGAGTACTGTTTCACATTTTCTTTTTTGTTTAAGCATTAGTATCTATTTATGACATTCCAATATATAACAAAAAATATTTTGGGAATTTGCATAGGATTTTGTTGGATTTATAGCTAAATTTGGAAATGGCATTCTTATTTATAATAATAAAACTTTTTTTTCAGTAAGTGCAATATACTCTTTCCTCTGTATTCTTTGGTTGTTGTTGTTTAGTTGGTCAGTTGTATGTGACTCTTTTGCGACCCCATGGACTGTAGCCTACCAGGCTCCTCTGTCTATGGATTTTCCCAGGCAAGAATACTGGAATGGGTTGCTAATTCCTTCTCCAGGCGATCTTCATAACCCACGACTGAGCCTGTGTCTCTTGCCTTGGCACGCGGATTCTTTACCACTGAGCTACCAGGGAAGCCCTTATTCCTTGGTAGGCTTCTTTAATTATCTTTATATTAGGTTTATTCCTAGTTAATTTATGAGTTTTCCAGGATTTTATGAGGAAGAGTATATTCAAAGGGTGCCCAAGAGGAGGGTCTATCTCAGATTTTAATATTTTCTAGGTCTATTGGCTAGACTCCCATATTCACATAGCACATAACATAATTAAAATATGTCTTCAGGTTAATTTTGGTACTTTCATTTTATAGCTGATAACCTAATAAAATGGACCACTAGATGGCAGAAAAAGCCATCTTTTCTGAACTAGTAAAACTTATTTAGAAAGAAATAACTGATTTACAACCCCACTGAGAAGAATAAATTATTTTATAGTCCACAACACACCAGCATTCACTGGCAATAATATTGGCCTAGAAAAGTCAATATTAAATATGTCAATGATCCCTACTTCATGATAATTGACATAAATTATATTTTATTAAATTCCTTATGTAAATATGTTTTTTATTCTTTCTTGAAATTTTTTCCTCCCCACCACTCTCCTTGTTCTATTGCCCACGTTGAAAATTGAGTCTCAGAACACCAAAGGTTAACATTCTCAAGATGCTCTGGCAAGAGTATACCTTTACTATAGTACAACAAGAAATATGATCTTTGGAAACACTATTCCCTGTTCTAACTCTATACCTAATTCAGTGTCTGGCATGGTGTTCAGTAATGTTTATTGAAGGAATAAGTAAATATGTGCTTGCACATTCAATCGCTCAGTTATGTCTGATTCTTTGAGACCCCATGGACTGTAGCCTGCCAGTCTTGTCTGTCCATTGGATTTTCCAGCAAGAATACTGCAATTGGTTTCCATTTCCTCCTCCAGGGGGTCTTCCCAACCCAGGGATCAAACCTGTGTCTCTTGTGTCTTCTGCATTAGCAGAAAGATTCTTTACCACTGAGCCACCTGGGAAGTCGCAATGAGCATATACAAAGAATCAAATCTTGACTTTGCTAGTTAATATCCTGACCTTAGTCAAGTTATTTGCCTCTGGAACAAAAATCAGACTGATTATATTCTATGCAGCCAAAGATGGAGAAACTCTATACAGTCAGCAAAAACAAGACCTGCATCTGACTGGCTCAGATCATGAGCTCCTTATTGCAAAATTCAGGCTTAAATTGAATAAAGTAGGGAAAACCACTAGGCTATTCAGGTATGACCTAAATCAAATCCTTTATGATTATACAGTGGAGGTGACAAATAGGTTCAAGGGATTAGATCAAGTGATAGACAGAATGCCTGAAGAACTATGAAAGGATCTTCATAACATTGTACAGGAAGCAGTGACCAAAACCATCCCCAAGAAAAAGAAATGCAAGAAGGCAAACTGGTTGCCTGAGGAGGCTTTACATATAGCTGAGAAAAAAAGAGAAGTGAAAGGCAAAGAAGAAAGGGAAAGATATACCTTATTGAATTCAGAGTTCCAGAGACTAGTAAGGAGAGATATTAGAAAGAAGATACTGATGAATTCCCTGGTGGCTCATTCAGTAAAGAATGCACCTGCAGTGCAGGAGACCTGGGAGACCTAGGTTCTATCCCTGCATTGGGAAGATCCTCTGGAGGAGGGCATGGCAACCCACTCCAGTATTCCTGTCTGGAGAATCCCATGGACAGAGGAGCCTGGAGGGTTACAGTCCACAGGGTGGCAAAGAGTCGGACACAACTGAGTGACTATGCATACACTAAGCACACTGATGAACCTATCTGCAGGGCAGCAATGGAGAAGCAGACATATAGAACAGACTTGTGGACACAGGGGATGGGGGAAGGAGAGGGTGGGGTAAATGGAGTAGCATGGAAACACATACACTAGCATAAGTAAGATAGATAGCCAGGAGGAATTTGCAGTATGTCTCAGGGAACTCAAACTGGGGCCCTGTGACAACCTAGAGGGGTGGAATGGGGTGGGAAGTGGGAGTGAGATGCAGGAGGGAGGGGATATATGTATACCTATGGCTGATTCATGTTGATGTCTGACAGAAACCAACACAGTATTGTAAAGCAATTATCCTTCAATTTAAAATATTTTTTTAAAAAAGAAGATCTTTTTTTTTAATGCTACTGTCTTTTTTTTTATTGGAGGCTAGTTACTTTACAATATTGTATTAGTTTTGCCATACATCAACATGAATCTGCCACGGGTGTACACGTGTTCCCCATCCTGAACCTCCCTCCCACCTCCAAATGAACAATGCAAAGGAATAGAGGAAAGCAATAGAATGGGAATGACTAGAGATCTTTTCAAGATAATTGGCTATGTTCAAAATCCTTCAACCTATACTTCAGCAGTCTGTGAACAGAGAACTTCCAGATGTTCCAGCTGGATTTAGAAAAGACAGAGGAACCAGAGATCAAATGGCCAACATTCGTTGGATCATAGAGAAAGCAAGGGAGTTCTGGAAAAACTTCTGCTTCATTGACTATGCTAAAACCTCTGACTGTGTGGATCACAACAAACTGTGGAAAATTCTTAAAGGGATGGGAATACCAGAACACCTTACCTGTCTCCTGAGAAATCTGTAAGTGGGTCAAGAAGCAACAGTTAGAACTGGACATGGAAAAATGGACTGGCTCAAAATTGGGAATGGAGAATGTCAAGGCTGTAACCTGGGTCTCCTATGTTGCAGGCAGATTCTTTACTTCTGACCCAGCAGGAAAGCTGTAGATTGTCACCTTGCTTACTTAACTTTTATGCATAGTACATGATATAAAATGCCAGGAAGATGGATCACAAGCTGGGAGCAAGATTACCAGGAGAAATATCAGCAATCTCAGATATGCAGATGATATCACTCTAATGGCAGTAAGTGAGGAGGAACTAAAGAACCTCTTGAGGGGGGTGAAAGACAACAGTGAAAAAGCTGGTTTAAAACTGAACATTTAAAAAACTAAGATCATGGAATCTGGTCCCATCATTTCATGGCAAATAGAAGGGTGAAAAGTGAAATCAGTGGCAGATTTTCATTTCTTAGGCTCTAAAATCACTGCAGATGGTGAGTGCAGCCCTGAAATTTAAAAAAGACCTTTGCTCCTTGAAAGAAAAGTCATGACAAACCTAGACAGTATATTAAAAAGCAGACATATCTCTTTGCTGACAAAGGTCCCTATAGGCAAAGTGATGGTTTTTCTGGTAGTCATGTACACATATGAGATTTGGACCTTAAAGAAAGCTGAGCGCCAAAGAATTGATGCTTTCAAATCGTGGGGCTGAAGAAGACTCTTGAGTGTCCCTTGGACAGCAAGGAGACCAAATCAGTCACTCCTAAAGGAAATCAACCCTGAATGTTCATTGGAAGGACTGATGCTGAAGCTGAAGCTCCAATACTTTGGCCACCTGATGCGAAGAGCAGACTCATTGGAAAAGGCCCTGCTGTTGGGACAGATTGAGGAAAAGTGAAGAAGTGGGCAACAGAGGACAAGATGGTTAGATGGCATCACCAACTCAATGGACATGAGTTTGAGTAAACTCCAGGAGGTAGTAAAGAACAGGGGAGCCTGGCATGCTGCAAGCAATGGGGTCACAAAGAGTCGAACATGACTTAGTGACTGAACAACAACAACAGCAGAACTTAATTTTACTCTTCTCTAAAGTGGGGAAAGTGTACTTACATTTTTGTCATCATGTAGAATGGGAACTTTATGAAAGTGTATGGCAGATAGTAAGCATGCTGTGTATTGGTTTTCTCCTCTCTTTTATTGACTGAATAATAAAACTTATTTCTCCAGGTACCCTGGTTATTCTACTGTAAAGATTTTATTGTTTTGGTAAGGCTATTACTGTATAGGATAGATGGTAATTTAAAACTGAAATTTAGACTGTGACTATTATCGCTAGCTCTAGAAGAGATACAGGTTTCCTATTGCTTTGTTTTATAAATGAAGAAACTGAGGCACAGAAAGAGGGAGTATCTTTCTCAAATTCCTTCACCAAGTTCATTGCTGCAGTGAAACTACACTCCAGGTTTTTTAGCTTCCCAGCACAACACAAGATGTTTTGCTTTGCCTCCCTCGTCTCTCTCTCTCTTCTCTGCCTCCCTTTACAAGGCAGCTTTCCAAAATTACAGTCAAATGATCATTAGCCAAGAGGGACCCCCTGGAGAAGTCAGGCAGATGGCAGGCAAAGTTAAGACACTGCATCTGGTAATGTTTTATTCTCATGTTAAACATCAGCTAGAGACTCAGGACAAGCCCTCTGGGGTGGCCAGAGTTCTGCAGCTCACATGCAACACTTTGCATCCACTCTGGCTTCTGAGAAACTGGAGCACAGATGAACAGCTGAGGAAAATGTGAGAGTCAGCAGTTAATCAAAGGGCAAGTCTGCGATGTGGCTCAGGATCTGGCCCTCTCTTCTGAGCAACCAGAGTGTGGAGTCTAACTCTCCCACCTCTCTGTGTGTCACCGGCACCTATGTTCAGTAAATGCTTAGCCTTCGCGTACACTAATTATTTAGATATTCAATTAGCTGATTTTTTCCAAAATATTTCATATTTCCTTGCATCTTTCTCCATCAATTGAAATGTGTTCTTAAATTACATGTTAAAAGTATTTGACACTTAAAAAATAATGTTTACTAGTAAGTAAACTTCATTTCAAATTTCATTTTCTTATAATTGTATTGACCTTTTAACCGAAATGTTTTGCTTATTTAACCCACTCCTCTCTTCAGATTTTTGTAGAAAAATCTTGGCATCTGGTAAAAATGTGTTTGTAAACGTAGAGTTCATTTCATCTTTAAATTTTAACTTTCAGTTTTTAAAAATAGATAGTTGCTCATAATTTTCATTGATTTTCAATGAGTAGATACAATCAGTATTATCTTTTTGAGAATGTTTAATTTCATTGAGAAGTGACGTTTGTTAGACCCAATGAAGTGGAATTAATTGTTTAAAATACTAGTCACTCATTCATTCAATTGATCATTTATTGAGCATTTCCTATTTTCTAAGACTTTGTTTGCAGATTTCTGTGTTACTCATTATAAAAAGCTTTATAGTAGGTATTATTAGCCCCACATTCCAGATGAATTAACTGATATTTAAAGAGGCTCATGTCACATAACAAATTAAAAAAACCAAGGCTCAGATTCAAATCCAGAGTATTTGGGCTTCTCTTGTTGTCCCATGAAATCTCAATAAACTAATAATGCTGCTTAATAATAATATTGCTTTTAAAATTAATAATAGTAATCATTATTAATAGATTTATTAAGTAAATAGTATTTAGCAGTGGCCACATGTTACACATTATTACAGATAGTGCTTGATATTTTCTTCACATTTTTTCTCATTCCTTTGGCTTCCCTGATGGCTCAGCAGGTAAAGAATCCACCTTCAGTGCTTTAGACTCAGGAGAAGTGGGTTTGATCCGTGAGTCAGGAAGATTCCTTGGAGGAGGGTATGCAACCACTCCAGTATTCTTGTTTGGAGAATCTCATGGACAAAGGAACCTGGCCAACTACAGTCCATAGGCTGGCAAGGAGTCAGACACAACCAAGGTGACTGAGCAGACACACACACATATATATATATATATATATAGCATTTAAAGATCATAAGAAAAACAATGACAGGGAAAAGATTAAAATCCCTAATTTTACCCCAGACAGCTCCTGAGGAAGAGAGGCCTCCAGGAGACCTTCCTTCAAAGAGTTACTTGAGCTACATCTTCAAGAAGAATAGGAACTCAGCTTGTAACAACATTTCAGAGAATGAATCAGAATCCTTGTTGAATAACTTGTGCAAAGCACTACACTGTGAGAGACAAGGTGCATTTGAAGAATTCAAACCAGTTCAGAATGAGGGGAATACAAAGTGTATGTCAGGGGGTGTCAGAGGCTAAGGCATATAGCCAGTGAGACAGGGTCCTGAAGATCCCTCGAATACAATAAGGTGCTGAGTCCGCGGAAGAGGGTAAAAGTTTTGGCAAGGATCTATCCCCCATGAGAACGAGCAGTGTGTTTAACAAATAAATGATCAAGACTGATTTCTACATGCTTTCTTTATGTATTCCCTGAGTATAAGTGCTGCTTTACTTCAAACCCACCTTTAGTATCAGATCTTGATTTCTTAGAGGTGCAGTGGAGACAGCGGAGATTGACAAAACACCCCATAAAGTAGCAGGAGCCTCTTGGTGTGGGGTCCCGGGCTCTGAAGTTTTAACCAGATGTCTGGACACAGCCTCAGTTTGTTTTCCTTCTGAGTGTGGCTCTTACTTTATGCTGTTCACTCAGACCTACAGCTGGGAATAGAGACTGAAAATGAGAGGGCTTGCCTGAGATCTAGGAGACAGAGAAAGAGAGAGATGAAAGTGTTGACCCTTCCAATCTTGACTTCTGTTTCAGAGATTAGTGCAGATCTTTCTGCTCTGTTGGGAGAAGAGTATACAGCTTTACCTGGAAAAAAATGAATGATGTTTTCTAACGCTGTTGAGCAGCACTGGTGGGACTAAAGTTGGGATGGGCTTGTATACTAATAGGGGCCAGTGATAAAATTTATTACAATAACAGTCATTGGGCCCAGTCTGTGTGTCAAGCACTATACTAACCATTTTACAAACATTAGCTCATTTTTTCCTCACGCTAATCCCATGAGGTAGGGATTCCTTTTCCTCTTTTACCGATTAGAAAGCTGTGTTTCATGAGGTTAAGTAGTTTCTCAGACTTCACCCTACACTTCTCTTGTGCAAGAGCCAAGAGTTATACACAGGTCTGGCTGACTCCAAGCCCATGCTCTTTAGAGAGGCAGTTTTATGTGGTAGAAACCACACTTTTTAAGGAGTCAGTCTGGATTTGAATTCTCATTCTGCCCCTTAATTTGCTGCAAAATCTCAGTTAAGTCATCTATTCTCTATTTCTTGGCTTCCTTATAAGCAAATGGGATTGATCATAATTTTATTTACTGCAGATATTTTTTTGTGGAAACCAAATGAATTCATATATATATATATATACTTTCTGATATTGTCAAAGTCTATTTCCAAGAATTTACATATTTTTATTTATTTCAAAGCCTCAATTGTTGTACCAAGAAATTTGCAAAAACAGTGGTCATGCATAACTCAGATGGACATTGGAAGAAACAACTGAGCTGATCTATGCGGAAGTACTTTATAAACTGTAAAGTACTGTACAAATGAGGTAATGTGCAAGCAATCACCTTATAATTCTAAAAGGCTGTAAGGGATTATAGTGATTACTGTCAGTTCCTTGGAGACCAATAATAAGTATCACTAGTTAATATTCGTTCACTTTTATTAGGTTCCTTAGATTTCTGTGGCATATATTTTCCAAGAAACTTGGCATAGAACTTCGTCCTAGCCAGTTCTCCCGCTCCCAGACCCTTTGCCACTATAAAACAAGATGACGCCAGCATAAAAGTAGCTCCATGTTCTTTGAATGACCTGCCAAAGTCAGAGCCTCATGTATTACATATCCTAGGATCGGCACATGCATTAATACTATAAAAGAGGTTTTGTGAGAGAGACAAATACAAACACCATGAGGTCACTTCTTCCAGACTATAACAGGATGCAGACTCTTGGAAGGAAATAGTATAAATGTCCTTTTGGAAAATTTTGTCTCTGAGTACAGAACACATTATAAAATTTTCCAGAACCCTCCAACATACAGTACATCAACAGTGTGCCTTTTCTTTTCTTTCCTTTATCCATCTCTCTGTCTCTTTTTAAGTCATTCTATTTTCAGAGAAAGAAGGAAAAGCTGGGAGGAAATTTCAGTTACTAAGGATTTCCAACGTGAATTTCTGCTCTTCAGGCCCAGGTCTATTTGCAGAGAAAGCAGTATAATCAGTCCAGAACCAATGTCCCAATCTCACTTTTCCAGCTGGGTGAATAGTTCAATACTCAGCCTTCTTCATATGCCAAGGAAGGCAGTATGACATGAAGCTAAACAAATCAGATCAGATCAGATCAGATCAGTCGCTCAGTCGTGTCCGACTCTTTGCGACCCCATGAATCGCAGCACGCCAGGCCTCCCTGTCCATCACCAATTCCCGGAGTTCACTGAGACTCACGTCCATCGAGTCAGTGATGCCATCCAGCCATCTCATCCTCTGTCGTCCCCTTCTCCTCCTGCCCCCAATCCCTCCCAGCATCAGAGTCTTTTCCAATGAGTGAACTCTTCGCATGAGGTGGCCAAAGTACTGGAGTTTCAGCTTTAGCATCATTCCTTCCAAAGAAATCCAGGGCTGATCTCCTTCAGAATGGACTGGTTGGATCTCCTTTCAGTCCAAGGGACTCTCAAGAGTCTTCTCCAACACCACAGTTCAAAAGCATCAACTCTTCGGCGCTCAGCCTTCTTCACAGTCCAACTCTCATATCCATACATGACCACAGGAAAAACCATGGCCTTGACTAGAGGAACCTTTGTTGGCAAAGTAATGTCTCTGCTTTTGAATAGGTTGGTCATAACTTTCCTTCCAAGGAGTAAGCGTCTTTTAATTTCATGGCTGCAGTCACCATCTGCAGTGATTTTGGAGCCCAGAAAAATAAAGTCTGATACTGTTTCCACTGTTTCCCCATCTATTTCCCATGAAGTGATGGGACCAGATGCCATGATCTTTGTTTTCTGAATGTTGAGCTTTAAGCCAACTTTTTCACTCTCCACTTTCACTTTCATCAAGAGGCTTTTGAGTTCCTCTTCACTTTCTGCCATAAGGGTGGTGTCATCTGCATATCTGAGGTTATTGATATTTCTCCCAGCAATCTTGATTCCAGCTTGTGCTTCTTCCAGTCCAGCATTTCTCATGATGTACTCTGCATATAAGTTAAATAAGCAGGGTGACAATATACAGCCTTGATGTACTCCTTTTCCTATTTGGAACCAGTCTGTTGTTCCATGTCCAGTTTTAACTGTTGCTTCCTGACCTGCATACAAATTTCTCAAGAGGCAGATCAGGTGGTCTGGTATTCTCATCTCTTTCAGAATTTTCCACAGTTTATTGTGATCCACACAGTCAAAGGCTTTGGCATAGCCAATAAAGCAGAAATAGATGTTTTTCTGGAACTCTCTTGCTTTTTCCATGATCCAGCAGATGTTGGCAATTTGATCTCTGCTTTCTCTGCCTTTTCTAAAACCAGCTTGAACATCAGGAATTTCACGGTTCACATATTGCTGAAGCCTGGCTTAGAGAATTTTGAGCATTATTTTACTAGTGTGTGAGATGAGTGCAATTGTGCGGTAGTTTGAGCATTCTTTGGCATTGCCTTTCTTTAGGATTGGAATGAAAACTGACCTTTTCCAGTCCTGTGGCCACTGCTGAGTTTTCCAAATTTGCTGGCATATTGAGTGCAGTACTTTCATAGCATCATCTTTCAGGATTTGGAATAGCTCAACTGGAATTCCATCACCTCCACCAGCTTTGTTCATAGTGATGCTTTCCAAGGCCCACTTGACTTCACATAAGAGTGCCTGATGAACTATGGAATGAGGTTCGTAACATTGTACAGGAGATAGGGATCAAGACCATCCCCATGGAAAAGAAATGCAAAAATGCAAAATGGCTGTCTGGGGAGGCCTTACAAATAGCTGTGAAAAGAAGAGAAGCGAAAAGCAAAGGAGAAAAGGAAAGATATAAACATCTGAATGCAGAGTTCCAAAGAATAGCAAGAAGAGATAAGAAAGCCTTCTTCAGCAATCAATGCAAAGAAATAGAGGAAAACAACAGAATGGGAAAGACTAGAGATCTCTTCAAGAAAATCAGAGATACCAGAGGAATATTTCATACAAAGATGGGCTCAATAAAGGACAGAAATGGTATGGACCTAACAGAAGCAGAAGATATTAAGAAGAGATGGCAAGAAGAACTGCACAAAAAAGATCTTCACAACCCAGATAATCACGATGGTGTGATTACTGACCTAGAGCCAGACATCCTGGAATGTGAAGTCAAGTGGGCCTTGGAAAGCTAAACAAATACCGAAGCACAAATCAGGAGATTTTGGCTTTACTGTGTAATTACACAGATAATTAAAGTATGGCAACATAACTATTTTTAAGTATAGCTACTGTGTTTCTGGCACTACTTGACAGAAGCTCACTAAACAGTTGCAGAATTTAAAAACTCAGTAATAAGCAAAATTTTAATGAAGGCTTCACTGCACTTACCTGATCATTGTACTTCTAGACTTCAAGAGTGCTAGCCAGAGCATGTAACTTGTTCTTGGGACAAAGAAATGACTCCAGAGCTGGCATAAGAACTGTGAGTCAAACCCAGGCTTGTTGCCTCCACTATTGGAAGCTGCCCTTACAGTGAATGAAGGGCACCTCTCTGAGCCTCAGTTTCCTCATCTACAAATGAAACAATTAGACCAGATAATCCCTAAGACACCTTCCAGTTCTGTGGCTGCTGCTGCTGCTGCTATCGCTTCAGTCGTGTCTGAGTCTGTGCGACCCCATAGACAGCAGCCCGCCAGGCTCCCCCGTCCCTGGGATTCTCCAGGCAAGAACACTGGAGTGGGTTGCCATTTCCTTCTCCATCCAATTCTGTGGATCTGCTTCTAAATAACAATTTGTTTCACATAACAACTTAAGAACTCTAGATTTAGAAAGAACTTTCTGTAAACACTCAAAGCTAAGTTCCCACTCCAGAAAAAAATAACATCAGACACACAAGTTGTATGATCTCTTCTTCCAGACAGTAGTGCCACAATATTCATTTCATATTTTATAGTTACATATCCAAAAATACCAAGTGACTAATTGCCATCCTTTGCTCTCATCCCATACCCTAGGCAATTAATTTCCTTTCTTAAAAAAGCCTCAAACATTTTAAACTGTTGCAACTATTAATCTTCAGCTTTTTCTTTAGACCAATGTTTTCCATTCATGATGGCACATTAATGTCATGTGTGCAGCTTTTAAAATGTAAGGATCTCTAGACCCCATTATCTGAGATTCTGATTTAATTGGTCTTTGATCAAGGTGGATGGAGTCCAAGCCTCTTTTTTAAAAGCTACGCAAGTCAGGGTCCACTAGACCAGTGTCTCTTAAATTTCAATGTGCACATGAATGAGCCGGGGGGTACTTTTCCAATGCAGATTCTAATTTCATAGCTTCTAGGCAGGATCTGAGATTGCTCATTTCTAATAAACTCCCACGTTAATGCTCTCACCCTTGCCACTAGAAGTGTGTTTCATGGCAATGTTAGCTATGTTAACATTTCAGCAATGTTAGCATCTTCTGGGAAGATGTTAGAATACAGAATGTCAGGCCCCACCCCAGACCTAATATGTTAGGATTCTGCAGACAAACAGAGCCAATAGGAGATAAATACATATGGAGAAATTAATTATAAGGCATTGACTCATGTGATTATGTATGGTGACAAGTCCCAGAAAATGCACTGGGCAAGCTGGAGAGCTGGGAAAGCTGGTAGTATAGTTCCAATCTGATTCTCAACGTGTGAGAACCAGGATTGAAGATGGCATGTACTAGTCTAAATGACAGCTGATGAAAGTCAAGGAGAGCCAGTGTTTCAGTCTGGATCAGAAGGTTGGGGAAAAATGGATGCTCTAGCTCAAGGGCAGTCAAAGCTGGAGGAATTTCCTCTTACTCTAGGCAGATCAGTCTTTTTGTCCTATTCAGGTCTTCAAGTGATTGGATAGAACCCATTTACATTAGGCAGGGCAATCTTCTTTACTTAGTCTACAGATGCAAGTGTTAATCACATCCAGAAACACCCTGACGTGCCCAAAATAATATTTTATCAAATATTTGGACACTACATGGCCTAGTCAAGTGGACACACAAAATTAACCATCATATGTACTGAATCAGTACATATATGTTTTGTGTTTTAATATATTACATATAGTTAATACACAGCATATAAGAAACACTGCACTGCAATAACAATTCTCAAAATTTGTGGTTCTGTTGACCCCTTTTACATTCTTAAAAATTATTGAGCAGCCCAAAGTATTTCTGCTTGAATAAGTTATCATCTATCAGTATTTCCTGTGGTAGAAATGAAAACTGAAGGCTTTCAAAATATTTCCTTATTAATTAGTTTTCAGTTCAGTTCAGTTCATTCTCTCAGTTGTGTCCGACTCTTTGCCATCTCATGGACTGCAGCACACCAGGCTTCCCTGTCTATCACCAACTCCCAGAGCTTGTTCAAACTCATGTCCATTAAGTAGGTGATGCCATCCAACCATCTCATCCTCTGTCATCCCCTTCTCCTCCTGACTTCAATCTTTTCCAGCATCGGGGTCTTTTCAAATGAATCAGTTCTTTGCATCAGATGGCCAAAGTATTGGAGTTTCAGCTTCAACATCAGTCCTTCCAATGAATATTCAGGACTGATTTCCTTTAGGATGGACTTGTTGGATCTCCTTGCAGCCCAAGGGACTCTCAAGAGTCTTCTCTAACACCACAGTTCAAAAGCATCAATTCTTTGGCACTCAGTTTCCTTTATAGTACAATTCTCACATTCATATGTGACTACTGGAAAAAGCAAAGTTTGACTACCCAGACCTTTGTTGGCAAAGTGATGTCTCTGTTTTTAAACATGCTATCTAGGTTGGTCATAACTACTCTTCCAAGGAACAAGCATCTTGATTTCATGGCTGCAGTCACCATCTGCAGTGATTTTCGAGCCCCCAAAATAAAGTCACTGTTTCCATTGTTTCCCCATCTATTTCCCATGAAGTGATGGGACCAGATGCCATGATCTTAGTTTTCTGAATGTTGAGTTTTAAGCCAACTTTTACACTCTCCTATTTCACTTTATTCAAGAGGCTCTTTAGTTCTTCACTTTCTGCCATAAGTGTGGTGTCATCTGCATATCTGAGGTCATTGAGATTTCTCCCGGCAATCTTGATTCCAGCTTGTGCTTTCGTCCAGTCCAGCATTTCCCATGATGTACTTTGCATATGAGTTAAATAAACAGGGTGACAATATACAGCCTTGACGTACTGCTTTTCCTATTTGGAACCAGTCTGTTGTTCTATGTCCAGTTCTAACTGTTGCTTCTTGATCTGCATACAGATTTCTTAGGAGATAGGTCGGGTGGTCTGGTATTCCCATCTCTTTCAGAATTTTCCAGTTTCTTATGATTCACACAATGACTATGCCTTGGCATAGTCAATAAAGCAGAAGTAGATGTTTTTCTGAAACTCTCTTGCTTTTTTCGATGATCCAACAGATGTTGGCAATTTGATCTCTGGTTCCTCTGCCTTTTCTAAAACCAGCTTGAGCATCTGGAAGTTCATGGTTCACCTACTGTTGAAGCCTGGCTTGGAGGATTTTGAGCATTACTTTGCTAGCATGTGCAGTAGTTTGATCATTATTTGGCATTGCCTTTCTTTAGGATCAAAATGAAAACTGACCTTTTCCAGTCCTATGGCCAATGCTGAGTTTTCCAAATTTGCTGGCATATTGCATACAGTGCTTTCACAGCATCATCTTTTAGGATTTGAAACAGCTCAACTGGAATTCCATCACTTCCACTAGCTTTGTCTGTAGTGATGCTTCCTAAGGCCCACTTGACTTCACATTCCAGGATGTCTGGCTCTAGGTGAGTGATCACTCTATCATGGTTATCTGGGTCATGAAGATCTTTTTTGTATAGTTCTTCTGTGTATTCTTGCCACCTCTTCATTATATCTTCTGCTTCTGTTAGGTCTATGCCATTTCTGTCCTTTATTGTCCCCATTTTGCATGAAGTGTTCCCTTGGTATCTCTAATTTTCTTGAAGAGATCTCTAGTCTTTCCCATTCTATTGCTTTCCTGTATTTCTTTGCATTCATCACTGAGGATGGTTTTCTTATCTCTCCTTGCTATTCTTTGGAATTCTGTATTCAAATGGGTGTATCTTTCCTTTTCTCTTTTCACAGCCATTTGTAAGTCCTCCTCAGACAACCATTTTACCTTTTTGCATTTTTTTTTCTTGGGGATGGTCTTGATCACTGCCTCCTGTACAATGTCATGAACCTCTGCCCATAGTTCTTCAGGCACTGTGTCTATCAGATCTAATCCCATGAATCTATTTGTCACTTCTACTGTATAATTGGAATATTACTGTTTTAAGTAACAGTGAAGTAACTAATAAATCCATTATATATTAACATAACAACATTTTCATGAAAAATAACCATATATTTTAGAAAAAAATTGTGAGAATAGAGGTATTATACAATTTTCCAAGTGTCTTTAATGTCTGATTTGATGTAATACAGCTAGATATTCATACTTCTTCCTGAATTTAACATGTGGCAATGTTGTCTATTTTTGTAAGATAAAGGATGAAAGAGCAAATAACCCATATTAATATTATTTTAAACATAATTCTAATTTTGAATACTCCCTAAAAGAGTCTCAGGGGCTTCTAGAGGTCCCAAGATCACATTTTGAGACTGCTATTCTAGAGAAAATCTATAGAATCTATATTTCTCAACAGCCAATCTCAGGTCTCATCAGTTCTACTGAAATATGGGGTAATTACAGCACTATCTGGAGGAAGTCAGCCTTTCTTTGCCACCAGTAAATTATGCAGTACTGTCAGCAGTTTCAAAGACCAGTGATTACAATGCCAGTTTTGGAAGATTACTAACTCTTCACTCTACACCAAGTTTTCTCAACCTCAGCATTACTAGTACTTTGAGTGGAATAATTCTTTGCTGTAGCAGGCTGTCTTGTGCATTATCAGAGGTTTCAAAGCATCTTTGGCCTCTACCCACTGGATGCTGCCTACCACCTGTTCCCCAGTGTGACAACCAAAACCGTCTCCAGACATCCCAAGTGTCCCCGAGCTGAAAAGCAGAGCTATAGACTAAGAATAAATGAGAGCGGTGAAGGCAGCATTCAAGGGTTCTGGCTCAGACTTTGTCTTTTGTGTGAATGGTGGTACCTTTAATGGGAATTGGAAATAAAGGGAGAGAAAAGTCTTGAGAGGAAGGCCAATGAATTCAAGTCTGAAGTGTTGATTTGAAATGTCCAAGGGCTCTCTGCATGATTAGAGCATGGGATGTTATTAGAGGAACTTCTACCAAAAGTATATAAATAGAAGCTCTTCACAGTCACACTATAAACTGAGAATGAGAGAATGCCATGCAATTAGACATCAGAAAGAAATTATTTTCATTTTTTGTTATGTTCCTGGCACCTCATAAGACCTTTTATAAATAGCTGTTATTCTAGCTAATATGACCCTTTTACTGTTATTCTAACTAACATGATTATTTTACTGATGAGAAACTATACATTGAGAGAAGTTGAGTAACTGTTCAAAGTAAAAAACTTCTAAGTTTGGTTAGACTCTAGAATCTAAGGGCTTTTTATCACCCCTTTCTGTATCTGCCCTCCCACCCCAGTCTCTCTCTCTTTTCTTTCTTTCATTCATCAAATATAAGTGAGTACCATGTGCCAGCCAATGTATAAGGTGCTGGTATACATTAAAGAATAGTACAATCTTTGTCCCTTATGGAGCTTTCAATCTAACAGTAAAATAGAAAATGAAGCAAGGAATAGCAATGTGTGAATTGCTATGGTGGAGAAATCACAGGGCCATAGAATCCCCTGGAAAGACTATTTATTCCAGTCCTGAAGTGAGAGGGGGTCAGAAAAAGCTCCCTACAGGAAGTGATACTTAAGCTAAAATCACATTGATGAGTAAGAATTTTAAAAAGAGGAAGGGAAAGAATGTTCTACTCTGAGAGAATACTATGTGTGAAGGATCCTTCTATTTTTTGCTGTTTTAAAGTCTAAATTCTTTTATTTGTATTTATTCTTTTATCCCAATGACATTTATATCAGTTTGTCAGTATATAATTTCCTTAAACCCCATCATAAATATGCAGTTGTAGGTTTGAAAGTACCTTTCAATTGCATTGTACCTAGAAAGGCAGTATGGCATGATGAAGCTTTGAAGCCTAGATTTCAAGAGTAAGACATTCAGTAAGGCATTTTCCTCCTAAAGTTTAATTTTCTTCACTTGTAAAATGGCTGTTAAGACCATAAAATAAAATATATATGGAGATGCTTGTGAAAATGTAGACTTTCCTTAATAACTGGACTATTATTCTGCCGAGTCAAAGGGCATGCATCAGTTCAGTTCAGTTCAGTTGCTCAGTGAAGTCCGACTCTTTGTGACCCCATGAACTGCAATACTCCAGGCTTCCTTGTCCATCAACCAACTCCTGGAGATTGCTCAAACTCATGTCCATGGAGTTGGTGATGCCATCCAACCATCTCATCTTCTGTCATCACCTTCTCTTGCTGTCAGTCTTTCCCAGCATTAGGGTCTTTTCCAATGAGTCAGTTCTTCACATCAAGTGGCCAAAGTATTGGAGTTTCAGCTTCAGCATCAGTCTTTCCAATGAACATTCAGAACTGATTTCCTTTAGGATTGACTGATTTGAGTCCAAGGGACTCTCAAGAGACTTCTCCAACACCACAGTTCAAAAGCATCAATTCTTCAGTGCTCAGCTTTCTTTATAGTCCAACTCTTACATCCATATACTACTACTGGAAAATCCATAGCTTTGACTAGATAGACTTTTGTTGGCAAAACGTGGTCCACTGGAGAAAGGAATGGCAAATCACTTCAGTATTCTTGACTTGAGAACCCCATGAACAGTAGGAAAATGGTCAGAATAATAAAGTCATTAAGTGTGAACAAAAAGACATGTTCAAGAAAGCGAACAATCCATATTTAGCTGGGTCCTTGAGATTTGATTCAAGAAGAGACTGAAAAAATACATTTAAGCAATATGGTTATGGGCCTTAAACACTAGAGGTAGGAGTTTACTGGATTTAACAGGCAATTCTTCCCATGTAGATTTTGATCTTTATTGTTGACACCAGAGCAAGAGCCAGTATTCTCTGGGGAACTCTATAGCATCTGGTAATATCCATAAAGCTTCTATAAATAACAACTGAATATATGTTATTGTTTTCACAACTAATTCAGAAGCAGTTTAAATATTTCTTCAGTTTCCAAGCATGCCTGATTTGAAGTTGGGCTCCAGAAATCTGTTTAACAGATGCAGTAAGATTTTTAAGGTACACCAAGAGAAATATAAATTTAGGCTAAATTTAGAAATATCCTAAGATTTTCCAGACTCTGATATGTAGCTATCCAGCCAAGTATCTTGTGTATGTGTGGGGTGGAAAAGTGAGATGGTCACAGCAACAAGAGGCTCGAGGACTGAGAACGTGGTGTTGGTGAAATTGCACTGATGTGACGTAGGACTCTGATGTGAACGCAGGTGATGATCTTGAGAAAGCAACTGTGCTATTGAATGTTCTGCTCTCAGACACAGTCAGAAGATCCCACTGAGAAGACCTTTGGAAAATAATGTATTGTCCAGGAGGCAGACATTGCCAAAGATTCTGGTGCAGTTATGAGAGGTCTTCCTGAGGAGACCAGAAAGGCATCTAGTGTTATATGAAGACCCTGAGTCCAACTATAACTACCAGCTAAATCTTTTACAAGTTACTTCACCACTCTGAGACTCATTTTCATTATATGTCAAATGGAATAAAATTAGAGCTTATTCATAAGGTTGTTATGAGAAAGAAATGGTACTGAAGTTTAAAAGACTTTGGTGCAATTTAAGGTATTATATGAAATATAATACATAGAATATATGTCACAGACAAGATAACTCAAAAACATTATTTAAAATGGGAAATAATTAATTTTTTTTTAATTTTTTAACAGTATATAGGTATTTGTGGAATTTGAAGCACACTGATTTTCTAAGCTCTAAGCTACCCAAATTTTATGTTAAACATATATAACTCCTTACCAGTAAAATTAAAAGAAAATTCTCATTTGGAAAGCAAAATAAATCTCAAATAAAGACATACTTAATAATTAAGAAAAAAGAGAAGAGGAGCATGAATTTACAGCATCACACAAGAAACTGAACCGAACACAGCGTTAGAAATATCAAATGTATAGTTCTTGCACAAACTGAGACTTAGAGTTTAGAATTCCCTTCCTGATGAGAGAAGGGAAGAGCCTAAGTTCCGAAAGTACTTAGAATTAACACTAGAAGCCTTTGTATTCCAGGGATGTACATTCATTGCTATATCTTCTTCTCTGTGAAATGAGTTTCTGGGACAGTCAGAACACGGAGACATAAGGCTTTCCATCTAGAAGCTAAATGTCTGGAAGTAGATCTTCTGAGACAAATGGAGCAAGACATTTATTAAAGTTTTGCATACATAGTCCAACTGCTCACTAGTGAGCTTTTGACTAATTTTAGCTCTCATTAGCAATCCTAAAGAATGTCCATTTTCCCACTGCCTTGCCAACTTGGGATATTCAAAAACTTTCTTTAGAGTTTAAAAACCTACTGGAATATAAACTGTGACTTACTATTATAGTTCATATTTCTTTGAATATAGTATGAATTTTTAGTCCTAAGAATTTTGCTCCATGATCTAGATAAAACTCTTTTATCAGTAAACTTTCACATTCTTCATTTATAAGAAGAAAAATTCATTTCTCACCCCCTTGAAAATGATGTGAACATGTTTGTTTTCTTGCATCCTAAGTATATTTTCCAACCTTCACCTCAAATCTTACAAGAAGAAAAAAATTAGTTTTTCATTAACAGGTATTTAAATAAAATTTGGGTAAATCTTTCTAAAAGTTGGGGCTTCCCTAGTAGCTCAGATGGTAAAGAATCTGCCTGCAATGCAGGAGACCCGGGTTTGATCCCTGGGTCAGGAAGATCCCCTGGAGAAGGAAATGGGAACCCACTCCAGTACTCTTGTCTGGAGAATTCTATGGACGGAAGAGCCTGGTGGGCTACAGTCCATGGGATCACAAAGCGTTGGACACGACTGTGTGACTTTCACTTCACTTTCTAAAAGTTAACTTTCAATAAATAAAAAAGGAGAGACTTAGGCTATCTGCAGAATGAATTAATGTCTGGCGAAGATAGGGTGAAGGTAAAGATAGATGGTAAAGATAGATAGTTCAAGTGGGATTTAAAAGCCAGAACACTTTTTAAACCAAGATGCAGGTCTTATAATACAAGAAATGGAATCAATGAAATGCAAAAGCAGAAAAAATAAATAAAACTGATTACACACAAGTCATTCCATGTACCCCATGAGCAGTAAAAGAAAGTTACACTATTTCAGTACTAGATTCCAGGACCTTTATTCCTTTTGTGAGCTGGTGTCATGCCACTTTCCATCCTGCGTTTAACCTTTGATTTCATTTCCATCTTGTGGCCTACCTTCTGACCTTAAGACTTGGCATGTGTACTTGGATTCCTTGACTTTGAACTTCATTGAGTGCTGACGACTTTGAGTCATACTCCTTTCCAGTTCATTGTTCCTGGATCCCTTGGGTAATATCCTTTGGGCCATAATCTTTCCCTTATTTCTGACCACAAATTAGTGTGCAGTGCTTATATTTGGGTGCTGAGTAAAAGAGGTAATGACAGGCAAAGCTCTGGGCTTTGTAGGTGGAAAAGATTATCTGAGCCTTACCTCTCTTTTTCAGTAGTACTTGGGCATATAAATGACACTCAATATTAATAATTACCTCTCATGTTAGGGTCCCAAGCATGACCCTATGTCTTTACTATGTGCTATTTAGAATGCAGAGGACTTCATCCCCCCATTTACTCAATCAGATTCTTCAAGATAATAGCTTTGATGTTACCTTCTTTATCAAGTCTTCTTTGATTGGCTTAGGCTGTTAGTTTTGTTATTTTCCCTCCTATAGCTGTTTGAAGAAATGAACAGTAAGTTTCATGTTGTTTTGTAATGTTTCTGAATAAATATGCATCCCTACAGTCATTCTACGCATTTCCCCTCCTTCACCAAACTTAGCAAACTGCCCTTATATATAGTAAGCCCTAAGTAAACTCTTTCCAAATAAAATTTTAGTGATGCCAGTGAGGAAAGCAAAATAAAAATGATCACCTTCATTCCACAGAACAGAAGTGATTGAAATATGAGACACAAAGAGGTCTGCCCTAGTTCACCAAGCTAGGCAATATCAAATCTAATAATGATATTTTTTTCCCTTCAAAATATCATCTTCTAATCAAAATGGAATAATAGAATCCTTAAACACAATAACAATAAAGAACCAGTGGTTCAAAATTTAAACAGCAGCAATACATGAACTGTTCTGGATTTCTAATCCCAGAGCAAAAATTTTTTTAATTGATTTATTTATTTTAATTAGAGTCTAATTACTTTGCAATATTGTGGTGGTTTTTGCCATACACTGACATGAATCAGCCATGGGTGTACATGTGCCCCCTATCCTGAATCCCCCTCCCACCTCCTTCCCCATCTCATCCCTCTGGGTTGTCCCAGTGCACCAGCTTTGAGTGGCCTCTTTCATGCATCTAACTCAGACTGGTCATCTATTTCACATATGGTAATATACATGTTTCAATGCAAGATTTCACTTGCTTTTAATTACATCAGAGAAAATGTTATATTCTCCCTGATCTTATGGTAAGGGACAGGGTAGTAAATACTTAGTTTAAAAAACTCAGGACTTGTGGCTTCAAAGAAGTTACAGATTGGTGAAAAGTTTCACAGATTAAGAAATTTTTTAAGTTTTGCAGGTCAGTTATAATGCATTTATTACCATATTCAAGTACATTTTAGTTGGAAATTCCTTTGGGCAGTGGTGCAAAGTAGGTTAATATAATATTTTTCCTTCTTCTCAAATAAAAACAGATAAGCACAGAGGTTATAAGTAACTGAGGAGCAGAGTCTTATGTCTTCAGCCCTCTCCTTGGTTCATTGAACTGAATAATGAGACAAAGAGCTGTTTTATGGCTACTTCTCCTCTTCAATCCAGTATCCTTGGCAGATCCTAGGTCTGTGAGATGGAACATATGTATTCAAAAACATCCAAGGAACGTTCAGAGCAGAACTGGTGGTCTCATCGTATTCCTTTGCAGAACAGACTTCCAACTTACAAAAAAAACTTCACTATGAGATAAACGCCTCCTCATTGCTCTCTCAACTACTGCTGTTCGCTCCCTGAATCCCTCATCTTAAGTTCCTTGTCTCAGTGAACTCATACCCACCCACTGTCCCAAGATCCAACTTAAGCACCATCTTTAGACTTGTTTCTCCACCCTACATCCAGTCAAGCCTGTTGCTTCTTGGCACTTAATCTCTTGCAGCCATCCTTCCTTCCATCCTTACTGTGACTTGGTTCGGGTTGCTATACTTCTACTGGACCTCCCTGCATCCAGTCTTGTCCCAATCCAATCAGTCATACGCAATCCAGCCAGGCTATCCTCCTAAAGCAGAAAGTAAACTGGTTATTTTGATGCTTGAAATGTTTTCAGGTCTTTTTTACTGACCTTTGTCTCCTCATTCCCTCACTCTAATTCCTTTCACCCCTTCTCAAGGATTAAGTGCAAATACCTTAATATGCCTTAGGAGGCATTCACAATTTGGTCCATGTCACACAACTCTGATCTCTCCTCACCTTTTTTAGTAGTCTATGTTCCACCCAGACTGAGCAACTTACAGTCACATGAAGGCACTTTGCTGCTTTTCTGCACAGTTGTATGGCCAAAGTAAATGAAATTTCCTCCGTTTGGAACATCCTTTTACCCTATTCTCCACTTTATTGTTTCTTCTTGCACATTCAGCCTGAATAGCTCCTACTTGTGCTTCTGACCTCAGTCAACACACTAGTACCTTCAGGAAGCTTCCCAAACCCTGGAAGTTGAGTTAAGGCTTATGTGCTGGGCTGGTTGACCACTGATGTTTACTCCTAATTAACACATATGGTATTGTTTTAAAACTGCATATTTGTTGAATATTTCCCCCATTATAGTTAGCAATTTGCATGCAAAGACAGTGCCTTTTAATTATTTGTGCAATTCCATAATAATTAGCATAATTACACATAGTAGACCTTCAGTAAATAAATAAATGTGTGCTAATTTGCTTCAGTCACGTCTGATTCTTTGCGACCCTTTGGTCTGTAGCCCACCAGACTCCTCTGTCCATGGGGATTCTCCAGGCAAGAATACTGGAGTGGGTTGACATGCCCTCCTCAGAGGATCTTCCTGACCCAGCAATTGAATGCTCATCTATTTTGGCTCCTGCATTGCAGGCAGATTCTTTACCACTGAGCCATGGGCTGCTGCTGCTAAGTCGATTCAGTGGTGTCCGACTCTGTGCGACCCCATAGATGGCAGCCCACCAGGATCCTCTATCCCTGGGATTCTCCAGGAAAGAACACTGAAGTGGGTTGCCATTTTCTTCTCCAAGGCATCCATCCATGCATGCTAAGCCACTTCAGTCGTGTCCAACTCTGTGCGACCCCATAGATGGCAGCCCACCAGGCTCTGCTGTTCACAGGATTTGGCAAAACTAATACAATTTGTAAAGTTTAAAAATAAAATAAAATTTAAAAAAAATACAAAAAAAAAAGAATACTGGAGTGGTTTGCCACTTCCTTCTCCATGAGCCATGGGGGGAAGCCTTAAATAAAAAAAATAAATAAACCTAATTAGTGAATAAATGACTGATAACATGGAGGTCTCTGTAAATTCAACTTGTGATATCAAGGTGGTTTAACATATTAACACTTCCCTAGCCCTTGTCCAATACACACCTGTTTTGTAGTATAGGGGAGTTTAATCACATTATATAACCCTTGCAAGTGTTTATTTTTGCTATTGGGAATAGAGCTAAAGACTACAGTGGATCTTTGATAAGCAAAGTAGCTTAAAAAATCTTGATATTTGTCTCAAGCTTGCCAATTCTCAGGCTTTATTCTGGCTTTAACTTTAGATTTTAATCAACTAGTGGAATCCCTGGCCAAAATGTTCTGGCACTAGTTAAATAACTACAGTTTTATCAAATGAAAAATGAGTCAGAGTCTATAAATTAGCTTCTGGTAAAATCACTGCAGTTGGTGACTGCAGCCATGAAATTAAAAGATGCTTACTCCTTGGAAGAAACGTTATGACCAACCTAGATAGCATATTCAAAAGCAGAGACATTACTTTGCCAACAAAGGTCCGTCTAGTCAAGGCTATGGTTTTTCCAGTGGTCATGTATGGATGTGAGAGTTGGACTGTGAAGAAAGCTGAGCACTGAAGAATCGATGCCTTTGAACTGTGGTGTTGGAGAAGACTCTTGAGAGTCCCTTGGACTGCAAGGAGATCCAACCAGTCCATTTTGAAGGACATCAGCCCTGGGATTTCTTTGGAAGGAATGATGCTAAAGCTGAAACTCCAGTACTTTGGCCACCTCATGCGAAGAGTTGACTCAATGGAAAAGACTCTGATGCTGGGAGGGATTGGGGGCAGGAGGAGAAGGGGACAACAGAGGATGAGATGGCTGGATGGCATCACTGACTCGATGGACGTGAGTCTGTGTGAACTCCAGGAGTTGGTGATGGGCAGGGAGGCCTGGCATGCTGCGGTTCATGGGGTCGCAAAGAGTCAGACACGACTGAGCGACTGAACTGAACTGAATGGTTTAGTGGGTTTGCTGCTCAAACTTTATTATGCATAAGAATTCTGGAGATATCTGGTATTTGTGTTGTTGTTGTTGTTCAGTCACTAAGTTATGTTCGACCCTTGGTGACCCTATGTATGCAGCATACTTGACTTCTCTGTTCTCCACTATCTCCAGGAATTTGCTCAAACTCATGTCCATTGAGTCGGTGATGCCATCTAATCATCTCATCCTCTGTCACCCGCTTCTCTTCGTGCCTTCAATCTTTCCTGGCATCAGAGTCTTTTCTAATGAGTTGTCTTTTAGCATCAGGTAGCCAAAGTATTGAACCTGAAACTTCAGCATCAGTCCTTTCAATAAATATTCAGGGTCGATTTCCTTTAGGATTGACTGTTTTCATCTCCTTGCTCTCTAAGGAGCTCTCAAGATTCTTCTCCAGCACCAAAATCTGAAAGCATCAATTCTGTAGCTCCCACCTTCAAAGCTGCTTTGGACATGTCTCAAGAATTTGCATTTCTTGTAGGTTCCCAGCGGAAGTTAATACTGGGACTCACTGATGCCTGGCACTAGTGGAGCATCAAACAAGTGTTATTCATTGAGAGCTTGCAATATGAAAGACACAATAGGTGGGGAAAGATCCACCAAAGGTGTATCCAATCAGTTCCACAAATACTTACTGAGTACCTAATGTGCTACCAAGTGCTGGTTGACACCCTGGAATTCAGACATAAATATGATGCTATTTCTGCTCTCCAAGGGCTCCTAGTATAGTGACAGAAAACTTACATTGTATTCTAAGTGAGATTGCAATACATACTATGGATTTACACATAAGTAGTTCATCTCCACTAGAACACAGACTAATACATGTGCTGGGCAAAAATAGGGAAGAAAGTTTCAAACCAGAGCATGAAGGGCTTTGAATCTCATCTTAAGGAATCTGCATGCTTTTGCTGGCTATAGAAAGACAAAATGTTTTAAAAAGGGAATGATATTAATCTTTTCTTGGAATACTTATGATAGCAACTTATGATAACAATTTATATGGTTGTGTGGAAGCACCAGCTTCCCTGGTGGCTCAGAAGGCAAAGAATCTGCCTGCAATGTGGGAAACCTGGGTTCGATCCCTGGGCCAAGAAGATCCCCTGGAGAAGGGAATGGCAACCCATTCTGTGCATTTTATTTTTTCAATCTTATTTTACAAATTCCTGTTCTATAAATAATAGGGTAGTAGATAGAGAAACTTAAGGCACTTTGCCATTTGGTAATAAATGAAGGGCAGAAGATTTCAAAAAGTACAGGTACCCAAACCCACAACAAACTAAAACTATGAACTCGATGTCTAGTGTATCCAGTGGTCAGAGACTTTGTACTGCTGCCTGAATTTCCAAATAATTTTAATAAGTTTAGAAAAAAAATTTTCTGAAATGAGCGGCCAGGG
Source organism: Bos javanicus (assembly GCF_032452875.1). Taxonomy (NCBI): domain Eukaryota; kingdom Metazoa; phylum Chordata; class Mammalia; order Artiodactyla; family Bovidae; genus Bos; species Bos javanicus. The sequence continues at coordinate 77,358,798 of NC_083868.1, forward strand.
CAGCAGCAGCACCACATGGGCCTGTGCTGGTGCTCTATTATTCTTGCCTGGAGAACCCCATAGACAGAGGAGACTGTCAGGCTACAGTTGATGGGGTCACACAGAGTCTGACACAACTGAGTGACTAACACTTTCACGTTCACGGAGGGACTGAGAATGGAGACAAAGACACTAGTGAGGAGGTGGTTACAATAACTCCAACAAAATTTAATGAGAGGATAAAGTGGGGAGTTGCAGTAAAATTTTAATACAAATATATAGCCCCCTTGAGGCACAGCAATAGAACTCCTGCAGCTTTCTAACTCCTTAAGAATATTAAGGCATCATAAAGGCCTTCTCGGAGAAGGCAAAGGCAACCCACTCCAGTACTCTTGCCTGGAAAATCCCATGGATGGAGGAGCCTGGTAGGCTGCAGTCCATGGGGTCGCTAGGAGTCGAACACAACTGAGCGGCTTCACTTTCGCTTTTCACTTTCATGCATTGGAGAAGGAAATGGCAACCCGCTCCAGTGTTCTTGCCTGGAAAATCCCAGGGACAGTGGAGCCTGATGGGCTGCCCTCTATGGGGTCGCACAGAGTCGGACACGACTGAAGCAACTTAGCAGCAGCAGTAAAGGCCTTCTACATCAATTTGTTGGCTCTTTCTCTTGTTGAAATAAAGAGAAACAACAAGTCTATTTTGCTTATTAATGTATTCCCAGAACATAATAAAGTTCCTGGCACATATCATTGCTAAATAAATATGTATTGATTGATTGCCAAGCTGGAAAAAGTCCTGTACATCATCTCAACTTGTCCCTTCATTATTTGTTCACAAATAGTGATACCAAGCTTCCCTGGTGGCTCAAATGGTAAAGAATCTACCTGCAATGCAGGAAACCAGGATTCAATCCCTGAGTCCAGAAGATCCCCTGGAGAAGGAAATGGCAACCCACTCCAGTATTCTTGCCTGGAGAATCCCATGGACAGAGGAGCCTAGTGGGCCACACAGTCGATGGGGTCTCAAGGAGTCAGACACCCCAAGGTCAAAAAAGAGGAGTAGGCTAACATCTGGTTACCAGTCAAACTAGGATTAGAACCCACATGTCTTGACTTCCAATCCAGTTTTTCAACATCACATCAAGCCCCAACCAGGCTTCTATTAAAATCAATATTGTGTTAGGGGTAATGAGCTACTTCTATGACCTCACTCTTCTCTGTGTTTGTGCCACAGTCTGTGGCCTGGCAGACAGCAGCTATTTAAGTCATCTCCTTCCAGCCAATGGCTAAGATAATAAAATGTGTTTTTCTTCAACATATATCCCACTTCAAGGAGTTTGTTTTTCTCTATTTTGTATTTCACTACAAGTTACCACCATTTAATTCCATAAGCCTTTCAAATGAAGAAAGTGCTATAGTATGCAATAACTGCTGAAAGGAATTAAATCCTCAAACCACATCTTCAGTTAAAAGATGTATCACATGGAAAATGCACCAGAGTCTCCTGACCAAACCTTGTAAAATGTCTCTATTGTGAATGTTCCTGGTCATGTCTCCAATAAAGCCCCAAATGAATGCATTGCATTGGTCTTAGAATGTGTATTCTAGAGAGTACTGGAATTCTGAAAGGGAAATTGGCCAGGTCTCTACTGGAGAAGGCAATGGCACCCCACTCCAGTACTCTTGCTTGGAAAATCCCATGGATGGAGGAGTCTGGTGGACTGCAGTCCATGGGGTCGCTAAGAGTCCGGCACGACTGAGGGACTTCACTTTCACTTTTCACTTTTCTGCATTGGAGAAGGAAATGGCAACCCACTCCAGTGTTCTTGCCTGGAGAATCCCAGGGACGGGGGAGCCTGGTGGGCTGCCGTCTCTGGGGTCACACAGAGTCGGACACGACTGAAGTGACTTAGCAGCAGCTACTATTTATACTTCTCCGTCTATGCAATGCCTTCAGGTTATATATTTTTCAGTCACTTAGAGCTTCTTGTGTCTAAGGTAAGAAAAAGGCTATATCATAACTCCCAAATCATAAATGTTGATTGTTATTCAAGGGTATATAGCCTCAAATTCACTTTAACTCTCTGAGTTAATTTACTCATGTGTTAAAGGAAACTTGCAAGCCAAGTCATTTTGACTGGATACCAGAGAGCATGAATTTTACATTATAGAGTACGTTTTATGAGTTTAGTCATGTTCCCCCCAAAAGATGTGTTAAAGTCTAATCCTTAGTACTTTAGAATGTAACCTTTTACATGGAAAAAGTCTTTATAGAGGTAATCAAATTAAGGTGAGGCTATTAGGGTGGGCCTTAATACAATGTGACTAATGCCCTATGAATTTCTGTTGTTTTAAGCCACACAGTTTTTGTTACTTTGTATGGCAGCTGCTGCTGCTGCTAAGTCACTTCAGTCGTGTCCAACTCTGTGCGACCCCATAGACGGCAGCCCACCAGGCTCCCCCGTCCCTGGGATTCTCCAGGCAAGAACACTGGAGTGGGTTGCCATTTCCTTCTCCAATGCAGAAAAGTGAAAAGTGAAAGTGAAGTCGCTCAGTCGTGTTCGACTCTTAGCGACCCCATGGACTGCAGCCTTCCAGGCTCCTCCATCCATGGGATTTTCCAGGCAAGAGTATGGAGTGGGGTGCCACTGCCTTCTCCTGTATGGCAGCTAGGAAAGGATATTTGTGCTGGATACTTTTGTATTCTTATTATGATCTTCCATCTTTGTTCTGGAATGATGTTAAATTACTTGGAAACAGTTTGACCCATTTGAATCTTCCTTTTAAGCTTTTCTAAGGTCCGTCTAGTCAAGGCTATGGTTTTTCCTGTGGTCATGTATGGATGTGAGAGTTGGACTGTGAAGAAGGCTGAGTGCCAAAGAATTGATGCTTTTGAACTGTGGTGTTGGAGAAGACTCTTGAGAGTCCTTTGGACTGCAAGGAGATCCAACCAGTCCATTCTGAAGGAGATCAGCCCTGGGATTTCCCTGGAAGGAATTATGCTAAAGCTGAAACTTCAATACTTTGGCCACCTCATGCGAAGAGTTGACTCAATGGAAAAGACTCTGATGCTGGGAGGGATTGGGGGCAGGAGGAGAAGGGGACAACAGAGGATGAGATGGCTGGATGGCATCACTGACTCGATGGACGTGAGTCTGTGTGAACTCCAGGAGTTGGTGATGGGCAGGGAGGCCTGGCTTGCTGCGGTTCATGGGGTCGCAAAGAGTCGGACACGACTGAGCGACTGAACTAACTAACTAAGATTGTAAAAAGTAGTATCATGGCATCCGGTCCCATCACCTCATGGCGAACAGATGGGGAAAAAGTGGAAATAATGACCGATTTTATTTTTTTGGACTCCAAAATCACTGCAGATGGTGCACGTAGACACAAAATTAAAGGACACTTGGTTCTTTGAGGAGAAGCTATTACAAACCTAAACAGTATTAGAAAGCAGAGCTATCACTTTACCAACAAAGGTACATGTAGTCAAAGCTTTGGTTTTTCCAGTAGTCATGTGCAGATGTGAGAGTCAGAATATAAAGAAGGCTGAGTCCTGAAGAACTGACCCTTTTGAATTGTGGTATACAGTATTCCAGGGAAGCAAGAATAAACCTGACTCATCCTTGATTAAACCAGGGACTGCATCACTCTAACAGTCAATATCATTCCATTAAGGAAAAAATAAGTTACAAAAGTCCTATACTGAAATTACCATTCATATCATTAATATACCAGCCAATTGATAAATTAGAAACTGACTGAATATTTATACCAAATATAATTTTATGAACACATACTAAAATGTCTCTGATATTATTAACTTCTTAATTATTCTCATTGAACAATAAGTAACACAAAAATAAAGCTTAAGAACTAGGAGGTGTTTCTGGGTGTCTAAGAGGGACCACATTTTTAACATGCAAAATTTTATGTGGACTTTTTTTTATATATTTTATCTTCTTCCGTGACACTTATAGAAACTATCAAGGTCAGTTAGGTAGTCTATTACCCAGGGAGAATTTAATTAAGAAGGCAAAAATAATGGTCACCTGTTTGAATATCAGTGTGTATCCAGAAAAAATTAAAAAAAAAAAAGAAATGCATAAATCACATGGACTTGTTATGCTTTAAACTTCTGGGTAAAGTCAAATGTTAAAATTGTTATATTCAATTTAATCACTTAACAAAAATAATACTCTTAAGCTTTAAAATAAAAATATAAAAGTTACATACAAGTTTTTTAGCCTTTCTTATCTATGAAGGAAATGTTGAAGAACTCAACTCTTAATTGTTCTAGAATTTATATAAAAGTGAAACATTTTTTAAATCCATTTGAATTCTGGTGGTGACTTGCGCAAGTGTTTGAATTGCACAGACTTCTAAGATCTCCTTAAGTTCTGCATTAAGAGTTTACTAGTGAAGGTAGCACAAATTACCAAAGGCATTGGCTTACACATGGAAGGTCGTGGCAACAGATCCTGTCTCTGGCACCATCTGGCCCTATAATCTCATGTAAGTCAGTTCTCCCCCAAGAATCTCAGGGAAGTTATCTATAAAATGAAAGAGATAACTGTATTAGTGCAGGACCCTCAGACTAGTGCCAATTCTTAAAATGTTAGTTACTGCTCTGAGTACAGAAATTGAAAGCAAATATTTAAAGACATTCAATCACATTCTGACAGTCTTTTGAAACCTGATAAAACTGATCAGGTTTCTTTTGGAATGGTGATAAAATATAAGGCCCATATTTTGCTTATCATTTTTTCTACCAATTAATTTTGTTTTTCTAAAAGTATCGGTATTTGACAGATGGGTGGTGGAGTGAAAGAAGCAAGCATCTGGTCCTTTTCACAGAAACAGAGAATCAAATGATCCCCAAAGTACCTTTTTGTTCTAGTAAACTCTACCACTGTATGATTCTAAGAAGGTAACATTAGGAAAACAGCAACAGTCTAACTTTCACTTCCCTGTAAACTAAGCAACTTATAAAAGCACAAGAAAACATAGGTTTTGCCAAAGTTTACATGGCGTGTGCCAACCAATTGTGATTATGCAAGGGTGCCTGGGCTAGTTATGTAGTAGCTAATTTGGGCTTGTCGGGACAAAAGCAGAAAAGGAATTGTAAGGCTGGCTTTGGTACAAAGCAATGAATAGAACATGTACCATGTTTCCAGTTGTTTCAGGAGAAAACATTTTTTAATTCTAGTTCAGGAAGCAATGCAAAATTTCCAAAGGAATTTAACTAAAACTTGGTAGTGTTTAATATGCAAATAGTGGAAAAATGCTTTTAACTAGATGTGACACCAAGATGCTCACATGCTTTAGCATTTAAAATAAACATATAAATATTTATACATTTATAGTGTCTGCTCTGAAATCTATATAAAATAATCTTATGACTATAGAGTTTTGACTTATAATTGGCATAGGTATTATTTAACAAGAAAAAAAATCACCAAACAGAAATTTGAAGACAAATTCTAGCTCCATTTCTTCCAATTATACTTTACCATTTACCTCTCCAGGACATAGGGAAAATACATGTTAAACAAGAAAATTAAACAGATAAATCTAAAATGCCTCCATTTCTAATGATCTGTCTTCAAAAAGATGTTATTTTCTGCCTCTAAAAGAGAACATTTTATCCTCATTTTTTATTAGGCATTAACAACAAATTGACCTATAAACCATTAGAAAACCAGAAACTACTTAATATAACAATAAAAGTCCAATTTTTATTACTATTTCTTTCTCAACTTTGAAACCTGAAATAAAAATATCCACAATTAGTCCATTTTTTGTTGTTAAGGATGAAAATAATAACCATTGCTCACAGATTGCACGCTCTTTCTAATAGTAGAAATGGGTTATTTCTACTATGCTTTCTCACCTCTCTCCTTTTTGGTATCAATAATTTTGTAGTGACTCAAACATGGAGTAAAAATGGAGCAAAACCATCTAAGCTCAAAAAGAGGATTTGTCCCTATCATGATCTGTTAAGCAAGATACTTAATACCACTGGATAAAAGTTCTGGATCTTGGTATAAGAGGTGTTGGAGTGTGTTTTTTCTAACATTATGATTAGTATTATTACTCTCTGAATGATGACATTCTCTTTAGGAAAGTCTGAACAGGACTAGTATCACAATCCTCAAATGTCAAAATTAAGAAAGCAGTACCATTCCTTCATTTTATGTAGGATTGTCCTAAGATGCAGGAGATGCAGATTTGATCTTTGAGTTGGGAAGATCCCTGGATGAGGAAATGATAACCCACTTCAGTATTTTTGGAATACTGGGAAATCCCATGGACAGAAGGACCTGGTGGGCACACACCATGGGGTCACAAAGAGTCAGACACAATTGAGCAACAGATCATGCACAGCCATTATATTTTTATATTGAAATGAATTAAGAGGTCTTTCAATACATTTTTAAATTGGTCAATATCTGTGGACTGTCTACATTAGAATTTTTCTGTGAAATATTTAGATTCCTTATGATCTCCCTCCCTAATTTTCTAGACTGTTATTCAGTAGAATCAAGAAGTAGGGTCTAGAAATCTGTATTTTTGAGAAGTTACCCATACCACATTTTCTTTTTCCATTTAGTAATCTAAATGTCCACTGAAAGGTGAATGGAAGAAGAGATGTGGCATATACAATGGAATATTACTCAACTACTTGCAAAAAGAATGAAATGTTGCCATTTGCAGTGACATGGATGAACCAAGAGATTATCATTCTAAGTGAAATAAATCAGGAAGAGTGACACAAATACCATATGATACCACTTATATATGGAACCTAAAAAATGATACAAACAAACTTATTTGCAAAACAGAAATAGACTCACAGACACAGACAACATACTTTTGGTTACAAGGGGAAAGGGAGTGGGAAAAGAATAATTTGGGAATTTGGAATTAACAGATATACACTACTGTACATAAAGTAGAGGGCTTCCCTGGTGGCTCAGTCAGTAAAGAATCTGCCTGTAATGCAGGAGACCTGGGTTTGATGTCTGGGTTGGGAAGATCCCCTGAAGAAAGAAATGGCAACCCACTCCAGTATTCTTGTCTGGAAAATCTCATGGACAGAAGAGCCTGGAGGGCTACAGTCCATGGGATCGCAAAGAGTCAAACATGACTGAGCATCTGAGCAATAGCATATAAAATAGATAAACAAGAAGAACCTATGTAGTTTTCTATAGCATCAGAAACTATTTTCAGGGCTTCCCTTGTGGCTCAGCTGGTAAAGAATCCACCTACAATGCCAGAGACCTGGGTTCAGTCCCTGGGTTGGGAACATCCCCTGAAGAAGGGAACAGCTACCCACTCCAGTATTCTGGCCTGGAGAATTCAATGGACTGTATAGTCCATGGGGTCACAGAGAGTTGGACATGACTGAATGACTTACAGGACACTTTTCAGTGTCTTGTATAATGTATAATGAAAAATGGGCTTTCCTGGTGGCTCAGTGGTAAACAAATTGCCAGCCAAGAAGGAGACTTGGACTCAATCCCTGAATCCTGGGTCAGGAAGATTCCCTGGAGAAGGGAATGACAACCCACTCCAGTATTCTTGCCAGGGAAATCCCATGGACAGCCTGGAGCCTGGCAGGCTACAGTCCGTGGGATCATAAAAGAGTTGGACATGGCTTAGAAACTAAGCAAATAATGAAAAACAAAATGAAAAAAAATATATATATATTTATAACTGAATCACTTTGCTATACCTCTGAAATACTGTAAATCAACTATACTTCAACTTTAGGGAAAAAAAAAGTTTATCTAAATTATGCTGAGATCACTAGTTTGTGAAACCTCTAATCTAGTTTAACTGTTTATCTGAAGATTGAATTCCCTGTGTGACCCGTTCACCAATGGACACTTGGTATGAAGTCAGGTCTTTCAGTTCAGTTCAGTCACTCAGTCGTGTCCAACTCTTTGCGACCCCATGAATTGCACACGCCAGGCCTCCCTGTCCATCACCATCTCCCGGAGTTCACTCAAACTCATGTCCATCGAGTCCGTGATGTCATCCAGCCATCTCATCCTCTGTCATCCCCTTCTCCTCCTGCCCCCAATCCCTCCCAGCATCAGGGTCTTTTCCAATGTGTCAACTCTTTGCATCAGGTGGCCAAAGTATTGGAGTTCCAGCTTTAACATCAGTCTTTCCAAAGAACACCCAGGACTGATCTCCTTTAGAATGGACTGGTTGGATCACCTTGCAGTCCAACAGACTCTCAAGAGTCTTCTCCAACACCACAGTTCAAAAGCATCAATTCTTCAGCGCTCAGCTTTCTTCACAGTCCAACTCTCACATCCATACATGACCACTGGAAAAACCATAGCCTTGACTAGACGGACCTTTGTTGATAAAGTAATGTCTCTGCTTTTGAATATGCTATCTAGGTTGGTCAGGTGTTTACCTCTGTTAAACACCTCCTCTGACAGAGAATGCTTTTCTAAATATCACTGGCCTATTACAGAATAGCTACTCAGCAAATGTGTGATAAATGATTGAATATACCAATAAAGAAAGAAGATTTGCTGGAATGGATTGAAACTATCTCAAACCAGACTACCATCTTTGGGTTTGGACTGTTCTTTGAGTGTTAGGGGATATTTTTTTGTTTGCTTGTTTTGTTCTCTTCATAATTTTCACCCATTATTCCTAACCCATGCTGTAAATACTTTAAAAATAAATGATGTAAAGTTTTTTTTTTTAATGTATGCTTTCATATCATCATAAACAAATATCCACATTTTACAGATCATAAAATGGAGACTGCTTCAATGGATTCAAATATACTACCCAAATCATACATAATCAGAGATTAGTAGGTAATCACATCATTAGCACAGCTAAAACTAGAAGACTTCCGTTCTCTCCACTAATATTTCATTAGAACTAATGTAGATGTAGTGTTTACTACACTGAGCGGTTTTCTAAGGTTTTTACTTGCTAATACTCCATAAATCTTCACAATAACCCATGAAGTAGAGGCATATTTTTATTTCTCTTTTTACCTGTAAGGACACAAAGATAGAATGAAGTTTTAAATTAACTTTCCAAATATCACCCAACTAGTAAGTGACCAACCTTACGTTATCAGTGTCTTAGCATACTATATTGTCTCCCAAAATGCATATCTGTGTAAAGATAAGGATGTGTTGAGAAGACAGCCAATTAAACTATGGATGTTAATAAAATAAAGAATTATATTAGCATGTGTTAAAATCTTTTTCTTAGCTGCTTTCAGTTCTCTTAGCACTATTTTGCCATTCTCCATCCCTTGATATTCTGGCCAAGGGCCATTAATGTATTAAGATTCTTTTGTCAAATTTTGACTACATGAGACATTGGACATGTAGTCCTAATTATTTAATAAAGATATAACTGCCACTTTGCTTTCTAGAAGTCAGGAATATATTGCATCAGTTATATCTGATGATTAAAAAACTACCCCCAATCACAGTGGCTTAAAACAATGATGATGTATTATTTTTCATGATTCTATAGATTGAATGGGTGCTTATTCTGTCCATCTCATCTGGTATCATTTATGAGGCTATGTGCAGCTGGCAGGAGGTTGGAGCGTAGACTTAGCAGTGATATTGACAAAGCTTGGCCTCTTTCTCCACATGGTCATTCCTCTTGGATTTCTTCATAGCATAGTAAAGGATTTTAAGACATGAACCCCAGTGCATGAGCCCTTTTCAAAATCTCTCCATTGTTGTAGCTGGTGTTCTCTCACTGATCGAAGAGAGGAACATGGAGCCCAAAATAAATATGGAAGAGTGCAACACAAGAATACACATACCCGGAGGCAATGTTCTTGGGAACCTATTATTGTAATCAGTTCAGTTCAGTTTCTCAACGTGTCCGACTCTTTGTGACCCCATGGACTGCAGCACGCCAGGCCTCCCTGTCCATCACCAACTCCCAGAGTTTACTCAAACTCATGTCCATTGAATCAGTGATGCCATCCAACCATCTCATCCTCTGTCATCCCCTTCTCTTCCTGCCCTCAATCTTTCCCAGCATCAGGGTCTTTTAAAATGAGTCAGCTCTTCGCATCAGGTGGCCAAAGTACTGGAGTTTCAGTTTCAGCATCCGCCCTTTCAATGAATATTCAGGACTGATTTCCTTTAGGATGGACTGGTTGGATCACCTTGCAGCCCAAGGGACTCTCAAAAGTCTTCTGCAACACCACAGTTTAAAAGCATCAGTTCTTCAGTGCTCAGCCGTATTTACAGTCCAACTCTCACATCCATACATGACCACTGGAAAAACCACAGCTTTGACTAGGTGGACCTTTGTTGGCAAAGTAATGTCTTTGCTTTTTAATATGCTGTCTAGGTTGGTCATAACTTTTCTTCCAAGGAGCAAATGTCTTAATTTCATGGCTGCAGTCACCACCTGCAGTGATTCTGGAGCCCAAAATATAGTCTGTCACTGTTTCCATTGTTACCCCATCTATTTGCCATGAAGTGATGGGACCAGATGCCATGATCTTAGTTTTCTGAATGTTGAGTTTTAAGCCAGCTTTTTCACTCTCCTCTTTTACTTTCATCAAGAGGCTCATTAGTTCTTCACTTTCCATCATCAGGGTGGTGTCATCTGCATATCTGAGGTTCTTGATATTTCTTCTAGCAATTTTGATTCCAGCTATATACTATATATTATATATATAATATATATATATATATATATATTCCACATATACTATATATGTGTTATGTATGCATATATATATATATATATATATAGAAAGAGAGAGAGAGAGTACATACATATATATGCTTTTTCATATGCAATCCAGTGTTTTTGTCTTTCTCATTTCTGCCTCTAAGATGTCTTTCCTTTTCATAAAAAAATGGCCTGTGTTTGTAGCTGACAATTTTTCTCAACCTACTGCCTTCCCATAGATATTTAGGAGTCCAAAGGTATATTTTTTTTAACCTTTTGGACTCTCTTAGTCTCCTTTAATCAAAGTTGGTGGTGTTTTACTTAGCACATCTCTTTTAAACTTTATACATTTCCCTTGAAATTGATTAGATGTCACTGCCTACCCCAATAGTCACATCCACAATTTTTTTTAGAAAAGTCTCTCTATTTTTATATACTTGCAAAGCTACTATGGGTTTAGTACCCTTCATAAACTTAGAATATCTTTGTCTAATTGAGAAGATATTGAAAACCAAAAGTAGAAGTATTTTAAAAAGGAACATTAACGCTGGTAACGCTGTTCTTAAAGTAAATAATGTAAAGACAGGACTGATCATTGAATTTGGTTAATGGGCCTGTTGGTGGCCTTGACAAGTAGTTTCAGTGCAGCAGAGGAATGGGTTCTTGATGAGAGTGTGTTGAGGAGCAGATGAGAGGAGGCTAGGGCAGCAGGTACAGGTTAATTTCCGAGGAGCAAAAAACATGGGATCTATAAAGATCTGTTCTCTTAAGATAAAACATATTACAGCAGGTTTATGTTGATAGGAATATTTTGGCAGAAAGTGTAAAATTTACAATGTATGAGTAACATCCTTGAGAAATTAAGAAGAAATAGGGTTTGGCATGCAAGAAAATGCCTATTTTAACATGATGAACGGGGATAGTTCATCATTTTAACAGAAAGGATGGCACAAAATACAGATTATACTGCAGTTCAGCTTTAGTTTGCTGAAGGGAGAATGTCACATCTCTATTTTGAGGGATTTTTTGTTTTTCAGGTGAATATGATTAAGTTACATGCATCAGTAAGGAGGTAAGACAGAGAAGGTGTAAACTGTCTAAAGAGAGAATGACGTATTGACTCACACAATATAGTTGGATTGCTCAATAGCCCTGAGGTCACATCTGAGGTTTGTGCTGTAAATAAATCTAAAGGGAGCTATAAGTTACAGCCTATGTACCTGCTTTTCTCCAGCTACTTTTGACTACTCAGGTGCCAACACGGAGTGATCAAAAAGTTGGCTTCTACCAAGAAAGACCAAAGCAAAGAGAGGTATAAAGAAGTCCCAGTTCAGTTCAGTTCAGTCAATCAGTCGTGTCTGACTCACTGCGACTCCATGGACTACAGCATGCCAGGCTTCCCTGTCCATCACCAACCCCTGGAGCTTGCTCAAACTCATGTCCACCAAATCGGTGACACCATCTAACCATCTCATCCTCTGTCATGCCTTTCTCCTTCTGCCTTCAAACTGTCTCAGCATTATGATCTTTTCAAATGAGTCAGTTCTTCGCATCAGGTGGCCAAAGTATTGGAGCTTCAGTTTCAGCATCAGTCTTTCCAATGAATATTCAGGACTGATTTCCTTTAGGATTGACTGGTTGGATCTTCTTGCAGTCCAAGGGACTCTCAAGAGTCTTCCCCAACACCACAGTTCAAAGGCATCAATTCTTCCATGCTCAGCTTTCTTTATAGTCCAACTCTCACATCCATACATGACTACTGGAAAAACCATAGCTTTGACTAGATGGACTTTTGTTGGCAAAGTAATGTCTCTGCTTTTTAATATGCTGTCTAGGTTGGTCATAGCTTTTCTTCCAAGGAGCAAGTGTCTTTTAATTTCATGGCTACAATCACCATCTGCAGTGATTTTGGAGCCAAAGAAAAGAAAGTTTGTCACTGTTTCCATTGTTTCCCCATTTATTTGCCATGGAGTAATGGGACCAGATGCCATATTCTTCTTTTTTTGAATGTTGGATTATAAGCCATCTTTTCCACTCTCCTCTTTCACTTTCATCAAGAGGTTCTTTAGTTCCTTGTCACTTTCTGCCATAACAGGGGTGTCATCTGCATACCTGAGGTTATTGATATTTCTCCCGGCAATCTTGATTGCAGCCTGTGCTTCATCCAGCCCAGCATTTCCCATGGTGCACTCTGAATATAATTTAAATAAGCAGGATGACAATATACAGGGTGACAATATGCTCCTTTCCCAGTTTGGAACCAGTCCATTGTTTCATGTCCGCTTCTACCTATTGCTTCTTGTCTTGCAAACAAATTTCTCAGGAGGTGGGTAAGGTGGTTTGGTATTCCCATCTCTTGAAGAATTTTCCACAGTTTGTGTGATCCACACAGTCAAAGTCTTTGGCATAGTCAATAAAACAGAAGTAGATGTTTTTCCAAAACTCTTTTGCTTTTTCTACTATCCAACAGATGCTGGCAAGTTGGTCTCTGGTTCCTCTGCTTTTTCTAAATCCAGCTTGAACATCTGTAAGTTCTCATTCACATATTATTGAAACCTTGCTTGGAAAATTTTGAGCATGAGTTTGCTAGCGTGTGAGATGAGTGCAGTTGTGCAGAAGTTTGAGCATTCTTTGGCATTGCCTTCCTTTGGGATTGTAATGAAAACTGACCTTTTCCAGCCCTGTGGCCACTGCTGAGTTTTCCAAATTTGCTGGCACATTGAGTGCACCACTTTAAAAGCATCATCTTTTAGGTCCCAGAGAAATACAATACGTTGCTTGTGAGGTCTGAGAACAATAGAAAGTGCTGAAGCCAGTTGAGATGATCAGAATATGAATAAGTAAAATTGCCATCCCATCTCCCATATTTTTCACAATCTTGTTAAGGCAGCTTAATGTGCCCTGATGCACAGTGAGGTCAAGCAAACCGAAACATTGAAGTTTAGAGCAGGGAACGTTTCATTGCAGGGCCAAGCAAGGAAATTCTGGCCTTAAAAACCCCAAGCTCTCTGAAGGGTTTCAGCAAAGCACTGTAACAAAACAAAACCTTTTTATTTTGTATTGCGATATAGCCAATTAACAATGTTATGATACTTTTGGGTGAACAGTGAAGAGACTCAGCCATACAGATACATGTACTCATGGAGGCCTGGGGCTATGTGCTCACAGTCATCAAGCAGTTAACAGTTAACATCTTCCATTTGATGGTGGGGGTTCACATCTGTAAAACAACTCAGGAAGTGTGCATCAGATGCTGTTATGTGGGTATTTGAGGGAGAAACTAAAGCAGAGGACATGCTGGAAGCCCTTTTCCCCACCCCAAAATGTCCCATGACATCCTCCTTGGTTACATTCTCATTGCTATAAGCTATTTATAATAAGGTTATTTTAATCTTAAAATGAAACTGAAAGAAAATGACCTACAAAAAAGCAATTTTAAAATTCAAGATTGCTACTACAAAGCAATAGCATTTTTTATTTTTTTTAGTTACACTCAGTAGAGTAGTAACTTGAACTAATCCGTGCTGAACACCCTCTTGGCTCCAAGATTTCTTAAGTGAATCTTCTCCTCCAAAGGACCATTGTAACAATTTTTCTATGCGGTCACTGTGTTTCTGATTTTAATTAAAAATAAATTGGAGATCCTGGGAGGTAAATCATTTCCCTAAAGTTTAACAGTTAATGAAAGAACTTTATCAAAGCTTTTTCTACACTGCCTTCCATGCCCTAAGTCCAGCACTGAATCTTGATGAGACTAAGAAGATTGTTTTTGAAATGATCTTTAGATCACCTGTTTCAAATTCCTTCTTTATATGGCATACTTTGAATTCACTAATAAAACTCTGAGGTGTAAGGTGGGTAAGGACTTCAACCTCATCATAAGAGAAAGACTCTGCTTGGATCAGATATAAGAAATAAAACCATAAAAATAGTCTGATGTGGAGCCAAGCAGGTAACTCATCCTCAAAGGAGTTCTTCAGGAAGCCTGAAAAGGTCAGAGTATACACCCACACACTCATGGGAGAGTCATCTGGTGCTGAGTTCTGAGATCCTTTGGGATCAGCTGAATTACACCCATCTTCATCTGGTTGGGCCCTGAACTACTCACTGCTCTATGCCAAACCCTCTATGGATCAGGAACCACATTTGGATCATCATTTCCCTCAAAGGCTAGAAGGCACCAGGAATGTTTTTGAGACATGTCAGAAACATTCCATTCCCTTCACTTTTATTAGTGGAAGGGATTTGAAGAAAGACACTGAACGAGCGAGTCAAGCCAAGCTTCTGAGTAATACGTTATCGTATTCCCAGACCAAGACACAATTAGTTCAGAGAAATAAAATTTCCTTTCAGATGAGGGGGTCTGGAACCCAGAGAGGTGAAGCAATCTTATAAATAACTCACAGGATGAAAGGGTTTCACTAAGGGAAAAAAGGCCTCTGACATACAGAACCGTATACTTTTGAAGGTGTGTGGAGAGCAGGGTGGGGGCTAAAGAAAAAACCGTCTCAGCCAGAATGTCACTTCAATAACAACCACCAATATCACTCAAACAAGTGCTCTCAGGGTCATTAATGGTTTATTGCAAATTCTCAGTTTTCCTGTGAAGGAGCCAATCTGTGTTACTATTCCAGCCAAGGGGACCCACCTTTTGGCAGGTTGACTGGAATTTTAAGAGTGCAGTTACAAAGGGCTCCTGTTTACAGTGGAACCATTCAAGAAAGCTGGTTTTGCCTCGAAAAACATATTTATTTTTTCTTTATAATGAGAAATAGTCAACAGAACGCTTTCTCCACTGGGTGAAGAGCAACTTTGTGCTCTACTTTTCTAGTTATTTTGAGCCTCAATATTGGCTTCTCTCTTGGGTGCCATGAGTAGGCTAATCCTTCCAGCTCTGACCCTTAGTTCACCTCTGATGACCCAAGGCTAAATTTGTAGTGACTGACATGGAAGAGACTCCATCTAAACATGGTCCAACATCTAGTAATACTTGATGGATAATATTCTTATATTCTTCCCTCTAGATTAACATCAGTTCAACTTATTTTCTATATCACCAGCAGCATTATTTTGCCGAAATGCTCCCTTGGACCCCTGACTTCTTAATACGGCATTCTAGGCTCTTTACCGTGTTTGTCACTCAGTTGTGTCTGACTCTTTGTGACCACATAGACCATAGCCTGCCAGGCTCCTCTGTCCATGTAATTCTCCAGGTAAGAATACTGGAGTGGATAGCCATTCCCTTCTCCAGGGGATCTTCCTGACTCAGGCATTGAACCGGAGTCTCCTGAATCGCAAGCAGATTCTTTACAGTCTGAGCTACCAGGGGAGCCCAGGCTCTTTACTAACTAGCTCCAATTTCTAGGTCCATTTTCTTCCATTTCCCTCTACAATCTATATGACCCAATCACACAATATTAAGTATTGTTACTAAAAATATCTTAGTGTTGTATCTCTTTGCGTGTTTATTTATGCTCTTTTTTATGAACACCATTTCTTTCTGTGCCTGCCGTAAAAAATTACTTTTCATGGGCACCAATCTAAAATATTCTATCCACATTGTAGTTTTTTTTTTTTTACTTCTGTTCTTTAACAAAAGTTAATATCTTCTTTATATGTCTTTCCATAAATGTTTATACTTACCTTTATAATTATGCGTGTGTGCTTTCTTTGTACTTGTCTTTAGATATTGTTAAGTGTCTTGGAAGCATGGACTGAATCTCATTCTCCTTACATCCTCAGTTCCCTATGTGGTATGACATAGTTGTGCTTCCATAATCTTGTCAAACTAGTTGCCTTATTAATATCATTATTTAATAGTATGGCTACTTTCCTTCCCTTCCAATTTTCCTGGTTTATGAGTAATTGACTCATAGATCTGATGCCATCGGATTCCTCCCTGAGAACAATGACTCTCTGAGGTTTTCTTTACTCACCTGTCTTTTGTCTCACTGAGGAAAACACTGAAAGGTTGTCTCTTCCAACTTTCTGCTATGAACCTACTATACCGTGCTAACTGTGGCTGGTATCATATATAGTCTTTACAATTTTACCTTTGTCAAGTAGTCTGAGATCAAAATACCTCCAGCAACCATCCCCTACTGAATCCTTTTTCTTCTCTGTTGCTGCATGACTGGATTCTTTCTGCTGCTCTCCCTAGTGCCTCATTTCTATCCTGCTTTGTTTATCCTTCTCCAGCAAGAGTACCATGGAACACTGGTTTAAACCCATTCTCTGTCCTAACAGACCCCAGCCTTTCTCCCACTTGTCCATTTTCCTTTAATGTTTCCCACTGCCTTTTTCTGACCATAATCTAGCACTACCACAGTGATTAGCTGATTCATCATCTTTTCAACGTCTGTTCTTTGGTGCCTCTGGGCCACACTCCAGGAACAAAACAAGATTCC
Organism: Bos javanicus; assembly: GCF_032452875.1. Classification (NCBI taxonomy): domain Eukaryota; kingdom Metazoa; phylum Chordata; class Mammalia; order Artiodactyla; family Bovidae; genus Bos; species Bos javanicus. Next base: position 77,375,881 of record NC_083868.1, read on the forward strand.
CTCTGCTGCCTCCACCCATTTCTAGTCATCAACAGCAACCATGGCACCTGGGGTATCCAGCCTACACAGGCTCTTTACACACTCATGTCCTGGCAGTTCAAACCCCTATGACTTCCAGGGGTGTTGGTCTTTTAACACCTGGATAAAAAATGTAAGTGGCGTGTACAAACCATGGTTCAACTCAGATCAGACACTCCCTAGAAATGATAAATACCTCTTAGCAGACAAGTTTCCAGTTACCTGCCACACCCACTGCCCGTAGAAGGATCAGTCTCATATTTTACATGTCCTGGCATCCTCCTCCCCTCTTCCCTCACCACCACTGATGGACAGCTGAACAAACCAACAAAACCACTGGGTGACCAGATATATCTGACTTATGTGGCCTGGCTTCAAAAGATGTTCTGGGTCATTGGTTCACTATACACCTGAATGTTAGAGTCATTTGGGAAATTTTTTTTTTTTAATTACCAATGTCCAAGAATCTCTCCTGAAGATAAACATTTAAATATCCCAATGTGGAATGATTTGTGTGTTTTAATTCCCTCCCTTCTCCAAGTGATTATAATAACAGCCAGCATTGAGAATTGAGAACAGAAAACTATTGAAAATACACAGGTTACTGTCTAAATTAACATGAGTTCAGGAAACTCTGGTCCAAAAGGATGAAGTTCCAAGTGACTTTCATGTTTGTTTCAATAACTACCTTCCAAATCCATTTATCCCAACAACTAACTGCTCAACTACTCTGACTCTATCTTAGAACAATAGGTAACTTCTGTAGATTCATCAGAAGACTATTCAGCACCCTTAGAAACTCTTACTTCTTTGTGTCCATCAACCCTAAACTGTATGTCACAAACTTTTCAATCTACCTTAAACTACACCTTCAAATCCTCATCTGTATCCTGAGATTGAAGGCAAAAGAAGAAGGGGGCGGCAGAGGATAAAATGGTTGGATGGAATCACCAATCCACAGACTCTGGGAGACAGTGAAAAACAGGGATTCCTGGCATGCTGCAGTCCATGGGGCTGCAAAGAATCAAACACAACTTAGTGACTGAACAACAACAACAAACTCTACTTTCCTTTATCAAGATGCTACTTTGGTGGTCATTGGGTTATCTTGCTGGTATTTTCAGAGAGTTGAGACTGATCTGGGATAATAACTGTCTCTCTAATCTGAGACACAGAGATTGTTGCAAACAGTGGATAGGTGATAGACCTAAGTAGTCATAATGTATAGCCAAGAATAATGATCATACTGAACTATGTGCAAGATGAATATATCAAGGGAGCTGGATAATAAATGAGGAAAAGGAGCAAACATTTTTAGAGAGAAAAAGCAGTGAGAAAAATGGTGTGGCCGCTGAGAGATAGTCTCCCTATTACTTGGCATTCTACTGTCTGAGAGGTCTAAGTTTAGTACTTTATTTCTTCACTTGAACATCTGGGAAGCTACCTATGTTTGGATTTTTATGTATTTACTTATTTTGCTGCCTTATCAGGAATCCACAGTTGTCACCTCTTGATGTATCAAGAAGGAAATGAATCACTCTTTTGCCCTCACAGATGGCAAAGAGTAGCAGTTGTGTTTCTAATGATTTGACCCCATGCATTCAATGAGGGTATAAAATGTATTTTGTATTGCTAGGTCTTAAGGCTCCATCTGACTGGCCATTAAACTTTTTCTGATTAGTATTAAGCCCATGCAGGACAAGAAACTGAAGGAGAACTTCTCAAAGAGAAAGTCCAAAGAGGAAGGATTATGAAAACAGAAAGGGGATGAAGATGCTTCATGGGCTCCATCCTTTGGAGTAGTCTATAGGTGGTCTGTGGCTTCTACATCAGCAGGACCTGAGGACCATCTATGTGCTCAGAGCTGTTTTCCATAGAAGTAACTCTGTACCTTGGCCAGCTAACGATTTCTTAGGAAGAGCTGCTCTAGTGTAAAGAGAAATATCATCCTTTCTGTACTTCTGATTTAAACACCTAGTCAACACTGTGAGTTCATTAAATGTCTTCCCTGAGCTTCAAGTTTTCATATACCAAGTAAGTGTGCTTAAACCTGCTCAGTTATGGGGTAAGTCTCTCTGAGCTGGACTGAATATATTAATATATCCCAAGTTGGGAACAGAGGAAAGTTGAACCCGCTTCACTCTGGCCCTCCCTGCAGAGTACTGCCCACTCATCCCTCCTCTATTTGAACTAGTTTCTGTTCCTTGGAATCAAAATCTATTTTTAAGGCAATAATTTTATTGTTATAGGGTATGTGGGTATTTCCAGAGCACTTGAATAAAGATTGACCTTAATCTTTAAAATAACTCTGGGATATAAACGTATTCATCTCCAATTTACCAATAATAAACAAATGCCCACTTTATAACTAAAGCTGAGCTTGAATAACTTGTCCAAAATCAAATAGCAAAGCAAAGGCAGAATGATTCTAATTCATTTCCCATATCTCATATTACTATCCAGGCCTTTAAAGGGAATTACCAGGACTTACTAGGACTGAAGTAGGCAGGATAACAATTCCATAAGAAGACATATTTAAAGTTTCAACATAGCTTACAAAGTAGTTATCCGTGCTACAGAGAGGAATTCATGGAGAATTACAAGTTAATATAACTTTATTTTTTATGGCTGAAAACATTCCCAAGTTTCAGATCTGATGGAACCAAATAGGAACATTTTGGCTTGAAGAGGAAAAACACATAAAAAAGCAAAACTCTTCTTCACTATTATTTTCTCTTAATGATTGCTAATGTTTTTAGCAGCTGCCTTGTACCATTGAAGAAAGTATCCATTTGAAAAATATTGAAAAAATAAATTCTTTTAGAATATCAAAGAAATCAATTTTATTTGTTTGAGTGACTTTCAGTCCCAAATAACCTTATAACATTTTAAGGAATTAATTTAATACTAAAATTTGTTTATGAATCAAAATAAAAAAGATGTAATTGTACTAGATTTAACTCTATTTATTGTAGTCTCATCTTTAGTCATTCCAAGTATAAAGCAATTATAATTATTATTTATAATTTTATCATAACTTTATCATAACTTTCAGTGTTAATACTCAATAGTTTCATCATCTAGCTTCTTTGATCTATTTGAGTATCCATGTTGTTTTTTTGAAGTTTAAAGAATATTGACTAGCTGGAATTATCCAAAAGCAATAGGGATCAATGGCTATCTCCATTTCTTAGACTGATATTCCTTTCAACAAATCATCGCGTAGGATGATTATCAACTTTGTGCTTTCCTTCCTGAACACAACCTTGTATCATTAAACATTCAGTAAGATCCAATGCTTCCTTAGTCTGTTTTTGTTATAAATTCTTAGGGCTTTAATAGGAAAATATTGGCACTGTCATGTGTAAACTGTGCATATTTCTGTGCTTTTTTAGAGCTTTCAGAGACTTGTTTGCTATTCAGGTTTTATTCGTTCATCTACCTCAGCAAAGCTGATGATCTACTGACAATATTAAGCAAATGGATCTATTTATTTTTGAGTGTCTAGCCATCTTATATGTCATGTTCACTTGTGCATCCATCAGACATGCTTGGGAAACAAAAATAAATCAAAATCCCTGGCTTAAAAGAGTAAAGAGCAAAACATATATATAAACACCTATTTATAGGAATGTGGTACATGAATTTAAAAACAGAAAGAGACAGATGCACCTAAGTTGTTCTGGGAACACCGAAGAAGGAACGTAACACTGACAATAAATCAGGAAAAACTTGTTAGGAAAATGGCAACTGAGTTAAATTCTTCTGCTTTGTCTTTTTTATTTTTTGAGGTACAATTGATATATAACATTATATTAGTTTCAGGCATACAACACCGTTCAATATCTGTGTATGTTTTAAAACGATCACCATTCATTAGATCTAGTTAATATCCACCATGATATACAATTTCTTCCTGTTATGAGAAATTTTAAGATCTACTCTCTTAGTAACTTTAAATATGCAAAAGATTATTATTGATTATAGTTACCATGCTGTATTTTGCATTCTTATGACATTCAATTTATAACTGAAAGTTTCAAAGTTAAATAATAGCATTACAAAGTTCTTATGACAAGCCAGACATGTTTTAAAACCTTACATGTATTAACTCATTTAATAATCACAACAATCCTATGAATTAAATACTACTACTATCTCATACGTCATTTACACTTCATTTTAAATGAGGCGGAAATTGCAGAGTGATTCAATGATTAGCCTGTGTCCCTTGTTCAGATGATGCAGGAAATTAGAATGAGATTTTCCCTCTTCATTTTGACTAAGGGGCCAATAATATAAATATTGGTTACCAAAGTATAAAGCAAACCCCTTCTTATCAACACGTTTTTTACCTGAAATGATACTGGAGCCATGAAATCTCTCAGACAGATCAAGAATAAAAAAATTTAAAAGGACTGGAAGAGAAAGTGTGATGAGGGGATTTGCAGAGACTTTTCTTTGGAAACATCCTGTTATGTTCTAAATCTTCACCCCACCCATTTGGGGGGAGGGACACGGTTAACATTTTACCCCAAGCTTTAGGAGGTTATACCTGAAAGAACTTTGAAATGTGTCCTCAAAAACTGGGCAGTACAAAACACTGTGCCTGCCTCTTTCCTGAGAAAACTTTATCAAGCTGCTAACAAGGAATTCTAAAGGACAAAGTAGTTCAGGTTTGGTGGGGAGAGTCCCCAAAGGGCTTCTGCATTGGGATCCATTACTAAGGGCTTTGGGATGCTTGAATATTTCAAAGGTTCAAGTAAAGATCATATGAGAGAATGCCAGTAAAGGGTCTTCTTGGTCCTCTCCAAAAGGGTTGCCTGGAATGGCAAGAAGACCTCAAGGAAGAGACTGAACGTGTAACCTAGATAACCAGGTGCTGAAGAAAGAATTGCGAATACTAGCCACCTGGATTAGAGTTATCCAGAAAAAAGTAAATGAGAGATCTAGCAAAGGACGTCCACAGAACTCATGAAAAGTTAACCAGGAAAAGATTTGGCTCTTATCATTCACCCTATGAATGACAGAAACCCCAGTAAGAAAAGTGCTATCCTTGCTCTTCCCTTCTTTTCCTGCTGACATTCTGGTAGAAGGAAATCTGTAAATAGCTGGTGACAAAAAAGGAAGCAGGAAGGGAAGAGAAAGCAGAAGGAACTTACCATGCTCAGCCCAGCCCCTTCCCCAATGAAGGTCTTCAGCCTGAAATAGATCTAGACTTGGTCAGGGATCAACTAGCTGCTTTGTCAAGAAACAGAAATTTTGTTCAGAAATTTGTCCAGTATCTTGGATAGAACATTATAATATCTAAATTCAGACTCTCTTTATGCCCTGGTGGCTCAGTGGTAAAGAATCAGCCTGCCAATGCGAGACACCGTTTTCATCCCTGAGAAGACTGGGAAGTTGGGAATATTCCCTAGAGAAGGAAATGGCTTCCACTCTAGTATTCTTGCCTGCTGCTGCTAAGTTAATTCAATCATGTCCGACTCTGTGTGACCCCATAGACGGCAGCCCACCAGGCTCCGCCATCCCTGGGATTCTCCAGGCAAGAACCCTGGAGTGGGTGCCATTTCCTTCTCCAATGCATGAAAGTGAAAAGTGAAAGTGAAGTCGCTCAGTCATGTCTGACCCTCAGCGACCCCATGGACTGCAGCCTACCAGGCTCCTTCGTCCATGGGATTTTCCAGGCAAGAGTACTGGAGTGGGGTGCCGTTGCCTTGCCTGGGAAATCCCATAAACAGAGGAGCCTGGCAGGCTACAGTCCATGGGGTAGAAAAAGAGTCGGACACGACTTAGTGACTTAAGAACAACAAAGACCAGAACTGAAATCATGAGACCTGTGGATCTGTTATGCAGGGCCTGGGAAGACTTACTTCCATTGATTAAAATGTAAATGACAGTGAAAAAAATACATGCAGCAACATATTTATGTCATGAATTCAATATATGACTTATACTAATAAAAGTTGAAGTCATTGTTTCCTGCTTTTAGTCCCTGAAAAAGAGACAAATCTCCAGATATTCTCTAGGGCAACATGACTTGTAACTAGTAGTAAGTTTCTATGTTTATGTAAGTCTGGCTTTTCTATCTAAAGTTGCTTTTTGTTGGAGAAGAAATTCTGAACACTGGACTAAGGTTAGAACAATTCCAGTAAAGCCTCTTGTCATACATCTTGGTAACTCAGTAAATATCTGTAAAGTGGGATGAAAACTTTTGTCTTGTATAACTTATAAGATTATTTTGAAGAGCAAATGACAATAAAATTTGTTTAGTTTACACAAATGGCATGTGTGTGTGTATGTGTGTAATAAGGATAGAACTTATAATACTGAAATAAGAATAAGGGGCAAAACAATACGTTCAGTATAAAATTGTATAAAATTTAAAATAACCCTGAAACACAACACAAAGATTATATATTGTTCATGGAGCAATGTATATATGTACATATGTGTACATACATTCAGGAAACATTTTGTCTAGAGAATTTTTATTCTTATTTATAAAAATGGCAAATGTTAATAGTTATTAACACCAGATTGTGAAAACTCAGAAACTTATGTCATTTTTTCTGCTTTTTTGCATTTGTGAAGTCTTCTTTTTATAAACTCCAGAATCACAGAAATGCACATAAAGAGCACATTAGAAAACATACATGAAAATGCTTGACAAACTCTGAGAAGGTATAGAAACAGAAGGTGACGTTGTAAACATTATAACATTTAATCTTGAGGTTTTAACCATGTCTGAGGCTTTTTGACGTTCCATTACAATAAATGACAAATAATACCAAATACTTTGAAATATATGCTTGAGTCAATAATTGCTGAATGAAAAGGATATTCTTTTAGTTTCAAAGGCTAATATATGGCCTGTGATTTAATCAAGTCAGGAAGTCAGCCATGAAAATATTACTGAAGACATCTAAGGTGCGACTCTATTTTTAAAATTCTGAGATTAAATAATTGAAAGACTCTAAAAATTTAAAATTAAATGACAATCACTTATTTCTGCTTGCAGTTGTCATATGTTATTCGTGGAGGATTTATAAAATATAAGTGTGAAGTTTTAAAAACATTGAAACAACCCATAATTCTACTTTTTTAGAGTTAATAATTTCCTTCAAATATGTTTTTTAAATAAATATACAGTTGGTACTATTATTTCATGCCAACTTTTGTGTCTTGTTCTTACATCAACTCTTATACCTGTCATCCAACTTGCTTGAATGTATGTTTTTAGTATGGTATTCAGCATATGTTGGCACCACTGTTTATCTCACATTCTCCTATTAATGAACTTAAAGGTTATTTTCAATTTTTTAATATTAGATATAACACTAATGGATATCCTTACTTATAAATATTTTTGCATATTATTGAACTAGTTTTATTTAGAATAAATTCCTAAGTGTATTAAGACATTAGCCAAACTGCTGAAAAATGGTTCCTCTTCCCAAAATTAACACAACTCCTTATCCTTAGAGTCATATATGCTCTGGAATTCAGAAATCTTAGGATTTTAGGAAGATAGTATGATTAGGTTTCATCCTTCTTTGTGTGTATATGTGTGCTCTGTGTTTGCTCAGATGCTCAGTCATGTCCAACTCTTTGCTGCCTCATGGACTATAGCCCGTGAGGCTCCTCTGTCCTTGGAATTTTCCAGGCAAAAATACTGGAGGGGGTTGCCATTTCCTACTCCAAGGGATCTTCCCAACCCAGGGATCGTACCCACGTCTCTTGTGTCTCTTGCATTGGCAGGCAGATTCTTTACAACTGGGCCACCTCAGAAGCCCAACATTCTTCTTCAGGTATAGAGAAACTTCAATGCAATACACTCATATTCCTTAAACAAAATGTGTTAATACTCTCGCTAAGTAGAATAAATTAAAATTTTCAGAAACCTTCTATCAGCTCAAGTCTGGTTTTGCCAAATAAACAAGAGATGAAAACCCTTTGAATTTTGGAAGTTCACAGATCCAGAAGAATTTATAATCCTTCCCAGAGTGAATGAGAAGAATAATTCATAGAATTTTCAGTCACTATTATTTAAACATGTCACCAATTTGATGACTGAAAATGGAGTATTTCAAAAAGTTTAACATTTTTTCAAATGCTATTTATTTGTTTTTTCTTTCTTTTGGTTTCTTAGGATGTCTTTTGCTCTTTAACATTTGAAATATTCAGCTTATTATTTATAATAATTCTTTATATTTAAGACAAAAATCCTCTGTGTATAATTTACTTTGAAAAATTTCAGAATAAATCATTTATAATTTTCATATTAAAATGTTATTAAATCTATTAATCTTTTACTTTGTAACTTACTAGTTTTCATGTTTCAGAAATTCCTCCCTCACAGATCAAACATTGACTTTTATTTTTTTCCTATTTCCTTATGACTACAGATTTTATATTTAACTTTGATTCTGCTGGAATTTTATTTGCTATATGTTGAATAAAAGAGAGGAATTTTGTTTTCCTGTTTTTTCCATTAAAAACACAGCCTTTTCAGAGGATTTTTGGAATTTAATCTTGGATTGTTACTGTGTATGTAAAACATAGACCTTGGGTGCTTTGATTTTTAATCAGTTTTCTGGAAAAAGAATGTTTAATAACAAAATTTAGATACACAGATGTAAAATATTTGCAGATGTAAAGTTCTCACAATTTGATATCCTTTACAAATATTTGCTTATTTTATCAGTTCAAATTATACATTATGTTTTACATGGATGTAATTCAACTCATAATACAAAATCCAACTTCATCCAAAATTTCAAAGTCAATGTTTGTTGACTATTTGTTCCTTCCAACCCTTACCATCAGTTCAGTTCAGTTCAGTCGCTTAGTCCTGTCCGACTCTTTGCGACCCCATGAACCACAGCATGCCAGGCCTCCCTGTCCATCACCAACTCCCAGAGTCCACCCAAATCCATGTCCATTGAGACGGTGATGCCATCCAACCATCTCATCCTCTGTCATCCCCTTCTCCTCCTGCCCCCAGTCCCTCCCAGCATCAGGGTCTTTTCCAATGAGTCAGCTCTTCGCATCAGGTGGCCAAAGTATTGGAGTTTCAGTTTCAACATCAGTCCTTCCAATGAATACCCAGGACCCATCTCCTTTAAGATGGACTGGTTGGATCTCCTTGCAGTCCAAGGGACTCTCAAGAGTCTTCTCCAACACAGTTGGAGTTCAAAAGCATCAATTCTTTAGCACTCAGCTTTCTTTATAGTCCAACTCTCACATCCATACATGACCATTGGAAAAACCTAGCCTTGACTAGATGGAACTTTGTTGGCAAAGCAATGTCTCTGCTTTTTAATATGCTGCCTAGATTGGTCATAACTTTTCTTCCAAGGAGTAAGCGTCTTTTTATTTCATGGCTGCAGTCACCATCTGCAGTGATTTTGAAGCCCAAAATAACTGAAGGATGGGGAGAATTCTAAAACAGAGCAAGTAACATGTTGAAACAATATGAGGTGTGAAATATTGTATCTAATACACCTATTAGAATGGTCCTAGGGAATCAACCTTTTAGAAATGGATCAATGATCCAGAAAATATCTAGAGGAATCAGAACAGGCTGGGGAAAGATCTAGAAGTCATTATAGAACAAAAGTAACTGGGAATGCTCAATGTGAAAAAGAAATGACTCAATGAAGACATGAGTCCTGTGTAATTTCAGAGGGCGGAATGAGGATAAAGATGAAAAGAGAAAAGAAAAGATAACAACAACTGCAAAGAAGCAAATTTTTCCTCATCATGAAGAAAAGCATAAAGCATTTCATAAACAGAAAGGGCTTTCTTATGATAGAATGATCTCCCTGCCTTATAGAGCTTGAGCATAAATTGCATTAAAAAAAAAAAAAAGAAAATGAAAGGTGTCCAGTATAGATAGAGTAGAAATTAGGAAGAAATTTGCAAGAAATAAGACTGAATTTGGCATTGGCTAGATCATGTATTACCTTGCAGAAAAATTAAAGATTTTGCATTTTACCTCAACTACAATGGGAAAACATTGAAGAATATTAAAATGGGGAATGACAAAATTACATTTACATGAATTTAATAGATCATTTTATTGTTGTATGGAGAATAAATTGAAGAACAGTTAGAAAACTGGGATACCAGAAGATAAGGGCTGTTTCCATTCACCAAGTGACAGTTTATGGTGATTACTCTAGAGTGGTGGCCTGGATTGGAGACAAAGGGAATGAATTAGAGATGTATTTTAAAATTTTAATGAATAAATATATTTTTTAATTTAAGTGATTAGCTATTGAGTATGAGGAAAAATAAATCTCAAGAATAATTTTTAGAATTTTTGGTTTGAATAACTAGATGGATATTGGTAAATTTAATGATATGAAGACCAGAAAAGAACAAATGAAATTGAGGGGAAAAGCTTGATAAAGGCATACTTTCTCTTACATAGTGTTCCCAGAGAAAATAGGCTGGATTTACCTAGTGGCTTTGTCTTTGTTTTTGCGAGTTTATCTGACTTGTCTTTTGGATGTAAAATTATTTTTTAGAGTCCATCCCTGATGCTTTGTTGAACTTTCATTGTGTCTCAATCAATCTTCAGACAATAGATACGCTGGATTCAGATTCAGAGCTGCTGACTTCAGGGTGCTTTGTTTGTTTTCTTGGGCATCTTGACTTGTAGCCTAGAAGCAAATAATATTCTCTTCCACAGAAATATGAGCATATCACAAATGCAATGGGAAAATAAAAGCAAAAACAATTTATTTCCAATTTATGAAGTCTCGTGCAAATGAACAATGTTGATGTTTTCAACTTTGGACCCTTGAGAAGTTATGTATATGTTTTCTTTGTCCTCAGGAATGTCTTCTTGTCAGATCCTGCCTGGTCTTTTATGAGGTTATGTTGCTTGAAAATGTGGTATCTTTGAAATAAGAGTTTTTCAAACCACAGTATCTTTTTTTCTAATGCATTATATGCAAATAAAATCTAAGAACTCTGGCTGAAGTGGGAGCAGAGGTTTCAAAAGGTTTCAGGCACTCTAAGTACCTCTATGCATCCCACAGATTGCAGTCTAACAATCTAAGCAAATTAGCAACTGGATGGATTACTCAGTCATGTCAGACTCTTTGTGGTCCTGTGCACTGTAGCTGACCAGGCTCCTCTGCCCATGGAATTTACCAGGTAAGAATACTGGAATGGGATGCCTACTCCAGGGGATCTCCCTGACCAAGGGATCAAACCAGTCTCTTGTGTTTCCTGCATTGGCAGGTGGATTCTTTACCACTAACGCACCTGAGAAACCCAAGCAAATTAGAAAGAAAGAGTTCAAACCTCAATCCTGACTAGGTCTCTCTCCCAAGCAAAGGCTTTATCTTCAAAAGTGTATTTCCATGCTAGATTAGCCATCAGCGATTATATGCTTGTGTGTTAACTTTCCAATCTAGGCCTGGCAGCCTTCAGTTGAATCTGGGATCTTCAAAGCACTAACTAATCTCAAAAGCTTCTCTCATTCCAGAACATAGTGTGAGTTTTAACTATGCCAGATTGTCTCTGTGAAGACTGATGCTCATGATAACCTCTTCAATTTTCTGCTTTGAATGGTAGGTCAGTGTGTGGTCGTGGCAGGAAGGAAAGGTAGTGGGAGTTTTGGACAAGCTTGCTGGAGGAGTCTGGTGATTTGGCTCACCACCATCAGATAGCTAGTTACCCAGCTTCATTTGCTGACTTAGTTCCAGACTCACTGTGGGATTGAAAATGATGGAAATCCTCAGGTCCTGATCTGCTCAGTATCAGGAACATTTGAAAAATTTTGATTTATACTCATGGAAAAAGAATCAAGATTATGAATAAATATATAATTTGGCTTCATTGATCTGTTCTTAAAATGTCAGATGAGAGACCCTCTTAAGATTAATGCCACTTGTGGAAAAATTAATAAATGAAAAAAAATTTTATCTCTGATTTTTAATGTCTCTAAGTCTTTTCAGAAAGCCTTCAATAATTATGTCATAATCTTCCAAGGAAAGGGTTGTAAGTTTTGCTGATTAAAATGGGATGCTGAGGATAAGCTGCTGTTTTCATCTGTTCTTTTCTGCTCTTGTGAAATAATACAGAAGCAGATCTCTAGAGAATTTCCAATTTTGTCTGATAGAATCTGAGGTCTGGCAGTCTTTCAGATGTTCAGTGTGGAAGTCAGTCTTGTTTTCTTGTGGGTATATCAGGAATGATGTGGGGGAAAAAAATAGAGGAATAGGACATTCAACAGTAACTCTTTCATATATCCCAACATTTGAGACTCATTTTGGTTAAGTTTAACTCTCAACATGCAACAATACCTTCAGAAAGTTAAGTATATTACTTTAATAAAATTATTTCTCTCCTGGCTAAAGTTTCTAATGAGAGATGGAATGAAGTTTGGAAGAAGAGGAGGGATGGATTGCTTTGGAGTATTCAGTCTCTGGATATGGGCGAGTATATTGCCTCTGGTTTGCCAGAAGTAGTCTTAGCAGCTGAGTGAGATTTTGAATTTCCCTTGCTTTGCAATATGACCCAAAACCTTTGAATAGGAAATGCCCAGGAGACCAGACCAGGTGACGAGACAGAATCTATCATTTTACGTGTAGAGAAGGATTTTGAAAATGCTCAAGTATGACAAAAATTAAGATGATGCTATTTTTTAAAAACTAATATTATTATACATGAAATAATTATTCATGAGTCAAAAGGGAAGTCTCTGACACATTGGAAGGTTGGCTTCAGTCACTGCAATATTTTTAATGAGAGTATTCTTTCAAAGTACTCTTTTTTTTAAAAAAAAAATTAAAAAAATTTCAGGTATACACGTGCTCCCCATCCTGAACTCCATAAAACATCCAAGTGTCACTTGAAGTTGGTTCTGGAAAGTAAGTTAAGGAAGACCCTTTTTTTTTGTAAAGATTCAGTTTTGAGTATAAAATACTATGCAAAATTTCTCTACAAATCCTTCCCAGAACATTGGTATCATAAATGGAATCAGCATATGATACAACATCTGGAGTGTCTATGTTGAAGGCTATCAACACATTTGTTTAATGAATAAAAATATGATTATACTTAGCATGGTAGAATCCAAGGTCTAGCAGTCTTTGAGATGCAGAATGTCAAGTTAGGGTCCCCTATTTTCCTGTAGGTACTTAGTACTGAAGTGGGGAAAAATGGAGATTTTACTTAATCTACATTATTTATTTATTTCTTAAATGTACTTTATTTAATTTACAACATTGAAACAAAGAGGAAAAAGTTATCTAAAAAGTTTTTAAGCATACGCACACACACACACATATATATCATATGTATAAATATCTGTATTTCACAGTGTCTGAAAATTTATGATAAAAAATTTGAAAGTTGTTTGGAGATAATTATGTTAAAGTGATAATTAAGATAAATTTAAGTTAAGTTGTAAACACAAGCTGTCCCTTCCTCCAAAAGCAAATTGACTCAAGTAAAAATACTACTTACGTTCTGACCTCTTCCAAGGGTAAGGTGACAAGAGGACTGGACTCAGTAGGAGACGAGTTAAGATATTGGTTTGGTCAATTATTTATCAAGTTTTTTTTTTTCAATTGAGTCACTTTATATTAAATTTGGGTCTTAATCTTCTCCATTTTTCAACTGAGATGGGAGAATAGGGTAGCTGTACCTCTACTCATTATTTTCTCTAATCCTGGATTATCTTCATGATTCTTTCTTGGGGTTAGAAGCAGGAAGACAGCCGAGAATACATATGCTGGATAGACTGAAGCTGGAGATTCCCCAGGGAGTGGGGACATATGGATCAATTCTTCAGTGCCTGGAATTGTTACTCTGCTATGGGCTTCCCTAGTGACTCAGAAGGTAAAGAATCTGCCTACAATGAGGAAGACCAGGATTTGATCTCTGGGTCAGGAAGATCATCTTCCTCGATGATGACAACCCACTCCAGTATTCTTTCTGGAGAATCCCATGGACAGAGGAACCTGGAGGGCTACAGTCCATAGGTCACAAAGAGTTGGACATGACTAAGCAACTAACACTTACTTACTTACTTATGCATTGCCTCAAAACAATAACTCCAGTTTCCTGCCCTACTGGCTAACGCTGGCTGATATTTCAAGGCAAAACCAAAAACCTCTGAGTAAGATGAGACTTTTAATGATCCCAGAGGGAGGTTGGAAATTTGCTTGGGAATCAGAGTTTAGCTTTATCCCAGAGATAAATGTAGGAAGAAAGGAAGCAATTCTTTGGAAAACCACTAAGAATGTGATAATATTACACTTTTAAAATGAAAGAATCAGAAATTACTTAGAGCTGGAATGCAACTCAGAAGTCCGGTTCCACAAATTCTTTTAGTGACTGGAGGTAAAGGAGATCCAGGAAGGAATGTCTTGCCTACAGTATCACAGCTGAGCCAGAGTCAGATCCAGGGCATTCAGACTTTCTGTCCAGGGTTATACTATGCACGTGTTTCTTTGGAAACACATTCATTTAATTCACTCCTTCAAATAATATTTTCTAGAACACAGTGTTAAGATCTTGTAAATCTCTTTCTTCCCCAAAGGATAAGAGGATGATGTTCATTAGGGATTTCTAAAACAAATTTCCATTTGGATAATCTACACAAGGTCAGGTCCTGCTAATGAAAGGCAATTTGGAATAGAATCAGTAGGAGTGTACTGGTTAACCAGGGCAGCATGGTTAAAGAAACCACAGGCAGGCACTCAGCCAGGCTGCAGAGGAGGCACAGGTGGCCAGGTAATCGAGAAGCTGGAGTCTATTTTCAGGGGAGCCAAAATGAGTCTTAAAGTCAGAATCTAAAGTATTCCAATACAGTGAGTGACAAGTTCTCCAGCAGAGCCACATTGGTGAGTTTTATGGCAAGTTCTGCCAATGTTTTTGTTCGAATATATTCTTTAAAATCAATGTGATATGCAAAATAATCTATTTTAAAAAAGCTTATATTTTGGTATTTTAGCTTTGCTAATTTTATTTTGACAGCTAAGTTTTACTGAACAGTTTGAAAAATTCTGCAGAGGATACCTTTCTTTATTCAATAGAAAAACAAACTTTTTTCTTTTTCCTACCAGGTTATATACTATATGTTGCCTCTTCTCTGAATTTTCCTTTTATTCTATAGTTGGTATTAAATCATATAAATTGTCGATCTTTGTGTCTGCAAATCAAATTCTGGTAAAATATGGGGCACTGATATTTTATATATATATATTTAAAATAAAAAATTATATGTTACATTATTTTATTACCTTCAAAGCAATTTATCTTAGTTTTGCCACAGACAAAGCTGTTAATGAGATACTGAACTTTTTGGGCTAGGATGGGGAAGGATGATACATCTTCTTGAGACTTGGAGAGACCTCATCCTGCAGCCCACTCCAGTATTCTTTCCCGGAAAATCCCATAGACAGAGGAGCCTGGTAGGCTACAGTCCATGGGGTCGCAAAGAGTCAGACACAACTGAGCAACTTCACTTCATCCTGCAGCAGTTTGGGAGGCCTGCTAGTACCTATCAGACACTGGAGAACAGAACAGGGGAGAAGGCTCAGCAGACCTGACAGAGGCTCATCTAGATGTTATCTGGAGAAACAGGGATGCCATCATGCAGAGTAAAAGAGGCTGGATGATTTGTGATGTGGACATTGTTGGAGATGGTCCAAAAAGAGGAAAATGGTGATATGTGTGGGCAAAGCAGACAGTGTGACAGAGACAAGCATCCACTCTGGAATTCAGGAGATCTTAGTAGCTGAGAATTTGAGTGAAAGTGGCAGTGTTGTTTCCAACTCTTTGTGAACCATGGACTGTTGCCCAGCAAGTTTCTCTGTCATGGGATTTCCAAGGCAAGAATACCCGAGTGGGTTGTGATTGCCTTCTCAATGGGCTCTTCCTGAGCAGGGATTGATCCAGGGTTTCCTGCATTGGCAGGCAGATTCTTTACCATCTGAGCCACCAGGGAAGGCAACTGAGGTTTTATTGACAAATATTTGACTTTTTAATTTCCCTGTTATCCTACCAGAAGCTAGTTTGGAGGTTACCGGAAAGGCTAAAGAAGTTATCTAGAACAAAACCTCTATCACCAGGTACTTAAAAAAAAAAAAAATCCTCTAGAGACCCTAACAGGAGAAGGAAAAGAGCTTCAGGAAAGTGGGCTCTGGACTCATTCAAGTTGGGACTCCCTAACTTATTTGGTCTGTGAACTTTTCACTTTTTCTACCAAAATTTTTATATTTGCAAAGTTTATATAATCATGTTGTTTAGTTACTCAGTCATGTCTAACTGTTTAGGACCCCGTGGATTGTGCACGCCAGGCTTCCCTGTTCTTCACCATCTCCCAGAGCTTGCTCAAACTCATGCCAACCAAATTAGTGATGCCATACACCCATCTCGTCCTCTGTCATCCCCTTCTCCTCCTGCCTCCAACCTTTCACAGCCTCAGGGTCTTTTCTAATGAGTCAGCTCTTCTTATCAGGTGGCCAAAGTATTGGAGCTTCAGATTCAGCATCAGTCCTTCCAATGACTATTCAGGACTGATTTCCTTTAGGATTAACTGGTTTGATCTCCTTGCAGTCCAAAGGACTCTCAAGAGTCTTCTCCAGTACCTCAGGTCAAAAGCATCAATTCTTTGGTGCTCAGCTTTCTTTATAGTCCAACTTTCACATCCATACATGACTACTGGAAAAACCATAGCTTTGACTAGACAGACCTTTGTTGGCAAAATAATGTCTCTGCTTTTTAATATGCTGTCTAGGTTGGTCATAGCTTTTCTTCCAAGGAGCAAGTGTCTTCATTTCATGGCTGCAGTCACCATCTTCAGTGATTTTGGAGACCAAGAAAATAAAATCTGTCATTGTTTCTATTGTTTCTTCATTTATTTGCCATGAAATGATGAAACTGGATGCCATGATCTTAGTTTTTTTAATGTTGAGCTTTAAGCCAACTTTTTCACTCTCCTCTTTCACCTGCATCAAGAGGATCTTTAGATCCTCTTTGCTTTCTTCTATAAGGGTAGTGTCATCTGCATATCTGAAGTTATTGATATTTCTCCTGAAAATCTTGATTCCAGCTTGTGCTTCATCCAGCCTGGCATTTCACATAATGTACTCTGCATATAAGTTAAGTAAGCAGGGTGGCAATATACAGCCTTGACAAACTCCTTTCCCAATTTGGAACCAGTCCATTGTTTTATGTCCAGTTCCAACTGTTATGTAATTATATATCCTTAATTTTCCCCTAAATCCCAACTCCAAAGAACAAATAAAATCACAAAATGTCTCCAGCTAATTAAATGTCTTCAATTAGCATTAGCTGAACCTGAACAAAGATGAAAGTTTAATGCTTTGAGGGAATTTAATGTAAATTCCCTACCAAAGAAGTGATAGCTTTATGTCAATATTTCTTCCTGTGTTTTCTACATTTAGCTTTCCATCTAGATCCTGAGGCAAAATGTGGAAACTTCAACAGGATGTTTTTGCTGGAAAGGAATATGTTTCATTTTGAAGTGGTCTTCTCTATCCTTTCCCCATGAAGCTGAGACCAAAGAGATGAGAATATCTGCAACTCTGCTGTAGCCAGGACAGGTTCCGGTGTCAGCTTGGAAACAAGTAGAGTAAATCGGACATGGATGGAAGGTTGGACAATAGATCAGAAACACTTTGGTGGACCAGGCTTAGCAATAACAGAATCAGCAAGCAGCAGGGTGAAAGTCAACCAGTTGGCCCAAAGTAAAGCAGTGAACTTCAGGAGTGGCTATAAGAAGAGACAGAGGGAGCCACAGCAGACAGATAAAGCTCACTTCTAAGGACACTGTCAGCAAGAACTAGGCATTGGTCCAAGCAGCTTAATGGCATTGGTTGGTTTAGTCACTAAGTCATGTGTGTCTGACTCTTGTGACCCCATGGACTGCAGCCCATCAGACTCCTCTGCCCATGGGATTCTCCAGGCAAGAATACTGGAGAGGGTTGCTATTTCTTTCTCCAGGGTTAATGGCATTGGTGATGTCCAAAAGCTGGGAATAGGAGGATTGTTTTAAAAAGCAGTCTCACAGCAAGCAGGGATCCATTTCAGAGGAAGTAGGGTGATAATTATTCTATTTAAATAAGTAAAGTGTTGGAAGGGATTCCCTATTCTCTTTGTCTTGAGAAAATCTCTAGAAGAATGTTTCAGAAGTTGCCCAGCTTGGCCTGAGCATAGGCAGGTAAGTGATTTGAGGGCTTTAAGTGGCAGAAGGAATAGAAAGGCCATTTACATGTGTTCTCAATCATGTCTGACACTTTGCAACCCCATGGACTGTAGCCCTGCAAGCTCTTATGTCCATGAGATTTTTCATGTAAGAATGGGTCTTGGGTTGGGTTGGAGTGGGTTGCCATTTCCTCCTTCAGGAGATCTTCCAGACTCAGGGATCAAACCTGCATCTCCTGTATCTCCTGCATTGGCAAGTGGATTCTTTACCACAGAGCCACCCGGAAAGTACAGAAAGGCCATTTACTCATATTAAAACTCATGTTCTCCAAACTGCTTTTCAGTAACAAAGGTAATATTGGGGAATTTAAGTTTCCATTTCTGAATCTACTCAAATGGTTTAGAAATTGTAGTTGGAAAAAAAAAAGAGAAGTTATTAGTTATCAACCCAGATATCTTGTAACAGAAGAAGACAAGGATATTAGTTTCTAAACCAGATTTCAAGGGCAGAGTAGACCAGTAGAAGAACTGTGAAACTGTCTTTGCCAGGGGAGAAAACCTCCTCTAATTATTGCAGCAGAGCTGAGCCTGAAATATGGGATCTCACATGGAGAATTCAAGAATGGAGAAGGGAAAGGGATCTCAAAGATGGCATGAGAGTGATTTCAGAATAGGTCTTCCCTGCTAGCTCAGACAGTAAAGAATCTGCCTGCAATGCAGGAGACCTGGGTTTAGTCCCTGGGTCAGGAAGATCCCTGAAACAGGGAATGGCTACTCACTCCAGTATTATTGCCTAGAGAATTCCATGGGCAGGTGAGCCTGGTGGGCTACAGTCCACAGGGTCATAAAGTATCAGACATGACTAAGCAACAAACACACACATACAATCTCAGAATGATAGACCACTCATATGCAGAGTCATCTCTCCCAGAATTTCCTATTGGTAAGTTTTTCTTTGCATCTATGCACAGTTATCTGACATCTCTAATCTAAGAATAGATTAAACCTGTTTATTCTCATCATTATGACTGTGTTGACTTCAGTAATATTCAGCTTCTGTCCAATACATATGGTTTTACACACATATACACACCTTGTCCACACTTATTCTTCAGAAAAATTTTATGAGTCTGTGAGTCTAGCTGAGTGAGGAACATAAAACAAAGTTGGTAACTTAATAAAAAATGTGGTATATATAAATTTAACCAAAGCAGAATTTTGAGAGGAGCTATGAAAATATTTTAGGTAGGCCTAGAAAGAGGTAGTGTAGTGTGGTGGGAGAAACACTAAATAAGCTTTGGTCCTTGCCCTGTAACTTGCAAACTAACCTTTGGTAAGTCATGCTTCTTTTATAAGCCTCAACTTTCTCATTGGTGAAACTACAATATGAATTAATGCCTTACTCAAAGAGACCCTGGCAAGTTAAGTGACTAAATGTTTGTGAAAAGAACTGGCATGATGCCCAGCCCACTGGATTAGGGAAGGCCCACCAATTCTCAATTTCAATCTATATTGTGTTTTTAGCTCAAGATTTATGGGGAATAATTATTATTATTTATTTCACTATTTTTTCTTGTTCAACTAAAATGTGAGTCTCCTGAGAAATGAAGTTGGAATGCCTCCATGACAAGAGTGTGGAAACAGGCTATTCGCAAGTGCTATATTTGATTTGGAATTTTAGATCTCAATCAGGAATTAAGGTAAGCACAGGGACAGAGCTATTAAGGAAATTGGAAAGAACAGACAATCCTGGAATGTGGCTGCTCCTGTTTGATTTTAAATGTAAGTTAAATATTAATTTTTCAAAAAAAAATCCCTCTTCCTGCAGGGAAGCCTTATTTTCTCTTTCTCACTTATGTTGACAGATTATTGGTGGCTTGCCTTTCACACTAATTTATTTGGAGGAAAAAAAATTTCAGATGATGCTATTTGAATAAGAGGGGAAAAAAAATCTTCCAAACAGTTCCCTTGTGGCCAGAATCAACAGCAGCTGAACAGGCCCAGGTTGTTGCATAGTGAGAATTATCCCTTTCATTTCAAGAGAATCAAAGATGTTTGGGGTAAGCAAGATCTCTGGTTACACATGATCAAAATAACCAAGTATTAGATTTGCTTTTGTGTCTATTGAGTCTACTGCTAAAGTCTGAGCATACTTTTTATTGCTCCACAAAGATTTTGTGTCTATTGAGTCTACTGCTCAATTGCTATTGTCTATTGTCTAGTGTCTATTGCTCCATAAAGATTTTGTGTCTATTGAGTCAAGTGTCTATTGAGTCTACTGCTAAAGTCTGAGCATACTTTTTATTGCTCCATAAAGATTTTGTAGGAAAGTGAAAAATTAGCTTTGGAAAAAAGAAAGTACCTGATTTGGGGAAAATAAGAAGCATTTGAAGACCTTCCCTTTGCTGAATTCTTCCTGCTGGAGATTCCCAAATGCAAGGGGTGCGATGATGCCGTTGACTTATAAACAGAAGTCAAAAGGAAATTCAATCTTCTGTCAAGACTTATTCCAAAGATAATAAAAAAAGACAATGATTGAATCCCTCTTAGAACTTTTGGATGGATTCTCTTGTGCTTTGATTGTTCTCTGAGTTTGTAAGGAATGGGGAACAAAAGCAAACTTGCAGGCTCTCAGTTCATACCCACCTTAGCAGCAGTTTCAACATCTATATTTCCAATGGCTCCTTTTCTCAAGTCATTTGTTTTCTTTCTCTTAAAACAAAGCTACTATCAAACAGTGCTCCATGATATTCTGCATACTAGTTTTATGCTTTGGTATATCAAATTAAGCACGCTAGTCTGACACTGCCTATCTATGTGACCTGTGGGCCTAAGTTTCCTCATTTGTAAAGTAAGGGAATTGAATAATACTTGCAGTGCTCAAACCGTGTTCTATCCAAGGGTTTCTCAACTTGTACACTATGAATACTTTACACTGGATAATTCTTTCTTGTGGGAGGCTATCTTGTTCAGCAAAGCATAGTTAACATCACCCCTGGCCTCTACCCATTAGATGCCTGTAGTACAACTGTACTCTCCCCTGGTTGTGAAAACCAACAGTATCTCTAGACATTGTCAAATGGGGTGAAAAAGTCATTAATTAAAGGAGTGGTTCTCAAACTTTGGTGGGTATCAGAACCTCTGGGAAATTTGGTAAAAATATAATGGCCCAGACTTGATTATATTACAAAGATAGGGCCTCTGTATTTTGTTTTTTAATTAGCTTTTACACATACAGCAAAGTTTGAGTACCACTGTTCATGAGGAATTGTATTGATGAAGTGATTCTCAAAGTATGATTCGTGCACCAAAAGTCTCAGCATCACCAAGCAACTTGTTAGAAATGCACATTCAAGATTTGATGAAACAGGAGCTCTGAGATGGTACCCAGTTGTCTAAGAAGTTGCCTAGGTAAAGAAGAAGTGCATTCTTGGCATACTCAGAAAGACATTAAGGAATGTTAGAGACCCAGGGAGGACTTTTTTTTCTCAGCACAAAGTTGATACCATTAGGCAAAGCATTGGCTGGAATCAAATTCTTCACCTTGAATGAATTTTATTACCATATGTTTACGCACTTCTGTTCTGACTGAGTCTTAAAAGTTAGATCAGATTTCCTTCATGGAGAGGGGAGATCTGAGTGATGGCTCATCTTAGATTCATGAATCCTCTATGGCACCTGGTGCCCTGATCCACAGACTTACACTTTGGGTTATGACTTTGACTCCAGACCAGTGGTCTGGTTTCATATTAGAATCACTGAGAGAACTTTTAAAATATCTTAATGATCAGGCCATACCCCAGGCCAATTAAATCAGAAGCTCTCAGAATCAGACTCAGATATTGGTATTTTTGCCTTCTCAGATGATTCCATGTATAGGAAAAATTGAGATGTCTAACACTTTCTATAAAATCGGATAGGGTTTGTACCAAGGAAGATAAGATAATAGTTTTACTGACTTAAAACTCCCTCTGTTTGCCACACAACTAGCCAATAAATCAGAGATCAGGTGTTGAGGCATGGAATAATGACTTTATTCAGAAAGTTAGTAGACTGAGAAGATGGCAGACTAATGTCTGAAAATAACCATCTTATTGTGGTCTAGATGCTAGGTTCTTTTGTAGAACAGAGGTGGGGTAGGGGAGGTGAGGAAGAAAAGCAAAAAGGCCATTAATGTTGCAAATATTTCCTGGAATGGCCAGCCTCAGGGAGAGTATGTTTTAATTTCTTCCTTCCTGTAGCCATCCACAGGTGGACAGGGTCTTGAACAAAGGCATTCTGATTTACCGTTTAAGCAGGGGGCAGGGTTCTCCAAGGCAAGCCATTATGTATGGACAGTATCATTTTAGTGGACAAAAACAATAGGGAAAGAAAGGTTAAAGTAAAAGAAACACATACAACATGGAGTCAGATTTTGTTTTTCCTTATAACAATAAAACATGAAGAAGGTTTGATAGCACACGTCACTTTGGGGATCAATAGAAAGTTTAGTAAGGCTACAACCAATAAGCTTTCAATCTTTGCAGGCTCTGTGTTTCTATAGCGCTTTGAATCTAGTCTAACATGTGCCATCTAGTCTAGCATTCTACCTTATATTATAACCCTTCCCCCAAAATACCTACTTTGAGAGTATTTATACAAAGATGTAAATTTAAATGGCATGTATTAAATGATGTGTACATGTTACAGAATGTAGAGATAATCTATAGTAAAGCATCCTGGTGCTTTGCCTTCAGTCCCATAGCAGGATTTCCTAGCCATTGTGCTTCAAAACCTTCCACAAGTTGGTTAATAACTCTGGACTCCAAAGATTTTATCTGAAAAGAGAGACAATCCTTAGAGCAAACGTCTGGGCGTATGACCCAAGTTCAAATTCTGGAATACTGAACATCCGAAGTATTCAGTACATACTCAGCTCCAAAGTGGAGATTCTCCATCAGTGGAATAAGCCTCACACCAGTGACGTTTGGGGGAGGAAAGTAGTAAGAGCAAGATTCTTTGGGGTCCCTTGGAATTACAGAGCCAAGACTGTTTATGGCCAAAGTGGTCAAACCCAACAAAATGAGTGAAGGAATTAGCATGAAACTCTGGCAGCCTTCAGGGCATGGTGGTGATCCCACATAAAAGCCTTCTTTGGGGACTTCATAACAACTATGTGATAAGTGTTCTTTCCTGTTGCCCTTCTCTCTCATTCACCATCCCAGTGCCCAGGGAGACTCCAGTGAAACTGCTACAAGTACTAGGATACCACAGGAATGCTTCCAGGAGGCAGACTGGAGTCAAGGGTCCAGTGCATAAGCTCTCAGGAATCCTTGTAAGAGTGTGAAGCCAAAGAACAGGAATGAAGGGAACACCTTGGCTCAGGAGGTATTTTTAAGGGAAGAGAAACAGAGGAACAGGAAAGCCTCCAGCTAGTCCTTTGGAGTTTGGCAGCCATTCTGACAGCTCTCCCATTCCTAGGCTGATGCTCACCGCTTAAGTCCTAGGGGTACTGGATTTATTAAATTGCCTCTTTGTTCAGCTCTTGCAAAAATAATTTATATCTTAAAACCATTGGACATATTGGGATATTTGTCTGTCCTAGAAGAAGAGGAAACTAGACTCGAGTGCACAAGTTTACAGGGTTGGTAACCTGACGGAGGCAGGATGTAAGTATAACCATTCCAACAATTCTCTGGGTCCTGTAATGCCCTCCTCTACACAGAGAAGTGGGCTGTTCATTGTCCTTTTGTCCCTATTCCCGGCCCTAATGCATGGACGCACATCCATACAAAGTGGGTTGAGAAGCAAGGGTGGGACCTTCCCTAAGAGAATAAGCAGTAAGCTTTGATTCCAAAGGCCCAGGGTTGACTCCTTCCTTTGCCTTTCACAGTTCTGTGAACGTGGACTAAGCACTTTCCTCCTCAAGCCTCCCAAAGGGGCCAAGTGGCCCTCCAGGGCTTTCCTACAGTCTGAGCTGGAGCTTCAGTACTTCACACGAAGGTGGAGGACAAACAGCGAAATCACAAATTACAAACAATGAGAGCTCTAAGGTCACTAATCTGGTTTTTCTTCCTCTCTAAGAAAAGGGAGTCATCATGTCCATTCTGCAACCTCGAAGGTAACCCATACATCAGGCTCGCCTCCCCGGCCCCTCCTTGGCTGGCCCCCAGTGGCGTTGGCTCTCTGGCTGACACCAGGGTGTCTGCCTCTGGCCTCCAGGAGGCTGCGGCCCGAGCCTGCTGGGCGCGCGCTGAGCGCCGGCGAGCGGCTTGCGGAGGCTCGGGCAGCAGGAGGAGCGTGTGAGCTGTGGGCGTCCCTTTAAGAGCGGCCGTCCGAGCCGGCCTCCGCCTCTCAGTCCGCCGAGCACCGCCGGTCACCTGAGGCTCGCAGGGCAGCCGGCTGGCGGCGGGGCCGGCCATCGCGCTAGAGGAGCCGGGAGACGCGACCCGGACGCCAGGTGCCAGGAGCCGATTGCGAGCGTGGCCGGCTGGCGCCCGTCCGCCACGGAGGATGCGGGAGCGCATCTGGGCGCCGCTGCCGCTGCTGCTACCCTGGCTACTGCTGCCGCCGCCGCTGTGGTGCGGCCCCCCGGACAGCCGGCACCCAGAGCGGGAACCCGAGCCCGGGCCTTTGCAGCCCTTCGACCTGCTCTACGCCAGCGGCGTGGCCGCCTACTACAGCGGGGACTACGAGCTGGCTGTGCGCGACCTGGAAGCAGCTCTGCGCAGCCACCGGCGCCTGCGGGAGATCCGCGCGCGCTGCGCCCGCCACTGCGCCGCCCGCCGCCCGCTCGCGCCCCCCGGCGCTGGCCCGGGAGCCGAGCTGCCCTTCTTCCGCGCGCTGCTCGAGCGGGCGCGCTGCTACCGCAGCTGCCAGAGCCAGCGCCTAGGGGGCCCCGCGTCCCGCCACCGCGCCAGCGAGGATGTGCGCAGCGACTTCCAGCGCAGAGTGCCCTACAACTACCTGCAGCGGGCCTACATCAAGGTACCCAGAGCGCACACCTCACGCCCTCCCGCGCCTCAGAGATGTCTCGAGCCCTCCCGCGGCTCCAGTCTTCCTGGCCGTCGCGCGGCTCCTTAGCGGGTCAGACTGGGTCTCCTTGAACGGTTCTGTCTGTATGTGAATCTAGATATCTGGTGGCCCGAGCTGAGCTCTGTAACCAAGACTAGATGAATCTGGGCAAGCCATTAGCTCTTAAGGCATCCTCTTCTCTCAAAAAGAGGACTGCACTGATAAAATGTACCCATTCAGCACTAATGTCTGAACGATGGCAGAACCGGATCTAGTGTAAGATCTCCTCTCGCTTCGTTTCTTGGTCTAGCTTCAGCTCGTTCCATCTCAGCTCCCTCATCCCTCATACAGGCTAGTGTGCACCTTTTCTTTGACATTTAACACGGAGTGTTCCCAGAACAGCTGAGTTAAAGGTAGACTTGCTCTGAATCCCATTCCTTTTTCTCCCTGCACCTACACAAAAAGGGAAGATCAAAGGTTAAAGAGGAGTTATGCGTGTAAGGGGTGGCTCTGTGCGAGGTAGTCTCACTTAAAATACCCAAAGTGCTGACTCTTTGTCATTTGATAGACCACTTCTATTTCTGGAAGTTAGCATTGCACTGAGTTGTTCACCATCAGATGCCCCTTCCTTCTGGTTTTATTTATGTGTATTCAACTTGCCTGAAGTTAGTGACGGGAGGTAAACAGTGTACTGACATTTTCCCCACAGTCACGATTTTGAAGATCCATGTGGATGCTTCAGCAGAGACAATTTAGCCTGTGTTTCTCCCACTCTCTCTTACCTATGTTTCTCTGAACTTATACTTTCTCCCCCTTTTTGTCTTTCTTTGTCCCTTTGTCAACGTCTCTTCTCCAGCTGTTGAAGTGGCAGCTTTGGGGGTTGGTTGGTCATGCCAGCCACTGGACTGGGCTGCATTTCTGGGATGGTGACAGTACACACAAGGTGCAGATATGATGTCTTTTGCAGCTCATCCCACAAGGTCTTTGCAGATTTGCAGTTGTTGGTGGAGATCAGGAAATTATAACTGTAACTCACTCGTAACTCACAGTGCCCTGGCTAAAGTGTTGGATTTAGTATTTTGGGCAAGCAATAAGGAGAAAGCCGGAATTCTTTTCAGCATATGTCTTCCACTGGCTTGTGCATCCTTAAGGATTTGCTGAGACATGTATTAATTATAAATCTGCTTTCTCTTAAATGATTATCACAGTTTTGGGTAGTCTTAGAGAAATCAGTCAGTAGTAGGCAGATAGGGGCCTGTGAGTACCCAACAGCTGAAGGTACACTCGGCTGGTTCCCAGAGCAGAATGTGGGTGGTCCAGATTGGTCCCTGTAACTGTCTTCCCAGGAGTCTCAGATGTGAGGTTGGCAGTCCCTCTGATTGTTCTGTCACACATCTTGGGTACATTTTCCTTTTTCAGGTCTGGGAAAGGAATGTGTATTTATTTTCACTCCTATAAAAATAAATAACCGTGAGGTAATTCTCAGAATGTGAGTGTCTTTGGTTCTGTAATTACCCTTGCTTCACTGCTAATGTTAACATTTATCATGCTCCTGCTTCCATCTCCTGTTGAAAGTCAAAGAAGATGAAGCCATAGGTTTAACATGCCTCAGTTTTTTGCAGTACATTGATTACAGGAGTTAGTTGCTCATGGGTAGTTCTGTGGGTAAACTACCTGGTGTGGTTTGATGAACCAGTGAAGTTGAAGTCCCTTAAAAAATATGTGAGTTCATGTGCTAATTTCTGTTTTACCACCAATGTTTCTGAGAGCAGAACACATCTTGCATCTTCCTGTTCATTTCTACTCCAATAGGCACAGTTTCTTGGGTCTACAGAATCGATGATCTCTTAAGGAGGTCTTCTGACCCCTTTGGAAATTCACTTTTGGTGAATTGGAGTCATCAAGACTATGAACATCAAATAAGGTGTTCCCTCCACACAAGAAATCCACACTTTTAGCCTTTGCTTGGCTTCTTGGAAATTTGACTCATAAACACATACACACACAATCTTCTGAGCACAAACCAAAATTCTGAAAATAACAGAGTACTGTTGGGCTCTGACAGGTTTGAATTCTAAAGTGTTCATTCCCTGATGGCAGATGGGTTCCCTGAATATGCCTGCATATGATCACAGTATCTTGTGTTGCTGACTTACTTTGGACATCAGTGATGCGCTCTGTACTTGAAAAGGATAATCCTGGGCCAGATGGAATTCAGTGAGGACTTTGTAACTAAGATTTGAGATCGTGAATCCTGTGATACAGTTAGAGCTAGTAGACTTTCTAGAGATAAGGAAATGTATTTGTTCTCAGCTAGGGGTTTGCAAACTCTGGGAGCTCTCCAGAAATGCTGTTGCTCCCCCAAATTCCAGTTAGTGAGCAACTAATGGAAGCGGATTCTCTATGCTAGAGTATTGGAAGGGAGAGATTGAGAATTGTGAAATCTAAGGCCTGTTGATATCAATTTCTCTCATCATAATGAGGAAAGGAGAATCCAGATAGGAAAAGGGGCTTACCCAGTGTCACGTGTGATTTGCCTTGATGAATTGAGTATAGGACTGGGAGTCAGAGGTCTGGGCTCTGCCAACAACTGATCATGCCTGTGCACACCCACTGCCCCCTGGGATAACCTCGGATCCCACAGAATGCTGAGTCCCCGGGCTATCCATTTGCCAGATTTGGACAGCTCCAGGAATGAGTCAGTCCTTGTGCTGTGGGGTAACAGACTTTCGTTGTATTTATCTTCAGGGCTGTTCTATAGAATCTTCCTTAAGTCTTGGCATGCTGGTAATTCCTCTGAGGTGAGGTGGTAGTTCTACTTAGATACCAAGCACGCTTTTTTGTTTAAAGGCAGGGCAAGACT
The DNA here is from genome assembly GCF_032452875.1 of Bos javanicus. Taxonomy (NCBI): domain Eukaryota; kingdom Metazoa; phylum Chordata; class Mammalia; order Artiodactyla; family Bovidae; genus Bos; species Bos javanicus. The sequence continues at coordinate 77,403,953 of NC_083868.1, forward strand.
CTTTAGACTTTCAAATTCTATTATTTCAGATTGTATCATGTAACTCATAAATCACAGCCTAAAATCTAAGATAAAGCTTTGATCAGAATAGTCTCTGCTTGGAATCCTCCACAGGTTTCCCTTTGCTACTGTATAGAGCCCACAGTGTTTACTGCAGCCTATCTGACCTTTAATTTTACCGGCTCAGTTTCTCCCTCACTCTGCCATCCTTCAGCCAGAGGGAGCAATGGATGCTTAATCTTTTGTGTCTGACACTTTTGCACATCTGGGTTTGTTTATTCTTTTTTGAGAGGCGTAGAGGCTCTGGAATGGGATCAATCTGAGACTGAACTTTAGCTCTTCAATCTCCAGCTCTGTGACTGAAAAATTCACACAAACTTTCTAAGCTTTAGTTTCCCCATCTTGTAGATAATAGAAATAATAGAACCTAACTGGTTGGTTTAGGTTTAAGAGAGGATTTACATAAGGCACCCAGAACAGGGCCTATGTCTATTTCCAGAAACACTGGAAATGTGTCTCTTATTATTAGTTATAATAATAGTATGTTTAATTATAATAGTAGCAGACTTAGTTGTAGTGGTGGTAGATTAGTTATAATAAGAGTAGTAGATTTTCCCACCTCCTTCTCTGTGTGTTCAAATGGTAACTATATAAGCATGAGCATATGTGCTAAGTTGCTTCTGCTGCTGCTGCTACTGCTGCTAAGTCACTTCAGTCGTGTCTGACTCTGCGTGACCCCATAGACAGCAGCCCACCAGGCTCCCCCATCCCTGGGATTCTCCAGGCAAGAACACTGGAGTGGGTTGCCATTTCCTTCTCCAGTGCATGCAAGTGAAAAGTGAAAGTGAAGTCGCTCAGTCCTGTCCAACTCTTAGTGACCCCGTAGACTGCAGCCCACCAGGCTCCTCCATCCATGGGATTTTCCAGGCAAGAGTACTGGAGTGGGGTGCCATTGCCTTCTCTGTAAGTTGCTTCAGTTGTGTCCAACTCTTTGTGACTCTATGGACTATAGTCCTGAAGGCTCCTCTGTCCATGGGATTCTCCAAGCAAGAATACTAGAGTGGGTTGCCATGCCCTTCTCCAGGGGATCTTCCTGACCCAGGAATCGAATCTGCATCTCTTAGATCTCCTGAATTGGCAGGTGGGTTCTTTACCACTAGTAACATGTGGGAAGCACAAATGTACCTATTTCTGTGACATCCTCTTTTCTTCAATCGGCAGCCGCCAACAGTCCATTATTTCTCCCTCCTCTGAATATCTGCAGTAAAGAATATGATCCTCTCATATCATGTTTCATTTTTAACATTATTTTGGAGAAATTCATGTATTTGTTATCACTTATGTGAGCTCCTGGAGATCACAGAATGGTCATAGTCACTTTTGTACCTCCTAACGAAGGAGTTTCCAGATCTGGAAGATCAGTAGATAGATAATTATTATGAATCACCTGGGCATTAAAAATATAATTTAAAATTGGAGATTTAGGTTCATTAGGTCTGAGTTACGGAGAAGGCAATGGCATCCCACTCCAGTACTCTTGCCTGGAAAATCCCATGGACAGAGGAGCCTGGTGGGCTGCAGTCCTTGGAGTTGCTAGAGTCGGACGTGACTGAGTGACTTCCCTTTCACTTTTCACTTTCATGCATTGGAGAAGGAAATGGCAACCCACTCCAATGTTCTTGCCTGGAGAACTCCAGGGACGGGGGAGCCAGGTGTCTCACAGAGTCAGACACGACTGAAGCAACTTAGCAGGAGCAGCAGCAGCAGCAGCAGGTCTGAGTTCAGTCTTAGCATCTATATCCCCACTACCCCAACCAAATACCTAAAACAGGGGGTGGTAGCAGTAAATGCTCAGCTTATGTTTTTGAATGAATGATAGCTTGGTTGCTTGTGTACAAAATATTGTTGAGAAAGATTGTTGCATGGTGATAGGAAGTCTTCTCGTATTAGTTATCAGATTTCGTGGCTGGTCAGTTGGGGAAGAAAGTTACAGAACTGTAGACTGCTTGACTTTTCACTCTTTTCCATTTGCAAGTTCTGGCTAATGTTGCAAACTTCCTTTCCCTCCCTCTCCATCTTTTCTCTAATTTAATCCTTATTTTCTAAAACTATGCTTCGGAAAATTCTTGACACGCTGTGCCTGCTTTATGTACATTTGTGGAATTTAAATAAACGTAAGAGAGATCCTTTTCTTTTTGCCTTATCTGTGTACTTTACAATCAGGAATACTTTGACAGTATCTGTTTTTCTTTCAGTGTTCCCAGCCATTTAGTAAAAGGGGAAAAAAAAAAAAGATATCCAGTGCTGTTTATTTTTATTTTTTTATTTTTACTTAAAACAAGCTTGTCCTTCCATGTTTTGTTTCTAAACTGGAACTGTGTGCCATTTGACATTTGTTTTTCTTCTTAAGATTAGAGGCGGGGGTGGGGGGGAAATGCAATTAAGTTAGGCAATTCTATCTCCCTCCTACAGTCATCTCCCCCAAATTCCTTTTTCTTGACCATAATTTATTTTATTAGTGTTTTCTAAAAAAGAAAAAAAAAGCAAGCTCAAAGATTTTCCTCACTCTTTTTCTGCTTTATCCATTTCTTTCTCCTTCTAGATGAATGCCTTAAGAAAAATGAGTTTGAAACCTAGATCACATGATATGTGCTGGATATATATTATTTTAGTTCAGAATAAAAGCTTTTCCCAAGTCTCATATTAAAATCTCTTTTTAACCCATCTGTAGACTACATACATTTTGTCCACAAATTATTTCAAATAGGGAGTTGAATTTATGTCTTCTGGAAATAGTTGTTTTGAAATTTCCTAGTGGTTATTTCCTCAAGGGATGTGGCTTTTTTTCTTTCTTCTTATTACAGTTTTTTTTTTTTCCAGGCTTGATTTATCAAAATCCACTAGTCATCATCTTTCTGTCCCACTAGTTAGGAAAGAAACCTGGGAACTTTTTGGTTTAGCCAGCTCTTAGGTCCTCCTTAGCTAAGGAGATGTTTCCTGCTCCGAGGCTGACTTTATGAAGGCCCAGTCAGCTCTTTATCAATCACTCATTGTGACTGGCAAATGGTAGCTTAAAATTCAGTTAAATGAAGAGAGCAATTGCTAACAGGTTTTCTCCTATTTTAGTCTGGTAAAAACTTTTCCCAAATCTCAAACCTATAAAGGGATTTCTTTATAGGTTTGAATAAAAGGAAGTAATAAACAACTTGTCTCTCTTCACAGATTCCATCTCTGAGACTCAAATGTATTCTGTCATGAATATCATTTGCTCAGTGATAAACTCCAAAGGGATAGGTGTGTGAAATTCTTTTGGGAATGTTTGATGAAATGTCAGCTTGCTTTGTGAATGGAATTTAAAAATTTTTGAAAGGTGGATGGATTCATCTAAAATGAAAATTCTTTTGATTTGGTGTAATAATGATTCTTTTGTACTACTAAGGACTTGAGTAAAGATCTTAGAGAACTAGAAGGGACTCCAAGGGAATATCTTGTTCAACTCTCTATCTCTTCAAGTTAAATAGTTGGTTTGGGACAGTGAAGTAAGGGTGAGAGAGGGAAAAATACATATTTTGCCTAAGAAATGTGGTCTTGTAAGAATGAGGAGTGATAATTATTAAAAGCATTAAAATACTACAGCCGGAAGGACCCTCAGAAATCATAAAGTCTGTCGTTGTTACTTGGTAGCTGATGGCCTCAAAGGTTCCGTAATGAATCTAGGAGGATCAGCAAGTGGAGCTGGCTCAGATGTCCACTGCTGTTCTGGGCTTCCCAGGTGACGCTAGTGGTAAAGAACCTGCCTGCCAATGCAGGAGATGTAAGAGACGCTGGTTTGATTCCTGGGTCAGGAAGATCCTCTGGAGAAGGAAATGACAACCCATTCCATGGACAGAGGAGAATGGTGGGCAAAGAATTGGACAAGACTGAAATGACTTAGGATGCATGCACAGTGCTCGGAAGGGGCATGGTTACCTCCAGAGGGGCAGTCTGGTAAGTGAGTGGTGCCACTGAGACCTGCAGTGGACCTGGTGCCTCCAGAGATGGAGCAGACACAAGGCCCAGCTTCCTGGACTGCCCCGCCCACCCTGCATTTTCATTTACATAAGAGGTAGGCCACTTAGCCAAGAGTCACAGTCGTCTGGTGGAAAATTTTGCATTTCTCATTAGGAAAAAGATAATTTCTCCTGTCTTTTTTTCCATTCAGCTTTTCTCCTAGAATTCTTTTTCTGTTCTTTTATTCATCCCTCCTTTCCTGCTGACTTCCTAGCTATGTAATTTCCATGAGGGCTGGCCTTCATTTGCCAAGTGTCCTAAACACATTTAAAAAAAAAGAGCTGGAGTCAGCCTTCTGTGTGATATGTTTCAGTGCTGTGTGTATGATTTGGGGGGTTTAGTACTGAGGAGAGCTGCCGGCTATGATCAGAAGCCGATTTCACTTAACTACACCCCTCTCTGCTTTACTTTCTTTCTACATCTCTCTCTTTCCCATTCCTTGTCCTGTTGATCTCCATAGTGAAATTACATCTGCCAAGGAGCAGGTTGAGGAAATCAATCAAGGGAAGAGAGAAGCAAGTAGCAGTCCAGGTAATGTCAGGGTTCTGGTTCTAATAAAATGAAGCCCAGAGAGCCTCTTATTTAATTTGATACATAGACATAGGCATCTACTTCTATGAAATTCTTTTTATGTCCTTTTCACCCATACGATCTGTGCAAGAGTTGGGTATATGTTGGGAAAGATATTCATTTCCCTCTCCTCTTGGGTCCGCATCTTTCTGCAACTGCTTCCTGCCACATTCATAGAACATATGTGCTCCCACTCTTTCATTTTAGAGAAGAGAAAATAAACTCTGGAAAAGAATCAAGTTGTCCACAGGTATCCAGAAATTTAATGGAAGAACCAGGATTAGAATCTAAGAACCCTGATTCCTACCTCTGTGACATTGCTGATGACCACTATTTATGAGACACACACTGAATACCTGAACTTGCCAAGGTTAATATCATATGCATAGCATGCCACTTACATTATTTCCCAAATGAGATATACCTTGAAAATAAAAGCTACCTATGAATGTTATTCCTTGCACTACTGTTCTGCCCACTTCTGGGAAAAGCTCAGAAACAGGATCCTGGATTAATACTGTTCTCCAATAAACCTAATGAAAATGAATGAGCAAAGAATCTTCTTTGGAAGGGAAATTAAGATATAAGAGCCAGAAAGAGGGAGATCCAAGATGTCAGATTTTCCAGAAGTTCAGGGCTATCAAAATGATTCTGCTGGAATTCATTATCTACAAATAATAGATTCAGCTTTTCTGCAAGCAATGAGACACTGCTGAAGATTACAGTGTAATTATATTGGAACTCTGGAAAAGGAATGGAGAAAAGCAAAAGACATGATAAAATAAATAAATCTGAAACAAAACAGAGGAGCTGTTAACAAACCCTGAATCACAGTAAAGCTAATTGAGCCAGTTTTGATTTATTCTTTCTGCTTGAATGCTAAATTTCTAGTTTTCACTTTGCCAAGATCAATAGGCTTGCATGAAGAAATCAACACATAATTAGGACACCAGACACAGTGGATTACCTTAAAGCCAGATTTGGCTGGTTTCAAAAATGATCTCAAATTATAGTATCAAAAACTAATCCAGAAAGCCATAAAAATTATTTCCCCACTGAAGTAAAAATTATTTCTTAGTAATATTTTTCAGGCTGAATCCAGGATCAACAATCACCATTTGATTGTAGCCCAAGGCATTTAGAAATGCTACTAGGGAAGGAGATTTTCACAGTCATTGTTTCTATAGGATGACCAAGGTCTCAGTCACACAATGAAGTCTGCAGGTTTTTGGATCAGTAGGTATTTAAGTTTGAGTTCCTCAGCCTTGGCTTACTGATATTTGGGATGATTGATTTTTGTCGTGATAGGTTGTCCTTTGCATTTTAGGATGGCATCATCCCTGACTTTTACCTACCAGACAGCAGTCGCAACACACTTCATATTGCTTCTAAGCTGTGACAACCAAAAATGTCTCTGTACATTGCAACATGTCTCTCAGAGTCAAAATCACCCTATTTTGAGAATCACTGACTTAAACCTGAAGCCATATTTAGAATATCTGGACGTTAAGATTAGACAAGTACAAATCAAGTGTTTGACAACATATGCTAGATGGCACTGGGCCCACTGATGAATCATATTTATGAAAAAGTTTGGCTTTAGCTTGATACCTTTTATGAGGGGAATTCCAATCGAAATAGAATCTCTTTCTCCAAGATGCAAATCACTTGGCTTATATTCCTTAGCTGGTCTTCCCTCATGGCTAGGCTAGTTCAAGTTGCAGGAAAGACCAGAGTGACTAACTTCTCTCTACTTATTATTGAAATATGACAGCATAGGTTACTTTAGCAATACAAGCTAACACCTTTCAATCGTGAACTCCAAACTCCAGAATTAATGTATTTTTTATTCAACTTGGAAAGTACCCGAACTCAGTCACTTAAAAGTAATCCACTGCAACTCTTAGTTTTCTTGGGGTTAGTTTTTTATCACATATTCTCTTTGAAAACAGCTTGACTCAAACCCAGAATGCCACCTTATAGGATACTGGAAAGTGGGAGAAATGAGAGGGGATCAGAAGAAAAAGGAATGATTGTGAGATTGAGAGAGAGAGAGAAGCTCAGAGGGCATCTCAGTCCTTTTGAGCTGGTATAACAGAAGACCATATGCTGGTGATTTATAAACAAGTTATTAATTATCTATTAATTCTTAGAGTTCTGGAAACTGGGAGTACATGGTACCTGCATGTACTAGATAATACATTATCTATTAATTCTTAGAGTTCTGGAAACTGGGAGTACATGGTACCTGCATGTACTAGATAATACATTATCTATTAATTCTTAGAGTTCTGGAAACTGGGAAACATGGTACCTGCAGTTTCAGTGTCTGGTGAGAGTCATACTCTGCTATAACCTCTCACTTTGCAGGGTAATTTCTGGACCTCTTTTATGAAGGCATGAATTCATTTCTTCATGACCTAATCAGCTCCAAATGCCCACCTTGTAATACCTTGGGAACTAGGTTTCAACATAGGAATGTTGGGGAACACAAATATTCATACCATAGAGAGGGAAATGCAGAAATAGATGGAGAAAGATGGAGTGATGATAGCAAAAATTAATAAAGGAAGGCAAGAACAGTAAGTTAAAGTCTGAGAGGGCCCCATATGTGAAAGGAGTTTACATGAAACAAACATGCATGTTGCATTCTCTGAAATCCATGTCTCTGTAGTAAAACCAATCATTCAGAAGCAGATCTTGGTCATTCTTCACCCAGAGGCCCCATACTAGGTTGAGACACTTCTGTCATGATAAGGCCCAGGGTAACAGGGCCACTCAGTTTCTGTGTGGAACAGAACAGGGAGGGATGTCTTTGGGGAGATTTTACATGACCTGTACTCAATGTTTACCAAATGTTAAGGGAAAATGCCATTTTTCCATTTCAGATTTCTTTGAAATCCTAGATGGAGCTAAATGTTCTCCTTTTCGTAATAGGATCACTGATTAAATGGCTAAATGGTATATCTAAGATCCCCCAGCTGGTAAGTAAAGAGTCAGAATCTGAATCCAAGTTTTTCTGTGACAAAACTCGAGTTCTCATTCACTTCTCACAACTTTGGTTTTTGACGTGAAACAGGCCTATATTCATTGGACGGACTGATGCTGATGCTGAAACTCCAATACTTTGGCCACTTGATGAGAATAACTGACTCATTTGAAAAGACTCTGATGCTGGGGAAGATTGAAGGCGGGAGGAGAAGGGGATGACAGAGGATGAGATAGTTGGATGGCATCACTGACTCAATGGACACGAGTTTGAGTAAACTCCGGGAGTTAGTGATGGACAGGGAAACCTGGCGTGCTCCAGTCCATGGGGTCGCAAAGAGTCAAACAAGACTGAGTGACTGAACTCAACTGAACTGAGGCTTGTATTGAAAAGAGTCCTCCCTTTTATTATATGACACTGGAAAAGTTCACATGTGTACATATGAGTTCCTTATTTGGAAAATGGGGATACCTACTTCCCTGGCTTCTTGTGAGAAGTTAATTTAAAAAAGAAAAAATATTTTGAGTTCATTTAGGTCAGCATTGACACAGAAGTACAACTGATCCTTGAACAGCCCGGTTTGAACTATGAGGATACTATGGCATTGCATGATCCCCAGTTGTTGATTCTGCAGATTCAGAACCATGGATAAAGAGGACCAACTGTAAATTATATGCAGATTAAAAAAAAATTTATTGGAATGTAGTTGCTTTAAAATGTTGTGTTAGTTTCTACTGTCCAGAAAAGTGAATCAACTATAGGTGTATATATATCCCCTCTATTTTGGATTTCCTTTCCACTTAGGTCACCACAGAACATTGAGTGGAGCTCTGTAAAGTAGGTTTTCATTAGTTTATAAGCAGGTTTAGACCACACAGAGGTTGGAGCCTCTATCCCTCCATATTTTTCAAGGGTCAACTTATTTCCTTGCCTCATAGCTGCTGTGCAGAGAGGAAATTTGTAAGGAAATATGAAAGGCGAAAGAAGACTTAGGCATTATGATAAATTAAAACAATAAGTACAGTGCAGTACTTAGAGTAGGTAGAGAAAACTTGATTACACACAAAACAAAAATTTGACCTGCTCAGTTAGAGCTCCTAACTTCAAGTTCAATGCCCTAGACATTTGAGTGTAAGCTTACTGGCCTCCTTTCAGCATCAGACTAAAACAAAAGTTCTTCTTATTGATATCTTGAGATTGTTTTTTGCTGCTTTGAGAAAAGCCCTTTTGCTCTCTCCCCATTTCCTTCTCCATCCCCCAGATTTTACAATTTCCACAAGATTGTGGTCCCTTCTTTGTATTTGTCAAAAATGGACTCTGTTCAAACACATTCCAAACCTTTGCTGTTTTCTATTAACAAATAAAATCTCTTCCCACAGACCAACACACCCTGGGAATTTTAAACTGCTTTAAGCCTTTTCACCACCCTGATCTAGAGTACTCCTGGGAGATGGCCTAGGTTTGGGAATCAACAAACATCTCTTCATCATAGACACCAGAAATAAGACTGCTTCTTGTATGACAGGCAAATGGGAGAGTAGCTCAGATAAAATAGAGGGAAGTATGAGTTCAGAAATCAGGTGGTTTAGGCTGTGTCCCCAGGGCTGTCACTAATGCCTTTAGGTCTCTATTTGGACAAGGGCAGAATTGGACCAGATGGCTTATAAGAACTCTTCTACCTCTCTCAGCCTGAAAGTGAAAGTTGCTCAGTCGTGTCTGACTCTTTGCAACCGCATGGACCATACAGTCCATGGAATTCTCCAGGCCAGATTGCTGGAGTGGGTAGCCTTTCCCTTCTCCAGGGGATCTTCCCAACCCAGGGATCAAACCACTGTTGAATACTTTTATGGACTGCTGCAGTGAGCCAAACAATCTATCTATGGATAAGAAAAATGATGAGATAGTGTAATGGAATACAAAGTGGTAGAATGGAAGTTTGAAAGATCAAAAGACAGGAGATACTTTCAGTGTGCCTGATGCTAGTCCTCATCTTTGGACAATCATTTTAAAATAAAATTTGAAGAAGGACTTGCTAATATTTAATTTGGTGGAATTTTAAGAAGTAAAGACAAACTAGGGCATGAGCAGGAAGGACTAAAAGATATAAATAAAAGACTCAGAACTGTTTTATGAGAAACAGTTGGAATAGGGATGAGTAGACTAAACAAAAAAAGAGGCTTTGAAAAGATCATTATCTGAGACAACTGTTCTGGATCTTTATGGCACTTAGGAATTGAGCAAATTGAGCAAGTAGGACCAAGTAACAAAAGTTATAAAAAACGGGATCTCAGCTCAAATATATAGGGAGGTTGCATTTAAGGTTCATACATTAAAATGATGTTGAAATAAGATTTTTTTTTCAACACACACCATTTAATTGTATTTCTATTTTTAAAATAGTTTACACATTTATAAATGTTACTTTCATTTATGGTTATTGGAAAATATTGACTATATTCCTTGTACAATACATCCTTGAGCCTATAGGATAGATAAGATTTAGTATATTTTCCAATCCAGAGTTAATAAGACTCTATGATCTTATTAATGAAAATTTGTCTTATATCCACAGATGGTGTATCATTAAAGTTTTTTTTCATTGGAAAAACTGTGCAGCTTTCTATCCTGCTTCTTAATTCTGGCTAATGTACTCTTAGACCTGGGTCACCAGCACACTCCCTGTAAATAACTTAGGATAAAGGGAAAGAGGAAAAAAAACAAAAAACAGTGCCATGGCCTCAAAACACACTTGGAAACACACACATGGAATATTTAGCGGTAACTGCATCCATATGTATGATCTGCATCAGTCGTCTGATTTCTGGCTCAAGTATTGCTGTGATAACATCTGAAAAGGATTTAGTTGCACCTCCATAGGACCAATGACAGTTTTAGGGTAAATGGGCGACAACTGATCAGAGCATCCATGCTTAGAAATTGAAAGTGGGTGCACCTCTGTTAGCAAGTACAATATACTCCGAAAACCCAGTTTCATTCACAGAGCCTTGGAGCTGCTACTCTAATTTGCTTTGTTTGTGTGCTATCCAGAGGCTAAACTGAAAAGCTGGCCATAGTTCACACTGTAGTTCAGTTATCAAACCTTTTGCCAATGTCAATTCTGTTCAGTTTCACATATGAGTTGCTAGGGGGTCTGCCCAGAATATTATGTTTCAGAATATTTAAAGAATATTAAATGTTCCTAAATAATATTTAAGAAATTCCTTTATCTGGCTCCCTCTCCTCTGAAATTACTTTCTTACTTTTTAACTGGGGGACGGGCGGCAGCAGGGCCTGATACTCTTGGGGAGGAGGGGAGTGAAAGTCCAGGTTGCCTACATTAGGAGCTGACCAATGTCAGGGGTCTGCAAGATTTTTCTCCTGGTATTTGGCTGGAGTTCCGAGGGTATCATCACAGATGTTCCTTTTCCATTGTCGTAAATATTCTGTTCCTTTAACTAAAAGGAACATGCTTTGGGGAATACTTTTTGTGTCTGCTCGCATTGGTATGTCCAAGTTACAGGTTTCTGCAGTCCAATCTAGGATGCATCAGTTCAGTTCAGTTCAGTTGCTCAGTCCTGTCTGACTCTTTGCGACCCATGGACTGCAGCACACCAGGCTTCCCTGTCCATCACCTACTCCTGGAGTTTGCTCAAACTCATGTCCATTGAGTTGGTGATACCATCCAACCATCTCATCCTCTGTCATCCCCTTCTCCTCCTGCCCTCGACCTTTCCCAGCATCAGAGTCTTTTCAAATGAGTCAGTTCTTTGCATCAGGTGGCCGAAAGTATTGGAGTTTCAGCTTCAGCTTCAGTCCTTCCACTGAATATTCAGGACTGATTTTCATTAGGATTGACTGGTTTGCTCTCCGTGCAGTCCATGGTACTCTCAACAGTCTTCTCCAACACCACAATTCAAAAGCATCAATTCTTTGGTGCTCAGCTTTCTTTATAGTTTAACTCTCACCTCAAACATGGCTACTGGAAAAACCATAGCTTTGACTAGACGGACCTTTGTTGGCAAAGTAATGTCTCTGCTTTTTAATATGCTGTCTAGGTTGGTTATATCTTTTCTTCCAAGGGGTACGTAGGAGACAAAAGGAAAAACCAGGAAATTTATCACTATGTTCAAAGGCCAGGTCCTTAGCCTGCACACCTCTTCAGGCCATCTTTCAGAGTCTTCCTGTGTTTTTGGTCTAGAGGTTTTTGGTGTGCTCAAGAGAAAGTCTAGGGAGAAATGAGTTTATTTCACTTTGTTCAGATTTATAAGTCTTCATGAAGATTCTTTTAAGTCATCTTTAAATTATAGTGATGATGATAAATACAATTTAAGTGGGCTTGATTTCAAAAAACTCAAAGTAATCTGTGTTATCAATGCTTTACCACAAGAAAACTACAGAAAAGTCTTTCTAACAAAACTCTAGTCAGATTCACCACCACTTCCACCACAACTGGATTTATGTTAATGAGGTGAAGTTTGGAAAGCACCTAAGGAGGGGAGGGGAGCTGGTTGCAGGGTAATAAACCTTGATTGAATGGTTGGAACTATCATTCCTGCCCACTGATTGCCAGAGAGGAGAGGGGGACGAGAGGTCGAGTCACTTACCAATGGTCAATGAGGTAATCAATCATGAGTATAATGAAACCTCCATAAAACCCCCAAAAAATGGGATCTGGAGGGCTCCTGGGTTGGTGAACAAGGAGAGATGCTGGGGGAGTAGGGCATTTGAAGAGGGTTTAGAAGTTCTGTGCTCCTTCTCCATACATTTCCCTCTGCCTCTTATCCACTTGGTTGTTCCTGAGTTATATCCTTTTATAGTAAACCAGTGATCTAGTGAGTAAAAACAAAAAATATCTTACCACCACTGAATCATTCCTAAGTAGATCGACTAGTCTGTGTTATGGTTCATGTCAAGTTGTTAAGAGTCTTTCCTGCTTTGGCTTTAAAGGTGTAAAATATCCCAGCCCTTTGGCTAAGCTATCACCTGCCTGCCTTTTTACTTATTTATAGATCTGTAGAGGAGACCCCTCTGGTATACTAGATTTAACACTTCATAAATAAATAAATATGCAATCAGTTCATTTTCCCAACAGGATATTCAATAAAAATTTATTTATCATGTTACATGTGGGAGACTAGTTTATTTAGGATTTAAAATAAGAAAAGAATGCTCCTAAGAAGCATTCTACGACAGTAGATGAGATGGTTGAATGGCATCACGGACTCAATGAACATGAGTTTGGGCAGGCTCCGGGAGTTGGTAGTGGACAGGGAGGCGTGGCGTGCTGCATGCAGTTCATGGGGTTACAAAGAGTCGGACATGACTGAGCGGCTGAACTGAACTGAGGAAACAGTTCTCTCTCTCTTTTTTTCTCAGTGTTCCAAAATCCATATGACATTCCCATAATGTGGCTCAGTTGGTAAAGAATCTGTCTGCAATGCGGGAGATGTGGGTTCGATCCCTGGGTTGGGAAGATCCCCTGGAGGAGGGCATGGCAACCCACATCAGTATTTTTGCCTGGAGAATCCCATGGACAGAAGAGCCTGGTGGGCTACAGTCCATGGGGTTGCAAACAGCTGGACACGTCTGAGCGACTCAGCCCAGCACATGTTCTAGATTACTATGTGTAAGTCTTTGATCTCAACATTCAAACATGGCTAACAACACTGATTTTTTTTTGCGCTTGGTGGGAACTTGACACTTGTGTGTTAAAATTGAACTGTCAACTCTCCTACAGCATGAATTTTTTGTTTAATACTCCTTGTGATTAGGCATTTGAAATTACCATTCTGTGCACTTGGTCATAATTTTTAAAGTTGGCTCTTTCATGGGGGTGCCAACTTTATAAGTCACTTTATGATTATGAACATGAGTTTAGGTGGGTACACTGGAGACAGTGTTAGAATAAGGAGCTAGGAAACTGTGGCTCTAATTATAACTGTAGCACTAACTCTCTATTGTGATGATGAATTTTCCTTTCCTGGACTTCAGTTTCTCCACTTATAAATGAAATGTTTGGAATGTATAATCTTGAAAGTCTCTACTAACTTTAATATATTTTAATGTGTGGCTGAATATTTCCTCTGATAAAACAGGTCATTAAAAGTTAGTAAACTGTGAATTTCAGTGATTAAACTGTTTGCACCTCAGTTACTACTAGTATCTTATCCTCAGTTTTAAAAATTTTGATGTTATACACTAAAATGGTAACCTCAGGCAATATAAAATACTGACTCTTTTGGAGAGGAAAGCCAAATAGGCAAGCTTTTGCAATCAAAGAAATGTCTTTTTTTTAAGAAGTATCAGTGTCCTGAAGAAATATTTTGATCTCATCACTCAATTCAATAACTATTTCTCTCTTCTCTGTATTCAGTGTTAAAAAAAGCATATTTTCTACACAGTTCTACAGACTTCCTTCTAAAAATTTATAAGCTAATAGTTAAGATTCAGTTTTATTCAACATTTTCATTATTTCCTGTAATGACAAGGACAATGACAATGTCAAGATGAGAATATAAAATGTTAATACCAATTGTTCTTTATGAATAAAGCACTTTGAATATCAAAATTTAGGCAAGACCTCTTATTTGAAATGAACCTGTTTTTTGCTGCATAAAAAAATTGGTGCTCTGTCATCCATTTTGATTTCAACATGTCTTGTTCTAACCCACCCATGTTCTGATTCACAATATGAGTTAAACCGGAACATTGAAGTCTTTTCCATGATGCACAGGCTTTTAGTGATAAATAAACAAGCTACTCTCACTTTTGTCCTTGCGTATGTATCAGTTGACCAGATAAGATTCTTCTCTAATGGATTATCCAACTACACAACAAATTATAGTTATAGCAAAACATACAGTAATAATTGTCCTTCCATAGGGTATTATTGTATTGTTATGTGCCATTTTGCAGTCATTTGAAAATGAAATTTTGCAGAAGCTCATTCTCTTCTTTGTTTCTAGTCATAATATGTTTTATAAATTTTAGCCCTTTTTTGGGTATAAACTTCTTGGTAGTATTATTTAGTGTAATTATTTTTGCTACAAAGAGCATAGCTTTGCAACATGTATTTTTAATCAGTAATATTATTTTTAGTTCTGGTATTTATTACTGTTTTTATCTCTACTATCAGGCTTTAGTGAATCACTAAAGAACCATTTTTTTTTTTTTTGGTAAAATGGTTCTATATCAAAATATAGCAATGATAATAGAATGGCAAGTTGAATAATGATAAACAATCTATAAATGTTATAAAATAAGAAGGATTAAATGCACCTTGATAACTGAATACTAGCTGATAGGAAACTCCCAGAATGGTGCAGCAAAGAGCTTGTATGACCTTAAGAATGTCATGATTATTAAAACCATAATGGGACCTGTGGCTTATTCATGTTGATGTGTGGCAGAAACCAACACAATACTGTAAAGCAATTATGCTCCAATTTTTTTTAAAAAAAGAGAGATTTCTGTGAAAATTGTAGTTAAACTTACATTTTCAGTTAGTTAAATATGCCTTAACAAAATCATTTTTAAGTCTGAAACTGTTGGTGGTCCATGTAATAAGCTATGGACAATGGATATATTTTAAGTAATACTGGCCTAGAAAGTAAATAAGATGATGTTTTGTGACCTTCAGCAAGTTACTTAAAGCCTCTGTCTTTAAAACAAGGTTAAGTCCATAGAGATGTTGTGAAGATTTTTGAGAGGATACCCATCAGGCCCCTAAAACAGCACCTGGCTCATAGTGTAAGCATTTAGTACATAATAATTGTTGCTGATGTTATATTATTATCATTACTCTTTTTCTAATGGGTTGCCCATCATCTATTATTCTGTATCACATATTTCTTATATAACCTTAGAGTTGTGACAGTTCTAATTTTCAGACGTCATCCTCTTAATTTTTAATTTAGTAGTGTGAGGTTAACTCTATCCTTCCTGCCCGCATGCTAAGTCACTTCAGTTTTGTCTAACTCTTTGCGACCCTATGAACTGTAGCCAGCCAGTCTCCTCTGTCCATGGGATTCACTGGCAAGAATACTGGAGTGGGTTGCCATGCCTTCTTCCAGAGGAATCTTCCCAACCCAGGAATTAAACCCACGTCTCCTGAATCTGCTGCACTGGCAGGCATATTCTTTATCATCAGAGCCACCTGGGAAGCCCTGACTCTACCCTAAGGCTCTTTAAATCCTAAATGGTATACACTCTGATTACAAAACATAGACTGATTCCACAGATCCCTGAAAAGGTCTTTAATTTCTTTGAGGCCATTTCCCTTTCCCTGGAATGGGGGCTACTACTAATATTTACTCTATTTATGCAACAGGTTTACTGTAAGAATCAAGGAAGTAATTTTGAAAATTTTCAAGTGCTGTACAAATGTAGTGTAAAAGCAAGTAATTTATTCATTTAAGACATGAATTCTTTAGTAAATTGTTTTATGTCATAAAATTACTATTACTATAACAGTAAAACTTTCTCTTTTATTTTTTACCACACTAGGCTTCTCATTTTTCCTTGAACTGTGGCAACATCCATACTAGCCATGAAGTTTAATAATGTGACCTAAAAGTATTTTTCCAAATGCTTTTGAGCTTGCATAAATCAAATATGGGCTGTGTAGACTTAAGAGAGCATATGTAGAGGTTTCTTTTTGTTCTTGAAATTTTTAAGATCTCTGACTTCCTTTAATACATTCCAGACCCATGCATGCCTTTATCCCTGGGGGGTGGGGAATAAGGGAGTGGAAGTTGTTGCTTGAAACAACACTTGGAGCAGGAATTGTTTGATAAGGCCAATGGTTAGAATATTTGCAGCTTCTTGTTTTGAATTCCTATGATAACACCAGCTCCCAAAGATGATCTGGTGATTTGTGGGAAAACTAGAGGCAATCAAAATTGGGCCTTCAAATGAGACTTTCTAGATGTGATACAGGGCTTCCCTGGTGGCTTAGGTGGTAAAGAATCTGCCTGCAATGAGGGAGACTCGGGTTCCTTGAGTTGGGAAGATCCCCTGGAGAAGGGCATGGCAATCCATTTCAGTATTCTTGGCTGGAGAATTCCATGAAAGGAGCCTGGTGGGCTACAGTCCATGGTGTCACAAAGAGTCAGACACGACTGAGTGACTGACATCGCACACAGATGTGATTCAGGAGGTAGAAGGAAATGAAGGAATGTGACTGTGTGAGAGAGGTAGGAGTTGGCTCCATGGTGTAGTAACTGGGATCTCAATAGCTTTTAGTTTTCAATAACTGGAAAAATCATAGGGTTGAAGTTATATCAGTGTTATGCCTTCTTACGGTTTAAAAAAATTTTTTTAATAACTTGTTTGTTTTATCTGTCTCTTTATTGACTGCTTTATTGACTGGCTTTATAATAAGCCAGTGGCTTCCCTGGTGGCTCAGTCGGTAAAGCGTCTGCCTGCAATGCAGGAGACCAGGGTTTGATTCCTGGGCTGGGAAGATCCCCTGGAGAAGGAAATGGCAATCCACTCCAACACTCTTGCCTGGAAAATCCCATGGACGGAGGAGCCTGATAGGCTACAGTCCATGGGGTCGCAAAGAGTCAGACACGACTGAGCAACTTCACTTTCTTTCTTTCTTTTTCTTTCTTTATAAGAAGCCAACATCATTATTTCTGACATTCAAACACATGGGAAAAAATCAGTGTTGGAAAAATCAGAGCAATTTCTTCAAGTCATGCAGCGTATCAGTGACAGAGTCAGCATATGCAGAACATACCCCTGCATTCAGCTTCCTGAACTGGGCTCTCTTTGTTTTCACATGGTGAAAATGACAACAGAAATGAAGAAAATCAATCACCTCTCATCCTTGCATCATCCTCAAAAATTGATGAAGTTCATTCATACACACATCCTCACTTCATCATGCCAACCCTGTGAGAAGGAAAGCTGAGGTTCCCTGGTTTGTCCAGTCAGACACTGAGAGAATGTCCAGGTTTTCCAGCCCCAAGGCCAGTGTTCTTACCAACATGTCACAGCTGTTCTCTTTTCAGATTTGAAGAGTACTTTGTAACCACAGAGCTATCAATTCTAGTAAGTTTCCATTTCAAGGTCCTCATGATGCAGCTCATCTGTTTCTTTATCTTCTCTAATATGTGGTGTTTCCAAGCTAAAAAGATTCTTATTCAGTCATTTGGCCATGTCTTTGATATATGGTAGCTTCTGGCCTTGTTGGGTGTCTGTGCTCACTGATCTATGACAACATGGGAGGGGCTGGGTGTGAGAATACTGTTTCCAGCCAACAGCTAGCACAGTGGCACAGCTGAATGTGGGATCATCCCAAAGCTTTTCCCATCTGAGGTAGAATACACATCCCCCTCTTCCTTCCTTGAGCCATCTGGGTAATAGTCTCAATTGTCCGTTTCACATAAAAGAAGTTAACAGTTGTATGGTCCTCGATTATGTTTGTCCGGTTCTTGGGGTATGTTTGGATTTCATTTGTAAACATACTAGTGCTCTGTGTAAACACTGATACACAATGTGGATTCCATTCTCTGATCAGCTAAAGGTCAACACGATTTTCAGAGTCTAAGATGGTACACTAAAAGAGATGGTTTACAATTATACTTGGTTTTGTTGTTTTCATTTTGATTTTGCCTTTCATGATGCATTTACTTGTCTTTCCCTTGAGTTGTAATAAGTTAGATTTACAACTTGTTTTTGAGTTTTCATCTAAGTTGATGTATCTTCATGGATTTAGCTCTCTCTTTTTCTTACTTACTTTGTGGCCCAAGAGAAATTTCCACTTAAATCCCTGCTCTTAAAGTCTTGGATGGGATTAGTGGTTCTTTCTCACTGGGAATTATAAGCAAAATATTGAACACTGTATCATTCTGAGGAGTTTCTTTATGTTTCATAGACTTTGGACTTAAGGTTCAAGTCAGTTTTAAACCCCTGTGTGTGTATAGCTTTGTAACTTTGGGCACGTTACTTAATGTCTTTAAGAATAACTTTTATCATCTGGAAAATGAACATGATAATAAGCCTCAGTTTTCCTGTCTGTAAGATGAACAGCTCCTAGAAGTATTATGACAATTAAGTGAGCCAATTCATATAAAATGCTTAGATATGCCTAACAAGTTATTGGAGAAGGCAATGGCACCCCACTCCAGTACTCTTGCCTGGAGAATCCCATGGATGGAGGAGCCTGGTAGGCTGCAGTCTATGGGGTCGCTGGGAGTCGGACACGACTGAGCAACTTCACTTTCACTTTTCACTTTCATGCATTGGAAAAGGAAATGGCAACCCACTCCAGTGTTCTTGCCTGGAGAATCCCAGGGACGGGGGAGCCTGGTGGACTGCCATCTATGGGGTCGGACAGAGTCGGACATGACTGAAGTGACTTAGCAGCAGTAGCAACAAGTTATTAGCATAAAACACATGCTAACTTTTCTGGTAGAATTAATAGATCATACTTTGGGAAATACTAAGTCTATCCTTTTAGTAAGTTTTCAAATTTGTAGTATTGATTTAGTTTGGCTTGGCTATGGCAGAATTGTCTTGATTTACCAAATAATTGTAGATGATCAGTCAGGAAATTTGGATAATTGTCCTGGTCATTCCCTTTCTAGCTGCATGATTTTTTAGTCAGGAAATTTGGATAATTGTCCTGGTCATTCCCTTTCTAGCTGCATGATTTTGGACAAATAATTTTATATCTTTAATCTGAGGTTTCTATTATGATAAAGAAAAGTGGCATACTTGTTCATCTTTGTAGAATTATTAGGGAGATATTTCTTTCTTGTATTAGCTGTATAAGAACTTTGTATATTTCAAAATACTATGCATATGTGTCTTCTTATTATCCCAGTTTTATCATTTCTGCTTTTGGGCTGGGCAGAGCGGAATGTCAAATGAATCTAGTGCCTTACTGTTGTTGCTATGTTGTACTCAAGCACAACCAAACTGTTATATCAGGTCTGTTGACCTTGAGTCAGCCTTTCCAAGGCCACCATTGTCCCAGTTTTTCTGGCACTGTGCCCGAGTTCCATGGAAATTGTGGGGAAAATGTGAATCAGTGGGCTGTTTTACTTGGCTGCTAAATTTGGTTCACTATTTCATACATTTGGACGGATCTGTATTGAATGGTTCTTGTTGCTACCAGCAACCAGGGTCATAGAATTGAAGGACATCAGACATGCAAGAGAAATGAAAAATAACTTCCCAAAGTAATGCTTTCTGCAAGAATCCCAAAGCTAGGACTGTAGTGCTGAAGAAAGCTAAATAGGAAACGTAGCTCATGGCTTGAGATTTCCTGCTTGTAACTCAAAACGGATGTGGATATAGATGTGAGGATGTGGTCCAAGGTTTTGTTTTCCTGGGTGGAAGAAATAGCATTAGATTGCTGTTTAGTGTTTATTGCAATGTATATAGCCTCACAGGTGCAGGCAATAGAATAGAGATTAATTTGCCAGATCAGCACATTCCCAAATCTGGTTAAACAGTATATCAGGTCATTAGTCATTGCTCTATATCAATGTTTGTGAAATTCTCAGAATTAAGTCACGTTACCTTGGTTTATGCTGCACAGTGCTATTTTTCTTCTTGGAAGCAGAGGTGATAATAGGGAAAGGATATGCATTTCTCATTATATGAAAGGAAACCCAAATAACTTCAATGGAATCTTTCAGTGAACAATATAAACTTATAGTATTTAATCTTCAATTTTCATGGAAGTTTTATTAAAGATTCATGTGGTAAGTTTTGCAAGACTTAAAAACAAGCCACTGACTTTTCAGTTATTTCTAATGTATCCACTGCTAATCTGGCAGCAATGATAATATTTAACCAAAATAAGACAAAGGAAACAAACAGTCCTTGTACAGTCACTTACTTGATCCCCACATCCTGTCACATTTTTACCAGTGCCATCTACTGGTCTCCCTCTTGCCATTCTGGTACCTTTCCTGATGGTTTCAGCTTCTTGTTTGTCAATTTATCACTGCCCTTACTTTCATCAACTACCAACCTTGGTGAATTCAACCATCACAAGGGCATTGCTTTGAGTGTTTTCCTTTAATCTTCTCAAATATCTTTAGTTGATTTTGCCCTTACCAGCTCTCTAGTATTTCAGAACTTACCTTCTTTATTTCTCTACTTACCTTTCTGTCCAAACCAACCCTATGGACAGCTACTCTAAGTATTTCCTTGGATAGGGGCCTATGGGCATTTGCAATGTAGTAAGATTGCAGTCACTCTTTTTCATAATTTTCCATCTTGTCAAGCTTTATAGGGCTCAGCTGCTATTCACTAGACTTCCCCAGTGGCTCAGCAGTAAAGAATCTGCCTGCAATGCTGGAGATGCTGGAAACAGGGGTTCGATCCCTGGGTCAGGAAGATCCCTTGGAGAAGGAAATGACAACCCATTCCAGTGTTCTTGCCTAGAGAATCCCATGAACAGAGAAGCCTGGCAGGCTACAGTCCATAGGGTCACAAAGAGTCAGACACAACTGAGCACGCACACATGCACCACTATTTGCTGAACGCTGAAGATACTTCACACGGCCACGCCTTTAAGGTCTACCACTTCCTGTCACTGTGTACGCACAGCTAGGGTTTTAATATTGTCTGCAGGTTTTCTGCTGGTGTTGTTCAATATTTTTTCTTAGAGTTGATGTCCAGAATTATTTATAGTCCCCAAATATGTAATCCTTTATTCTAGGAGTAACTTTGTCTCCCACGTTATAAAGGCAAGCCTTAATAATGGGCAGTATTTAAAGTGATGTGTTGGGGAAAAAAAGGGAGGGCATGTCTTAATGAGACATTAAGAAAATGAAATTAATAGGCATTTGTATTGCTTTTGTTGATAGGAAGGAAAAGGAAAAAGAGAGAGACCAGAACTGACCCAGAGATTTGGAGACTGGGGTTTGTGATTCCAGGAACATAAACAAATATATATGAAAGAAAGTACAATAGGGAGAGAGAATATGAATTTCCCTTGCCACTTCTGTTCCTCTTTGCTCTTGTAAAAAGTCTAATTATTTGTGCTTAATTACCTTTCATAAAATAGAATAATTTATTGTTTCAAATAAATGAGCTTCCAAAATAAAAGGGCACATACCAGAGACAAAAAAAGAGTTCAGCTCCTGGCTTCCAGAAAGAATAATCCTCTTAATAAATCAAGTTTAAGCTCTGTAATGTCAGATAACTAAAGCAGCATTCTGTCTTTGGAAACATGCCCTATGTCCTTTGCCCTTCCTCTTATTTTTAAAAATAGCCATGTTGGTGAGATGCAGCTCTTAATGGGAATATTTTCTAGACTTTTTATGTCTTTCTGAAGCACCAGCTATTTTGCTGAGCCAACTCTCTCCTCAGAGGGTTTTGCTTTTTAGCACGTTGAAGATTGACAGAGTTAGTGCCAAGTGACACATGGCATGGGGTTGTTTTTTAGTAGCAAGTTGTCCTGAATATCTATCTACATGGCCCTTGTGTATTATTTCAGCAGACACACATTTCCTCTTTGATAGAAATATAGTCTGACAATGACCTACTGGGAAATGTGGCTTCACATCCTTGATTACACATAAAGCTCAGATCAGCTTCTTTCTTCATTTTCTATAATGTTCTTTTAAAAATTCCAGCCTCTTTGTCTCCTGCCTTCCCTACTTCATAGAGAATGTCAAAACACAAGAAAAAAATACTGAGTTTCCAGCATCCTTTTCCTCTCATAATGTCAAGATGCCTTTTTACTCTGCCAGGTCTATGGATTCTTAAAAACTTCATCATACTTTTCAGTTATCCAAGTTGTCTATTTGTTCGAGGTTTGTCTTCTGCCCTATTGCCTTAAACTTTTATAGATGGCATTAAAAATTATCTATCATAAACATATGTAATAGTGCCAAATATTCATTTACAGACATCGAGGTATTTCTTTTCTTCACCTAAGTTGTCAGTGGTGCTGCATGCTTGTAACAACCCTCTCTTTCCTTGAACTGGGAAGCAGCCTGGGACAGCTTATGGTATGATTTCATTCATTGTGATTTAGGGAGAAGCATGAAATTGAGAGTTTATTTAGTAACCATTAAATCAGGGTAATGAATGTGTTCACTTTGTGTTTCCATGTGGCAAAAAATGTGATTCTTAGAAACTCTTCCATCAATCTGGATGCTTTACCTCAGACCAGAAGGCACTTAGCAAACTTAAGCTTGATATTATCCTTTGACAAACATTACCTAGAAGGTAAAGTTGTGTCTTCAAGTGAGAGTTAATAAGAAAATCAACACACATAATTTTTGGATTACCTACTTTATGATTTATTTGTGGCTGATATCCTTCTCATTTGTACAATAAAATTTAAATTAGTATTTAATTCATTTATAGAACAAACATCATAAACTAAATATAACAGAATGACTGTTTAAAAGACAGACTCTGTCTTAGAGGTTTTAGTTATAAAACTTTTAGAGGTTTATAGTTCTAGGAGGGGCACACAGACATATAAGTCACAATTAAAATTAGTATGTGAGAAGGACTCATCAGGGATGGAAAATTCTGGGTGGGTCAAGGAAAATTTCTCTGGGAAGTTGACATTGAAGTTATGCCTTTCAAATGAGTGAGACGTCCTCCTACAGAGGAAACAAGATCCAAATAAGAGGAGGATCCTGTATAAAGACTTGAAGATGTTTAAATGCCCAATGAGGAATTCTACTGGGCATACAATACAGTCCCTTTTCTAAAGTATTAGTTGGTAAAGATTTTTCAAGTCTATAATACGCTCAGTGAGAACTGCAAAATGAGATCTATACAATTTTTGTTTGTTTACCAGATTAATATTTTGTTTTCAGTAAACATTTAACTCAACATGGTTAGTGCCTATGATCTGGAAGACCCCAGAAAGAAAAGCAAAAGGAAACAAGTGATGTCCTCTAAAGAAATGACCAATTATTTGAGGACATAGCCATGTTTATTTAGGTAAGAAGCATATGTGACCTGATGCATAATGAGAAATGAAAAGGTGCTTTTGGGGCAGGAAGGAGGGAGCAGTTGTGAAGTCTTACCCACCAGGCCCTCCCTGATGATCTACCTACAGAGAGTCATTGACTTCACATTCTTTCCACTTTATGGCACAGACACCAGACCACAAGTCCTTTACCTCATCAACCACTGAGACTGTGCCAGGCCCGGAACGCCTTCCCCACAAAGGCCCCCATTCATCATTTCTTCACCCTGTGACTGAAATGCGATGTGGAAGCAGGCAATCGTAGCGCTAAATACAGGATCGAAAACCAAAATTGCACTAGGGTGGTAGCTTTGTGGTTTCCAAGTCTCTTTTAACAGACCTCACAACTTGGACACCCTTCTAGACCTGCCCAGATTATGATGAGTCCATGGAGCTAGGAAGCCCCAGCATGACAACCAAGCGCTTGTCTCCCAGTTTCTGACATGTTTTCCTTTAAATGTCTCAAAGGCCTCCCTGGCTTATTCCTGTAAAAGGTAATCCATGCACTGACAAGATACAGAAAGAGGAGAGATACAGGATGGGATCTCAGGTAGGCATTTGTGACACCCGAGTCAGTAGAGAATATCTTTCTGGTCCTTCTGCTGGCTAGGAGGACCAGGGTGGAGAGAGAAGGTCACAAGGAAGGAGAGATTAAGCAGTTCTTGATAATCTGTCTTCAGGACATGGGGTCCCATCCTATACTCCTTTTGTTTCAAAGGGCTACTTGGGCATTTTTAATTAAATTCAACACCTCATTCACTCAGTTGGAAGTTTCCCTGGTCATTATCTGTGGATGGTGGTGCCAGGGATCCTAGGAGATAAAGAACTAAACTTGCGGTATGATTGTGGAGCCCCCAACATCTGCCTGGGGATACTAGGGGTTATGGGGAAGACTTCTAACAAAATTAGGTCTAGTTTTTCTTTTGCCTCTGGCTCTCATACACTCTGAATGCTCAGGACAGTGTATGTGCAGGGGAGCTGGAGGGTGGATATAGGCGAGTCAAGTATTGCACATTCTGTGGGTGGAAGGAAGTTCATTACTGAATATCCCCAAGTATTACAGTGACTATTTTCTTGGCAGTCATGTATATAAAAATGCTACTTAAGATTTTTCATTTTAATAAAAATCTCATTAATCAAAAAATACATGTAGCTTTTTTTTAATTTAAATTTATTTATTTTAATTGGAGGCTAATTACAATATTGTATTGGTTTTGCCATACATCACCATGAATCCACCATGGTTGTACATGTATTCCCCATCCTGAACCCTGCTCCCACTTCCCTCCCCATACCATCCCTCTGAGTCATCCCAGTGCACCAGCCCCAAGCATCCTGTATCCTGCATCAAACCTGGACTGGCGATTCATTTCTTATATGATATTATACATGTTTCAGTGCCATTCTCCCAAATCATCCCACCCTCTCCCTCTCCCACAGAGTCCAAAATACTGTTCTATACATCTATGTTTCTTTTGCTGTCTCGCATACAGGGTTATCATTACCATCTTTCTAAATTCCATATATATGTGTTAGTATACTATATTGGTGTTTTTCTTTCTGGCTTACTTCACTCTGTATAATAGGCTCCAGTTTCATCCACCTCATTAGAACTGATTCAAATGTATTCTTTTTAATGGATGAGTAATACTTCATTGTGTATATGTACCACAGCTTTTTTACCACAATGAGGTACCATTTCATGCCAGTCAAAATGGCTGCAATCTAAAAGTCTACAAGCAATAAATGCCGGAGAGGGTGTGGAGAAAAGGGAACCCTCTTACACTGTTGGTGGGAATGCAAACTAGTACAGCCACTATGGAGAACAGTGTGGAGATTCCTTAAAAAAACTGGAAATAGAACTGCCTTATGACCCAGCAATCCCACTGCTGGGCATACACACCGAGGAAACCAGAATTGAAAGAGATACATGTAGTTTTTTATTTTTATTTTTTTAAAGTGAGAAGATATCCAAGCAGAGATCTTTCTTTAGATCAGTCCTTGGTATTCTTAAAAGTCCATAGCTTTTACTCAGGAGAGAAAAAACAATTTCCCTTTATCTTTCTTTACATCTGGCCTCATATGTTGTGTTAATGTTCACCCTGATATTGCAGTTGTCAAGTAAAGATAACTTCTCAAGAAGGGTATGATATTAGTCACACATTTTATCCTTCTATCCCCAAATCTGACTCATTTTGTTGACAGTCCAGCCATAGGACAGACCCACATGTTTTCTTTACCATCAGCAATGTAGAAAGAAGCACAGATTTAGTTTCCAGATGAACAAAGAAGTATGAAACTTTTGAGCTTAGTGAATATTCTGTCTTCTCTCCCTTCTACCCAAGACATCTTGGAAGTTTCTAATGTGGTCCAGTACAGTTACGTCACTCATTATTGCCAAGGGATTTTACCCCACAGCATGATTATCGAGATACAATACAAGGTATATTCATATTCTGAGAAAATAACATTTTTGTGATTCCAAAAACGTTTAAAGGAGATATTTGTTTTAAGGACCTAAGAAAGAACTCCTTTAAAAAGGCTTTAACATGTATGCTTATCAACAACTGAGCCTTTAGATCTATTGAACTGAAGATTATTTCCATGTGTTCCAGATGGAATTTTATGCTTGGTCTCTGTTAAATTTACCTTGACTGAAGTCAAGTTGAAAATCTGGCCTGTAAGTTTTGATAAGAAAAACTTTAACAATGTATGTTGAGGAGTCAGAAGGCAATCACTTCAAGAATTTGTTAAAAACTTGGACCAATGCATTTATTTCTAAAATGTATTTGTTGGTGAAATATGATCAGGCATCTTTCAGATTTGTTGTCTGTGACACTATAGGATAGTCAACCTTCCCTTTAATTTATAGTAATCTAGATAGTTTTTGTCTTTCTCTTCTTTCTTCCACTTGCCTGGCTTTTCCTTCCCACTAATTTTCTATCCAAGAATCATCGTCAGAAACAAAACTAACAAAAACCCACAAGAATTGGGAGCATTATGGAATTTGATAGATATGAGTTTGGAATTGCTCATCAATTCTTCATCAAATATTGAGATCCTGCAGTGTACCAAGATATTTAATTTATATTGTAGGAGAAGGAAATGGCAACCCACTCCAGTGTTTTTGCCTGGAGAATCCCAGGGACGGGGGAGCCTGGTGGGCTGCCATCTATGGGGTTGCACAGAGTCGGACACGACTGAAGTGACTTAGCAGCAGCAGCAGCAGAGCAGTGTGGATTGACAAGACATTGACCATTCCCTAAACAGTCTTATGTTACAACAAGTGATACAGACATTTAAAGAGCAGTGATAGAATTTGAAAATTATTTTCATAGAGAGGTACATGCAGAGTGTTGCAGAATATGCATAGAAAGGAATTTATCCTACCTGGTGGTATTTTTAAGACTGCAACCTCATAAGAAGAGGTGACCTTAACTGGGTCTGGATAGGTGTGTAAGAGTTTGCAGGGTTCAGATTAAAGTCAATAGCATGGATTATCTTATAGAGGATACAGATTTACTTACTATTCAGAAAGAAGTTAAAGCTTATATTCCATAACAAATCTAACCTTCCTCATAAACTTCTATCCTGCTGAGTAGTGGACCAGGGACTGGGTTATGGAGAAGAACTTAACTTGCCAGTTAATTTCATTCCCTTATGGTCTTGTCTGTTTTAAGTAATTCAGTCTTTCAAGGAAAATACTCAGTCTTTCAGATTTTTCCTTTCTTCCCCATGCTCCTTTCCAACGTAATATAACTTTTTTTTCTGGGTATTTGAAAGGATTTAATGTGACTTCTTGGTAGTAGAGATTTGTCCAGATCCTCATGGAGTCCTTTGGCTTTGGTCCCTGGACTGGTGTTCATTGAGGTACAGTTTGTCCCACTTGATCTTTTGGGGAGAAGAGTCCAGATTTATGATCTCCTTAGTCCTAATCTTTTATGAAATTTTACACACTGTAACCTTATTGCATGACTTCAGGCTTCTGCACAACCACCACTGTACCAATTCTGAAGTTTCTCGTATGCAAGCTAAAGCACTAGAGCCCCTTCAGACTATGTGCAGGCTGAGAAAACCAGGAGGGCTGCTGCAGGGTGGGAGGTAGAAGGAAAAGCTGGGCATCTGGGCATCAGCAGTGTTCCTAGGGCATACCCAAGGAAGCCAATGCCTCTTGCTATGGTACTTACGTTCTTTCATAAAAATCTGGTTCTTTCTCTAGAAATTCCTCTCTGAGCTGCTGCTGCTAAATCACTTCAGTTGTGTCTGACTCTGTGCGACCCTGTAGATGGTGGCCCACCAGGCTCCGCGGTACCTGGGATTCGCCAGGCAAGAACACTGGAGTGGGTTGCCATATCCTTCTCCAGTGCATGAAAGTAAAGAGTGAAAGTGAAGTCACTCAGTCGTGTCCGACTCTTCGTGACCTCATGGACTGCAGCCTACCAGGCTCCTCTGTCCATGGGATTTTCAGGCAAGCGTACTGGAGTGGGTTGGCGTTGCCTTCTTTTTTTTTTTTTTTTAAACTTAAGAATTTATAGGTGAGCGCAGAGCGGCGAGCCCAGCCGCCGCCCGCCCGCCTCCCCAACTCACTTGCAGAGTGTCTGGTGTTGCCTTCTATGCCTCTCTGAGCTATCCATCCTCATTTCTCATCCAGGGAGATACTATCCAGTGACACCAATTAGAGGACTCTGTGAAAAATAAGAGGAAACAGTGGGGCCAAGATATATTAGGAAGATTAAACAGATTTAGTTTGAATTTGGGAGATGAGTAGCTGAAGAAGACAGCAGCATTTGTTGCTTGGGTGATGATGCAGCTAGTGATGCCATCAGTCAAATAAATAGTATAATGCATTTGGAAGTAAATTCAGTGAGGCTAATTTTGGTAATTGTCTTAGCAGTAATAGAGAACAGGCTTAAGTCTTTTCAATATGTTTTGCTGTACTCAATAGAATAT
Source organism: Bos javanicus (assembly GCF_032452875.1). NCBI lineage: Eukaryota > Metazoa > Chordata > Mammalia > Artiodactyla > Bovidae > Bos > Bos javanicus. The sequence continues at coordinate 77,432,473 of NC_083868.1, forward strand.
GCTCATCTCTCTTTGCCTGTCCAGGGAGAACTTACAAATCAAAACCATTGCATGTTATTAATTTTGTAAAATTACTGGGAACATGTCGAAGTGTGGATTTTTCAATTTAAGGTGAGGAGGAAGTTTTCAACAAAGTAAAAATACACCACATTTTAATAATCCATGTTAATGAATGGGGTGGAACTTTAACAAACATACTAAATATGCCAATTCAAAAGTCAGTTCTATACATAACCAGTAGTATTTTCTCCCTCTGGATTTTCTAATCTATTTCAAATAAAAGTTTAAAAGTAGTTGTTCGAACAATTGACAGGAAAATACATAGCTCCAATAAGAGTAACAATTCTGAAGAGTCTTTCATTTACAAGAAGCATGTTTAACCTATTAGATTATGCAGAGCTGCACATGATTAGATAATTTGTGCAGGCATTTGTGTAGCAATTGAGAAGTCAGTCACTTTCCTGTGGTGGCAACACATCTCCATTGAAAGGCTTATAAGGAGGATGTGGCAAAGTACTCCAGTATTCTTGCCTGGAGGATCCCATGGACAGAGGAGCCTGGTAGACTACAGTTTATGGGGTTTCAAAGAGTTGGACACAAATGAAGCGACTTAGCATGCACGCACACACGCACATATCTAAGATCTGTAGTATCTCAAGGGGTTAGCTATATGTAAGTTATGTCTGCATCTACAAAGATAGGTATATCATCATTTTGGCCCTCTTTGTTACACTTCAGTTCAGTTCAGTCACTCAGTCATGTCCGACTCTTTGCGACCCCATGAATCGCAGCATGCCAGGCTTCCCTGTCCATCACCAACTCCTGGAGTTTACCCAAACTCATGTCATCGAGTCGGTGATGCCTCCAAATATCTCATCCTCTGTCGTCCCCTTCTCCTCCTGCCCCCAATCCCTCCCAGCATCAGAGTCTTTTCCAATGAGTCAGCTCTTCCCATCAAGTGGCCAAAGTATTGGAGTTTCAGCTTCAGCATCAGTCCTTCCAATGAACACCCAGGACTGATCTCCGTAAGGATGGACTGGTTGGATCTCTTTGCAGTCCAAGGGACTCTCAGGAGTCTTCTCCAACACCACAGTTCAAAAGCATCAATTCTTCAGTGCTCAGCTTTCTTCACAGTTCAACTCTCACATCCATACATGACCACTGGAAAAACCATAGCCTTGACTAGACAGACCTTTGTTGACAAAATAATGTCTCTGCTTTTGAATATGCTATCTAGGTTGGTCATAACTTTCCTACCAAGGAGTAACCGTCTTTTAATTTCATGACTGCAATCACCATCTGCAGTGATTTTGGAGCTCCCCCCAAAAAAGTCTGACACTGTTTCCACTGTTTCCCCATCTATTTCCCATGAAGTGATGGGACCAGATGCCATGATCTTAGTTTTCTGAATTGGTTGCACTTAAAACCGCCAATAAAAACAGCAAACATCACAAATGGCTGCATCCTTAGACAATGCTGTACAGCAGAAGGATCACTGTGTTCTAGCACCTTCTCTTCCTCTTATTTCATGTGACTCTGAAAAAAATCTCAATTCTTTCCTGAACCTCAGTTTTTATTTTCATGAAATGACAGAGTTTCACCAGGAGCAAGCAAAAGAATAATTTATATCCAAGTTCTTTAAGCCCCAAATAGAATTCTTTAAGCCAGGTGTACATGTGCTCTCTAATTCAACATTTGGGATTAACATAATTCTAATTTTTTTCTCCAAAGTCTGTATATCTGATTTAAAAAAAAAATCTAAATAAAAATCTGTGAGATAGATATTAAGTCTCTTCTATGACTGTGGTTCAATCATGAACTCCTTATTACCAAATTCAGACTGAAATTGAAGAAAGTAGGGAAAACCACTAGACCATTCAGGTATGACCTCAATCAAATCCCCTACAATTATACAGTGGAAGTGAGAAATAGATTTAAGAGACTAGATCTAATAGAGTGCCTGATGAAATATGGATGGAGGTCTGTGACACTGTACAGGAGACAAGGATCAAGACTATCCCCAAGAAACAGAAATGCAAAAAAGTAAAATGACTGTCTAAGGAAGCCTCACAAATAGCTGTGAAAAGAAGAGAAGCGAAAAGCAATGGAGAAATGGAAAGATATACCCATTTAAATGCTGAGTTCCAAAGAACAGCAAGGAGAGATAAGAAAGCCTTCCTCAGTGATCAATGAAAAGAAATAGAGGAAAACAATAAAATGGGAAAGACTAGGAATCTCTTCAAGAATATTAGAGATACCAAGGGAACATTTCATGCAAAGATGGCTCAATAAAGGACAGAAATGGTATGGACCTAACAGAAGCAGAAGATATTAAGAAGAGGTGGTAAGAATACACAGAAGAACTGTACAAAAAGATCTTCATGACCCAGATAATCATGATGGTGTGATCAATCACCTAGAGCCAGACATCCTGGAATGTGAAGTCAAGTGGGCCTTAGAAAGCATCACTACGAACAAAGCTAGTGGAGGTGATGGAATTCCAGTTGAGCTCTTTCAAATCCTAAAAGATGATGCTGTGAAAGTGCTGCATGCTATATGTCAGCAAATTTGGAAAACTCAGCAGTGGCCACAGGACTGAAAAAGGTGTTTTCATTCCAATCCCAAGGAAAGGCAATGCCAAAGAATGTTCAAACCACTGCACAATTGCACTCGTCTCACACGCTAGTAAAGTAATGCTCAAAATTCTCCAAGCCAGGCTTCAGCAATACGTGAACCGTGAACTTCCAGATGTTCAAGTTAGTTTTAGAAAAGTTAAAGGAACCAGAGATCAAATTGCCAACATCTGGTGGATCATCGAAAAAGCAAGAGAGTTCCGGAAAAACATCTATTTCTGCTTTATTGACTATGGCAAAGCTTTTGACTGTGTGGATCACAATAAACTGTGGAAAATTCTTCAAGAGATGGGAATAGCAGACCACCTGACCTGCCTCTTGAGAAACCTATATACAGGTCAGGAAGCAACAGTTAGAACTGGACATGGAACAATGGACTGGTTCCAAATCGGAAAAGGAGTACGTCAAGGCTGTATATTATCACCCTGCTTATTTAACTTATATGTAGAGTACATCATGAGAAATGCTGGGCTGGATTAAGCACAAGCTGGAATCAAGATTGCTAGGAGAAATATTAATAACCTCAGATATGCAGATGACACCACCCTTATGGCAGAAAGTGAAGAAGAACTAAAGAGCCTCTTGATGAAAGTGAAGAAGGAAAAGTTGGCTTAAAGCTCAGCATTCAGAAAACTAAGATTATGGCATCTGGTCGCATCACTTCATGGCAAATAGATGGGGAAACAGTGGAAATAGTGGCAGACTTCATTTTTCTGGACTCCAAAATCACTGCAGATAGTGATTGCATCCATGAAATTAAAAGATGCTTACTCCTTTGAAGAAAAGCTATGACTAACCTAGACAGCATATTAAAAGCAGAGACATTACTTTGCCAACAAAGGTCTGTCTCATCAAGGCTATGATTTTTCCAGTAGTCATGTCTGAATGTGAGAGTTGGACTATAAAGAAAGCTGAGTGCCGAATAATTGATGCTTTTGAATTGTGGTGTTTGAGAAGATTCTTGAGAGTCCCTTGGACTGCAAGGAGATCCAACCAGTCCATCCTCAAAGAGATCAGTCCTGGGTGTTCATTGGAAGGACTGATGTTGAAGCTGAAACTCCAATACTTTGGCCACCTGATGCGAAGAGCTGACTCATTTGAAAAGACCCTGATGCTGGGAAAGATTGAGGGCAAGAGGGAAAGCAGACGACAGAGGATGAGATGTTTGGATGGCATCACCGACTCGATGGACATGGGTTTGGGTGGATGGACAGGGAGGCCTGGCGTGCTGTGGTTCATGGGGTCGCAAAGAGTCAGACAGGACTGAGCGACTGAACTGAACTGAACTGAGGACTGAGGAGACTATGGCTCAGAAAGTTCAAGGAAATTGCAACCCACTCCTGCCTTCTTGAATGAAAGCCCCAGGGACAGAGGACCCTGGTGGACTACAGTCTATGGGGTTGCAAGAATCAGACATATATTAAGGACTAAACCACAACCACAATCAGGACTGAGGAGACTATGGCTCAAAAAGTTCAGTTAACAATAGATTGGAAATGGGTTATGTATGACCACAAAGCTTGTGCATTTTGTTTCATCAAAGGAAGAATAAAGGGGTGGGGGGAAAAGGCAATTTATAATATTGACATTTTTATGTATAAATTTTTTAACATTTAATGAAGTTTTACAACTGCAAAGCCATTGGTTAGAATAACATGTTTACTTTTAGCATTCACAATATTCCTTTATTCAACTGGTGTTTGGCTTTTATAGTCTTCACAGTTGAGTTTCTCACCCTTTCTAAAATGCTTTTAGAACTTGTATGTAAATAACATGACCTAACTAAAGGTGTGTCTTCTGGCCAAGCGATGGGGAAAATTAAGACAACTTTCTGATAGATACAAAATAATGCTATTTATGTTTTAGATGATGGAAAGATGTTGTTTTAAATCATGGCAGAGTTTGGTTAAAAAATCCTCAAATTAATTGTTACCCACATTCCCATTGTTGGTAGAGACCTCTTATTTATGAACTCTTTCCATTCTGAACTTCATTAGCTACAAACACATTGAGGAGGTTTTGCTGTAGGATAAAGGAGGTGACTGGTGAGAAATTATTCAGGACTTCTAACTATACATACACATAGCATGCGCAGAATACACAATCAGCTCATTTGAGTTCTGAGCTTTTCATGGGTTAACTCAAACCCTGACTCTGCCTTTTTACTACTGTTTGACACAAAGTAAATCACTGAGGGATCACACCACTCTTCAAATTATCTTCTCGCTAAGTACTCAAGTTGATTTGACAGATAACTTTTGCATAGGTAATATGTTTTCAGAATAATGAGCATGGAACACATTACAAGGCTTTTAATCTATCAACTGTTACTATAATAAAGACATCCAAATTCCCATTTTTAAATTCCAAACACGTCTGTGGTTTTTGTTTATTTATCAAGTTTAAATAAGCTAGTTACTCTGTTGGAACACAAATACAAGCCCAGTGGGAGCCACAAGGCATGATTGTCCTGTATGGACCCAGGGTTGATCTTGAGTGCAGTTGGCAAAGTGGAAAACAATGTTTGCTGTTAATCTGAAATGTTCCTGAAAGGCTGCATGTGATTTGAGGATGGATTTGGTCTCTATGGGTGCCTCGGGAATTTTTATACACAGTTGATTTTAGAAAGTACTTTTATTTAGAGCTGTTTTTATGCCAGTGATGGGGCAGACCACACCACAATTACACATTTTAGAAGGGAGGATCCTTTGATGACAGATGTAATTTCTACCCCCTCATTTTTCCCCAGTTGAAAGATTAACATTTAAAAACCCTTTGAAAATGGCTTGGTCCTTTTTTCACATGTGGATTTTTTTTTTTTTTTGAATCTTGAAAAAATTTATACAGGCTATAGTTTTTAGTGAAAAAGAACACATCAGAGAGTTGATTTCTTTTCTTTATCCAAAATAGAAAGGGTGTGGGTTTTCTCCCTTTGATGTGGATACGTGAGGCACACCTCCTCCCCAGCACTTTTGATGACTTTAATATTTCCTACTGTTCAGACTTCGACAAGAGCCTCCCACCTTTTCTCCCTGTCTTTCCTTAAAATACATAAGAGGTTTTGCATTTCTTAGGCCAAATGTGATCTTGGATAAATGCTGAAGAAGGAAGACTGCAAATTATTTTCATAATTTGGTTTTCAAGACTTCAGAAAACCAATTTTATCATAAAATAAATAAGAGGAAATCCTAGACACCCTTATCATAAGAGGAAATCCTAGACACCCTTATTAGCTGCTCAGATTTGATGATCTTAGGCAGATGCAGGTAAGTTCCATGATTTTCTGCATTATGGGTTTCTAGTTATACATATATTTTCACCCACTTAAAATTGGCATATTGTGTTCTTTAACCAAAATATGATTGCAATAGAATTTCAATTTTCATCAAATAATGTATTTGTATTAGTTTCTTATGGAAAGTTATTCTCGATTTACCCTTATGATAAATGGTTTGTTGTTGTTGTTAGTCTCTTCTGTCTTCCACTATCTCCTGGGGGAGTTTGCTCCAATTCATGTGCACTGAGTCAGTGATGCTATCTAACCACCTCATCCTCTGTTTGTCCCCTTCTTCTTTTGCCTTCAATCTTTCCCAGCATCAGGGTCTTTTCAAATGAGTTGGCTCTTCGCATCAGGTGGCCAAAGTATTGGAGCTTCAGCTTCAGCATCAGTCCCTCCAATGAATACTCAAGGTTGATTTCCTTTAGGATTGACTGGTTTGATCTCCTTGCTGTCCAAGGGACTCTCAAGAGTCTTCTCTAGCACCACAGTTTGAAAGCGTTAGTTCTTTGGCGCTCAGCCTTCTTTATGGTCCAGCTCTCACATCCATATATGATTACTGGAAAAGTAATAGCTTTGACTATATGGACTTTTGTTGGGAGAGTGTTGTCTCCACTTTTTAATATGCTGTCTAGGTTTGTCATGGCTTTCCTTATGGATGGTAGTAGTGGTAATTAATCCTTCCTGAGCATTTTCTCTATGCAAAGCACTCTGCTAAGCACGTCCCCTTCAGAAACTCACTCATTTCCCATAAGTCTAGAGGTAGGCATTCTTTTTTTTTATAGCTGAGGAAACAGACTGCCTTCTGCACATTCATACAATTGGGAAAGACAAATTCAGGACTGGCATCTGAGGGTCCTCTCACAGCAAGGCCTGTGTTTTAGTCATGAATTTGTTTAGCCTCTTAAGCTGAGTGTCTTGAGTCTCATGCCTCAGACTGCCATAGTAATTCAGAACATTTTTAACTCCATAAATTATAATTTTGTTAGACTGAATGGCTAGTTATTTTCACATTCTTCCTACTGGAACACTCCTATCATTGATGGTTTGAATCCCTTCAGTTTTTCTGCATTTCATATTATAACCTTGTTTTTGTTCTAAGATAGTCTTGAGTTAAAGTAAATTGATCATTTTAAGATTTTGAGGAAAATGATACAATGTGACATGATAATATCTAGGGCAGACATAGAAACAGTGCTGACAGCTGTATCACTTTGCTTCTGTCCCAGACTAGAATGATGGTCTTAGAAACAATTTCTTGTTCTTATCAGCCTAAAAAGCAAAATATGGTTAAAGTAGATGATAGTGTACTCTAGGAATCAGACTTGCTTTCCTGAAAAAATGTGAAGGGCCTTTCCCCTTTTCAAATCACTCTTTTTCTTTCCGCTTATTTTCAATTTCAGTTTTGTGAACATATAATATACTAATATACAACTCAATGTAGGAAGTCCTTCTATTATAATCATTTATTTTGGAGTCAATGGTAACATGAAACTATATTTTTATATATTATATACTAAAGTAAGAATAATAAATCAGGTAAGAAAACCTCAAAGACTTTATTTAAATGTATAATACCATATTCTGATAATTTCTATAATCCAGTGGAAAAGATATGTATGCTTTTCTTATTACACGGGAAACTCAGAAACTGAGGCATGGGAGTACCATCTTTCTGCTGGGTATCACTGTACGCGTTAGATTGTCTACCTGGGTATGAATGCCAGCTGTCCACATAAACATAGTAATCTAAACCTTGCACTTCTTTTGAAGTAAATTATTGTCTGTAAAAGAATGAAACAGAATGCTTCTTTTTTTTTTAAGAGGTTCTAGAAGGTGTCTGTGAATCCAGCAGGACATTATTCTAATTTTGTTCTCTCGTATTTCTTCATCACAGACACTGCCTGGATTAGTGGGTTTTTAAATGATTTTTCCCTCAAGTTTTATTCCCACCCATAGTGGGGGTTATAAAAAATATGCAAATTTAATTCTCTGACAGGTTTGTCATTAAGATAATCTGGAAACAATGGGATAAAGACTGAGACTTTTGAGTGTCATGATAATGACACCCAAGGTCCTTCACATAATCCCAGGAAACCAGGAAATAAGGTGTCATGAATTGTGGGAATATATCTAAAGGAATGCTGCCGGATCATATCCTAACAAAAAACCAATTTAAATTAAAATTTATTTATTGCTCACTTGTGCTTACATGTATTAACTTTATTGTCACAATAATCTTTTATTGTAGGTGCTATTATGTCCCCACTTTACAAAGTGGATGATTGAGGCACAGAGAAGTTACGTTGCTGTCCAGAGTCACACAGCTAGTGAATGACTGAGCTCAGACTGAGGCATGGTGGGCATCTGGGCTCCAGAGCCCACACCTCCAACCACTGTGCATATGGCCTTCATTCAAACAGTCCTCTTGCCCTCCTGCACCTTCTATTGAAGAGTCCAAGAGAGCTGTTTAACCATTCTTGCACAACTGAATTAAGAATATTCAGGCATATATGTTGCCTTCATTGCTGCTTCCCTGAAAGTGCAAAATCTTAGTTGCAGGAAGTAAGTGATAATCTTAGAAAGAATAAATAAAAAACAAATGACAAAAAAAAAAAACAAACCAAAAAAAAACAAATGACAAGTCTGTATGTACAATCAGACCTGAGAGAACTGAACCTGGGTTTCCTTCCCTATGAAATTAGGGGTGAAGACAGTTAATGGTTGACATTGCTCTCTATAGCCCTTCCCAGTCTGTGGACACGTATACCAATTGGTCTTAGTATAGACTCTCCTGTCTCATGGGGCTGTTATTGCTTGCCGGTTTCCTTTGCTAGATTATAAAGCTTCTAGTATATAATTTCCTGCAATCACTTGAGCAGGTAGTGAGGAGTGATGGTTGAATTAGATAGTAGTAGAAGTTGAAACAACAGCAGCTCTCATTTATTGGGATACTGTTGTTGTTCAGTGGCTAAGCCATATCTGACTCTGACTAGGATCTTATTAAATGCCAAATGATTGAACAGCAGTAATCATATTAGTTTGAATCAAATTCATTGTAAATGTAAGCAAAACTGCTAAAATGAGGAGTTTCGTAGTCCTGACTACTGAGTTCTTCCATCTCTCAGTTCAGTCACTCAGTCATGTCCGACTCTTTGCAACCCCATGAACTGCAGCATGCCAGGCCTCCCTGTCCATCACCAACTCCCTGAGTCCACCCAAACCCATGTCCATTGAGTCAGTGATGCCATCTAACCATTTCATCCTCTGTCGTCCCCTTCTCCTCCTGCCTTCAATCTTTCCCAGCATCAGGGTCTTTTCAAATAAGTCAGCTCTTCACATCAGGTGGCCAAAGTATTAGAGTTTCAGCTTCAACTTCAGTCCTTCCAATGAGCACCCAGGACTGATATCCTTTAGGATGGACTGGTTGGATCTCCTTGCAGTCCAAGGGACTCTCAAGAGTCTTCTCCAATGCCACAGTTCAAATGCATCAATTCTTCTGTGCTCAGCTTTCTTTATAGTCCAACTCTCACATCCATACATGACCACTGGAAAAACCATAGCCTTGAATAGATGGACCTTTGTTAGCAAAGTAACGTCTCTGCTTTTTAATATGCTGTCTAGGTTGGTCATAACTTTTATTCCAAGAAGCAAGTATCTTTTAATTTCATGGCTGCAATCACCATCTACAGTGATTTTGGAGCCCAGAAAAATAAAGTCTGACATTGTTTCCACTGTTTCCCCATCTATTTCCTATAAAGTGATGGGACCAGATGCCATGATCTTAGTTTTCTGAATGTTGAGCTTTAAGCCAACTTTTTCACTCTCCTCCTTCATTTTCATCATGAGGCTCTTTAGTTCTTCTTTGCTTTCTGCCATAAGGGTGGTATCATCTGCATATCTGAGGTTATTGACGTTTCTCCCAGCAATCTTGATTCCAGCTTGTGCTTCTTCCAGCCCAGCGTTTCTCATGATGTACTCTGCATTCAAGTTAAGTAAGTAGGGTGATAATATACAGCCTTGACGTACTCCTTTCCAGATTTGGAACCAGTCCGTTGTTTCATGTCCAGTTCTAACTGTTGCTTCCTGACCTGCATACAGGTTTCTCAAGAGGCAGATCAGGTGGTCTGCTATTCCCATCTCTTGAAGAATTTTCCATAGTTTATTGTGATCCACACAGTCAAAGGCTTTGGCATAGTCAATAAAGCAGAAATAGATGTTTTCCATCTCTCAATGTTTATCAAAAGGTTACCAAATACTGGACTCTATTCTAAGCAATGAAGATGTAATGGTAATTCAAGAAAAAAGCAGACAAGCAAATCTTGATCCCTGGATTTATGAAGTTTACAGTCTAGGGACATTGAAGGATGACCATGTTCCTCTTCCCCTTAAGTATTCTCCCTCCCACCGCCCCTCACCTGTCTCTAAACTCCAGTTTTACTATCTTGTCTCTTGAGGAAGGGGATGGAGAGAGTTCAGAGTAGCTACTGTACCTCTATTTTCTCTTGAGCTATGTTGGATGCAATTGGAAGGGCCCTCTATTGATTCACCTTGGGTCCATTGGATTTTTGAACCATCTGAAAACTGCTACATTTAGCAATATTTTCCTTTTTCCTGGTCTCATATTCTCATCAGTTCCAGTCACTACTCTCTGGAAGGCTCTGATTAAATGTGGTATTTGGATAATGAAGAGACAGTAAATTCTGGTCATGCCATGACAGGAACTTTGATCCTAAGTGAATAATGACTAGTTTTCACAGCCTTGCTCCTTTGTTTCTCTTCCTAAATATGTATCTAAAGGATACTTCCTCTCCTTGTTGTTAAAATTAATTTGGTTAATGTAATAACCAAATTATTACAACTATAACCAAGGCTATAAGATGTGCATATAGCCTTTATTATTTCAAAACCCTTTGTTGTTCATTGTAACTTTTGATTCTCACAAAAACTCCGTGAGATGGATATTTATCATCCTTGTTTTACATAATGAGGTAATTAAAGAGGTGAAGAGGATTCCTGAATTGACCACTAGTTAAGGAGCATCCTGGGCTTCCCAGGTGGCTCAGCAGTAAAGAATCCACCAGACAATGCAGGAGACGGGTTCCATTCCTAGGTTGGGAAAAAACAGCAACCCACTCCAGCATTCTTATCTGGGAAAATCCCATGGATGGGGTGGACTACAGTCCATGGGGTTCCAAAAGTCGGACACAACTTAGAAATTAAACAGCAACAGAGAGCATTCCGTGTTTTTGTACTAGACAATATTACCATTCAAGTAGGAAATGGCAACCCACTCCAGTATTCTTGCCTAGGAAATCCCATGGACAGAGGAGCCTGGCAGGCTATATTCCATGGGGTCACAAAGAGTCAAATATGACTGAGTGACTAACTAAGCACAATACTGCCATTACTCAGAATACATAGCAACAGCCACTCTCTTTGCTGGTGTGTGTGTGTGTGTGTATTTGAGTGAGAGAGAAAAAGAGATTAGAGAAAAGAGGAAAAGGAGATCTAGTTAGGGGAGAAAAAAAATTCAATTTCAACAGATGTTCCAGATCTGAATCCAGACCTCAGATCTTTTTAATGGCATAAAGGTTTTTGGTTTGTCTGGACAGAGAATGAGAATAAAACCTTGAAAAAGAGCCAATTGCTACAGATGACTAGGCAGAGAAAATGTCCAGTGTTGCTAGGAGACCAGTTCTGCCGTCAGGCTCAGGAATGAGAATACACTGGATGGAGGGCATTGGGCTGGAATTTGTGTTTGACATAAACTATTGAATCACGCATGCCAGTGAGGCTGAGTCAGAACCAACCAGAGCTAAAAGCGGTCAAGAAAGTTTTCCTACTTTCTTTTTTTACTTTTTCTCTTTTTTTAATAAAAAAATATTTTTTTTAGGTATAAACCCCTAATTAAAGATTCAGTGGTAAATATGGGATACTTAGACATTTTTAGTACCACGCTGAGCCAGAGAGTTATAAACTGTTTTAAACCATAATTCAGAATGAGAAACACTTTCTCTGAAAATAGTAAGCTAAAAGGGACTTTTAACTTGCTTGTTTTCAGAGTTCCTTTGAGGTAGTTGAAGTTATTGGTCAAATGAATCATCATTACTGAGTTAAGGTCAAGATTCTTTGTACTGTTTGTAAGAGAAGACAGCATGGTGTGTTCTTACCTGGACTCAAAAAACCTTTTTATTCATCTCTGTACTCATGTAAGTAGTCGTTACAGTCATGCATGCCATCTTTTCTCTGTGGGTTTCCTTTTACTCAGATCACTGAGGCCAGGTTTGTGGATTACAGTATCTTCTGAAATGTTTAGCTTTATTTCATTCCAGGACCACAGAGAGATGTCACCAACCTGATCAATTACATTCATCCTATGTGGATCACAAGGTAAACTTGGAGATGATATGGGTTACTAAGCAAGTCCTGTCACTCTGCTGGAGCCATAATAATAGCTGCTTCATCTTTGCATGATTAAGTTAGCACTTCAATGTATTTAAGGACTGCTCAGCATTTCATTTCCTAGAGCCAGGAACAGCTTCAGGGGATGTTCTGGCTTTTGCTGGTTTTTGGTAAAACACATTCTCTCACTTGTCAAGATTGCAGGAAGCAGGGAGCTCTTGGCTCTCAAAATCCAGAGTGTACGCCTGCCAAAGCATATAAGTCTCTCAAAATTAAGGATATTTCTCCTTAATTGTTTCAGTTTTAACATATATGTAATCTCACACCCTAAAATAGCTGGAAGCCACCAATGCTGGCAGTGAAGGTTGAGCCCAGGAAGAAATGAACCCAAAGTTGTCCAAGAAATATGAACTGAATAGATGAAATAAAATCTGCTTAATCCCCTTTGAATATTTTGCAGAGCAACAGTTTATGTTACCATGAGCAGTATAAGACAGAGCTGTGTTTAAATTTCCCTAGAGGATTTTCTTTGAAAGGTTTCTGATACATCTTCAGAAGAAATACTTTCGTTTGGAGAAGTTTAAGGATGAACCATTCCAAAGTAGAGATTCATCATATTGCTGCTCTAATGTAAAATTTTCAGTGATTCCTATGGCGTGTATAGTATCTGAATTAGTCTGGAATTCAAGGCTTTTAGGATCTGAGCCGTCTTATCTTTCAGGCTGATCTTCCACTAATCCTAAGTCTCCCAGGTACCAACCCAAACTCTTTCCTGCTCATCTTTTCCTTGGTACCTCTCTCTCTCATCTTACATGTGTGGATTCTATCGTCTTTTCAAGCCCCTTCTACAGTGCTCTATCTTTCAGGAAGCTTTCTCTGACCTGTGAAGTTTGGGAGAATGTTTTCCCATCTCAGAAATCTCACAAGGCTTTATCTCTGAGTGCATTTATTCTTTTCAACCTTATAGATCAGTTGTTTCATGGTCCAGTTTTCTCTTCATTACTAGGCTCTTAACTCCTGGAGAACAGAATCCCTTTCTGTTTTACTTCCAGGTTGGTCAAAGTATGCTAATTATATGCTGATAGGTGATGGAGTAGATGAATGGATTATATGCTAATAAGTGATGGAGAGGATGAGTGAGATCTGGAGGAAGTGCTGTTTGTATGCTAATAAGTGATGGAGTGGATGAGTGAGATCTGGAGGAAGTGCTGTTTGTCACGTGACCTCATGCAGGGTGAAGGGAGAGCAGCAGTGTACAAAGTGAGAGGACAAATCCATTCTAACAAAAAGGAGAGGTTTCACAAGGAAGTGATTGTAGGCAGAGCTGTCTTAATTGTCCAAGGGTTTAATTCTTTGCAAATGTTCCTCTCTCTATTGTACTTTCAGATCTTTTCTTTCTTAATTATAGTTTTGTAATTTATCAAAGAACTGTGAAGAACTGACTCATTTGAAAAGACCCTGATGCTGGGAAAGATTGAAGGCAGAAGGAGAAGGGGATGACAGAGGGTGAGATGGTTTGATGGCATCCCCGACTTGATGGACATGAGTTTAAGTAAGCTCTGGGGGTTGGTGGTGGACAGGGAAGCTTGGTGTGCTGCAGTCCATGGGGTCACAAAGAGTCAGACGTGACTGAGCAACTGAACTGACCTGAATTTATCAAAGGGAACTAAGAGGATGCATGAGAAAGTGAAAGAAAAAGGCATGGAACAATAAAAAGTTACAGTAAGTCCCCTGCATATGAACCTTCAAGTTGAAAACTTTCAGAGATGTGACCATGCACTTGCATGTCCAGTCACGTAAGTTATTTCATATGTCTGGTGTATATTGTCACCTGTGTGCATCCTGTACAAGTAGTTATGCTTTTCTGTGCTTTACTATATAGTACTGTAGAGAGTACAGATATACAGTATCTTTACTTCAAGCCCAGGATTCTGGAAGCAAGCATAAAAACAGCAGTGATGTGGCTGGTACTACTGTACTTTTCAAGGTACTGTACTATAAGATTTAAAGTGTTTTCTTTATTTTTTCTGTTGATTTTTTATGTATTATTTGTGTGAGAAGGATTGTACATCTATTACAGTACAGTACTATATAGCTGATGGTGTTAGATACCTAGGCTAACTTTGTTGGACATAGGAACAATTGAACTTAACAAATGTGCCCTCCGAATAGAATTTATTCATATGTAGGGGATTCACTGATTGGCTACAGAGGCAATAGGTTGCCCTTTCCTTGTGGACACGCCCTCTCTGTCTTTATCTTTCCCCTTGTGACTGTAATGAGATGGGGTTGGTTCCATAATATTCACACACAATACAGCTTTTGTAAACATGGAAATTATGTTGTGTTTAAAAATCTTAGGAGATTGCTTTCTCTTTACAGAGATGTCTTTACTGTGGGATTATAAATTTAGAATTATAGTTTCTAGATTTACTTTCAGACTCACTGGAATAAACGTGATCTTAAATGGTTCAATGACACTTTACTAATGAATGAGTTGAAACTATACAAGAGTGAGTAATTTAGTTAGAGTTGTATAGCTTTTAAAATAAAGACTCAAGAGTAAAATCCAATCTTAAATCATAGGATAAATATCCTGTTTTTTGTTGGTCTGGGGATATTTTTTAATCTAATGATAAATTGTTGACTGAGTGATCTGAGTCAAAAAAACGAACTGCCCTCAAAGGATTCTTAGTAAGTCCTCTTTATCGTTTTAAAAATTCAGGCAAAGTCCTGATTCACCAAATAGTCTTATTTGTAGCTCATTTGAGGTATGGCCTTAGTTCCAAAGGAGCAAAAGTCTTTGGCTGCACTTGAACTGTCTGTTTCCATTATCTATTGCAAGCATCTCTTCCTTTAGTTCTTGATTATGGGGCATCCATACCCCACTGCACCACTGGGTTTGGAAAAAGAAATTCAGCTTACCATCAGCCAAGCCATGGAAATTCTGGCCCTGCTGTTTGCACTTGTCCTGCTTTCTTTGACCACACTGTAATTTCTGGGCGCACAACTGTCATCATCCTTCGATCATGCCCACCAGAGCTGTGATGACAGCCACAGTCCCCAGGCCACGTGACAGGATGCATTCTAGGCTTTCATGGTCGATGATCTTCTCAACTGTCTACACTCAAGCATGCCTGTAGCTGATTTTCTCAGACACTGCCTGAAAGTTGAAAGGAGGCAGATGGTTTGTGGTTCATTGTGAGGAGTAAGGTATTATCGGGGCTGTTTAAACAGGGGAATGCTTCCCAAGCCATTGCAGCATTTCTTATCTGTAGCTCTGAGGAGGTGGGGTGAGGGGCTAGACTCAGTGACCTTTCAGGTTTCCTGCCAACTCGGCTGTGAGTCTTTAGGAGCAAGCCAGGGGTCAATGGCTGGATTCGCTTTTAATGTTTTTCACTGAAGTATGACATATATAAAATTGCACAGATTGTAAGTCACACACTGTACATCTGTTTAATGCAGACTATTTATCATCGTTTGCAATCTATTCAAAATTCCAAATTAGATATGTCTGTTTCATTATTGCCAAATTCTGACAATCAACATTTTTACAGGATTGATTATATGCTACTGTTTATATCATCTTTTTGTATAGCATTTGATTTTGTTTTTGTTATTTGCAGTGATATAAATGCAGTTTAAGTATAGTATAGGAAGGTAGTATCTATGATATGAAACTGTTAAAATAGCAGTTTAAAAATAATATTTATTCTTAAGTGATTTAAGAATAATGTTTATTTTTCTGGAATAATATATGTTCATTGTAGTTAATTTGAAAAGTATAAGTATAAAATAAAGTATAAGTATAAAATAAAATCCAAGTAATCAATACTTACTCAACTTTATCACCTAAGCCTAACCATTCATAACACTTAAATGTATACCATTTCAGATACACACACACCACATGTTCATGTATATTTAAACAAATTTGAATCATACTAGGCATATTATTATCTAACATTTATCAATTAAAAATACGAAATAAATCTCTTAAAATTTTAAATGGCTATAATGTAGCTATTATATGAATATACTATAATTTATTTAACAAATACTTGCTTAGTTATTTGAACTGTGTTCAGTTTTATACTCCCATACATATTACACGATGCTCATTATTTAATTTAAATTTTCATTTCTCATCATTTTTTTAAAAAATACATTCCTAGGAGTAGATTTGCTGGATCAAATAGTATACATGCCTTAAGACATTTGATATATATTGCCAATTGCCCTTGAGAAAGTTGGTATCACTTAATACTCTAAATATCAGAGGCTGAGTATTTGTTTCCTAAAACCACTGCCAACTTTCTAAATTACACTTAAATAAAGGAAACTATGACAATTTGATGGATAAAAAAAATTCATTTTGTCTTCATATGCATTGTTGATTATCAATATAAATCATCTGTAAAGTACATTTGTTAACCATTGCTTATGTCTTTTGTCCATTACACTTAGGCATCGTTTATTTCTCGTATCACTATACAGGATTTATGTTATGACTAAGGAGATAGTAATTTTACACATATTCTTCTGTTTGTCTTTGTTTCTTGAATTATCACTCAAACTCAGACTTGAGATCAGAACATTTACCAAGACCTAATTTGAAATAAATCTTAAAGAATAGAAAAATAAATCCCCTTTAAATCAGCCTCAAAAGACTGTTTTACATTTGCAATTTTTTCTTTATGATTTCAACAAGTGTGCCTAGAAAGACCCATGAATAGTACAAGAAGATAGTGACTCTGATCTTTTCTGGAATGGAAAGTAGTGAAATAGTACAACAGTACTTTTAAAATCCTCATTGGAATAATTTGAGTAGTAATTATCCTATTTTTAACCTTTCTAATAAAAATTGATAGTGGCTATCAACCAATATTTGCTCATTGATTATGCAATGCAGGATTATTTAGTAATAACAGAAGTTAGAATGGATTTATGTATCTTCAGAACTGTGAGCATATTGAGCTGATTTCCTGGGAAAAACTTAGTGAATATTTTATTTCAATGTTTTGTCTAGGCGACAGATTCCTTTTAGGAACTGGTATTGAAAAGCCTTTTTACTGTAGTTTGTAATAGAAGATTTCAAAATTAGTGTAAGCCTTTTAAAGGAAATTTATTTCAGCATTTAGCTGGTCAACATTTGGTTACTGTATAAAACAAATCATGACAGCTAAAGCCAAGGTCTTGGAACATTGCTTAGTTCATCAGTTTCAGTGCAAAGATGTTATCCAGGAATATGTTGAGATTTACTGAGGAAATTAGGTACTTAGATTTGATGTATCTCTTGGAGGCTAGTGGGGAAAAAAATGTTTCAGAACCTAGAATTAGAGCCAAGTTATTTTACTTTCTAAAATTTCTCTAATAAATTATTTTTCTTAATTTTATTTATTCTGCATTTAAATCATTGAAAAAAGATCTTGAGAAGTCTCTGTGTAATATGATTAAGCTTAAAGACTAACCTTTTGACTCAGTTAACAGAAGTGAATGAAGTGATGGCAACACATAACATGATACTTGAAACTGTAGAGAAGTCTGGTATTTGAAGCGGTTTTGAGGTAATGGAAATTACCACTTCAGGCAGACGATTTGTTTTTACTAAAGATAAGTTTTGAGAGGCCAGACTGTGAATATGACTTGTTAGAAATAAGAATGTTTAACGTGGGAGGGATAAATGGCTATATATATATATGTAGTCAAGATTTATTTTCCTGTCAGCTCTTGCCTCCTTGCTATGAGTACTCACTCCTTTAATGGGGTGCTCTTGATTACAGCTCTTGATAAGCAGGAGAAGAAAAGGAGAGAGAGCAGGACTAAGCAAAGTTCCCAATACTCTTTCAGAGGATGCATCGATTTTTGTAACTAGAAACACACTGGACATTCCTCAATGTCCTTAATGTCCTTTGTCCCAGTGCCCTTAACATCCTTTGGGTTAATTCCTCAATTAACTTGAGTGCAAGACAAGATTGAATCAAGATTCTTTTTAGAACCCCTTCTACATCTACTGATGTATTATGACTTCAAGAGAATGAGATAGAGATCATGTGATGAGAACAGTTTCATCTTGTCAAAGTCAAGTCCATGGGTCCACCGGCTTCTGTAGGTAGATAGACACTTCTTTCCTTCCTATCTCTTCTTTTTCTTTAAAGTTTTTTTTTTTTTGATGTGGACCATTTTTAAAGTCTTTATTAAGTTTGTTACAATATTGCTTCTGTTTTATGTTTTGGTTTTTATACGAAGCATGTGGGATCTTAGTTCCCCAACCAGGGACTGACGAATCTGTACCCCCTGCACCAGAAGGCACAGTCTTAACCCCTGGACCAGCAGTGAAGCCCCTCCCTCCAATCTCAGTGCTAATGCTAATGATACCAACAACATGAAAGGGAATAAAATCAATCTCTATGCAAAATCACAAAATGCTATCGAGATTTTTGACTAGTACCCTAGACCTAGCCTATTTCCCCTAGCCTTCCAAAGGATTTCATGCATTCAATTATTCTTTTTTCTCTCTTATATCTTCAGTTTCTCTATAACCATTGGATGACTGCCATCAGCTCACAAACCTACCTTAATTCACCCATCTTAAAACAAAGAAACCACCTTTGACCTCACTTTCCCTCCATTATCACAACTTTAAAAACTTATCTGGACTTTTCTGTCTCTACTTCCTCTCACCTATTTCAGTGCTGATGCTAGATTTCCATCTATGCCATGCACTGTAATGGCATTCATAAACATCCCCAGTGGTCTACACTTTCTTAGAACTGATGGTCAGTTATCCGAATTAACTTTCTTGACCTCTCAGCTATTATTTCACTCACATGACGTTGTATCTCTAGGGAAACTCTCCTTTCCCTAGCCTTCCTTTCCTTCACTCTTGCTAGATTTCCTTCTATTTAACTGTTTTCTATCTCCTTTGCTGGATCTTCTCTTTTACTTTGCCTCTGAATTTTTGAGTGCTTGGACATTTCAGTCTTTGAAAAGAATGGCTATAATTTTAAAACATAGGAAGGACTGGGAAAGGAAGAAATATGACCATGCCATAAATTTTATAGGAAATTTTCTTTGGCTGGATCTTAGGGGAGGAGAAGAGGAGACTTATTTATAGAAAAGTTTAAAATGTCCCATAAAATATGTTTTATCTACTTTGAGACTAGGAAAAGATTTCTAGGGACTCTGAACCCTCAGAGTGTTTTAACCCTGAAATCAATGAAAAGTAAAGGATGCTCACCTGGTGAGGTCACTGAGCTAATTAAGCCCTGCACTAAAGGTAGCAATTTTGTTTTATTGGGAACCAAAGTCTTAGCAATGTTCCAGAAAAGAAACCAAAAGTGTTTCATAGACTTTCTTATTCTTCTTGGTGTACTATCTACAAAGGGTACAACTCTCTGGTCTGCAGCCAAACCACATGGAGGCCATTGTTCCTTAATTCCCTGAATAGTTACTGAGCTTCTACTTCATGGAAAGCACTGATGGGTGAGGCTGTCTTGGACGAATATGCCAGAGAATATAATTTTTGTTGAACTAATTAAATTGTCACCTATGAAAATATTGACCTCATTAATATGAAGCATTTTTTCCCCATGGTTTCTCAGGATACCACTGGGGATGGAATGGTATATGTAGCAGAACTTTAGAGAGTTATAATAGGAGATTATATCTGGTCTCTGGAAAAAAAAATTGCAACTTCTTTTTAAAAAATAAAAGTCTTAAAATTATACTTATTTTGTTTTTGGATGTAAAAGAATCAACATATAGGGGAACTGAAAATTATTGCCAAAGAAAAAAACTGCATTATATAGATCAGCAAATGTCAGTCTTTCCACTGAGCCAAACAGGTGACCCTTCTTAGTGATAAGCCTTCTTACTCAGAAGTTGCAACTTTGACTATTATAAAACTGGCTCTCTGCTCCTGTTTCATCCTCCAGGAATATTGCACTGGTAGATTGATGAAAGGGTAGTTTTTCAAAGTAGACTAATCTACTATACAGTTTAACTTTATGTGTCTTTGCCAAGTTCTTAGAAATATTTTTTAAAATTAGGAAATTGTCCAGTTTTTATACCAGTTAGGGTTTAAAGTCCAGTTTACCAAATCTGGCATTTTTAATACCCAGTAACTAGGGAAGCCTGGCATGCTGCAGCCCATGGGTCACAGAGAGTCAGACATGACTGAGTGACTGAACTGAACTGAACTGAACTAGGTAATAACTTCCCACCAACATCTATGTGTGTTCAGCAGGGTGAGCTTCCCTTGTGTGGCCAGACCAATGGGGGACTTTTAGTGACCAGTTAGGTTGAGGTATCTGGAGTCTTGACAGCATCAGAGGATGAAACAAGGTTAACTTGCTTACTTTCTTCCATCCTTGTTATTTAATGTTGCTTTTAGTTTTAATTGGCTATTGAAATTTAACAGGTTACTTTCCTTCTCAAGGTCCTTTAGAAATGTTTGCTGATGATAAATCTTTAAAGTTCTGAGAAAGGATGCTTTAAATATTTCTAAAATTATTTATGTTTTTGTAAATACTTAAAAAATAACTTTTTGTTGGACACTTATGGGTGAGAAGGATCGTAAGTATATGCTTAATAGGTAAATGGGTCAGCACCATAGGTAAATTAATATTAAATATCAGAGAGTAACCTCATGAGAGAACCACTAAGTATCAAAAGAAAAGCCCTAGAGAAATGGAGCTGACACCATATGGTGGAAAGGACACTGAAGATTTGTCACTGGGAGTTGTTGTCACTAATTATTTCCTTTTCTTTTGTGTATGGGAGGGGAAAAAATAACTAAAAGGGATATGAGAATCACAGAAGGATTTGTCTCTTTGTTTTTGTGGAAGAAACATGGAAGTTAAGTTTCTAGACTGTGGAAAAAGGCCTCACAGTTATTCATATTTCTCCTTCCTTCTTCTCTTCCTTCCCCTTTCTCCTCATTTACTATTTATTCAATAAATAGTTCTTGAAAGCCATTCATTCTACTAGTTAAAAAGATGGGTCAGATTCACTTTGTGTGTACAAAGACCTAAGAATCTGGTAATTATAGCTAAATGTCAAGATAAACCACTTGTGAACATTCTGGAGAGAATTATTGTTCAGCTAGTGACTTTCAGAGAAAGCTTTGCCCAGAGAATGACATTTGAACTGTATCTTGAAAGGTAGGAGGGGAAGGCATTCTAGGTGGGAGGATCAATGTGAGAAAAAGCCCGGATGAGTGGCTCTCTGGCATTTTTGTTTTTGTTTTCTATGAGTTCTGAATAGGCAAGGCTGGAGATGTAGGTTGGAGCCAGATTGCCCATGAGTTTGAATGACCCATTAAGAAATCTGTAATGTAGATGGTGAGTCTTCAATGATTTTAAGTAGAGGAATGTCACTCTCAGATTTGTTTCATTAAATTGTACAGACAATAGATTGTGAGAGGACAGACTTATATATGACTGAATTAAATACCAGTATTAAATACCAGCTCTTGCAGTAGCCCAGAAAGATTTTCTCATATCATGGTGACAAAGGCAGATATGATGACCAAATATTTCTGGGCTGTTATATATAAAATTAAGGAAATAGTAAAATATATCAAACAATATTTCTCCTTGAATGCTATGTCAGTGAAGGATTTGGCTAGAAAGAGAGAGGGAAAGAAAGAGAGAAACTTCAGTTAGACTTCCATAAGAGCAGGTACAGGGAAAAAAACAAAAAACAAATAAACCTCTGCAATCTTTATTAATATAACCTCTGGCTTTTGTAAAAGATAAACTCATAAATCTCAAGACTTAAAATAATAAAAGTTTAGTTCTCATAAAATATCCAGCTAGTTGTAGGGGATGGTAGGGAATACTATACCATCTTCAACTTCAAAATGGCTTCCAAGGTCATCTTGGATAATTGGCATTGGTCAGCCGGTTGGTAGGCAAGGGAAGAGAGAGTGCAGGATTACCAGGATTACATGGAAGGTTTTGGGGGATCAAACCTGGAATGACATATCTCTTGCATACTTTCCCCACTGTCTAATTCAGTCTTGTGGCCACAATTAATGCAAAAGGGCTGGAAAATATGCTCTAGCTTTGTGCTGAAGATGAAAGGAAAGCAGATTTAGTTAGTGAAAAGCCAGACATTGAAATACTAGCAGTGTCTGCACTAATCCTGGGAGAGATTGGATTCTTCCGAAGAGATCATGCTTTCCTAGAGACCCTGGACATCTTGCTTTCTGTAGCAAGGAATCTTTAGGCAGGGAGTCCTCCAATCAGGGTGAGCCAGCCTACACCCCAACTCTATGCAAAAGCAGCTTTGACCTTGAAGATGAAATTAGCTGAATAGCCCCTAAAGTCTCCTGTTTGAATCTAATATGCTGCATTGCATTTTGAATTTGTTCTTATCTTCCCTGGTGGCTCAGACGGTAAAGCATCTGCCTACAATGCTGGAGACCTTGGTTCAATCCCTGGGTCGGGAAGATCTCCTGGAGAAGGAAATGGCAACCCACTCCAGTAGTCTTGCCTGGAAAATCCCATGGACAGAGAAACCTGGTTAGGCTATAGTCCATGGGGTCGCAAAGAGTTGAACACGACTGAGCGACTTCATTCACTCACTCACTTCTGTATCCAAAGGCTTTGTGTGTACCTGAAGCTTGCCTGGCATAAAACAGGAAGGCTTACCTGTGCTCCTCCAATAGGTCTTCCTGTTATTTCCTCTGCCGGGAATATGCTCAAGACGCCATGTTCGTTTAGAGGAGATTTACAAAATTATACAGAATGGCTCGAATTTCATCTTTTTAAAATGTGAGCATCTCTGACTTTTAACATATACAAATTTAGACCATTGAATCATCTCAGTAAAACCCAGAGCTTTGCCGTTTTTCTCTGCATCTATTCCTGGTGCCTATCAGTGTGCTTTGCACATCCTGATTCTCAGTAAACTTAGGTTAAAACAATAAAAGCATATGTGAACACACAAAGACTGGACAGGTATATGAGATGTTGTTTGTATTTACATCAAGTTACAAAATGTGCCCCTGCTTGAATCTGTTAGTTCTACTCTCAGTATTCAGATCATTTGGCCATTCAGCATTGCCCTGTTTCCCCACTCACTCCACAGAGAGGATCAGAAACAAAATGACCTAATTTTGACCTGGAATTTTGTTGTTGGGAGTGTTTATGCTAAAATTATTTCAGTTTATTTTTTATTCAGCATTGAGTTAAATTTAACTGTTTATTTGGATACATAGCTAATTATAAACAACGTCATGACTAACTCATCACAAAGAAAAGAATGGAAGCTCCTCAATTTCTTTCCTTGCAGAAAATAGTTAAGAAATGAAATGTTTCCTTTAAGACCTCTGCGTCTCTCTTCCCACTTACTTCCCTGTAGATCCCGAGTGACAGCTTTAGTTCCAGAGGCAGCTTGGAGAGTCTCTGCTGGTCACCACAGGCTTCACTTACTCCAAGAATAATATTACCTACGATCAAAACAACCATGACAATGAGGAGGAGGAGACTTGGACACACTCACACATCACTGAACACCAGGGGTGGAAATTTTACCAAAGCACTATCATCTGAATTTCTGACAAAGCACATACCCGGTATTTAATAGAACGTAAAACATTCAAACAGAGCCTTTCAAACCAAAAAATGCAAAACAGAAGTCTTGGAAGCAACTGCAGACACGACTTTTAAAAATAACTTTTTTTTCTTTTAACCAAACAATGTCTGGTGGAGTTGTCCTATTTTTAAAAAACCTTTAGCACTGCAGTCTGTCCTTAGTGTAATATCCAAATGCATTGACCAGCATGAGAGTTTAGCAAAATATCTTTGTCCCAAGAACATTTTCTTTTGCCTTTGGCATCCTGGGAACTAGAATTCTGAGCTTGGGCTTGAAAATAATGAATTCTGAGTCTCTCCAGGGCAGAATGACTGTTTACCTTTCAATAACTCACAGCTCATGCTATCTGACTAACTAGAAGCAACCTGCCCTTTATCGGTAGCTGCATTCCACACATGGCACATTTTTCATAGATTATGAAGCAATTTGTAAAGGTAGAACTTTTAACTTTGAAGTAAAACATCTCGGAAGCCATTTATCAGAGAATGGTTTGGACCCAGTATACTGGCTTAATAGAAACATAGCTTGACATAACTTCTTTTAATACATGAAGATCTGTGGTAATGGAAGCTTTGAACTAAACACAAATAGAATTGTCCCATAAGATTTGTACATGGCTCCCAGTTACTGCCTACCTCCCAATTACCACCTGCCTCCACACTCGTATCTTTTCTCCCAGTGTTGGTATTATACCACTTTAGTCTTCTGTATTCTCTTCTCACAAGTTCATTATATCAGGAACTTGCTCCCTACTGAAATCCCTAGGGATGGTTAGGGCAGAAAGTAGGGTTCGTGGGTATAAGAGATATTTGTATTTTGAGGAAAAAGTTACTCACTTTGAAGCAAGATATTATTTTACAAATGATCAATCCAGGGCACAAAGAGCTTAAGAAACTTAAGATACTTGCCCAAGTTAGTAAATAGAAGAGCTAGGATTCCAACATAGGTGTGGTAGCTTTGCTTTTAAGATGCAATGCTCACACATGAAAATAATGCCAGAATTATTATAATCAGTAAGTATTCACTGGACACCTATAAAGCCTATGATAAGTATAGTTTTTCAACATTCAGTGATGGAAAGGTGGATAATGGATAATGCATTGCCCATGGGGTTTCAGTTATCAGAGCTGTTCTTGAAAATAAGAAATAATTTTATTCACTTACTTAACTTGAATTTGTTAAATGGGGCTAGTCCTTGCAAAACACACTGAGATTAGAGAGTTAAATAGAACGATATGTGCATCCAACTTTCCAGTAGGAAGGAGTGTGATATACCATGTACATCTCTCTACAGTACAGGACACAGGGTTGAAAAGTGCCAAAAGACAGTAAATGTAAATAGCTATGAAATTCACAAGGAAATATGAGATTGAAGGAAGTAGGAATGTACTACTCTCTTTGAGAGTAGTAGGGATGTACTCTCTTTGAGAACAAAGAGATTGTATTCTGTTGAATTTTGAAGGGTGGATAGCATTTGAACAGTTTTGATGTAGGGTGTGTAAGGAATGAAAGACCAGGAAGGTGGACAGGCATTTTACTTGCTTTTTCTTATGTAATTCTCATAACCACAGGTAGTTATTGTTTTCTCTATTTTACCAAGGGGAAAATCGAAGCCTAGACAGACTAAGGAACTTGCCCAAGGTCAGCAGGAAGTATACTGGGATTGGAATCCAAAATTGCATGGATCCTAACATATGTTTTTTTCATTCCATAATACTCTATTTCTTCTGAAGACAATGAGGAACCCTTAAGATTTCTTAAGAGAGGAATACATGAGTATATTTACTCTTTAGGCATCAGTTTGCTTAATGAGTAGAAAGGAGGCAAGACTGAGAGATACTGGTAGCCTTAAGCAGGATATTGATAAAATAACAGAAATAAGAAACAGCCTGTAGAACATTGTGGAGTTGAAATCTGCAAGGCTTGCAATGGTTTAGCTATAGTAGGAGGCAAGGTAAACACAGATTGAGTGACCTGTCTCTATCTCTGGGTTTTGTGGTTAAACTCCATTCCCATCATCCTGCTGCTAGTCTTTGTAATTCCCGATCTTTCCTTGAGCCTTTGGTCTCACTTCTACCTTATCACCTGAAAGATGATGCTGTGAAAGTGCTTCACTCAATATGCCAGCAAATTTGGAAAACTCAGCAGTGGCCACAGGACTGGAAAAGGTCAGTTTTCATTCCAATCCCAAAGAAAGGAAATGCCAAAGAATGTTCAAACCACTGCACAATTGCACTCATCTCACACGCTAGTAAACTAATGCTCAAAATTCTCCAAGCCAGGCTTCAGCAATATGTGAACTGTGAATTTCCTGATGTTCAAGCTGGTTTTAGAAAAAGCAGAGGAAACAGAGATCAAATTGCCAACATCTGCTGAATCATGGAAAAAGCAAGAGAGTTCCAGAAAAACATCTATTTCTGCCTTATTGACTATGCCAAAGCCTTTGATTGTGTGGATCACAATAAACTGTGGAACATTCTGAAAGAGATGGGAATACCAGAACACCTGATCTGCCTCTTGAGAAATTTGTATGCAGGTCAGGAAGCAACAGTTAGAACTGGACATGGAACACAGACTGATTCCAAATAGGAAAAGGAGTACATCAAGGCTGTATATTGTCACCCTGCTTGTTTAACTTATATGCAGAGTACATCATGAGAAACGCTGGACTGGAAAAAACACAAGCTGGAATCAAGATTGCCAGGATAAATATCAATAGCTGCAGATATGCAGATGACACCACTCTTATGGCAGAAAGCGAAGAGGAACTCAAAAGCCTCTTGATGAAAGTGAAAGTGGAGAGTGAAAAAGTTGGCTTAAAGCAAAACATTCAGAAAACAAAGATCATGGCATCTGGTCCCATCACTTCATGGGAAATAGATGAGGAAACAGTGGAAACAGTGTCAGACTTTATTTCTGGGGGCTCCAAGATCACTGCAGATGGTGACTGCAGCCATGAAATTAAAAGACGTTTACTCCTTGGAAGGAAAGTTATGACCAACCTAGATAGCATATTCAAAAGCAGAGACGTTACTTTGCCAACGAAGGTTTGTCTAGTCAAAGCTATGGTTTTCCCTGTGGTCATGTATGGATGTGAGAGTTGGACTGTGAAGAAGGCTGAGTGCAGAAGAATTGATGCTTTTGAACTGTGGTGTTGGAGAAGACTCCTGAGAGTCCCTTGGACTGAAAGGAGATCCAACCAGTCCATTCTGAGGGAGATCAGCCCTGGGATTTCTTTGGAAGGAATGATGCTAAAGCTGAAACTCCAATACTTTGGCCACCTCATGAAAAGAGTTGACTCATTGGAAAAGACTCTGATGCTTGGAGGGAGTGGGGGCAGGAGGAGAAGGGGATGACAGAGGATGAGATGGCTGGATGGCATCACTGACTCGATGGACGTGAGTCTCAACTACCTTATCAACAGAGTTTTTAATAAAAAACATCCATACATCTAGCAGTAAGTAAAATCTACCCATAAACTGTTGACATCAACCTTTTAATGGAATCTGTGTTCTTATGGAACATCAGTTTTCCCTCAGTTGAGATTAGGACATGATGCATTCCCAAACACAGCGTACTTTGTGAATGCTGTCCTGAGGCTGAGGGAAAAATAAACTGGAGAAGGAATTATCAGGCAATTGTGTGGAAAGAAAAAAAGAAAGCAAGGAAGGAAGATGTTTTAGTTTTGTTTTTGATTCCAGCTCAATCTCACATATAAATGACCGTAAATGCTCTATGGTCAGAAACAGCAGCACTGGCTGTGCTGAGAACCCCACCATCAGTAATGAATGTTACTAATGGCTCTTGGTGTTCAGTTCAGTTCAGTTCAGTTCAGTCACTCAGTCGTGTCCAACTCTTTGCGACCCCATGAATCACAACACACCAGGCCTCCCTGTCCATCACAAACTCCCAGAGTTCACTCAGACTCATGTCCATCGAGTCAGAGATGCCATCCAGGCATCTCATCCTCTGTCGTCCCCTTCTCCTCCTGCCCCCAATCCCTCCCAGCATCAGAGTCTTTTCCAATGAGTATTCGCATCAGGTGGCCAAAGTACTGGAGTTTCAGCTTCAGCATCATTCCTTCCAAAGAAATCCCAGGGCTGATCTCCTTTAGGATGGACTGGTTGGATCTCCTTGCAGTCCAAGGGACTCTCAAGAGTCTTCTCCAACACCACAGTTCAAAAGCATCAATTCTTTGGCACTCAGCCTTCTTCACAGTCCAACTCTCACATCCATGCGTGACCACTGGAAAAACCATAGCTCTTGGTGTTATATAAGGGTAATCAAACTAGAGCAAACTGTGCAGTCATTCCTTCCATCCCACCCTCTTTCTACATTTCTAGCACGTTAATGTGTGGATTTTGGCTTACAATCCACTCTTATTTCTCTGAAGTTTTATAATCGGATTCACCAATTTATGAGATAGACGAGCAAAATATACTTTGATGTGAAATCTTTGCTTTGCCCTTGGAGGTATACTTCATCTTAGGGAGTAGAGATCATTGTCTAAATTAGGCTATTGAGACTAAGATGCAGTATATCATTTAGTTACTTAAAAACAGAGAAATGATGATGTGACCAAAAGCACAAACAATTACTAAAAAAAAAAAAAGTTGGAATTAGAGCAAGTAAGAGGGAAATACTTCCATGAGTCAATGACTGTTTAAAATATACAGGAATTTTTTCTTATTTGGCATTGACGTTCCCTCCAATTCCTACAAAATTAGTATGTGAGCTTGAATAGATTTTGTGTTCACTTGTAACTTTCAGAAACTTGGCAGCTTTGACTGTTGAATGAGTTACAATTTAGATATGAACTTCTTTAAAATCTTAAGCCTAATTTAAAAATAGATACCTAGATTAGGTTTTAGCCATATGCTTTATTAGTAGTGACAGATACTGTATTTTTCTAACTGCTACCACTTTCCCTTAACTTCCACCCATTTTAGGAACTTCTAAAGAAGTGAATTTCAGTAAATTTGGTGCTTCCTTCTAAAAGCTACTTGAATACAAACATTTCCAGCTATTTGTTACAAAACTAGGTATTTCTTAGGCATTTGATTATATTTAAGCAAAATGTTTTCATCAAAATGTTTGAAATGCTCAAATTACATATAAAGCCTATGTAAAAAAAAAAAAAATCTTGATTTTGGCTAAAACCTTCATATCTCAGCAGTCCAAGATTATTTCTTTGAATTTCTTCATTAAATTGCAGTTGGTAAAAACTTGTCTTTTCTCTCACAAATGGAACCATAACTCAGGGTTAAGTACGGTTTCTCATAGTTACAGTTTCTCAGTGTAGTTTAGAATCATGATGGTACTCCTTGGCCTTACAAAAACTCAGCTTATGAGAAGAAACCCTCACTTCCACAGTATGAAAAATAATATGTCAGTTAGACTTATGAACATACGTGTGCTGTGAAGAGAGCATGGTTAGGCTTCTTGCGGGATACAAAAGCAAGTTCAAGAATTTATTTGGCCTGGTCCGTTAGTTGACATCAGTTGTTGTTTTATTTTTTCCCCCACATCCTAAAAAGTTCCCAGAACCAGGAGGTCTGCTTTAGCGGGTGGTGTCCAGAGCTTTTGGAGGGTGTGGGTGGCAGATCCAGTGGAGGCAAATTGTCCTGGGAGTCAAGTAGAGCAGTGAAATGAGGGTATGATGGTGAAGAGGAAATTGTCGTTTTTTTCCCCCAGTTCTGACAGTTCATAGCTTTCTCCTTCCTTTGGTCTTTGCTTCTTTCAAGATGCCATTATAGCTGGAGATGCAGGGAGGGAAGGACCTCAATGATGGAAACCAGTGACCTTTTCAATTTTTCATTCTCCAGTGTTGAATGACAATCATGCACTTTTGACATGGCCTCGTGCAGCTGGACTGAGAGTGCAACTGTCTACTGCAGCTGGACTTGGAGTCCCTTACTCATGGAGACAGTCTCTCTATGATATATTTCCCAAACACATCCTGAGCACCTACAGTGTTGCTACAGTTTAGTCACTAAGTCATGTCTGACTCTTTGCAACCCTATGAACTGTAGCCCGCCAGGCTCCTCTGTACCTGCAGTGTACACCAGCTTTATATACTGGAAAGTGCAAGATCTGCTCAAAGAACATACAAACACATGTGAAGACAAGTCATTATGTGGCACTGACTGATGGATAATAGGGGCATGCCAACAGGCCTCTGGAAGCACAGGGTAGGAAGTCACTGCAGCCTCACCGACTGCCATGAAGCAGATGCTTGTCTTCTCTGCTCTAGCTTTGTCCAAGGGAGGTCCTGGGTACCAGGAGGCAATCCCAGAAAATGGTTATTAAAGAGGAACTTCCATCACTGGATGTGTCTTGTTGATGGTTAATGATAATGTCCTCCTTCCGCAATCCATTAAACTATCAGCAGAGGAAAAAGGAAGCCACAGTGTGTCACTACAGAGACTCTCCAACAGAAGCCGATTGATGTCACCCTGCATGAAATCTGGCCTTTGTTTGGTTAGTTTCCATTCTGTGTGTGCCTTCTCTGATCTTTTCCCGACATCCTTTCATTATCTGGAATGGAATGCTGTGACCCTTTGCAACAGAGTTAAAATAACAGCAGTAGCTCAAATGAAGATTGAATTTGCTGACCTTTTTACATCGTCCCTGTAACTTGCTGTCTATCAGCAAAGCAGGAGGCCCCTTCTCCCTCCAGCTTCCAGCATGTGGTTGAACCTGTCAAGACAATACATCACTTTTAAGCTGATATAAACATGTCATCCTTTCCATTCCTGGTCATTCCCCTTCTTGCCCTCACTCGCACTGTTACCAAGTTTTTCCAGCATTCTTGGGATCATTTACTCCTCATTCCATCTTCAGAACTTTGACCCTGGTTGAAACTACAGGAGTCTGTCTCTTGCAGTTCATGTAGATCCCAGCAGATTTTGCCTTAGTTCAGGCATACTTTTACCTCTGAAGGGTCATCAGGACCTATTATCTTAACTGTGAAATTAAAAAGAATTGACTCATAAGATATTTGATAAGTGCTGCTGAACTGTACACAGGAAAGTATAGCATATCTTCATATTATTGGAAAAGGACTAGGTCTTCAACAAGACAGTTAAAAGATATGGACTAAAATCTCTTATGTACAAGGCCCTGTGCTGGCCCCCCTAGGGTACATGTTAAGAATAAGCACTCTCAAGTTATATTCAGTCAGGGGCTAATGATGTGATCTTGAGAATTTCCATGCTCTCCCTTGTACTCTTTTATTTGGGGGAGGGGTGCTCAGAGGATAGCTTTTCATCCCCTTTTTGATCTGCCCTACCCACTCCGGTATTCTTGCCTGGAGAATCCCAGGGACAGAAGAGCCTGGTAGGCTGCTGTCTATGGGGTCGTACAGAGTCGGACACGACTGAAGCAACTTAGCAGCAGCAGCAACTGTTTCTCTATCTCAATTATCCCCATTTTTCGCAGCCAGATCTCACATTGTTTTCTTATTTCTGACTATTGTAGGTTGAAGGTCAACTGTGCATTAGTGCTGGAAATTATGGAGAAAGAGAAGGGAAGAGGGGAGAGGATCTTGTAATGGTGATCCACCCCCCATTTTCCATATGCTTTGAAAATAGATTTGTTCCTATCCTTTCATCTTTCTTTCCACTCCCATGTTTTTATGGAAAGATGCTCTTGATAGCCAAAGGTTTTTGTTTTTCTGGAATGCAGATGAACTTGAAAGATAAAGTGTTAGTTGCCCAGTCACATCTGACTCTGCGACCTCATGGACTGTGTAGCCCACCAGGCTCCTCTGTCCATGGAATTCTCCAGGCAAGAATACAGGAGTGGATTGCCAGTCTCTTCTCCAGGGGATCTTCTTGACCTAGGTCTTCTGCACTGCAGACAGGGCCACCAGGAAAATCTATAGATGAATTTAGATTATACTTAAAACAAAGACCTCATCCCACACCATCTCTATTTGCCCCACCTTTTAGCAAGTTTGATTGACTTTTGTCTCCTACAGGAGGATCTGTGAGGTTTGGAAGCCTCTTTCTTCCTTTTTCACATCCACATCATTAACCTAGGTTGACACCTATGGGAAACCTTCAAAGGACCAAGTGCTTGCTTCAGGTGGGGGAGTGATGCAAGATTCTGTTCCCAGGGGACAAGAGAAGGGACTGCCCTGATGTAGAGAGGTCTCAGGAGAGGGTTGTGAGGGAGCAAAGAGTTCATCCAGGGCCTGACTGGGAACCAGAACTGGTAGGTTTCAACTTATTCCTAACCCTGAAAACCCGTGCTTCTTAAACCTTCATGTATGTACAAGTCACTTAGGCTATTTCATTAAAATGTGATTTATATTCAGTAGCATTTCTGAAAAGTTCCCACATGATATTTTTGCTTCTGCTCTGGGGATCACACCCGAGATGCAAGACTCTAAGTTACTCATCACTATGTAAAAGGCAGCTGGATAAGAAGATATTTAAAGTCAGACCTTTCAGGTGTCTCAGAATTGATTTATAAGTAGTTCTGAATTCCATCTCTTTCTGCTCTACATCACTGTCTGTTTCCCTCTATCCCTTCTCCCTTGTCTGAAGGTTGGCAGCAGCTTCGTGGGTTCTCTCCATTATAAATGAACTCAGGTCACCCTGGAATGAGGTCACATTTTCCAAAGATGTGTTTCTAGCCTGTGGTGAAGGCAGAGAGCCTGCCTGGGATGCTGAGGCCTGGGAAGGGTAGCCCGTGTAAGACAGAGTAGTGTCTGGGCAGAGCATAGATTTAAGGACATTCCCCAGGCAGAGGAAGTGGGGAGGCCTGAGCGGCTGCATGTGCTTTTCTAATCCAGCCTCCTGGACTCATGAAATAAGACCGTGCTGGCGTGTTTAAGGCATCCAGTAGCCTGCAGCTAGGAAAATGTCTCTGCCATTTCTGTTAGTGCCTAGAAACTTAATTATGGTCTAAGACTCTTAAAGAGGCAAGAATTAGCCCTGATTTTCACCCATACCCTCCAGAAATAATGTTTTCTATAGATATGGCCTTTCAGAGTATGATATTATGATTTGTAAGAAATATATATTTGGTCATTCAGATGACCAAAATAGTTGGTGCTTGTCCAGGGATCCTGCCTCACAGCTTCAAAAATGCTTGAAATTTCCCAGGGAAAGGGTGATGAAGATGCCTTGCTTTATGTTAATGGGTTGACTCTTGAAAGCTCTTAGGTCACCTAAGGATGGGAGGTGGCTGCTTGAAGAACCAATCAGGTGATTAGAGCATTGGAACTTTCAGGCCCAGCTTACACTCCTCCAGGATGGGGAGAGGGCCTGGAGACTGAGCTCAGCAGCCAATGGCCAATGACTAATTAATCATGCTTTTGTACCAAAAACCTCCCTAAAAGTCCCAAAGGACAAACCCCCAAGATCTTTTGGGTGAACACAGGAAGATGCAGAGAGGGTGGCATAACTGAAGAGGGCAAGCCCTGTGCCTCTTCCCACATACCTTGCCCGGGACCTCTCTTTCATCAGCTACTCTTGAGTTATTTTCTTTTATAATTAACCAGTTATCTAGTGAGTAAAATGGTTTTCCTGAGTTCTGTGAGCTGCTCCAGCAAGTTAATCAAATCTAATGAGGGTATTATAAAAACCTCTGATTTATAGCCCAATCCAAGACACCAATTCTATGGCTCAGGGTCCCATCCTTATGACTTTATTCAACCTTATTACCTTATTAAAAGCCCTATCTCCAAATGTAGCCACACTGGGGTTAGGGCATCAGCATATGAACAGGGAAGGGAGAGAGGAACACAAGCATCCTTACAAAACCACTAAGTATACAAATAACACCTAATTGCAAAGTATGATACATGCCAAGAATACGAAAGATATAGGCTATTTTTAGAGTTGTATTACCTGGAATTACTTTATAAATATTACTTTTATCATTCATCAAAGATATCAGTAAAGCCAGAAGGATAAAATTGAGAATGATATTGTATTCTATATTCTCTTTTTGAAAACCAGAGTCTATTTTATTCATACTTGCTTCAATGCCCACACAATAATCTTTGACTTCCCTCAAGAGAATGTGATAGTTTTGTGAAATATAAATATTACCATTGCCCTTACTCTTGAAATGTAATTAGCAGATGCCTTACATATCTAAGTACTGGGCCTTTTGGTATTTGGTGAAACTAGAGAAAGAGAAAAGTAACACTTTGTATCTGGCAAGACTTTCTATCCAAGAATTTTGCTTACATTTTAACATCTAAAGGTACTTGTTATAAGAACTGAAAAACATTTTGTTACATATGGTTGTTATTCAAGTAAAGGAGAATAATTAAAAACATATTAATGTGAATTTCAATTTTGTAGAACTTAGATTTATAAAAAATTAAATGTAACATCACTGGCAGAAGAATCGACTTGAAACTGTCTAGTTTAATCCAAACTAAAACAAACTTGGATAAATAAGAAGGAGACTACTAAACATGAGGCCATATATTATGCACACCTCGTTATTATTTCTAACTCAAAAATGCCCTATTAAAGCTTGTTTATAGGCACAGAGGTCAGTGTTCTTGTTACCATGTGATACCTGTGTTGAAGGATTGTGTTCAGTTGTGGGCTAATCATTTAAGAATATTATAAAAGGAGAGTTATTCAAAGTAGAGAACAAGATGGTAAGGGGCATGCAACTCTATAATGTGAAGAGGGAGGAATATTAAGATTAGTTTCCATAGTTCCCGCCCCCCGATAACAGTGAATGGGGTAGGGCGATTATGGCAGTAACCGATTGTGTCTTCATATGACTGATAGCCAGGCAGGTAAAATCCATGTGAGGCCACAAAACTTGGATTCATAGGTGAGAGTTTCAGGATCATAGAAGTTGCATAGAAAGCAACTTCTGTGCAAGATCATAGAACGAGGACTCTCCATAGATGATCAGGCTGCCCTGAGAAAGGGAGTGAGAGAGTTGACTTCTTTGTAGGAATCCAATCAAAGTTTGATAACTGAATAAAGGTATCAGCATGATAAAGATGTTGTCAAACAGCTGAACTGCCAGACTGGTTCTGAGATTCTATAATCTTCTCCCTGCATTCCCCCAACACCCTAAAGATAAGACAAAGCTGAATATCCTTTCTGAGATGAGCTCTCAGGTCAGACTAAGTAGCAAGTGATAACTTTACCAGCTCCTCAGAGACCAGGCCAGTCCACTGCAGATTATTCAAAATGCAGGTTCCTCGGACTATGATTTTCTTTTGAACACTATAATTATATAAGCCAGATACTGTCATTGCCTAAATTGCTTCATTTATTTGTTGTTTAGTTGCTTAGTTGTATCTGACTTTTTGCGACATCATGGACTGTAGCATGCCAGGCCTAACTGTCCTTCACTATCTCCCAGAGTTTGTTCAAACTCATGTCCATTGAGTCAGTGCTGCCATCCAACCATCTCATCCTCTGCTGCCTCCTTCTCCTCATGTCTTCAATCTTTCCCAGTATCAGTGTCTTTTCTAATGAGTTGACTCTTTACATCTAGTGTCCAAAGTATTAGAGCTTCAGCATCAGTCTTTCCAGTGAATATTCATGGTTGATTTCCTTTAGGATGGACTGCTTTGATCTCCTTGCTGTCCAAAGGACTCTCAAGAACTTCTCTAGCACCACAATTCAAAAGCATCAGTTCTTCGGCACTCAGCCTTCTTTCTGGTCCAACTCTCACATCCATACATGACTACTGGAAAAACCATAGCTTTGACTATACAGACCTTTGTCAGCAAAATGATGTCTCTGCTTTTTAATATGCTATCTAGGTTTGTCATAGCATTTCTTCCAAGGAGCAAACATCTTTTAATTTAATTATACTTTTGGAAACTGAAGTGCGGAATGGGTGTCAGGGGCTCTGATTAGGCATTGTTTCAATGATTTCATTGTTTAGCTAATGACCTTTAATTGTAATTCTCTGTAGTGATTAAGAACATAGTATAATAAGAGTCTAGTTATAAGCCTC
The DNA here is from genome assembly GCF_032452875.1 of Bos javanicus. Lineage (NCBI taxonomy): Eukaryota > Metazoa > Chordata > Mammalia > Artiodactyla > Bovidae > Bos > Bos javanicus. The sequence goes on from NC_083868.1 coordinate 77,468,350, forward strand.
CACATAGTCAACTAAGGTACCATGGAAATTTGATGGAGAAAGAATAATGTTTTTCAGCAAAGGGTGATAGAAAAATGGATTGCCATATACAAAAAAAAAAAAATGAACCTCAATCCTTATCTCACACTACATATAAAAATTAATTCTAATGGACTATAAACTTACATATAAGAATTAAAATATAAAACTTCTAAAGAAAGCATAGGAGAAGAATCCTGGTAACTTTGAATTTGGTTATTATTTCTTTAATTGGGAGTGGAATTCACACGCTGAAAGAAAAATAAAGAACTTGGACCCCACTGAAATTTTAAAGTATTGCTCTTCAGAAGACACTGTAATAAAAATGAAAAGACAGACATGGCCCAAGGAAAATTATTTGCAAAATATGTATCTGACAAAGGATATGTGTCTAGAATATGTAAAGAACCCTTTCAACTCAATAATAAGATAATCCAATTTAAAAATATTTGACCAGACACTTCAACAAAGATGATATAAAGATGGCAAATAAGTACTTGAAAAGATACTAAAAATCACTAGGGAAATTAAAAACCTGTACCTGAATGTTTTTAGCAGCTTTATTTGTATTGTTAGTAATTGGAAGAAGATGTCTACAACAAGAATTTGACAAAATAAATTGTGGTATTGCCATCCAATGTAATACTGCTTAACAATAAAAAGGAATAGTTGATAACAATTTCACATACTGATATGTGCAACACCATACTTGAATCTCAAACTGCTGAATGAAAGAAACCAGTTAAAAAATTATATGTTGCATAAATCCTTTTACATAAAATTCTATTGGATAGAAAATTAGATAGAAATTTCTATTAGAAAGCATATCAGTAGTTGCCTTAGAATGTACAAAGGAAAAAAGATGAATTACAAACAGACACAAAGAAACTTGTAGGGGCAATGGATATACTTATTATCTTGATTAGGATGTGCCTTCATGGTGAATACATATGTTAAAATTTATCAAGCTGTGTTCTTTAATATTGCAATTTGTTGGTCACCAATTATACATCAGTAAAGATTATATATATGCATGTTTATGCACTCACACATATAAATACACACATATGCATACTCACATGCATAAACTTCCTTTACACTTGTGTACACACAACCACGTGTTCTTAGTCAAATTAATAAGCTCTCTGCTTTCAGTTTATATTTGTGTAACGTGGTGATATGATATCATCTCCCTCAAGGAGAACAACAATGCTAGGCACAGAGCAAGAACTCAATAAATGCTAAATAAAACTATTTCCCTGTAGTAATACTTCACCTCTTTTTTGAAACTTTCTGATTTATTTTGCCTTTTTTTTTTTTTTTTGAGAATGTCAGTTACCAGGAGCAAAACTGTGTTCCCTCAAGAACTATTTTCTACAGGATTTTTTGTTTGTTTTGGTTTGGTATTTTGTGTGTGTGTGTGTGTGTCAGATCTGACTTTTGTGGAAGCATGAATAGAACAAATAGTGAAGAAGCCTTGTAAGATGGCATTTCCAGGCTTGAGAGGGAAAACCTCGTGCTCAGAAGCGTTCCACCCTCCTCCACAGCTGAAATGCCTTCCTTGGCTGAATTGCCTCCCTCAGCATTTTTGTTTTGAACGCCCTTTCTTGAGGGATCCTAACCCAGCTGCAAGAATTCACTGTGGGCTGAAACCTGGCAGATTAAATCCTCGGGAGAAAAAGTAATTTGAAAGTAATGTTTGTTCTTAAAATGACAAACATGTATTGCAGATATTTATTATTTTAAATGTTGCAATTAAATTGTTGGGGATTTTAAAGATGAGAGACTTTGTAAGGACTGACAATTCAACAAGACTCTTGAATTTGCCAAATGACAGTTTTCCTTTGCTTATTTTAATTTTTAAAAAGAAAGTAGACCAAACTATATAACTTTTCAAATTCATCTCTTCTTTAGGTAAAATCTTATTATTGTAGCTACTGAATATCCAGGATATATATCCCTTTGGGTGTTTGGTTTTTTAGCAGGACAGAAGACTGAGCAAATTATTTATCCCTTTCACATAAAAGTGCATTTTTTGAGCAAAGAGTGAAATGACATTATTTATTTTGATGCTCTAAAAGTCTGTGTCACCTCTTTCCCCATTCCCATTTTTTATAAAGAAAAAACAAAAACGAAAGCAAAAGCCTTTCTGTGTACTGGTTGCTTATCATCATGACTATGGTGATAGTTTTCTTCATTTGCTTCCCTCATTCTCCTGTCATTCAAAGTGACCTGTCATCTGTTGACAACACACTTTCTTCAAATCCTAACCTGGACTTACATCAACTACAATTAACATTGTCCTATTCCATTCCATAACATTCACAATGTATCAAATTATGTGATGGTACTGTTAAAGATGCCATACATGGTGAATTAATAAGAATTGCATTATCTACAGCTATGAGACTGGCTACTTGGGTTTGCAGACCAGGAAATTGTTACAGATCAGTATCTTAATTTCAAAAGGCATTTTATCTCAAACAGTGCCTCTTATGATATTCTAATATTCATGACTATCTAGAGAAATGTTTTCTGATTGATATCATGTGGTTTTGTAATGGCTTGGAAGGATTTATATGGTGTCAGATAATGAAGAAGTATTAAACTGGAAAGAGGACTTTGGTAGAAAATACCAGGATCTGCCTGTCAATGAAGGAGATGCAGGAGATATGGGTTTTATCCCTGGGTCAGGAAGATCCCCTGGAGGAGGAATGGAAACCCACTCCAGTATTCTTGCCGGGAAAATCCCATGGACAGAGGAGCCTGATAGGCTACAGCCCATGGGGTTTCAAAAAGTCACACAACTGAGCACGCATGCACCAGGATACTACACCCCATTCTCATAAATGATAAAATGTGTATGAGACTGAGGTAAGATGACTGAGAAAAGAGAACCAATTTATTATACAGAAGAGTTTCTGTGATGAAGGGCAAATGAAATTTAGCAGACTTGTGTTCTCCCAACATTTCTCAAAAAATCAATACATACATTCACACACTGTCACGAAATTTATGAGGACTCAAAAACTTTGGTAAATTAATAGGAATCAGTAAGACATGTCCACCAGACAAAAACTAACGAGATCTGAGACTTCATCTATTGAAGCATATCTAAATTTGTGTTCATTTCTGGGTGCCTTCTCTTAAAGAAGACATTCAAATAGGATTAGAGCATGTAGTTTAACACATTTAAGAACTAGAGGTTGTTTTTTTTTTTCCCCCTGCACAATGAAAGTCTGTGTGGGAATATAATTGTTGCCTAAGATATATCACTAGAAAAAGGGATTACATTATGCCTGCTTTTGGCTTTCAAAATACAAAAATAAGAGCCGTGGTGGAAGTTATAGGGAAGTAAATTATGGTTCAATGTTAGTGAGATTATGTTTGATTTAGATATTTTGTAGGACACAAGGGACTTTTTTGGAAAGTAGCAATTCACACAGGAAAAATTCAACCAGAGCCTGGACAGACACCTTAGGTTAACTGAGATTAGTATTTCTTACAACATGTCCTGAAGATCACTACCCTCACAGGATAATCCACAAAACTCTGGGTCAACTCTGTTTGAGAGAATATACAGGATATTTCTCTCTTGAATATTCACAGTGTGCATCAGCATAGTAGAAGCTCTGAAAGTCCCTCACTAAAGAAATCTCTGTAACTGTGTAACCTAGCATTTCTCAAACTTACTTAAATCCTAAAAACAAGGTTACATTTTGTGGAACAAGTGTGCTTCAGAATACATATTGGGAAATGCATTATTATAGGAGCAGACCTAATGACTTTAATTCCATGAAAGGATTCTCTCCATATTTGTTAACATATTCACATGTTAACTAACACTTGTATTTATGTGTGTGTGTGTGTGCATTTCTTCTGCTTGTGTATCAGAGAGTGAGTTTTTTATAAAAATTTTTAGGCTTTGATTTATTCTTTTTTATTCAAAGATAGTTGCTATGTAATATTATATAAGTAACAGGTATACGCTATAATGATTCACAGTTTTTAAATGTTACATTCAATTTATAGTTAAAAAATATTGGCTGTATTCCCTGTGTTGTACAATATACCTTTGTAACTTATTTTATGCATACTAGTTTTCACTTCCGAGTCCCCTACTCTTCACTGCACCCCCAAGTAGTAACCACTAGTTTGTTCTCTATATCTGTGAGTTTCCTTCTTTTTTGTTATATTCTCTGGTGGTGGTGGTTTAGTGGCTAAATCGTGTCCGACTCTTGCAACCCTATGGACTATAAAGCCTGCCAGGCTCCTCTGTCCATGGGATTCTCCAGGCAAGAATACTGGAGTGGGTTGCCATTACACCGTTACATTCTCTAGTTTGTTGTATTTTCTAGATTCCACATATAAGTGATATCCTACAGTATTTGTCTTTCTCTGGCTTATTTTACTTGGCATAATGCCCTCAGAGAGGAGTTTTAAGTTATGCTTGTAACTGACAAAATTGAAACATAGTTGTCTCGATGGTTGATAAATTGATAGCATGATGAATAAATGATCCTTTTAGGATCCCAACTGCCTTGAGAAAACTACAATTCTCCACTTTCCCTTGGAGAAGTCATGAAAGCCAGTTATAGTAACCACACATCATCAACTACTCATCAAGAGAAAAGTAAGCCTGCAACCCCAGAACTATTTTTTTTTAAATTCTATCCTTCCCTCCCTTGCCTGTTTAGGCAAAAAGCCAATTTCTGGAGCATGGTAAGGAAGGGCAGGAGTAGATGTGAGAGAATACAGGGTTGAACCACAACTTAAACATCTGGTTTTATTTATGTGCAAGCACCATGCACAGAGCTTAATTAATGTGACTGAAAATAACCACATGTCTGCAGAAATATTGGGTAGACCTTATGTATGTGTATTTCTCTTTTCTAAACACTGAGCCTGTGCTCTTTATGGCATTGTCAAGATTTAGTTATGAGCATGAGTTATCAACATGTAGAGCAGTTTCTTTGCCTTTTCTTTTTTCTGACTTTCTGGGTTTTCCCCCCTGTAGTTTTCTTCCTAGAAAACTACTACTTTGGCAAGGGTTGAACACTGAGTCACGGACGTGCCCTTACTCATGTCTTCTGTAATTTGAAGCCAAAATGTGAACCAAATTCTAATACTGCTGTTTAGTTCTTGAAATGCTATTTGGCACATATGCACACACCTGCAAAGCTATTTTTTTTTAAAACTATTATTTTGTTCCTCTGGAAGATTCTAGGACTTGGAGTATATGTGGATAAGAAAGAGCAAGAAGAATCCCTTCCCTGTGTCTTACAGGACTTTTTTAAACTTGTGAATGATGTGATACTGATCAAGAAGAAACAGTGCTTCTAAAACATATTGCAGTTGATCTCCAGCTGTTGTCCCTATAGTGCAATCAGACATTAAGTCTTCAAATAGGATAAGCTGCTTCAGGAGAATATGTGTATGAATATTTTATATAAATATTACATAAAGTACAGTTAGCCAAAGAAATGGAAAATAATAGCTTTCAAATAGGTCAAAGGTATAATATCAAGCTTATGTTTTCTGTACTTTCTCTGTCTCTCACTCTCTCTTTTTAAAGTAGTTATTAACGTCAGAGTCCATCAGTAACCTAAGTCAAAAAGATCTCTAAAAAACTGATGCAAAATCTGGAGCCATTATTTTCAAACCGCTTTTCTTAAAAGTAGTATGTCATTTTTCAAATGAAAATTCTTGAATGGTTTTTATTTTTTAAAAGAAGAAAAATCAACCTACCTGACTTCAGGCTCTACTACAAAGCCACAGTTATCAAGACAGTATGGTACTGGCACAAAGACAGAAATATTGATCAATGGAATAAAATAGAAAGCCCAGAGATAAATCCATGCACATATGGACACCTTATCTTTGACAAAGGAGGCAAGAATATACAATGGATTAAAGACAATCTCTTTAACAAGTGGTGCTGGGAAATCTGGTCAACCACTTGTAAAAGAATGAAACTGGACCACTTTCTAACACCATACACAAAAATAAACTCAAAATGGATTAAAGATCTAAACGTAAGACCAGAAACTATAAAACTCCTAGAGGAGAACATAGGCAAAACACTCTCTGACATACATCACAGCAGGATCCTCTATGACCCACCTCCCAGAATATTGGAAATAAAAGCAAAAATAAACAAATGGGACCTAATTAACCTTAAAAGCTTCTGCACATCAAAGGAAACTATTAGCAAGGTGAAAAGACAGCCTTCAGAATGGGAGAAAATAATAGCAAATGAAGCAACCGACAAACAACTAATCTCAAAAATATGCAAGCAACTCCTACAGCTCAACTCCAGAAAAATAAACGACCCAATCAAAAAATGGGCCAAAGAACTAAATAGACATTTCTCCAAAGCAGACATACAGATGGCTAACAAACACATGAAAAGATGCTCAACATCACTCATTATCAGAGAAATGCAAATCGAAACCACTATGAGGTACCATTTCACACCAGTCAGAATGGCTGCGATCCAAAAGTCTACAAATAATAAATGCTGGAGAGGGTGTGGAGAAAAGGGAACCCTCTTACACTGTTGGTGGGAATGCAAACTAGTACAGTTACTATGGAGAACAGTGTGGAGATTCCTTAAAAAACTGGAAATAGAACTGCCTTATGATCCAGCAACCCCACTGCTGGGCATACACACTGAGGAAACCAGAAGGCAAAGAGACACGTGTACCCCAATGTTCATCGCAGCACTGTTTATAATAGCCAAGACATGGAAGCAACCTAGATGTCCATCAGCAGATGAATGGATAAGAAAGCAGTGGTACATATACACAATGGAGTATTACTCAGCCATTAAAAAGAATACATTTGAATCAGTTCTAATGAGGTGGATGAAACTGGAGCCTATTATACAGAGTGAAGTAAGCCAGAAGGAAAAACATAAATACAGTATACTAACGCATATATATGGAATTTAGAAAGATGGTAACAATAACCCGGTGTACGAGACAGCAAAAGAGACACTGATGTATAGAACAGCCTTATGGACTCTGTGGGAGAGGGAGAGGGTGGGAAGATTTGGGAGAATGGCAATGAAACATGTAAAATATCATGTAGGAAACGAGTTGCCAGTCCAGGTTCGATGCACGATGCTGGATGCTTGGGGCTGGTGCACTGGGACGGCCCAGAGGGATGGTATGGGGAGGGAGGAGGGAGGAGGGTTCGGGATGGGGAACACATGTATACCTGTGGCAGATTCATTTTGATATTTGGCAAAACTAATACAATTATGTAAAGTTTAAAAATAAAATAAAATTAGAAAAAAATAAATAAATAAAAGTCTTTAAAAAAAAAAAATGACGATCTGAACAATGAATGAAGAGAGTTTTAGTGGTAAAACTGTGTCTCTTCTGTGTCTTACAGTCCTTGAGATACCTCCAAGAACTTGGTGTGACCACCACTGTTCTAGAATAAGGGAAATCAGAAGTCTCATATGCATCAGTTCAGTTCAGTTCAGTTCATTTGTTCAGTCGTGTATGACTCTTTGCGATCCCATGAACTGCAGCACGCCATCAGGACAGATGAAATAAGCTCTCTGTGATTAAGTATAAGGCAAATCTAGATCGATAGCCAAAAAAATTACCTCTTTTTTTTAAAATATAATATGGCTTAGCTTATATTTTGTTTTTCTTGGTATTACTGCATCCTGAACCAGGGGAACATAAAGACACATTCTTAGGTCAGATGTCCCAAGCCAGCTCTGTGTCTCAGGATCCATCTCAAGCTTTTTAAAACACAAGTTTGGGGCTCACAGACCTAGAAGGTCTGAATTGGTAGACATTTAATATTTTGCATCCAAAATATTAAAATAAATAAATTTAAAAAACCTACCTAGGTGAGTCTTTTGTGCCCCCCAGCTTTAGGAACTACTGCTGCTCTAGGTTCCTTTTTCTTCCTCCCCACAAAAGGATAGAATCATAGTGTCATTCGGTTTTCAGGCTAAAGCAGTTAGTGGTTTCAATTGCCAGCGTGATACTGATTGTTGTTGTTTAGTCGCTTAATTGTGTCTGACTGTTTTGCGACCCCATGGGCTGTAGCCCACTGGGCTCCTCTGTCCATGGGTTTTCCCAGGCAAGAATACTAGAGTGGGTTGCCATTTCCTTCTCCAGGGGATCTTCCTGACACAGAGATCAAACCTGTGTCTCCTGTAGTGGCAGGAGGATTCTTTACCACTGAGCCATCTGGGAAGTCCATGAGTTCATCTGTCCAGAACTAAGGAATTTTGAATTTGGCTCCATTATACAAGTTGACTGTTAACTGTTTTCTTCATCTTCCACATAGATAAATCCATTTTGTGTGGTCATACAAGTGAAGGAACTATGCTTATCCCTACCCCTTTGATATTTGGCATAGATTTTATTTTACTTCAAAGTAAGTGTGACATAGGATCAGTCAGGTTCAATAGAACAAGATATATTTTAAGAGATTTACTGCAAGGTAATGGCTTGCATAATTTGGGAGCTGGCAGGTAAGTATGAAATCTACAGGACAGGCCATCAGGAAGAGCAAATGTGAACTCTTGGTCATGAGCTGAAGCTGCTGCTATAGAAGAGAGTTCTTTTTCTTTAGGGAAGAAGAAATTTTATTTTTTAAGGCCTTTCAACTGATTGAATCAGGCCCACTCAGAATATCAAGGATAATCTCCTTCACTTAAGTAAACTGATTATGGACATCAGTCACATCTACAAAACATCTTAACAGCAACATCTAGGTTAATGTTTGATCGGGGATGGTAGCCTATCTAATTTGACACATGAAACTGACCATCACACTTCTGTTGTTAGTTTTCATTCTATCTCTGTGTGTCCCTTTCTTTCTGCTGTAATTGGAACTAGGATTTATGAAAGAATCTGGGGGCAGGGGGATGGGCAAGAATAAAATCTAGTAAATAGGAAGGCAAGTTAATGGAAAAAAGAATATTTTTGTTTATTGTTTTTTTCAGATGCCTTTTCTTTCAATGACAGCCCTATTTTTCCTTGCTTAGGGAAAAACAAGTATAATGATCTTAGTTTTTAGGGAGCTCAGTCTAAGTATAACTTGCATTAATTTTCCTATCATTTAGCAATAAATCTGAGCTCCTTACTCTGGCCTGCAATGCCTTAGATGATCTGGACTTTGCTTTCTTATCCAGCCTGTGAGTTTCCAGACAAAGCAGCATTTTCTTTTTTCTTTTTTCTCAAAGAAACCAAAGGACTTCTTCTAAGACCCTTTGCACTCTTCTCTTTGCCTTGAATACCTTTCTCCACATCTTCTCTTTCCTGGTCTCGCTATTGTGGTCTCAGCTCAGATATTACCTCCTCAGAGAGGTCTTCCTGGCCAACTTAGTTTAAGGGGTCCCCTCATCCACTTTACCCCACTATTCAATTTTATTGTATATCTTTCCAGGTATCATTCCTTCTGTATAATTTTGATCCTTCCTTCTAACACTGTATTTTCCTCTTATATACATTTTTATGGTCAGCTGCCTTATAATAAATATTATTTTTGGAAGTTTTATGTGTATACACTCTGTTGATAAATGTGTACTTTTGCAGAATTAATCAAGTGTCCCTGGTGAGGTGTCTCATGCTCCAGTCCTGAGTGGAATATAATATATCAACCTATAGAATCCTCACTGGGACCACAGGGAGGCAGATGTCAGGAGGGTGTACTGTATGTGATGTGTTCTGGGAAGTATTGTGACAGCTGTAAGGGAACTGAGAGCCAAGGGAATGTGCCTTGGCTGAAATTTTCTGTATCATTCCACCATGCTGACTCCTTTGTACTGTAAAATTTCTCCCATTTGGCATCTGGTTCAGCCGAAACTAATATGTAATGTGTTGGGATTATGAAGTGTCGTGAGAAGATGGTGACTATCTAGGGAATAGCTTCTGCTTCTCACTTGTGCTGAACAATGGGCTGATGATTTTCAAACTATCTGGAAAATGAAGTTGGACACCTTTCATTCCCTTTTTGGGCTTTTATTTTGCTTTCATTTTAAAAACATTAGTTTGACCCTGGATATATTTTAACAGATGTGCAATATGCTAAAAGTAAAATAAAAAGTAAACAGCTTTCTTTTCTATTTTATACTTATTTGCAAAGTATTTATTCTTACCTGGGAAAGACTGTAAAGCAAGATATTTCTGTTGTTTTGATTTTTCCCTGGAATTCATCCAGATAATATTCCAAAACTTCTATTTTAGTAACAAAGACTTGATTTTAAGATAGATTTTCTGGATTTTTTTTTTTTTTTTACTCTATGTGTGTGTTCAAAAAAAACATCATCTTATGAGCAGATTATAAATGCACAATTTGAATATCATAGTCAGCACATATTTATAAAATATGTTGTACTTTATTTTCTCTACCACTTATATTGTTCACTGGTAGGAAGAACATGAATTTATATAGATTATCAGGATATCATAGGGGCAGTAATGATAATGGATGAGTGATTATGTCCACAGTAAGAAAACTAAAAACTAAACTAAAAACTAAGTTCATGGCATCTGGTCCCATCACTTCGTGGCAAATAGATGGGGAAACAATGGGAACAATGAGAGACTTTATTTTAGGGGGCTCCAAATCGCTGCAGATGGTGACTGCAGCCGTGAAATTAAAAGATGCTTGCTCCTTGGAAGAAAAGCTATAACAGACCTAGACAGCATATTAAAAAGCAGAGACATTATTTTGCCAACAAAGGTCCATCTAGTCAAAACTATGATTTTTCTAGTAGTAATGTATGGATGTGAGAGTTGGACTATAAGGAAAGCTGAGCGCCAAAGAATTGATGCTTTTGAACTTTGGTGTTGGAGAAGACTCTTGAAAGTCCCTTGAACAGCAAGGAGATCCAACCAGGCAATCCTAAAGGAAATCAGTCTGAAATATTTATTGGAAGGACTGATGCTGAAGCTGAAACTCCAATACTTTGTCCACCTCATGCAAAGAACTGACTCATTGGAAGAGACCCTAATGCTGGGAAAGATTGAAGGAGGAAGGAGAAGGGGATGACAGAGGATGAAATGGTTGGATGGCATCATCAACTCAATGGACATGAATTTGAGCAAGCTCCAGGAGTTGGTGATGAGCGGGGAAGCCTGGTGTGCTGCAGTCCCTGGGGTCACAAAGAGTCGGACATGGCTGAGCAACTGAACTGAATTGAACTGAAGAATTTATGAATTGGAAATGGACTACATAGAATTTTACCAGCTCCTACTCGGGTGGTCATAAAAGGATATACAACAGGATAGAAAGTAGTTACTAAGCAAAATAGAACTCAAAAGAGAAAATTATATTTTTAATAATTATCAGAAAAGAATACTTGTGATTTATGATTGCTCTTCAGCAAATGTGAGTGTTTTAGTTTTAGAAGGAGTAAGTTTCCCCAAATGTCATTTGCTTTTATGAAGTCACAATTGCAAGAATGAAATTTTCTGTTTGTATCTCAATGCACTAAAGACCACCTACATTGCCAGTAGTATTTGAATTATGAAATAACTAGATTGACTGAATTATTTCCTAGAAAATTTCACCAATATAGATAAAGGCAGGAGACTCATATTTATTTACATATGCTAACTATTTAAGAGGTTAACCTTGACCCATAGTCAGTAGCATTGCTAATATTTATAAATTACAAAAGGAATGTCTTCTCCAGCTATAAACCTAAAATGGTGAATGAGAGGAATGTTGCTTATGGAGGTCCAACTAGCAACATGTCATTTATACAAATTTTTGGACTACCTTTGGGCAGGATGAAAAACTGTCATCAAATGACTAACCATCTTGTAGTTAGATGGGCTTCTGAATTGGTTTCGTGTCATCAGTAGCGTGTTTTGTCCTACATTGTACATAAAACACGTTGTAATAGTTGCCAATGAAAATAAGACAGTATATTCATTTAAGTCTAAGAAATGGGAAAATCTAAGAGCTGTGTTCAATATTCAGTGTGAATATAAGGAAGAAATAAGATGGGACTTCTTAGCAATGGCTGGAGAAGTCAAATCAGAACAAATGGGAGGATTTTATAAAGTCATGGTTCAGCATGGTCCAATGTATTATAATTATATATTCTCTTATAATCTATTATAATAACCCAATTAGCTTCTCATCCCTGAAAGACCTCACACAGAGCCCGGACAGTCCAGTGATGTTGTGGATATAAACATACAGGAGGAAATTGATTAGAGTATTTATAAAGGTCCAAATTCATTTTAAAAAATCATGCCTCCCTCAGGCACTACCAATTACTAAGGATTTACTAAATGAAAAATATTGTCCTAGAAACTAGGAAGAGAAAATAAACACAAGTCATATCCTAGTTAAACTTCAGACAAGCAAGTAAGAATCATAGAGGCTCAGTACTTTTACCAGTAGTTTATAAAACTGAGATTCAAATTCTTTTTGGATTCCAAGATTTAGTGTTTTAATTTTTTCCCCCTTTCCATCAAAAATGAACTTGCTGACTTGGCAGTTAAATTCATTAGATTTCCTTATCTTCTCTTCCTGCAGTTGTAAAAAACTATAAAGGAGACTGTGAATACAGTAGACAGAATATTTTACTGAGGGTCTGAAAACCTGAAAGTTAGCTCTGATTCTGCTATTGACCCTTAAGACCTTGAACAAATCTTTCTTCCTCACCCTATTTGCTCCTGACCTGCAGTGTCCCCTAGAGAAAAATCAAAGAGGATGGCCTCTGTGCTTCCTTGCTGCCCTGACACTGTCACTCTGTGACATCAGCATCCTCCACCCAACCCTGGGAGACATTGCTGAGGATGTGTGGAGCTTTCAGTTGAGAATTGATTATCATTATTCTCATTATCATTTCTAATCATGATCTATACAGTCAATATCACGAACAGTATAAGGGCTTGATAGAGGTATACTATTTTCCCAATAAAGATCTTACAAGCTGCCTTTGTTGTTTCCACCAGTATAAGGTACTAGTTCAAGAATGAAAAGTTGCTGAAAGCTGTGAATTACCTGTAGCAAATCAGGACTGTTTCTACTGATCACCCTGTGGCCTCAGCATCTCCATTTGTCTGTGGAACCCCGCATGGCCTTCTGGATGTTAGAGACACTGGCTCCTTAATTTTGATTTGTTGCTCCAATTCTTAGCAGGTGAGAACTGCCTACATTTCCTTGAAGGCATATAATAAGCCTCAGATGAGATCTTATTAAGTTAACTAGAAATGTGGTAAATGTAAGACTCCCTCTTCAGACACACACACATATTTCCATTTCTGTTCTTTTATAATAGTGCTATTGTAAAAGTGATTTTGGAATTCTGTTTCATTCATTTCCAAGCACTTTCTTATATTTACTCTCTCACAAGCCTTCACTAAAAGGCTATATATCTGGCTCTGTTCAGTTACTGGAGATTATTTTAGGTAAAAAATACAGTGACCATTTCTGATGATTCCATGTCAAATGAAAATCTCTACCTACCTTCATTTTCAATAGAGTCATCAGCTTCATTTCCTACTTGGGCTTTCTACCAAACTATTTTTTTTTCTTTTTTTCTTAATTTCTGTGAAAAGCAAACATAAGATTTCATCAGTTTCCTCCAGAATGTGGAGCTCTGGGGACAAATTTTCACTGCCTCTTGTTACTAAGAACAGTCAGCATTCTGGAATCACACATACCCTTAAAAGGTAACAATAACTATGCCAATGTAAAATAGGAAACATTCCTTTAAATCCAGGCCAAAAGTTTTAATGTAGGAACTGGGAATTATGTGAAATAGAAAATATGGTATTATAGTTTTGTTTATAAGTTTTTCTGAAGGAAGATGTTATATTAATTTTTAAAATCATTCCTTACAAATACAATAATCTCTTATATTACTATTTAGCTTTAGCATTTGTAACATTCTTTGATATACTTTGTTGTATCCCACAATACTCCTGTGAGATAGATGGACACACATACTCCTACACACACACACACACACACACACATTATGACATTTGTAGAGTGTCCTGACAAGAATTCAAAGTAAACAAGTGAAAAAAAAGTTTGCAACCATGTCATCTGTCTCCTGACACTGTACTCTTTTTGCTCTCTTTATTGCAATTTTATAGATACTTGCAACATACTTTATGGACTGGATTGGTTTTTTAAAAATCAGCAAATATCCAGTGAGCCCCAGTCCCCAACACAGTATAGAATCTGAGATTCCTATTCATTGTCTGCTAGGTCAGTTACACATCAGAGGACTCTACTCCAGATAGGTCTTCAACAAAATAAATATCTTTCTTCCTCCCACTCTCTGCACTGCTTCAACCACTGCATTGGGAAAATTGGGGCCAGTTTATGGTATTTAAAAGCAGTTAATTGCCAGATGACATTGAGGCAATTACAGACTTTAACATTAACATATTTCCCTTTGAGGAATGTGTTTTGTGTTATGTGATTCTAAACTGTAAAAAAAACAAAAAACAAAAAAACTAGGTAAGCAAAACAAAGTAATTACTTTCTTTTGTTGAGAAATTTCAAAAAGTTGAACTTCCTGTGATCATGAAGTCTAAAGTATTACTTTCCACTTAACAATTCAAAATTGTCCTTATGGCCAATAAAGGCAGATTGTCTCTCTCTGTCCTTGGGGACATATAAAGCCATATAAAAGCAATTGAGAGAAATTACTTCATTTAAGTTTTAAAATGTTAATAGAAGGTAAACAGTGACCAGACCAGATGCTGAGCTATTGACCCAGGTCTTTGGGACCTTTCAGGTTGCAGAGTAGCTATTACTTCCTTTAAGTATTTGCAAGTCAGGCATGGAAACTTTTAAGCAGGCTTTGACAAAAACACTGTTTTCATTCCGTAATTGCACTGAGTTGAAGCCAGCTGTGAGCTTCTCAGGACCCTTTATTGGACTGAGATTTTAAACATTTTGCTGAGTAGGCAGTAAAGTTTTCTTGTCTTTATTCCCACCCTCTTGGTGAAAATGCACTCTTAATAAGGTTAAAGGAAATAGGATATGAAAATAAAAAATGAAGAACTTGTGTAGAATGCAGATTTTAGTGCTTCCCTAAAGGTTACACGAGTCACCAAATGGAGCTTTTCAAATGTCTCTTACATAGGAGCTATGGAGTAGATGCTCAATAAGTATTTGTTGAATGGATTGCATGTTGGTTAACTCATTTTTTGCATATAGTATGATAGATATAATTTCAATCTATCTGCAAGGCCAGTAGCTTTTCAGACAATAATTCAGTTTGCTGTGAGTTGAGGCCACTTTGTATAAAACCAACAAACTAAAAGATGTGCATGTCTTAAAACCTTCACCACACTTCAAACATGCTACTTTGCATGATATCAAAATTATATGCGTTAAATTTTTGCAAACTGTCAAACACTATCCTGATGTACAGAAGCACTCATATTAAAATGGAATATGTGCTTTCACTTAACTGTCAGTTGCCTTTTAACTACAACCAGCAATAGTGTTTGAAGGGCTTGCAGGAGTCTTATTATTAGTGGAAAACTCAGCCATCATACGTCCCATAAAATTTTCCTTCCTTGTAGTGCTCAATTGTTAAAAAAATTAAAGAAAGATATAATGAAGCATACTGAGTCTAAAGTTTATTCTTCAAACTTTTAACCTCTGTCTTGTCCATAAAATATGAATTATTATGGCATATGGTTCTATTCAGGATATGATAATACTGTATGTACTTTAGGAAGGAAACTATAAGGTGTATTTCTGGCTTGCCTTGAGGAAGAAATAAATGGCTTATGCAGTCACTTCCATCTCTGGTTTTGATGATTAGTGCACCTTAGAGGAACAACTTTCTTTAGGCTACAATGCCAGTTGCTATCCTTATTTCATCCCTGGAATTTTAAATGGAAATTGAACTGAAAAATAGTTAGCTTTTATTTTAGATAGCTGTTTTCTTTGACTCTTGCTTGTGTCTTTTACATTTTTTTTTCCCACTCTGGAGTGAGTTTTTCCTGTGTATATCTAGGTTTTAATCTAGAATATGGGAGATGATTGAGATAATACAGAGCTATGCCTGAAGTTTGGAGGTAAAGTGGATACTCAGGAGGCAGAGAGACCTCACAGGTCAAGTGCTGAAAGGGTCTCACCTTGTGTGTCTTCCCTTGTTACTCACTCATGGTCTCCCGGAGGCTTGGGACAATCAGGATTCCATGCCAGTGTCAGTCTTGACTTGCTGTGTCATTGGGTGCAGCAGATGAGGATTTTGTGAAACCATTTGAGCGTGTTTTGCATTTTTATGAGATGGTTAGTCGGGTACAGTTGCAAGAAGAGAAAAGAAAGAGGTTTAGGAAAACAAAACTTATCATATTCACAGCTTGGAGAGAGAGAGAGAGGCATTGCACACCATGAGGTAGTCATGTAGTGGGAACATTGAGGGACCAGTGCAACCAAGCAGCTGGGGGAACTAAGTGAGAGAGAGGACCCACAGGTAACTGCTTTTATTGGGGTCGCAAAGAGTCAGACACGGCTGAGCGACTGAACTGAACTGAACTGAACTGAGGGTAGAATACATAAAAGGTACTAGAGGATTTTCTGAGTGTGTTGAATGTCACCAGATCATAGTCAGGAGAGGGAAGGAAAGGGTGCTTGTGGTAGAGGTCAGACTTATCACATTTGTGTACTTAGCTCCCTGGGTAGAAGCTCACAGCCTCTGTTTATTCACTGCAGTGGGAATAATCCATCGCCGCCCCCCTTTTTTTAATCATTATTTCATTTAACAAACGTTGAATGTCTGCTGCAATATATGACAGCCCAAGGAAAGAAAAAACAACCAAAAAAGAACTAGTCACAACCTCCGTAGTTAAATTGCTTATGATTTGATTTATGAAAATGTTTTTCCATAGAATCATCAACATTCATACTTCCAATGACTACTGTGTGTCAGTAATTTAAAATAACCTTGAAAACCATGCTGATTAATAACTATAAGAGGAAAGCAGTGTCGTGCAAATGGAATGCATAGGTTTGAAAGACTGAGGGATTGAGACTGAGGGAAAAGGATTGATAGTAAAAAATAATCCATTCGCTAAAATCTCAAATCATAGTATTTTATTATTTTCTGCAGATTTTTTCCAGAGCAGAATAATATTCCCTCAGAGTCCATATTTTCATCGAGACTTAGGGGGTCTATGAGATCCACTTGTATTATATGCAAAATCCACATGTGTATATATGAGAAAAATTATGTAAATTTTTCTAAAGTTTACACTGATGGTGGTGATTTAGTTGCTAAATCATGTCCCACTCTTGCAATTCCGTGGACTGTAGCCCAACAGGATCCTCTGTCCATGAGATTTCCAAGGCAAGAATACTGGAGGGGGTTGCCATTTCCCTCTCCGGGGGGGGCTCTTCCTGACCCAGAGATCAAACCCTGATCTCCTGCATTGCAGATAGGTCTTTACTGACTGAGCTACACTAGATCCTAATTGCTTAGTTAGTATTACAATAATGTTAAGAATCACTAATGCATATTTGACTTATTGTTTCTCCTCTTAGGGAAGACAGTGTGCTTTGTGAAAGGATCCTAAAATTGGAGTGAAAAGGCATAAATTATAGTACTTAATGCTTTCCTTTCTATTTGTGTGACTTCAGACAAATTACTCTACTACAGTATCATTATTTTTAAGTGGGCAGAAAATCCTTTCCCTTCTGAGAGTCAAATGAGATGGGTTATGTGACTGACCAGAATAAATAATAATAATAGATATGTGTTATAGAGATGGTTACTATTGTCTTAAGTTACTTGGGCTTCTGCATCTGCTAATCCATGATACATTTTTTTTTTTAGTTAAAAATTATATTGTGTTATCAAGTCAACATATCCTTCCTATCTTGCCATTTTGTCAACCTAGTTTTTCAAAGAATGATTCTCCAGTTTATAGGTTTTCCATGTTTTTGGAGGCCTTTGTTTTTAAATGAATCAACATAACTATCTAATATACCATGGCCACTGCTGGTCTGTATTATAGTTGGGGCAGGAGCAGGGGACCATGTGCTAGGGCAGAGCTGGGAATATCACTGGCCTGTGTCAGGTTCTACAAAGGGAAACTGGAAGAACTTACTTTGTTTTCTTTGAATAAAGGTTAATGGTAGGTTAAGTGAATGAGATTGAGGAAGAAGTGGAAAGAATGGAGATGCATGTGTTTTGAGATTAGATTAGGAGTGGAATTCCCTGCCTTGTCTCCTCCATGCAATCCTAAATTCTCATATTCTTTTTGAGACTCAATGTTACTATTTTAAAAATGGGGATAAAAAGAATGATCTCACAAGATTATAGTAAGCATGATGTAATTATAACTATAGATTGCAGCTTGTCAACTATAAAGTGATATACTACTTTAATTGTTGTTAATCATTAAGGAAATAATCATTTCAGCACATTTCGAAAATGAGAAATTACTGGATCACTCTCTTGGAGTTTGTTCTGATGGGATTTAACTAGTGTTTTATTTATTTAAATATATACATATATAGCAGAGAAGGCAATGGCACCCCACTCCAGTACTCTTGGCTGGAAAATCCCATGGACGGAGGAGCCTGGTGGGCTGCAGTCCACGGGGTCACAAAGAGTCGGACACGACTGAGTGACTTCACTTTCACTTTTCACTTTCATGCATTGGAGAAGGAAATGGCAACCCACTCCAGTGTTCTTGCCTGGAGAATCCCAGGGACGGGGGAGCCTGGTGGGCTGCTGTCTATGGGGTTGCACAGAGTCAGACACGACTGAAGTTACTTAGCAGCAGCATACATATATAGACACACTCATATATATATATATATATAGTTTGTGTATGCTCATTGTTTAGTATTTGATTGGGGACACATGAGATGAGTGGAATGCATCATTAGTAGAGAGCAAACTTCTCAAAATGAGACTAGCAAACAAAAGTGAGAAAGAATTTGAAAAAGGGAAAGTTATATGACAAAAAGAAACTGCCACTTCATATTAGAGAGGTAAGAAAGAGGTAGTAGGGATAGCTAGGACTTTCAGAAGTAAATTTTATTCTGAATATGGAAAAATGGGAAGCCAAATGATGCAAAAGCAAAACAATAGAGTCAGCGATTGTAATAGAATAAAATTATTAGTAGAAGATACTCATCCAACTGGTAGGTAGGTAGTTTCTAGGGACTCTTCCACTTCAGTGTACCATCTATGACTTAAACTTAGTTAACAATTGGGCACGTAGTCTGCTTATACCTCTTGTTACCAGCCCTAACTCCAAATCTCACTTATAATTAGTCATATATGTTAAGGGGAAAAAGCCCAACAAGACATTCCTACATGAGATCTGGGTTTGCTTCAAATCCCTCAATCCCCTCAAGCTCAAGAGATGGTTCTTGGTCATTTGCTTTTGTTTAAATGAGAATAACTTTTTTTTTAAATTTTATTTTATTTTTTAAGTTTACAATATTGTGTTGGTTTTGCCAAAAAAAAAAAAAATTCACTGAGCTCTACACTTAAAAAAAAAAGAGAATAACTTTGAATTATCAATAGTACAACACCTCCACCTTTGGTACTTTTAGTGAAAATTAAGGCAAAGGTCCTGTAAGCAGTATCAGCAAAATAGCAGAAGTAAAAGGGAAACCCATAGGATCCTTGATGGGCGACAGGAAATTAATTTATAGATCATAGCTGATGGACCAAAAGGAAATGTCAAAGAGGATGTCTCCCAAAATGGAATCAAGAGTTCAAAATAGAGAATAAAATTGTAAGGAATTTAAGACCCTGTAATCTTCAGTGAATTAAAACTTTTTATATCTCTTTAGTGAGCTTTATAGTCATATAAAATGTGATAATGTTAATAGTCTGTTACATCAATAAATTCACACAGTTCCCAGATACAATGGTATGGGTGGGGTGTTGATTCGGAAGAGTTAAAGTTCAAATGTTGGTCTTTTGGTGCCAAGTGCTTTTTTTGGCCAATTCTTTCTAATGGCAAAGGAAGCAAATTAGAAACAAAAGGACCAGGAGAAGGAGGGGGATTAGAGGGCAAAGAGGAAGAGGAGAAGAAATAGAAGAAGGAGGAGAAGGAGAGAAGAAGAGGAAGAAGGAAAAGGTTGAGGAGGATGAGGAGAGGAAATATTCTGTAAAATATTTCAAATATATTTTTAATATTCATATAGTAAAATTTACTCCTGGTATGCAGTTCTATTAATTTTGATAATTGATAGATAATTTGATAGAGTCAAGTAACCACTGCCACCAAAATGAAGATACAGAGATTCCATCATCCCCCCAAATTTCTTCATGCTGCCCTTTTACAGTTGGTCCCTCTCTTGTCCCCAGTTCCTGACTACTGTGTATCTCTTTGTTCCTCAAGTTTCAACAATTCTGTGCGTGTGTGTGCTCAGTTGTGTCTGGCTCTTTGCAACCCTGTGGACTGGAGCCTGTCACACTTCTCCTCTGTCAGTGGAATTTTCCATGCAAGACTACTGGAGTGAGTTGCCATTCTATCCTCCAGGAGGTCTTCCCAACCCAGGGTTTGAACCCACGTTTCCTGTGACTCTGGCATTGGCAGGCTGATTCTTGACCACTGAGTCAGCTGGAAAGTCCTCTGCAATATCTATAAGTGAAATCAAAGCCTCATTTATAGACATTCTTGAAGTTTTGAGTCTACTTTTTTGTTTTCAAAAATATTTTGAATGATTGGAATTACCTGGAATATTTGTGAATATTTCCCTATATTTGTATTTGTATCAGAAACTCCCATCCTGTAGAAACTGCTGAATTCCCATGTTCATTGTGAAAGGTGATGTCCAATTTCTGAGGTAAATCATTGTTCAAATTATACCACTTAAAGGCTGGACCTAATATGTCTAGAGGTAAAATCACCATGGAGAATAGAAATCTGGCTGTCACTATTTTTGAGCATCTCCATCATTACTAAGTCAAACTTTTGATTGATATTCTGAGAAACAGTTATTGATATGTGATTAGGTATATCAGCCTCCTCTTTAATTAGCCCTCTGCACAACATTATTATATACTGCTGCTGCTGCTAAGTCGCTTCAGTTGTATCTGACTCTGTGCGACCCCATAGATGGCAGCCTACCAGGCTCCCCTGTCCCTGGGATTCTCCAGGCAAGAACACTGGAGTGGGTTGCCATTTCCTTCTCCAGTGCATGAAAGTGAAAGTGAAGTCGCGCAGTCGTGTCAGACTCTTGGTGACCCCATGGACTGCAGCCTACCAGGCTCCTCCATCCATGGGATTTTCCAGGCAAGAGTACTGGAGTGGGGTGCCATTGCCTTCTTGTTTTTGCATAATTCGGAGTCTTATGTTGCCATTTGATAGGAAACAACATTAAATCTTTTTAGAACATCATATTCAGTTTGAATACTACTTTAAAAAGTATTTCATAACATGAATATGAAATTGTAGGGAAAACTATGTTAGGAAATTAAATATATATCCAAAAGCAGAAAATATGAGCTTCCCTGGTTGCCAAGGGAACTGTTGTATGCAAATTTCTGTTTATTGAATGTTTTACTATGAAAATAACAAAACTGTTGAAAGGGGGAAATCTTCTTCTTTAGTGATAGGATGTGAATTTTACTCCCTTCTGCTTGGGAAAAGAAACATAAACATGGGATTTCAGGCTAGACAGGCTCCTGTACTCTTTTGTAAACTTCTTAAACCATAGGGTTTAATTCTTGTTTGTAATTCTTTGTTTCTTATGCAATTGAGCTATTTTTTCTCTGAGAAAAACTTTGTAGTTTATTTTTACTGGTAACACACAACACTTCTTATTTTGCTTTCTTCCTTCCCCTTTAGTCACACAATGATTTAATTTTTAACTTTGTGTTTTGAAATAATATATTAGAATTATAGAAAGTTTGCAAAAATAGGACAGACATCTTGCAAAAATGAGATGCCGTTTACCCGGTTGTTCTTATTAACTACTAAAACCATGGTATATTCAGTGATCAAAACCAGGAAATTAACATGTGATGCCATACTATTAAGTAAACTACAGAACTTCTTCCAGTTTCATCAATATTCACAGTACTGTCACTATTTTGCTCCATGACTCAGTCCAAGATCCCACATTGTATCAGTTGTATGTCTGCTTAGTCTCCACGTGTGTGTGATGGTGTCTCAGTCAATATTTGTCTTTCATGATCTTGGAACCTATAGTGAGTACTGATCAATTATTGAAGTTGAACTTTAAAAGTTTGTTATTGATCTTAACTGAAAATTTAAATGTTTGTTCAGTTGATTTCAGTTGTTCTGTCATATCTGACTATACGACCCCATGGATGCAGCATGCCAGGCTTCCCTGTCCATCACCAACTCCCGGAGCTTGCTCAAACTCATGTCCATTGAGTTGGTGATGTCATCCAACCATACCACCCTCTGTTGTCCCCTTCTCCTCTTGCCTTCACTCTTTCCTGGCATCAGGGTCTTTGCAAATGAGTCAGTTCTTTGCATCAGGTGGCCATTTCAGCTTCAGCATCAGTCTTTCCAATGAATATTCAGGGTTGATTTCCTTTAGGATTGACTGGTTTGATCTCCTTGCAATCCAAGTGACTTTCAAGAGTCTTTTCCAAATTCACAGTTCAAAAGCAACAATTCTTTGGCACTCTGCTTTCTGTGTGGTCCACCTTTCACATCCATATGTACTACTGAAAAAACCATAGCTTTGACTAGATGGACTTTTGTAGACAAAGTAATGTCTCTGCTTTTTAATATGCTGTCTAGGTTTGTCATAGCTTTTCTTCCAAGGAGCAAGTGTCTTTTAACTTCATGGCTGCAGTCACCTTCTGTAGTGATTTTGGAGCCCCAAAATAAAATAAATAAATAAACATTTGTTACCAGCCTGAATTTGTTTCTTTGTTAGTTGTGTGTATGTATTCAGTTGCTCAATTGTTTCCAACTCTTTGTGATCCTATGAATTGTGACCAGCCAGGCTCCTCTGTTGGAGAAGGCAATGGCACCCCACTCCAGTACTCTTGCCTGGAAAAATCCCATGGATGGAGGAGCCTGGTGGGCTGCAGTCCATGGGGTTGCTAAGAGTCGGACACAACTTCACTTTCACTTTCATTTTCATGCATTGGAGAAGGAAATGGCAACACAGTGTTCTTGCTTGGAGAATCCCAGGGATGGGGGAGTCTGGTGGGCTGCCATCTATGGGGTCACACAGAGTCGGACATGACTGAAGCGACTTAGCAGCAGCAGCAGCAGCAGGCTCCTCTGTCCATGGACCTTTTCAGGCAAGAATACTGTAGCAGGTTGGTATTTCTTTCTCCAGGGGATCTTCCTGACTCAGAGATCAAACCCAGATCTCCTGCATCTACTGAATTGGCAAGCTCCTTCTTTACACTATACTACCTGTAAGCCCCTTTTTGAGTTCAGTTCAATTCACTTCAGTTGCTCAGTCACGTCCGACTCTTTGTGACTCCATGAACCACAGCATGCCAGGCCTCCCTATCCATCACCAACTGCCGGGGTCTACCCATGTCCATTGAATCAGTGATACCATCCAACCATCTCATCCTCTGTCATCCCCTTCTCCTCCTGCCCTCAATCTTTCCCAGCATCAGGGTCTTTTCAAATGAGTCAGCTCTTCGCATCAGGGGGCCAAGGTATTGGAGTTTCAGCTTCAACATCAGTTCTTCCAATGAGTATTAAGGACTGATCTCCTTTAGGATGGACTGGCTGGATCTCCTGGCAGTCCAAGGGACTCTCAAGAGTCTTCTCCAACACCACAGTTCAAAAGCGTCAATTCTTCGGTGCTCAGCTTTCTTTATAGTCCAACTCTCAAATCCAGACATGACTACTGAGAAAACCATAGGTTTGACTAGACAGACCTTTGTTGGCAAACTCTCTGCTTTTTAATATGCTATCTAGGTTGGTCATAACTTTCCTTCCAAGAGTAAGCATCTTTTAATTTCATGGCTGCAATCACCATCCACAGTGATTTTGGAGTCCAAAAAAACATAAAATTAGCCACTGTTTCCCCATCTATTTGCCATGAAGTGATGGGACCAGATGCCATGATAATCTTAGTTTTCTGAATGTTGAGCTTTAAGCCAACCTTTTCACTCTCCTCTTTCACTTTCATCAAGAGGCTCTTTAGTTCTTCTTCACTTTCTGCCATAAGGGTGGTGTCATCTGCCTATCTGAGGTTATTGATATTCCTCCTGGCAATCTTGATTCCAGACTGTGCTTCATCCAGCCCAGCGTTTCTCATGATGTACTCTTGATATACGTTAAATAAGCAGGGTGACAATATACAGCCTTGACGTACTCCTTTTCCTATTTGGAACCAGTCTGTTGTTCCATGTCCAGTTCTAACTGTTGCTTCCTGACCTGCATACCGATTTCTCAAGAGGCAGGTCAGGTGGTCTGGTATTCCCATCTCTTTCAGAATTTTCCACAGTTCATTGTGATCCACACTCAAAGGCTTTGGCATAGTCAATATAGCAGAAATCGATGTTTTTCTGAAATTCTCTTGCTTTTTCGATGATCCACCAGATGTTGGCAATTTGATCTCTGGTTCCTCTGCCTTTCCTAACACCAGCTTGAACATCTGGAAGTTAAAGGTTCACGTATTGCTGAAGCCTGGCTTGGAGAATTTTGAGCATTACTTTACTAGCGTGTGAGATGAGTGTAATTGTGTGGTAGTTTGAGCATTCTTTGGCATTTCCTTTCTTTGGGATTGGAATGAAAACTGACCTTTTCCAGTCCTGTGGCCAATGCTGAGTTTTCCAAATTTTTTGACATATTGAGTGCAGCACCTTCACAGCATCACCTTTTAGGATTTGAAATAGCTCAACTGGAATTCCATCACCTCCACTAGCTTTGTTCATAGTGATGCTTCCTAAGGCCCACTTGACTTCACATTCCAGGATGTCTGGCTCTAGGTGAATGATCACACCATTGTGATTATCTGGGTCATGAAGTTCTTTTTTGTACAGTTCTCCTGTGTATTCTTGCCACCTCTTCTTAACATCTTCTGCTTCTGTTAGGTCCCTCCCATTTCTGTGCTTTATTGAGCCCATCTTTGCATGAAATATTCCCTTGTTATCTCTAATTTTCTTGAAGAGATCTCTAGTCTTTCCCATTCTATTGTTTCCCTCTATTTCTTTGCATTGATTGCTGAGGAAGGCTTTCTTTATCTCTCCTTGCTATTCTTTGGAACTCTACATTCAAATGCATATATCTTTCCTTTTTTCCTTTGCTTTTTGCTTTTTGAGTTACCTGCTCATATTTATTAGTTTTAGTGATTTTTGGCTTAAATGTTACAACAACTCCATATATATATATTAAGATTTTAACATTTGTTTTAAAATATTTCTCCCAGAATAATTATTTTATTATATATACATTAGGGTTTATTTTGGTTTTATTTTATATACATTCACATTGAAACCTTTTTACTTGTGATATGTTTTATCATTTAGATAAGAAATTGTTATCTGAAAATCAGAAATAGCTACAAGTATTTTATTCTAGTTGTTTTATAGTTTGTTTTATGGTATTAATATTTAATTGACTTCAAGTTTACTGTGTATTCTATCACTTCTAAACATAATAAAATCATCCTTACATATGTATAAGAAATATTCACATGTATCTTTATTCTAAATTTTTAAAATATATAATTTGTAATGCATTGTAATGCCTGTAACTCTACTTCATCTGCAGTTTATTATTTAGTTTGATATCAGGCTAAGATCAAAATGATGTTTTCTAAATAACAACCAATTTTTCTAATATCATTAACTGAATTCATGTACTGTTCTCATTAATTGATATTGCCTCATTTTTACTGTAGTAATTTCCTTTATATTCTAAGATCCATTCTTGGACTATTTAATTTGTTCTATTGATTTCTGTCCAGTTGTCTCTCACTACTGGATTGTTTTCATAATTGTGAATCTTTCATAGCAAGTTTAGCCTCATTAGTTTGGATTTTCAAAATATTATCTCTTTGATATTTTCAGTTTTTTAAGTGAACATTAGAATCATTTGGTCAAGCTCTAAGCAAATCTTTGTTTTTCTAATTTTTAGATCTTTTGTACCTGTTAATAAAATTTTATAGTTTTCTTCATATAGCTGTAATATATAACTTATAAAGGTAATCATTTTAAAGGCTTGCATATTCAATGTGTAGATGCTATAGTTTTACCTTTATATATTTAAATTGCTTACTAAATATAGGAAAATGAAATATCTTTATATGATCAATTTTTATACAATTATTTCATTGAACTCATTAAATCTAACAGTTTAGAAGTTTCATTTTCCTCAAATAGTGATACATTTTGTCACTTTCATTTTTATAATTGTTGTCATATCTTGACTTATTGATCAAATTTCCATAACAGAGTTAATAGCACTGTGCTAACAATTCTCTAATATTTATCATTAAATATGATTTTGAGTCCAAAATTAGTTGAATGCAAGACACAGATCAGATACTTTAATTGAAAAAAAAAAAAAGGAAAGTCATTAACTTCCTGTAATCTATTGGCATTTCTAGAGGATTATCATTTGTGAGGGACTAACCACAACCTTGGAGAAGGAAATGGCAACCCACTCCAGTATTCTTGCCTGGAGAATCCCATGGACAGGGGAGCCTGGTGGCCTACAGTTCATGGGGTCACAAAGAGTCGGATACGACTGAGTGACTACACTTAACCACAATCTGACATGCGAATATATAGCTCTCACCAAGTGAAGTTGTACACTTGGGGCTATTAAAGAATAATTATGGATAACAGTCTGTAGTGTTTTTTTTTTTTTTTAATTCCTGGATTTCTTTGAGTTCCTAAAATGTTCTTAACAATTATCAGCAGGAAATTAAGTTAGAGGTCCACCTCTAATAGGGCTTCCCTAGTAGCTCAGCTGGTAAAGAATCTGCCTGCAATGCAGGAGACCCCAGTTCACTTCCTCAGTTGGTAAGATCCACTGGAGAAGGGATAGGCTACCCACTCCAGTATTCTTGGGCTTCCCTGGTGGCTCAGATGATAAAGAATCTGGCTGCAATGTGGGAAACCTGAGTTCGATCCCTAGACTGGGAAGATCCCCTGGAGAAGGGAACAGCTACCCACTCTAGTATTCTGGCCTGGAGAATTCCATAGACTATACAGTCCATGGAATCACAAAGAGTCAGACACGAGTGAACGACTTTCACTTTCTACTTCTAGTATTCTGGAGGAAAGCTTGCCAACCCACTCCAGTATTCTTGCCTGAAGACTCCACATGGACAGAGGAGTCTGGCAGGCTACAGTCCATAGGGTCACAAAGAGTGGGACAGGACTGAATCAACTTAGCCCACTTCATGGTGAATTGAATCAGTCTCAGCTGTTGGCATCACCAGCTTCTTCCATTCTGTTATTGAGAGCTCCATTAAATCAGATAGTATATGTGAGATGCCAGCAAGATGCTAAATTCTCCATAGACACTCAGTAAATATTATCTACCTTCACTCTAGTCCTTGCTGCTGCTGCTGCTAAGTTGCTTCAGTCGTGTCCAACTCTGTGCCACCCCATAGATGGCAGCCCACCAGGCTCCCCTGTCCCTGGGATTCTCCAGGCAAGAACATCAGAGTGGGTAGCCATTTCCTTCTCCAATGCATGAAAGTGAAAAGTGAAAGGGAAGTTGCTCAGTCATGTCCGACTCTTCATGACCCCATGGACTGCAGCCTACCAGGCTCCTCCATCCATGGAATTTTCCAGGCAAGAGTACTGGAGTGGGGTGCCATTGCCTTCTCCGAGGCCAGCTTTCTAGGAGTTGGCAAAAGCCTAAAAAAAATAAAAAAGACCTGTTAGTGACATTGTGAGTAGGTGGTAATTTCAGAATTTCTACCTCTATCTTGGCTTCTGGAGATTTCTCCCTTGTCTTCCTCACTCTCCTCTCCCTAGACTTGCTTAGCACAGGCGCTGACACATCATTGTTTTCTTTTCTTATAATCTCAGAGATATGTTTGCATTTTTAAAAAATGGACTTTGTAGGAAACTAAGAGAAAATTATTCTGTTCAGTTCAGTTCAGTCGCTCAGTCGTGTCCAACTCTTTGTGACTCCATGAACTGCGGCACGCCAGGCCTCCCTGTCCATCACCAACTCCTACAGTTTACTCAAACTCATGTTCATCGGTGATGCCATCCAACCATCTCATCCTCTGTTGTCCCCTTCTCCTCCTGCCTTCAATCTTCCCCAGCATCAGAGTCTTTTCAAATGAGCCAGTTCATCTTTCCCAGAATCAGGTGGCCAAAGTATTGGAGTTTCAGCTTCAACATCAGTCCTTCCAATGAGTATTAAGGACTGATCTCCTTTAGGATGGACTGGTTGGATCTCCTTGCAGTCCAAGGGACTCTCAAGAGTCTTCTCCAACACCACAATTCAAAAGCATCAATTCTTGTCACTCAGCTTTCTTTATAGTCCAACTCTTACATCCATAAATGACTACTGGAAAAACCATTGCCTTGATTAAATAAAAGCAGAAATGATAATATCATAATAGAACACGGAGTCTCCATTCTAAGAATCATAGAGTTTCAATTAATTCTAGGAGCATTCACTGCATACCAAACCCAGTGTAGAGCACTACAAAGATTAAGCCAAGATATCAGTGGTCAAACAAACTCTTAGTCTGATCTGTGGCTAATGATCTGGATAAGAGCGTCTCAGCATGGAAACTTCTTGCAAAGAACATCCTGTTCAAGTGTGCCAACTGAAGAGATGGGGGATTTCTGGACTCCAGGGCTTGGCCAGCAAGCTCTTTAAACATGTATGTCTGTTCCTCCCAATCCTGACTTTAACCCCAGCTTTGTGCTCTGGGAAAGTAGGACTGAAAGGAATCATTTTTGGGTATCCTGCATGAGAATGGCTTTCCTAGTCTCTTACCAAATATGGCAGTTATTCCTTTCAGGAAAGGACTAACATTTATTATTTGTCTCTTATTAGGCATGAGTTTCAAATCATGAAAATTGTGGGGATGATCAGTCACTCTTCTGGAAATCAAGGGAACTTGTTGACATGAGTAGGAGAGTCACATCTAATGAAAAGCCAAGGAATGGAGTATAGAGGCCTCAGGCAGCAATATAGGCAAACAAGGTGGCAGAAACCTGGTCTTAAAGCTGTATTCTGTGATAACAGGGAGGAGGGTGGTTGCTCAGACCTGGGACAGAGGACCTCCTGTGAGTAAAACATATGTACCAGCATCCAGAGGACTTCCCAGATGGCACTGGTAGTAAAGAACCCACCTGCAGATTCAATCCCTGGGTCAGGATGATGCCCTCAGGGAGGAAATAGTAACCCACCCCAGTATTCATGCCTGGGGAATCCCCCGGACCTTGGAGCCTGTCAGGCTCAGAGTCGGACATGACTAAAGCAACTTAGCACACATGGATGCACTGGCATTTGGAGACAGGCAAGACAGCTACATGAAATCCTGAGCAGGGAATGACTGGAAATTAAGTGTATGAGCCCACTACTCATGTAAGAGTCAGTAATATTAACAGTATCTTCTTTATTTAGAGAACTACTTAATTTTATCTTACAGAAAATACAACACATATTTACAATGCAGGTTAACTAATGACCTCCTTCTTTATAATCTGTTGTTTTATTATATGATCAAAATTTCTCACAGTGAATTCTTTTATTTTAGACTTTTCGGGTACCCAGATAGCCAGTCTCTTCCATTAGCTATTTTACATAGGGCTTGAATTAGCTGGCTATGATATGCTTTCCTGACTGCTCTTATGGATAGAACACAGAGGTATAATACCACAAGGCAAATTTATATCATCTGTACCTCATAGCAAGATATTACCTATTTGGGCATTTCTCTCTCCGTAGCTAGGTGGCACATGGAATTAATTAAGCATCATAGTTTAAAACCACATGCCTCAGAGCCAAACTGCCTGGATTGGAAATATGTTCTCTGTTATTTCTAGCTCTGTTAGCTTGGGAAATTTCCTTTAACTTTCAGTGCCTCAGTTTCCCTACATTTAAATGAGAATGACAGCAGTACCCACTTTATGATGTGGATTAAATGAGTTAATTTAATAACTTATATAATAACCTAAAAGGGCTTGGCTTTTAGAAAGTCTAATGTTTTAAATAAAATTTAGAGGTTCTCTCCTAGCCTAAATTTTTAATGTTATACTTTTATATACCCAATAAATTTTCATTGAGCTTATAATCAGAGCCATGAATTCCACTGATTGAAAAACCATATTGCGATGTTAGAAGTCATATCTATATGATAGGTTGTTTACAAAACTCGGCTCATTTCAGTTTAATTGTTATAACAATACTATGAGGAGCTATAAGAATTCTCAAGAATATAATTTTTAAGTAAATAAGCTAACAAAAAGGAAGTCAAGGAATAGATGGATGGATGAATGGATGGGTGGCTGGATGGCCAGTGGCTAGACAGGTGGATAAGTATTTGTCAGTATGAATATTACAAATTTGTACAATTTAAGATTTAAATATAGACTTCATTTTTTAAAACTGGCTGAGAAAGGGTTTACATGATCTAGGAATAAAATATTTGCAGAGAAAAGAAAGCTACTTTTTAAAAAAAGGAAATTATGAACGAAAAAAATGTGTTTGTTTTGGACTTAGGTATTTTAACAGTGCTGACAATCTCAAAAAAGGAAGACTTTAAAAACAAAGTGATACAGGCCAATTGAATTTCACTTTTCCAGGCTCAAGAAATGCCAAAAAATAAACAGAGACAGAAGCAAATTATTATTGCTTTAGTAAGCCACAATGATGGCATAAGAAAAGGAACCACGTTTGTACTTTCTAATATGTTTACTTCAGCAGATTAAAACATTTATATAACTGGTGTGAAATTTCTGAAATAGCCCAAATGTTTTTTGTTGTTATATTGATTTTTCAATCCAAATTATTTATTATTTGGAAACATTTCATGTTGGGTTTTCTGTAAGCATGGGTTTCCAAATGTCTGTAGTATTTGGGCATTATTAAGACTAAACATCTGGAAGACTCAAGTAGTATAAGTATAATCAGTTAGGGTCTTGGGGATGGAGTTTTCCCAAGTGACTTTAGGAAAATAATTCCCATTTTCTGGGTCTCAGTTTCTTTTTATAAAATTGTGGGATTTGTACTGAAATATGCCTCAAAGTTTCTTGCAACTCCAGAACTAGCCAGTTTTCACTACAGCATTTTAACTGGGACTCTGTAGACATTGCTTCCTTTTGTTTTACATTTTTGACTGAGTCTACTCCTCCTTGGAAAAATGACTCCTTAGGAAGCCTTCTGAAAGGCCAGTTAGGCTTCAGGCATTTCAGTGGGCTTTAAATACTCAAAATGTGTCTATGGCAGCTGCCCAAGTAGGCCTTGCACAGGAAAAATCACCCCACCCCTGGATGGGCTTCACACTAGAGACCCACACTTAACTGTGACCCTATTTAACTTTGCTGTGTAGCTGGGACTGATCAGACATAGGAGGCTTTCATGAAAGGGGAAAGCTTTGACTTTTAAGATGAGACCTGGAGGTCAGGTCTGTTCAGCCATAAAAACGATGCTAATGAGGGAAAGTTCTTGAAGGACTCATTGTAGCTTCTTTGAAGTTACTGCTGATACTATGTTTGGGGGTCCGGTAAGCTGCTTCAATTAAAAAAAAAAAAAAAGAAGGAAAATATGATTGGATTAAGATGGAAAAGAAGCATCTTGGCTCTTGGGAAAATTCTTCTAGTGTTTCCCAAAGGGAATATTTTACTTGATTTTAATTTTTTCCTAAATCTCTTTGACTTTTACTTCACTCATACAACCCACTTGTATGGCTGATGTTGTGTCCAGTACCATGGAGACATCTGATACAGGTTTCTTGAATCACTACCTTTGTTTGTACCAGAAACCTCCAGGCTTCCTGGAGGTAGTGGCCCCTACAGCTAATGGAAAAAACTTTGGAATCCCACTTTATTACAGAAGTAGACCAACTGTGAACCTTTCTAATAAAAGTGCTCAGGCTTGTGCTGCTTCCTGCTGCCAGTAATCATGACTACTAACAGAAGTGTGTCTACTGCGCAAGTCGTTATAAATTTCATTCTCATCATTATCATTAACATCCACTGAATGCCTATCCAATAACAAGGAAATATGACAAGTTTTTGTTATCAGAATGAAGAGAAGACATACTTAAATAGAAATAATTGCAACAACATCAATTATGTTTGTTTGTATATACATTAATGTGTGGGATTTGGAGTAGAGTCACATAGATTTTCTATTTGTTCCTTACAGCAGCTCCTCAAAGTAGACCATCTAGAAATCATCATTGCTCTTTCATTAATGAGGTTATTGAAACTAAGGAGGGAAGTGTGGTGCCTTGGGTAAGGTTCTGTAAATGTAAGACAGACCCACCTCATCTGTCTGCTAACTATTGCAAAGTGTCGACCTAACAATAGCCTTGACCCTAGAACAACACATGTTGGAACCACATGGGTCCACTTATATCCACGTTGGTTTCAGTAGTTGAATCCAAGATGATGACCTGGGGGTATGGGGGAACTGCTTGGAGGGCTGAATATAAACCTATATGGATTTTTTTACTTCATGGAGGATGGGACCCGTGCATCGTTCAAGGGTTAGCTGAAGTGGGAATGACCGTGAGCATCCTGCCATCTATGGTAAAGGAATATTCTCATGTAAGACTAAATCAATAAATCACTGAACAAATACCACTGAGTGTTTTGACCATTCCTCAGTTCTGGAAACTAAGCTTAACCTCCCCAAGCATTCTGAATATGAAACTCTGATATTGTACTTCTGGATTAGAAAGAAATACCTTGTATTTTGGCATAAAAATAGATGTCTATTCTAGGGGGAAATGTGGTTAAAAGTAATATTGGTGTCATTAATCTCCATTGCCTCAGAGGAGTCTGTGTTCACAGACACTGGGAGGGCCAGTTCCCCACGAGGGTTTCCTCCTCTGTTTGTTTAACTAACCTTTCCTTAAATGTCAGGTCAAAGAAGTGAGTGTACTGAATCTTCCCAGTTATTGAATGAATGGCAGTTCTCTTGGCTTTTTCAAGGGAGCCCTTGGTCAAACTAAGTTTAAAGTTCCTTTGTGTTCTAAGTCTCCAGTGTATATTTTGGATAGGAATGGGTTGTACAGAATCTAATGATTTCTTCCTGCATTAGTCATAGTGGCATTATGAACTCTGCATCTATTTCCATAATAATCTCACCTATTACCATATAAAGAGCTTGCAGACATCTGTATTAGAGGGAAAGAGAAACATTTACTCTGCTCTAAATTATTGAACAACTTAAAGAGAGGAATGTAACAATCGAAGTATTAACATCTGAAAATATGTCCACAACCACTTACAATTCATTTTCTCCTTATGCTTATGGGCTTCCCAAGTGGCTCAGTGGTAAAGACCGGGCCTGCCAAGCAGGAGATACAGATTCAATTCCTGGGTTGGGAAGATACCCCTGCAGAAGGAAATGGCAACCCGCTCCATATTGTTGCTGGGAAAATCCCATGGACAGAGGAGCCTGGAGGGCTACAGCTCATGGGATTGCAAAGAGCTGGACACAACTTAGCAACTACACAACAACAACAAACCTTACGCTTATAGTTTAAACACAAACTATCAGTGTGAAGTTGTGGAGTTAGAATGACCTGAAAATTTAAGTCTTGTTTTTCTCATCTGTAAAATGAGATTATTACCACCCACGTTATAGAGACTTATGGACTGTAGCCCACTCCGTCCATGGAATTTTCCAGGCAAGAATACTGGAGTGGGTTGCTATTTTCTTCTCCAGGGGATCTTCCCAATCCAGGGATCAAACTCAATTCTCCTGCACTGCAGGCAGACTCTTTACCCACTGAGCCACCAGAGAATCCCGACATAGTGATGTTAAGAAGACTAAATATGGTAATATATTTTAAGTGTTCAGCACAACAGTATAACGCATGGTAACTATTACTATTGTTATTACTGTTACTATTATCATTGTTACTTTGCAGAAATATGCATCTGTGTACAAATGAGACTGAACTGGTGAGAAATGTGAATAATTAGCAAAACAGACAGCAGTGGCTAAGAAAATAAATTAAATGTCCTCTTACTAGAAATGATCACAACTGAGTAGAATAACACTTCCTTATAAAGTTTCATATAATTCTTAAACAGTTGATTGTAAAAGCAGACTAATAAGAGGATAATAAGAGAATAACTTCATAAAAAGACTATAAAATTGACCACTGTGTCTTCACTTATCTGACAATTCATGGGATAGATAAGCCAAACACATTCATTTTCACTGACTTGTTCAAATCACTTATACTTGAATTAATATGTATGTGTATATGGGTATATGGGTCTATGGCATCAGAGAGTTTTCTCTGGCATTAACTTTCTGCCCACTTGGATCAATTTTCGCCATTCCAGTATTCTGAAAAGTTTGGCTTTAATCACAAAGACAAGATCAAGTCGAAGATCAACCTTTCAGAAAATAGAGACTGTGGAGAGTTATAGTGTTCATCTGTTTGCTTGTGAATCCACAAACAAAGCTTGACTCCTGTTCCAAGACTAACAGGAGCTGTAGCATCAACAGCACTCAACATCTCATACCACATGTATAATGTATTGTGGCTTAGGGGTGTGGCTTGATAGCAAACATAACTGTGTACTGCTGGCAGTGAATGTGCTAAGGAGAAATCCAGAGGAGAATTTCTTTTTAAATTCATTTGACATTAACCAAGCTGTCTTTGGGACTTGTTTTGGTTATTGTCAGGAATTAGACATATTTACCATGCTGTTAACTGGCTCCATAGAATCAACAAAACTTTCCCATCCCATGTGCGTGCTATTTGCCCTCTGGAAATAATATCTCCTTTTGAAATGTTTTTTGAGATGATTCCCAAACTTGGTAACTGGAGAACCAACAGTAATTTTTTTTCTTTCTTTCTTTCCTGAGACAGCAGCTGAGGTGGCTTAAATTTGTACTTGTAAGTAGAATTTCACTGCACTGCTTAAGTCATGGCTGTCTGATTTATGAAGGAAAAATAAATGGCATTGCCATATGATATACTGCTTCCGTGAACAAAATTGTTTAGGATATGGGAGACTATTGACTGACAGGACAGCTGGAAAGGACTGAGGACCAAATGCAATGGAACACAGAAGGAAAAGATGGAGCAGGTCCCGTGATAAAGTGCTGCCACCTATCTGGCTTCAGATCTAAGATAGCATACTAGTAGCCACTGGTAAAATATTCTTAAGGGAACCACATTTTTTGCTGAAAAGACTCATTGATTTTGTACACACATTTGAAGGGCTACCTTAAGACCTATTTGAAATGACTGTGGCTAGTGGATTGAAGACCAGCTGGTAGAAATTTTAAGAGAGATACTGGTCAGCATAAGAGAGGACACTGGAATAGCCAGAGCTGTCCAAAGCTGAAATAGGCTGCTTTGGAAGGTTGTGAATTTCCTGTCACTGGGGGTATTCAAGTAGAAGTCATATGATCATTGATAGAACTTTGCAGAGGATTAAGCACCAGAAGAGAGGGTAGAGCTTTGGCCAAATGACTCTTAAGATCTTTTCAATTGCAATGAGATTGAATGGAAAAAAGCAGTGGGAGTATAGTAAATTTATATTAGATTTGTAACTTAGGAACTTGTCATTCTTTCCACAAATCACATTCCAGATTAAAAAATGAGGTAAACAGAATAAAAATTAAAAATTACTATTATTCTCATTAAACACACCAGACAATTAGATTATGATTCATCACATACCAAAATCAGCAAATGAAAAGGAAATCCCACCAGTGATCTCTGTTGTGAGTTTCTTCTCCTGCAGAGATAGAGTGAATGATGATTGAGCAAGAGGACTGGGAGACGGAAGAGCAAACTAAAGAGAAATGCATTTACTAGAAACCCACCAGCATGCCTGAACTCCAAGGGGAAATATTCATTCAAGAAGCAGAATGCAAATTCTCCTTCTCCTCCCACCACAAACATATACACAAACTCCTCTATCCAGATTTTCCTAACTATTTACTTCCAGTGGACCATTCATCTCCAGTGCTATCCTTGGGGAAGAATCTAAGGCCAGGCAAGAATATAGCAATTATGATTTTTCCAAAGTGGTTCTTCAAAGGTGCTGAACCCTAGCT
This sequence comes from Bos javanicus, assembly GCF_032452875.1. Classification (NCBI taxonomy): domain Eukaryota; kingdom Metazoa; phylum Chordata; class Mammalia; order Artiodactyla; family Bovidae; genus Bos; species Bos javanicus. Next base: position 77,504,508 of record NC_083868.1, read on the forward strand.
AGTTCTGGGAACACCCTTAAAAGGTTCAAGTAGTGAGGGCCCCAACTTGCCTTTTGTAGGGAGCCCAGGGTGAGTGCAATGATGCTGAACTAAACCAGATCCTAAATATGCCAGTTTGGAAAAGACCAGAAATGCTGAACCCATTCTCAAGTAGATATTTTAGCTTAAGGAAGTTCGAGGTTGGTCAAAAGGGGATGAGAATGGTAGACAAAGAGAATTCATGCCAGATTCCTAGATAAATTGTATTTCTAGTAGAATACAGTCTTATTGCCATGAAAGGAAGAGCCTGGGATGAGAATGAATTGTTCTTCAGGAATGTATGGATGTGAGAGTTGGACTATAAAGAAAGCTGAGTGCTGAAGAATTGACGCTTTTGAACTGTAGTGTTGAAGAAGAGTCTGCAACTCTTCTGCAACACTTGGACTGCAAGAAGATCCAGCCAGTCAATCCTAAAAGAAATTGGTCCTGAATATTCATTGAAAGGACTGGTGCTGAAGCTGAAACTGCAATACTTTGGCCACATGATACAAGAACTGACTCATTGGAAAAGACCCTGATGCTGGGAAAGATTGAAGGTGGGAGGAGAAGGGGGTGACAGAGGATGAGATGGTTGGATGACATCACCAACACAATAGGAATGAGTTTGACCAGGCTCTGGGAGTTGGTGATGGACAGGGAAGTCTGACATGCTGCAGTCCATGGGGTCACAAAGAACTGGACACGACTGAGTGACTGAAATGAACTGAATGGAGTGTAGGGAGGTAGGGTCAGCCAAAGGGTCTTTGGGTAAAGCTTGTATATACTGAAACACTCTTAAGTTTTTCACAGTTAATTCCTAAAATGGATTAAGTTGATTTTGCTATTTATGCCTTTCATTCTTGAAATTTATATCATCTTTTTACTTAAAGGTAGCAAGCTAGAAGTCATCTTAAAGATCATCTGGCCCCATTAATTTTACAGGTGAAGTTGCAGATTCAGAGGTATTGATTGGCTTACTTAAGGTTACTCAACAAGTTGGCAGCAGAACCAGAACTAGAATTCAAGTCTCCTGTGTCCTGGTCTCACACTTTGTTCTGAGTATCTCCTTCCTCTTTCCTCTGCAAAGAACTTTCTGCAGTTGAAGACATTAGCTTGAGAGCATGATGCTGGCTATTGGGAACAGTGATTTAGATCAGAATTATAAAGATGATTTCCATGCTAAGACCAAGGCACTGGAAAAGTCATAAGACCCCATGAATGGCATAGAAGACAGTGAACCCCTCATTTTGACCTAAGCCACAGAGGATGTTCTGAGCTCAGGGTTGATGTCTACATTTGTTCATTCATTCAAGTACATTCACAATGAAAATCTCCCCTTCAGCCTAATTTCTCACTCTGCCCATCATCAACCTCAGCTGCAGCCAATTAAGGACTTCTCTGTCAATACATAGCATGCTTTTTCAGTTATAGTTACTTCTCTTAGAACACATGTTTCTATCCATTTTCACCTGTCAAACCCTATCCATCTGTCAAGGTTGATCCCAAGCCTCCCTTCCTTCATATAGTCTTACTTCTCTTTCCCCAGTGATGTGCTTCCTCACACAACCATACCTTTTGATCCTCTGTCTAATTTTTTATCAGAAAGAATAAAAAATATTTTATTTCCTAAAATAATGCAACTGGAAAACAAAATTATATTAAAAACTAAAACTGGAAAATGTAATTTTGGTGACAAGAAAATTCAAGAAATTCTCCAATTTCATGTAGACCTGAAATAAGTATTCATTCATTCATTCATTTATTGTTTTGGTTTAACAAACCTTTGCTAAGTGCCTACATCTCAATCCAAATCACATCTTCTCCTCAAAGACCAGCACATATTATATTCTTCATGTTCAGTTCAGTTCAGTCACTCAGTCATGTCCGACTCTTTGCAACCCCATGGCCTGCAGCACGCCAGACTTCCCTGTCCATCACCAACTCCTGGAGCTTACTCAGACTCATGTTCATCGAGTCAGTGATGCCATCCAACCATCTCATCCTCTGTCGTCCTCTTCTCCTTCCACCTTCAATCTATCCCAGCATCAGGGTCTTTTCCAATGAGTCAGTTCTTTGCATCAGGTGGCCAAAGTATTGGAGTTTCAGCTTCAGCACAAGTCCTTCCAATGAATATTCAGGACTGATTTCTTTTAGGACTGACTGGTTGGATCTCTTTGCAGTCCAAGGGACTCTCAAGAGTCTTCTCCAACACCACAGTTCAAAAGCATCAATTCTTCAGCACTCAGCTTTCTTTGTAGTCCAAACTCTCACATCCGTACATGACGACTGGAAAAACCATATCTTTGACTAGACGGGACCTTTGTTGGCAAAGTAATGTCTCTGCTTATTATGCTGTCTAGGTTAGTCATAACTTTTCTCCGTGTATCTCTCCCTAATTCTTCACCTTTCAGTAATCAGTGTTCCTCATATATCAGCTATTTATTGTCTAAATTTTGCCACCAAAATCTTTTCTCCATTGTAGACAGTAAATTCCCAAAGAAGTATTTTTACTGAGGACAAATACAAAGAAAAAATAAATATTTTTTTCCTGTTAAAAAAATTGGATCAAATCCAATTTGCTGATACTTAAACCAAACCAAATTCCTGGTCTCAGTGTAATATTTCATATGCAAAAATGAGGAAATTATTATTTAATTGACTCTTAATTTTCTCTTCTCATCAAGGATTTTGAACCCATCACCATTTGGCAGTCAGGATCATTCCATTTACCCTCCAGTTCTGGAAAAAATATTTGAAAACCCAGCAGGCTGCAAAGGCAGGGTTGTTAAAGTAATCATTTCCCTAAAGGATGTCAGAAGTCCTAAGAGAAAGTATTTACAAGGAAAATCTGTTTTCTGTTGGAATTTGTAGGTTTTATTTGTCTATTTTTCTCTTCTCTTCTCACCCTTTCCCCAACCCATAGGGCAAGAAGACAGACCTGCTTGTCTTTTCAGCAATGAATTTGTCATTGGGTAGCTGACTGAAGTCTATGCCTATTTGAGTAAATGTCTTTCAGTTAGTTTGCTAACAGATCCTTATCATTACCATTAGCTTGCTTTATTTATTTATTTTTTTTAATTGTTTAAGAATGACTTGCTAGTTCCCATTAAACCAAACTCCTTTCAGAAAACAGCTGTTAGGATAGTGCTATAATTTTTAATCAGCTTCCATAATTTGAAAAATTGATGATATAATAAATGCCACATATTTTAAGTGTTCTTTCTGCATTCCGACATCATTCTCTTCTGCACATGACTATCTGATTATTGTCTGTCTACTATTTTACCTCTGATGATGCTATCATCTCTCACTCTCTTGTTATTGATATATATTGAGAGATACACTCACACCTCATATGCCTGCCATGTGTAATTGCTGACTAGCCTACAGTGACACACTAAGCAAAACTCTTCACTGTATGATGAGTGGACAAATTCATGAACAGCCTTTCGTCCAGTTACTAAAAACCCAAGATGTGCCAAGGAGGTTAATCCCTAGCAATGTAATAGCCAATCAGAGCTACAGAGAGACACAGCTTTTTGTAAGTTGAGTATACCTTCAAATTAAAAGAGAGACTATTCTATTTTTTTTACAAAGCATTAATTTTTTTAACTTGCAAAATCTCATAATCTTCTTTTGTCTACTAGTAAACAACATCTTCAGAACTTTGCCCCTCAGAGAACCAATGGAGAACGCCCAGGCACATCAATGGGTGATTGCAACACTTTGAGGGAAGCACTATGAGGGGAATTCAGGAGTCTGTCCAGGCATGTGAGATTTGGTTATTCATGCAGACACAGCAGAGGAAATGATGTTTAAGCAAACCATTAAAGATGAGTAAGAAAAAATTAGGACACAAATTGGGAGAATTTTTTGAAAGAAAGGGACATAGAAACTCAGAGAGAAGAGTGTAAATGGAACTGAGACAAATTCAACAGGGCTGTAGTTGTGAAAGAGACAATAGTGAGAAGTGAATCTCGGCAGGTAGACCAGGGCCATTTAGGCAGGAGCTTGTGAAATACTTACGGAATATGAATTTATCCTTAGACCGGGGCGGGGTGGGGGATCCTCTGAAAATTTTGACCAGGAAGAGATAAGATCAGATTTGCATTTTAGAAACATCATTCTGGCTTCAATGCAGTAAATAGATTAAGGGTAACAGGAGTTTACAAGAAGTTCCCCACACTGTGGGCCTTTGTACGTTTAAATACGATGCCCTTTATGCATACACACACAGACAGATTCTTAGAATTTCATTTGTCTTACTAAAATTCTAGAAATCAAAATGGCCTGGCATATTGATTTCCTGATAAATTCATGATAAACCTTGACTTTTGCTTACTTTCCCACTTGACTTCCATCCTATTTCTTCCTAACACACCTATACCATAACACATAACACACCTATACCATATATTTGTGTTTGAAAATTAGAAAACAAGATAAACAATAGTGATTAATTATTAAGTCCTAAGTTCCCTGACTCCAGTTGAACACAGCTACTATTAGCATTTGATGTATGAAATTTTTTTATGAACTGATAAAAAAAATCCACTGATAACATCAGTGGATTCCTACTATACATAGCTTTATATAGTCTGCTTTTTTTCTTTCACATGTATCATGAGCATCTTTGCATGACTCATTAGTCTCAGTGTAATATTCTATGAGATAATTATGCTATGATTTAGTCTATTCCTATTGTTATAAACTTCACTTTTAATTTAATCAGATCAGAGTTAGTGTGGAGTCTCAGAAATTCTGCTTAACAAAATTGGGATGATATTTCCCAGGCAGCTTTCTCTGTCTAGTTCCCTGGGATTATGCATTTTCAGCATTTTGCAGGAACTTTACCAGCTAGTTAAAATAATACCAGGGAAGTATCTTCCCTTTGGGAGCTTTTGCATTAGGAAAACTTTGTGCTTATCATAAAGTGAAAGGGATACTTAGAGGAAGAGTTTTGATCAAATTTATTTTCAGAATAAAACAAACTGAGAGGTTTAAGTACCATAAATTAAAACAGCTGTGCAATTCCAGAATGCCTAGAAAAGAAGATTCATTTGCCTTGAATATTTTGGTCTTATCCTGAGAAATTATAAAGGAAACAGCTATTTTAATTTTCATTTGGAACTCTATTTTTTTTCTTAACTTTGTTTCCCATTCTCTTTTAAAGTCAAAACTGGCATACCAACATAATTCATGATATTTTTATGGAAAGAACCCTGAATTAAAAGATATAATACCCTAATTTAGTTGCTAGCATTGTGATTGATCAGCTTATCACTTGGGAAGATACAACAGTGAGATGAAGGGCCAGAGTTCTGGTGTAAGACAGCACTGGGTTTAAAATCAGATTCAGCTACTTATGGTTTTTAGTTTTCTCAATTGTAAATAAAGTTATTGATTCCTCCCTCACTGTTATTTTCACTTTTAGAATGTAATATATTACTTTGCTAAGACTGACATAACAAAACACCACAGACTGGGTAGCTTAAACCGCAGACATTCATTTTCTTACAGTTCTGTAGTCTAGAAGTTGTCTGCAGGATTGGCTTCTTTGGAGGGCCTCTCTGCTTGGCTTGCAGGTAGTCGCCTTTCCCTGTGTCCTCACATGGCCTTTCTTCTGTGCGCTGGTGCCCCTGATACCTCTCTCCGTGTCCTCATCTTCTTATAAAGGTATCAGTCAGATTGGATGAGGGCCTATCCTAAAGTCCTCATTTTAACTTACTGCTGCTGCTGCTGCTGCTAAGTCGCTTCAGTCATGTCCGACTCTGTGAAACCCCATGGACTGCAGCCTACCAGGCTTCTCTGTCCCTGGGATTCTCCAGGCAAGAACACTGGAGTGGGTTGCCATTTCCTTCTCCAATGCATGAAAGTGAAAAGTGAAGGTGAAGCTTCTCAGTCGTGTCTGACTTTTAGCGACCCCATGGACTGCAGCCTACCAGGCTCCTCCATCCATGGGATTTTCCAGCCAAGAGTACTGGAGTGGGGTGCCATTAACTTAGTTACCTCTTTAAAGGCCTTGTCTCCAAATACAGTCACATTCTTAGGTCCTAGGGTGAGAAGTCACCTAAATTCACATATGAATGTGATAATATGTAAATACAAATATTCACATACAGATATGATGATATATATGACATTTATTTCATGTTTCTGGCATATTATATGCTCAATAATAGTAGCAACTAAATATTTAACCTCTCTGAGATATTTTTGTCATTGTGGAAATCGGGACGTTCACATCTGCTCCGTCTACATATGATAATGACTTGAGATTAGTTATGTTAAATTTTTCATAAAATAAGTGGTAGGGCACTGTTGTTGATCTTAAGTATACACACACACATACTTACTTTCTTCCCTTTAAGGAAGTGAACATTTGCTCTGAGCTTCCTGGCTCAGAGGTTAAAGCATCTGCCTGCAATGTGGGAGACCCGGGTTTGATCCATGGGTTGGGAAGATCCCCTGGAGAAGGAAATGGCAACCCACTCCAGTACTCTTGCCTGGAGAATCCCATGGATGGAGAAGCCTGGTAGGCTACAGTCCATGGGGTTGCAAAGAGTCAGATACAACTGAGTGACTTCACTCATTCACTCACTCTTTTCCACTAGAACTGGGAGTAGGAAGAGTAGGATTTAGGGATCCATTTTGCTCATAGGTCTCAGCATCCTCACTTCCTGAACAGGAAAGCACAAGGTTAATCATTGCAATTCATATGCCCTTTCTTATAAGACTTCATCTGATCATGTGGGGATGAAGCAAAGATCGATGAAAATGTAACAGAATCTCTCTGCCTCACTGTCTCTAAGGAAAGGCAAGGGAGGATTCCTTTAGTGCCTTGTGGGAGTGTTTTCAAATGAAAAGAATGAACACTGCTTATTTTATTTTGGAGTAGGACCACATGTTCTTCTGAGTAGAAAGAGCAGAGATGGCAACTCCTAAATGAAAGGCTGTATTCATTTAAATAATTTGGCTTAGATTCCTTTCTGATTGAAAATTGGACTTGCCATGGAGTCTTTAAAAGGCTTTATGCTTTGAAAACCTTAAATTGGCTTTAGATTAACAGAAAGTTGGTCTTTCAGTAATGGGAAATGCAGCGATTTAGCACTCTATTGGCATGCTTGACCAGTTGTAACTTTCAGAGTGTGATTATGTGACCTGATTCCATAATAATCAGGATCCAAGGCCAAATCAAGACCTATTTGGAGGGGGAGGGGTGACCTGGCACCTGGAGCTCAGAGGATTGATCTTAGCTGCTTATCTCACCACAGACTGTCCTAGTATACCCCAGTAACCTAGGCTCACTCCTTTCCAATGAGATGGAGATGTTTCGGGAAGTGAGTTTCAAAAGATTTCAGTCACTCTATTTGCTATCAAAGTTTCAAGTGCTCCTCTGAGTATGACAAAATATGTGACTAACTTTAAACCCATACCATGCTGGCCTCAGCCTAATTTTTAAGTATTCTCATGTATTCTAAACCGCACTGTCAACACTTGTACTCCCAACGAACTAATCCTTATACATGGAGAATACTTTTTATTGGTGTCTCCCCAGTGATGAAATGTCCTTCCTGGTGCCTCTATTGAGATTCCATTCACCTTTCAGGGTCTGTTACAAATGCCATATTCGTAATAATATCTCCATGAAGAATTATAGTATATGTTTTGATTTCTCTTATAGTGCCGCACTCAACCCTGAGTTATAGGTGTTTGTCAGATTTCCTACTCTACCTGCCAGTGTGCATGTGTGCTAAATCACTTCAGCCATGTCCACCACTTTGTGACCCTATGGACTATAGCCCACCAGGATTCACTGTCCATCTTCTTCCCTTCGCTCAGTCGTGTCCAACTCTTAGTGACCCCATGGACAGTAGCCTACCAGGCTCCGCCGTCCATGGGATTTTCCAGGCAAGAATACTGGAGTGGGCTGCCATTTCCTTCTCCAGGGGATCTTCCCAACCCAGGGATTGAACCTGGGTCTCCTGCATTGCAGACAGACGCTTTACCATCTGAGCTACCAGGGAAGCCCGATCACTGTCCATAGGATTCTCCAAACAAAAATACTGGAGTGGGTTGCCATGCCCTCCTCCAGGAGATCTTACTGATCCATGGATGGAACCTGCTTCTCTTAAGTCTCCTGCCTTGTCAGGTGGATTCTTTACCACTAGTGCCACTTGGGAAGCCCCCTACCCCCAGATTAGCTACTAAAAAAGCAGTAATTATCTCAATTTTCCTCTACCATCTGCACCCACCCAATACCCAGCTTAGGACCTCATTAAATGTTGGTCGGGTTTAACCAAACGACAAAGTAAAGTAGCCTGAACCTCAGTATCCTTAAAAGTGTATGCGTGTTCTCAGCCATTCAGTTGTCTCTGACTCTTTGCAACCCCATGGACTGTAGCCCACAAGGCGCCTCTGTCCATGGAATTTTCCCTGAAAGAATTCTGGAGTAGGTTGCCATGACCTCCTAAGGAGATCTTCCCAAGCCAGGGATCGAACCTGAGTCTGAATCTCTTGTATCTCCTGCACTGGCAAGTTCTTTACTACTAGTGCCACCTGGGAAGCCCTTCCCTAGAAGTACAAAGCTTATATTGTCCCATGCAAATGAAGTGGGAACATTGAACTCCATATGTGGAAGTTCATAATGGCAATTTTTTCTTAGTACAAAGGGAACATGCAGCTGCTAAACTCTGCCACAAAGTAACATTTTGAGGGGAAAGAAGCCAATGTAAACCCACAGTATGTACAAAATCAAAATCAGAAACCCTGAGTTTTTTTTAACCACTGAGTATAATTTTATAGTTTATTTGATATGATTTTTCTAGGCTGTAGTTCAATTCAAACAAGTTCTTCATTTGAACCCAATCCTACAGTTCTCTACTATACTCATTAGCAGCCACTTGGCAGCTTTAGTTTGGCTTACTCTGGGTGGCATGGAGAAAAACATTCTTTTATGTCTTTTGGAGGGATACTTTTTAGGTGAACTTTTTTATATGTCCTTGTCTAAAATGGTACATTCTTTATCTTCCTGCTGAACATGGAGGATTGACCACTTAGTCTTACATGAAATGAAGTTTACTAGAAACACCATTAACTTTGGAATCAGAAGAGCACGTTGTAAGATCTAACACTTCTATTAGGATTCCTGTGACCCTGAAAACAATTTTTCAGTAGATCTTTTAGTTATCTTAATCATGTAAGTATGATAGAGGAGGAAGTCTTACACCAAATGATGTCTAAGGATCATTTCAGTCTTTGCATTTGTGATTCTGGGCTCACTTACATTTAAGGCCATTCTTTCATCAAAAGTAATGGAGTTTACCCAAAATGTGGGTTGCTATATACATACCAACGAAGTAGAGTCTCAGAAAATTGATTGGTAGTCCGTTGAGTCACTGAAACAGGAAGGTGGCTTTCTGGCTAATATACAATATATATATATATATATATATATATTCCATTCATAGAAATGAACAATCACAGTAGCATATTAAAGATTCTAAAAGTCTTCCTCTATTTAAATGTTTACCCTTTAATACAGTTTATAAGGCAATTAACTACAAAAACTTTTTGTTTTAAATGTCTCATGACCATCCAGGAAAGTACACTTTTTAGCAAGATAAAGGTTAACTACAAACTCAATGACATTTTTTCCCTGTGCTTGTGGATTGCTCTGAGTTACTTGTAATAATTGATCATGGCTTCATCCCAAAAAGTCTTTTCTTACTTTCTCTAACCATAGACTCCAAGTGCGCCTCAAGTGAAGGCCTTGCCCAGTCCTCCACGGATCAGTTCCCCAGTCTAGATTTTTCACTGCTAAAGAGCTGTCTTCTTTTGCATGCCTCCCATTATACCAAACACAACCTAGTTTGAAATGAAATGATTATTTTCTTCAACCCACAGTAAAATTTTGGAATCACCTAAAAGCTGATTTCTACTGCTGTTTCGATCATTTTCCAAAATTGACTGCCTTTGAAATTTTAAGGATGTTCTTAATTTTTACATTTCCTTTGACTAATGCAGTTGACAGAATTGGATTCCCGCAATATTAACATGTTAAATCTTTAATTACCAACCTGATGGCATTTGAAGATGAGGGCTTTAGGAGGTAATTAGGTTTAGATGAGGTCATGAGAGTGGGGCACTCAGGATAGGATTAATGCCTTTGTAAGAACAGACACCAGAAAGCTTGCTCAGTACTTGTGGGGACAAAAGGAGAAGGTGACCATCTGCAAACCAAGAAGAGAGTTTCCACCAAAACCTGGCCTTGCTTGCATTCTGATCTCAGAGATCCAGACTCCAGAAATATGAGAACATAAATATCTTTTGTTTAAGCCACCCATGCAATGTATTTCATTACGACAGCTCAAGCCAAGACAATCAACTTGCTTCTTCTTTTTATAAGAAAAATATTACGATGTTTCCCAGGAATTTTATCTTTTCTCCAGTTTCTCTTTACTCCTAGATTATCCTACAAAAACCAGGCTAACTTTTCTACAAGAGGAAGGCTATCAAGTTGGTGATATAGCACCATTCTTATACTCTTCTTCCTGATGAGAAATGAAATGTATTTCTGACTTCTGATTTCCAGGTCTGCATGTAAGGAGCTTGGATGTTGCCGTATCATCCTAGCAACAAGTTAAGGCTAAACAGACAGTAAAATCAACAATTATACTAGGATCCATAAAAGAGGTTGAGACTACAGAGCAAACCAACTGCTTCCAAGATTGGAAAGATAAAGTGATGAATACAGGTTGGCTTGGCTTATGAAGCAGAGACCCGTGAGCAGAAACCTTTCAGGGAATCAGTGCAGAGGTAGGAAAACCTGAACTGTAGTCAACAAATTGCATTTGGCTCAGTGTGGACAATTCTGAGAGTTAAAAACTTCGGGTTGGTGGAGGCAGCCATAGAGGGGCACACTCAATATTGTGAGATTTACCTCTAGGAACTCAACTGGGTTCTAACTAAGTATTAAAGAAAAATCTGCTCATGTTTCCTGCAGGGGACAAGAAACCATTCTGAAGTATACTAGAGAAACTTCGTTCTTCTTAACAAGGCTCATCCTCAAGAAAAACTAACCAGTGCCTAACTTGCTTTAGTGTTATCAGAGACTAAGTGACCTAGGGGAAGGGACCTGCAACTTTAGTGACTTTACTTATTAGTTCTAATTTTTTTTTCAGGAGGACTAGAGTCTTTGGGACTTCCTATATATAGTATCATGTCATCTTCAAATAGTGACAGTTTTACTTTTTCCTTTACAACTTGGATGCCATTTATTTCTTTTTATTTTTAATTGCTGTAGCAAGGACTTCCAATATTATCTTGAATAAAAGTGATGAGAGTGGCAATCCTTGTCTTTTTACTGATCTTAGAGGAAAAGTTTTCAGCTTTTTCAGGGTTGAGTATGATGTTAGCTGTGAATTTGTCATAAATAGCCTTTATTATGTTGATATATGTTTCCTCTATGAGGGGTTTGTTGAGAATTCCTGTCATAAATGGATGTTGAATTTTGTCAAATACTCTTTCTGCATCTGTTGAGGTAATCATATGACTTTTATTCTTCATTTTGTTAATGTGGTACATCACAATGATTGATTTATGAATGTTAAATCATTCTTATATCGCTGGAATAAATCCCACTTGATTCATAGTAAGTAATTCTTGTGCGTGCATGGGTGCATGCTCAGTTGTGCCCAGTTCTTTCCACCCCCATGGATTGTAGCTGACAAAGCTTCTCTTTCCATGGAATTTTCCAGAATACTGGAGCAGGTTGCCATTTCCTACTCCTAAAGATCTTCATGATCCAGGGATTGAACCTGAGTCTCTTGCATTGGCAGGCACATTCTTTACACTGTGCCACTGGGGAAGCCCCATGTAATTCTTTTAATACACTGCTAAATTTTGTTTACTAATATTTTGTTGTGGATTTTTGCATCTATATCCCCCAGGGATAGTAGATGACAATTTTCTTCTTTTGTAATGTCTTTGTCTGGTTTTGGTTTTAGGGTAATGCTGTCCTCATAAAATAAATTTGGAAATATTTCTTCCTCTTCATTTTTTTTTTTTTTAGAAGGGTAAGTATTAATTCCTCTTTAACTGTTTGGTATAATTCACTTGTGAAGTCATCTGGACCTGGACTTTTATTTTGGGCGAGCTTTTAAAACTACTGTTTCTATTGCATTACTAGGAAATCAGTCTATTCAGATTTTTTTATTTATTCACAATTCAGTTTTGGATAGTTGTGTGACTCTACATACAGTGGAAGTTTCTTCTAAGTTATACAGTGTGTGGTGAAATGATTATCTGTAGTATTCTCTTATGATCCTTTGAATTTCTATGGCAATCAATGTAATTTCTCCTCTTTTATTTCTAACTTTATTTCTTTAAAATTTTTCTCTTTTTTTCTTTTCTTCTTGATGAGTCTCACTAAGGATTTGTCAATTATGCTTTATCTTTTCAAAGAAACAAATCTTAGTTTCTCTGATCTTTTTTGTTTTTTAGTCTATTTATTTCTGCTCTGATCTTTATAATATCATTTCTACTAAATTTGGGCTTTGCTTATTCTTCTTTTTTCTAATTCCTTTAAGTATATATTTAGATTGTTTATTTGAGATTTTTCTTCTTGAGAGAGGCCTGTATCACTGCAAACTTTCCTCACTGTACTGCTTTTGCTGCATCCTGTGGATTTTGGACAGTTGTGCTTCCATTTTCATTTGTCTCAAGGTATTTTTTTTTAATTTCCTTTTTGATTTATCCATCAACTTATTTTGTGTTTAGTAGCATGCTGTTAAGTTTCCATGTGTTTATTTTTTTCAATTTTTTCTTGTCATTAATTTCTGATTTTATATATTTTCTATCAAAATATGAAGGACAATTTTACAAAACCAGAGCAAACCCTCCTAAAATTTGTGTGGAATCACAGAAGACCCCAAAAAGCCAAGGAAATCTTGAAAAATGTATAAAACAACACAGCCAAAGCTGGATGTATCACGTGCTCAAATTTGAAACTATGCTACAAAGCTTTGGTAATCAAAACAGTATGGTACTGGCACAAAAACAGATATGTAGATCAATAGGACAGAGTAAAGAGTCCAGAAATAGACCCATATAAATATATCCACTGATCTTTGACAAAGGAGTGAAGGCAATACCATGCAGCAAAGGTAGTCTTTTAAAAAAATTATGTCCTTCCCAAAAATTAACTCAAAATTGATTATAGATCTAAATGTATAATGCACAAATATAAAACTTCTAGAAGATAATACAAATGACTTTGGATATGGAAGTAGCTTTTTGGATACAATACCAAAGTCACCATCCATTAAAGAAATAAGTGATAAGCTGGACTTCATTCAAATTTAAAACTTCTATTCTGCAAAAGACAGTGGGAAGATAATTAGAACACAAGCAACAGACAAGGAAAAATATTGGCATACGGCACATTTGACATAAAAAATTCTTACCCAAAATATGCAAAGAACTCTTAAAGCTCAAAAATAAGAAAACCAACATCCTAATTTAAAAATGAATAAAGACCTTAACAGAACCTTACCAATAAAGATATACAAATAATAAATAAGCATATGAAAAAAATTTTCTACAGCATATTTCATCAGGGAATTGCAAATCCAAGTAAAAAGGAATTGCTAGTATGCTTTTATTAGACCAATATCCAGAACACTCACATCAAATGCTGGCAAGAAGGTGGAGCAATAAGAACTTTCATTCATTGCTGATGGGAATACAAAATGGTGAGGTCACTCCAGAACATGGCTTGGTGGTTTCTTACAAACCTAAACTGCTCTTACTACACCGTCCAGCAATCTCATTTCTTGGTATTTCTCCAAAGGAGTTGAAAATTTGTTTTTGCACAATAATCTGCACCCAGATGTTTGTAGCAGCTTTATTGGTAATTTGCAAAACCTAGAAGAAGCTATGACATACTTTAGTAGGTTAATAACTAAAGGAACTGTGGTACATCCAGATACTAATGCTAAAAATGCTAAAAAGAAATGAGCTATGAAGTCTTGAAAAGACAGAGAAACCTCAAATGCATATTACTAAATGAAAGAAGCCAATCTGAAAAGACACACTACTGTGATTATAATTATATAACATTCTGGGAAAGGCAAAATTTTGGTGACAATAAAAAGATCAATGGTTGCCAGGGGTTAGGGTGGGGAGGGATGAATAGCTGGAGAACAGAGGAATTTTAGGAAATAAAAATGCTCTATATAATACCCTAATGATATATACTTGTCTCTATTCATTTCTCTAAATCCATAGAATATACTCTACCAAGAGTGATTGCTGTGGTCTTCAGGTGATTATGGTGTGTTGATATAGGTTCCTCAGTTGTAACAAATATACCACTATAGTTAGGGATGCTGATAATAGGAGAGGCTATGTTTGTTTGGTGGCATAGGGGATATTGGAAATCTCTGGTTTTTTGTTTTTTCTTCTTCTAAATCTTGCTCTGAACTTAAAAGAGCTCCACAAAACAAAATCTTAAGAAAAAGTTTTTTGTAGTTACCTCAAATATTGTAATTGTTATTTTCCAAATTCTTTTTGAAATGAAGCAGGGGAGATTTTCATGACCACACTCACATACATGCACACATAGATACATCTGAGTCTCTTTTTCCAAGAATAAAAAATCAAAGCACTTTAGTGTTCAAAGAGCACCAAATTCCATCCCTGTTCAACCTTGTTTTCCATTACTCTGCAATCTAGACATTTTGCATGAGCCAATTCAGTCAAATTACTATTCTATAAGAATATTTGAGCCATCCCTATTTCTTTCAGCTCATCCTATTCTGCATCTGAGATATATACATGTTTCCTATTCTTCAAGACCAAGTCTCAATCCCACTTTCTCAATGATGTCTTTCCTGTACATTATAGGTTATTGTGGTTTCAAATTTCTTTCAATTTCTATAGTACTGTGTTGAGTGTAACTTACTCTCCCCTCTAATCACATAGAGTCTTAATTCTTGAGATTAATAATCTGTGTGTCTCTTTGTCCTGTTGAGCTGTATTTAACAAATGATTGAGGACAATATTATAAACAATTTATATTCTCAGAGAACACCTATCATAGTTCTTTCTATGGAAGAGGTGATCAGCAAACACTTTTTACATGGGCCAGATATGCATGAACCCACCTCTACTTTGAAATTACGGGATTAAAATCCGAAGTATGTGTTTGTGAATGTTTTAAGAAAAGATACAGATTCTAACTATAGTTTTGCTCCTGATTTTCTTTGCAAATGTTTTATCCACCCATTAAATGAAGCAATGGTACTATATGATTTAAAGGGCCTTTCTAGCCCTGGTTATCTATGGTTAATAGAAGTTAGTTCTCCGAAGACCAATGCAGCTGCCACCAAAGTAACAGAAAATGAATGCTACCTGATATGTTTAATAAGTAAGCAAATTCTCTACAAGCTTTAGCCTCCTCAGAAATTCAAATTGACTGGAACTTCTTTCCAGTATAGTCTATTGACTGAGGTATGGAGGAAATGTCTGGGTTTATAGTTAACCTGTGCGTATGCAGGAATACTTAATTTACAGTATAGCCTAAGGTTATTGCTGTGGCTGAATGTTTCACAAAGTGCAGGAATGATGCCAGAGGGGCTTATGAAACATTGAAAGAACTCTTATCATCAAAACCACCTCTTTAGTAAGACCCTGTGGGCTGTCAGGTTAAGAGTCCCCATTAGTCTGCCTGATGGGTTAAAACCCTGAAAGGACCTTAGACTCTTTTAGAAGTCCCCTCCAAGAGTGGTCTTTGGAGTGACTCTCTGTTTGATTTGTAGCCATGGTGCTTTCTTCCATATGAGCTGAAACGAAGGCTTTGAAATACTTTTTGAAGTAAGTCTCTCCACCCTTAAAAGAGTAAGAAAAAGTTTGTATTTCATAGAGGAACATGGCATATTTATACCAAAAAGGTACACGTGTGAAAGTGTTTGCTTTGCTTGTTTGCTTTTCTTACATTTCTCACAGTGGACTGGTTTGGGTAGGAAGTTAAATTTTGTTTCATAAATGCAAAATGGAAGGGAGACCAAAATGAAAAGATGTTAGAAACTGTCACAACATGGGACTTCCCTCGCAGCCCAATGATTAAGAGTTCACTTTCCAATGCAGAGGGTGCTGGTTCAGTCCCTGGCGGGGCAGCTAATAACCCACATGCCTCCCAGCCAAAAAACTGAAGCATAAAATAGAGGCGATATTGTAACAAATTCAACAAAAGACTAAAAATGATCCACCTCAATAAAGAAAGAGAAATTGCAATGACTGAATTTTTCTATATACTCACTAAACTCTAAAACCCCTCCCCAAGTCATCAGTTTTGGCAAGCTATCTCTTCGTGCTATCCTAGTACTGTTACAATTTTTATTGAGGCAAAGTCCAGTATGTTACTTCCTTTCCTTGGCACATACTCTTCCATCTGTGGTCCACTTAGGATACCTGAGTGCTTACAAGAGAAACAGGACATAAACGCAAACTTTGAGTCTCAGTCCTTGGTTGTCCCATTCCTTCTCACCTATGACAAGCATTTTATACCCGTCACTTTTTTATTTCACGAATCCATGCAACTAACATACATAAAAGTTTGGAAAAGCTTTTCTATTCTCAAGAAATAAAAAATCAGTGTCAAATCTATTTTAAGCTTTCACTGCTAATTTTTAAAGGATACCTTTGAAGCAGAAAGCCCGAATTTAGTTTATTTGCATTTGCAATCATTTGTCAGTCATTTGACAGATAAATTAAAAAGATTGCACCTTTGTACAGTTTGGAGTGAAAAAAAATGTGATCTGGCTGCTGATGACTACAGAGACATAACTCTGGTTGTAAGCAATTAGGCTGTTGGCTCGAGCAAAGTTATGGCTAGCTAGAACTTTCTTAATGGGTCACTAGGGATAGGCAGCATTCATCTCCATTTATCATAATGAAAACCAGGCAGAAGTTAAGCATGCGTGAACAGTTAGAACAACAAACTTTGTTTTTATACCATCGAGTTCATTAAGGGCCACTCAGTCTGTGCCAGCACTATTTCCCCGTGAAGCTATAGCTCATTGTTTTATTATAATGTGTTCTTGTAAATAATACTCAACCACTTTTGTACTGGACCTAAGGTGAAGTAGGGGTGCATCTTCCACATTTTTCAAGAATTTCACAAGAGGAATTGATTATACACTTGATAAATGATCATTTTTATTATTTTAATTTTTATCAGTAGTATTGTAAATTGTGTTGCAAACTATACAATAGTATACAAGGTTAAATTCTTATTAACAATCTCACAAACAAAATGGTGCTCACATGATATGGGAGTCACAAAGGAGAGTGCAGTTCTGAGCTCACAAAGAGAAATATTAGATTTTATTTATTTATTTTTCAAAATCAGACATGAGTAAGATTCTTTACATGGCAGTAATGACTACTACAATAGACATGTGACATTGGCAAAACTGGAGTTGAACATGAGTGACAGCCACCTTCCAAAGACATTTTCAAAGAGGATTAAAGCTGTGTCTCCAAAAACAGTAGCAGGAAGCAAATGTCAGAGAGGTCTTGGCCCAAACTTACTTTTCGGTAACCATTAGTCATTCTCTGACACCTCAAGGGAGACTTCTGGACAATACCACAGAGGTTGAGACGCTTTCTCAGTAGTGCAGTCTTACCCTGTCCTAATGTTTGAAACCAAAAATAACAGTGGCATACCAGTAAACCACACATCAATTTCATCTGATACGTGGTAAGTAGGGCTTGTCCACATTGCATCCCTGAGATAGTCCTCTCTCCTCACCCAGCAGCCAGCCAAGTCTTGGCCGCTGTCTTGTTAGGAACTTAGACAATACACAGACAGCTTGAGAGATTTGATCCAAATTAAGCACACACATATTTTTTGGCTAGTGCTTTGAGTTCCCTGTGTGTGTGTGTGTGTGTGTGTGTGTGTGTGTGTGTTTTCCTCAAAAAGTCAAGGACTTTTTGTTTTAAATAGTCTCTAATATGAAATAACATGTTTAAAAGTTTTGCTTCTTTACTTTAGTGTTTTCCTTACCCTAAAAGATGGTTTTTATTTAGATAAGAAATCTTCTAGCATGCTTAACTGATAGATTTGTTGTTCCACAGAGCTCGTTTGATGGTGGCGAGTTACTATCTGTGTTTAACATTAAATTGTAAACATAAGATTAAAACTGCACCAGAGTGTTTAGAAAAAACAGAAGTCTATTAATCAGGCTCAGGACAATAAATAAGGGTATAAGCTGTTTGGCAAAAGAAAGTGCTTTAAAAAACGTATGTTTCCTTTCCAACTTACTCCTCAAGAGAAAACGTTACTCTTTAAATGTGTCATTTCTCATCTAATCCTTACCAAACAGCATTTTGAAAGCTACAAATATTTACTCATAACCATGACTACACTTTAGACTAACATTCCATAAATGCAAAGATAAGTTCCCTTTCTATATTAACATGAACACCTAATTTGTGAATTAATATATGTTCTTTAAAGCTAAAAAATTCTATATGTTCTACCTTGACAAGTAGGAAAGAATTTAATTACTAGAAATTTCCTTTGCTGTGGGGCATTATCTTTTGAGTAAATTATACCTTTTCTGTGTCCAAAAGAACTTGAAGTTACCTTGCTAAATCAATGATTTCTATAATGAGATTTTTGAAATGGGGAAAAAAAACAAAAACAAACTTAAAGAAAATAACGAAAATATACTAGCTTCAGTGTGATATACTAGAACACAGCATAATACAGTTAATGCAAATGAGAATAAAATTTAGTTCTGAGCTTCCTAGTAGTCAAGCCAACAAGGACAACACAGACTGTCACGTAGTCCTCAATGTCTGCTAAAATTAATTTTATGAATTAGGAAAATCAAACAATTATCTAGCATAGCTGAATTATGAAAATAGCTCAATATATGGGGCTTTTTACAAGTTAAATTAGCAACATAAAGGACAGTAACCTCACCAGAAGTTGTGGAATAAGAATGTAAAGTTATTCTTCATATAGCTGTTTTGGACTCTGAAAATCTGACTCCATTATATGGAAATGTTGGGGAATTTCCTAAGTTAGAATTTTCATTGAAAAGCCTGGTCTTTACATTTGGAACACTGTAATTTGTAGGATTTAGTTTAATTCAGTGGTTTGAACAAACTGCTTTCAATTTTTTTTCAAAATTTGGTGGGTCTTTAATGGTCTTCTTTTAATATGTTCTTCAATTATGTAAAATTTACTTATTTACTGATGTGGTTTTTAAAGGAAAATTAACTTTGGGCTAGCAAAAATTTGAGGTAAATTTGGAGACATTAACAAGAGCTGAAACAGCTATGAAAAGATTGGATGTCACTATTATTAAAAAAAAATCTTCCTGCTTCATAAAAGAAAGATAGAAGTTTTTAGCCCATAAATTTTTAGTGTTTTGCATGATATGCTGTAATCTGGTGACTTCCCTTCCTTCTAGCTAGTGTGATTATACTGCTAATCAAAGCTTAAAAATTCCACTATGGCTTAGAAATGGGATGTCTTCACTGTCTATTTACATGTTTGGTAGTAGGTAAGAAACTTCACATGGGGTTAAAAATTCTCTTAAGTTACTATTGTGGAATTTTAAGCAAAGAGCCAAGATAAAAAGATATTTTAATAGCATTGCATCAAACTGTAATGCATGGTATCGGATGAATTCCCAGTTAGGGTGATAAAAATAGAGAAAGAATTCCCTTCTTTATTGAAAATGTTGCTTGAATACAAGAATTGAAATTACTTATTTCAGGCTTGATGTTTTACCCTGACTGTATAAAAAGGCTTCAGAAGATCCAACATTATCTTAAATACTCTGTTTCAAAAGTATACAGTGTTCTCAACATGTTTTAATGCATTTTAGAATCAATCCCTTTCCTTTCTTGCACATGTCTTACAAGCTGTTCTAAACTCATATTCAAAATGCTTGAGCTTCATATTTATGCTAATTCAGAAGCAAAGGAATTTGTGCATCTTCCCTAAAATAAGTTTGAAATTTTTAGAATTGTTTCATTTTGGGCTATGCATCTGCTTTCTGAATTGAGAAACATTGCTATGTCAAGAATGGGCAAAAATGGAAAGGAGGAGAAAGGAATGGAAGAGGGATAGGTGGAAAAGGAGGAGGGAGGTAGCAAACCTGTGCTGTCCTATTTTTATTTTGTTATGTAAAAGCATTACCTCTGCTCTGCATTACTGAAATGTTCTCCTGCCTGCTACCCAAGATCTTTCTCCATGTAGCAGTCTGAATTATCATTTGAAAATATGAATTAGGCATTACTTAAAATTCCTTAATGGTTTCCTCTTGCACTTAGTTTTGTTGTTGTTCAGTCGCTCACTTGTGTCCAACTCCTTGTGACACCATGGACTGCAGCGCGCCAGGCTCCACATCCTTCACTATCTCTAGGAATTTGCTCAAACTCATGTCCTTTGAGTTGATGATACCATTTTCAAACTCTTTACCATAGCCTACCAGATATCTGTTCTCTGACTTCTCAAGTCACTCTCCCTAGTCTCCACTCTGCTTTGGAAACATGTCAAGAATTTTTCCATTTCAGGGCTCTTGCCCTTGACTTTCTTTTGCCTAAATCACTCTTCTACCTCTTCTGCTCGTGACTGGCTTTTCAGCATTTAAGTATCAGCTCAAAAATCCCATTGTAGAGTCCTTCCTTGACTAATTCATCTAACGGAGTCCTATCCCAATCCAATCAGCTTGTACTGGACTATCTGTTCATTCATTTCCTCATAGCACTTAATGCAATCTACACTTACTTTCATTAATGATTTATTTATTTAAGGCTTGTCCCCTTGGATGAGACCATAAGCACCTGGAAATGGGGGTTTTGTCTATTTTGGCTGTGTAGTTAGTCTCATTGACTTTCACAGTGCCTGGCATAGATTTAGTGCAAATATTTGCTGAATAAGTAATAATGAGTGAAATAAAGAACTTGGTATGGCTGGAGTTCTGGGTCTATCTGTGTTTTCTTGAATAAGAGGAAAGGAAATTATAAAATTTCTAGGAATTTTTCTAGAAATTTCCTGGGAAAACTTGCATAGTGGTGAATAGGAATAGAAAGATAGAGCAGGGGCCAAATCCTGCAGTGTCTTGAACGCCATGGAACATAGTTTCTGAAATTACCTTGGTGGTCACTGGATAGCTATTGAAGGTTTTTAAGTAGTCAATGTATATTTTTGAAATACTACTTTATTATTTGTTGTGAAAAACCATTTTTGAGTCAGTAGAGTCTGATTCCAACACAATGGACATGAGTTTGAGCAAACTCTCAGAGATAGTGAAGAACAGGGAATCCTGGTGTGCTGCAGTCCACGAGGTCACAAGAATCAGACACAACTTAGTGACTGAACAACAGCAAGAGTCTGATTCACTCAGCAGTGGAAAGAGTAACTTCCGAACATCAGCAGGGTGTTGATTTAATTAGTTTTTTTCCATGCAGCATGGCTGGCAGGAGAAAATGTTTGCCTTAGCTCTGCATAGCCTGAGATGAAATGGCTCAGTGCTTCTCAAAGGCATTTCTTAACAGTATTTCTCATATCACGGTAGAGCAGCAAACTCCCTTAAACTTGTCATGCCATCTTGTTAAATCATCCTCCTTTCTCCAGCTGTTCGTTATTTTACAGTTTATATTTCTAATGCATGGAGTTACCCTCACATTAGAGTTACTCTCTCCTTTGGGTATATTTCAATTTGTTCTTAAAGGAAATCCAATTTGAAGCCTTTAAAGGCAGTTAGCTTCTTATTTATTTCAGTGGAATAGTTGGTAGGATCTTCCTTAGCTGAAACCTAATACTTATAAGACCCTATAATAATCTCCATCTAACAGTTCAGCTGTATATGTAGCATACACATGTTCACCTGGACTTTTCGTACTGTGTTAGGTGTGTATATCTAATTTCTAAAAAGGTGTACACAGATATCAGGCTTCCAGTTAAAATAATGGCTTGTTTTATAGTCTCTGGCAGACAATGCTAGTTTCCTGAACTGGTTCACAATAATTTAAAAGCCAGTTTTATGGATTAAACTTAAGTCATAGAATCTTCTTTATATTTATATTGGAGAACATGGGGTTGTGTTTAATAATGGGCTATAAATAGGGAAAGCACCAAATAAGCAAAAAAACCTAATGTGGTCAAATTTAAGAGAAGGAACCAATTTGTCAGTGTTGGCTGACCATTTTTAAGAGCTACTGAATCACATTCATCAGTGATAATCAGTATTGGAAGCTCTCAGTGTGAATAATAACTTCAGAGATTTTGCTATTAAGCTTCCATCTTTTTAGTCCATTATAGCTTGTGAAGCATACTCATATGTAATATACCTTTTGATGTGTGTGTAAATTTGCTTCTTAGAACTTGTTTTTATCTTTACTTGGACATATCATAGACATTATCTGTTTATAAAGTAGATGGAAAAAAAGATAAATAAGTCTTGTGGTCCCTATCCTCAGAGAGCTTTACTGGGAGTAACAAGTATAGTCAGCTAATTGCCATGTACGGCAGAGTCTGATCAGTGTCAGTAGAGGAATAAGGGTAAGATGATAAGCAGTGCTTGACTATAGCTTTAGGGCTGAGAAAAAATCTCTTCGAGAAGCCAGGATTTAAACTTGCCTTTATAGGATATGTTAGATTTCAATAAGAAAAAAAACAAAAAACAAAAGATCTCAAGATCAGGGTACAGTCTGAGCAAAACATGAAGGTAGGAAGGTGAAAAAGATATAGAACTTTATCTATGTTCATTCAATGTTAATGGCTGCTGTTATAAAACTAGAGTGTGTCAATGCTAACCTGTTATGTTCATAACTTATAGTCGACTCTTAACTAGAGGCCATTTTCACCGACCACCGGTACCTTATTATATCCTCATAAATTACATTCTTATGGCAGTTTCAGACTATGCATACTCAGCATTAATGAGGATATATTTACATCCTTGAAATTAATAGATCATATATAAATTGTATCCTGTTATTTATTTTTTCAAGGTTTTAGTGATTCCTGAAGCACTATCAATAAATCCTTCCAAAATCTTATGTAGTATCAATAAATTCTTCCAAAAGCCTATGTAGTAGGTGGTGTCATGGGGGTTTCTTAATGTAGAACCAAGACACAGATGTTTAAATGACTTTTTTCAGGTTCATTTGTTCAGTCAGTGTAAATATATACCCAATTTAGAACCTATTCCTCTTCCTCTGTATCTATATATTTGGCATTATGTAGAGTCCATATAATTCATATTTGTCTGTGTTGGTGTATGAAGAATTAAGGAAATTTTAATTAATGAAGAAATAAAAAATCCTAAATTAGTGATTTTTGACAGAAAAAATAATTTCTGAAACCCCTAAAGTGAGAACAAGAGTAAAGGTGGCAGGCAAAACTGGTATCAGGGAAGATTGAATGAAGGGAAGAGCAGTAGCTGAGAATATGCAAATTAAAAAGGGAAGGCTTTACTATTATTGGACAAAGATAAGGATGTCAGATCTTAAAATACAACAGTTTATGTTTTCTATAGTGATGGATAAGATTTTTTATATACCATGAAATAGCTCAGGATTTCTTACAGATACTTGAGGGCCAGACTGTCAAAAGCCAACTCAGTTGAATATTTTATGCCTCCCATGATTCCACATTTACTTGTTCAGTAACAGTGAATTTCATTTCTCAAAACAACACAAGAGAAGACTCTACACATGGACATCACCAGATGGTCAACAACAAAATCAGATTGATTATATTCTTTGTAGCCAAAGATGGAGAAGCTCTATACAGTCAGCAAAAACAAGACCAGGAGCTGACTGTAGCTCAGATCATGAACTCCGTATTTCCAAATTCAGACTGAAATTGAAGAAAGTGGGGAAAACCACTAGACCATTCAGGTATGACCTAAATCAAATCCCTTATGACTATACAGTGGAAGTGAGAAATAGATTTAAGGGATTAGATCTGATAGACAAAGTGCCTATGAACTATGGATGGAAGTTCGTGACATTGTACAGGAGACAGGAATCAAGACCATCTCCAAGAAAAAGAAATGCAAAAAAGCAAAATGGCTGTCTGAGGAGGCCTTACAAAGAGCTGAGAAAAGAAGAGAAGTGAAAAGAAAAGGAGAAAAGGAAAGATATAAACATATGAATGCAGAGTTCCAAAGAATAGCAAGGAGAGATAAGAAAGCCTTCCTCAGTGATCAATGTGAAGAAATAAAGGAAAACAGCAGAATGGGAAAGACTAGAGATCTCTTCAAGAAAATTATAGATACGAAGGGAATATTTCATGCAAAGATGGGCTCAATAAAGGACAGAAATGGGAGGGACCTAACAGAAGCAGAAGATGTTAAGAAGAGGTGGCAAGAATACACAGAACTGTACAAAAAAATCTTCATGACCCAGATAATCATGATGGTGTGATCACTCACCTAAAGCCAGACATCCTGGAATGTGAGGTCAAGTGGGCCTCCGGAAGCATCACTACGAACAAAGCTAGTAGAGGTGATGGAATTCCATTTGAGCTATTTCAAATCCTGAAAGATGATGCTGTGAAAATGCTGCACTCAGTATGTCAGCAAATTTGGAAAACTTAGCAGTAGCCACAGGACTGGAAAAGGTCAGTTTTCATTCCAATCCCAAAGAAAGGCAATGCCAAAGAATGCTCAAACTACTGCACAGTTGCACTCATCTCACACACTAGTAAAGTAATGCTCAAAATTCTCCAAGCCAGGCTTCAGCAATACATGAACCGTGAACTTCCAGATGTTCAAGCTGGTTTTAGAAAAGGCAGAGGAACCAGAGATAAAATTGCCAACATCTGCTGGATCATCGAACAATCAAGAGAGTTCCAGAAAACATCTATTTCTGCTTTATTGACTATTCCAAACCCTTTGACTGTGTGGACTACAGCAAACTGTGGAAAATTCTGAAAGAGATGGGAATACCAGACCACCTAACCTGCCTCTTGAGAAACCTGTATGCAGGTCAGGAAGCAACAGTTAGAACTGGACATGTAACAACAGACTGGTTCCAAATCTGGAAAGGAGTACATCAAGGCTGTATATTGTCACCCTGCTTACTTAACTTATATTCAGAGTACATCATGAGAAACACTGGACTGGAAGAAACACAAGCTGAAATAAAGATTGCTAGGAGAAATATCAATAATCTCAGATATGCAGATGACACCACCCTTATGGCAGAAAGTGAAGAAAAACTAAAGAGCCTCTCGATGAAAGTGAAAGAGGAGGGTGAAAAAGTTGGCTTAAAGCTCAACATTGAGAAAATGAAGATCATGGCATCTGGTCACATCACTTCATTGCAAATAGATGGGGAAACAGTGGAAACAGTGGCTGACTTTATTTTTGGGGGCTCCAAAATCACTGCAGATGGTGATTGCAGCCATGAAATTAAAAGAGGCTTACTCCTTGGAAGGAAAGTTGTGACCAACCTAGATAGCATATTCAAAAGCAGAGACATTACTTTGCCAACAAAGGTCCATCTAGTCAAGGCTATGGGTTTTCCAGTGATCAAGTATGGATGTGAGAATTGGACTATAAAGAAAGCTAAGCACTGAAGAATTGATGCTTTTGAACTGTGGTGTTGGAATGGACTCTTGAGAGTCCCTTTTACTGCAAGGAAATCCAACCAGTCCATCCTAAAGCAGATCAGTGCTGGGTGTTCATTGGAAGGACTGATGTTGAAGCTGAAACTCCAATACTTTGGCCAACTGATACGAAGAGCTGACTCTTTTGAAAAGACCCTATGCTGGGAAAGATTGAGGGCAGGAGGAGAAGGGGACAACAGAGGATGAGGTGGTTGGATGTCATCACCAACTCAATGGACATGGGTTTGGGTGGCATCTGAGAGTTGGTGATAGACGGGGAGGCCTGATGTACTGAGGTTCATGGGGTCACACAGAGTCAGACATGACTGAGCAACTGAACTGAACTGACACTTCAAAATAGACCTAATGTAATTTATATTTCATTGTGAAAATGACTAGTGCTAGTGTGACTATTCACTTTTCTGAATTGAGGTCAGACTCTGTCTATAGATATTCTCCGTGGAGAAAACAGGGCAAAATGTATTAAATCAAACAAATTTAATTTCATTTTGTTTAAAAAAGTACACCATTGCATGTTACATGGGGAACAGCATATTAAGTGGTTTAAGAGGAGATTTATAGTGTCTTTGTATTTTATTGAAAATCCTTCTTTTTGTACTGATGAGAATCCAAGTGTAAGTTTGGAATTAATTTCTTAATCAAAGAAATATAGTAGTACATTTTCTGTACTATATTTAGTATCTTGTATGGATTGGAAGAATTATTTTAAAATCTGTGTTCTTCATATTCTAAAGCCTTTATAGCAAACTTGGTGTAGTGGAATGTATCCCCAATATCATATTTCAGAAAGTCACGGTTTATTCCTCTATTGTAAGGATTAAAGCCAAAAGGAACACAAAGAAAATCAGATAAAAAAGACAAAAATATTGAAAATGTGAATCAGACATGGCACAGCATTGGCAGTTTTTAATTTTGATCAATCGAAAAACAAACGGAAGCATGTCGATTCAATTTGCCAGGAAACACAGATGGCTTCGAAATGAGGGAGAAGAGAACAAACTTAGAACAAAGCACGTTTATCCGTTTTCACCATAGCCAAAATACCCATACCCACATATCATTTTAGGAGCGCTTGTTTATTAACCTCCTGCCCTTTAGTGTGGAGGCTGGCTGGAGGGAATGAACCCAGCCCTGGCACTTTCAGTCTGTGACCCTTGGACTGGTACTCAATGTGGTTTAGAAATATTTGCCTTCATTTGGTCCTTTTTTTCTCCCCCTCTTTATAGCTTAACCAGATGGAAAAGGCAGTGGCAGCAGCACACACATTTTTCATGGCCAACCCCGAGCACATGGAAATGCAGCAGAACATCGAGAATTACAGAACGATGGCGGGAGTTGAAGACCTCCAGCTGGTAGACCGGGAGGCCAAACCACACCTGGTAAGCTTTGGGGATCCTGCACTAACCATGAGAAGCTAAGTGCTACCAAGGTTCAATGGATTCAGAGCAAATTCCTATGAGTGGATATCTCACACTGATTCTCAATTTCCAATACAGTTTCATTTTTGTACTTTAAGATGAAACATTGTAGTGCAGGGCTAAAAATATTGAGAGAGAAATTAAAATTAACTTAGAAAAGCAGTATGATATGGTGAAAAGTAAGACATGACATAAACATTTGTAGCCCTTTGTGAGCCTCAGCCTTCCCCTGTACCCCCATGCCTCCCACCTTCAGCACTTTAATTTTACCCACTGGAGTTGAAACCCATGTGAATTGCTCAAAGTCACCCCATGATTTCCCAGCAACCAATTCAGTGGTTTTTCCAGGGTACTCATACATTTCAATTTTTTGTTTTTTTAAAGCTACATAAAGCTGAAGCTGAAGCAGGAAGCTGAAGCTCCAATACTTTTGTCACCTGATGCAAAGAGCCAACTCACTGGGAAAGATCCTGATGCTGGGAAAGATTGAGGTCAGAAAGAGAAGGGGATGACAGAGGATGAGGTGATTGGATGGCATCACTGACTCAGTGGACATGAGTTTGAGCAAACTCTGGGAGATAATGATCAGAGAAGTCTGGTGTGTTGCAGTCCAGGGACTACAAAGGGTCGGACACAACTTAAGGATGGAAAAACAACAACAAAGTTACATAATTATTCCTTCCCAAGAGGCTCAGTGGCAGAGAATCTGCCTGTCAATGCAGGAGATGCAGGAGACATGGGTTCAATTCCTGGGTTGGGAAGATCCCCCAAGGACATTTCTTGTCCCCCAAGAAATGACAACCCTCTCTAGTAGTCTTGCCTGGAAAATTCCATAGACAAGCTTGAAGGGCTACAGTCCATAGGGTCACAAGGAGTCTGACAGAACTGAGCGACTGAGCATCATTTCAGTTCAGTCACTCAGTCATGTCAAACTCTTTGCGACCACATGGACTGCAGCACGCCAAGCTTCCCTATCCACCACCAACTCCTGGAGCCTGCTCAAACTCATGTCCATCGAGTCAGTGATATGATCTAACCATCTCATCCTCTGTTGCCCCCTTCTCCTCTTGCCTTTAATCTTTCACAGCATTAAGGTCTTTTCCAGTGAGTCAGTTCTTCGCATCAGCTGGCCAAAGTATTGGAGCTTTAGTTTCAGCATCAGTCCTTCCAATGAATATTCAGGACTGATTTTCTTGAGGATTGACTGGGTTGATCTCCCTGCAGTCCAAGAGACTCTGAAGACTCTTCTCCAACACCACATTTCAAAAGCATCAGTTCTTCAGCACTCAGCCTTCTTACATCCATTTATGACTACTGGAAAAATCATAGCTTTGACCATCTGAACCTTTGTTGGAAAAGTAATGTCTCTGCTTTTTAAAATGCTCTATAGATTTGTCATAGCTGCTCTTCCAAGGAGCAAGCATCTTTTAATTTCATGGCTGCAGTCACTATCTGCAATGATATTTGAACCCCAAGAAAACAAAGTCTGTCACCATTTCCATTGTTTCCCCATCCATTTGCCATGAAGTGATGGGACCAGATGCCATGATCTTCGTTTTTTGAATGTTGGGTTTTAAGCCAGCTTTTTCACTCTCCTCTTTCACTTTCATCAAGAGGCTCCTCAGCACCTCTTTGCTTTCTGCCATGCAAAGACAGAGCATGCATGCATACAATTATTCCTTTAAATAAAATCACTATTCTCAAAGTATGACCTTCAAGGGACTGAAGAAAAGGCTAAGAGAGGAAGATTTTAGATGGAAGTCTTTTTTCTTCTTTTTTAAAAAATTGAACCAGGCTTGGAAATGAGCATCTCATCCATCCACATAAGTCTTCCTGCAGTTGGTTGCATAGCCCTACCTACATTCAAACAGGTTAGAAATCAAAGTCTTGAGTGATCTCAGGAAGGAAATGAAATTGATTGATGCTGCAGCATAGGCTTACTCAGTCAATCCCTTCTCATTTATGAGTTGAAGCCAGCGACTGAAGTGAACTGAACCGAAGCCAGGGCAGTTACCCTTTATCTCCCAGTGAGACCCTTTATCTTTCACAGTGAAAGAATCCCCTGCCCCACTTCCTAAATGATCTAGAATCTTCCTGCATCTTGCTATTCAAGTTCTTCTTGGGTGGTCTTAAAATTTTTTTCTGTTTCTTTCTAGGAGAGTTACAGTGCAGGAGTCAAACACTATGAGGCCGATGACTTTGAACTAGCTATCAAGTACTTTGAACAAGCTTTAAGAGAATATTTCAATGAAGACATGGAGTGCAGAGCTCTGTGTGAGGGTCCTCAGAGATTTGAGGAATATGAATACTTAGGGTACAAAGCTGGTCTCTATGAAGCCATTGCAGGTAAAGATTATTTTTTCTTTGATTTTCTGATTGTAGAAAAACTAGATGCCAAACTGTTCCAACAATGTAGAAGTATGTATTGTAAAAATTAAATAGTGTAAAAAGATTCTCATGTACATATCATATCGTGTCTCCCATGAATTATTTTCCCTAGTTTAAATTTTGGTGACTGTGCTCCCAAGATTTTTCATGTGCATACTTAAACATCTATGTGTTTATTATAATTATTATTTAATTTTTATTAAAATGAGTCAATATTATAGATACTGCTTTTAAGTATATGTCTTGTTTTTGTTTTACTTACGCTTAACAACATATTGTGGATTTCTTCTCATGTAAGTACATGTAGATCTACCTTACTGCATTATATGGGGAAAGCATAATTTATTTGACCAGTCTTTTACTGATGAATATTAAGAAAGTTGCAATTTTTCATTACGTTTACCCATGTAGTAGTGAATACCTTTGTATAGTTTTCTTCAATTACTTAAATGAATAACTTATTACATACAGGGATTTAATATATCACAAAGTGACATTAACTGAGGAGGTTAACTAGTTAACCTAACCTAACGTTATGGTGGGAAGTGAGTTCTCTGCTGCATATGAAAAAATACACAAAGACAAATTGTATTATACTAATACAATATTAGTTTATATTGTATTATATTAGTTTAGTATTAATTTAAATTGTATTATACTAATATAATAAAAAATAAAACTGTTAGAAGAAAATGTAAGAGAATATTAATATAACAAAAGGATAGTTCTCAGACAAAAGATGAGAAGGTTGAAGAAAAAGAATTTAAAAGATTGATAAATACAAAAGATACTATAAATCAAGTTGACTTTTAATGGTAAGTCAAAAGTTGCAAAATGTTTATAGGTAAACAGTTACTATCACTAATATTTAAACGGTCTGTGAATTATTATTAGTAACAGTTTATTTTTGCTTATTGGTAGTAATAACAATGAGCAACATTTTTTTTTAGCAGTTGCAGTATACATTTTATATAGTTATATCACTTTTATATTTCTTTTAATCCTCTAAACAACTCCCTGTGGGTATTGTTATTCACCCTCTTCTCCCCTTTTAAATGAGCAGTTTAGACCTCAGAAAGATTAAGTAATGGGATTAAGGTGAAGTTGAGAATCAATCCTAGGATTTTCTCACTCTGAAGCCTATACTTTGAAGATCTACACAGCTGAAAAATTGACAAAGTTTATTTAGTCAATAATAAATCTTTAATGCATATTTGTTGAGTATATACTATGTTCCAAGTTATAAAAGCATGAAAAACAATGTTTACCCGCACACACACTCATAGAAATCCAAATTAATAAAGTCAATTTGCTTTCCCCAACTTCCAGTGTTTTCTGTCTTCATTGAAAACATCACTCATCTAGTAGCTCAAACCAAAGCCCTAGATATCTTTAACTCTACATTTCCTTCAATTCCTATTCATTCCCCTCCCACTTGTTACTAAACTTTGATGGAGGCTGCTTCCTAACAGCGTTTAAGATTTTCTAATTCTTTCCACTCCTTTTGCTACTTTTCTGGCTCAAATCAGCAGTGTATTTTGACTAATCTGCTGTGATAGCCTCCCTCCTGGTCCTCATGTTCTGATCAGGTTTTATTCTGTAGAGCAGACAGGACAGTTTTCAAAAAATGGGAATTCTGTTTATAGACATACTGACATCTCTAGACACCCCAGTGGCTTCCATTGCACTTGAAATCCAAAACCTTTAACAAAGACTTTCATCACTGCATAATAGTATATATTTTCTTCCTCTCTTTTTCTCTCTTTAATCCACTCCTCCTGTACTTCTTTTAATTCCTAGGGTATGCCATACTCATTTCCACTCATAGAAAATTGAAAATATTTTCTATCACTTGGCTATTGTCCAATCTTCTTAAGTACTTAATCCTCAGTGCCTACTTACGGTAGTGGTGGTATAGTTGCTAAGTCATGTCCGACTCTTGTGACCCATGGTCTGTCACCCACCAAGCTCCTTTGTCCATGAGATTTCCCGGGAAAGAATACTAGAGTGGGTTGCCTTTTCCTTTTCCATTAGCCTACTTACAGTGACTGGCAAATAGCAGGTGTTCAGTGAATATTTGTTAAATGAATGGGTGGAAGGAAGAAAAGAAGAAAAGGATGAGGGAAAGAAGGGAGGAGACTATATATCCATTAATCATATCTTAGACATTAAAAGGGCTAATAATACTCTGTATCTGTGAAAATATAAGTCAAAATATTGAGGTTTTTTAGTGGGATAATTAGGAAATGTCTATCAAAATTTAGACTAGGAAGTAAACTGGAAATCAATTTGCATTTGTTTGGCCTTTTTTTTTTTTTACATTTTAGAAATGTATATGCCTACACATTTCAAACTGATTGCCATAATAAATCTAGTTATAATATGTCATGATACAAAGATTATTGTTGTTCAGTCGCTAAGTTGTGACTCTTTGCAACCCAATGGACTATAGCATTCCAGGCTCCTCTGTCTTCCACTATCTTCCAGAGTTTGCACAAACTCATGTCCATTGAGTCAGTGATGCTATCTAACCACTAACCATCTCATGCTCTGCCACCCCCTTATCCTTTTACCTTCGATCTTTCCCAGCATCAGTGTCTTTTCCAATGAGTCAGTTCTTCACACCAGGTGGCCAAAGTTTTGGAGTTTCAGTTTCAGCATCAGTCCTTCCAATGAATATTCAGGACTGATTTCCTTTAGGATGGACTGGTTGGATCGCCTTGCAGTCCATGGAACTCTTAAGACTCTTCTCCAACACCAGAGTTCAAAAGCATCAATTCTGGGCTCAGCTTTCTTTATAGTCCAACTCTCAAATCCATACATGACTACTGGAAAAACCATACCTTTTACTAGACAGAACTTTGTTGGCAAAGTCTCTGCTTTTTAATATGCTGTCTAGGTTGGTCATAGCTTTTCTTGTAAGGAGCAAGGGTATTTTAATTTCATGGCTGCAGTCACCATCTACAGTAATTTTGGAGCCCCCAAAATAAAGTCTCACACTGTTTTCATTGTATCCCCGTCTATTTGGCATGAAGTGATGAGACTGGATGCCATGATCTTAGTTTTCTGAATGTTGAGTTTTAAGCCAGCTTTTTCACTCTCTTCTGTCACTTTTATCAAGAGGCTCTTTAGTTCCTCACTTTCTGCCATAAGGGTTGTATCCTCTGTATACCTGAGATTACTGATATTTCTCCCAGCAACCTTGATTCCAGCTTGTGCTTCATCCAGCCCAGCATCTCACATGATGTACCCTGCATATAGGTTAAATAAGCAGGGTGACAATATATAGCCTTGATGTACTCCTTTCCTGATTTGGAACCAGTCTGTTGTTCCATGTCCAGTTCTAACTGTTGCTTCCTGATCTGCACACAGATTTCTCAGGAGCCAGATCAGGCGGTCTGGTATTCCCATCTTTTTCAGAATTTTCCACAGTTTGTTGTGATCCACACAGTCAAAGGCTTTTGAATTGTCAATAAAGCAGAAGTAGATATTTTTCCTGGAACTGCCTTGCTTTTTTTATGATCCAACAGATGTTGGCAATTTGATCTCTGGTTCCTCTGCCTTTTCTAAATCCAGCTTGAACATCTGGAAGCCCACAGTTCACGTACTTTTGAAGCCTGGCTTGGAGAATTTTGAGCATTACTTTGCTGGCCTGTGAGTTCAGTGCAATTGTGCGGTAGTTCGAACATTCTTTGACATTGCCTTTCTTTGGGATTGGAATGAAAACTGACCTTTTCCAACCCTGTGGCCACTGCTGAATTTTCCAAATTTGCTGGCATATTGAATTGCAGCAGTTTAGCAGCACCATCTTCTAGGATTTGAAATACCTCAAAACTGGAATTCCATCACCTCTACTAGCTTTGTTCATAATGACGCTTCCTAAGGCCCACTTGACTTTGCATTCCAGGATGTCTGGCTCTAAGTGAATGATCACACTATTGTGTATATCTGGGTCCTGAAGATCTTTTTGTATAGTTCTGTGTATTCTTGCCACCTCTTCTTAATATCTTCTGCTTCTATTGGGTCTGTTACTGTGCCCATCTTTGCATGAAGTGTTCCCTTGGTATCTCTAATTTCATGAAGAGATCTCTAGTCTTTCCCATTCTATTGTTTCCCTCTATTTCTTTGCATTGATCACTGAGGAAGGCTTTCTTATCTCTCCTTGCTGTTCTTTGGAACTCTTCATTCAAATGGGTATATATTTCCTTTTCTCCTTTGCTTTAGCTTCTCTTCTTTTCTCAGGCAGTTGTAAGGTCTCCTCAGACAACCATTTTGCCTTTTTGCACTTCCTTTTCTTGGGGATGGTCTTGATCACTGCCTCCTGTACATTGTCCTGAACCTCTATCCATAGTTCTTCAGGCACTCTGTCTATCAGATACAATCTCTTGAATCTGTTTGTCACTTCCACTCTATAATCATAAGAGATTTGATTTAGGTCATACATGAAGAGGAACTAAAAAGCCTCTTGATGAAAGTGAAAGTGGAGAGTGAAAAAGTTGGCTTAAAGCTCAACATTCAGAAAAATAAGATCATGGCATCCGGTCCCATCACTTCATGGGATATAGATGGGGAAACAGTGGAAGCAGTGTCAGACTTTATTTTTTGGGCTCCAAAATCACTGCAGATGGTGATTGCAGCCATGAAATTAAAAGACGCTTACTTCTTGGAAGGAAAGTTATGACCAACCTAGATAGCATATTCAAAAGCAGAGACATTACTTTGCCAACAAAGGTCTGTCTAGTCAAGGCTATGGTTTTTCCTGTGGTCATGTATGGATGTGAGAGTTGGACTGTGAAGAAGGCTGAGCACCAAAGAATTGATGCTTTTGAACTGTAGTGTTGGAGAAGACTCTTGTGAGTCCCTTGGACTGCAAGGAGATCCAACCAGTCCATTCTGAAGGAGATCAGCCCTGGGATTTCTTTGGAGGGAATGATGCTGAAGCTGAAACTCCAGTACTTTGGCCACCTCATGCAAAGAGTTGACTCATTGGAAAAGACTCTGATGATGGGAGGGATTGGGAGCAGGAGGAGAAGGGGATGACAGAGGATGAGATGGCTGGATGGCATCACTGACTCGATGGACCTGAGTCTGAGTGAACTCCGGGAGTTGGTGATGGACAGGGAGGCCTGGCGTGCTGCGATTCATGGGGTCACGAAGAGTCAGACACGACTGAGCGACTGAACTGAACTGAACTGAATGGTCTAGTGACTTTCCCTGCTTTCTTCAATTTAAGTCAGAATTTTGCAATAAGGAGTTCATGATCTGAGCCACAGTCAGCTCTCAGTCTTGTTTTTGCTGACTGTATAGAGTTTCTCCATCTTTTGCTGCAAAGAATATGGTCAGTCTGATTTCGGTATTGACCATCTGGTGATGTACATGTGTAGAGTCTTCTCTTGTGTTGTTGGAAGAGGGTGTTTACTATGACCAGTGTATTCTCTTTGCAAAACTCTGTTAGCCTTGACCTGCTTCATTTTGTACTCCAAGGCCAAATTTGCCTGTTACTCCAGGTATCTCTTTACTTCCTATTTTTGCATTATAGTCTCCTATAATGAAAAGGACATCTTTTTTGGTTATTAGTTCTAGAAGGTCTTCATAGAACCATTCAATTTGAGCTTCTTCAGCATTGCTGGTTGGGGCATAGACTTGGATTACTATGATTTTGAATGGTTTTCTGTGGAAATGAACAGAGATCATCTGTTATTTTTGTGACTGCATCCAAGAACTGCATTTCAGACTCTTTTGTTGACTATGAGGGCTACTCCATTTCTTCTAAGGGAGTCTTGCCCCCAGTAGAAGATATAATGGTCATCTGAGTTAAATTCACCCACTCTCATCCGTTTTAGTTCACTGATTACTTTTAATGGCACCCCACTCCAGTACTCTTGCCTGGAAAATCCCATGGACAGAGGAGCCTGGTGGGCTGCTGTCCATGGGGTCACTACAAGTCGGACATGACTGAGTGACTTCACTTTCACTTTTCACTTTCATGCATTGGAGGAGGAAATGGCAACCCACTCCAGATTTCTTGCCTGGAGAATCCCAGGGATGAGGGAGCCTGGTGGGCCGCTGTCTATGGGGTCGCACAGAGTCAGACACGACTGAAGCGATTTAGCAGTAGCAGCAGCATTATTTAGTTCACTGATTTCCTTTATTAAAGTTTACTATCTTCTGTTTTTAAGGATAGGTGCCCTGTTTTCATGCCCACATTTGTCTCTACACCTGCCTCTACCAATGGCCACGGAACAGTTCTGGCAAATGTCCTGTATCTGGTTTAAGAGAATTGACTGACAAATTCTTACAGATTAACATTTTGTCATTTCTGAGGTCACCACAGCTGTTGGTTGCTGGAAAAGAATAGAAGTCTCCTAACTCAGGCTATTAATACTTTACACAGCTACCACCACTACTACTACCACCACTCCACTTCCAATAAAGAACAGCAATAAAAAAAAATCATAGTCCCTCAAGTTCAATCAAATATTATATGTTACAGAAATATCTTGTCTTCTTGGGAATTTGAAGCATATCCACTTTATTATGAGATAGAAATCTTTAAATGTATTTCCATACAAGAATCTTGAGTCTCAAACATATTAAAACATAACTGCACAATAAAATTTGATATAGAACGGAGGCAAGGAATCTAACTAATAAAAAGGATATCATTACTCCATGTAAATTCCTATCAGATTCAAAACTATTTTCAATTAGGAGTAAAATTGGCTTTTAAACTACAGAACGTATTTAGAAAGCCAGAATTTTTAAATTTTAGATTTAGAAGAATGTTGCAAATTGGAGAAAACTACAAATGACTTCTGAATGAAGTTATTTATTGCTAGCCATGTTCATTGAAAGCCCTAAAGGATATAATTTTATCAGTCTTATTTTGCTGCTTTTTATACCTTGCTTTGAAAAATACTTTCATTCAGATGGTGTTGTGTATATTTCCCACCTTTTCCTTTTGCTTGTCATTTGAAATTAGTAGTGT
This sequence comes from Bos javanicus, assembly GCF_032452875.1. Taxonomy (NCBI): domain Eukaryota; kingdom Metazoa; phylum Chordata; class Mammalia; order Artiodactyla; family Bovidae; genus Bos; species Bos javanicus. The sequence continues at coordinate 77,540,986 of NC_083868.1, forward strand.
GTATTACAAGGTAAAGAGGAAAGCAAATGGCCAGCAAAACTAGGAGAAACATTTGAGAGTTGTTTGTTATTTTCTTAAGAAATAAAATATCTAGCTATTTATTTCCAACATACTAATCAAATAAACAGAACCCATTCTTCTCCTCACATCCTCCAAGTGGAATTAAGAACCAAAGGATAATAGTGATACTATTGTCTATCCTATATTGGATTCATTAGCCAGGTTTTAGAGAACTGGCACATTGTCCTACACACCAGAAAACATGTATTTCCTTTCTGTTTTGTTTTGGGTTCCGTCTTCAAGGTCATCCAGATATAAGCCAAACTCTGCCTAATAGAGAGCCTTTTGAAAAGAGGCAGTTGTGAATCAGAATGTACAGTAATAAAGTAGGGAAGTTTTATCATTATTCTCAAGAGAATTCACTCTGCACAAGCATGAATGGACTGTTTTCTTAATGGAAAAGACTGCCTCCTTCTTTATTGTAAAAATCAGAGTCAGGGCAAAGTATAAAAAGGGTTTTCTTTCTAGGACATTAGCCTCTTGTGTTTCCTTAGCTCCTGCTTGGATGAGATAGAACCCAGAGCTGTTAATAAAAGGAGCATGAAAACTGCTATGCTTCAGGATCCCCACCCGTTTGCAAGTGACAAGAATGGGGACAAAGAAAGGGAAACAAAGAAAAAGAGACAAAGTGCTCCTTCAGATTCTTTACTTTTCATCTTTCTCCTATAGTACTACCAGTCTCTATAGTATTAGGGGGCTTTCCAGGTGGCTCAGTAGTAAAGAACCCATCTGCGAAGCAGGAGACGAGGGTTCAATTCTTGGATTGGAACAATCCCTTGGAGGAAGAAATGGCAACCCACTCTAGTATTCTTGTCTGGGAAATCCCATGGGCAGAGGAGCCTGGAGGGCTACAGTCTATGGGGTCGCATAGAGTCAGACACAACTTAAGTTACTAAAACACCAACAATATTAGCAAATATGGAAAACTCAGCAGTGGCCACAGGACTGGAAAAGGTCAGTTTTCATCCCAATCCTAAAGAAAGGCAATGCCAAAGAATGCTCAAACTACCACACAATTGCACTCATCTCACATACTAGTAAAGTAATGCTTAAAATTCTCCAAGCCAGGCTTCAGCAATATGTGAACCGTGAATGTCCAGATGTTCAAGCTGGTTTTATAAAAGGCAGAGTAACCAGAGATCAAATTGCCAACATCTGTTGGATCATCAAAAAAGCAAGAGAGTTCCAGAAAAACATCAATTTCTGCTTTATTGACTATGCCAAAGCCTTTGGCTGTGTGGATCACAACAAACTGTGGAAAATTCTGAAATAGATGGGAATACCAGACTGCCTGACCTGCCTCCTGAGAAATCTGTTTGCAGGTTCAGGAAGCAACAGTTAGAACTGGACATGGAACAACAGACTGGTTCCAAATAGGAAAAGGAGTATGTCAAGGCTGTATATTGTCACCCTGCTTACTTAACTTATAGGCAGAGTACATCATAAGAAAACCTGGACTGGAAGAAACACAAGCTGGAATCAAGATTGCTGGGAGAAATATCAGTAATGTCAGATATGCAGATGACACCACCCTTATGGTAGAAAGTGAAGAAGAACTAAAGAGCCTCTTGATGAAAGTTAAAGAGGAGAGTAAAAAAGTTTGCTTAAAGCTCAACATTCCGAAAAATAAGATCATGGCATCTGGTCCCATCACTTCATGGGAAATAGATGGGGAAACAGTGGAAACAGTGGCTGACTATTTTTCTAGGTTCCAAAATTACTGCAGATGGTGATTGCAGCCATGAAATTAAAAGACACTTACTCCTTGGAAGGAAAGTTATGACCAACCTAGATAGCATATTAAAAAGGAGAGACATTACTTTGCCAACAAAAGTCCATCTAGTCAAGGCTATGGTTTTTCCAGTGGTCATGTATAGATGTGAAAGTTGGACTGTGAAGAAAGCTGAGCACAGAAGAATTATGGTTTTGAACTGTGGTATTGGAGAAGACTCTTGAGAATCCCTTGGACTGCAAGGAAATCCAACCAGTCTATCCTAAAGGAGATTAGTCCTGGGTGTTCACTGGAAGGACTGATGCTGAAGCTGAAACTCCAATACTTTGGCCACCTCATGCAAAGAGTTGACTCATTGGAAAAGACCCTGATGCTTGGAGTGATTGGGAGCAGGAGGAGAAGGGGACAGCAGAGGATGAGTTGGCTAGATGGCATCACCGACTAGATGGACATAAGTTTGGGTGGCATCCGGGAGTTGGTGATGGACAGGGAGGCCTGGAGTGCTGCAATTCATGGGGTCGCAAAGGGTCGGACAAGACTGAGCGACTGAACTGAACTGAGCGAGAATAAGTTCCTGGTCAATAGATGTAAAGGAGTGTTGTTTCTATTTCTCCTTTAGTTAAAGTTGCTTGAAAATATTAACCAAGAAAAGGAGCACTGTGGCTTCACTTCTCTGTTTGGTCTCCCCATGTACAGAGTAGTTCCTTTCTCTCATCTGGTCCTTAACATAACTGGGGTCTGAACTTCCCATCATGACTCCAGGACACCTCAGACCATCTAAGCCCAAACAGAGACCTGAAGTTGTTAAATAAGGAAGTCACTACTCAGCTGGGTGTGGGTGAGATGAGATAACCTGTGTCAATTTCAGGAGCCATGAAAAGGATCACAGAAAGAAAGAGAGATGTATGGAGGAGGGAGCCAGAAGATTTGGAGTCTGGCAACCCACTCCAGTATTCTTGCCTGGAGAATTCCATGGATGGAGGAACCTCGTGGGCCACAGTCCATCGGGTCGCAAAGAGTCGGACACGACTGAGCGATTTCATTTCACTTTTCATTTCATTTCAGTAATTAGTCTAGTGATCATTGGTTAGGAAGCCTTGACAAGTCACTTGCCTTCTCTTCGCTGTGAAAACAACTTCTGGTCATAAGTGAAAATAATAATAATAATAATGATATTGCTCTCAGAGTGTGTGGTTAGAGCACCAGGTGTGACCATGGCACTCGCTTTGAAGTCTGGTCATTGAGCAGGGGAGAGGGACCCACACCCTGGCTCTTGTTTTCCAGATCACTATATGCAGGTGCTGGTTTGTCAGCATGAATGTGTGAGAGAACTTGCCACACGCCCCGGCCGCCTCTCGCCAATCGAGAACTTTCTTCCCCTGCACTATGACTACCTACAGTTTGCCTACTATCGAGGTAAAGCATGGATTATCTGTGAAGACCTTGAAGGGAGGGGTGTGGCTTACCATAGCAGACATTGAATTGTTGTGAGTTAGCCCTCTGCCTTCCTCAGTTGTAATCAAGAGATAGGAGTGGGTGCATTTTCTCTGTCACCTCATGTCGCTGCAGCTCAGAACAAGAGCAGAAGGTGAAATTGCAAGTGCACGAATGTTGTGACAATGCCCTGAAAGTTATACTGCATTGATATTTTATATGACTTTTAAATTTAATTTTAAAAATAATATACTCACAGGCTTAAAAGACTAAATATTTAAAAGCTTCTCTATTTCTTTTCCCCACAACCTAATTTCATGTCCTACAATGCACAGTTTCTTATTTACTCTTCCAAAATTTTATACAGAAACATCACACACACACATACACACAAGCCCAGTCTCTGACTTATGTTTTCCTCTTATAAATAGAAGATAATGCATTATTTATACTTGTCCTTACATTCCCTGGTGGCTCAGATAGTAAAGCGTCTACCTGCAATGTGGGAGACCTGGGTTCGATCCCTGGGTTGGGAAGCTCCCTGGAGAAGGAAATGGCAACCCACTCCAGTACTCTTGCCTAGAAAATTCCATGGATGGAGGAGCCTGGTGGGCTACAGTCCATGGGGTCACAAAGAGTCGGACACGACTGAGCGACTTCACAACAACTCAACAACTACATTGTTTTCTTCACTTAACAATACATATCAGATATTTTTTGGTAGACTGGACTTATGAAATTCCCTTTTGCTTGATTAAAAATGGTCAAGTTTTGGCAGTTTTATTTGGTTCAATCTAGTTGTTTCAATACATAAAGAATTTCATTATTAATTTTTCATATTTATATCTGGTTATCATCATAGTATAATTTATTTCATGTGTCACCTTACTGATGAGCATTATTTTGTTTGTAATATTTTACTCTTACAATCAGTGATCAAATAAATGTTGTATGTATGTCATTTACATTTGCACATAAACATGTATAGAATAAATTTCCAAAAGTACAGTTGCTGCATCAAACTGTTTATTCGTTTGTAACTTTGACAGATGTTGCTGATTTTCCACATGGAGTACCTTTTTCATTGCTCAGCAACAAAATATATTATCAAATTTTTAGATAGTCCCAAATCTTATATTAGGTGAAAACTGATATCTCCGTAAAGTTTTAATTTCCATTTATCCTATTGAGAAATAGAGAGAGAGTGAGTACCTTATGTATAAAAGTGATTACTAGAATTTGGATTGCTGAAGTTGGTCTTAGATATCATGTTTTCAAATTCAGTACAGAAATCAAAATTAACTCCAAAATTTCTGCTCATGATTAAATAATATAAATTGCCAACAAACATTTTTGGGTATAGGCGTTTGATAATTTGTTGAAGACATCAAGCAGCATAGCAGACCAAAATTAGTACTTTTGGAATATCTGAAATCCCATCCTTCCTCTTATCTGAAGCTGTTTTTGCAACTTCACAGTATCTTCCCTCTTTTAAGTTTTATTGTATCTTGGAGTACAGTTGATTACAATGTTGTGTTAGTTTCAGGTGTACAGCAAAGTGTCTCAATTATGCATATACACATATCTGTTCTTTTTCAGAGTGTTTTCCCATATAGGTTATTACAGAGTGTTGGGTAGAATTCCCTGTGCTGTGCAATAGGTAGCACCTTCCCTGTTTTGATCATTTAATGCTGACTTTCATAGTCATGTTGACATGTCTCTTAAAAATTTTGTATAAAAGTCTAGGCTGAGTCTAATGGCCCAACTCCTGGGTTTTTCAGTCGGCGAATATATAAAAGCCCTGGAGTGTGCCAAGGCCTATCTTCTACTGCATCCGGATGACGAGGATGTCCTCGACAATGTGGATTACTATGAGAGTCTACTGGGTGACAGCGCTGACCCAGCATCTATCGAGGCCAGAGAGGTGAGACCCATGTCTGAGAAGAAACTCTTTATCCTGCTGGGTGCTCTGGGAAGAGCTGGCAAAAATATAACACTTCTCTTAAAGATAGCTAACAACGGAGTAAAGGTTCTAGGATTCTATTCTTTCTAACTTTAAATATTAGTCATAAAAGCCTATATTTCACACACATGCTAGCTTGTCAAAATCTGTGGAAATAGAGATACTTTATGAAGCTTTGGTATTTTTTAACTCATTTTTTTACTGTCTAAAGAAAAATATTTCCACTTGAACATTCAGTCGCTCAGTCATATCCGACTCTTTGTGACCCTATGGACTGCCCCAGGCCTCCAGGACGCCAGGCCTCCCTGTCCATCACCAACTTCCGGAGTTTACTCAAACTCACGTCCATTGAGTCAGTGATGCCATCCAACCATCTCATCCTCTGTCATCCCCTTCTCCTCCCACCTTCAATCTTTTCCAGTACCAGGGTCTTTTCAAATGAGTCAGTTCTTCGCATCAGGTGGCCAAACTATTGGAGTTTCAGCTTCAACATCACTCCTTCCAATGAACATTCTGGACTGATTTCCTTTAGGATGGACTGGTTGGATTTCCTTGCAGTCCAAGGGACTCGCAAGAGTCTTCTCCAACACCACAGTTCAAAAGCATCAATTCTTCAGCACTCAGCTTTCTTTATAGTCCAACTCTCACACCCATACATGACTACTGGAAAAACCAAAGACTTGACTAGAGGGACCTTTGTTGACAAAGTAATGTCTCTGTTTTGAACATTAATCATACCTGAAGTGTTATTTAAACTTACATTTAACCTTTAACTGTTATTTGAATATACGTTTTCTTTCCTTTTTTCTGTAGGATTTGGCGATGTTTGTGAAGCGACATAAACTGGAATCAGAACTAATAAAATCAGCTGCAGAGGGTCTGGGATTTTCATACACTGAACCAGTAAGAGCAAAGAGGAGAGAGGAACAGTTATTTAAAAGAACTATTCAGAGTACTTCTTACTTATAATTTTACTCCCCAGATGCATTTGTTGATGATTCTAACCCCCAACTTGGTGATAAAAAAAACTGGGAGCAGGGGGTGTTTACTCTGTATATGTGATGAACTTTTAACAAACTTTAATTAGATTTCCATGTCACTGAGCACTTAAGTCAAAGCAAATATATTTGCATGGGAAAGAAGTGTTTTATACATGATATGTTTGCCTCAGGATTGTTTTATTTCCTAACTTCTGTACATTTTGTATTTTCTCTTAAACATTTTAAAAATTAAAAAGACTTTGAAAGAACAAAATCAAACACAATTGTACTACCCATCATACTGGTCTTTCTCCAGTTGCCCATGTTGCATTTTAAATATTAGTCATAGGAATATATTCCTTTTGTAGAACTAATGCCACAGTATAGACAGATTTCTGTTCTGATCTTCAAATAGCATAAGCAATTTCTATATCATTACACCTTTCAAAATTATTTTTAGTTACATCTATTGTTGGTGTTGGGCTTTCCTAGTGGCTCTGTGGTAAAGAATCTACCTACGAAGGCAGGAGACACAAGTTTGATCCCTGGGTCAGGAAGATCATCCCTGGAGAAGGGAATGGCAGCCCACTCCAGTATTCTTGCCTGGAAATTCCATGGACAGAAGAGCCTGACGGGCTACGTCCATGAAGTTGCAAAGAGTCAGACACAACTTAGCAACTAAACAACAACAATTGATGTAAAATAAAGAAATTAATTATTTTCCTTTTGCTAAACAGTTGGTTTGCCTTTTTTCTTGTCAAAATGAGTGCATTAAGTATTTTTGTTCTATTGAACTATGTATCTATAGAATAAATTCCCAGAAGTGGGATAACTCTGCCAACAAAAGATATTAGAAGGTTTAAAGTTTTGAGATTGTTTTTCTAAGAGAGTTTTCTGCTACCTTTATTATTCTTAGAAATACATAAAGTTTTATAGTATAGTTTACCCTGAACATCTCAGCAATGAGAAATAACATCTTAAAATCGTTCACATTCCTAATATATTGTGTACAAAATAGTGCATCACTAGTTTTAATTTATGTTCCTTTGATGATCAGCAAAAATCAATTTTCACAAATTATTATTGATTATTTTCCCTTTTGTTTGAACTACCTGGACATGTATTTTTTTCAGTTATCTGTTGGTTATTATACAAGTAATTTATATATTTACATGTTAATACTTACTATTTAAAAAGCACTATTTGTAATATATCCTATATATAATACATTTTTTTATCTCTTTTTGTTTATATTTTTATTGGCACATTTTTAGAATTAAGATGATTTTAATGTACATTTCTAATATGTTTATCTCCAGTCTTACTTGCTATTTGTGAAAATTATGTTATCCCAAATGACCCTAGGAAAAACATCACCTACTTTATGATCCTATACAGATGATTAACCAAACTAAATTTTTTTGTTTCTTTTATTTATAAAAGGGGTAGGAGTTATACTTAATGATTTTATAAGTGTCTTCCTGCCACCAAATTCTAAATAATTTTCTTTGACAAAAAGGTGGATTCCTAGGCTAATTCCATGCTATTTATTTTTTAAATCCATTTGTCTTTGCCAAAATTGCATCAACCTTAGCCTTTCCTTTCATTAAACTTTTAAAATAAATAAGTATATTATAGCTTTATATAATATGCAAGTTTTCTAATATTTTAGGTCTTTTGAGTGTTTTACGTTATCTTATTTCTGTACATGGAATTTTAGTGACAAAACTACCAAGTTTTTTTTTTTTAATTTAAAACAGAATTATTGGATTCGTTATGGAGGAAGACAAGATGAGAATAGGTAAGTTCTCCATATAGAATGTTTATTTTTAAAGAGACGGAACACTTAGAATTATATTTATCGTAAAGAACTTTGGCTCTAGGGAATAGGCAACAGGTCATAATTGAGAGAGCTTTGAACTGGGAATTAGGAATTCTGCATTCTGGCCTCAGCTCTTCCTCTTATTTCTGAGGGACCTTAAATAATTTATCTTCCTCTCTGAGTCTCTGGGCTTTTCTGGTGCCTCAGTGGTAAATAATCTGCTTACTAATACAAGAGACTCAGGTTAGATCCCTGGGTCGGGAAGCTTCCCTGGAGAAGGGAATGGCTACCTACTCCAGTATTCTTGCCTGAGAAATCCCATGGACAGGGGAGTCTGATGGGCTACAGTCCATGCAGTTGCAAAAGAGTTAGATATGACTTGCGACTAAACAAACAAAAAACAAAATTGGGTCTCCTGTTTTTCCTTATGTGAATGGATTGAATCAGGTAATCTCTGATAGCTAAACATTCTATGACTCTAAATCAGAGAAAGTTGGATGCTATTTTTGATTTATTAATAGGAAAGAAAGCAACAAAATTAACTTTTTAATGAAGAATTTTCTCACTGCATTTATTTGAAAACATCACACTTAGAAAGTTTTCCTGCAAGCTAAAATATTGTCATGCACTCAATCAGAAATGAATAAATGCATTTTTAAAAAATGATAGATGTCAAAAATTTACATATTCCAAGAAGTTCAAGGACTCATAGAACATTGGACTGATAGCTACATGTTTGATTTTGTCAACTGAAAGAAAAAATGCAATCTGAAACCTGAAAGTTATGTTTTATTTAGCAAATTTTCTGAAGACTGCAAGCCCAGGATACAGACTTTAAGATTGTTCTGAGGGACTACTCCTAAGAGCTAAGGGAGGAACCAGGATGTATAGGAGTTTTGTTACAAAAACCAGGTAGTCAGAACATCAAAAAACTACTGTTAAAGAAAAACATCTCAAGTTAATTTAGCATTTTCCTTTGTATGGAAAGATGGACATGCCTGAGCTCATTGAAATCATTCCTTTGATATGCACTCAGCTATCTTAAGACTTCCCTGGTGACTCAGATGGTAAAGAATCTGCCTGCCAGTGCAGGAAACACAAGAGAAGCAGGTTCAACCCCTACGTCAGGAAGATCCCCTAGAATAGGAAATGGCAACCCACTCCAATATTCTTGCCTGGAAAATGGACAAAGGAGCCTGGTGGGCTATTTAGTCCATGGAGTCACAGAGAGTCAAGAGTCAGCATACACATTCTTAATCCACAAGATCATGAGGTCCAGACTATTATCAAAATCAAAAAACTGAGGCCCTGACAGGGCAAAGGACTCAGACTCAGTGTCTCAGCACAAAGGACTGACTGGCAGATCCAGATCTTCTTATTCAAAATCTTATGGTCTTCCTCTAAGATTCAAGAGCTCAACCCTTGTTATTCAGTCGCCAAGCCGTGTCCAACTCTCTATGACCACGTGAACTACAAAACGCCAGGCTCAACCCCAGGGTAGCCTCAAATTTTTTCAAGATATCCAAGAATGCGATATATGTATTTAGATTTGCTCAGTTTGTATATATTGAAAGGGCAACATGCTATCATGAGTGTGTTTACAAAGTTTGACACAGAATTGTGTCTTCTTTCTTGGAAAATTCAAGACCCAATACACTCAAACATGATTTATGTCAGTTTGATCATTGTTCATTGATCATCATTGTTCATGATCATTTCAGTTTGATCACATGCTATCATGAGTGTGTTTACAAAGTTTAACACAGAATTGAGTCTTCTTTCTTGGAAAAGTCAAGACCCACTACACTCAAACATGATTTATGTCAGTTTGATCATTGTTCTATGTTCAAGACAAAGAACACACACAGTGCTCCTAGCATTATAAACATGTACATGATCATTTTTTTCCTGCTGTGTTGGTTTTCAAAGTCTAATGTCAAGGAGTTATATTATGGATATAAGGAATATAAAGGTTGCGAAAAAGATTTAGAGAAGTAAAATAGAGCACATTCTTTGGGGAAATAGAGAAGAGCTTCATGGAAGCAATGACATCTAATTTGATCTTGAAAGATGGGGACTTATGTATGATCTAAATGTACAATATTAAGTTATAGACTATTTGGGTAAGGTATCCTTTGCCTTTGAACAATTTTATTCAATAGGATATTGCTATTTCAACTTTTTTAAATTTTAAATTTATTTTTTAATTACAAGATAAGTGCTTTACAGAATTGTGTTGATTTCCGCCAAATATCAACAACATTTTTTTTTTTTTTTAATGGGCAGGGTCCCTTCAGGAGTGAATGTGGAGGCGGCAGAAGTTCATGGATTGTCAATGGGGAAAAAGTCATTGCCCAAGATAGACCGAGACCTAAGAGAGGGTAAGTATTGTTAACTAGGCCGGTTCTTACCCAGAATAGGGCAAAATACATTTTCACTGAAAAATGAAGAATAGGACTAAACTGCTCCAGTTCATAAAATTCTGAAAGCAAATTGTAGCAAGAATGTCTGAGGTGTGTATATTATTACCTTTGATTTTCACCAAAAGGGCTTCCAAACTCACTCACAGGAGTCCTGTGAATTAGGCAGGGACTGTATGATTGTACAGTCCTTAGTTGAGTACCCCAGGCTTGCAGAGGTTACCTGTCTTGCCTCTCTCACATGGCAGGTGAGTGCTAAACTCACAGAATAGACTGTGTATTGGAAGGAACTTGAAGAGACACGTCACAGAGATATTGGATTAGTTAACCTAAAATCCTCAAGGCATATATCTGATCAGGGCTTTGATAAATCAGTAGAATTTAGATTGGATTGACAGAAGTGTGGAGGGAGCCATTCAAGTGGATACAACAAATGCCACAAAGGCATTGAGAAGGAAAGAACAGGATATTAGACGTCTACCTGCGTAATTTCAAAATGAATGGAGACATAGGTGGAGTGTTGCCAAAAGTAGTTTTTAAATAGAGCTAAACATTTTTGTTATCATAAATTATTGGCAAGTGTATTACAAACCACAGTAGCAATCCTTTACAATTTTTACTACCTCTATATGTTTCCCAATTTTCCCAGAAAATTTACATACAATTCATTTTAATACTGGTGGCATCTCCTGTGAGACAAGTGTCCCCCACTTCACAGGCAAGAAAACTGAGGGTCACAGAGACTTACTCACCCATTCAAAGCCCCAGAGCTCGTATTAGCATGAGGAGGATTTTGAATCCAAATCTCACTTTCTTCTCTTCATCTGATGATGGAACATAGAAATGTCTAGATATCCAAAATGTATCCCCCATTGATTAAATCACTGCAAGATAAGAAGTTTTCAAAAACCTGCATGGAGAAGAAATACAGTCCTCCTTTCCCTAACAAATGAGCTGTCAGCACATTTCCTCTAGCTGACTTGAAAACATCTGGCTCTGTTGCACCTCTCACATTTCCCAGCCCTTTTCCTTCCTCAGCTTCCAAGTCACTTTGAGGCAGTAAACAGGATAATATGCTCATCTAATCTGACCTGGACCTCAGTTTGTGGCCACCAAGCCCAGGCTGTTTTACAAGTGCCAGGGAGCTTCATGGTCAGCCAGAGTTCATGCTGCTTATTAAGCCGAGAAATCACCCAGGAAGTGCATGCCAGTAAGCTGGGCACTTTGCTGTAAAAGTCAGGGAAACTTTAGGACAGTCGTCAAATTTCATAGCATTTTCTCCCCCGCCCCTGTGCCTGGCTACCAGGGGATCTGATGTCCAGAAACTGACTAGGAAAGCTAGTGGGAAGAGTAGAACAGAAGACTGCACAGGATGGAGCAAGGTCATGAATGACTGGGTTATCAAATTCTATCATTTCTGCAGTTGAATGAGCTAATCTTAGGATCTTAGAATGTTCTCTGGGAAGCTACTTGAAAGCCTTCTGTGCAGTCACTGGAGATCAAAATAAGGTCTAAATTAAGTACACTGGTAGACAGAGGTTAAGTTCCCAACCAGAAAACACTTTCAACATCAGTCTGGCTGAAAGCGTGTGTCAGGGAAGCACAAAAGAATACATGCTTCCAGAGTAGAATATATTTCACCTTTTCTCATCTTCCACAAAAATATTGTCATCTACTCTGGTTATCTAACAGTATTTAATAGTATTCATATTGGATGACTGCCAGGCATTTAGATGGGAGTGACTCAGGGCTACTGCATCCCAGAGTGACTCCAGTCCGTGGAATATGCATGTCATCTTATTAAAAACATCTGTCACTTATCCATTCTTTTTTCAACCACCGGTTTTCCAAAAACCCCGCTTGATAATAATCCCTGAGTCAGTGGGGGTATAGTAGAAATAACTTTGACCTTGGAATCAGGAAGCTTATCTTAGTCTGATGTTCTCCAGAGTAACTGGTAACTGGAGACTCATTCTGTCTGAGCTTTGTGATCCTCACATGTAACAGAAAAATAGCAACTCTTTGGAGAGGATGAACATGAAAGTCTTTTGTAAACTGTGAGGGACTGTGCTCATATAGGAGCTTGGTAGCACACTCCTGTTGTTACTTGTATGACCTTGTTGTATTATGATAAAAGAGATCTTCTTGCTATGTCACAGGCAGTGAACACAAAGGAGCATTTTCTTAGATGATTCTTCTTTATTGCAATGAGAGAGCCAGAGCCAGGCACATACTTTATGAATGAGAGAAGAATTAAGTTGTTCAACTAACTTTCCTTGGGCTGTGGTTAAGAGTTGGCTGAACCCATCAAATCAGATCCCAGGAACCACAACTTATTGGACTACGTTTTTATTTTTATTTTAATGTTTTTCTCTGTCTAGTGTGCTACTAGTCATTCATAGGCTGGTAGAATTTTTTCTACCATGTGCATTTTTGAATGGCAGGATTTATTTTTCCTTTTATATTTTTTTTCTTTTGAGCAGTAGGTAGGTTTTTGATTGTCTTTTGTCAAATGTATATGTGGGAAACCTCTGTAGGAAACTCTGTGCTTAGTGGTGATTGTGATAGCTACATGAAAGGCAGATTTCTAGTATAGATTCTGCCCGAGCCTGTTGGAGCTTAGGTATTTTAGACTCCATGTTACACTTTGTCCCTTAACTTGATCTTTGTTATGTTACTTATGGCATGGTTGGGGAAATTTTGCAATATCTCAGTAGCCCTCTTTTATTTTTTATTTTTAACTGACTTTTAAAAATGTATGTATTGGTGTACAGTTGGTGCTAAATGTTCCGTTAGTTTCTGCTGTGCAATGAAGTGAATCAGCTATATGTGTGTATACATATACATCTCCCCTTCCTCTGGGGCCTCCCGCATGCCCCTCATCTCACTCGTCTAGGTCATCACAGAGCACCGAGCTGAGCTCCATGTGCTAAACAGCAACTTCCCACTTGCTATCTGTTTTACATATAGTAGTGTGTGTAATGTCAATTCCAGTCCTCCAGTTCATCCCTCCACTCCCCCACCATATCCACGCATCTATTCTCTACATCTGCCTCTCTATTCCCGCCCTGAAAAGAGCTTGAACTATAAGCCTACTTTTAAAAATACCCCAGTATGTCATGTGCTTATTTAGAGAGAGATATCATTCAGAGCTTAACACAATATACCAGGCATATTTTACCAATTCAGTCATCATCATCATCATCATCACAGAAAATACTTATACAGAACATGGTAGGCATTTTTCTTAATGTCTTAGTTTTAGGTAACTTTTGAAGTCATGCTCTAAAATAAGCTAAATAAATTTAAAGTAATATACTCTCAATATTGAAAATAAGAAAAACAGCAAAGTACAAACCAACCTGTTCCACTAAACCCTTGGTCTATCTTCCATTTCTATTTGAATTTTATACTAGAAAATTATTTCCAGTGAATCTACAAGTAGCTTGTCTTTTTTGTTAAAGGAACCTCTTTCTCTATATCTCTGAATGGAAATGGAATATATAGTTTGCTTTTTAATATTTGAGGAACTGCCTATAAACCTTAACTATATGGATTACAGCAACCTTTCTCAAGTGAACTGTGTTTTTTGTTAGGAAGTCCATTCCAATCTGTGAAAAAAAAAAATTGCACAAAGTTATGTGTGTGCATGTTAAGTCACTTCAGTTGTGTCCGACTCTTTGGAACCCCATGGAGTATAGCCCTCCAGGCTCCTCTGTCCATGGGATTCTCCAGGCAAGAATCCTGGAGTGGGTTGCCATGCTCTTCTCCAAGCATTAAGGTAGCAGCTTTTAACAGCATACCTTTACTATCTCGGTCTCTGACAGCAGGACTCTGGGGTTAGCCTAGCTGGGTCCATTCTTCAGAATCTGTCACAAGGTTTCATCAAGTGTTGATCAGGACTGACATCTCTTCTAAAGCTGAAGAACTATCTTCTTCCAAGTTCAATAGCAGAATCCGGTTCCTAAAGACTATTGGACTGTGGTTCTCAGTTTCTGGCAGACTGTTGGCCAAAGGATGCCCTCAATTCCTTGCCATGTGAGTCTGTCCAATACAGCAACTTATTTCATCAGAGTGTATGCTGAGAAGGTGACAGGTTAAGTCAACCAGAAGATAGGAGTTGCAATTTTATGTAACCAATCAAAGAAGTGACATCCCATCACATTTGCCATATTTTTAGTTAGAAGCAAACTCCAGGCCCCACCTACACTTGAGAGAAGCAAAGTACACAAACCTATGAGTACCAGTAGGCAGTGATAATTAGGGGCCAACCTAGAGTCTCTTTGCCATAGAAAGGAAGCGGGGACAGGAAGGAAGGGAAGGAGCAAGGGAGGTAGGGAGGAAAGAGGAAGACACAAAGGAGGAGAGGAAGAAAGGGTGGACATTACACTTATTTTACGGTGAGAACTGCTGCATATTATATTGATGCTTAGGATATTTATAATGGCTGTTCACATATTTAAAGTTCTAAGATATCCTCTTAAATGTTGTTTAACCCACTACTTCCCAAACATATTTGATCAAGAAACTCTTTTTTTCATTAAAAACTTCTCTGTAGTATAAAGTTTGAGAAATATTGAATTTGAAAAATTGACTTTGTATGTATATTTTCTATTTATCCAAAAGATTGTTACTAAAACTGGGAGCTTATGGGTATATTGATATTTTCCTGGCTCCCAAGAAATTCTATATTTATAAATTTTGCTGGCCAGTTAGAAAAATGAAGAGGGGCAACTGGTGGATCATCTGAATAACCACTTCTAGCCAAGGATGCCATGAGATTTCATACCTCAGTGGGTATGGATGCAGTTACTGTCACATTGGCATCTGTTAATAACACTTCAGTGGTCAAAGACTAATAAGAAATGAAGTAGGACAAACTTATGAATAATGTATTAGGACCAGATGAAGGCCAAAATTCCTCATGGTCCAGTAAGATTCCATAGTAGTTTCAACAGAGAAAACTTGTAGTAGGATGAGTCATTACACACCAAAAGCACTCCGAGGAATGCCGGCTCAGAAGAACCTGGGCCAGACTGCTCAGTAGAATATTCATGTGGAACATCGCCTTTTAGTTTCCACAAAATAACATTAGCCATTTTATTAACACTGTTGATTTGAATTTAGCTGGTTTTATGGTCCTGCTTGTATCGAATCTTGTAAATTGGTTTGGATATGATAGTTATATGAGGCTGTAAAAATAAATACTGTACTCATATTTTTATGACTGCAAATCTGAAAGTAAAATCACAGTGCAAATAATTTGTCAGCAGAGATAACCATACATTACTGAAGACTGAGAAACACTGACTCATTATTTTAATATTCCATTAATCATGGGCTGTAGTGACTCTTTTATCCCACCTGGACTAGTAACATTCAGTGCTGTTCCCTAGTTTGACCAATCTAATTTAAAGTCAGAGGGTAGACATCATTTCAATTGTCTCTTTCTTGTTTGAAACAACTGTGGGACCCCCACCCATCCCCCGTGTCCTCCATGGTAAGCTGCTGCTGTTGATAGACATCAGGTCTTTTAGGAGTATCATAAAGAAGAGAAAAACAAGTTCTGCTTTTCCGTTCGGTTTTCTGGTTCAAGATGGTTGTACTTTGCTACAGTGGAAGATTTCTTCACCATCAGAGGCTTTGTCCTTCAGTCTTATTCTCTGTAAGGAAAGGACTGTGTCAGATCTAGATTTTGTAATTTCACCACATAAAATGTAGCCCCAAAGCACCACATTTTGAAGAGTCTTTGTGGGGCTAATTTTATAAACTCTGTGTGTGTGTGTGTGCATAAAAATAAGTATTCCAAAAGCCAGACCATCTGTAATCAATACGTGGTGGAAATAAGACTGAGAAGGAGTCAGGTGACTTGAGTGTGACTCTCCTGATGTGCATTTACTCCCTGACTTACCTGGTGAAGGCACTGCTCTAGATACTTGTGAAACTGACAGCACAAATACGTCATCAAGGAAATGCTTTTCTTTTTTCTCAAGTGTTTGGTTGTCCTGCTGTCTTTTTTAAAGGTCTTCACCTACCTTGAGGTTTTGTCATCTGATAATTGCACGAGATGTTGTAGCTGAAATAGGAACTGAGAAGCTGTGAAGAAGGGAAGGGCCATCTACTGAGAGAATTCTAGAAAAGTCTATGATTTTCTGAGCAGAATCCCATGAGATGCCAAGTCTGTTTTGCAGAATCTTCCCTGGAATCAAGTGAAAAAATAGAAACTCCTATACAAATATAATAATATGTATTAATTATGACATCGTGGAGAAACCTGCTAGCCAGACATCTCCCTTTTTCTTGAATCTATATTGAGCTTCTAGAGCTTCCCAGTGTGTGGTTCTGCCTTTGCATTCCTCAGTATTAGTGAGGAAGCCGACTCTCCTGAACTGCACATTGAAAGCTGCTGGGTGTTCCAGCCTTCCCAGCTTAGGGACAGAGATAACAAGGACAGCCATGTGTTTGTCTCTGCAGGTGGCCCTCTGCTGTATGAGAACATCACGTTTGTCTACAACTCAGAGCAGCTGAACGGGACTCAGCGTGTCCTCCTGGATAACGTCCTGTCGGAGGAGCAATGCCGGGAGCTGCACAGCGTGGCCAGTGTGAGGACCGGAAGCCTGATGCTGAGCTGGCCTGGCCTCAGCCTAGGAGTGCTTTGATCCTGGGCTTACTTGAAGCCAGGGAACCAGGCCTGAAATACCACTTTCCAAGGACATTGATTGTGGAGGCACTTTCAGAGCCTTTGGGTTGGGTCATTGTAGTTTTGTCCAGATCTGGACGTGGCTGTTGGGTCTGGAAGAGCTAGAGGCTTAATTCCTAGGACTTCAGTATCCAGCATGTGTCCCGCTATGATATGAAGTCATTGGGGAAATGTCTTTATATTTGACAGAAATTAATCAATATATTGGGTTTCCCAAGTGGCATTAGTGGTAAAGAACCTGCATTTCAATGCAAGAGATGTAAGAGAGGATGTTTTGATCCCTGGGTCAGGACAATCCCCTGGAGGAGGGCATGGCAACCCACTTCAGTATTCTTGCCTGGAGAATCCCATGGACAGAGAAGCCTGGCAGGCTACAATCCATAGGGTCGCGCAGAGCCAGACACAAATGAAACGACTTAGCACAGCACAGCACAGTCAATATATTAATTATTTATATTCTAGCTATTTCTACAGCATATGGTGGTGGCATCTGATAATACAAATGTGGGGTGAAAGTTAAGTAAATTTCCCTCTTTTGATCGGAAGAGTTACTGATACCAGAATCCTGGAATAAAATGGGGATGGTTCTGACTATTGACTTGGGTTCTCAGTTTTCTGGCAATCAAGGCAGAAAGGGGGTTGTGATGAATCCATAATCATCATTAATAGAGCATCTTGTATTTCGCTTCCAGGGGATCATGCTCGTTGGTGATGGATACAGAGGAAAAACTTCACCCCATACACCCAATGAAAAGTTTGAAGGTGCAACTGTCCTGAAAGCACTCAAAGTAAAGACTTAAACTCTTTTGGATTTAAATTCCCAAGTGTTAATGCAAGATCTTCTAGAAATGCCAGATTCAGGGAAGGGAAGGGTTTAGGATATAGACCTATCAGGTTGTTGAAGGGAGCAAGTATGAAATGACACCTTCATTGTTTCTAATCATTCATTTATCAATCCATTCAGTTATCAACTTACCAAACTCTGTAATTTCCTAAGTTTGCATCTGACAAATAATATACAATACCCTTGTCCTCAAGGAGCTCAAGGTACAATGGTGAAAACATACTCAAGTTATCATTCTGTACTGCTAGAAATGTTTTTAGAAAGGAGTGATGGAAGTGTTCTGAGAGAAAAGAGGGTGATTAGCTTTTAACTTCCCCTCTGTGATTAGGCTTCTTTCAAGGGCTCATTTTCCTAACCCAAACCCACAAGTCTGTCGTAGTATTCCCACAAGCCAACAGAGAGCTGAGCATCCTATATTGGCTTAATGATTTCCTCAATAATTGGCGTCTGATGTCCTCAAGCCCTCCAATCAACCCAGTGGTTTCTAACATTCTTCCTTTTCTTCAGTTTGGTTATGAAGGCCGAGTCCCCCTGAAGAGTGCCCGTCTGTTTTATGACATCAGCGAGAAGGCTCGAAAGATTGTAGAATCCTATTTCATGCTGAACTCAACCCTGTATTTTTCCTATACGCACATGGTCTGCCGCACAGCCCTGTCTGGTGAGATCTCAGAGTCTGAACTTGTTCCCGTTTACTCTCTGTGAAATGAGAAAGAAAACAATGTGGAACAAAGCTCTAGGAATGTGTCAGACTTGATACAGAAGAGTTCTACATTTTTAAAACAAAAAAAGCTTACTCATTCTGATTTTTCCCTTCCCTCTTTTTCTACTTTGCTCTTCCCTAAACTATTAGAAGGCCATCACTCTGCCTGTGTTCCTTTCCAAACCCATTGCTTCTGCTTGTTTCAATCACATTAAAAAAAAAAAAAAAAAAACTTTTCTGCTCTAGGTTTCCCTTTTCAGGGTTTCAGAACCTGGAAATTACAGTCCCCATTATGTCCACAAGCATTGAGGGGAAGTGCTTGGAAGATAAAGGAAACATTAAAAGAAATGTTCTTTAAAAAGACAGAGACCTCCTCACTCCCTGGCATCGCTATTTCTTCTCCACGTCTTCTCTTCAACACCCTCCTAAGGAGGAAGGGGCAAAGACTGTCACAGAAGTAGACTTTCCACTTGTGAATTCTCAGCTGCATAAACTCTGTTCTTTTTAACATTGGCATGTTATCCTCAACCTTTTACTGCTGCACACAAAGCACAGCACGTGAAATGCATGGAATTTCCGCATGTATATTTATAGAGAGCTTTCATAGCTGAAGAAGACAGGTGCGACTTGCCTACATTTTTTTACAACGATTTCATATCAAATACAGGATCAGAATCACTTGACTGCGCTTGCCCAGTGCTCTTTAGTCTGCTCTGCCTTCTGACTCCTCAAATTTGCAAGGGACATCATCCATAGGAGAAGACAGATAGATTGTCAGCTTTGCTCTTGGAGGTTATGGCACTCCATCTTTCATGCATCCCTGTTCCCTTTTCTGGCAGGTCAACAGGATAGAAGAAATGACCTCAGTCATCCCATCCATGCTGACAACTGCCTGTTGGATCCAGAGGCCAATGAATGCTGGAAGGAGCCTCCTGCTTACACATTCCGGGACTATAGGTACCACCAGCCCCTGCTTCAAAATAAAACTTTTGCCCAATAATTATCAAAACTCCATGGAAATTAGAAAGCTGATCTGTTTTGCTGTCATCACACTCATCTCGATGAAGCAGAGATGCTCAGATAATTTTCTTAAGCAGCTGCCACACCAGAAGTGCCTTCAGCATGTCGTATTTTTATGTTAAAAATCCCTGCTCATTTTGTTGCATCCTATTTCACAGAACACCCGTTTTGTTTTCATACCAAAAAGTGAAGTTTATGTTTTTTTTTTCTCACTTGGCTTTCAGTTAAATATATCCTTGTGGTATATGCATCTCATTTTGAGAACAGAGGAGATGCATTTCAACATGCAGAGGGATCTCATCACGTCATTTACCTATGTCTGCGTCTTGTAAATAAGAAACTGGAAACTCAGGAGAAAAAAAATGTATTCTCTTATTGAATGATATTGTACTGTGTAAAGGAAAGCATCAGGAGTTGTAGTCACCATGCATATAATGTGTTCATAACTACACTGTGCTCTATACAAAAACGTTTATTGAGCGCCCCCTACCTGCAAGGCTAGGCTACACCCCTTGGAACTCTGCAGCTGCTTAAGGAAAAATTGCGTCCTTCAGAGTTACTAGCATAAATGAAAAGAAGAGAGTTTTAGATTCTGTGAGCAACATCGAAGAGCTAGATTAAACCTAGTTAGGTTTTACTTTGGAAAGTGATAAAGGTTTGAAATAAGGTTTGAGGTTTGAGATAAGGTTTGAAATATAACTAAAATTTTAACGTAAGAATGAATAAATACTTCCTATATGGCCCTGGGCTTCCCTTGTGGCTCAGCTGATAAACAATCTACCTGCAAAACGAGAGACTTGGGTTGGATCACTGGGTTGGAAAGATCCCCTGGAGAAGGGAAAGGCTATTACCCACTCCAGAATTCTGGCCTGGAGAATTCCATGGAGTGGGGTCGCAAAGAGTTGGACACGACTGAGCGACTTCCACTTTCACTTTATATGACCCTACATCTGATCTTACTTTTGAAGTTTAGGAAGGTCAATCATTTTCATCTCTAGTTCAGAGGAAACTTACTAATCAGGCCGGTTGGTTCATGTCCAGTGTCCAGTATTCCGCAGTGATGTCATGCAGGCATATGAGAGGACAAATGGTTTCCCTTTCTTCTTACAGTGCTCTCCTATATATGAATGATGACTTTGAAGGAGGAGAATTCATATTCACTGAAATGGACGCCAAGACTGTGACTGTAAGCAAGTCTATTCTTGCAAATTTATCTAGCATTTTTCAGTCTCACTTTTGCCATTTTCCAAGGGCTGCTGGATTTCAAATATTCCTGATCTTGAGAATTCAAGAGGTGAACAGAGATCCAGTAAATTTATACATCATAAAATGTTAAAAATGGAATCATCAATAAAAATCTTCTTGTTCATTTTACATATGGGTGATTTAAAGAATACTTTTTAAGGACCATATAGTTAGTGTTAGAACCAGAATGTAGCTCTTCAGATTCTTTTTCAAGTAATTTGATGGAGACATAAAAACACCTGATTTTAAATCACCCACTACTAGGATAAGTCACGTGTCTCTACAGATTGACTTTCATGTACCCTGGTGTCCTGTGTGCTTAGAGCGAGCATTGGTCATCATACCCGTCATTATACAAATTACTATATGCGTGTATATATATATATATGTATATATATATATGTATCAGTTCAGTTCAGTCGCTCAGTGGTGTCCGACTCTTTGCGACCCCATAAATCGCAGCACGCCAGGCCTCCCTGTCCATCACCAACTCCCGGAGTTTACTCAAACTCATGTCCATCGAGTCGGTGATGCCATCCAGCCATCTCATCCTCTGTTGTCCCCTTCTCCTCCTGCCCTCAATCCCTCCCAGCATCAGGTTCTTTTCCAATGAGTCAGCTCTTCGCATGAGGTGGCCAAAGTACTGGAGTTTCAGCTTCAGCATCAGTCCTTCCAAGGAACACCCAGAACTGATCTCCTTAAGGATGGACTGGTTGGATCTCCTTGCAGTCTAAGGGACTCTCAAGAGTCTTCTCCAACACCACAGTTCAAAAGCATCAATTCTTTGGTGTTCAGCTTTCTTCATAGTCCAACTCTCACATCCATACATGACCACTGGAAAAACCATAGCCTTGACTAGATGGACCTTTGTTGGCAAAGTAATGTCTCTGCTTTTTAATATGCTATCTAGGTTGGTCATCAGAGAAGGCAATGGCAACCCACTCCAGTACTCTTGCCTAGCAAATCTCATGGATGGAGGAGTCTGGTAGGCTGCAGTCCATGGGGTAGCTAGGAATTGGACACGACTGAGCAACTTCACTTTCACTTTCACTAGGTTGGTCATAACTTTCCTTCTAAGGAGTAAGCCTCTTTTAATTTCATGGCTGCAATCACCATCTGCAGTGATTTTGGAGCCTAGAAAAATAAAGTCTGACATTGTTTTCACTGTTTCCCCAACTATTTCCCATAAAATGATGGGACTGGATGCCATGATCTTAATTTCTGAATGTTGAGCTTTAAGCCAACCTTTTCATTCTCCTCTTTCACTTTCATCAAGAGGCTCTTTAGTTCTTCTTCACTTTCTGCCATAAGGGTGGTGTCATCTGCATATCTGAGGTTATTGATATTTCTCCTGGCGATCTTGATTCCAGCTTGTGCTTCTTCCAGCCCAGCATTTCTCATGATGTACTCTGCATATAAGTTAAATAAGTAGGGTGACAATATACAGCCTTGACGTACTCCTTTTCCTATTTGGAACCAGTCTGTTGTTCCATGTCCAGTTCTAACTGTTGCTTCCTGACCTGCATATAGGTTTCTCAAGAGGCAGGTCAGGTGGTCTGGTATTCCCATCTCTTTCAGAATTTTCCACAGTTTATTGTGATCCACACAGTCAAAGGCTTATATATATGTGTATGTATGTGTGTGTGTATATATATATATATATATATATTCACATAATTATTGTGGTAAGTAAACCTATACTTGAAACTTGATATATATACATTCACACAGACACATATGTGTTACATGTTCACTCTTTTGATGAGATTCTAAACACATCATAATAGACTCAAAAGTTAAAGTCAGCCATGATGTTCCTAAATAAACTAATGCCTTTGGAAAACCAGCCTACTGAGCACTTATAAACCATATAGCCAGAATCTTTGGTTTTTAAGTCAAACAGCATGTAGAAAACATGCATGGTGAAAAAATAGAATTTCTGATTGAGAAGATAATTGAATTGTAAATAGATTATGACACATTTCTTTCCTCTCTGCAAAGCTAAAATTACTGAAACATGTATGTGATAAACTTCAAGGATTTTCCATTATATAGGCTATTTCCACAATCTTATGTGAGTTTTATGTATTTTCCTTCATATTTGTACTCTTTTCTCAGTATCATTCATGTCATACCAACTGGGGTTTAAGCAGATGATATTAAAAAAATGCATTATCAGATTTAAAGGGAAAACTTATGGGAATTCTGGCTAAAATTGTCCATAAATATTGATATAATTAAGAAAAATATTCCATGTAGTTTAATATACTGTAATTCAAAAGGTCATGGTGCCTCAAACTTTTTTTTTAATTTTGGTAAAAAGCTTAAATTTTAACATGTCAGCATTTTGATATTTCATGATCTGGGAAATTAAATCAAGACTGGTGATCTGGACTCAGTTTAAATCCTGATACACGACTATCACCTTTTGAAAATCCTCTGTGCAGAACGTATTTGATTTCTGAGCTCTGTTAACAGGTTCAGAAATGCTTACATCTCACCCAATTGGAAAGGGAATCAAACAGGTGGTTGGAAGATTTCTTTGCTTCTACTCCATCTAGTGGCCAAATTTGGAAATGCCCAATGTTTGAAAGTAAACCAGCCGGGAATACTATGCATAAATCGTTAATTTCATGAATCACTAACATATGTGAATTCACCAGTTTCTGAATGCAAGCTCATTGTAATTTTGCGTTTTAAAGATGTGAAATCAGACACTACTCCTCTTTTAGATATTTATATTTTTAAGATAAAGCTGTAACTATACCAAAAGTACTAATTTAAACAATGTTTTGATGAAAAAGTTCCAAGTTGAGAGATATATTTGCCGAAATAAGTTCTACTTTAGATGAATGCATATGCTGGAGTTTAGGGGCGTTTTGTAGCTAATTAAAATTCTGAGGTAACGAGTGCCAATAACAAAGAGAAATGGGTAGTTTTCCTTTTTACCTCTCCCCTCTTTGATTCTGGAGGGAAAATTGATTTATTTCTGGAGCAGGGAAATAACCCAACTTTTGGCTCCATTAAGAAAATTGTTCTAAATTCTTTACTTTCAAAAAATCTGCAATTTCCTTGGCAGTTCAGTGGTTAGGACTCCCTGTCTGGAACTGGGATTTGATACAGAGGAGCCTGGTGGGCTGCAGTCCATGTGGTCGCTAAGAGTCGGACACGACTGAGCGACTTCACTTTCACTTTTCACTTTCATGCTTTGGAGAAGGAAATGGCAACCCACTCCAGTGTTTTTGCCTTGAGAATCCCAGGGACCGGGGAGCCTGGCGGGCTGCGGTCTACGGGGTCACACAGAGTCGGACATGACTGAAGCGACTTAGCAGCAGCAGCAGCAGCAGGGAATTAAGGGGCTTCCCAGGGAGCTAGTGGGAAAGCTACTGGGAGGTGGTAAAGCTCCCTGAGAAATGGGTAAAGCTCAGTTCAACAGTACATGAACCGAGAAGTTCCAGATGTTCAAGCTGTATTTAGAAAAGGCAGAGGAACCAGAGATCAACTTGCTAAATCCGTTGGATCATAGAAAAAGCAAGAGAGTTCCAGAAAAATATCTACTTCTGCTTTATTGACTACTCCAAAACCTTTGACTGTGTGGATCACGAAAAACTGGAAAATTCTGAAAGAGATGGGAATACCAGACCACCTGACCTGCCTCTTGAGAAATCTGTATGCAGGTCAGGAAACAATAGTTAGAACCAGACATGGAACAATGGACTGGTTCCGAATTGGGAAAGAAGTACGTCAAGGCTGTATATTGTAACCCTGGTTATTTAACTTAAATACAGGGTACATCATGCGAAATGCCAGGCTGGATGAAGCATGAGTTGGAATCAAGATTGCTGGGAGAAATATCAATAACCTCAAATATGCAGATGACACCACCCTTATAGCAGAGAGCGAAGCGGAACTAAAGAGCCTCTTGATGAAAGTAAAAGAGGAGAGGGAAAAAGCTGGCTTAAAACCCAACATTCAAAAAACGAAGATCATGGCATCCGGTCCCATCACTTCATGGGACATAGATGGGGAAACAGTGGAAATGTGACAGACTTTATTTTCTTGGGCTGTAGAATCACTGAAGATGGTGACTGCAGCCATGAAATAAAAAGACACTTGCTCCTTGAAAGAAAAGCTATGACCAACCTAGACAGCATATTAAAAAGCAGAGACATTTCTCTGCCAACAAAGGTCCATCTAGTCAAAGCTATGGTTTTTCCAGTAGTCACGTATGGATGTGAGAGTAGGACCATAACGAAAGTTGAGCACCAAAGAAGTGATGCCTTCAAACGGTGGTGTTGGAGAAGACACTTGAGAGTCCCTTAGACAGTGAGGAAATCAAGCCAGTCATTCCTAAAGGAAATCAGTCGTGAATATTCATTGGAAGGACTGATGCTGAAGCCTAAGCTCCAATACCTTGGCCATCTGATGTGAAGAGACAACTCTTTAGGAAAGCTCCTGATACTGGGAAAGATTGAAGGCAGGAGGAGAAGGGGACGACAGAGGATGAGATGGTTGGATGGCATCACCGACTCGATGGACATGAGTTTGACCAAGCTCCAGGAGTTGGTGATGAAAAGGGAAGCCTGGCATGCCGGAGTCCATGGGGTTGCAAAGAATTGAACACAACAGAGCAAGAGAACTGAACTAAGTGGTAAAGAACCCGCCTGCCAATTCAGAAGATGTAAGAGACACGGGTTTGACCCCTGGATAGGGAAGATCCCTTGGAGGAGGGCATGACAACCCACTCCAGTATTGTTGCCTGGAGAATCACATGAACATAGGAGCCTGGCAGGCTACAGTCCATAGGGTTGCAAATAAGCACAACTGAAGTGACTTAGCAGCATGCACGTACAAGTAACTAAGATCCTGCAAGCTGTGTGGTGTAGCCAAAAAACATTAGAAGAAAAATCTGGAAGTTGTGTAAATACTGGATGGTGGCTTAAGATTTACATTTATTCAAGACAAATACAGCACAGAGCCTTCTCTGACTTTAATCATCAGTTAGATATAAAGCAGAAGGAACTTTCTTTTATCATACTTGGAAAAAACATGGGTTATTTTCAACAGCAGTATATTTGTGAAACACAATTATTTAGGAATTTTAGTTTCTCTGTGCAAGTTTGAAAAAGATAAAATCTAATGAGTTCCATTTGCTTCATGAAAAACTAAACTCAGTGAGGCTGTGTTCCAAAAGTGTGTTTATAATCATTTAGCTAAACTTCAGAATACATTTTCTCATAGAAGCCACATTATCAGTGGAGCTTGTTTATTTCTTCACATACCTGATTTATGACAGGTGATTCTCTCCATGTGATGAGGTTAATCCTTTGTCACCCCACGCACCTATAACCAATGCCAATGGCTTCAAGCAATTGACAGCTTCTTCTCCTAAGCTTTCCCGGAGTCCTTCATGTGTAAACATACTTTCAATTCTTCCATCAGAGACAAAGCATTAAGTTGTCCCCATGCCCTCTCTTTAGAACTGTAAGATGCTGATGCCAAGACTCTATAATCACACAGAAGCAATAGCAACCACATGTCGATAAGTGAGTCCTGACCAGAACCAGGGGATGAGCAGCTCAGAAAACTTAAAAGTAGATCCTAAAGTCATGTATATAGGAAGGCTTTCCTGTCCTGCCTCATTTGCTTCAAGTATCAGTGATTTTGCTGTTTCTATGTAGGAATTCCTCCTCCAGAAACACAAAATCAGATTGATACTAAAAGCACCAGTAACTAGGAAACTCTAAATTTACATCAGAAAGTTACTTTGACTTTGATAAAGGTGATTAAGAAAAACGACTCTCTCTAGCAAAGACAAATCACTCCTCAATTATTGAGAATAGAGGAGTAACCAGAAAAGTGACTGTTTTTTCCTGCTCTTCCCTTTCACACACACACACACCTGGGTCTCAGAATTTTTCACTTCTCCACTTACTTTTGACCTTCCACTTGTTGGCACACAGTCTGGGAGTACTTAAGTTAGTTAACATTCAAGAATTTCAGGAAATTTTCCAACTATTATTCCTGAAGCTGCCGGTGAGAAAACTTAGCCATTGAATTTTATGGTGAAGGGAACCAAAGGTTCTTCTATGGGCATCTATCAATTCAAGTCAATTCAGAAAATAGCTAATTAGAATGGGTCCATCTTATCAAATAGTCCAACAATTGGTACCACTTTCCTGCTTTTATTTCTAAGCTGTACTATGGAATAAGTCTGGTTTCTATGTTTCTCAAGAAAGAAAAATGAACTCTGCTTAGATCAGACACTTTAAACATGAAAGCAAGACCCCTAAAATCCCATTACTTCAGCTTATTTAGTTTAGGGAGCCTGTTTGCTTGATCTAAGCAGTGCTTCTTTCCCTTATACCTTGTTCTCCCTAATCAACTCCACCTGAGCCATGCACAAGCTTGGAAGGACTGTGCCAATCATTTCCGAGCCCTAGAGGCTATGGAATGGGTCACCCAAAGGAGTGATGTGTTCTCATCACTAGGGGTATAAAAGTATTGGCTGAGGACTCCAGGGCAGGAATATTGTAACAGGAATTAAAATAGCAACTAAGATTAGACTTGAATTTTTAAAACTTTTTATTTTGAAAAATCCACAAACATGAATGCACCCATTAAGGAATTAGAAAGGGTGCATCACTACCTAGGCTTTCCAGCCGACACAGTGGTAAAGAATCTGCCTGCCAATGCAGGAGACACAGGAAACGCAGGTTCCATCCCTGGGTCCAGAAGATCCCCTGGAGGAAGAATGGCAACATGTTCCAGTATTCTTATCTGGAAAAGTCTATGGACAGAGGAGCCTGGTGGGCTACAGTCCCTGGGGTTGCAAAGAGTCACACACAACTGAGCATACACACCACTACCTAGATCAATTGTAATAATTACAAGCACCCCAGATTTCCCCATGATTTGTTTTTGTCATTCCACAAATATTAAATGTATATTTACTTAGGCTGTGCTGGTACTAAAATTAGAGAGATGAATTAAAAGAGAAAGCCTTTGCTGTCAAGGCGTTTGCCAGCCACCAACACAGCACGTATTGAACAGTTACCACGTGCCATGGACTGTGATGACCATTTTACCTGATAACTTTATTTCCTGAATTAGGTATTATTTTGACCTTATCTTTGTCTTATAGATCAGGAAGTTGGAAACAGTCTATGTCTTCTTCAGCCCCAGGATTCCATCGTTCTTTGACAAAACTTGACTCAAGTAATTGAGTAGAAGGATAGAGAAGGGGGGTTGTAGGAATGTTCACAGTATTCAAATTGAGAGTCATATTTTCACTTTCTTTCTCAGGCCTCCATAAAACCAAAGTGTGGGCGCATGATCAGCTTCTCGTCTGGAGGAGAGAACCCACATGGGGTGAAGGCAGTCACCAAGGGCCAGAGGTGTGCTGTGGCTCTGTGGTTTACCTTGGACCCACTTTATAGAGAATTGGTGAGTTTCTGACCCCTCGCCCTCAGAGAGTCAATGAGACACCCTATAGAACTGCTTCACGAACTAATTGATCTGAAAATTCTTATGAGCTGATTCATAGCCCTTCAGCAATCTTAGAGATCATGGGGGAAAAAACTTTTACAGAATCCTTTCTGTCTGCTTTCCAGTACTGGCCCTGTTTTCCAAGCAAGAACACATTTTCTTAATCAGATCCATGACTTAGCAATTACACATCTGATTTTTGCACTGTAAGTTTTAGGAAAAGGGGCTAAGAATGCAGCTCTTGATCAGATGGGTTTTTATAAGTGAATGTTTGCAGAAATAGACATCTCAGTGATATTCAGCACTCTCCTAAATTAGTCCGGAGCTTATTAACAAATTGTAGCATCCGGAAAGAGCAATCATTTTCCACTGGTCACCAAGAAGACTGATTTGTTGTCTCAACAAACCCTTAAAAAGTTCACTGAATCATTCATGAAACACTTATCAAAGACAATGAGGGGACATGAACATTTATTATTTACTACTATTGAGTTAAATATTAAAATATTTTTATTGTCTTAGAAGTGACTGAGGACAATTAGTCTGGATAAGAGACTATGATCTCACCCTTCTGGATGTTCGGAGCAGAGGTTATAGTGTTTGTAAATCTGCCCAGGTGACACTCGTGGTAAAGAACCCACCTGCCAATGCAGGAGACATAAGAGACCTGGATTTGATCCCTGGGTTGGGAGGATCCCCTGGTGGAGGGCATAGCAACCCACTCCAGTATTCTTGCCTGGAAAATCTCATGGACAGAAGAGCCTAGTGGGCTATAGGCCATAAGGTCGCAAAGAGTTGGACATGACTGAAATGACTTAGCAGGCACAGCACATGAAGCTATAGAGGAATGAATTAAATCCTATAGATACAGCCCCTGGGAGGAATATCTAGGCTCAACATAAGGAATAACTTTCAAACCAACTCCACCATTTGGTAGAATTCTCTTCTTTGGAAGCACAGAGTTACTTGTCACTGGATGACTCTAATCATAGCCTCAGCAACTTCTTGGCATGGAAAGCTGAGCCTGAACCTGAATCTTCATGGCAGGGGCTAAACCAAGTGACTGCAAAGTCTCCTCCAGCCTTGAGTCTTAATGAAGCTATGAAATTCTAGTCTTTAAACCGGCATGCGAACCAGTTTTCCTCTTTAGATCCCTAAATTGGATCCAATTGCATCAGAAACAGTTTAAAATGAATTTCTCTTTCTTATATATTACTTTTGCCATCCAAACCTAACTCAGTTTTTAGGCCTCATTTCTAAACATTCTGTCACATGTTTCACAAATGTTTATAAAAGACCTACTGTGTGCTTGGAAAACTACACTAGGTGGGCATTGGGGGTACATGATTGAACAAGGCAGAGCTTTGACCACAAGGAGCTTGGAGAGGCCACAGGAAACTGATGGGGAGAAAACAGCATCTGCATTTGTAGGGAGATATCAAAGGAGACTTACTTACACAGAAAGTGTTGGTCGCTCAGTTGTGCCCAGCTCTTTGCAACCCCATGGATGGCAGCCCACCAGGCCTCTGTCCATGGGATTTTCCAGGCAAGGATGCTGCTGCTGCTGCTGCTGCTAAGTCGCTTCAGTCGTGTCCGACTCTGTGCGACCCCATAGACGGCAGCCCACCAGGCTCCCCCGTCCCTGGGATTCTCCAGGCAAGAACACTGGAGTGGGTTGGGATACTGGAGTGCTATTTTCCTTTCCTTCTCCAGGATTGTTAGCATCGGGCAACCATAAAAGAGCAGAGGATGGCAGCTGGGCACAAAAGAGAGAAAGAACAGTCCTGACAGAGGGATCGGGGCAGGGAGAAATCTGAAAACATCACAAGGGACTGAGTAGTCGCCTTTACATTTAATTCCTCTCTCCTCTTGCCTCCCCACGGCCAGAATCCCAGTGTTCCCCACATCACCCCTTCTTGACTAAAGAATCTAGGTACATGAGTACACAGTGGAGATAACAACATTGTTGGAGAATTGTCTCTTGTTTTTTTTTAATATAAATTTATTTATTTTAATTGGAGGCTAATTACATTACAATATTGTATTGGTAGTGTTAAACATTTAATCAGTTTTATTATTCAGTATCTCAGCCTTTCCTTCAAGATATTTGTTTCTATCAAAATAAGCGCTCTCTCTCTCTCTCTCTCACTCACACACACACACACACACACAAATAACACAAAGTTCTCTTTTTTCCTTCCTAACATGGAAAGTACTAGGGAAAATCCTCCAGTCTCTAGGCTGTGGCGACATCTAGTGGTCACAGAAGAAAATGACCAAAGCTTCTGTGACAGCTACCAGGAAAATCTTGCCTATGACATGATTCCCAGACTTTGCTCCACAATGTAGTCAACTGAGGATCTTTACAAACTATTGACATTTAGTTTATTGACACTATTGACATTAATGGCCCCAACATTTAAAAATCCTAGATTTACTAATTTAGGTGTAGGAAGTTTTAAAAGTTCCCCAGATGATTTCAATGTGTAACAAAGTTTGAAAGTCCCTGAGTTGTTGAGTCACTCAGTCGTGTCTGATACTTTGCGACCCCGTGGACTGCAGCATGCCAGACTTCCCTGTCCATTACCGTCTCCTGGAGTTTGCTCAAACTCATGTGCATCAAGTTGGTGATGCCATCCAACCATCTCATCCTCTTGTCCCCTTCTCCTCCTACTTCAATCTTTCCCAGCATCAGGGTCTTTTCAAATGAGTTGTCTCTTCACATCAGGTGGTCAAAGTACTGGAGCTTCAGCTTCAGCATCAGTCCTTCCAATGAATATTCAGGGGTGATCTCCTTTAGAATTGATTGGTTTGATCTCCTTGCAGTCCAGGGGACTCTCAAGAGACTTTTCCAGTACCACAGTGCGAAGGCATCAATTCTCTGGCACTCAGCCTTTTTCATTGTCCGGCTCTCACAGCCTTACATGACTACTGGAAAAACCATAACTTTGACCATATGGACCTTTGTCGGCAAAGTAATATCTCTGCTTTGTCATATGCTGTCTAGGTTTGTCATTGCTTTTCCCCCAAGGAGCAAGAACCTTTTCATTTCATGGCAGCAGTCACCATCTGCAGTGATTTTGGAGCCCAAGAAAACAAAGTCTGTCTGTTTCTATTGTTTCCCCATCTATTTGCCATGAAGTGATGGGACCGGATGTCATCCTCTTCGTTTATTTGAATGTTGGGTTTCAAGCCAGCTTTTTCACTGTCCTCTTTCACCTTCTCAAGAGGCTCTTTAATTCCTCTTCACTTTCTGCCATAAGGGTGGTGTCACCTGCATCTCTGAAGTTATTGATATTTCTCCCCAAAATCTTGATTCCAGCTTGTGCTTCATCCAGCCTGGCTTTTTGCATGATGTGTTCTGCATATAAGTTAAATAAGCAGGATGACAACATACAGCCTTGATGTACTCCTTTCCCAATTTTGAACCAGGAGTTAAGCACCTCCTTTCAGGTTAAATCCCTGAGCAAAGAAAGCCTGCCTTTCAAGATGTCATCAGAGCTGGCAGATGTACATGCTCATTAGAGTTTACTTTAAAGGCATTACATTCTCAAGGAGTATTAAGCATCATAAATTCTTAAGGATGCCCAACATTAGAAGCTTTGATTCCTTGTTAGACAGTTCCATCTCTCTTTTAAACTTCTTTTCTTTCAAGAGAGACAAAATTGCAACAGTCTCTTGTGCGGTCAGATCGGAGCATTTTGTATCTACATCAATTTGCTAATCAACGAGGTGTTTTCCCTGCATTAATAAAGCAGTACTCATGTAGGGGCTTCACTAGTGGCTCAGAAGTTAAGTATCTGCCTACAATGCAGGAGACACAGGAGATGCAGTTTCAATCCCTGGGTTGGGAAGACCCCATGGAGGAGGAAATGGCAACCCACTCCAGTATTCTTGCCTGGGAAATCCCATGGACAGAGAAGCCTGGCAGTCTATAGTCCATGGGGTCACAAAGAGTCGGACACGACTGAGCATGCACACACACACTCACGTGTTTTATTTGGACATTATGGCAACTGTTTAGTTTTCTGTTATTTAGTATATCTGGTCCTTGTCAACATTACGCTCAATTATAAACTCTTAAATAAAGGAGATTTTATTATCAAGTCATAAAATAATCAAGTTCTTTGTATAACTTACTATGCTGGGAACTGTGCTGGGGACTACCTATAGGAGATACAAATAGGCATAACTTTTATTTTCAGGGAACTTGAAGTCAAAGTGAAGAGACCATACAGGGACCTGAGTAATTAAAACACAAGGCAAAATTCAGCAAGAATTATTAGAGCCAAAACTGCATGGTGTTCATGGGACAGAACGAGGGAACCAGCAAAGGTTTCGTGGAGGAGATGGCATTTAATAGGAGCCTTAAAGGATGAACACGATTTCTTAAGGGAGAGACATTTTGGGCATGTTAGACATCTACCCATGTATTTATTCATCAACTGTTATACTGTGCTGTGCTGTGTTCAGTCACTCAGACATGTCTGACTCTTTGCGACCTTGTGGACTATAGCCCGCCAGGCTCTTGTGTCCATGGGGTTCTCCAGGCAAAAATACTGGAATGGGTTGACATGTCCTCCTCCAGGGGGTCTTCCCAAACCAGGGATAGGACCTGTGTCTCCTGTGTCTCCTGCATCGCAGGCCAATTCTTTACCACTGAGCCCTCCTGCTAAATGTTAGTTGCTTTTCTGGGCACAGAAAATAGAACAGTGCCCCCCACATGACAAGATTCCCTGTTTTCCTGGAGCTTAACTTCTAGTGGAAAAAGACAGCACATAAATAAAGAATAAACAGTTGAAGGATTTTCAGGTAGTGAGAGGGTATGTATGGGAAAGAAAATAAGACAGCTGATTTTAAAGTAAAAAGGAGGGGGTAGCAAAGTGTGAGAGGCCTCTCCAGCCAAAGAAAGGAAGAAGCCAACAGTGATAAAGGTCTTGGGAGGAGTGTTCCAGGGGAGAAGAGGTTGCAAAGGCCCAAAGATAAGAAGGAGCACAGAATGGTCAAGAAGCAAAGAAAGCCAAGGTGACCAGAACATGGTATGTGAGGTAGAGAATGGGCTGAAGGGAGAACACAGAACAGGCAGCAGTTAGACTTGATGAGTTGTTCAGGAAATATGAATTCTCTTCCAATGTATTCTGTAAAAAGGCATAGAAAAAAATCCGAACAAAATTTTTGACCTGCCCAATGGGAAAGAAGCCATGTCCCTTCCCCTTTCCCCTGCCTCCCCCGATCCTGAGAATTACAGGATAGGAAAGACTGCCGTAGCTAACATATCATAGACCAGCGTCATAGAAAAGAAGGTGAAAAGATGTGGGGGACTGGAGATGTCATTTGGAAGTAGGCCAGCTGGGTCAATGGTGGGGGAGCAGTAAGAGAAACACAGGACGTGATGGAAGCAGTGCTTAAATCCTAGGGACACTCAACCTAGACTAGGATGAGGAAGGCCTTTGCAAAGCGCGGTATCCAGAGATCTCAAGGTAAGTCAGGAAGGTGGAGTGTAAGGCAAGGTGAAAGGAGAAGACAAGGTGAACTGAAGAAGAAAGAGAAATCCAAGTCCTTACAAGCACATCAAGAAAGGTGGACCCAGAGTGTCCAGCAATGGGAACCCATGCAAGGGCTGTGAGCAGTGAGCTGGAAAGGCAAGTGGCCAGGATTCCAGTGCAGAGGGTCCAACAGGAGCGTGTGGGAGGGGATGTGACACAGATCAGTTTGAAAGCTACCACAGCAATTAAGTTAAGAGACAACAGGGTCCTCAAGCAGGAGCGATTTTTCCTGCTGCTGTGCAATTGGCAACATTTAGAGTTTTTTTTGGTTGTCACAACTTGGACTTGGTTGCCACTGGCTACCTGCAGTAGGCAGAGCCAGAGATGCTGCTAAATACCCTCAATGCACAGGACACCTCTCCACCCCCCACCAACAAAGAGTTATTATTTGCTCTAAAATGTCAGCAGGGCCACGCTTGAGAAACACTGGCCTAAACTAAGGTAACAGTTCAGTTCAGTTCAGTCGCTCAGTTGTGTCCAACTCTATGACCCCATGGACTGCAGCACACCAGGCCTCCCTGTCCATCACCAGCTCCCAGAGTCTATTCAAACTCATGTCCATCAAGTCAGTGATGCCATCCAACCATCTCATCCTCTGTCGTCCCCTTCTCCTCCTGCCCTCAATCCCTCCCAGCATCAGGTTCTTTTCCAATGAGTCAGCTCTTCACATCAGGTGGCCAAAGTACTGGAGTTTTCAGCTTCAGTATCAGTCCTTCCAATGAACACCCAGGACCGACCTCCTTTAGGATGGACTGGTTGGATCTCCTTGCAGTCCAAGGGACTCTCAGGAGTCTTCTCCAACACCACAGTTCAAAAGCATCAATTCTTCGGCGCTCAGCTTTCTTCACAGTCCAACTCTCACATCCATACATGACTACTGGAAAAACCATAGCCTTGACTAGACGGACCTTTGTTGGCAAAGAAATGTCTCTGCTTTTGAATATGCTATCTAGGTTGGTCATAACTTTCCTTCCAAGGAGTAAGTGTCTTTTAATTTCATGGCTGCAGTCACCATCTGCAGTGATTCTGGAGCCCAAAATATAAAGTCTGACAATGTTTCCACTGTTTCCCCATCTATTTCCCATGAAGTGATGGGACCAGATGCCATGATCTTCGTTTTCTGAATGTTGAGCTTTAAGCCAACTTTTTACTCTCCTCTTTCACTTTCATCAAGAGGCTTTTGAGTTTCTCTTCACTTTCTGCCATAAGGGTGGTGTCATCTGCGTATCTGAGGTTATTGATATTTCTCCCAGCAATCTTGATTCCAGCTTGTGCTTCTTCCAGCCCAGTGTTTCTCATGATGTACTCTGCATATACGTTAAATAAGCAGGGTGACAATATACAGCCTTGACGTACTCCTTTTCCTATTTGGAACCAGTCTGTTGTTCTATGTCCAGTTCTAACTGTTGTTTCCTGACCTGCATACAGGTTTCTCAAGAGGCAGGTCAGGTGGTCTGGTATTCCCATCTCTTTCAGATATTTCCACAGTTTATTGTGATCCACATAGTCAAAGGCTTTGGCATAGTCAATAAAGCAGAAATAGATGTTTTTTCTGGAACTCTCTTGCTTTTTCAATGATCCAGCGGATGCTGGCAATTTGATCTCTGGTCCCTCTAAGGCAACAGTACGTGCATTGAAAAGAAAGGGTCAGAAACAAGGGGCAGAACAGAGAGGACTCGGTGGTATATCAGATCCAAGAAACTATCATCAGGCTTTGGGGTGAATGTGGAAGTTGTGATGGTCTTAACTGAGAGAGGAATTCTGTGAAGAGGACAGAGTAGCTCTGCAGGGGAGAAGCTGTAGAATTCAGCTTGACAACTGAGCTGGAGAACTGAGTTGGAGATGTCTGTGGGACCACAAGTTAGAAATGGAAGTTGCAGTTGACTATATAAGATTTCTTGACAAGAGAGTAGTCTTGGAAGGTAATTGCTGAGTATACAGGGAAGTCAGGAGAAGGCACCTGGATAGGGATAGAATGAGGCTACATCTTTAGCTGGATTTAGCATCCATTCATGTACAGATGATACCTGGAAATGTTGGGGGAGCATCTGGCACTGGCATCGCTTATAACAGCAATGTTTATATTGTCTTTTTTTACAGGAGCGAATACAGGCGGATGAAGTGATCGCAATCCTGGATCAAGAACAGCAAGGGAAGCACGAACTGAATATCAATCCCAAAGATGAGCTATAAAAATGAGAAAAAGAGTCTCTATCAAATATTTATTTAAATTGTTAATCTTATGAGAACTTTTTTATTTTTGTACAGAGCCACGGTATAAATTAACAGGTTAATATGAATCAGCAAATCTCCCTTCTGTGCCTAAGGATGCTTTCTTTGCCTCAGTCTGTCTGTCTGTCTTGGTTTTCTCAGCAGATTGTCTTTCAAAGCCCAGTCACCCCTTCCCCACTGTGCGTGCGCATGTGCGCGTGCGCACACACACACACACACACACACACACACACACACACACACACACACACACACACAGACTTCATTTGCTGCAGATCCTAAAATTCAAGCAGAAAGAATAAGTCCATTCCTGGCGAAACAACAACTCCTATGCATGCCCAGATCTAAAGTTAGAATGTGATCGGACTCAGAAGGCCTTTCTGGCTCTGTGACTTTCAGCCACTGTCTTTCCCAGAGCTGATGGCTGTGACTCTGAAGGGTCCATGGTGAGGTCAGAACTGCTTCAAGTCACTGCCCTGAGGGCCCCCCAGGCTCTGCAAAGGGACAGCTCTGATGAAGACTGTGAGACGGAGGGGTCAGCCTTCCCAGGCCTGGGTGGAGTTTTTGACTCTGGTGTTTTTAGCATAGAGCACCCTTACACTGGAAGCTTTGATTCACCCTCCACTATGCACTAGTCCAGAAAGGACTGCCCTAGGAGTGTTGTCTTTAAAAAGCGTTTTTCAAGGGTTGAAGTAGAATGGTTCTTCATCCCAGCGATTCTGGAAGAAAATCTTTAATCCCACCTGAATGTGGGCACCATGGCTACACTGCCCGAGAGAAGGATGTTTTGTTCTTCAGGGAGAAAAAATGGATTTCTGGTTGATTCCACTCTTCATCTGAGTGTATTTTGAGCCCCTCCTACCCCTTCCCCCACCTATGGTGCTCTCCAGCTCATGGATTTTAGTGTTTGTATCTGATTTGTTTAATAAAGGGAGGCTTGTTTTAATATCCAGCATTTGTTTTTCTTCTCCCAAATGTTTGGTTTATCTCCAGGTAATCCAAACAGGAGCTTTGGGGACCACCCAGGGATAATATTGGATCATGGTTCATTTTGTTGGCAGGGGCTTGGGGCTGCAAGGAAGGTATGAGCATTCCTTCTGAAGAAACAGGGATGGTTAGCAAAAAGATGTTAATCCAGAGAATGTCTGGGGTCCTTGATGCTGGTTCTAAGGAAAATACTACCAAGACAGTGTTTTGCGGGGGTGGGGAATGGGGTTATTCTAGCCGAGAGAGTCTGCTCCACTAAGCCAGGGGAGATCACCTGACTCTTTGATGGGCAGTGGTAGAGGCTGTAGCCCTTAAGAAAACCAACAGATAAAAACATTTTCTAGGGACTTATCTGGTGGTTCAGGGGCTAAGAATGCTCCCAATGCAGCAGACCCAAGTTCCATCCCTGGTCAGGGAACTAGATCCCACATGTTGCAACTAAGATCCTGTACTAAGAGTTCTTCAAGAAAGTCTGCAACATACTGCAGTGAAAATCAAAGATCCCACCCACTGTAATGAAGACCTGGCACAGCCAAATAAATACTTTTTAAAAATAGCAACAATATATTCAATCATTATTAAAAAAATTGATAAAAATCACAGTAACTTTCTGCCATTTATGATCTTGGGTAGTGGTAAGAACATTCATCCTTTGAGACTGAAAAATTGAGTCATAATGATTTGTGTGCCATCTGTTTTTCACCCAACCCTCTGGTTGGGGGAGTGGAAAGAGCATTAGATTATAATCCCATCCTGATCAAATATGCTCTGCTGTGTGACCCGGAGCTAGTCTCATTCCCTTTCTGGGCTTCAGTCTCCTCTGAAAATGACATCATTGCCAGTAATTGTTCCCAGAAACCGTCCCTCTTGATCTAAATACAAAACAAAGTCAAAAGAAAACAAACCTAAAACTCTGATTTTAGAAACATTCACAAATACCAAATTTACTTCTACTAACATTTGGAGAATTGTGTATGGGTTCATTGTGTGTGTATGTGATTTTAAAACCCGGAACCTAATTTTAGGTTTGAAATTCCCTAAGCTTAGGAACAGGAGGTTGCTATTTGTCTGCTCCTTTACTGAGAAATGTTTGCTGACGCTCAGATTTGCTAATAGGAGGTTCTGGCCAAGGATCTAATTTCTGTTTTCTGGCAACAAGGCATCAACAAAGAAAACCATCTTTGGCTCAATGCGGTCCTTGCTTCCTGGGTGCTCCCGGTGCTCTGGGAGAGGCCAGGACTCCAGGACCGAGTCTGCCTTTCAGTCCCGCAGGCAGTGAGCAGAGGCCTCAGGAGATGGGCGTCATGGTAAATCCCCATCTTGTACCATCCCTGACAACACAGAGCTGTTATTCCTGTTGTGCAGGCTACCAGGGTTGGGTTCTCTACTTGGGACATCACGTAGACACTCAGGCATTTGTGTTCTAATCTGCCTCACATCAAACCATGCATAATTTCATTCAAATATTAGGGAGTGTCATCAGATGATTTTTTAGAGGATTGAGCTTAGAAATCACTTTCTATGTGATGTCTGGCCCCTTGTGTAGAAGGATGGGAAAGCTCATTAGAATTTCTTAAGTTTTCAGAGCTAAAGGAGGCTGTAGAAATTGCAATTCAATTCTGTCTTTCTGTCTGGAAGGAAACTGAGGCTCAGAAGTTGAGAAAATGATTGTGTGGTTGCAGAATTCAAGCAGGAAGAGCTGGGGCTTCTGAATTGACTTGTACGAGAATCCTGGCCCAGGGCAGCATCCTCTAGAAGATGGGTAACTTTTTCTCTTTGGCCAAAGGTGGTACTTGGTCATCAGTCCATGGATGGACCTGTAGTTCAGTTAGGACCTGCAGGACTGTGTTCAGAAGTGATGTCTTTCTCTAATTCCCTTAAAAGTGCTATATGTGCTTGAGACAGCCCAGGCTAAAAGCCCAGTTTTTATGACTCCAAGTCTAGGACTCTTCATCTCTGTCTCACTGGGAACTATCTCACCCTAAGGACTCTCCTGTGTGTAAAACGCCCAAGATATTACAAAGCTTCTGTTTTCTCCCGTATTGTTGGATTGAATGCTCAAGACACAGGACGGGTTCTTACACTAGAAACCCCAGGAAGTGTTCGGAGTCCAGATTATGAGGCCCGTTTGGCAGATGAGGAAACGGAGAGCAGTGAAGTGAAGTCAGAGCCTATGCCCACTGGGCTTAGAGGGTGCAGGTCTGAGGCAGAAGCAGCCTTTTGAACAGGAAGGAAAACAAGTGCCAGCTTGTTTGCTTCCAGGCATGCCTACTCTGAAATTGTACATTCATGTAAAGAACAGAGTTAGATTTTTATCAAACCTAAACTTTTCCTCCTTTCTTATTTTCCCGTTGATGTGTGAAGGCATATTTCCCCCTTCTCTCCTTGGAGAAGGATTGAATGTGGTTGCAAAATTCAGTGAAACAATACTGGGTGCCGGGCCCTGCTTTCATGATGCTCACCAAAGGGAAGAAGGTTCTAGTCAGGTGCCATTTTCCACCCACTCCAAGGCAGAAAGGATCTGGCATTTCTGTTTCCTCTTGAGAAAACCCTGACTCAGAACAGACCCATTTTCTTAGAAGTGTGGGGTCCTTTCCTCAGAGCCCTGAATGTGAATTGCTTGACAGGGAAATTTTAGTTTTAGCATGGTTTTCATCACTGCTTTGTGCATAGAATTCTTTGGCACTTTTTCAGCTGAGGAGAAGCCATGGAATGAGTCAGTGCC
Organism: Bos javanicus; assembly: GCF_032452875.1. Taxonomy (NCBI): domain Eukaryota; kingdom Metazoa; phylum Chordata; class Mammalia; order Artiodactyla; family Bovidae; genus Bos; species Bos javanicus. Next base: position 77,580,884 of record NC_083868.1, read on the forward strand.
ATTTAATAATATATATCTATGAATTTTAATTGAAGTACAAATGCTGAATTATTTCGCATAAGACAGCCATGGGGAAAATCTCCCTCACTGACGTCAAGAAAGGAGGTAATGAGGGCCACCTCACTAGATCCTGATGCCAAGGATCAGGTGTGCTGAGGTGACTGACAATGGTAGGGCTGAGAAGTGGGGAAGAGTTGAGCTGGTCCCACATCCAAAGCTCTTCTCAGAAACAGGAACCATTTGGCAAAACGCCCCCAAACCAGAAGTTAAAATGGCCCATGGGATGATCTTGGTTGCATCCTGCCAAGAAGTCTGTGATGTGAAGTGACCTCCTCCACACAGTCCCTCTTCCCACCCACAAATCTACTCCCAGATAATTCGATGTTTCCGACATGAGACGTAAGGGCCCCTACCATTCCAGACCCGCATGATTTCTTCAGACACACCGAGACACATAACACCCACCACTGTTTGGGCTCGCTGCTGGGTTGGAACTGCAGACTCATGGTGTCAGAGCTTCCTCCTTCCCACCTCCCACCAGGTAATCATGGTGTTTCCTCTCCCCACTGCTGATCTCAGAGGCCAGACGACCTCAAGTCTGGAACAATCTGATCTTAGATCCTGGCTTGCTCTACAATAGATGGCATCTGCCATGTGAAAAGCTGGCTGAGTCACTCACCTCTGCATTGAAAGAGCTTATAAAGGGCTCACAAGACAGATAGCCAAACAAAAGTTTCCTGTTCTCTCTTCTCCTGACATGCATTGCTAGGGAGGAAAATCTGAATGCTCTGTTAATTCAATATACAACCCACTTTTTCTGGTCTATGATACCCCTTGGGGGAAGGTAAACAAAATGAGCTTCACCCTTTCTTTCCTTGTTAGGCTATTAGAGATTGAGGCTACAGATGGGTTTGACAACCTTTCTACCTTAACAGCCCTTCTATAAGCCATCTTCTGCTTTGGAAATGCCAATCAGCTCCGTTCATCTGAGTGCCCTCTTGAAATTGGGAATTGAGGGTCATCCCATCTTTCTGGGAACACTTGCCCTTGGCCCATCATGTCAGATTCAGGTAATTTCCCTCATGACAGAGGTACCTAAAAAGGCCCTAGAAATCCTACCTAGACCCCTCTAAATTATCCTTGTTCCTCCCAAGCTGATGCTGTTACCTCTGAATTGCTATCTGATGGTGGGTGGGGAGAACAATGGGGACCAGACAAGAAGGGTTACCTGTAAAGTCTCATCTTTTTCCACTTATAAATCATATGTCCCATTGTTTCAAAGGGTTGTAATCATGGTTGGCATTTACAAAGCTTTTTTTATGGTCTTGAAGCACTTGGCAGTCAAATGAAAGTACATAATTATCCCGAGAGACACATCAGTGCAATCTTCATTTTGTAAACAGAGAAAAGGAACAGGCACAGGAAAGGAGGTATAGGAAACCTCTGGCCATTGAGGAATTCATTCCTGAGATACCTTGTGAGCGGCTACTCAGTAGTGGGTTTAGAGAAGTGTTCAAAAATAAGTATGATTTTATCCCCTCCTTTAAGAATTTCAAAGTAAAGTGGAAAAAATAGATGTAAAGGAATGAAAAATATAAAATGAGACAAGTGTGGTGACAGGAGGGCTATAATTGAGGCAGGTACAAAAAAGGCCACATGAGTTCAGAGAAGGGAGTGGCTGGAGGGAGGGAGAGCTTAACAGAGAAGATGGCAGTTACGTTGGGTCTTGAGTGCCTGTCTGTCACCAATAAGCAGAAATGAGCCACGATGGCCTCAGCTGAAAAAGTGGTTTAATTTGAGCCTGTTGGTTTCTTGGGTTCTAAAATACTAACCTTTCAGAAGAGTTGGAGAGTTTATTTTATATGTTTAAAGATTTTTTTTTTTGACATGGACTATTTTTAAGGTCTTTATTGAATTTCTTACAATATTGTTTATGTTTTTTGGCCGCAAGGCATGTGGGATCTTAACTCCCCACTCAGGGATCAAACCCATACCTCTTGCATTGGAAGGTGAAATTTCAACCCCTGGACCACCAGGGAAGTCCCTGGAGAGTTTATTTTAAAGTTGGTGTTTTGAAAGTGGGGAGGGATGAAATCTTTACTACTAATTGCCCTGGGAATGCAAGTTAATGAATGCTGTGAAAATCCAAATAAATACCAATTTAAAAGGGGCTTTATTTTATTCCCTTGTCAGGAGGTTTATTTAAGTGGGTGGAGCAAAACCACTAAGGATCAGGCTTCTTGATGAAAAGTAGAGCTGAGGGGAACCTCACCTTTCAGGTCAAGATCCATGAAGTTGCCCAGTGGCACTTCCCTCTGTCCATGAGTCCAAGAAATCTCTCATTCCATATGCCCTGGGGCCAGCCACTCTCTCAAATGCTTACACATTCATCTCACAAATGGGAAAAATGATGATATTCCAGCCCATCTGAGGATATTCAGATGTGTTGTCTGCAAAAAGCTAAAGCATCTGGTAAAATCAGTCAAGCTTATTGTAAAACCAGAAAAATATGGGATGTTTTAGTAAGGACATTTCTTTTACCGTCATGCAGGAAAGAGAGTTTCAGCAGCTTTGGGACTCCTTGGAAGCAAACTGTCTCCAGCAGACATTGAAGGGGACCTTCTACCTCATTTAAAACCAGAGTCCAATAAAACATCATGCAATAAATTGTCCAATCACACTTATTGTGTCTGTTCTCTGTACCTGTTTTTGGTTTGTTAAACCTTGTAAATGCTTTTGAAGGTCTTAAGCAATCATACTTAATCATGCATAATTTTAGAATAAATTATAGAATACTTGAGGCTTAGAAGCCAACTTCAAGACTTCTGGTCACGAGAATAATATTCTGAGCTCTCATAATATTCTACCATTTAGCAACATTTACTGAACAGATACACTAGGATTTTTGTGGTATTTGAAGTTCAGAGTTTCAGGACATGTTTTCTTCATGAGATAATATGAATCAGAATTATATTTATTTGGAGTCATTATTGGTAAAAAAAAGAAAAAGTGCTATTCAGATGTTTTTCTTCTTCTCAGCATCCCAGATACGGGCTTCCCTGGTGGCTCAGTGGTAAAGAACCCACCTGCCAAGCAAGAGACCTGGATTTTATCCCTGGGTCAGGGAAATCTCCTGGAGGAAGAAAGGGAAACCCACTCTAGTATTCTTGCCTGGAAAATCCCATGGACAGAGGAACCTGGAGGGCTATAGTCATTTGGATCTCAAAAGAGTTGGACACTACTTAGTGACTAAACAACAATAATCCCAGAGAAAGTTATAACAATATTTTTAGCAGAACTGGGTTCTGAGAAGTCTTAATTTGCAGTTTATTCTACCTTTACTTACTTCTAATCAAGAACAGGCATGAAGGCGTCACGGGACCCCCATGGACTCCACAGTGCCGAGACTCCTGGAGGGTGTTCCATTTCCCTTCATTGTTTAGCATTGTGGTCACTAAGTGCTTCACAGTCTCCCAGGAGACAGGACCATTATTGACACAAAGGGAAAAAGAAACCCATAATAGACGAACAAATTGACGTCAGTTCACAATAGATGTTAGTTTCCCAAATAAAAAATAAGTGTATGTACTCTCTAAGGATGTTTTGCAGTTCTGATCACTTTTTTTCTGAAAAGTTAGGAGGCAGGAGGAATTACTATAAGTTGATCTGATTCCAGGTCTCCCCACTCCTCCAAACTCCAGTGGAAATCCAGAAGGAGGATCCTGTCTTCAGTAAGATGGTTGATACCACTGCACAGGGAGGGTGCCAAGTCTGATTCCAGCTCTGTTCCAACACGCTCTGGTTTCCTCACGGGGAGCACTCTGAGTCTTCTCTGAACTTTCAAGCCGCAGGGCTGAGGGTATAGATTTTTCTTCCAGACGTTTGGCTTCTGAATAATGTTTTTTGTCTCTAAGGGTCATAAAAGTATATCTGATGTTGCTCCCTGTACCATGAACTTCTCTTTGAAGCACCAGTGAGCCACTTCAAAGGCTCAGCACCACACGGACAGGAAGATGCTGTTCCTGGGGTCTCTGCTCTGCCAAAGTGTGCCCACCAGCCTGGGACACTTTGCCTGCCAAGACTCTTAAAGACCAGGTGTCAGATACATCAAATGTGACAAATTTGCATGCTGAAAACTTCAACCATCTTGCCTTCAAAACCAGCTTGGAATATCCATCATGCTTTGAACTCTATGGGGAAAAGAAATGCATCAGCTACATGCAGGCTGATTTACAAATTATGCAGAAAGCTAACTGAATGGTCCTCAAAGCTCAGCACAGAGTGCTCATAGTCACCGTTCAGTCCATAGTGAACTGTCCAAAGCTGGTTAGACTGGGGAGGTCAAGCCTGGGGTAGAAACACAAGGAAGAATCATGATTAAAATAAGGATTTGTACTGATATTACAGCAAATGAAGATTGCTGCAAATAACAGATTGTAGGTTGAAAGGGGCCTTAGAGAGCATCCATTCATACATCCCTTATTTTAGAGTTAGGGAAACTGAGGCCCAGAAAAAAAGTTATTCACCCAACTTTATTATGAAAGTTACCGCTAGAATCTGACCTTAAGTCCCAGGTAGCCCAACCCCTCATTCAGAGCCCCATACTGAGACACAGTGTGCCACAAAAAGGAAGGCTCAGATTTTATACCTCCCAGACTTGGAAACCCTTGTTAACTTTACCAGGTCTCTCATAATGGTCACATTTCTTATCCTCTCATTTTCCATGTTTTCATCTATAAAGGGCTAGTAATACCTATCTGATGAGTTGTCATGAAATTTAACTGAGGTAATAGAAGGAAAATGACACTTGTTAAAAAGCAAGCATATCAGAACACCTGTATCAGAACACCTCAACAGAAGACAAATGGATAGAACTATGATTTCTCTAGCAATACTTTTCCAGCTATCACAACATTTTTTAATGCGTTCTCCCATGAGGCATTTTGGAATTGCCAAAGTTAATTTTCATACAATTAGATTTAAGATTCATTTCTGGCCAAAAATAACACACTTATTGCTGGGGCAGAGACACAGGAGAAGAGAAACTTGTTATACAAAATCAAGAGGGTGTTTCAATTCCAAATTGGCTGTCAATCATCAATCTAGAAAGGATATTCTTGCCTTTCCTGTAGCCCCTTTGTCTGACCTTTCTGACTTCCTAGCCTCCCCTGCACTGAGACGTTTTGATGATTTTGCCCCATCCTCTCTGTCCCAGCATGTTGAAAGTCATAATTTTTACGTATTCCTTTTACTAAACATTCTCTCGTTTGTTTTTCCACTGTGCAGAAAATACAGAATCATTGCTTAGCAGCAGAGGGCACTGTCAGCATACTTTGCTTTAAGGGGTTAAAAAAAAAAAAAAAGAGAGATGCTTCTGAACATTCATTCATTCATTTTGACGAGTCTTGATTTAACATCTGTTGTATGTTCAGTATTATAAGGAACACTAAGGAAATAGGGGAACTGATAGTTCTGGTTGGGAAGGCTATACAGTGAAAGGTGATATGCAAGGTACCTGGACAAACACAAAGAATGGGTGTTCAGGGGAGGTGGGTTTGAAGAGAGCAGAGTTCAAAGAAGGCTTCAACAGCCTGGGAAGAATTTTTGAGGGGATTGGTCTAGAGTTGTACCTTAAATGATAAGTTGGACATAGAATGGCAAAGATGGGAGAAGAAGAAGGCAAAATAGACAGCAAAAATGAAGAGTCTTGCATTGCCATGAACATCGACACCATAACCATGGTAACTACTACTCTGAGGAGTATTACCTCTGCCTCTTAAAGTAGTCATCACAGTGCTGCAATGAACATTGGAGTATGACCCTATATGCAAGACAGCAAAAGAGACACAGATGTAAAGAACAGACTTTTGGACTATGTGGGAGAAGGTAAAGGTGGGACGATATGAAAGAATAGCATTACCATATGTAAAATAGATGACCAGTGAAAGTTTGATGCATGAGGAAGGGCACTCAAAGCTGGTGCTCTGGGACAACCCAGCGGGATGGAGTGGGAGGGAGGTGGGTAGGGGTTTCAGGATGGCGGGACACCTGTACAGCCATGGCTGATTCATGTCGATGTATGGCAAAAACCATCACAATGTTGTAAAGTAATTAGCCTCCAATTAAAATAAATTAATTAATTAAAAACAACAACAAAAAACAGTCATCACAGTCACGTGCTTGGAGGATTTCACAACCATGACCTTGTTTGGCCTTTAATGAAATCCTGCCACTTCAGCTCTATAGGTATTATTCTAATTTGACTAATAAAAACATTGAGACCCTTAGAGTAAAGGTGACTTGTTTAAGGTCACGGTCTCTCTTGGGGCTAGGATCCCCAAACGAGTTTTTCTCCCAGCAAATACAGTAGGAAACCATGGCTCTCGTGACACAGACTCTCAGAGTAAAGAGATTTTGGGATGCAGAGTAACAGGATAAGCTTCAGCTGTCATTCTGGCTTCGGGTTACTGAGGGTTTGACTGAAAGCTGGACTGCGGTATTGGGTCTTGATCCTGTAAACCTCAGAAAGGCTTCTGAGGTTTGGGGAAACTAGAGATGGGTGGTTCTTGACTGCAGCTGCATTGCAAAGCTTGCCTGTGAGGGAATAGAAGAAAAGGAGAGAAATTGAGATAAAAATAAAGGAAATATGACAGGATTTGAGGCCGTGGGTAGCAATAAGTGGGAGTACTCTGCTCCTGGTAGGAGGTAATTTTAATATTGCTTTTAATTGATGGCACATAGAAATAATAATACAAAGCAGATTGACTTTTACATTTTCTAAATTTATTTTATTAAATATGTTAATAAAATATTTTTATTAAAATAGTTGACTTACAATGTTGTGTTAATTTCTGCTATACAGCAAAGTGATTCAGTTATATATATGTGTGTGTGTGTGTGTGTACATGCATGCTAAATCACTTCAGTCGTGTTCAACTCTGTTCAGCCCTATGGACCGTGGCCTGCCAGGCTCCTCTGTACGTAGGATTCTCTAGGCAAGAATACTGGAGTGGTTTGCCATGCCCTTCTCCAGTGGATATTCCCATATATGTACACACACACACACACACACACACAAAGAATACGTATATATACATGTATTCTTTTTCATATTCTTTTCCATGATGATTTATTACAGGATATTAAAGATAGTTCTCTTTGCTATGCAGTAAGACATTGTTGTTTATTCATTCAATATATAATAGTTTGCATCTGCTAACCTCAAACTCCCAATCCATCCCAGAGCCCCCTACTCCCCTCAGCAAGCACAAGTCTGTTCTCTATGTCTGTGTGTCTGTTTCTGTTTCATGGATAAGTTCATTTACGTCTTATTTTAGATTTCACATATAAGTGATATCACATGATATTTGACTTTGACTTACCTCACTTAGTATGACAATCTCTAATTGCATCCATGTCGCTGCAAATGGCATTGCTTTGTTCTTTCTTATGGCTTAGTAGTACTCCACTGGGAGAAGGTAATGGCTCCCACTCCAGTACTCTTGCCTGGAAAATCCCATGGATGGAGGAGCCTGGTGGGCTGCAGTCCATGGGGTCACCAGGAGTCGGACACGACTGAGTGACTTCACTTTCACTTTTCATTTCCATGCATTGGAGAAGGAAATGGCAACCCGCTCCAGTGTTCTTGCCTGGAGAATCCTAGGGACAGGGGAGCCTGGTGGGCTGCCGTCTATGGGGTCACACAGAGTCGGACACGACTGAAGCGACTTAGCAGCAGCAGCAGCAGTACTCCATTGTATATATGTATCACATCTTTTTTATCCATTCATCTGTTGATGAACATTTAGGTTGCTTCCTTTTCTTGGCTATTGTAATAGTGCTGCAAAGCAGATTGACTTTAAATTGACTGGTTTTAAATTCCCTACAGACAACACCCCCCCTTGTTGCCTGCAACCCAGGGATCTAAACCCACTACTCTTGCCCCCACTCCCTACACCCTCTGGCCCCCCACTGCTGAGGAACAGCATAAGCGCAGCCTGAGTCGGGTTGGCGCTAGTGGGACTCAGAGTAAAGAACTGAGGAAACCTATTTAGAAGAAAAGAAGAGCAGGGACTTGGTGGCTGACAGAATCACCAGGAAAGAAAATAAAATCAGGATTCTGAGATTTTGAGCCTAGGAAAATAATGAGGTCAATAATGCAAATAGGGAAATGAGGGGGAAAAAAATAAGCTGGTTTCAAAGGGAATGTGACCTTACCGGACAGGAGGATTCCCAAGTAGCAACTCAGCGGGAATGTTTGGGTACAAACATATTTGCTATTCTGTTTCTTGATTTTCTTAATCCCACTTTTCATCTGAAATGTATAAATGATGGGGGTTGCATATAGCTCTTTTACAAGGAGACTGAAATGAGGGATAGAACTGCCAAGTTATTAGTGTTATCATTCTTCACTTAAGACTCGTCCACTGACATCAAAACCATGTCACTATTCTTACGGTGACAGAACGGTGCACACTGGAGTCCTGTGTACTTCCTCCTCTCCTTGAGTCTACCCCACACTACCAGCTCATGCTGCTCAGATATCTACATTCACCTTCTCTTCCCAGAACACCCTCATCATCCCCAAACTTCTCTAGCTTCACCAGGAAACTCTTACAGGAGGGTAGCTAATGGTCCCTGGTTCTCTGGGACCGAGGAATATTCAAACCAGGACAGTCCCTGGCAAACCCGGACTGGGAGGTAAAGTCAAAAGCTGACCTTACCTTCGAATCAACCTTTGTCCTGCATCCTTCCTCCTCTAGGAAGCCTTCCGTGATTTACTAAGCTCTGGGCTAAAAGTTCCAACTCCCTCCTGGGTAGTCCACCCCACCCTTCATTCCCCTCTGCCACCCTTCCCACTCTCCTGAGTTGAGGCGCATCTCCTCTGCTCTCCACAGCAGATGTCTTTGTGGTACCTCCACTCTCCCATCCTCGGTCAAGCAATCACCGTCTCTCTGCAGAATTATTGCAGAAGCCTCCAAACTTCTGTATTTCTTTCCATCCTTGTTTCCTTTAAGTGTATTCTCCACACAGAAGCCAGAGTCATCCTTCCGAAATGTAAGTAAGCCCATGTCACCCTTCTGCTCAGAATCTTTTATGGGTTTTCCATCTCACTGGCTTGGCCAGTTACTCTCTACTCTTATGTCTATACATTCCCTACATACCTAGTCAGCTCCAGTGGCACTGCCTCATGACTATTCTAGAACACACCCAGCTTGCTCCTGCCTCAGGGTCTTTGCAAATACTGTTGTTTATGTCTGAACCATTCTTCCCTCAGGGGTGCACATGGTGTACCACTCAGGCCAAGGAGTTGAGGTCAAAGCACACTTTCTTAGGGGAGTCTTCCATGACCTCTTTCTACACTTGAATTCCTGCAGCTGCCATTTCCACTCCCCTTCGCAGCTTTATTGTTTCATAACACTTACCACCATCTAACATTTTACCTAATACATTTTGTCTACTGCCTATCTCCTTCCACTTAGAATATAGTTTCTAGGATGGGAATTTTATTCATTACTGTAGTTCCAGGGCTTAAAAGAGGACATGGCAGAGGGTAGAAGTCTAGAAACAGTAATTGAACGCATGCATACATGATTACCGGAGAAGGCAATGGCACCCCACTCCAGTACTCTTGCCTGGAAAATCCCGTGGACGGAGGACCCTGGTGGGCCACAGTCCATGGGGTCGCTAAGAGTCGGAGACGACTGAGTGACTTCACTTTCACTTTTCACTTTCATGCATTGGAGAAGGAAATGGCAACCCACTGCAGTATTCTTGCCTGGAGAATCCCAGGGACAGGGGAGCCTGGTGGGCTGCCCTCTATGGGGTTGCACAGAGTCGGACACGACTGAAGTGACTTAGCAGCAGCAGCAGCAGCATACATGATTACAGGCAGGAATGGACACACAATTAAAGGACAGTTAACTAAGAGTCACAAGTTTCAATTAAGCCACATAGGATTTGGGTGAGTTTGAGAAAACTAATTTCTCCCTCTAGTTCTTATTTTCTCTAACTGCAAAATGAAGGCCTCAGACTCAGAACTCTTTAAGGATGCTCTAAGAAACGGTTTTCTCAAAGTCCACCAGTCAATGGTGTGTAAGAACCAGAATCCAACTTTGCCATTAAACAGGGCCCAGAAGGAATAAAATATTAACAAGGGAAAGAAAACCATGGTGGAAATTGCAATTTGGGGGAGGGGGGCGGGGAATATGTACCAGGGACCTGAGAATTCCATGTGAAGGAGGCAGACCGTTGAGCCAAGATGACAGAGACAATTCATTATTGGGCTAAGACTGAATCTCAGCCCAGGGATAAATTATCTTCGCAGTCTGGAAAATGACACCAAAGGTGGGTCAATCCCCATCTGATTACAAAGCCCTGTACCGATAAAGTGTGTGATTAGAACACTACTTGGAAATCTTTCTGCACACCCACCTAATGGCCCCCAGAGTGGGTGGATTCTCAAATTAGTCATATGAGAACAGACAGTTTAACAGAAGGAAGCTGTTCTAGACTCTTCTATTTGGGAAAGTACCTTCCCTTCAGAAAAGGGAAGTCATCCGAGATGCCCCCAGCTTTCTATTGCCCACCTGTCTCAGGTGGGAGAAACCTATTATCTACCATCTGAGAGCGGGTCCTTGGAGAGAGGGTGGAAGACAATGGATTAATCAAGTGAAAGGAGACATTTCAAGAGCTACAGGTGCCACACCCTGAGTGCAAGGGACCGGACCGGTTATTCAGCTTCTCCTGTACAGCTACTGTGAGGATGTACACTGAGCTCAGTAAGGTCAGTGAGTTACTCGGCGGTAACCAAATCCATGGTGTTGCAGGGATTATCACAGCCATCTCCCTCCATAGTTGTGGTTGAAGAGGATTTAGCTGCTGTCACCTTGTTTGGTAACACAGCACTAGCAAATGTTGCAAGTGTAATTGTTGCTGTTGAAATATCCTCTTGGCAGTTCCTGGTGTGTATGTGTGTGTTTACCATCTTTTCAAAGTGGCTCTGGGAACTTAGATTCCACCTCAAGGAAGTAACCATGGATTGAATTTAGATCCAACTAATAGATATCAGACCCCTAGTTCTTGCCAGATGTTGCATCGAGTGCTTTGTCATGCTGTAAACCTTGCAAAATCGTGCCATCCATATTTACAGATAAAGAAACTGAGGCTCAAGGGAATTAAGTAACTTCCTCTAGACCTAGTGAGAGCAAGTTGCTAAGCAAGCCAGGATTTAAGGATTTTAGGATCTTACCCCCCAAGATACATAAAACCTTGGGAAGAATGCCACTGCATAAAGCCAGATAGTTTATGTCTGCTTGGGTTGAAGCAGGAGCCAGAACTGTGGAGCCCTGTCCATTCTTCCCTCTTTGTCAGCCTCTATGCTCTCCCCATAGTCCAGTGGAACATATTCCAAAAAACTTGCCGCATGAAGTGAACTCTAAGCCACTTCCAACTCTAAAATGCTTTAAATCTATGATTTTGAGATGTTTCTACTCATATCAGACACGTACTATCAACTCCTTCCTCTGAAAAAGTATGCAAACTAACCAGACCTCGGATACAGAAATTTGAACATCATTGTTTATGAAATCATAGAATGTTAAAGGCAGAGGAGACCCAAGAAATCAAAAAATCCAAAAACCCCATGTATTTAATAAAATAATAATAAATTTAGTTTTTATTGACTGATAGAAGCCCAGGAAGAAGAAATTATTTGCTTGGGGAAGTCAGTTGGTCAGCTGTCTTTCTTCCGGAGAGGTGATATTTACAATATACAGCAATCGGTACATTCTAACCACTCAGAACACATGAAGCTCTGGGGTGGGATCCCGGGAAGGCCGTCCGTATAAGCCTTTACCAGTATCAGTTACTGGATTATGAAGATGTCCCAGGGATTCTAGAGGAGGAATTGAGGTATCTTGTGTCCTAGGTGTTAGGCTGATTCAGGGACTGGGCTGCTGGAATTATTTAATAACTGGTAGAGCCATCCTGGTACATAAGAGTGCAATATCGTTTCTCAGAATACCCAAAGTTGCAGAGGTTCCTTGTAATTGCTGAAACTCTTTTAAGGCAGCTGCGGCTTTGCTCCACTGATGATTCTGCTTCCTTTTCAGGAGGGGAAAAAAGAGGCAGGGAGGGGCAGAATTTCTATGAGCCAAGTGTCACATTCAAGAATTCCACCCAGAGCCACACAGGTGCAGATACCTGAAGGGCATTGCCGGGCAGATAGCGCTGTCTCTGGTAATTGGGTTGACATCACCAAATAGCCTCAGAGGACTTGAATCCTTTCCACGACTCCACCTCCTCTCATTTGGTGGTGAAAATCTCAGGTTGGGAGCTGAGTGATCATCCTGAAGTAGATGCAAGGAAACCTGGAGGTCAATTTTAAGGGAAAAACTTTTTTCCCTAGGTTCTGGTCCAGATATTCAATGGAAAGAAAAGGACCAGGCTCAAAGTTGCCTTCATGTGTGCTGGGTGCCTGCTTTGGTCACTTCGGTCATGACTGACTCTTTGCAACCCTATGGACTGTAATCCACCAGGCTTCTCTGTCCATAGGATTCTCCAGGCAAGAATACTGGGGTGGGTTGCTACTTCCTTCTCCAGGGGATGTTCCTGACCCAGGGATCAAACCTGCATCTCTTATGTCTCCTGCATTAGCAAGCAGGTTTTTACCACTGTCACCTCCTGGGAAGCCCCAAAGTGGCCGTCAAGTGCGTATAAAGAGGGAGCCAAGGATGGCCTTAGAGCTCTATACTCAGGAGGTTACAAGAGCCCTTAGTGTTCACTTGGCCCAGCCTCCCGTCTATGACTTGAATCTTCAAAATGAAGAATCCCTGACCCCAACCAGACTGAAAGGTCCTTGGTTCCTAAATGAGCATTGGTTCCCCCCTACCCCTACTTCCAGATATTTCTACGTAGTTTCCTCAGGCTGCAGTACCCTTTCTCTTTCCCTGTTGTCTGGGCCCCTTTTTGCCACCTGCCTTCCAAGTCTTATTTCAGTCTTACTTCAGCCTCTTATTTCAGATAAGAGGCTCCATGAGATGTCTTCTGAAACATCTCTCAGCCGCTGGAACTTCACACAGGCAGCATTCACGTTCGGGTGTTTGCATCCTCCCTAGGCTGTGAGCCACAGCAAGGAAGCTCTGTTACGCCTGTCCAGGACGACCTTCACAGGAAAGGCATTCAAATGTAAATGACTGAATCAATGAATCTCCTGCTATCTCTCAACTGCTGATGAAGTATTTACACTCACCATTTCATATTATCATTTTGCCAAACTTATGAGGAAGATAAAACTTTTTATGCTTATAAGAAATAATATTTTCATGCCCATTTTATGGATGACAGCAACAAGCTCAAAAAGAAACAAACAAACAAAAAAATCCCTGACATATATTTAAGACATGTATGGGCCATTCAATGTGCTGCTACTGCTGCTAAGTCGCTTCAGTCGTGTCCGACTCTGTGTGACCCCATAGACGGCAGCCCACTAGGCTCCTCTGTCCCTGGGATTCTCCAGGCAAGAATACTGCAGTGGGTTGCCATTTCCTTTTCCAATGCATGAAAGTGAAAAGGGAAAGTGAAGTTGCTCAGTTGTGCCCAACTCTTAGTGACCCCATGGACTGCAGCCCACCAGGCTCCTCGGTCCATGGGATTTTCCAGGCAAGAGTACTGGAATGGGGTGCCATTGCCTTCTCCGATTCAATGTGCTAGGTCTTTTCAAATCTTTTTATCATATTTATTCTTATAACAAACCTTTGAAAAGTTACATTACTCACTCTTGAAAATTTTATTTGCTTTTAAATTGAGACGCCCTTTTCAGGGTATGAGTTTTGACCAAATGCATCCTGTCATGACAATCACGACACAGAACCATTGTATCAACCTCGAGCTCTTCTTTGTAGTCATTCTCTCCTTACCCCCAGGTCCCTGACATCCCTGGTTCTCCACCCTTACAGTCTTTGCAATCATATTTTAGTAGGTAAAACAACCAAAACTCAGAATTTAAATAAGTCACACAAGATAAGGGGCTAATAGATGATTAGGCTTTGCCATTGAATCCAGACTTCTGATTCTCTGTAAAGGTGGGAACTGAGAGCATGGAGCCAAGGGAAATGCTTGGCCCCACTCCCCTGCCTCCCTCCCTCCTTCCACAGAGATGGCCCATCCTTAGTGCGGGTTCTGTGAGAGGCAGGGCAAACACAGCCTCATTACTGGAGCCAGATCTGATAAACCTCCACCTCTGATCATTCACAAGGTGCTAAGGGAAGACTGTGTTCCTATCCAGTGGAAGAATCTGAAAACCATATTCTCTACAGCCTATTTAGCAGATGATGGTGTAAGAGATTGATCTTTTTTCAGTTGCCTCGCTTATCTCTAAGACAGAAGGTTCTGAGAGGAAGTCACTACTAAACATTTAGTCTTTCAATTTAACAGTCCCCCACCCCCTATCCAAGGCCCAGGGGTCTTTTTCCAGAAGTGGGTAAGACCACAGGTGAGCCTGGTTGGCACAAGGTGGGCCCTGCTTCTAATTGGTTTGATATCATTCACTGTTGTGGTTGTTCATCTGGGAAGCCAGCCATGGTCTCTGCAGGAGCAGCCGCACAGGGCCAGCCTGGGGGCAGCGAGCACAGATCTTACCGGGGCTCCCAAAGCAAACAAGTTTAGAAGCAGCTTCAAAAGTAGAGAGCAGGCTGCCGCTGGGTGAGGGCCATTTCCCTGGGAGGTGTTGGCTTCCCGGGCCATGAGGGATAGAGAAATCATTTTATCTTCATCCTGCTTTTAATCAGGTTGGCAGGATATTGGTGCCACTTCTGTCTAAATGTAATCTCTTTTCAAAATAATAATAAAAAAGATACTTGTCTGGGGGGAGCTGAAGGAAGATGTGAATGTATGATCTGCCCTGACAGATAATAGGAAATCGCTCCAGGCCTCCTGTATCCCTCCCAGGCCCCATCATTCCTTCTCCCCATCCTTCTTAGGCCCCACTTCTCTGCCTGTATTTCTTTAGGATATAATTCTTTTCTTATTTTAGGAAGTTATTTGAAATTTGTGAGTGCTGATCTTCCCCTTCAGGCTGCAGTCCTGACTACAAAATGCCATCACGCCCTACCACCTACTGAAGTTGGATCTACTGGTGAGGGCCTTTTATATGAGTGGCCCTGACAGTTTAGGTGAGAAGCTCCAGAGAACCCAGCCTTGGCTCTCTGCATCCTCTGCTGAGGGGCTGCAGCCATGATAATGGACCAAATCCAAGGCTTTCACCAGGGCTGGTAGGTGGTGAAAGTAATTCACTGACTGCAAACTCCACTTTCTGGCCTGGTTACTAACTAGCTGGGTGATCTTGAAAGAGCTGTGTACTTCCTATATGAACATTATCTTCTTCATCTGTGCAACGGAATAAATAATGCCTAACTAACAAGGTTGTAGAGAGAATAATGCACATCAAGTGGTGCACAGAACACACCCCACAGGAGTAATTATAATCAACCTCATCATCGTCCTCGCCATTACTCAACAGAGTTTAGTTTAAACAACAGTGTTTGGGTATTTCTGTAAATTATATACCTTAGATGTTCTCTGCCTTTTGCTGCCCATCCACCTTATGATAAGAGGAAGGCTCCAGCTAATGCCTAGTCTTTATTCTTAAAAGGAACTTCTGCTCTGAGAGTCTCTTGTTTTCCACTCCAAATCTGGTGTTACAGCGAGTTGTAGATGGAAGGAGCCTTTCTTTCCTTGAACCCAGAGACCAGAGCCCAGGACCAAGTCAATGCTTCCAGCTCTGGCTCTTTTCTTCCACATCCTGCCCTGGTCATTCTGCCCCTAGAATCAAAGTTTTTCTCCAAAATAGAAGGCAACTTCTAATCAAAATAAAGACATGGTAAAACAAACAAACAAGAAATCTTAAGATCACAGATCAGCAATGCAAAACTGAAAGCCCAGAATCCTTTTCTCTTCCTGCCCCAGCAGCTTTTCTAGTCAGGAGGTATATGTACTGAAGCTGTGTACCATTCTTTGACCAAGGGTGGGCATCTCCCCATCTCCTTCAGTCTTTGTCTATTTTAGATGGATTTCACTTGTCATGATGTCTGGCTTTAGAGGAGAAGATGTGAGCCACACAGAATACGTATGTTTAACTCATAAGACGTGAGATCATTTGAATGCAGAAAAATGCCTTTTAGACTACAGCTAATTACTAGTGTGGGGTTGGTTGATATTATGGTTCATTCACTGGTGATTTCCTGGATCAAAATGATGCCTGATTCCCTCATCTCATTATCTTTTTAGCTATATCACCCCTTCCTTCCTTTGACTTCAGAACTTAAAAAAAAATGGACAGAATGAAAAATAATAATGGTAAACAATGAAATCATAAGATAATTTCTTTAATTATTTTAAATTTTTTATCAGTGTATAGCCAATTATCAATGTTGTGATAGTTTCAGGTAGACAGCAAAAGGACTCAGCCATACAGATACATGTATTCACTTTTCTTCAAACTCCCCTCCTGTCCAGGCTGCCACATAAGGTTGAGCAGAGTTCCCTGTGCTACACAGTAGGACCTTGTTGGTTATCCATTTTAAGTATAGCAGTGTATACCTGGCAGCACATCTGAAGTTAAAGGCTAATTTAGCTCATGTCTTTGCCCATTAAATGTACATGAACTTGTTATCAAAGTAATACTTGGAATTTAAAGACCAACTTTTAGTTCAGGGCTTTAAAATTGTAGTGACAGTTTTGAATTGAATTCCCTTACTTTCTTTGGGGGAAAAAGTAGAGATCTGGAGAAACTTTAAGATGTAGCCAAGACTGAATAGTAAATGGTCAGACTACCTAACAGTTCCATTCCTAAATTACCCTTTCACATAACTTACAGTCTTTGTTCTTCATCTATTAAATGAAAATCATAATCTTCCCTTTCATAGTGTCAGCAACCATGTTGAAAAAGTACACACACACATACATACATATAAAGGAGAAAAATATATATTTATATATATAAGATATATATATATATTTATATTGATAAAAAAAAGATGATGGTGTGAAAGTGCTACATCAATATGCCAGCAAATTTGGAAAGCTCAGCAGTGGCCACAGGACTGGAAAAGGTCAGTTTTCATCCCAATCCCAAAGAAAGGCATGCCAAAGAATGCTCAAACTACCACACAATTGCACTCATCTCACACGTTAGCAAAATAATACTCAAAATTCTCCAAGCCAGGCTTCAGCAATACATGAACCGTGAACTCCCAGATGTTCCAAGCTGGTTTTAGAAAAGGCAGAAGAACAAGAGATCAAATTGCCAACATCTGCTGGATCATGGAAAAAGCAAGAGAGTTCCAGAAAAACATCTATTTCTGCTTTCTTAACTATGCCAAAGCCTTTGACTGTGTGGATCACAATAAACTGTGGAAAATTCTGAAAGAGATGGGAATACCAGACCACCTGACCTGCCTTTTGAGAAATATGTATGCAGGTCAGGAAGCAACAGTTAGACTTGGACATAGAACAACAGACTGGTTCCAAATAGGAAAAGGAATACGTCAAAGGTATATATTGTCACCGTGCTTATTTAACTTATATGCAGAGTACATCAGGAGAAACGCTGGGCTGGATGATGCACAAGCTGTAATCAAGATTTCTGGGAGAAACATCAATAACCTCAGATATGCAGATGACACCATCCTTATGGCAGAAAGTGAAGAGGAACTAAAGAGCCTCTTGATGAAAGTGAAAGAGGAGAGTGGAAAAGTTGACTTAAAGCTCAACATTCAGAAAACTAAGATCATGGCATCTGGTCCCATCACTTCATGGGAAATAGATGGGGAAACAGTGCCAGACTTTATTTTTGGGGCTCCAGAATCACTGCAGGTGGTGATTGCAGCCATGAAATTAAAAGACGCTTACTCCTTGGAAGAAAAGTTATGACCAACCTAGACAGCATATTAAAAAGCAGAGATATTACTTTGCCAACAAAGTTCTGGCTAGTCAAGGCTATGGTTTTTCCAGTAGTCATGTATGGATGTGAGAGTTGGACTGTAAAGAAACCTGAATGATGAAGAATTGGTGCTTTTTAACTGTGGTGTTGGAGAAGACTCTTGAGAGTCCCTTTGACTGTAAGGAGATCCAACCAGTCCATCCTAAAGAAGATCAGTCCTGGGTGTTCATTGGAAGGACTGATGTTGAAGCTGAAAACTCCAATACTTTGGCCACCTGATGCGAAGAGCTGACTCATTTGAAAAGATGCTGATGCTGGGGAAGATTGAAGGCAGGAGGAGGAGACCACAGAGGATGAGATGGTTGGATGGCATCATTGACTCAATGGACATGAGTTTGGGTGAACTCTGGGAGTTGGTGATGGACAGGGAGGCCTGGTGTGCTGCAGTCATGGGGCCACAAAGAATCAGACACAACTGAGCGACTGAACAGAACTGAACTGAATGGAGGAATATATTATAAATATATACACACATATTTTATTTATATATTTTATACATATATACACATGTATATATATAAAGAAAAATACCTAAAACAAACAAGTGGCATTATTAAAAAAAAAACTTGTTTTGTGTTTTCAATATTTTCCAATTTTTAACCCAGAACAATTTATTAATTTATCTTAAAAGGTATATTTCTTAAATTACATACTTCATAAGCCTGTATATGGCAATATGGGCTTGCCAGGTGGCTTAGTGGTAAAGAATTCACCTGCCAAAAAGGAGATTCAGGAGATGTAAGTTTGACCCCCGAGTCAGAATATCCCCAGAGTAAGGCATGGAAACCCATTCCAATATTCTTTCCTGGAAAATCCCATGGACAGAGGAGACTGGTGGACTGCAGTCCACGGGGTTGTAAAGAGTTAGACATGACTGAACACACACACACACACACACACACACAAACACATACAGAAGTATACAAGTCTTTTAAGCAGTCCTAAGGAATAATAGTTGGTAATGGACGGGAGGCCTGCTGTGCTGTGATTCATATGATTGCAAAGAGTTGGACACGACTGAGCGACTGAAGTGAACTGAACTGAACTGAAGGAATAATACATCTGAATGTTATTGCTATTCAGTTATTATCAGTGTCTTAACATTCTATACATTCTTGGGGCTTATAACACCTTTTTTCCTGCCCCAAATGAAGCCCCAAACGAAGGCCCTAGGTTCAAGGGTACCCAGTGAAGCATGATGTCTTGTAGCCATTTAAAGACAAAGTCCCTTAAGCCTGTGCTTTCTGGCTTCACTGCAGGATGTAGTCAGGAGCTCAGTCCTAGAGTCATATCACCATTTCATGCATTTGAGGTCCAGGCCAGGCAGAATGAAAAGAGCTGACGGGCGAGGGAACCTGGGGTGTGGAGTAGAGCACTGAGTCATTGTGTTCTCACTAGATGTTAACTGGGAGGCTTCAGCCACCCAAAAGCCTTAGGCAAAGTCTCTTGGCCACTGTTTCCCCACCCATGGGCCCCCTTGCTGACCAGCCATCCCCTCTGGCACCTTATAAGGGCAGGCTAATTAGAAAAATCATCTTGCAAGAATGTTGCAGAGAGACCTTTCACACGGAGTAGAACCACAGTGCCCAGAGGCACTGTGACTCAGTGGTGGAGCTCATTCCTAACACCCA
Organism: Bos javanicus; assembly: GCF_032452875.1. Lineage (NCBI taxonomy): Eukaryota > Metazoa > Chordata > Mammalia > Artiodactyla > Bovidae > Bos > Bos javanicus. Next base: position 77,600,516 of record NC_083868.1, read on the forward strand.
GTCTGATCACTCTCCAGTCCAAAAAGGGATGACCTACATGGCAAAGGCCAGGCAAATTCCCACGGAGCCAGCTACAAGGATAGTGCATGGGGGTGGCAGGTCCTCAAAGTACTTGAAAAAGTCCTAGTTACACCTACAGTGTCAGGAAGAAATGGGAAGAGTCCAATCGACTCATGTGTTTATTTTATTAGTGTATATTGTCTGCCCCTAATGTAGCAAGGGTTGTGCTATTTGCCATGGGGCAAAATCATGATGAATCAGAGAGCCCTGGCCTCAGATCTGGTTAGAGGGAAACAGACCATAAAATGTTAAAGGTCTTATAATTTTGATAAATGAAATAATAATAATAATAAAAACACATGGTTTTACAAAGTCCAGAGAAGCTTTAGGCTAAGAGAGAAAGTGAAAGTTTCACATGGGAGTTAATCTGAGTTGTGTCTTAAAGAATGACAAGGAGTTTGCCACACAGAGAAAAGTATGCTAGTTAGAAGGACAAATGGACTTAAGTAAGTAAATAGGAACCATTAAGGCAAAGCAAATGATCAGGCTCTGGAATTTAATTTCATTTTCTAAATGTTCCATAGCTCCCTAATGACATGGACATAGCCATGTCATTCTCTGAAGTTATGGAAGTTGCACCCAAGTACCTAAACTCCACAAGAAATTTGGTATTCCCAAAGCAATTCAGCAAATGAGAGAGGGAAAAGAGTGAAAAAGTAGGAACTGAGTAATTTGAAACTCAAAAAATAGCCCTTGTCATTTCATTCAAGACTCCAGGACACTTTGTCTTAGAAGCAGTCAGAGGCTGGCTCTGGGTGATCTTACATTACACTTGCTAACGTCACCATTTGGTACTATGATGGCTGGGAACCACCCACTGTCTATCTGTGTGTATATGTATTTTTTAATGTTGTCATTCCTCACGTCTTATCTTTTATTTTGTTTTCTTATTTCCCAGCATAGTATATGGTCTTGTGCACATGAGGAGATGCAAACTTTCCTGTTTGGTATCTTTGGGAGACAGTTATGTGCCTGCCCCTGCCTTGTCTGTATCATCTCCATACCGTTTATGTTCCTCACTTTTCTCCCTATCCTTTGAATACCATCATAAGCAAGTTGCGGTATCTTCTCATTCCCCTTTCTTCTTTGTTATTTTTTTTTATGTTAAAGAGATAAGAAATAAGGTGCAGGAACACTGTTGCAGTGGCAAAAAGGCATTAGATTTTAGGGAGACCAGAATGCCCTTCCTTCTCCCGGAGGCAGATATGAGCAAAGCTGGAGTCATCATTGCCACCCATGATTCAGCATATGGTGGGGATGTTGAGATCATATTCCTAAATCATTGCTATTTTTCTTGTAGATAAAGTAGAATCTCCTCAAAACTTCATAAGTCTCAGGGTAGACATTGAGAGATCAGCTATGTCTTTCTAGAATAATCTTCTCCAGTATCTTGGTGTCCTTCTCCAAGATAACACATTTTAATGCATAGTTCGTGGAGACAACCTTCAGCTTCTGTTCTTAGGTTAGTACTGGTCCATATGCATTTACTTGCCGTTTTAAATTAACATAGGCTTTGCTTCTAATTCCTTTCTCTAGTCCTCAAAGACAACTCACACATCCAGCTTTCTGAAAACACCATTCTGATAGTTTCACCCTTCTGTTTTAAAATTAGCATTAGCTCTCTTCTGCCTTAAAGGCAAAATCCAATCTACATAGCCATGCACTTAAAGTTCCTAAAGTCTCATCAAATTCTCCACCTTTATGTCCTAGCATCCCAAACATACATCCTACCAACCTGGCCACAATACAGGGCTAACAAAGTGCTTGAGGATCTAGTACACACACCTGCCTGCCTCACTGGAGACTGTGACTCACCTGTTCTTTTCTGCTAGAGTTGCATTTCTTTTGAATCTCAAAAAAAGAAAATAAAATGAAACAAAATAGAACCATAATTTATAGCTCACCTTCTTTGACTCTCCTGAATCCAGTGTAACCACTCTCTGTTTGCATAGTCAATATGTGTGCTCATGAGTCTGACTCTTTGTGACCCTATGGACTGTAGCCTGCCAGGCTTCTCTCTCTGTCCATGAGATTTTTCAAGCAAGAACACTGAAGTTGCCATCTCTTTCTCCAGGAGATCTTCCTGACCCAGAGATCAAACCCGCATCTTTTCTGTCTCCTGCATTGCAGGCAGATTCTTTGCCCACTGAACCATTGGGGAAGCCCTATTTGCACAGGACTAACTAACTTTATATCTGTATTTTTCATTAGGGTACTTGGAGCTTCTCTCTCTCTCAATACTGTTAAATTCTTCCCCTGTTATAATATAAGTAACTTGGAGGCAGGGGCTTTTGTCTCTTTGGTTCAATGCTATATTACAAGCCCAAGAATGATGTCTGGCAGGAGATGGATCTCCATAATTGTTCAGAGAGCATCTACACTGTTAGATGCTGAGCTAGAATTATCTACGTGCATCCCTTATCTTCCTCTATTGACTGTGTGTTCCTTGAAGACATGGAGACCACAGTTTATTCATCTCTGATGTACTTAGCATAGGGCCTAGCACATAATAAGACCTTGGTAAATATTTGTTCAGTAAATCACATCATGAATGAAAGAATATGTTTATAGACGATTAACTCCACCCAATATTCTTTTAATTCTTAACTACTTTCTTTTTGCCTCTATGATTCAGATTCCTGTGACTAAGTTCTATGTTGCCCTTGAATGGAAAAGCCAATAGCAGATATGCGCCCTACCTTAATTACTGCAAATACGCTAACCAGTACTTTCCTTGTATTCTAAGTATCCACTTCATTTTTACTCTGAAATTCAGATAAGTGTTAGTGGTGAAGGGGGTGGTTGACTAGAAGAAAAGAATTAAATTAAATTGAGTGATCAAAGGAATAAAAAAAAAAAGAAAAATCCCATATCCAGTGCCTCCGCAAACTGTATTTTCTAACTCTTTTGTTTGCATAGTAGATAAGTATTTCACTTATAATTTATACCATTTCAATACCCTGAAAATCCACTGGCAAATTTGCTTTTCACTATAGAGAATTAGCTTTAAAACTGGATATTGCTGTTTGGTCCATTTTTACATTGAATTTAGAGTAGCTATTATATTTATAGCAATTCTAAGTGTTTTGAATCATCAGTGATATCATAAAGATAGAATCCAGATTTATTCACGTTTGTGTCCCCATTAATCCAGTTCCAGCACAGAGTGGAGTCTAAATGTTCTTTCTTAATTTTCATATTGCTAATCACTCAGCTGATCAGTTGAATGAATATACATTTCTTAATCTATTGTTTTATGTCATACATTTTGCAATTCCTGTATCAAAAGGTAGGTACCATTTAAGAACAAAGATGTAAAATCTTCAAGAAAATATTAACAAATCAAATCCTGCAACATTTAATGAAAAGCATACAACATGACAAAATGGGATTTATTCTAGGTAAACAGGTTCAACATTCAAAGCATTAATTAGTGTAATCCATTACCTCAATGGGCTAAAGAAGAAAAAATTATATGATTATATCAACAGATATAGTAAAAGTATTTGACAAAATCCAATGTCCATTCTTGATGAAAATTCTCAGCAAATTAAGGAGAGAAAGGGACTTCTTCAGCTTCATCAAGAACATCTACAAGACACATGGAAATAACATACATAATGAAAATAGACGTTTTCCTGCTAAGATTGGAAAAAGACAAGGATGTCTGCTTGTACATATTTACATTTAACATATATACATATATATGTAAAACTTCTAGATCTGTATTTTATATTTATACATCGGAGAAGGCAATGGCACCCCACTCTAGTACTCTTGCCTGGAAAATCCCATGGATGGAGGAACCTGGTAGGCTGCAGTCCATGGGGTCGCTAAGAGTCAATTTTATATTTATACATATATATTTTATATATGCATATATAAAATGTATATATATGTGTGTGTGTGTATGTGTATGTGTATATATATATATATGGAAAATACCAAGCTCTCATGAAAGGAAAGAAATGAATAATATAAAGAAATGGAGAGATATTCTATATACATGACCAGGGAGACACAAATTTGTCAGGATGTAAGTTCTTTCCAAATTGATCTATAGATTCAATGCAATACCAATTAAAATCCCAACAAGTTATATTGTGGATATTGACAAATCAATTCTAAAGTTTATATAGAAAGACAGAAGACCCAGAATAACTAACACAATATTGAAGATGAACAAAGTTGGAAGAGAAACACTACTTGACTTCAAGATTTACTGCAAAGCTACAGACAGTGTGATATGAAACAGAATAACAAGTCCGGAAATGGACGCACACGAATACAGTCAATACATCTATGAGGAAAGAGAAAAGGCAATACAATGTGAAAGTCTTTCTAACAAGTGGTGCTGGAACAGCTGTATAACCACATACAACTATTACAATAATCTAAACACAGATTTCACACCTTTCACAAAAATTAATTTGGCTGAGATCATAGACCTAAATGTAAGATGCAAACTATAAAACTCCTGAGATAACACAGGAGAGAGTCTAGGTTACCTTGGTTTTGGCAATAACTTTACAAATTTTTTATGTATTTAACTCATTTTATTTTTGACTGTGCTACATCTTGTTGTTGCACACGGGCTTTCTCTAGTTGCAACAATGGGGGCTACTCTCTGGTTTTGGTGTGTGGGCTTCTCATTGAGGTGACTTCTCTTATTGCAGGCTTTAGGGCATGTGAGCTTCAGTAATTGAGGCCTGAGGGCTCAGCAGTTGCAGCTTATGGGCTCCAGAGCACAGGCTCAGTAGTTATGGCATACAGGCTTAGTTGGTCCACAGCATATAGAATCTTCCTGGATCAAGGATCAAATCTGTGTCTCCTGCATTAGCAGGTAGGTTCTTAACCATTGAACCAGCAGGCAAGCCCAGTTTTGGCAACAACTTTTTAGATAAACACCATAAAAAGTACATTCATGAAAGAAAAATTTGACGAAGTGGACTTCATCAAAATTAAAAACTGTTCAGCAGAAGACACTTTCCATTAATATTAATTTATAAACCACAGAACTGGAGAAAATATTTGAAAAAGACATATCTGATAAATGCCTAACACTCAAAATAAACAAAGAACTTTTCAAACTAAACAGTAGGAAAACTAACATCTTCAACTAAAAAAAAATGTGAAGTGATATTCAATATGGGCTAGAGTTCATGGGGTTGCTAAAAGTCGAACAGGACTGAACAACTCAGCACATAGGCTCATCCTTTCATTCTAACATATGTACCACATTAAGGTAAGACATATGAACAGTCACCTCACAGATGGTGTATAAACATATGAAAAGATGCTAAATATTATATGTCATTAGGGAATTATTAATATAACTTAAAACAACAAGTTATCACTACATATGTATAAGAAAGGCTAAATTATGAAACATTGATGATACTAATGCTGATAAGGCTATAGAACAACAGGAACTCTCATTCATTGCTGTGGGGAATGCAGAATAATACAGCCACTTTGGAAGATAATTTGGCAATCTTAAAAAATTAAATTTACTTTAACCATATGAACCAGCAGTCACACTCACTTCAGTTCAGTTCAGTTCAGTCACTCAGTCGTGTCCAACTCTCTGTGACCCCATGAATCACAGCACGCCAGGCCTCCCTGTCCATCACCAACTCCCGGAGTTCACCCAGACTCACGTCCATCGAGTCAGTGATGCCATCCAGCCATCTCATCCTCTGCCGTCCCTTTCTCCTCCTGCTCCCAATCCCTCCCAGCATCAGAGTCTTTTCCAATGAGTCAGCTCTTTGTATGAGGTGGCCAAAGTACTGGAGTTTCAGCTTTAGCATCAGTCCTTCCAAAGAAATCCCAGGGCCGATCTCCTTCAGAATGGACTGGTTGGATCTCCTTGCAGTCCAACGGACTCTCAGGAGTCTTCTCCAACACCACAGTTCAAAAGCATCAATTCTTCTGCACTCAGCCTTCTTCACAGTCCAACTCTCACATCCATACAGGAAAAACCATAGCCTTGACTAGACGAACCTTTGTTGGCAAAGTAATGTCTCTGCTTTTGAATATGCTATCTAGGTTGGTCATAACTTTCCTTCCAAGGAGTAAGTGTCTTTTAATTTCATGGCTTCAGTCACCATTTGCAGTGATTTTGGAGCCCCCAAAAATAAAGTCTGACACTGTTTCCACTGTTTCCCTATCTATTTCCCATGAAGTGATGGGACCGGATACCATGATCTTCGTTTTCTGAATGTTGAGCTTTAAGCCAACTTTTTCACTCTCCACTTTCACTTTCATCAACACTAACTTACATTTACTCAAATAAGTTGAAAACTGACATTCACACAAATCCTTGCACACAAATGTTTATGGTAGTTTCATGAATAATTGCTAAAAGTTCGAGGCAGCTAAGATCTCTTTCAGTAGGTGAATGAGTAAATAAACCATGGTATGTTCAGACAATGGAATATTATTCAGTACTGAAAGAAAATAAGCTATCAGGCCATGAAAAGACCTGGTAGAACTTTAAGCACACTTGCCGAGGGGAAAGAAGCCAATATAAAAAGGCTGTATTATTCTAGCTATGTGACATTCTGGAAAAGATAAAATTATGAAGATAGTTAAAAGATCAGTGGTCACCATGGATTTGTAGGTAGGAATAATGGATGAATAAATGGAGCCCAGGGGCTTTTTAAACAATGAAACTATATTCTGTTTGATGCTGTACTGGTGGCTACATATCATTATAAACTGCAAAATCCCATAGAATTTACAACACAATGAGTAAATTCTAGTATAAACTCTAATGTAACTATTTAATTAATAATAATGCAATATAGGCTCATCAATTGGAATAGGAAATGGCAACCTACTCCAGCATGCTTACCTGGAAAATTCCATGGACAGAGGAGCCTGGTAGGCTACAGTCCTTGGGGTCACTAAAAGTCGAACAGGACTGAACGGCTCAGCACATAGGCTCATCCATTCTAACATATATACTATATTAAAGTAAGATGTTTATAACAGAGGATGAAGTAAGATGTTTATAACAGGGATGAGGAGTGAAGAGGTACATGAGGATTCTTTGTCTAAACCTAAAACTGTTCAAAAAAATAAAACCTAGTAATTTTTTAAAAGAGCTAGCAAAGTGAGGAGCAGTAAGTTTACTTGGAAAAATGCAACAAGAAATGTAAAAGAAAAATGAAATGTTTTTAGTTTACCTTATAAAAATTTCTCCTTTGGAAATATTCACATATAAACAAAAATCACTCCCAACCACCAAAAATTATTATATATGGTATTTTTGTTGGATAACGGGGTTGCATTTTTCTAACTGAAATGATTGTCTTATGCAGATATTAAAGCTAATTATCAATATCATCATTTTATATCATGGAATCCATGAAGCAATGATAAGTCATTGGATGTGGCTTCTGGGTAAAACATAAAATAAATGGCAGCAAGAAAAATATGTTGAAAATTTCCCTGTATGCTGGGAATATTTTTACATCAAAAGTCACTCAGAAAGATGGTTTTAATTCTACAGATGAGATGATCCAGCATTGTAATGTCCATTGAATTAAATATCACTCAGTTAATATTGTGTGGACAATTCAAAATGTAAAAGGGGATCAGAGCTGCATAAGGCATGATCTTGAGAGCTCAGATTATAGTCTTAAAAGCCTAAAATTTGTTAGCCCTTGAGAGTTTAATGAGACTAATATTATTTTAGTGAAGAGGAATCTAGAAGGAATCCTGAAGAAGACAATAATTAAATTGAATCTTATTCAAGGCCAAGTGCAAGATTTATTTTTCAGAGGTAAGGAGCAGAATTCAAGGTGAGGAGATGATGAATAGGGATTTGGAGATGAATGAGAGGAAAATGTGATTTGAAACGGATGAAACACATTTATCAGAGACAAACTTTAAGAACAGTGCTCTGATGGCAGAACAGAATGAATAGGATGGAAGGATTCTAGAACAGGGAGAACTGATGATATGCTTCTGCAGCAATTTGGGGGAGAAATAGTATATACATGAATGAAGTTTTCTTTAGGGCAGAATGAAGAGGAGACAATAGATCTGAGAAATAAGATGGATCTGACATTATAAAAATTTGGCAACTGCTTAAAGATGAATTTACAACCTGGAAAATAGAGGAGTAATAGAATAGGAGGTGAAAGAAGTTTGAATAATAGATTAGGCACCATGGAGGTTGTTTTATATTATTATTTTATTTTTCAGTGTTGATGTGAATTTTAGGAGATGTCTATGAGGGATCCAAATTGCGAGGTGGAAGTAAAAGAACTAAAGGTATATGTTTAGAAGTTATTAATACTTGTGTAAAGCACAAGGGCTGGTTGACATCACAATCCTAATAAATGCATGTTAATCACAACTATGAAACTGGATAATTTAAAAAACACATGGAAGGAGAAGAAAAAGGATTAAAGACAAAACTTTGTGCTAAAAATTACTTTTAGGGAACAAACAAAATTAATGTCAGAGAAGAAAAGATTAATAGGGAAGATGGAAAATTATGAGTGTGTCTGGAAAGCAAGAGGGGAATTAGAAACCCATACCTTTAGTGCAGTAGAAGTTGTTCTTCTGAATCTGCATGAAAGTGGACTTGAAATGACTCAAAGGTCATTGACTTTGACTGTATGCAACCCCATATCTGGATCCTAAAACATCGATATTATAGTCACCCATATTCAAATAGTTGAAATGATTATCCCAGAGATTTGTCTTGAGGATTTTAGCCAGAATCATAATGTTTCAGAATCATTACCTGGCATCGGAGTCTCATGTTTGCATAGTTTAAAAATTATTTATGAGCATGTTTGCATACATTTTCCCATGTGAACCCCAAAACAAGCTTTCCAGAGAACTCTTTTAGTCCTTATTTCCCCAGAGAAATGAGAATTGTGAATTTGGGGAACTTAAGGCAATGGCACCCCACTCCAGTACTCTGGCCTGGAAAATCCCATGGATGGAGGAGCCTGGTAGGCTGCAGTCCATGGGGTCGCTAAGCGTCGGACATGACTGAGCGACTTCGCTTTCACTTTTCACTTTCATGCATTGGAGAAGGAAATGGCAACCCACTCCAGTGTTCTTGCCTGGAGAATCCCAGGGAAGGGGGAGCCTGGTGAGCTTCCCGTCTATGGGGTCGCACAGCGTCAGACAGGACTGAAGTGACTTAGCAGCAGCAGCAGCAGTAAATTACTAATAGCAAGGTTAAGAACAAACCACAGATCTTCTGACATTATCCAAGGCTCTCATACCACGTCATATGAGTCTTGCCTTGCACAAAAGAGGGGCCTAGAGTTCCAAACATAAGGAGGCATTGTTTCAGGTCCTGACACACTGGACCTCTTTAGGAGATAAGAGGATAATATTCTAAATGAAAAGAAAATCTCCTTAGGCATACTGGGTTTCTAAAGAATAATAATAATGACTTTACGTATAAAAATGTTATTTTTTTCTATTTTTTTTTTAATTTTTAAACTTTACATAATTGTATTAGTTTTGCCAAATATCGAAATGAATCCGCCACAGGTATACATGTGTTCCCCATCCTGAACCCTCCTCCCTCCTCCCTCCCCATACCATCCCTCTGGGTCGTCCCAGTGCACTAGCCCAAAGCATCCAGTATCGTGCATCGAACCTGGACTGGCAACTCGTATCTTACATGATGTTTTACATGTTTCAATGCCATTCTCCCAAATCTTCCCACCCTCTCCCTCTCCCACAGCGTCCATAAGACTGTTCTATACATCAGTGTCTCTTTTGCTGTCTCGTACACCGGGTTATTGTTACCATCTTTCTAAATTCCATATATATGCGTTAGTATACTGTATTTATGTTTTTCCTTCTGGCTTACTTCACTCTGTATAATAGGCTCCAGTTTCATCCACCTCATTAGAACTGATTCAAATGTGTTCTTTTTAATGGCTGAGTAATACTCCATTGTGTATATGTACCACAGCTTTCTTATCCATTCATCTGCTGATGGACATCTAGGTTGCTTCCATGTCCTGGCTATTATAAACAGTGCTGTGATGAACATTGGGGTACACGTGTCTCTTTCCCTTCTGGTTTCCTCAGTGTGTATGCCCAGAAGTGGGATTGCTGGATCATAAGGCAGTTCTATTTCCAGTTTTTTAAGGAATCTCCACACTGTTCTCCATAGTGGCTGTACTAGTTTGCATTCTCACCAACAGTGTAAGAGGGTTCCCTTTTCTCCACACCCTCTCCAGCATTTATTATTTGTAGACTTTTGGATCGCAGCCATTCTGACTGGTGTGAAATGGTACCTCATAGTGGTTTTGATTTGCATTTCTCTGATAATGAGTGATGTTGAGCGTCTTTTCATGTGTTTGTTAGCCATCTGTATGTCTTCTTTGGAGAAATGTCTATTTAGTTCTTTGGCCCATTTTTTGATTGGGTCGTTTATTTTTCTGGAGTTGAGCTGTAGGAGTTGCTTGTATATTTTTGAGATTAGTTGTTTGTCAGTTGCTTCATTTGCTATTATTTTCTCCCATTCTGAAGGCTGTCTTTTCACCTTGCTAATAGTTTCCTTTGATGTGCAGAAGCTTTTAAGGTTAATTAGGTCCCATTTGTTTATTTTTGATTTTATTTCCAATATTCTGGGAGGTGGGTCATAGAGGATCCTGCTGTGATGTATGTCAGAGAGTGTTTTGCCTATGTTCTCCTCTAGGAGTTTTATAGTTTCTGGTCTTTCGTTTAGATCTTTAATCCATTTTGAGTTTATTTTTGTGTATGGTGTTAGAAAGTGGTCTAGTTTCATTCTTTTACAGGTGGTTGACCAGATTTCCACCTGTAAAAGAAGTCTTTTCAATGTGACATTAAAAATTCCCAACAACTTACTAAGTCAGAATTCCTAGCTCCATTTAACAGATGAGAAAAGTAAGACTCAGAATGAATATGTGAACTACTAATAGTAATTTAGTTAAAGCTGCACTCAAAGGCTTCCCTGGTGGGTCAGTGGTAAAGAACCTGCCTGCCAAGCAGGAGACCTGGGTTCAATCCCTGGATCAGGACGATCCCTTGGAGAAGGAAATGGCAACCAGTCCAGTATTCTTGCCTGGGAAATCCCATGGGAAGAGGAGCCTGGGAAGGCAAAAGAGTCAGACACAACTTAGCAACTAAAGAACAACAACAAAGTTTACGCTCAAATACAGTGCTTCACATTTCTGGTATGAAAGTACATTTTAAGAGAGTATAAGAAAGGAAGCTGCCATTTTGTGATGTTGCAATAACAGTTAATGACAGTAGCGGTAGAGTGGTATTGGAGACAATTCCAAGCTGCCAGAATGATGAGGGAAGTGAATTGTAAGATTGATGCTCTGGTGCAGGTATATACGGAGGAACTTGGCCAATGCTATGGAACCAAATGTCTTTGAAAGAATCAGAAGGCTGAAAGTGATAAGTACATTCCCCTGTTAGGTCATTTTGGCTCAACACACTTCTTCAGTCACATGGTGCTTCTTCTTAATTTCAAAATAATGTTGGGGATTATGTGTTGATTTCTGTCAGAAACAAAACATTGCCTCCTTTAAGCCTAAATGAATCTTTTATGAGGTAAAGGACCTTATCTAGACTGATGCCTGAATAATTTAAAGGTTTTCTAAAGTAATTGTACCCAGAGGCATGTACATTGAATAAATTAAGTGAGATAAGCTGTGCTCATCCCTGGGTTGGTAACACATCTCTTCTTTCCACCATCTTCTTGTGCTGTCATCATTCTAAACGAGTGATTCAGCTTCACCCAAAGGGAAACAGAACTCAGTGGTTGGTAAGATGCATGACATGTGGTTTGTGACTAAGCATTCCCAGAAATGAAGGGTTGATCTTTTGCCTGTGGCCATGTATCGCATGGCAGCTGTTTTCCTGAGACTTCCCTGACTTGGTTGCCAATTTCCTTAATCCATGCCTGTCAGTACCTAAAGCTACATTGAAGGACAGTAAGAAAATGGACTGCTCTTGCCCATCATCAAACATTGCTGATTTACAGTGAGAGTGGGAATCCCAGGGAATCCAATGAATGGACTTTATAGCAGTGATTTATCAATACTCATTAATTTCTAATGAGATTGAACTCTTCCAGAAAGTAAACATGCAAATATTGGTCTAATCCACCATTCCTGAACTTGGCTGCCCTTTGAAATTCCCTGGGAAGTTTTAAAAAATTACAAATGCCTGATTATCAGAAATTTTAAGAGATTCCTCAGGTTCTATTATGAAACAGAGTTTGACAACTAATCCAACAAATACTGTTTTATTGTGAAAATTGGTTGTCAAAGTTTTCTCACTTCTATCCTCCATTTCATTGCCAACCCACTGTGTGCACTGGTCCACATGGATTATTCTCTTCATTTTATTGATGGCATCAAGATCAAACAGCTGGTTAGCAGCAAATATCCTAATTTTAATCTGACACCTACTTAACAGTTAAAGTTCTCTTAGGCAGAGGTATTTATGCTTAAAAATACATTATCATATGAAAACTAATCCTTGTAGAGGAATACATGGATTCTGAATACTTTCACTGTCAAACATTCTTTATTTAAAAAAAAACTACAGGGCTGCAGAGAATTGTTTCTAATGTGTATCTGCATTAAACCCACTTAGAAATCCTATTAAAATGCAGTCTAAACCCAAATCTAAGAGAATCTGAAATGGTCAGACAGAGATTGTATGAATTCTACATTTTAAAACTCTAAGGTGATGTGTGGCTTCCCCGATGGCTCAGCAGTAAAGAATTTGCCTGCAACGTGGAGATGTAAGAGACTCACGTTCAATCCCTGGGTCAGGAAGATCCCATGGAGAAGGAAATGGCAACTCACTCCAGTATTCTTGCCTAGGAAACCCCATGGACAGAGGAAACTGGCTGGCTAAAATCCTTGGGGTCACAGAAGAGTCAAATATGACTTAACAAATAAACAACAATAACAAGGTGATCCATATGTCCACTGCAGTTAGAGAACCATTGAAAAGGGTAAATTCCAAACAGTGCCTCCCATTATCCCACTATCAATCTCCTAATCTCTTGTACTGGGATTTAGAATAAGATTTAACAATATGCTAACCTTTCTACCAATTCTGTTGCAAAGCAAGAATCTAGAGTATTGCTCAAAATCTGGTAGTTGAGACATTAGAAACATTCCTCTTTGAATTTCAGTATGTCTGTGAGTCAGATAGGCGCATCTGGTAAAGACCAGAATGGCAGCAAAGTCAACGTAAGACTTTATGTTTATGTACAGGTATTGGTTGTATATGGGGCTTTCCAGGTGGCACTAGTAGTAAAGAACCTGCTTGCTAATGCAGGAGACATAAGAGACATGGGTTTGATCCCTGGTTTGAGCAGATCCGCTGGAGGAGGGCATGGCAACTCACTCCCATATTCTTGCCTGGAGAATCCCCATGGACAGAAGAGCCTGGCAGGCTACAGTCCATAGGGTTGCAAAGAGTCGGACATGACTGAAGTAATTTAGCTTGCTCACTCACACTGGTTATATATAGTGAAGAGATCCCCTATGCTTCTTATACAAAAGCATTCTTGGCATTTTCTGCTTATTACAGAACAATATCATAGAAGACTAAATGATGTAGTAAAAGGAGGACTTGAATTTATATTTTCAGAGAAACTGAGCTACTGTTCCATTATTAATTGTCCATGTTACTTTGGGTAAGTCACTTAGCTTCTCTGATCTCAGTATTTTCATGTCTAAAATGACATTCAAGCATGACATGCCAACATAACAAGGTTATTATAAATTTCAAATGATATACTCAGTATAAAAAAGCATTGTAATGAATTAATTCTCTGTACATATAATCATTTTATAGTAGACCCGGTAGAGGCTCCTTTGGCGGCCTTAGAGAAGTAAAGAGTTGCTTCTGAGTGGGCCTTCTCAGGTGGGGCTAGTGGTAAAGAACCCACCTGCCAATGCAGGAGACTTAAGAGACATGGTTTGATCCCTGGGTATAGTAGATCTCCTAGAGAAGGGTATGGCAACCCATTCCAGTATTCTTGCCTGGAGAATCCCATGGACAGAGGAGCCTGGAGAGCTACAGTTCATAGGATTTAAAAGAGTCAGATACAACTCAAGCAACTAAGCACTCTGAGTGGGCCACTTTATTTTTTTTAAAGAGATACATGTGTAAATCTTGACAGAAAATTCTTTTGATAATATATATCACGGGACAAAATGGAACAATGAAATAAATCTGAGGAAAATAGCATTTATATTTTTATCTTGAGACCAGAAATATGTGTTTTATTATAGTTAGTCACAATTTGTTTACCAATGTATAATGAAATATTATATGGTCGCTTAAAAGTCATGTTTTCAAAAAAATGTTTATAGGCATGTTAATGGTGATAAATGGGAAAAAGACAGCATGTAAATTGTGTATATAGTATTATGCCAATATTATAAAACATATGAAATACAAACTGATTCTTCTGAGTACTTACTATAAACAATGGTGAAATTTTTTTCAGTCTAGGCTCATTAATATAACTTTTGGATGAAAAATATTACATAGTCATATCACAATTTGGTTTGACCTATCTCTCCTTAATGACTATTTTGATTGCTAGTGTTTATTGTTCATTTAGGGTGGAGGTTGTTTTTTTGTTCAGTTACTAAGTCGTGTTTGATTCATTGTGACCCCATGGATTGTAGCATGCCAGGCTCCTGTATCCAACACTGTCTCCTGGAGTTTGCTCAAATTCATGTCCATCATTGAGGGTGAGATCTCAAAAAAAAAAAAAAAAAAAAATCCTCACTCTTCAGGAGGTCTTCTTTGGGTCCACTAAATCTATGTTTCACATTAAACAACAAGTAATGCTGCAAAATGAGAGTGTGTGTGAAAAAAATTATGATACACTTCTTGGTGTTCTAGAATTATGTTATTTTTAGTTAATAGACAATGCATATCTGCAAACAGCCTGAGCTGATGGAAAGAAAAGCATTAGCTGAAAATGTAAGCCACTCTACTGATATCATGCCTAGAATATAGTCAAAAGGAGTAGAATGATCCTAAGAACACAGAGAGAGAAAAGAACCCTAATCTTTAACAGAAAAAGTCTAACTGGTAAAACCTAGAGCGTAACTTCTGGTTAGCACTTGTTATGTCAATGCTCTACAGAACTGAAACTTTGATCAAGCTCCTCCAAAATGGAAGTTTCATAGAAGATTATCCTCCTTGAAACTCTTTGAGGAGCTTAGCTTTTGTTTGCTTGTTTGTTTGTATGTTTGTTTCTGTTTGACTTCCAATGGAGCTGTGAATCTCCTTAGGCCAGTCTTGTCACTCGTAAGGAACCCCTTTCTTTGTCAGTTTAAAGACAGGTTGCAGAATAGTTGAGTGCCTTTCCTTTCTCTCTGTGGAAAAAGGAGGTAACAACGAAGCTCCAGAATAGATTTGTAGGCAAACTGTGTGCTCTAAAAGAAAGTTGTTGTTGATTAGTTGCTCATCCATCCAAGTTGTGTCCAAATCTTTTGTAACCCCATAGACTGTAATCCACCAGGCTCCTCTCTGCATGGGATTCTCCAGGAAAGAAAATGGAGTGGGTTGCCATTTCCTTCTCCAGGGGATCTTCCTGACCCAGGGATCGAATCCAAGTCTCCTGCACTGCAGGCAGATTCTTTACCACATAGCCACCAGGGAAGCCCAAGGGTATAATTAAGGAATCTTAATTACCATCATTTTCAAGTTCAATATATGGTTCTATGGAAAAAAAAATTATTCAGTGAACTTTCTTACACATAAATATTTACCTGAATATTTGATAAGATTCTCTACTAGATTCCAGGAACTGAAAATTCTAGGTCACAGGATATGACCATTTTAAAGCTCCTTGAACATGTTGTGGAGTTGATTTCCTGAATTTACACCAATTTCAGTTCAGTTCAGTTCAGCTCAGTCGTGTCCGACTCTGCCACCCCATGAACCACAGCATGCCAGGCCTCCCTATCCATCACCAACTGCTGGAGTCTACCCAATTTATATTCCCATTGAAGTGAATAAAGTGCTCATTTAACCTTACCTGCAACAGAAGTTAATTGTCAATCCACAAGCAGGAATCAAAACAAAAAAGTTTTATTGTTTTCTTCAAATCCTCTTTCATAACTAGTGCAGTTTTGTCAGTTTCTCTTTTCACCATTAAGTATGAAACTACTTTATATTTCTGTTGGAAATTGCCCTTCATCAAGTTAAAGAAAGTGTCTTCGATTTTTAATTTGAGGAGAATTTTTGTCATGAATGGTATTGTCAATGCTATCTCTGTATCTATTTAATGACAATCTTTTCTCTTTCATTTTATATTATTAATTTAATTGATTCAATGTCTAATTTTCCATCTTGCATTTCTGAGCAAAACTCCCTTTGATGTGGTTTTTATATATTGCTTGGCTCAAGTTGCTAATATTTTTAATAGTATTTTTGCATCTATATTTCTGAAGAAGACTGGTCTTTCAGATTCTTCTCTCTCTTTCTCTCTCTCTCTCTTGTTTTTTTTTTTTTTTCCTTTGTAATGTTTTAGTCTGGCTTTGGTATTAGTGTAAAGCTGATTTCTTAAAATGAGTAGGCAAGTATTTCCTCCTATTTTATGGAAACGTTTGTGTAGGACTTTTAAAAACAGTAAAGCCATAAAAACTAGGGTCTTATATGGATGAAACTTTCAAATTAAAGTTTCAATTTCTCTAATAGATATCATGCTATTCATATTTTCTATTTCTTTTCTGTTGGTTTCAATAATCTGTGTCCTTCTAGAAAGTTGTACATGTCATCAGTTGAAAGACCAAGGGAATATACGAACCAATGAATATATATGTATAAATAGTTCTATTTGTAACCATCTATAAGTTAGGCTAAACGAGTTCATATTAATGTCTCCAAATAAAATTCATTAAAATATTGATAATTCTAGTCTCTGTAACCTGCTTATTTGTAAACTCTCAGGCCAACAGTGAGAAATCCAGCTTCTACCATCCAGCATCCAGTATATGTATAACAGTATAGTAATTGATAACTCTAACTTTCATTAAAAACAACTTTATTAACTAGAGTATAATGCTGATGTGGAATTCCTTTTGCTTTTTGTTTTACATAATCACATTTAAAGTGATTATTAATATAGTTGGATTGATCTTTTTTCTTTTCCCCTCTTTTTTTGACTTAGTTTAATTAAAACTTTTTCTGGTTAATTATTTTATATAATCACATTTATCTCTTCTCAGCAACTCTATTATACTAAATTATTTAATGATTGCTCTAGTGTTTACAGTATCCATTTCAAGTTAATCAAAGTCCACCATCTAAACAACACTATCAGTTCAGTTCAGTTTAGTCACTCAGTTGTGTCCGACTTTTTGCGACCCCATGAATCGCAGCACGCCAGGCCTCCCTGTCCATCACCAACTCCCGGAGTTCACTCAGACTCACCTCCATCGAGTCGGTGATGCCATCCAGCCATCTCATCCTCTGTCATCCCCTTCTCCTCCTGCCCTCAATCCCTCCCAGCATCAGAGTCTTTTCCAACACCACTTACCTATAATGCAGATACTTTATGAGAGAAGATTCTTAGTTCCTCTCTTCTATTTCTGATGGCGTTGTTGTCACTTGTTTTACTTATCTATGTGCTATAATTAGCCAGTACATTATTATATGTTCAGCAAATAGTTATCTTTTAGATCAATTAAGAAAAAGAAAAATATTTTGCTTTGCTTTTATTTGTTCTTTATATAATATTTTTTCTTTTACAAATGTTTGAGAAATTTTACTTCTCAAGCCATTTGCACCTGGAAAAAATTTTTGTAAGATGTTTTAAAATTACAAAATTATATTGAGATTTTTCTCATTTTTGTGTCTGTTTTAGTAAATCATAATCTCATGAGTTTGCTCATTTCATTTAATTTGCAAATTTGTTGGTCAAAAATATTTCTTAACATTTTCTTATTACCTAATATCTGTATCAATAATGATGCCCTATTTTCCCCATAATTGGTCAGTTGAAAGTTTTCTTGATCAATCTGCTATAATGTTTAACATTTCATTAATATTTTCAGCTTTTTAATATTTTCTATTGTATTTTTGGGGTTTATTTGTTAATTTGTACTCTTCTTTCTGTTCTCTTTGTGTTTACTTTAATGTTATTTTTACAAATTTACCTAGTATTATGTTCAGTTATGTTATTTTCATATTATTCATTTGAAAACATATAATAATATATAGTCTTCTTTTCTAGTACATGCCTATAAAATTAAAAGTTTTTCTCTTCCCTCAGTTTTAGCTGCATATACTAGTTTTTGTACGCTGTATTCTTCTGTATGCCATTCAAAATATTTTGTAGTTTACACTGTAATTTATTCATTGACCCTCTGGTTATTTTAGAAGTATCAATATATTGGTTAATATGCAAACATTTGAGATTTTTACATTATTTCTGTAAGCATACTATGCTGTATTTTTCCAATAAACGTACTCTGTATTATTTAATACTTTGAAAATTAAGATCAAGTTTGCTAACTATATAGTTCAAATTATCTCTATGTGACTAACTTTTGTCTGCTTTTCCTATCAGTTATTTAGAGAAAATTCTAAATTTCTCAACTATTGACTGTAATTGTGCCACATTTTACTCTATGTATTGAGACTGTGTTATTAAGTACAAATAGAGTTATAATTGTTAGAATTTTCATTTATTATTTCTAATAAATATATACTCTTTTTGATTTGAAGTCTACTTGCATGAAATTAATAGAATAACATCAGGTAATATTTGGTTAATATTTGATAATATTTTTGGTTGGTATTTGATAATATCTTTTTCCACTCCTTTATTTTTAACTTCTCTACATGTTTATGTTTATGGTGTGACTCACAGATTAAATGTGCATTTTTTATTTTCATCAAATCTGAAATATGTAGTCTGTTTACAGAAATTTATCACTGATATTTTTAAGTTTAAACCTACTACCTTTCTATTATTTTCGATTTGCCCTATCTGTTCCTCTTTTTTCTGTTTTGTTGTCTTCTTTTCATTTAATAATTTTTTTCAATTATTATTCCATTATCCCGCTTATTAGCTTAATAGTTGCAAGTCGTTTTTCTTTTCTTTTAGGGATTACAACATGAATCCTTGAATCATTAGTGTCTTCTATAAACTAACAATTTGTCCATCTCTCAGAAAATGTGAGGAATTAAGGACAATTACATTCCATTTTCTCCATTCAGTCCTTTTTGCTGTTACTGTTGAGTGTTTTAATTATACATATATTTTAGAAAGAGAAGTCGCTCAGTCGTGTCCGACTCTTTGCGATTCCATGGGCTGTAGCCTACCAGGCTCCTCTGATTATGGGATTTTCCAGGCAAGAATATTGGAGTGGGTTGCCATTTCCTTCTGCAGGGGATCTTCCCGACCCAGGGATTGAACCCAGGTCTCCAGCACTGCAGGCAGACGCTTTATTCTCTGAGCCACCAGCGAAGCACATACATATATTTTAGACCCCACATTATATTACCAGTATTGCTTACATCATGAATATTCATTTCTTTTTCCCTACTTTCCAGTGATTTACCTTTTCCCATTTACATTTCTACAGGATAATTTCCTTCTTGCACTTCTGTTTAGGATCATTTTCCTTCTACTCAAAGGATGTGTGTGCTCAGTCTCTTCAGTCATGTACAACTCTTTGCAACCCTATAGACAACAGCCTTCCAGGCTCCTCTGACCATGGGATTCTCTAGGCAAGAATACTGGAGTGGGTTGCCAAACCCTACTCCAGAAGATCTTCCCTTCTCAGGGATCCAACCTGTGTCTCTTGCCTGTCTTCTGCATTGGCAAGTGGGCTCTTTACCACTAGCGCCACCTGGGGAGCTATGTCTGCTGCCAATGAATTCTCTCACTATTTATTTGACAATATCTCTATTTAATGCTTACTTTTGAAAGATATTTTCACTTGTCATATAATTTTATTTTTTTTAAATTTTATTTTATTTTTAAACTTTACATAATTGTATTAGTTTTGCCAAATATCAAAATGAATCTATCACAGGTATACATGTGTTAGATTGTGAGTTTAATTCTTCATTGTTTTTCAGTATCATTTTCTTTTCTTATGGTTTTCATAATTTCCTTTTATTTTTAGCCTATAGTACTGGCTTTATCTGTTTCTGGAATTGAAAACTTCTTGTAGCTATAAAAATTAAGAGTAATAACAATAATAATTACAAAACCACCCTTTTCTTTCACTTTTTAGTTTTATTTTATTTTTAAACTTTACAATATTGTATTAGTTTTGCCAAATATCGAAATGAATCCACCACAGGTATACATGTGCTCCCCATCCTGAACCCTCCTCCCTCCTCCCTCCCCATACCATCCCTCTGGGTCGTCCCAGTGCACCAGCCCCAAGCATCCAGTATCGTGCATCGAACCTGGACTGGCGACTCGTTTCATACATGATATTATACATGTTTCAATGCCATTCTCCCAAATCTTCCCACCCTCTCCCTCTCCCACAGAGTCCATAAGACTGTTCTATAAAATCACCCTTAAAGAGCAATTAAGATTTCCTCTTCAAAATTTAAAGCCTTTGAAGTAGCTGAGATACTTACTTGGAGTCATTTCATGGGCAGAATAAAGTCAAGACTGCATGAGAAACAATCAGAAAAAGTTATTCCTTCAGTAGCAATTACATTAAAATTTGTTTTATTCTCAAGGCTCAACCAGATAGTTTTGTGGTGAGATTCAAAACGCTACAAGATTTTGATTGTCTTGTGGCCAGGCTTATTTCAGAACAGATATACTTAACTCCAGCTTTTTGCCTGGTCTACCTCAGCTGGGTTCCAAATATCTTTTGAATAATGGATCTTAACCTGTCAAAATGTAAATGCAGAATGTATTTCAATGACACTAAGGACTGGCCACATTAAAAACAGAAACTATTTATTGGTAAAGTGGAGAAGAGGTAATAGAATCTAGGCCTTCTGTAAAACAAGTTTCATACTGTATGGGCACATTAAAACACTGCACCACATCACTCAAGATACAGTGTGTAAGTGCTCATCTGATCCTGACATTTTTGGGGTACCATTAATAAACAATTTAAGAAGTGGCTTACTGTGGAAATTTTAGAACCCTCAGTGAAGTTTCCATTTGCTCTACCATAATACCTAGCTTAAATAAATCTTCACTTTTATAAATTAAAATTTATAAAATTATAAATTACATAAAGCTTCCCCCAGTGTAGACATGGGATGTGTGGGATTACAGGGTAATGGTTGTTCCATAAAGTGTTGAGTTCCAGGGGCAAATAATGATAGAAACTAAATGTTACAATTTATTCGATTTTGATGATTACAGGCATTACAGGGCAGGGTGGGTAAGCAAGGCAAATGAAGCAAACTCTTTTCTTCCTCCATTTAACCAGATGCAGCATTTTGGCATTTTTGTGATACACAAGTTGGCTTAACTCATTGACTTACACTGAAAGCTGGTAACAGTGAATCTTTGTAATTTAGGCTCTTCTTCCATAGCCATTCTGAAGACCTTAATCCCTGAACTACACCATGAGCTCTGAAATGATGTTCATTACAGTGTTCTTGAAGCTTTCACATCTTAACATGAGATCTGACACCTCTTGTTAAGGTAGGGAACTGTTAAAAGTTGTCCTCCTTTTGGCTAACCCAGTTTACCAGCGATCTTAACAGTTAAGTTACTATATAAAAATAAAATTGTGCTCCCAAGCATTTATCGGAACTGTTGGGCTAGGAACACCTTCCAAAGCACTCAGTCCCGGAGAGAAAAGAAAGATCCTAACCAGCTGCTTACATGAATAATAACTCCAGTACAGGATATGTGATGTCCTTCATAGCAGAACTCAGGCAACCTTGGTCATCCCAACAAGCTCTTCAGTGCTTAGATACAAGACAAAATTAAAATTGACCCCAGATCAAGTATTGCAACCACAATCCAGAATAACCCAATTATCTAGCACACTGGTTTCCTGCTGTGATGCCAAAGCTAAAAATCTCAATCCAAAGAGTGATTGTTCATCACCTTTTACAAGTAAGAGAAAAATATCAAGAAGGAGGCAAGGAAAGTCCACCCTCCTCAATCCATGAAATTAATACTATCTTCACAGCTTTAATTGACAATATCGAGGGTCCTCAATTTCCTGATTTGAGGAGTCCATTTTCAAGGTGACTGTCAAGGTCCAGAAGAGCTATCATTTTTCTTTGCAACGGCCCATGAACTCCAGTCCTTCAATAGGAATCTCTTTTCCCTGTATTGCTTTCTGAAAACACTTCTAGTATCTCTTAAAAATGGTCAGTGCATGGGTCCCTGGAGCTGTCTACCCTTGAGGGAAGCACTAGTCACATTGGCACTTCAAGTCCATGCATGTCTTCTCTACATTGTTCATGGTGTCAGCATCTGCGGTGGTGCTTTGGGATGTTGCACAATTTCATAGCAGCACTTTTAACAACAGCCACGACATGGAAGCAACCTAGTTGTCCATCACCAGATGAATGCATAAAGAAGTTGTGGTGGATATGTACAGTGGAATATTCAGTTCAGTTCAGTCACTCAGTCATGTCCGACTCTTTGTGACCCTATGAATCGCAGCACGCCAGGCCTCCCTGTCCATCACCAATTCCTGGAGTTCACCCAAACTCATGTCCATCAAGTCAGTGATGCCATCCAGCCATCTCATTCTCTGTCGTCCCCTTCTTCTCCTGCCCCCAGTCCCTCCCAGCATCAGGGTCTTTTCCAATGAGTCAACTCTTCGCATGAGGTAGCCAAAGTATTGGAGTTTCAGCCTCAGCATCAGTCCTTCCAATGAACACCCAGGACTGGTCTCCTTTAGGATGGACTGGTTGGATCTCCATGGAGTCCAAGGGACTCTCAAGAGTCTTCTCCAACACCACAGTTCAAAAGCATCAATTCTAAGGTGCTCAGCTTTTTTCACAGTCCAACACTCACATCCATACATGGCCACTGGAAAACCACAGCCTTGACTAGACAAACCTTTGTTGGCAAAGTAATGTATGTCTCAGCTTTTGAATATGCTATCTAGGTTGGTCATAACTTTCCTTCCAAGGAGTAAGTGTCTTTTAATTTCATGGCTGCAGTCACCATCTGCAGTGATTCTGGAGCCCCCAAAAATAAAGTCTGACACTGTTTCCACTGTTTCCCCATCTATTTCCCATGAAGGGGTGGGACCAGATGCCATGATCTTCGTTTTCTGAATGTTGAGCTTTAAGCCAACTTTTTCACTCTCCTCTTTCACTTTCATCGAGGCTTATTAGTTCCTCTTTACTTTCTGCCATAAGGGTAGTGTCATCTGCATATCTGAGCTTATTGATATTTCTCCCAGTAATCTTGATTTCAGCTTGTGCTTCATCCAGCCCAGCATTTCTCATGATGTACTCTGCATATAAGTTAAGCAAGCAAGGTGACAATATACAGCCTTGACATACTCTTTTTCCTATTTGGAATCATGTCCAGTTCCAAATGTTGCTTCCTAACCTGCATACAGGTTTCTCAAGAGGCAACTCAGGTTGGCTGGTATTCCCATCTCTTTCAGAATTTTCCACAGTTTATTGTGATCCACACAGTCAAAGGCTTTGGCATAGTCAATAAAGCAGAAATAGATGTTTTTCTGGAACTCTCTTGCTTTTTTGATGATCCAGCAGATGTTGGCAATTTGATCTTTGGTTCCTCTACCTTTTCTAAAACTAGCTTGAACATCTGGAAGTTCACAGTTCACGTATTGATGAAGTCTGGCTTGGAGAATTTTGAGCATCAACTTACTAGTGTGTGAGATGAGTGCAATTGTGCGGTAGTTTGAGCATTCTTTGGCATTGTAATATTACTCAGCCATAAAAGAGAACGAGTTTGAGTTAACTGAAGTGAGGTGGGTGAAACTAGAAGCTGTTATATAGAGTGAAGTAAATTAGAAAGAGAAAAACAAATGCAGTATATTAATGCATATATGTGGAATCTAGAAAAATGCTACCGATGAACTTATTTTCAGGGCGGGAATAGAGACACAGATAGAGAATGGACTTGTGGACACAGTGGGAGAAGGAGTGTGAGATGAAGTTAGAGGGTAGGATTGACATATGTACACTACCATGTGCAAAATCGCTGGCTAGTGGGGAGCAGCTGCATAGCACAGGGAGCTCAGCGTGGTGCTCTGCGACTACCCGGAAGGTGGGATTGGAATGGTGGGAGGGAGGTTCCAAAGAGAGGGGATATGTGTACATTTATGGCTGATTCACAATGTTGTATAGCAGAAAACTAACACAAAATTGTAAAGCAACTTAAAAAAAACTGAACAATAAACTGAAATAAAATTTCCTTTGAAGGGTTCTCTTATCAGTTTCACTTCCTTGAACGTGTCTGTTTTCCTGTATGCTTTTTAAATTTTCTTTTTGCTTATTTTTTTGGTATTTTTCCCCTGATGTGTCTAAGGGTGGCTTTACATAGAGTTTTTTGAATCGATGGATTAATTTCTATGTCACTTTTGGAAAATAATTTTTTTCTGTATGTTTTTCACCTGTGGGGCTATTTTTCATTTGTTTATTTGTTTTCCTCTTCACCGTTTTGGCTCATTCTTGACTTAACTGGTTATTTGGATTGAATGTTTGGCATTATATATAAAAGTTATTGCATGTCTGTATTTTTTTTCTTCCTCTGAATGGTATTTTATTTTCTTTTAGATCACAGAGAAAAAGGCTTATCTTCTCAATTCTATAAGGGATTGAGATAATTTGAGACTCATTTTCAACCTTTGTGAGAACTGACCTAGCTTCAGTTTCCACTTACTTCTTATCCAGTTGATGTACTTTAGCTCTCTTTTTTCATCAGTTGCCAGGAATTTTAATATTCAGCTCCAATAACTCTATTGACCTTGCTTTATATTTTTATTTCTTGTTCCTATAACAAATATTTCTTCTGTTTGTAACTTAATTGTCTTATTGTATCTATGTCTATTATTGTAAAGATTCTCATATACTTTTTAGAATCCATCCACTCATGATTTATTATCACCTGTCTACACTACTTGAGGCAAATTGGGCTCCAAGTAAGCCTATAGGCATAAATTGCGCACTTACTGACTTCAAGGGGCTTGCAACCTAATAACAGGAACATAACAGACAACCAGGTGATGAGAAAAGTAGAGAGTAGAAATATCATGCAGTAATGCACAAGCCATGTACTGTAAGAATGCAAACAAAGACAAACAAAGAATAGTACAGTTTTCTTAAAATGCTGAGGGAGAGGGTGAGGTGGCATTTGAGTGGGCACTTGAAGAAGGACTAGGACTAGCAGGACAAGGTCATTACTTCAGGCTAAGCAATGAATAAAACTTTAAGAAGAGAAAAATAGGGTAAAGGATGGGATGAATAACATGAAGGATACTGTGATGGGAGTGAGCCAGGAGTGGGTAAGGCTGATTCAAAAACTCAACTCTGAGGTTCTTAAGCCAGAGATTCTGTTGCTAGAATGAGGACTAATTGTTATTCTTTGGTGATCTTAAGATTTCTGCTGGTTCTTTAATTACCTCCCAAGAGTTGTGTTTATTAAGTAAAAAACAAGAAACAGTTGCTGCCTCCAGGGCTAAGAGTTACCAAGGAAAGAGAAGCACACCTGCCTTTTTGGTCACCAATACTAATATTTTCTCGGGTCTTGAATGGTAAGCTAAAGCCTTGGGTTGGAACGGAATGTAGGCTGCTCTAGGGTGATGATTCAGGCTGACTGTTAGACTTGCAAAACTGAATGTGGGTGGTTTTGTTGTGTAATGCTTTGTTTTAATCTTTCTGCCTTTAATGAAGTGCTTTGACTGTCTTTTTATGTGTATGCCTATAAGAAGTAGGACACGCTGGAGTTTCTTAATAGAACCTCATCAAATGTATAGTCATGATTGAAAAATTGTTTGCCTAAGGTTAAAAAAGTCTTAAAAAAGAGAAAAATAAAAGAGAAAAAAAGAAAGAATGAATGAAAGGGAAATACTAATGATTAAATCCAGGCAAAGCAGTTGGTATTATATTATTTTGGAAATATAATGTCCATAAAATAAAATAATTTGATCAAATTTGGTTCCCATTTCTCATGAATTTCAGCTTACAGGATTAGTGTTCGCATGTAGTGTTGGAGAGAAAATTTAACATAAAGGATCAAAAATCGGTTATACAATAATTAAATTACAGATTGAATATTTCGCTTGCCATTTTGAAAAACAAGAGGAACTGAACATTTCTCATGCAGAATACCATCATATCAATTGCTTCTGAATATTTCAGTCAACATTCTTTCAATAAACATTTATTAAGCATCTACTATTTGCCAAGTTCTCTACTAGCCTGCAGAGACAGTGATGAGCAACATGCGGGCACAATTCCTGATCTTTCAGAGATTAGAATCTACTGGGGATCATCAGACAGTTGTCAAATAACCACATGTGAAAGAATAATTCCAAACTTGAGAAAAAGGCTCTGAAAAAAAAAATTCTGTCAGAGCCAGTCATAAAAGGATTGTAAATGAACACCTGTGCTCTACTGTGGGCCTCAGGAGTAAATGGCATATGGGGGACTAGTACCATGAGCTGCTTGATGCTGCGGACAGAACAAGAGTCAGTCAGATTCTTATTTGTAAGACAATTAGGGCTTTTCCATCATGTCCTGCATGGCAGAGTTTTCTAAATTCCTGAAGTAAGGTTTGTTTTTTTCCTACCTGGACTAGCCCCTTGCTTTCCTTCAGTCCATCTCCAAAGTGCTATCAGAGAAAAATTTCTAAAGCTCAGCTTCTAAAGTGCCTCAGTTTTCCCAGCAGCTTCTGGCATTTCTCCTTTACAGGGCTGCAATTCTCTGCTTCATGTTCTTATAAAATTCAAAGTTCTGGCAGACAGGGCCCTCTCTGATCTTCCCATCCCTCAGTCAGCCTTGCCAAATTTGTCTTTCATCACTCTTCTCCACACCCCTAGCAACCCAAGGTCCAGCCTCAGTTAATATTTTGTAGCCGAATCATTCACTTTCCTGAAACAGGTATGTGCAATTTCCTTTTTCTGGGAAGTGTTCCCTCCCTTTTCTGTCTGGCAAGTCCCCACTAATTCTGCAATATTCAGGTCAAATGTGATTTCCTCACTAAAATTTTCTCCTACCCCCTAAGGCAGAGTTAGTTACCTCTTTCTTGGTGCTTCCTCAACACTTTGTACTTGTTATGTCTCTCATCACACTGTACTCTACTGATCTTTGCATTATTTCTCAAATTCAATTGTGAACTTCCTGAGGGTGATGACTGAGTCTAATGCACTTCTGTAATCATACTTTGGTTCCTTCTAGGTGGGTCCCTATTATCTATTGTGTTTTGCATACATTAACATGATTATGAAAGGAGATAAAAGGTCTGGGGTCCTTGCTATTATCGCTCTTTTGTTTTAACCAAATCATGGTCCTTGGTGTATTTCTAAAGCTGCTGGTATGAATGAAATCAACAGCTCGGGTGGTTTTTAAAAAAACAAAACATTGAGGATCAAATTAGAGAGTTGTTTGATACTTAAGACTAAAGTGGTTCCTAGCCTTGATGGCAACTATGTAATTATAAAAGGCTGTCCTTTACCAAAGACCCTGTATTTCTTTCTGTTGGGAAGAAACTAGTTTTGTTAGAACAAACACATTTCACAGTTATTTACAGTTATTGTCACAAATATGCAAGAATATGGTATCTAGAGTAAAGGTTACAACATTGGAAGCTGTGCATCACTACATGTTTGGGAAAGATTAAATGCTCTTTATTACAAACAACATCAAATTCCTATTTTAAGAAAATAAAGAAAATTATCATTGATCTACACCATGATTATTATTATTTTTACGATACCTAGTTTATGTAGTTCCACTGTATGTCTAGTACATGTAGACAGTTGGGTGAAGTTTAGGGAAGACAAGACAGAATAAGGTACAATTGATTTCTTCTTTATCTGAACATCAAGAACACATTATCTTTTCCTTGTGTACACTTTATTCTCATCTACTTTGAATTTTTTCATTTGTCTATCTTCTATGTTTTGTCAAGCAGAATCTTCTGGGTCTGCTTATCATTGGATCTAATTTTAGGGCAAGGAGTTGTCTTTGGTGGTGGTTTCACATACAGTAAGATTAATGGAGATGGAAAAGAATCTAAAATGTCTCCCAAGTTGATGAATTATGTGGAAAAGAAGAAGTTTCTGCTAGTTACTAAAATAATTATGATAAGGTATTATTTTATACCCATGATCATTATTTTTCCTGGCAATTTATCTATATGCACACATACCTGTCTAATCAAAACAGAGTCTTTCTAGTTTATTGCCTTAAGATAGAGAAGTTTCAAGGTAGAATTAGAAAATGATTTGCTAATGTTTTCCTGGATTTGGGTTATACATACTTAAAGGTAACTTAAGAATTTAAGGAAGAGACAAAATATTGGAAAGCATATGTGACTTGGCTTCCTCCAGATTAAAGAAGTTTTCCCTCACTCAGAGAGGAAGGGTATGTTCTCATCCAGGGCCTTTGTTCTTATTATGGCCTCTTCCCAGAACACCGCTTCTCATATCTTTTCATGGTTCACTTCAACTCATTCAACTTTCTCTTCAGTTGTTCTTCCTTGAGAGGTGTCCCTTGACCATCATATCTAATGATGAGAAGATCTGCATTGGTGGACAGGAGAGAGATGGGGGAATCATGCTTCCTGCTGTAGGAACAGAGCCCTGAGAAAGTAGCAAGACGTCAGAGTGGATTCTGTGTGAATCTAGGCTGGTGGAGTCCTGAACAGCTTCAGAGAAATTACCATGGTTCTAAAACAAGCAAGGAGAGAGCTCAGGTCTGGCATGGGGATTGGCATAAGAGAAAGCAACCTTTCAGAAATCATACTCCATCTAAGGACCAAATTCAGACATGGGATTCTCCGTGGCTATCTGAGTGGACAGATGACTGAGTATACTTGAGGCCCCCCAAACACAAGCTAAATATCAGACAAAGAAATGGAAAAGCCTGAGTGGACTGAGACTGCTTCCACAATGCAAAAGGGGAGCTTGAAGTAGAAATTAAGATTTCATAAAGATAGATCAATTTCTTACACATGTCAGGAGAAACATAAAAAGTACAAATGTAGGTGCACTGGGGGTAGACAGATGTGTTAACCCAGTAGGACTGAACAAGGATGAGTCTGATGGAAAGTCAAGTGTATTAGGCAGAGTGCCTGGAGTACAAAGACATGTAAGAAGAGATCCTCACCTTGAATGAGTTCACAGGTGGCCTGTGGAGATAAATGTGTTCTTCAAAAGGTCAGTAATAATCCAAGATATATTCAAAATAGAAGGAGAAGTACAGCTACTGAAGTAGTTCAGAAGGAGTGCATGATTAGTGGAAGTTTAGTTGTGAGGGAAGACCCACACAAAACTGAGACTAAAACTTGACCTTGACAGAAGCATAACACTTAGGCAAATAAATAAACAGTGATGAGGCAGTAAAGCTGTGCAAACTGTTTTTGGGAGACAATGCAGAAAAATTGTAGCAATGCAGGTGATTTCCTTGTGTAAGAACATGGTTAGCTAAGGCATGTTGGAGAGGTCTGTGTGGTTTAGGAAGAGAAGGAGTGGAGCACTCAGCTCAGGACCAAACTTCCATCTATAGTCAGTGAGGAGCCACCGGAGGTATGTGAATGGAAGAACTTGTGATGTGAAGTGAAACACATATTCACATTCCTGTGAAACAGGAAATATTAAAAAAAAATAATTTCTAACAGTGTGTGACTTTGCTTCCAGCAAGCCAGGCAAGCTTGGTACATAGATCAACCTAAAAAAGTTATTTTGATGTGAAAGACTATACTCCAAAAAGGCAGAAAAGCTAAAGATACAAACTCAAAACCAGCAAAAGATGAGGAACTAAATATTAAAGATAATCTGATGGTGCATCGGCATCTGTATCTTTGTATTAGAGATTAATTATGGAGATTTTATCTGTAAATTTTGTAAATCATTACTACTAGCGGCTAAAAGACAATATAGGGACATGAATAAATGGATAGCTCGTGTTTGCTGTTAAAGATTAATTTGCTCATTGAGCTTGGGGATTGTGTGTTCCTAGAATGAGATTGCATAGACGCTCTTGTGCTCTTTGGGAGACAGGGAAAGAGATATAAATCATATCTGTCACCATCTATGTCAGTGTTTGTGACCCTGTGATTTCCTCAGTTCAGTTCAGTTCAGTTCAGTCGCTCAGTCGTTTCTGACTCTTCGAGACCCCATGAATTGCAGTACGCCAGGCCTCCCTGTCCATCACCAAATCCCGGAGTTCACCCAGACTCACGTCCATCGAGTCAGTGATGCCATCCAGCCATCTCATCCTCTGTCGTCCCCTTCTCCTCCTGCCCCCAATCCCTCCCAGCATCAGAGTCTTTTCCAATGAGTCAACTCTTCGCATGAGGTGGCCAAAGTACTGGAGTTTCAGCTTTAGCATTATTCCTTCCAAAGAAATCCCAGGGCTGATCTCCTTCAGAATGAACTGGTTGGATCTCCTTGCAGTCCAAGGGACTCTCAAGAGTCTTCTCCAACACCACAGTTCAAAGGCATCAATTCTTCGGCGCTCAGCCTTCTTCACAGTCCAACTCTCACATCCATACATGACCACAGGAAAAACCATAGCCTTGACTAGACGAACCTTTGCTGGCAAAGTAATGTCTTTGCTTTTGAATATATTATCTAGGTTGGTCATAACTTTCCTTCCAAGGAGTAAGCGTCTTTTAATTTCATGGCTGCAGTCACCATCTGCAGTGATTTTGGAGCCCCCAAAATAAAGTCTGACACTATTTCCACTGTTTCCCCATCTATTTCCCATGAAGTGATGGGACCAGATGCCATGATCTTTGTTTTCTGAATGTTGAGCTTTAAGCCAACTTTTTCACTCTCTACTTTCACTTTCATCAAGAGGCTTTTGAGTTTCTCTTCACTTTCTGCCATAAGGGTGGTGTCATCTGCATATCTGAGGTTATTGATATTTCTCCCGGCAATCTTGATTCCAACTTGTGTTTCTTCCAGTCCAGCATTTCTCATGATGTACTCTGCATGTAAGTTAAATAAGCAGGGTGACAATATACAGCCTTGACGTACTCCTTTTCCTATTTGGAACCAGTCTGTTTTTCCATGTCCAGTTCTAACTGTTGCTTCTTGACCTGCATATAAATTTCTCAAGAGGCAGATCAGGTGGTCTGGTATTCCCATCTCTTTCAGATATTTTCACAGTTCATTGTGATCCACACAGTCAAAGGCTTTGGCATAGTCAAGAAAGCAGAAATAGATGTTTTTCTGGAACTTTCTTGCTTTTTCATGATCCAGCAGATGTTGGCAATTTGATCTCTGGTTCCTCTGCCTTTTCTAAAACAAGCTTGAACATCAGGAAGTTCACGGTTCACATATTGCTGAAGCCTGGCTTGGAGAATTTTGAGCATGACTTTACTAGCGTGTAAGATGAGTGCAATTGTGCGGTAGTTTGATCCTTCTTTGGCATTGCATTTCTTTGGGATTGGGATGAAAACTGACCTTTTCCAGTCCTGTGGCCACTGCTGAGTATTCCAAATTTGCTGGCATATTGAGTGCAGCACTTTCACAGCATCATCTTTCAGGATTTGAAATAGCTCAACTGGAATTCCATCACCTCCACTAGCTTTGTTCGTAGGGATGCTTTCTAAGGCCCACTTGACTTCACATTCCAGGATGTCTGGCTCTAGGTCAGTGATCACACCATGGTGATTATCTATCACAGTCTAATTAAAGTCGCCCTCTTTGCCAAGGGTTACTTGGCTCTACAGGATCTAGCCACTGTCTCTGACTTGATTTCTTAGTATTCTTGGCCTGCTTCATTCTACTGTAGCCACAATGGATTTTTCTTATTTCTTCAGTATGCCAAGTACATTCCCCTCCAGGACTTGTGTTCTTGCTATGACCTCTTCCCAGAACTCTTCTTTCCATGTCTCATCTCTTTAACACATTCAGGTCTCTATTCAATTATCCTTCCCAGATGGTAGTCCTTGAGCATCACATGTAAAGATACTCTCCATCTCCCACCCCACAACTCTTCTTTATTTTGTGCCTTGCTTCCATTTTCTTTGTTGCCTTGATCAGTAACTGATATTGCATCAGTTACTTATCTGTGTACGTATTATCTGTTTGTCTTATCAGAATGTACGTTCATAAGGTCATGATCTTTGTCTAACAACTTTGTAATTCTTGGCCTGTAAGTGGCTGTGATACCTCATAGGTACTTGAGAAATATTTATTGTGTAAATGAATAAATAAAGAAAGAGCAGTTTATTATTGCTATTGTCATCTTGGTTAATAACCAATATTTCTTGAGATTTTTATCTGTGTGCCATGACTAGCTTGTTAAAGGTTGTACTTGGTTAGCTCATTTATTCTTCACAACCCCTTCCCTGAGTCACACAGATGTGAAGTAACTTTCATAAAATTTCTCGGCTAGTAAGTAAGCAAATCAAGATTTAAATCTGAGACTACTAAGTGCCAATGGTCTTGCTATAAGTGAAAGTGAAAACTGTTAGTTGCTCAGTAGTGTCTGACTCTTTGAAACCCCAGGGACTGTAGCCGACCAGGCTCCTCTGTCCATGGGATTTTCCAGGCAGGAATACTGAGGGAACCATACGTTATATGTGGTAATCACCATGGTACCATAAAATGCATTAGCACAATGCCTACAAATTAGTAAATTAATGTGATTCTCTTGAACACAGATCTCCCAGTTAAAGGAAGATTTTGGGGGATATGTAGCTAGTAGGATGGGCTTCCTTGGTGACTCAGTGGTAAAGAAGCTTCCTGTCAATGAAGGAGATGCAGGAGACATGAGTTCATCCCTGGGTGGGGAATATCCCCTGGAGGAGGAAATAGCAACGCACTCCAATATTCTTGCCTAAAATTGCCATGGACATAGGAGCCCAGTGTGCTACAGTCTGTGGGGTTGCAAAGAATTAGATATGACTGAGTGACTGATCTGGAGAAGGCAATGACAGCCCACTCCAGTACTCTTGTCTGGAAAATCCCATGGACGGAGGAGCCTGGTAGGCTGCAGTCCATGGGGTTGCTAAGTCGGACACGACTGAGAGACTTGACTTTCACTTTTCACTTTCATGCATTGGAGAAGGAAATGGCAACCCACTCCAGTGTTCTTGCCTGGAGAATTCCAGGGACGGAGGAGCCTGGTGGGCTGCCATCTATGGGGTCACAGAGAATCGGACATGACTGAAGTGACTTAGCAGAGTGACTGATCACATATGCACAGTTGGTAGGATATCATTGCATTAAGGGATACCTTTAGGATGATGTTTTCTTCTTTTTTCTTCATTTGCAGATTAAAACTTTTTTTTCTCCTTAAATATATGTCCTAACCTTTGGTATATTTCAGTCCCAGCAGCTTGAAATTGTGGCTCTACTGGAGAACTGTTTCTGAGTTACAGGAGCTCTTTATTGGAAATTACAGATAATTGGAGGCTTAGGAGTTTATATACTCCTTGAAGAGCCCTTTACCAGTGATAATAGGTACTGCTGCTGCTGCTGCTAAGTCGCTTCAGTCGTGTCCGACTCTGTGGGACCCCATAGATGGCAGTCCACCAGGCTCCACCATCCCTGGGATTCTCCAGGCAAGAACACTGGAGTGAGTTGCCATTTCCTTCTCCAATGCAGGAGGGTGAAAAGTGAAAGTGAAGTCGCTTAGTTGTGTCTGACTCTTAGTGACCCCATGGACCGCAGCCTGCCAGGCTCCTCCATCCATGGGATTTTGCAGGCGAAAGTACTAGAGTGGGGTGCCATTGCCTTCTCTGGATGATAGGTACAGGATTATGAAACTCAAGCTATCTGGTCTCAGGTTGGGTCATCTTTGAGGTAACTTGACATTCAAGAGTTCACCTTCAAGTTCAAGCTTAAGCTGTTCAGTCCAGTACTTTGCCTGACATGATACCCTTGCCTGGTTGGCAGTCTCTTCATTCCTGTCCTGTTTCTTTGACTCTCTATTTTCTGTTGGAGCATTTTGTCAATAAATCACTTGTTCATTATGAACTTTTGTTTCTGGGTCTAATGGTGGAGAGTTTAACCTGAGATAATGAATCATCCAGCTCCTTTTAGTGTAAAAGCCACTACTTTAGCCACACCTCAATTGCCTTTTGATGGGCAGCCATGCCTTCCTCTCCATTCATATTCTTCTCAGATTTGTACATGTGAAATTCCTACTTACTGGAGCCAAGGGCTAGGGAAGACTTACTGCAAAGAAATATCATTTTTAAATAAAATCACCTTGGGCGTGGATAGATCTTTGCTTTATAGAGCTCAAGCATGGATTTGACCTAACTCATTTCCTCCCCACATTCCTGGCTGGTAGACAAGGGCAGGGAGGAAAGAGGAGCTGAGTCATTAAGGCTTAATTCACTTGTCTATTTCTTGGCCCCTAGAGCTTGCTTTAATTGAAGAAGATTCCAGTGGGATTAACTTTTTTGCAAAAAAGCATTCTGGGTCTCTTTTCAAGGCAGACCTTTGGCTGCACTGAAGCAGCGTGAATACTTCAATACCTTTGAAGAAGGCAGGTATTTTCTAGCTCTGATGTGACTGTCTCTCTAATCGGCCCACAGAAGTTACCTTCCCATGTGTCATCTCTGTCTCTGCATAAAAATCTTCTAGGAACAGCAGGCTATGGCATGGTGGCATAAGCTAACTTTGTCAGATAACTGGGTTAGGCCCTTTCCCTGAGGCCCAGGTGGAGTTCCCAACAATAGGGAGGTTCAGGGAAGAACAGATTTGCCTCTTCACTACCTAAGACCTGAGCAGTGAGGGCAGATTGCCCTCACTTAATACCCTAGGAGGTAATTTTCACTCTCAGGATCTTGCTTAGCTCAAGTCAAACTGAAGCCTGCTTTGCACAGGAAAATCAGAAAAGTAATTAGAAATGTTTTTATCATGGAGCGATGGAGTGGGCTTCCAAGGTGGCTCAGTGGTAAAGAAACTGCCTGCCAATGCAGGAGACACAAGTGACATGGTTTTGATCCTTGGGTAGGGAAGATCTCCTGAAGGAGGAAATGGCAACCCACTCCAGTGTTGTTGCCTGGTAAATCCCATGGACCAAGGAGCCTGGTGGGCTATAGTCCATGAGATTGCAAAGAGTTGGGCACAACTGAGCAACCAAGCACGAGCATGATGGGAAAAGTGTTGCTTTGGCCATGGAGAAGCATCTGGGAAATCACTCCAGATGATCACTGGCTGCTCATGTGACCTTAAGAGACTGACTTAAATTACCTGGGCAACAGTATCCTCATCTACAGAATGAGGAAGACCCAGTCAGCTCACTATTGTTGGTGCTGTATGATTTTGTCATTCTCTCAGTAGTATCGAGTGTTTCTATGGACATCAAATGATTCCTGTATCAATCAGCTTCTGCACAGAAGACTGGGCAATGCCTTCTCCCTAGGGCACTGACCCCCAAGGCAGTAGAGCATTCGTACTCCTCAACCCATATCCTGGAAAGTATTAAAACTGCAAGTTATTCCCAGGGAGACTGAGAAATTGTCTGAATGTCCTGAAGGGTGGCTAACCCCACTAGCAGTTTTCTAAAGTTTAAGCTGTAAAGCACCAAGAGGATAGATTTTTTGAAAAAATTATGTCATTTCAGGCAAAAAAGCCCCAAAGAAGATGCAGTGACCTCTTTTTCCTTGTCATATACAAATGACTCTGTAGGTTCCCCTTCAGTTCCCCAGGCTAATGAAGCCACCTGTCAACTGGCTTCCTGTATTGTCATTCCCTAAAGACTTTACTTATGATGTTTATCACACAATATAGTAAAAATACTGTTTCTTTCCTGTCATTGCCTTAGATCTCTCATCAAAAGCATTTCTCCCTGTGCTAGATTCCCCCAAGTAGTACATATCAAAATATCAGTCAGAAAAGTGTCATACACACTTGTTTTTTCTTCTGTATCTTTCACTACTTTCTTTCCAAGTTCTAGAATATGTGCACCTAAAGGGTAAAGGCCAGGTCTTACTCACATCTATCCTGCTTCTAAAGGTATCTCATACAGCCTGAAAGACATTTAAGTGATAATGACTTCCAAGTTCAATAGCATTAGTACATGTCTTATTCCATCAAACTACCCCACAATTGCACTCATCTCAAACGCTAGTAATGCTCAAAATTCTCCGAGCCAGGCTTCAGCAATACCTGAACTGTGA
Source organism: Bos javanicus (assembly GCF_032452875.1). Taxonomy (NCBI): domain Eukaryota; kingdom Metazoa; phylum Chordata; class Mammalia; order Artiodactyla; family Bovidae; genus Bos; species Bos javanicus. The sequence continues at coordinate 77,636,841 of NC_083868.1, forward strand.
ACTTCCAGATGTTCAAGCTGGTTTTAGAAAAGGCAGAGGAATCAGAGATCAAATTGCCAACATCTGCTGGATCATGAAAAAGCAAGAAAGTTCCAGAAAAACATCTATTTCTGCTTTCTTGACTATGCCAAAGCCTTTGACTGTGTGGATCACAATAAACTGTGGGAAATTCTGAAAGAGATGGGAGTAACAGACCACCTGACCTGCCTCTTGAGAAACCTATATGCAGGTCAGGAAGCAACAGTTAGAACTGGACATGGAACAACAGACTGGTTCCAAATAGGAAAAGGAGTACGTCAAGGCTGTATATTGTCACCCTGCTTATTTAACTTATATGCAGAGTACATCATGAGAAACACTGGATGGAAGAAGCACAAGCTGGAATCAAGATTGCTGGGAGAAATATCAATAACCTCAGATATGCAGATGACACCACCCTTATGGCAGAAAGTGAAGAGAAACTCAAAAGCCTCTTGATGAAAGTGAAAGAGGAGAGTAAAAAGTTGGCTTAAAGCTCAACATTCAGAAAGCGAAGATCATGGCATCTGGTCCCATCACTTCATGGCAAATAGATGGGGAAACAGTGGAAACATTATCAGACTTTATATTTTGGGCTCCAGAATCACTGCAGATGGTGACATGCAGCCATGAAATTAAAAGACACTTACTCCTTGGAAGGAAAGTTATGACCAACCTAGATAGCATATTCAAAAGCAGAGACATTTCTTTGCCAACAAAGGTCCGTCTAGTCAAGGCTATGGTTTTTCCAGTAGTCATGTATGGATGTGAGAGTTGGAGTGTGAAGAAAGCTGAGCACTGAAGAACTGATGCTTTTGAACTGTGGTGTTGGAGAAGACTCTTGAGAGTCCCTTGGACTGCAAGGAGATCCAGCCAGTCCATCCTAAAGGAGATGAGTCCTGGGTGTTCTTTGGAAGGAATGATGCTAAAGCTGAAACTCCAGTACTTTGGCCACCTCATGCGAAGAGTTGACTCATTGGAAAAGACTCTGATGCTGGGAGGGATTGGGGGCAGGAGGAGAAGGGGACGACAGAGGATGAGATAGCTGGATGGCATCACTGACTCAATGGACGTGAGTTTGAGTGAACTCCAGGAGTTGGGGATGGACAGGGAGGCCTGGCATGCTGCAATTCATGGGGTCACAAAGAGTCAGACACGACTGAGTGAACTGAACTGAACTGAACTATTTCATCATTTTAGAAGGGCCAGCAAGATACAGAGAAAAGAACAGAGACTTTAGAATTAAAGAACAGTGTTTCAGTCCTTGTTTCTCCTTATTCTCTGCATAGTCTTGGTCAAGTTGTTTCAAGTATCCAAAGCTCTGTCTTTTCCATCTATTAACATGGCAATACCTTATGACTGACCTTACTTGACTTTATAAATGTAGAGAAACTGGATGTGAAAATAGACCCTAATAAGTGGTAGCAGCAGATATGACCATGCTTGTGATTATGATGTGTCTCTATAAAATACGCATATCTGTACTATAGAAAATGACATAAAAATGGATTGGATCTCAATTTGTGATACAGATTGTTTCTAGCCCATGGTTTTTTGGGAAGTGACAGAGAAATATATATAAGATTTACGATGGGAAATAAAGGAGACTTTAACTTTGTTGAAATGTTTGATACACATACACACATATGTATATACATATAGCATTGTAATAAATATGAAAAAATGCTAACAATCATAGTTTCTTGGAGTTTAAATAGCATGCATGTGTATCACATTATTTTTTAAACCTGGCTATACAGATATTCCTTGACTTACAACATAGTTATCTCTTGATAAACCCATCATAAGTTGAAAACTGCATAAGCTGAAAGTTCATTTAATGTGCTTAACCAGTCTAACATCATAGCTTAGCTTCGCTTACCTTAACCATGCTCAGAAAACTTGTATGAGCCTAAGTGGGGTAAAATCATCTAACACATACCCTATTTTATAATAAAGTGTGTGTGTGTGCTCATTTGTGTCCAATTCTTTGCAATCCCATAGACTGTAGTCCACCAGTCTCCTCTGTCCATGGAATTTTCCAGGCAAAATACTGGAGTGGATTGCCATTTCTTAATTCTTAATTAATTTCTTAATTAATTCTGGGATCTTCCAGACCCAGGGAAGGAACCTGCATCTCTGTGTCTCCTGTATTGGTTGGCTGACTCTTTACCACTGCACCGCCTGGGAAGTCACAGTGAAGTGCTGAATATCTTGCAATTTGCTGAACGTTGAATTGGAAGCGAAACAAAGGATGACTGTGTAGGAGCATAATTGTTGTATGTATATAATCTCATGGCTGATTGAGAGCTGTGATTCATTGCTCTTGCCCAGAATCAGGAGATAGTATTGAACCACATATCACTAGCCTGGGGAAAAGGTCACAATTCAAATTTTGAAGTGTGGTTTCTACTGAATGTATATCATTTTCACACCATCATAAAGTCAAACCATTAAGTCAAACCATCTTAGAGACTATATTTTTTAAAGTACGAGTTCATGTATACTAAAAATCCTCTGTACACATTATAGATCTTAAAGCATTCTTTGTTGACACAAAATACCTTTTTTCTTTAATAGGAAGTGTGTCTCTAACAAGACAAGTGAGAGATAAGTGTCTCTCAATGGTCAATCAAGAAGAAGCTGGAGTAGATATTAGTGGAGCTTTAGAGTCCAGGAGGAGATCCAGGTGAAGATGGAAAGAGCAGTTTAAACTCCTAATCCAGGGGTTGTTTCCCAGCTAGAAATTGAGTCCCTCCATTGTCACAGCTCTTTCTCTCCTATAACAGAGAGAAGCTGAACCGCAGATGACACCCATATAGTGCTATTGAAAAGGAAATCTTTAAGAAAAAATCATATATGCATATGAGGATACATTTTAAATATGCCATCTAATATCTTACCATTTTACTTCTTTGAATTGAAAGCCATTCAGAGAAAGCAAAACATACTACCTTATTTTCTTGCTTGCACAAGTTTATAACTTAAAAAATAATCTATCAAGTTTTATTAAACACTTTCTATGCTTTAAACACTTGATTTAGGAGTTGGGATAGAAAGTTAAATATTAAACGGCCACAGTGCAGGATGAAATTTCTAGAGATACAGGATCATCAAACAACAACAACAAAAACCCAATTCACACTGTGGTAGCATCACTAAAAGAAGAGGGCATATTCAAACTATTTAACAACCCACAGAACAGGCACAGACCACTCAGAAGGTACATACTGGCCAGAATTGACGCCTATCTGAAAAATTAATACTTAGGGTTCTAAGGCAAGAATGATCATTCTTGTGTCAAGAAGTACCTGGATTTTTCAAAAGGTACTTTTGACAGATTGGTAGTATACATGGAACATAGTCTACTTTGTTTCCTTTTTTCTTTTCCATTTTTTTTTTTCTCCCAGAATGTAAGAGAAGTTTTATGTTTTACATCACAATTAAAATGCTGTTTTATAATTTAGAAACAACTGAAAGAAAAAAGAGAAAAAAAAAAAATCCCCAAACCAAAAACTCAAACTGAGCAGCAGAAGATCTCCATGCTGTATCATGGAAGCAGAAATACAACTAACTTCTATGGAGTCATTTCCATGATGGGTAATCAAGGAAACTTGGGAGGCATGAGTTTGATTTAATATTTGATAGTTGTTGCTGCCGCTGCTGCTGTCTGACTCTGTGCGACCCCATAGATGGCAGTCCACCAGGCTCCCCTGTCCCTGGGATTCTCCAGGCAAGAACACTGAAATGGGTTGCCATTTCCTTCTCCAATGCATGAAAGTGAAAAGTGAAAGTGAAGTCACTCAGTTGTGTCTGACTCTTAGTGACCCCATGGACTACAGCCCACCAGGCTCCTCCGTCCATTTTCCAGGCAAGAGTACTAGAGTGGGGTGCCATTGCCTTCTCCAACTTGATAGCTAGCCCTAAAGATTTAAGTTGAGATGGAAAAGGGAGAGGTGAAGAGATTCTGTTGGAAAGAATAGCATAGAAAAGCACAGAAGCATGAAGATTTCAAGGACTGTTAATTCTACAAAGTTATTGTGTGACTACTATATTGGGATTCATCAGTGAACCACACAAAGAACCCTGCCTAGTGAAGATTACATTTCAGCAGAGATAGTTGAATATTCAAACTTGGTTGGATAACATTAAAAATTAAACCAGTGACAGACTGTACATGGGCTTCATTCTGTTGGCAATGGCCAGCAATTGAAGTATTATCCCTTCGACTAGGTGCATTGAATGTAATCTCAGGGTGAGAAATTCTGAAATTGCCCAGCACAAGGCCACAGGCTTCAGCTTCCTGGATGTGTAGGAGTTAAGCCCAAGAGGAATGACCTACTGAAAAATTATTTGCTAATTTGGAGATGTGGAAAAGAGTTTTGAACTAGAATGTAAAGACTTGGTGTGACCCTTGATTCTACCGCTAACTAGCTTTGTGAACTTGGGCATGTGCATAACTTCTCAGAACTTGGGCATGTGCTCAGCTTTCTCAGCTGTAGACTATAGCTGATAATACTCACTCTGCCTATTTCACAGGATTATGGAACTCAAAAGATCATTTATAGGAAATTTCTTAGAGAACTTTGTGTATTAGTATGTATGAAAAATGGAAAGATTTAATATTTACTTATGCAATCAGTCTAAATCATAAGGCCTTTTATCAGATTTTCTTTAGCTTTGTTTCTCTTGGTAGTATTTCTCTGTGTAGATGAATAATCTAGAACACTTCTATAGCCACATTTTCCCCTTGTGTTGACCTTGTGTTCTCTATTTCCTGAGAAATTAGAAGAGAGTGTCTCAGCGGTGAAAGGTGTGGTGTAAGGGGTTATTGTCATGGAAAATACCTATAGCTGTTGCACAAATCTTTGCTTTTAACCCAGTAATTCCCATTAGCACCTCCTACGGACTTTCCGTAAACAGCATTAATTTTTATGTCCTGTTAATTTTAGTTAACATCAGGATGTAGCCAAGTCTTCCTTGTCTTTCGCAAACAGTGGGCTACCTCATGGATATCTCTCGGTGTCTAGAATACTAACGATAGAAGAGAACTTAGAGCTTTTGACCTTCTAGAGATGGGAGTGACTGAGACTGCCATGTCTAGTCCAAGGATTCCTGTGAGTTCACAGCAGAGGAATGATCGGAACTCAGGTTTTGGGCTCTCCTGTCTGTGTGGCCCCCACTCGCTGTAGTATATCTTCTTGCATTTCTATCTCTGTTATCTCTTTATCAACCCAGACTGGGCTTTCCTGAGGCCTCTGAACGTGAAATGTGGAGGATATTTCCACATGAATGTGAAGGCAGAGAAAGTCCTTCTGCCAAACTTAGAAATTCAAACTAGGAGCTTTAACCTAGTAGGTGCTCACGTCTCACCTATGAATGAGCTATAGATGTTTTCTCAAAGAAAATATAAAATAAAATGTATAGTTAGAAATCATTCACCACACGAAGGCTTTTAAAAAATACTTGGCAGGCATTAAGTCATCTCAGTGTCACAACAGGGTAATGAAGGGCCACAACTCCCCCGTTTTAGCATGAGGCAAACCAAGCAGAAAAATTAAATAGTTTTCCAAGGTCACCAGCTGATGAATGGTAAAGTCAAGATGAGAATACTGGGGTCAGAGATCCGCTGGAGAAGGGATAGGTGACCCACTCCAGTATTCTTGGTCTTCCCTGGTGGCTCATCTAGTAAAGAATCCATCTGCAATGCAGGAGGCCTGGGTTTGATCCCTGGGTTGGGAAGATCTCCTGGAGAGGGGAATGGCTACCCACTCTAGTCTTGTGGCCTGGAGAATTCCATGGACTGTATTGTATGGTCCATGGGGTCGCAAAAAGTTGGACACAACTGAGTAACTTCACTTTCACTGTAGAGCTTGATCCTCTTTCATCAATCCATTCAGCACATATTTCCCACACACACTCTTCAATGCAGAACACTAATTTCCCGATAGTGTGGGAGACGCTATTCAAAATCAACAGGCCCAGGCATTTTCGGGAGTCAGGAGATTGTCCAGCTGGGAAGGAAACTTGTACTCGTAGCTCTAGGAGGTGCTAGGCTCAAAGCAATTATTGTCTTTTTTGAGTCAAGGAGAACCTAGGCTTCTGCAAAGGAATTTTTGATAGGGAATGGAACAAAGTACATTTTATTTTCCTTAGAAAAGACAATCTGTGTGAGGAGAGATATTCATTCTTAATCCAAGAACCACAATGTGGTTTTGTGTTTAAAAACAAGTTAAAAAAAATAATAAACCAAACAATCCAACCAAGTGGCAGAAGCAAGACCTGATTTTCATAGCACTGAGAACACAAAAGTCATAACTGGTTCTAATACCCCTTTTCTACAAATTTCAGAGAGTGATTTAGGCCAGGAGAGTTTATGGCCAAACAAAAGCATACTGCTGCTGCTGCTGCTGCTAAGTCGCTTCAGTCGTGTCTGACTCTGTGTGACCCCATAGACGGCAGCCCACCAGGCTCCGCCGTCCCTGGGATTCTCTAGGCAAGAACACTGGAGTGGGTTACCATTTCCTTCTCCAGTGCATGAAAGTGAAAAGTGAAAGTGAAGTCGCTCAGTCGTGTCCGACTCTTAGTGACACCATGGACTGCAGCCTACCAGGCTCCTCCATCCATGGGATTTTCCAGGCAAGAGTACTGGAGTGGGGTGTCATTGCCTTCTAGGGGTGGGGAAATAGTAAAGCAAGTAGAACACTAGAGAAAGATTTACTTTCCAGTAGCACCCAAAATATTAATTGCCACATTTCATTCAGAAAGTAATGAAATAATGAAATCTAGAAAAATTGTACGGATGAACCTATTTTCAAAGCAGAAATAGAGACACAGACATAGAGAAGAAATGTATGGACACCAAATGGGGAAAGCGAGGGTGGAATGAATTGGGTGATTTGGATTGACATACATACATTACAATGCATAAAGTGGATGGCTAATGAGAACCTACTGTATAGAACAGGGGACTCTACCTGATGCTCCGTGGTGACCTAGATGGGGAGGAAATCCAAGAAAGCGGGGATACATATGTACATGTAGCTGATTCACTTTGCTCTACAGCAGAAACTAACACAACATTGTAAGGCAACTATGAAAGTGAAAGTTGGTTAGTCATGTCTGACTCTTTGCATCCCCATGGACTATACAGTCCATGGACTTCTCCAGGCCAGAATACTTCAGTGGGTAGCCTTTCCCTTCTCCAGGGGATCTTCCCAATCCAGGGATCAAACTCAGGTCTCCCACAGTGCAGGTGGATTCTTTACCAGCTGAACCACAAGGGAAGCCTGTAAAGCAAATTATACTCCAATAAAATTTAAAAAAAAGAATAAGGGCTTTGCTGTGGTATGGAAAAGAGACCTCTTCAAAGTAGACAGACGTTGGGCTGCATGCCACTGAAAGTGGGACAGGAAGGTTGGGACCTACTGGTTCTTCCTTGCTATTGGCTAGTTGGATGCAGCCCTGCTGTGAGATCCTGGATAGTCCTATTTCCTGCCTGGACTTCAGTTTCCTGCTCCATAAAATGAGAAACTTAGCTTAATCATTCTTAGTCCCTTTTGGTCTCCACTTCTAAGAACATAGTGCTGTGTCTTTCTCAACCATGAATTCCCCACAGTGTCTAGCACAGACAAGAAAGTATGAAGGGAAGCTGAGCAGCCCTTTAAATGGGAAGCACAAAGGAAACCTTCATAGCACCAAGCCTACGTGCCACCTCTGCGCAGACTTTTGCTGAGCTCAGCCGGGTTCATCAGATTCTCACACCTTAACAAAATTTACCACTTCTGTTTTCTCACTGTGAATCCACTGACCCATTCAACATGAAGAAGAGAGCCTGGTATTACACAAGAGCACCACGGAAATAATTGGAGTGGGGTTCATAAGAAAATAATCTTTCAGCCAAGAGACAGGGGAACTTTTTTCCTCAGGGAAGGAAAGGATGCATTACAATCATGGGAGAGAGGCAGATATTCACCACTCCTGCTTCCCTCATCAAGAGAGGTCAAAGTGTTACAGAGGCTGTGATGATGAGGAAAGACTCATGTGGTATTGTACTCCAGGACAAGAAGTAATGAGACTGAGGAGATGAAAGATGGAGCGGAGAGGCAGCCAAGCTACGTTCTGTTCTCATGAATAGGATATTATAAGAGGGAAGAAGAAGGGCAGTATCTGAGAAGACAGAACACCCATTGATTGCCAGATCCTGATTGAATGCCAGCCAGCCATGGGATAGTATGATGCCTTCTGCTGAGCCTGGGTGAGACTACCATTAGATGTGACTTCTTGTCCTGTATGTGACTCTTGAAGGTATCAGGAGTCTAAGGGTGGGGGTCAATAAGAATGAAGTAGCAGGCCACCACCTTCAAAGAATGACTTAGAACTCCTGACTATATGCAAACCACCCTGGTGCCCTTTCCATCATAGAGGAAATTACCACTTATCTAGGACATCAAGTTTGAGTGGAGAATGGAATATGATGTGGGGATCTCCAGTAGAAAAAAAGAGAAGGGAACAGGCAGGGAAATGGGAATGTTCAAAAAAAAAAAGAAGTAAAAGGCCAGTGAAAATGACAATGAAATGCCCATATCTTAAAAGTAGTAAAAGAAAAAAAAAAAATGTGCACACACCTCCATACACCCACACAGCTCCTAGTGGCCCAATAATCATTTTGAACACTATGCATTAGAAATATTTTTCCTAAGGCTTGGCCTCTCCTGCCTGAGTGAGATTCACAAAAGCGAATTTCCTAAAACATTCTTTTATAACCTGTTGGATATTTATGAGTACCAAGATTTGTTAGAATATACCAAATATAATACAGTTTGATGCCACTGTAATTCTAGAACTCTTGAGAGCAAACATGCTGAACGTATCTAAAATGCATTTGGCAGGAGGCCCTGTGGAATGACACAGCAGAATTTCTTTTCATTTCAATGCCCAGAATCTGACAATGGGTTGATCTTCGTGTTCTTTCTGCCTTTACTCTCAATTTAAATTTCAGTGTTTCTGCACCCTAGATATTGTGAGGGCTTACAAGTGCTTCTTCTATTTTTTACTCATTAATGGAGCAGAGTAGTATTAGGAAGGTATTGGTAGGTTGATGAAAAATTGGATACAACTAATGCAACCTTAGCTAAAAAATGGTAGGGCAGAATGACCAACTTGTGGAAGATAGTGCCTAGAGTTTAGGAATATAAAACCATTATTCAAAATCATCATAACTTCTTTTACAGATAAAATCGTGGTGCTCCCCAAATTATGGAACAAATGTCAGATGAATTAAAGTGCCATAAAATTCTTCATTTACTATATGTTGTTCTCTAAGTCAAGTTCTTTTTTGCTAGAAATTTCTTCCCATCTAAATTTGACTCTGTATCTAACACTTGGGCTTCCCAAGTGGCTCAGTGGTAAAGAATCTGCCTGCAGTGCAGGAGGCGCAAGAAACATGGGTTTGATCCCTGGTCCAGGAAGATCTTATGGAAAAGGAAATGGCAACCCACTGCAGTATTCTTGCCTGGAAAAAAAACCCATAGACAGAGGAGCCTGTAGCCTGCAGTCCATGGGGCAGTAAAAAGTCAGAGATACGATTTAGCGACTGATTAAAAACAGCAATGGCATTCTAACTTTTACTTAAATTACTAAATGCTGTACCTCCAAGGTCTTAGACTTAGAATTTTGATCAGAATTACAAAAGAGAAATTTACCTGCCAGTACTTGCCACCCACTTGGCACATAGATTCAGGATTAGTGTGAGGAGTTACAAATCTCATAAATTTTAAGCACACACCCAATAATGACCCTAAAAGCACAACTTTAATTAACTACTTTTATCTGAAAAAAAATTATATATATATATACATATAATTTTTTGAGCTTTCAGATTGTAATTTGTCTTAAAGCTAAAACCTCACATCTGTATTGTTCAGTCAGTATGTCTGACTTTTTTGCAACCCCATGGACTGTAGCTCATCAGGCTCCTCTGCCCATGGGATTTCCCAGGCAAGAATACTGGAGTGGGTAGCCATTGCCTTCTCCAAGGGATCTTTCTAATTCAGGGATTGAAATTGTATCTCCTGCATTGGCAGGAAGATTCTTTACTGCCAAGCCACCAGGGAAGCAATCATATCAGTATTAACAGAGCTGTTTTATGCCATCTTTCAGCTCTCTCCTAAAGGAAGTTACTAAAACACAAACAAGTTAGAGGCTCACACTCCTCATTTTAAGATGCTGATACTGAGGTGCAGAAAATTAAGTACTGGGCCCACAGTCATCAGATTTCAGTCCAGTGGTCTTTTCACTCTGCTTCTTTGTATTTTCCTGAAAATGCACCCATCTGCATAATCATTTTTTGGAATGAGCCTGAAGCACTGGAAAAAAAAAAGTGTTGAGTTCAGAAAAATAATAAACTAATAATAAACACTAAGGCCTTCCTAGTTACAAAGAAGCTGTTAGGAAATGTATACTCAGGGCTGAAAGTATCGTGCATTCAATTTACCTAGTAAGAGAACTGTGGAATGTGAAAAGAGAATTGTTGAAAGGAGACTGAATACTGTCTCCTGCTAGTCTGTGGGTGTCTGTCTCAAGATTCCTGAGTCAGGAAGGCTCCAGTGTATATCCTGCCACACACGTACAACTCTTCATTTCGTACTTTTATTCTGTTGCCAGCAGTGTCTTGCATATCCACTAGAATCCCTGGGTTACTTTCTAGAAACTTTCAATGGTATACTAAAACACAGAAATAAAGTCCCTGGAACTCAGAAGTTCTATGCAAATTTTAGATAATTCAAGCATGTTTGATCAACAGTAAGTCTTTGGTGTTCTGTGTTGTTAAGTTATTCTAATAATAGTGTAACAGGGGAAAAGTCAATATCCGTTGTTACCTGCATCGTTTCTTTTTAAAATATTTTATTAATTTTATATAATAGAGAAGAGTACAGAAGGGAAAATATCATCAGAAATTCTAATAAGAATTCAAATATAGTAAATCTAAAATTTTGTTCTTTGTTTTTATGATTTTTTAGGTTATATATACACTAGTCAAGGCTATGGTTTTTCCAGTAGTCATGTATGGATGTGGGAGTTGGACTATGAAGAAAGCTGAGCACCGAAGAATTGATGCTTTTGAACTGCGATGTTGGAGAAGACTCTTGAGAGTCCCTTGGACTGCAAGGAGATACAACCAGCCAGATCAGTCCTGGGTGTTCTTTGGAAGGAATGATGCTAAAGCTGAAACTCCAATACTTTGGCCACCTCATGTGAAGAGCTGACTCATTGGAAAAGACTCTGATGCTGGAAGGGTTTGGGGGCAGGAGGAGAAGGGGACGACAGAGGATGAGATGGCTGGATGGCATCACCGACTCGATGGACGTGAGTTTGAGTGAACTCCAGGAGTTGATGATGGACAGGGAGGCCTGGCATGCTGCAATTCATGGGGTTGCAAAGAGTCGGACACGACTGAGCGACTGAACTGAACTGAACTGATACACAAAATGAGAAATATCCTCTGAATGCAATTAACTCTCATGAACTATCATTCACCTGGGACTGATTTCAAATACATCTCTGATGTGTGCATGCTCAGTTGTGTCTGACTCTGTGAAACTATCGACCGTAGCCCTCCAGGCTTCCCTGTCCATGGGGTTCTCCAGGAAAGAATACAGGAATGGGTAGCCATTTCCAACTCCAGGAGGATCTTTCTGACCTAGGGATTAAACATACCTCTCCTGTATTAACAGGAGAATTCTTTACCACTGATACACTTGGAAAACTCCACATTTTGATGCATCCTATCATTACTTATCAGAGATTGTTCATCTTGTTTTTACATCATCATTTACAATACTTAAAAAAATTATAACATTTGATGGCTTATTATTTTGTTGAAGAGAGGATTCCCAATTCTTTGCTCCAAAATATTTTTATTTCATATTCATAAATACCAATTAGAATGATCAGTCCAACGAGCTAAATTTCTACAGTATCTAGAGTCTTCCAATTTACCTTTGATACATATCTACCTTTAGTATTTGTTCACTTGTGATGCAAATTGGGTAAATTTTGGTTACATAATCATTAGAGCTAAATACTGTCACATGTCCTTATAGGAAAATAGAATGGTTAGGGTTTTGTTCCCCAAATTTACATAATGAAATTCACCTGTTTAACAATTAACTAAGAGTACTATATATTTTTTCCATCCTTAGAACCATATTGCTCAACCATTGTGTCTTTTGTATGAGAAACTTTATCTATGATCTCATTACACAAAGACTCAGTCTGAGATTTAACTTAGACAATTCATTTCACTATCATCATTAGAGTCCAAAGTGGCATTGTCTCTTTCTAGTCATCTTCTGATTAAATAATTTTGAAACATCGTACTTTCAATTTTAAGCTCTTTGACATTATGGGGAGAAAAATTTTTTAAGTTTTGAATTCTTATTAAAAAAACTAAAAGAAGATTACAAAGATAAATGTCTCATATTATTCTATGTTCTTGAAAGATGATGCAACAGTTTTGAGTGATACAGTAAGAAAACTGGTGTGTGCATGCTCAGTCACTCAATTGTGTCCAACTCTATGACCCCATGGACTGCCAGGCTCCTCTGTCCGTGAAATTTTCTAGGCAAGAATACTGAAGTGGGTTGCCATTTCTTACTCCAAGGAATCTTCCCAACCCAGGGATCAAACCCTTGTCTCTTGCATCTCCTGAACTGGCAAACATTCTTTACCACTGTACCACCTGGGAAGCCCAAGAAAACTGGATAATTACATAAATTTAAGTTTTCTAGTAGGCACATACAAAATAAAGAGAGGTAAAATTAATTTTAGTGGTACACTTTATAACCTGTAGCATCTTTTAACACATATCTATATCAAAATGATCAGTGAACTATTTTATATTCTTTACTATTTATTCTAAGTCTCTGAAACCTAATATGCCATCTGCATTTATAGCACTTCTCAGTTTTGGATAGCCACATTTTAAGTATTCAGTAGTTTTATGTGTCTATTAGATACCATATTAGACAGCATCATGTCGGACAATTCCACCATTTTTCCTTTTTAAAAACTGTAATCATTGCATTTTTGATCATTAAATTGATAAGTTAGGATAAAGTAATTTCTGGAATGCTAAAAAGGGACAGTGTATCAAATATGGAAAAAATAACTAATATTCCAACTGCACTTGAAACTTATGAAAGGGTATAACAAGCCCTTCAATAATTACACTAAACACAGTTTATTCTTTTTGAAAAAGTAGTTTCAGAATTCTTAAGAGTTCAAAGTTAAAAGAACAAACAGACTGATGAGAAAATTAGCCAAACACCTTAATAGACATCTCACAACAGAGAAATGAAAAATAAATGTATGAAAAGATGCTCCACTTAGGTCATTAAGGAAGTATGAATTAAAACACTGAGATACCACCATATACCTTTTAGAATGGCCAAAATCCAGGACACTAATAACACCAAATGTTGGTGACGATTGGAACAACAGGAACTGTCATTCATTGCTGATAGAAGGGACAGCACTTAGGAATACAATTGGACAGTTTCTCATAAAATTAGGCATATTCTTATCATTCAATTCAGCAATCACACTCTTTGGTATTTTCCCAAAGGAGTTGAAAACTTATGTCCGTGTGAAAACTTGCACTCAGGTGTCCTTAGCAGCTTCATACATATTTGTCAACATTTGGAAGCAACCAAGATGTCTTTCAATAGGAAGTGAACAAATAAACTAGTATGTCCAGACTATATAATATTATTCAGTGCTAAAATGAAATGAGCTATTAAGTCATAAAGACATGGAGGAAATTTAAATGTATGTATATTACTAAGTGAAAGAAGTCCACCAGGAAAAGGCTATATACTGTATGATTCTAACTACATGACATTTTTAAAAAGGCAAAATTATGGAGACAATTTTTAAAAAGTTGCTGGACAGTAAAAGTTGCTATTTTGAGTTTTGGGGAGGGAGAGATGAATAGGTGAAACACAGAGGACTTTTAGGGCAGTGAAACTACATATTATTATATCATAATTGTGGGCACATCATCATAGACTACTACACAAAAGTGAACTCTAATGTAAACTACAGACTTTAGGTGATAATGATGTACCAACGTCGTTTCCTCAGTTGTAACAGGTGTAGCACTCTGGTGAGGGAGATTGATAAATCATCAATCTGTGGAGTCCAAGGGGATCTCTGTACTTTGCTCTCAATTTTGCTATGAACCTAAAACTTCTTTTTAAAAAGGCTTAAATTTTTTCTATGCATTTCAGAAGACCTCTAAAAGAGAATAAAGTCATGAATACCAATCCATATAAATGGTTAGAACTGCTCAAAGCAAGAAATAAATGACAACGGAGTCCAAAGTGCCTTAATAGTATATTAAGGATTAACCACTTTCACTGCTATTTCTTTTTCTGGCAGCCATTATCTTAACCCTTTCATTTTAGGGGATCTAACATTTAAATTTCAAGAAATAAGAATTGGAGTCTTTCAGTACCCCTAATTTAAGCTGAAACAGCCTTACCTATAGGAATGCATCTATTCATAATGTGATTACATCTATAAATAGAAAAACATTGTGCTTAGTAGCTCAGACATCTTTGCAACCCCATGGACTGTAGCCCGCCAGGCTCTTCTGTCCATGGAGATTCTCCAGGCAAGAATACTGGAGTGGGTTGCCATGCCCTCCTCCAAGGGATCTTCCCAACCCAGGGATTGAGCACAGGTCTCCCACTTTGCAGGTGGATTCTTTACCACCTGAGCCACCACAGAAACAATATATATAAATATTGTATATTATATATGTTATTCTGTAAAGTTGTTTATAAACCTAAGATGTTAAACTTTTTTCATGACATCTAATATTAGTCAAAAAATAGACAATCTTATTTAAAATAAAACCATTAAACCATTTTAATAGGAGATATTTTATTGGTAGAATTGATGTATATAACTAAAAGGTGATATTTAACAATTTAAAGGGGAACATGCCCAGACCAGAGCCCACCAACTGCAATGCTGTTCCCACATATAGTCAGGGCCATCTGCATCCAAGCCTGCAGTCCTGTGGAAGTCCTTGCTGAGCACCATGGAAAAGTCACTAAATTAGACAATAGGAATATCTGAAGTCTAGTCCCTGTTCCAAAGCAAACTCATTCTGACCTCAATCAAATAACATATTACATCTGTGAGTGTCTTATGTGCCAAAGCAGGTATGTAAGTGTAGTAGAGTAGTGTGAATCACTCAGTTGTGTCAGACTCTGTAACCTCATGGACTATAGCCCACCAGGCTTCTCTGTCCGTGGAATTCTCTAGGCAAGAATGCTGCAGCGGGTTGACATTCCCTTCTCCAATGGATCTTCCTGACTCAGGGATTGAATCCAGGTCTCCTGCATTGCAGGCAGACTCTTTACCACATGAGCCACCTCCCGGTTTTTAGACTGGTTAAAATAAGGGGTGAGGGGCGGTGGCTGGGAGGAGCTACCCTGCATCTGAGGCCAAGGGCAGCAGCCAGGAGAAGCTACCCTGTGTCTGAGGCCAGGGGTGGCGGCCAGGAGGAGGAACCCTACCTCCAAGGAGTGGTGGCTGCGCGGGCACAGGAGGGCCTAGAGGAGCTATTCCATATTCAAGGTCAGGAGGGGTGGCGGTGAGGAGATACCCCTTGTCCAAGGTAAGGAGCAGCGGCTGTACTTTGCTGGAACAGCCATGACGAGATACCCCACGTACAAGGTAAGAGAAACCCAAGTAAGACGGTAGGTGCTGCAAGAGGGCATCAGAGGGCAGACACACTGAAACCATAATCACAGAAACTAGTCAGTCTAATCACACTAAGACCACAGCCTTGTCTAACTCAATGAAACTAAGCCATGCCCGTGAGGCCACCCAAGACAGGCGGGTCATTGTGGAGAGGTCTGACAGATTGTGGTCCGCTGGAGAAGGGAATGGCAAACCACTTCAGTATTCTTGCTTTGAGAACCCCATGAACAGTATGAAAATGCAAAATGATAGGACACTGAAAGAGGAACTCCCCAGGTCGGTAGGTGCCCAATATGCTACTGGAGATCAGTGGAGAAATAACTCCAGAAAGAATGAAGGGATGGGGCCAAAGCAAAAAGAATACCCAGCTGTGGATGTGACTGGTAAATAGAAGCAAGGTCCGATGCTGTAAAGAGCAATATTGCATAGGAACCTGGAATGTCAGGTCCATGAATCAAGGCAAATTGGAAGTGGTCAAACAAGAGATGGCAAGAGTGAACATTGACATTCTAGGAATCAGTGAACTAAAATGGACTGGAATGGGTGAATTTAACTCAGACGACCATTATATCTGCTACTGCGGGCAGGAATCCCACAGAAGAAATGGAGTAGCCATCATGGTCAACAAAAGAGTCTGAAATGCAGTACTTGGATGCAATCTCAAAAACGACAGAATGATCTCTGTTCGTTTCCAAGGCGAACCATTCAATATCACAGTAATCCAAGTCTATGCCCCAACCAGTAATGCTGAAGAAGTTGAAGTTGAACGGTTCAGTGAAGACCTACAAGACCTTTTAGAACTAACACCCAAAAAAGATGTCCTTTTCATTATAGGGGACTGGAATGCAAAAGTAGGAAATCAAGAAACACCTGGAGTAACAGGCAAATTTGGCCTTGGAATATGGAATGAAGCAGGGCAAAGGCTAATAGAGTTTTGCAAGAAAATGCACTGGTCATAGCAAACACCCTCTTCCAACAACACAAGAGAAGACTCTACACATGGACATTACCAGATGGTCAACACCGAAATCAGATTGATTATATTCTTTGCAGCCAAAGATGGAGAAGCTCTATATAGTCAGCAAAAACAAGACCAGGAGCTGACTGTGGCTCAGATCATGAACTCCTTATTGCCAAATTCAGACTTAAATTGAAGAAAGTAGGGAAAACCACTAGACCATTCAGGTATGACCTAAATCAAATCCCTTATGATTATACAGTGGAAGTGAGAAATAGATTTAAGGGATTAGATCTAATAGATAGAGTGCCTAATGAACTATGGACTGAGGTTCGTGACATTGTACAGGAGACAGGGATCAAGACCATCTCCATGGAAAAGAAATGCAAAAAAGCAAAATGGCTGTCTGGGGAGGCCTTACAAATAGCTATGAAAAGAAGAGAAGCGAAAAGCAAAGGAGAAAAGGAAAGATATAAGCATCTGAATGCAGAGTTCCAAAGAATAGCAAGGAGAGATAAGAAAGCCTTCCTCAGCGATCAGTGCAAAGTTATAGAGGAAAACAATAGAATGGGAAAGACTAGAGACCTCTTCAAGAAAATTAGAGATACCAAGGGAACATTTCATGCAAAGATGGGCTCTATAAAGGACAGAAATGGTATGGACCTAACAGAAACTAAAGATATTAAGAAGAGGTGGCAAGAATACACAGAACTGTACAAAAAAGATCTCCACAACCAAGATAATAACGATGGTGTGATCACTCACCTAGAGCCAGACATCCTGGAATATGAAGTCAAGTGGGTCTTAGAAAGCATCACTACAAACAAAGCTAGTGGAGGTGATGAAATTCCAGTTGAGCTCTTTCAAATCCTGAAAGATGATGCTGTGAAAGTGTTGCACTCAATATGCCAGCAAATTTGGAAAACTCAGCAGTGGCCACAGGACTGGAAAAGGTCCATTTTCATTCCAATCCCAAAGAAAGGCAATACCAAAGAATGCTCAAACTGCCGCACAATTGCACTCATCTCACACACTAGTAAAGTAATGCTCCAAATTCTCCAATCCAGGCTTCAGCAATACATGAACCATGAACTTCCAGATGTTCAAGTGGGTTTTTAGAAAAGGCAGAGGAACCAGAGATCAAATTGCCAACATCCGCTGGATCATGGAAAAAGCAAGAGAGTTCCAGAAAAACATCTATTTCTGCTTTATTGACTATGCCAAAGCCTTTGACTGTGTGGATCACAATAAGCTGTGGAAAATTCTGAAAGAGATGGGAATACCAGATCACCTACCTGCCTTTTGAGAAATTTGTATGCGGGTCAGGAAGCAATAGTTAGAACTGGACGTGGAACAACAGACTGGTTCCAAATAGGAAAAGGAGTACATCAAGGCTGTATAATGTCACCCTGCTTATTTAACTTATATGCAGAGTACATCATGAGAAACCCTGGGCTGGAAGAAGCACAAGCTGGAATCAGGATTGCTGGGAGAAATATCAATAACCTCTGATATGCAGATTCAACACCCTTATGGCAGAAAGTGAAGAGGAACTAAAAAGCCTCTTGATGAAAGTGAAAGAGGAGAGTGAAAAGTTAGCTTAAAGCGCAACATTCAGAAAACGAAGATCATGGCATCTGGTCCCATCACTTCATGGCAAATAGATGGGGAAACAGTGGAAACAGTGTCAGACTTTAATTTTTTGGGCTCCAAGATCACTGCAGATGGTGATTGCAGCCATGAAATTAAAAGACAGTTACTGCTTGGAAGGAAAGTTATGACTAACCTAGATAGCATCTTTTAAAGCAGAGACATTACTTTGCCAACAAAGGTCCGTCTAGTTAAGGCTATGGTTTTTCCCGTGGTCATGTATGGATGTGAGAGTTGGACTGTGAAGAAAGCTGAGCACTGAAGAATTGATGCTTTTGAACTGTGGTGTTGGAGAAGACTCTTGAGAGTCCCTTGGACTGCAAGGAGATCCAACCAGTCCATTCTGAAGGAGATCAGCCCTAGGATTTCTTTGGAAGGAATGATGCTATAGCTGAAACTCCAGTACTTTGGCCACCTCATGCAAAGAGTTGACTCATTGGAAAAGACTCTGATGCTGGGAGGGATTCGGGGCAGGAGGAGAAGGGGGCGACAGAGGATGAGATGGCTGGATGGCATCACCGACTCGATGGACGTGAGTCTGAGTGAACTCCGGGAGATGGTGATGGACAGGGAGGCCTGGCGTGCTGCGATTCATGGGGTCGCAAAGAGTCGGACACAACTGAGCTACTGAACTGAACTGAAAATAAGAAAATAATGATTTTTTTGTTAAGTGTTAATATTTGAATCTCTCTAATGTTTCTTGGGAATCCTTGGCATCTTTTCTTCTACATCAATAAAAATAAGGCCAAAGGCCAGACAGGCAGGCAGACAGACAGACAGATGCATACATCAACTCCATTTCTCAATGCAAATTTTATTTATTTTTTAATTTTATTGCATGTCCTGGCAAACATAATTGGCTTGTGGATTTGCCTCTGGCTCATCCAAAGCCCATTGCCCCAAATTCCATAAGACAAGCAACTGAAACTTAAAAAAAAAAAAAAAAAAGCATCACATCTATAAGGAAAAAAAAAAAAACTTTCAAAAACGTTAATAAAGCATATAAAACATTTGGCATTGACTTAGTTTTTCACAATTATAAAAATAATAAAAAAAATGCAACCCTTAAACATTCAATACCCCACATACTGTATTTTAGGGGAATATCAAGAAAACAAAAGGTAAATGGATTTAATGAAGAAAGTTCTATCTTCCATTTCCATTTCTAATCAACTTCAAACAAAAAATGTATCCATTCTTCAGCCATCTGTACTGTAATGAGACCACATTAGAACTCCATTAAGCCCATGCCCCCTTGTCTGTCCTTAATATTCTTTCTCCCCTTATGCTAGTTACTCATACACTCAAAAAACGTTAAGTTGCGACCAGGATATGAGAGGCCAGTAGTTGTGCCTCGCTTTGGCTCATGCCAAACCCATGATGTACAGTACAGGAATTTGAGTCCTTAGTGCTACCCGAATAGTGCTGAGATAGCTCAGATGTCCTCTGTTTATTCAAACGCTCAGGACAGTCCAGGAAGCCATTTGTCCCTCTAGCATTGCAAAGGCACGGCTTTCATTCTCCCATCAACAGGCTTTCAAACCTGCATGCTTGTTCCACATATTAGCAGTGCTTATTATCATTTATGCACAATAAAACTTTGAAATCAAGGACTCACTCTCTTTAACATACAAAATTAAAAAAAAATAATAAAAAAAACAACTTTCCCTTCCCCCCGTCTTACAGTAATGGCATTTTTTTTTTTAATTTGACATTGTAGTTTCACTAAATGGTGTTTCATGAAAATACAAAAACAATAACAATAATAAAAAAAAATCTCAACGATGGTTCTGGAAAACCCACTATCCCAAGGAGAGAAAGATAATAAAACAAAGTATGCAATTTCACACACAAAATATATATACACTTTTCAGGTGAAACTCATATTTTTGAGCCACATTAGCCCTTTTGCACTTTAAAATAAAACTTGATGCTTATGTGCAATGATAGCCCTTTACCAAAAGGCACAGTAGGCTTTTAGAGCTCATTAGCAATATATACAAAATACTCAGTTTTGTGGTTTAAAAAAAAAGTATCTGCTACAAAGTATGTTTCTAAAAGATGTATAGGAATATCTCCATTTACACTTTTATTTTTGAATCTGAAGAGAAGTCTCTGCTTATGTGGTTCAAGCAACATCTCCAATGGAAAGCTTACCCTCTAATCTGTTGGGATATTTTTAAGCACGTGCACAGTCCAGAAGAGAGATGGACGGGAAGTTGGGTTCTCACAGTTACTTTCAATATAAGTAAAATTAATATTATTCAAAAAGATAAGTGATGTAGTGATACAACTGATGCTACAGGAAAACGCATCTCATAATTTTACATTTTCCAAATCAATACCCCTATTTTAAACCCTGAAGACAGAAAGATCAACAAGCCTTTATAAGCAGAATTTTATAGAATGTGAGGGTCACTAGAGGAAACATTTACCAAATAATACTATTTATGTTTCAAAAAGTCTTCCAAGTGCTTCAATTCATGGTTTACTGAGATCTCTTACTGTTTAGTGGAGACGCAGTATCTCTGTAAGATTCCTGTTTTTCCTGGATATTCTTAATACATATTAAAGATTTATTGTGAGAACTAGATAGGTGCATTCATCCCAATCAAATCAACCTTAATTTGCTAACCTTAAACAAGTGTAGCAAATATGTAATTGAGTTAATCAATCTAGTTGTGAAATTTAGTTTTCAAGCTTTTGTACTGGCAGCTAATGCTTTGCCAATAAATACTGAGAGTTAAGGTGTGTCTGGCATTAAATATGAGGAGATTGTCGATATACCAGGACACATGGTGTCAGGTGCTACTGAACTGGCTGCAATGACTTTTTAAGGATTTTGGCCGTTATTCACATTCCCCAATCCCAACCAAAAGCAAGGGAGGATATTTCTTTTCTTCTGGTGAGTGATAGTGTAAACACGGACTTTTTCTTGTAATTTAGCTATATCACCCTGAAGGCAACCACCATCAGTAGTGGAGATACCAGTAACATAAAATACACCAACGTAGAGAATCGTGTACATAGGTATCCAGTCTCACCCACATAATAACAAATAGATCAAACCAAAGGTGGGGTGTAACATGTGTTTAGCATCAAAAGAACTGAAGGCACCTACATGTCATTGTCACTCACATATACTATCAAGATCTAGATACCTACTACCATTCATGGCTGACTTTGAGAGAAGGCCTATAGATAAGCCATCCAAAACAAGTAAATTAGAAAAAAAAAAAAAAGGTGATAAGTGCAACTCCATTTTTTCCTTTAAATTACATTTTAAGCAATACTCAATGCCCCCACCCAAAAATACATACTGTATATTTATATATTTATATGTATAGTCTTAGACTATAAGGGTGAAAATGCTTTATAAAAGTCAATGAGAGCTCTCTGCCACTTAAGGAGACACCCACTGCTTTTTTGCTCACTTCTGCATAGCCATGACAATTTCGGTCCTGCAAACAAGGGAGCTGAAGGCTTAAAGCCAGAAACAGAATCAGGCGCCAGGTCAGACATAGGTAAAACGCAGCCTCTTATTTCTCCTTCCCTTAAGAAACCAGACTGAAAAGAGGAAAGAGATGAGCTAGGGAGAATGCTTGGCTGGACAAGCAGTAGTGCCTTGTTGTTGGGGTGGGGGGAAGATGGGAAAATGGGAAGAGCCTGCACCACAACTCTCAGCTCACTCCCCCTCTTCTTTGATACGTTGTTGCTTGTTGCGACGAGCATCCATGTCAAAGTTGAAATCATTCCACTCATCTCGGGGTGGGAAGGAGATGGTCTGGCGAAGGGTGAAGCGCACAGCGTCAATGACACGCTCACCCCGGGTCTCACTGGAGCCTACGCTGACTGTGGAGGCACCACTTGGGGTCCGCAGGAGGTGGGGAGGGGAGGAGAAGTCGTGGAGCTGCCGGTGGTCCAGGATGCCTTTCCAGATGGCATGTCGGAATTGCTCAGGGATTTTTAGACTTGCCAAATCCTGTGCAACAGGGAAGTGAATCCAGGAGAATTAGGACAAAGAGAAAAACTGACATTTAGTCCACACCATTTGGCTCCCCAATGCTTGGCTTTAATTGACCTGCATTTATTGAACTCTAAATTCAACAATAAAATCAGCTCTTTATGAATCTTCAAGATATATGTAACTAAGCACAAAGATACAGCCTTGAGGTGTCATCTCTTCTTGTAGAGTATTTTATTTATGCTCTATTAGTCTCATTTCCTCATTGGTAAAATAGAGGTAATATTTAGATCACAGAACAAAAATCCCCAAACAAAAACATCAGGTAAAGGAATCTGGCAACTCTCAAATCTACCTGGCTCTAATTACTAGAAGAAAGATATTAATAGAATGCTACTACTTCTCATATGAGAAGATAGGAAAAAAAAAAATTACTAACAGATACTAAATACTTTCGACATGCCAGGCATTCAATTAATCTTTTTTTATTCACCATCCTATTTAATGCTAAGATTTGTGGTCGGTATTATTATGCCTATTTTATAGACAGAAAAGCTGAAGGTCAGAGACGTCGATACATCTAAAATTATACAATTAAGTGAATGGGAACTCAGGACAGCCTCTGAACCTGTAACTGTCCTAATGGTCAAAAGGTCTTTTGGTGTTTGGATCAATCAGGGTATCAAAACACAGAGTATGTGTCCATGTTCTATGGATAGGGGCAGAAGGCATTACAAAGATGATTGATCTTAACTAACTGTGGTAGCATCTCTGTTTATCTGCATTAGTGCTTCATTAGCCTGTTTTAGTGATGGTTGGCATTTTTTATGGAGCAGCATGTTAGGTAGAAAGAACACTGTGCTTGGCATCAGAAGACCTTGGCAGAAGCTCTTATTCTGTCACTGACTAGCTCTAGACCTCCCTCAAGTCATTTATTTCCTACTGGCCTCAGTTTCCTCATTGACAAAATGGGATACAATTCCTTTTTAGGTCAACATATAATGTGGACTCCTATGCAAATGTGGATGTGAAAGTATATTGCACATTATAAAGCATACTATGTAAATCTCAGTCATCTGTATTATTACTATGTTATATCATGATTAACCCATTCTTGTATCTTAGAGGGAATACATATAAAAACACTGAAATTTAACCATATTCTTTCCAGGGAAGTATGTGAAGTAACTAAGACTGGTGTTGAGAGACAAGCTGAAAAGCAAGTGTCTATTTCCAGTGATGAACAGGAAGAAGCTGAAGTGAGGATGCAGAAATTAGATAGCCTCCCAATATTTCTTGATTTGGAAATGAGCAGTATGGGCACTCTAATTTCCTATTCTAGCAGGAGAATACATTATAAAGAAGTTAATCCACAAATAGATAAGTGAGCATACCTCTGTATGCTTCTGAAACTCCAAATAAATCCAAAACTCTTTGTAAACTAGGCTCCATTGAACTGCATTACTCTCTGGATAGATCTGAACTTATCCTGATGGGTGGGATAGCTGTGGCCCAGAGCCTGGCTCAGGACTTAGCTAACACCAGCAGAGATGGACTTGTGGAGAGCATCGGCAGATCCTAACAACCAAAGAGGCATCCTGACCCAGTCCCCATTGGGGAGAAGTGAGTAAGTGGAAGACAAAGCTTTAAAAATATAAGGAAGGGACAAAGTTCCTGTTCAATCATGTAAGGTTCTCAAACACAGCGCAACACAATGACTTGTGTCAAACTGCCTTCAATGGATGGACATCATTGTGAAGTTCTCAGAAACCTGTTGGAACATACTCCTAAAGCTTTCTATGTGGCTTTTACTTGTAATTTCTTCCATTAGGGAGCAGCAGCCAGGGGTGATTGAGGGGTAAAGAAGGGTGGGCATAGGGGCAGTGAAGCATATGCTCATTACCATAAGGGCAGGGGTGTTCTTACACTGTGTGGGCTGTCTCTGGCATCGGTGCTCAAGGAGGGGGGCAAAAAGAGGTCTCAACTACAGAAGCAGCAGCAGAGGCAGAGAATATCTTCTTCCACCAGCCCAAAGGGCCCTCTGGAAGCTAGAAGGGAGGAGAGTGAACCCCAAACAGAGCAGCATATAGCGTAGCCTGGGAGAAAAACCAGATTGCTGTAAACCAGAATGAAATGAGCTCCCTCCCATGTGAGCAGTAGTTCAAGAGGTACTGTAGAAGCAAGAATAAGTTCCCTCCCATCCAGGTTGCTCTAAAGGCTATCAAAGCCAGAAGGCAGTGATTTTGAACCCAATTTGATTAACTGAGACCCAGAGAAGCAAAGTGATTACACCATGTTCTTATCACCACTAAAAAGCACAGCTGGGACTTGAACCCATAACCAGTGATCTTTCCCAGTGGTCAGGTATGCCTGGACCCTATTCTGGTACATTTGATCATGAACAAACATATGGTTCTTATTGAGAGACACTGCTCAATCCCTTATCATGTCCTATTTTAAGGAAAGGCAGAAAAGTTCAATTAATAGGGTGAAAGGCCAGACGCTTATACTTCAGGGTTCTATTCCTGGTTCTGACATCAACTAATCCAGACAAATGACTGTATTGTTGCCTCCCCATGTTTTAAAGTGAGAATAACATCACTAGCTTCCTGCTATCCTCCCTGGGATCTTATACCAATTAATGAGAACTTCCAGAAAGTCCTCTGAACTCTTCAGAGATCATATATTCCTTGAAGGTGGGAATCAGATCTTTTTCCTACTCTGCACATAGTATGCATGTAATAGAAGATTGCTGACTGATCAGACAAGCTGAGGATGGCTGAGTCCTGAGCTTCTCAAATGTAGAGGTGGAGGTCTGGGGATCTTTCTAATATGGTTATGGGTTTCATCAAAATTGAGGATTGAGAAACAGAGGGGATTCAATTACAAGGTGGATGTCACCAGAGGGAGGAAATTAAGAAATAAAACTCAAGAGAAAAGTCTAACAGTTACTTACATCCATGGAGTAATGCTCAATCTGATAGATGGTGGTCAGCCCCTGGGTCGTGAAATAGTCCAGACATGATGAACAGCCCAACCTCGCTAAGAAACTGCAGAGGGAGGAGGGAAGAGGAAGGAGGAAACAGAAAAAGAAAGTTCACCCCAACTGCATTGGCAAGATAAAGGAAAACCCAACATTTTCCCCTGGGATGCCCTACAGAAGAGACTAGGGGTATATAAAATATATGTGGGGCCTTGGATTGGAGGTTTGGGGGTGATTAGAAGGCAATGGCACCCCACTCCAGTACTCTTGCCTGGAAAATCCCATGGATGGAGGAGGCTGGTAGGCTACAGTCCATGGTGTCGCTAAGAGTCGGACACGACTGAGCGACTTCACTTTCACTTTTCACTTTCATGCACTGGAGAAGGCAATGGCACCCCACTCCAGTACTCTTGCCTGGAAAATCCCATGGATGGAGGAGCCTGGTAGGCTACAGTCCATGGTGTCGCTAAGAGTCGGACACGACTGAGCGACTTCACTTTCACTTTTCACTTTCATGCACTGGAGAAGGAAATGGCAACCCACTCCAGTGTTCTTGCCTGGAGAATCCCAGGGACGGGGGAGCCTGGTGGGCTGCCGCCTCTGGGGTCACACAGAGTCGGATACGACTGAAGCGACTTAGCAGCAGCAGCAGCAGCAGTGACATAAACTTTAATTTAGATCTACAGAGATTAAAGTCAACTGTTCAAGGATTCCTGTAGAGCAGAGATTTTTCAAATGGTGGATGAGTGGAGTTCCAGGGATTGCATATCAGTGCCTTAGGAGCCATTGCAGGGGGTGAAAGGAAGGAGTCCAGTGCTCAGGTTTCCAGTCCTCTTGCCTCCTGGCTCTTTACTTCAAAAATAGTGTCTCCACTTTGATTGTTTGTATCTGAGGTTTCTGAGAATGGTTTATGTGGCTAAGGAAAAACTGTGGGCCACTATACTGTGAAGTCATCAATGCTTTCTAATTTATGTCCTCTTCAGAATACAGATCCCCTTCTTTTCTTTCCTGGTCTCAGATCAATGGTACCACAATCATCACAGAGCCAAATACTGGATGAGATGAGACATGCACTTGGCCATCTTTCTGACTGACACTGCTAATGCTGCTGCATCAATCATGTGGGAACCAACACCTAGTATTCCAGCAGTCAAGTGAAAAAGGCCTTCTGCACATGAAGCACGAGCAGATGATAGGCAACAGGCATGAGATTTGGACACCTACACTTGCCTCTGCTGGAAACAAATTTCTAGGCTTCATGGCTTTCTTTCTTCTAGCTATCTGAACTCCCTTTCCTGGAATGTCCCTGTTTCTCATATGACAAAGCAGAAGAGGCCACTGGCTTCTTGAGAGTCCCTGTCATTTTTGCTAACATTCAAACTTTTTGATGGACATCCAGCTTCAAAATAATGATCCCATGGCGGTTGAGAGCTATGAGGCCTAGAGAGCAGGAAAGGGAGCAAGATAGCAAGTTGACTGCCCTTTTGGGAACCCCAGCCCTGAGCACCAATTTAAAGGTCACAACTGACTGTAAAAATATGATGGAGGAGTAAGGGAATAAATGAAGATGGAGAAAACAGGCATGGACACATATGCCTATAAACTCACATTTTCACTTTTTCCCATGTTGATTATTATGGTTGCTTTGATTAAATACTACTGATGACTCCATAGATTAGAGATAACTGAACTTGAACCACGGGGTTGCTTGCTTGCTTTCCAACTATGCTATTAACTTTGACAGTGTCCACCCTCCACCACCCAGAGATGCTTAGGACAGGCCCCCAGGGGACATGCTGTGGACTCACCTGACAAGGCTGCAATCTGTGGGGTACGGAGGTGGGGGGGTGCAGTGGGAGGTGGATGGCATGGAGAGTGGGGGAGGGAGGGCCTGGGTGGGGCTGAGTCCATTCATGTCTCCAGCCATTGGCATGTGGGTGCCCATCATAGGAACTGAACAGAAGCAGGAGGAACAGAGAGGGTTACTGCCCTTATCACATACCACCATCCCAGTGGTCCATCTCACCTGGTTTAACGTTACCAAGGGCCTACTCTACCAACCTTCCTTTCCAGTCTTATCTCTTACTACACCCCTCTAAGCACCCTGCATCTCACTGAACAGAAGAGTTACCAAACTCTAAACTAATGACATACTTCTTGACCATGGTACATTCTCTTAGAACAATCTCTTCCCATTCTGTTTTCTACTTCTACTGCTCTGTCTCCTTCTAATACTTGCTGCTCCTGATGTTAATACAGTTCTCTTTGTATTTGCCTTCCTGAGTTATATTTCTGCCTCCTTCACTAGGCTAATCTCTTTAAGCATGGAGATTAGACCTGATGTATGTCTGGTTCCCCAGAGACCCAAGCACAGTGCCTGGCATAGAGCAGATGCCCAGGAAACTTAAGTTATGCGAACAAATGAACACATCCGTGAATGAGAAAGGGCCCTTTGGGATACTGGTTTGGGAATGAGAGAATTCACCGCAGTATTCGTAGGGAACCAAATGTCTCAGAAGGAAGGAGGTAATGAAAGACCCTAGCTCTTTTTTTCTGGTCCATTTCAGGATTACGTTTGGGAATGACACCAACTTGGACTGGTTTCTTACTAAAGAACAAACTGTAAACACTCACTTATAGAGAAGAAAAGCTCAATACCAATAATAATTATGAAACAGATTTTGTTTTTAGGTATAAACTAATATAAAGCAAAATAACATGTCCACAAAAAGATGAAGGTAATTTTCTTCTATTTTAGTGAATTGTAGTTTACCAAAGGGGAAAGGCCTCTACCACCAGCTAGTCAGCTAGAGAGCACAGGCAAGAACGTCTCATCAGTTCCCCTCTGACTTTCCTGATGCCACCAGAGGAAAATTATTAAGCATAAATAAGGAAAAAAGGACGCGAACTGTTATACAAATGTGAAGGATCATTACCACTATCGCTATTTTGTCATCTCAAAACAAAGTTGAGGACTCTAAGATCTTATCAGAGAGAAAACAAAACAAAACAAAAATAATAATAAATGGTTCCTTCTCCTTTTATTGCCAAAGTAGTAGATCTATTGAGGGGTCAGGTTTATTCTTAGGATGTATTTGTCACTAGTGAGAGAGTGGTCTGGCTCTAATGTCTGCATTGCCATACCAAGGAACCAGACCTCATATACCTCTGATGTCAATACAGTCTGAACAGGTGCTATCAGAACCAGGGAGAGTCACAGTCTGAGCCTCCCTGCCTGGATGGGAGCAGAGTTTGGAGGAGAATGGGTACATGTATATGTGTTGCTGAGTCCATTTGCTGTATACCTTGAAACTGTTACAACGCTGTTAATCAGCTATACTCCAATACAAAATAAAAAGTTTAAAAAAAAGAAAACCCAGTCTCTACAAGGCAACAGTGAAATGCAAATTTGAAGGATTGATAAAAACATGAGGATTTCTAGGATAAGACTGAGGCACTGCTTTATGAGGGTGATTACAAGACACATGGGATGTATTTAGGCTTTGTAACCTTTTTGTATTTTTACCATCTCACTGTGTGTTTGCTATCTTTTCTTTTTCTTTCAAGTTTGGATATCCACTCTGCTAGATTAAGTTCTAGTGGACAAGCTAATTATATTTATAGCAAAGCTATGTACTGATCATCATCCATTTCCAGGCTCAATTCATACATTTTCTCTTATAGTTATACTTAGTTGATATGAGGAATCTGTGTGTGAGTAAATAACAGGAAGGCTCCTTTCCTTATGTTGATTCTTTAATAACTGTGTATGGGATGAAAGGGACAAGTTAAGAAGACCAAAAGTGTGGAGTTACAGACTGATAAACTGCTAAGTGTGCAGAGTGATAATTTTATGAACGTAAAACTTAGCATTAGATCAGAGAGGTGACTTGTCCAGAGTTACACAGCTAATACTGCAATGGAGTCCAGACTACAATCTGTTTTTCTAGATTTTAAGTCCACCACACTATGCTGCTTCCAACAAGTCGGCCATTTTTCCTACCGATAATCTCAAAGATTGCAGAAGGAGGGTCCACATCCAGGTTGGCAGGAAGCAGACTGTTCTTTCCACAGATATCCTTATCCCTACTAAAGGAATAGCCTTCTCCATCTCTACCAATGTGCTTTGCAATGAGTCACAAATCTTAAAAGTGAGACAACTTTGCCCAAGAGAAATATAAGCCACTCAGCTTCTCTCTATGCCTCCCATACAGCTTCAGAGCAAGCCTTCCCTGACCCCAGAGCAGAGTCTTCCCCTACACTGGCCCTGCTGGTCCTCCAGCTGCAGCTCAAGGGAGATATTCTTACTGTTGGCTCCCATGCCATCAGGAATGGTGGTGGGAGTGAGGGCGTTGCGCTGCTGAGGGTTGATAAGCTGGCTCACGGAAGGCAGCTTGTTCATGCTGTTCATTTTGTTCAGAGGTGGGGAGCTGTTACCGTAGGAAGACTGAGACTGCATCGAGGTCCTGGGAACACAAACATGGAAGTATGGTAAGCAGGATGCTGAGGAGTGGGGACCGGTCATTTCCAACAGGTCTCAGACTAAAACATGGCCCCAACTATATAGGTGTAAAAATATTCCTCCAGAGCAATGACGGGAACTTATTTGTGTTTCCATTTGAGAACCTCTCCTGCCTTGGCAGGGATCACAAAGCTATCATCATATCGTGTTTCCTATGTGACTACAGGACAGAAATGAGTATCTTCCTAAAGCATCTCCTTTGTGAGAGGGGAAATCATTACATCTTCTTTTCCCCCTTTTGTTTTCTCCATCCCTCTCAATGTGAAAATCAAAAAGGGAAAAGAACTGAGTGAAGACCCAAAGGCTTATGAAAGACATGGAGATGGCGAGCTCAAATTGTGGCTGAGGTGTTTCACCTATAGCTGGAGCTTGGCAATTTGGGATGTAAAGAAAGTAACCATAAAATCAATCAAACAGGGCATTTGGCAGCCATCAAGCAGAGGCCTCAACACGGAAACATGCTTTCTCAGCTTAGCTGTTCTGGGCCATGAGGGAGCCCATGAGAATACCAACAGCCTCTCTACACAGAGGGAATCTGAGAGTCCCAACAACTGTTCTGTTAAGCTTCCACAAGTCTCTGGGGGCATGCGTGTGTGTGTGTGTGTGTGTGTGTGCGCACAGGTACTCAGTTGTGTTCGACTCTTTATGACCCCATAAACTGTAGCCTGCCAGGTTCCTCTGTCCACAGAATTTTTCAGGCAAGAACACTGGAGTGGGTTGCCATTTCCTACTCCAGGGGATCTTCCCTACTGAGAGATCAAATCTGTGTCTCTTACAAAGGGAAGAAGAAACACAGTTTTCCATTCAGCATGACTTTGATTTGCAAACTAACTAGAACTGGTTTGTCCTACTATGTATTATGGCTTCCCTGGTGGCACAGTGGTGAAGAATCTGCCTGCAATGCAGGAGATGCAGAAGACAGGGTTTCAGTCTCTGGGTCAGGAAGATGCCCTGGAGGCAGGCATGGCAACCCACTCTAGTATTCTTGCTGGGAAAATCCCATGGACAGAGGAGCATGGTGGGCTATGGTTTATGGTGTGACAAAGAGTCAGACAGGACTGGAGCGACTAAGAATGTACACAGCACTATGTATTATATTATATATGATATTCCCTATTCAGCTGTTGTTCCTGACTTTGAATATAGAACTAGTGATTTCTACCAGAATTAGTGGATATGGAGTCAGAAATTCAAGACTTGAGTCTTCCTTCAGCATATATTAGAAAGCTATAGGTCTCTGTGTAAGCCAGTAAACATCCCTCACCAGGAAACTAAAATGTATGTAAACTAAATATATATATACTTATTGCATGAGTTAGATGCTGGACATGGGGAAACTCATAAGCAATTATCTCATCTTTGAGAAGCTCATAGAATAGAGGATATATGGTGATTATAATCCAACCAACCTTGTAGAGCTATGGTGATAACTGAACAAGATAAGATGAGGAAGAATTGTACACAATATCAGATACTATCAGACACTTACAGTGAGTAATCTGTGCCCATAAAAATGAAGATTGGGTTGAGCATGTAAAAGGGGAAAACCTCCCCTATGACACTTCTCAAATAAGATGTATTATTTTGTTCCTATTTGTCTCCTCCCTGTTGGAGCCATACAAACTTGTATAGTCAAGTTTTGTTTGTGTGTATATCAGATTTAGAAGGCTCTGTACATGAATCCAAGCTCCAAACAAGCAAGGTATAATAATGTCTGAAAAAATAACAAGTGGCTCTAACACCTGAGTGCTACAGTAGTGCTAGGCTTGGACTTCAAAGCTGCCACTCTGCATCCTCCATAATTACACAAAACATAGAAGCCTCCATTCCATATCACTGAACAGCCTTGGCTAGAGGAATTCAAATAATAGGCTATATTTGCATAAATGAACACAACAATTAACGTGCAATTGACAATTCAGCTGTATTTTACAACTGCTGCCTTAAAGCGGGAGGGTACTGATTTCTCACTTTAGCCCTCCTCAAGAAGACAAGTTTAGATCCTTGTTGTATAAACAGCAGTTTATATAAGAAACTCTCCCAATTGTAAGATTCTTCAGGTTACCAAGCTCTCCTTTATCCATTTTCTGAATGAGTCACATATGGACATGGGATGGCAGGGTAGCAATGGGCAGAAATGATAATGCCTGTTGTACAGGTGGGTAAATATAATACTCTAAGGAAAAATGGACCCAAGTCACACATGGCTGTAAATGATGAGCTGAGAGAGCTCTTTTCTTAGTCCAAAGCATTTCCTTTCATTCTGTGGCACCTTCCCAGAAGTAAGACAGTGCAATAGGTTACATAATCAAGAAGTAGGTGAAGTAGTGATAGAAACATGGGAGGCTGAGATAAAGCATAGAACAAAGGATATAGTAAAGGGAGTCCTAGCTATCCCCAGGTCCACTCCACCCCCGTGTAGAAGCCTTGCATGAGTCAACACGTTTGAGTATACCTAGGAACATCTGTTAAGTCCATATTGAAGTGCAAGAAAGCTCAGAGCAGGATGACCAAGAGAAACTTCACTAGGTGCTTCTTCCTGTATCTTTACCCACCACAAAGTAACAAAGATGCCTGGTTGCCCAGACTCCAGAGGCAGACTGGCCCTCTGTGACCTAAAGAAATGTCTACTTATCCCTCTTACCCTCCCCAATCAGTCACATGTACAGCAAGAACTAATGGAAATGTTCCTTGAAGCATTAATGTCTACCACTAGGAAAGTGAAAGTGTATTTAAAAATCTGAATTTTCCGTGGACCCTTAATTATAGTGAATGCCTTCTTCCACATCCTATTACAATTCCCTTCTCCTGTTCCCTTTGTGGTCTTTATTTTTCTATAATTTTATTAGTTCATTTTAAGCCACCTAAACTATTTTTAAGGAAGGTAGGTCACAAATCATAGATGAACAAAGAAGGAACATGAATTTTGGAGCCAATCAAAATATGTGGGTTAATATTTTAGATCTGACACAAATCAGTTAAGGGATTTTGGGTTTTATACAAGTCTTTCCAGTCTCATTTTCTTAATCTGTAGAACAGGTATTACACTCACTCCAGAAGACTTGCTATGGAGATTAGATCAGATGATGTAAGAGTCCTGGATACTGTCCTGTAAATTGTAGGTGCTCAAGAGACATTGCTGCCTTTTGCTCTTCCCCTCCAGCTCCAAATGTTTAATACTTTAGTGTGTAGTCAAGGAGATAAGAGGTGTCAGTTTAAGAATTAATAGGAAGAAGTGGCAAGGACTCTTAGCTGGACAAATCCAGAAATTAGAGTGAAGAGATGAATAAGAATAAGAGAGTCTGAAAAGTTCAGAAACTTTGAATGCATCTCCTTTAATGCTGAAGTGAGTGTTAAAGCTACAAGGAGAAAGGTTGTTGTCATCTGTTTATTATAAGCTTGTATGTCTGATGTAGAAAATATTCTGAACATCTCTATGTGCTCTGGAAAAGGG
Source organism: Bos javanicus (assembly GCF_032452875.1). Taxonomy (NCBI): domain Eukaryota; kingdom Metazoa; phylum Chordata; class Mammalia; order Artiodactyla; family Bovidae; genus Bos; species Bos javanicus. The sequence continues at coordinate 77,670,167 of NC_083868.1, forward strand.
AGCAAAGCTGAAAAAAATCATAACCAATTTAAAGGACTTTAAGAACAACTTTTTTTTTCCTTTACAAATATAATGTCACAATGTTTGAGCAGACAATCCTAAATACTGCTGGGGCATATGAAGAGATGGAAAAAGTGTTCAGAGACAACATAACCTGTGCTGTTATGGTTTCTGTCCCCACTCAAAAAAGAAAATGTGCACACACACAATATACACACACACAATATACACACACTAAATGGAAAAAGTCAGAATATAGATATCCCCAGAAAAATAACAAGGTGTAAGCCTCAGGTAATTTTCTCTAGAGGCACTTTACATTTTTTCAGGAATCCAACATACAAAAATTAGGAAAGGTATGTTCCATGTATTTCTAGTTTTGAGTAGAAGTCCTGGTAAAATCAAGTTCTAGTTCTTAACGCAGATAATGTAGGTTTCTGTGTACATTTCTAGGAATAAAATCCCATATCTCAGAACCACAAGAGAGCTTCAGGATCATCCAGGATTGAAATCAGGTTTCCAGATTCCGAGTCTAGTGAGTATCTATGTGGCAGAGAGTTAAGATTCTTGAGAAGACACAAATTCAAAGTCTTCACCGCTTTGCTGGAGATGCCTAGAATTCCACCAAAGGATTCCTTCTGTGTCCTTCAATCTTCCATTGCTAAAGAAAAGATAACTCTCTAGTGGAATCTGGCAATGTATCAGGGTGAAGCTATCTTACCAAACCATTGCTGGAGTGCAGTCTCAGATCCTGGAAACACCACAGGTATGAGAGGGGTCAAAAAAAAAAAGGGGGGTGGGGTGGGCGGAAAGACATGGAACATGAGAAAAGGAATGGTTCCTCTTGGAAATTCTGCCCAGTACCATCCTGCATGTAACTTTTCTCGCTATCTGGGGAATTTTGCTTCTAAAGACAAAAGACAGTGTTTCTTCCCCAGCTAGATCAACTGTAATTATAAAATATGTTCCATCAGCTCACATATATGCATGTATATAAACATCATTACAAACACATTAAAAACTTCCATTAAAATAGAGTGAATTTCCGAACAAAAAGTCTGAAAGAAAGTGCAAATGTTAAAAAACTAAACACATTTACTCACCCTTTAAGGAATTTGTGAATTCCTTAAAAGGAAAGTGAAACTTGTCCCAATGTAACAAGATAATCTGATTTCACTATTCTACTTTTATCTCAAACATAAGTTTTTTCTTAAGTGCTTTTCTAAGTGACTATACTATTTTTATTTAGAAAAATAGTTTTTGAAGTTTTAAAAAAGAGTTACTCAAAGATCAGAAACTGTAATTTTTTTTTAAAGCATTGGACAACAAGTTCCACTACAGATTTCTGGATATTTTCTATGGCCTTTGTCACAGAAGCCAAAATATTTAATAAATTGGAATTTGATTTAAATTTCTTCTAAAGAACTTGGCAGCTGAAGATATAACTTGAGACTTGTTCAGCGATGTAAACAAATGATATTATAAGGGTCTAGCTCTTTATGATGAAATTTAACATGCACAGGGCTAAACATATTTTCAAGTTAGTGTTGGCATTGAAATTTGTTTTTCAGATTGATGACCTTGATACAGAGTATCTTAAATAAAAATAGCAACTACTGGCAATAGTGTAGACAGAACCAAAATGACCTATTCTGCTTGCTCTTTTGACTTACACATGGAACTTCAAGCACTTAAATGAAAATATTCTAGCACTTCAGAGATTTTTTAAAAAGCAAAAGAGACAGAAAAGAAAAACTGCAAGATAAACCAAGATGCAAAAGTTTATTGAAAATTAAAATCACACATCCATAAAGCAACAGCCTCAATAACAAGAAATCATTGCTGTGGTGACACAGAATAAAGAGCTGGTGACCTGGTGTGGGGAGAAGATTTTTTAAGTCTTTATATTATTATTTTCAAATATGATTTTAAAATGGAAATAAATAGATCCTCTAAACTCACTGAACCAAAAAAAGAAAAGTCATCAACTCTAATATTTGGGCCAGGAGGGTTAACTTTAACATGTGTTTACTTGGACATCACTTAGACAAAACTTAAGTGTCCTTGACAAGACACTTTGAACAATGTTAGTGATATGGGTGACTTTAGGGTCAGACTGAGGGACAGGAACTCCAGAGATGTTAATCATAGATTTGGTGTTAGGATTTTGAATTCCACTTTGGGCACTGAAGAATGATATATGACTGTCTGGAAGAATATCACCAGGGTAGTTTTACCCTCTTCTTAAAATGACAAAAGAGGTTTACTTTCCTTGGGGTCCAAACTCCAATTTGGAGGGGTAGATCTCCAGGGTTCCCAGGAGCAAGGAAGACAGTCTATCACATCAGATGCTGACATGGGTTGTTAGTTCAGGGTCTTACACAGCATTAATGAACTTTCTACTACATATGAGGGGAAGATACTGATGATTTAAGTTCTCAAAAAGAAGAAAAGAATCATCCCCTACAGTGGCTACTCGTGGTAGTTATCACCTCTCTGCCCAGCAGTACATTTGATACCTTAGCTTGTTACTATTTGCAGTATCATTGCATGACCAGCATTAAAAGGGCCTGACTGAGTCTCTCAGCCACCCACAGACAATAACAACATTTTTTTTCCTTTTCTTAAAAAGACATCTAAGTTTGAGACCTGCTCAAAAGCTTCTTTATGAGTTTCAGAAACAACAGAAGGTAACAGAAAAGGGTTCCAATAAACATCGTAATGCCCCTCGTCCCAGCCTGAGCTCCTCCCTCCCGAGAAACAACACAAAAGCTCACAGACAAACACAGGGGTTTCTGACAGACCCATACTAGATCTAAGGATACAGAATCTGCAGAAAACGTGCTTTCTTGTACAGTTTTGAGTCCCTTCAGAGATTTTCTCACTAATGGCTGTGTGCCTTTGAGCAGTTGGGTCTCTGAGCCAAAGTGTCTTCAAGTCCTGGTTACGAGGGCTGGATACACACACATGCACGCACGTGTGTGAGCACACACACACTCTCACACACTCTCACACACACACAGAAACACAATAAACACACATACTCAAAATACAGAGATGGGGCTCTATGGGTACACTGATCGATTTGGGGGACTGGAATGTCTAAAGAAGGCGTCAGATTGTCTCGGGGTTTCTCTCCGCGGCTCCACAAGCTCATTCCTGAAGCAGGCTGAAAGGAGACTGCAGAGAGGAACCAGAGAAAAGAAAAGATGAAGGCTTAGGATTTCACATATTCAAATCCATTGAATGCAGAAACACATCCTTCTACCTTCATGATCATAGTACAGTCAGAACAGAATGCCTGCAAGGCTATTTTTATCCCTTTCTCTTTACCTTTAAAATCACTCAGAGATGACATTTCAAGATTTTGAAGAAGAAGAAGAAAGGAGAAAAGGTAGTGGTAGTTATCCAGAACTCTGAGAATCACTTGTGGAAATTTTTCTTAAAAAAGGCATTTTTTTCCAGATCCTTTCTGAGACCAGGCTGGAACCCAAGCATATATATAGTTTTAAGAAGTTCCATAAGTGATTCAGTTGAGGACTACTGAGACAAGGTAGGTCATGATGCTTAGTACATCATTTGGCATACTGGACACAATTAATTGCAAAAGGAATGCAGAGACAAGAAGTAACTTCAATCTTTTGTAAAATGTCATCTACCCAATTATAATGCCTCATTACTGTTCCTGTCTAGTCTAAGTGTGAAGTATGAAGAAATATGATCTTATCAGTCTGGGGGCTGCATCATCCTGCCTTTGTAAAGAACTATTAATGAGCATTTTGTACGTACCCAGATTGCAATGGATAAGTATCTTAATCCTTTCAGTCACAAACTTGGCCTAGAAATGCACATATCAAACTCATGAAAGCAACTTTTGCATAATGAAGAAATCAATTATGCTCAAGGATGCCAGGAACAAATCCTTTTATTTTGCTAAAGGTTGTGCAACATCACAAGCTGTTAGGGAATTGCTGCCCTGATGGCTTTTGAGTCACATTCGGTTATTCCTTGCAAAGGAACAAAGCCATTTTCCCTTGGTCAGGACTGAGATTTAGTAAATCGTCTCACCAGCAAGAATTGGGATCATCTTAAAGAAGATGCCAGAATACAACTTCTTAATAGTAGGGAAGTAATTTATTACCAACTAAAGAACAATGGCTATGACTTTTTCTGTGGATACTACATCTTGGGGCTTCTCTTGGACAAAGGGTTGAATGAGACAACATGCAGAAATCATCTTTCACTTATGATAAAAGTGTCTGGACCAGAGGGGCACACACTGAGACCTAAAACTGAGATAAGTTCTGCAGTGAGACATAAGAACTTAGAAAAGTGAGTTAATCTATCTGAATTTAATTAATTTGAGGATATTTTTCATCATTAGCAGCTCAGAGCTAGCAACTCTCTCTCCTGACAACTTCCCAACATCTCCGTGAAGTTCAAAACTAACTGGGTAAACTATAAATGCTCGTGCACTGCCATGACCTGTGAGGTTGAACCACATATTAACCTTTTCAAAAAAATCTATGAAACTAGCAATTTCAACCAAATAATCTGGAAATACGGAAGACGGAAGATTTCTAAGTCAAACTTAGAAATACGGTATTAATCATCTCTCTCAGTGAGAAAGATTTCTGTCTTCTGCTTTCTCCCACAGTGATAATTCTGAAAATATTACTTGCTTCTCTCACAGATACATGAATTTGAAGCAAAATGATAAACATTCTTGAAGAAAACCATAGCTAGATAAGCCTAAAGAAATAGGACTTTACAATGAAACCACAAAGGTAAATAGTAACCACTTGATACAGAGTTGGAAAAGTGGGAGTAAGTGCTTACTTTTGTTTTACTAGGCTTCCCTAGAGGCTCAGCTGGTAAAAAATCCACCTGCAAAGCAGGAGACCTGGGTTTGATCCCTGGGTTGGGAAGATCCCCTGGAGAAGGGAAAGGCTATCCAGTCCAGTATTCTGGCCTGGAGAATTCCATAGACTGTATGGTCCATGGGGTTGCAAAGAGTTGGACAGGACTGAGCAACTTTTACTTTCTTTCTATCTAATACTTTTCTTCATCACTGAAGAATACATACGATAGGTGATGAAGAACTGGTTGCTAAGTATGTAGAAAATGTAGGTCACAAAGAGTTGGACATGACTAAGCAACTTTCACTTGGTTTTATTTTTATAACTTTCTTAACTAATGAAGCAGACCAAATCATTGTAAAGAGCTATATCCTTCAGATCTGATTCTGATCTTGGCTTTGCTCTTAACTAGCTATGAACTCACAGGGGTGAGTTCACTGGGCCTCAGTTTTCTCAGCTATGGTACAAAGAGGCTAGAACTAAGGTCTTGAAGCTCCTGTTCTGCTCTGATATTCTATGACCTATCTGACCAGTGAGCTGCGATCAGAAAGTGATCTGATCTGTACAGGAGAAGGAAACATTAAGAGTTCCTCAGAATGTCCATATTTGTATTAAAATTAAAGTAAAAATCCATCCTGTAGAAACTCAAAAATAATTCTCCAGTGCTAGGCTAAGTAAAATTTTAACAAAGTAGTTCTGGCTTCAGATCAGGATGAAAGCCAAGGAGGAGACTAAATTAAGAAGGAAAAAATAATGAAAAAGAGATAGTATCACTCTAAAGTACACAAGTCAAAAGAATTGCTAAGAAGGTTTCAAGTGGCTTCTGAAAAACTGTATTAAGAGTTAATGCCCCTTGAAAGTATGACGGTAAGGAATCTAGTGGCATGAATGGGTCCAACTTGTCCTCTTACTAGATTTTGGCTTCTATGAACATAACTCTTTATGTTTATTCCAATCAACTAAAATAAAATTTCTTTATACATTGTATAAAACCTACTTATAACAATTAGAGCCACAAAAATTCAATGAAGATTTATCCTCCAGAAAGCCTATGATCATGAAGGTAATTGTGAAGGAATTTTTGAAAAAGGAAAACCATGCACAAATGAAAAGCAAACAGAGAGAAACATATACTGGGACACTAACAGAAGCAATTAAAACTGAAAATATTTCATTACTACCTTGTACTAAATGTATTATTCCCTTCCCACTGATTTTCCCTCCACTATAAAGAAAAGTATAAAATTGATTCCTCACCAGCATAATATTGGTACTAAATTTTTGCAAAGAATTCACAGGCTATCATAGGCATTTTCTAAGCTGATGTATTATTTTCAAATGATTGCCAGGGAATTAGATTTCTATTTTTGCTTGTCTAATTATTCATGCTTTTTCTTGGAGATCTGCATAAAAATAAAAGAGCTGGAAAAAAAAAACTCAGCTGAAGAATACAGCAACTGGAGAATTTATATAGATATATATCAAACAATGGAGGGACATCCAGGTATATATAATGTAACAAAGACATAATTAGGCCAAATGTCTATATTTTCCAAAGATTTCATTTTGCAGTCTGTTATATTTCCATGCACAAGTTATCACAGCTAAAGTTAGCTCTTATACACTGTGGAAACAAGCAGTCAAAAACATGCAATGGTACATACAAACAGACACCACAGGGAACTACAGGCTACTAATTGTTCACTATTCATCTGTGAACACACGTGCAAAAAGTGAAAATACGTCTCTAAAATCCTTTGAGCTTCTTAAAATAACAATTTTATGATATAGGTTCTTCTTTGATGAAATAGATGGCTTGATGAAATATGAATTATAATAAAATAATTTCCCTTTAGAGCCATGTCAGCCAGTTAGGCTAGAGAAGTTATAAGCTCTGAATAACTCATCATCTAGAGACACAGAACTATGTATCCTCATGGATCCCATGTAAATGAACAAATGCTCATGCCCTCAACTGACTGAAGTAGATTGTCTTGGCTCGTAAAATCTCTAAAACTATGACACAAAACTATTCTTTCTATTGTATGATGTAGACAAACTGTTTAAAATGTCCTATAAACTTACATGATGCTGAAAAGAAACTTCCAGAAGCTATTTAAGATTCAAATAGTGTTCTGGTAAGTCACCACCATATTGTAGACTATGGGAGGGCAGGAAACACATCTGTCTCGTCTCTGCTTCTAATGCTTTCACATAGCAGATCCTCAGTAAAAAGCTTGTTACCTGTGTCATGTCAACTATTCTGGTCTTGGCTGATGAGGAACCATACTGTGTATCTAGATGGGCATGTCTAACTTCTTCAGCCAGAAGCAAGAGAAGAGAGGCCTCTGATAAAGGCTGCTATTGTTTTGTTCTGAAATGTCATCCTAAAAGACTTCTTAAAATCTTTTAGTACTTCTCTACTTTAGGATATACAGATCAGCTTCCAAATACTGTTATTAAAAACTATGAATGTCAAGAAGTCATGAAGGATCCATTCTGTTATCTAGAAAGAGGACTAGAAAACTATAGTAAATAGGCCAAATCTGGTCCATAAACTAAGAAGGCTTTTTACATTTTTACAAGGTGGAAAAAATTCAAAAGAAAAATGTTTCATGACAAATGAAAATTATATGAACTTCAAATTCCAGTGTCCATAAAATAAAACTTTATTGTAACAACTACTTTCATTTGTCTATATACTGTCTCTGGTTGCTTCTGTGTTTTTGAACAGGGGAGCTGCAAGAAACCATGTATATGGACCAGAAAGCCTAAGATATTCGCTACCGGTGCTTTACAGAAAAAAAGAAAAAAAAAAAGTGTTTGCCAAACTGTGTGGTAGAAGGTCAGAATCTACAAACCACACTATTTAAAATCAACAGAACTTTTCGCTTTAAGTGAAAAAAAGACAGGAAATCATGGAGCAACTAGTTCGGCATTGAGTAACTCTTCTGACATTATTTTAGCTAAGTCAAACATTTCCAGGGCGGACTGAAAATGATCTGGGAGTCTGTCTTAACAGCATGATGTAAGTATCTTGGAGAAGGCATCTATTCCCTGTGGGTCTGTAAAGGATATTACAGGTCTGTTTCTTTGATCCTTGTATGAGTTTATAAGAACTAAATCAGTTTTGCACCTAAATATGTTAATATATATTTCTATCTGATATCCTAAATATTATATAAGGACTGACAATGTGAATTCTGTAACCTTGAATTCTAATTCTCCTCTGAAGTACTCTGTATCCCCAAGGAAGCTCCTGATTCAACTTTCTAGTCAGCCTGACTATAAAACCTTATAATTATGATTTGCAAAACTTCTGTGCTAGAAGTGAATGGTAAGATCCCTTTCAGTCAAAAAAAAGTCTTAAATGGTCAAAGAGCCTGAAGTCCTTTAAAGAGAGAGTATGCTTGTTTTTAGTTCCTCTGCTGCCCACTCCATATCCCATAGTCAGTAGGTACGGGCTCAGAGAACACCTCCTAAGTATCAGAGATGCAGTCCAACCTCCTCAACTGCATTTATTTTATTTAAAAAAGAAAAACAATACCTTTTTATTACACTTTTCATAGGTATTTCTCTACAGTAGTTAATAATAAATGAGAAAAGATCCATTATTTATTGTTCATTTGTGTTCCTAATGTAAAAGACAATCTGTCATAGGCAAAATAGTTTTGGCTTCATTTCTTTTTGCCTGAAGTATAAAATGTCTACATTTTACGTTGATCTATGGAGAAAATCCCATGGACAGAGGAGCCTAGTGGGCTAGAGTCCTTGGGGTCGCTAAGAGTCAGGCACGACTGAGCGACTTCACTTTCACTTTTCACTTTCATGCACTGGAGAAGGAAATGGCAACCCACTCCAGTGGTCTCGCCTGGAGAATCCCAGGGACAGAGGAGTCTAGTGGGCTGCCGTCTATGGGGTCGCACAGAGTCGGACACAACTGAAGTAACTTAGCAGCAGCAGCAGCAGCAACAGAGACTCTGGCGATACTTTCGGTATAGACACAATAGATTTTCAGCTCACAAGTGATTATTCTTAACCACAGAAGGGTAAGTATAAATCAGAGTTCTGATTCACCAATTTCCCTTCCTTTCATAAGAGCTAGTGTGTTCTGGTTAGGTATAAAAAACACCATCATCAAAGATCCAAGAATCAAGGTAAAATGAATATATAAATAGTTTGTATGTATATTCTAAAATGGTTGCAAAATCTGGCCTCACTGATATAAACATGTACTGCTGGAAGACCTAGAATGAGGATGTTAAAACATTGGCAATTCCGCTCTATTTTGCCCTAATGCATCCAGATTTTCCCTAATGACCAGGCACTAGGACTCTGAATCCTCAACACAGCACTCAAAGAAGTCACTTATAGTGAAACCTATGTGCTATCTCTGGTCTATAATGATTTTCCCAAAAGTGGATTGTGTGCATCCCAGGTGAGGGACAAGATAAGATATTGGAATGAGGAAAAACTATGTGACTTTAAATAGACACATTATTACTAGCATAGAGGATGTATTCAAAATTCTACTATTGATAGATGTGTATGGACCAGGGGCATAGAGAAGAAAACTAATTCTATTAGTGTGAGTCTTTTTTCAGAATTCACTTGAAATGGTTTCAATTCAACTTCAGGATATAGGTGTAACTTGTCAAAGGGAGGGTTATAAGAAACATAGGAGATTGTTGAAGCAGAAAATGGAGTCCTCAAACCAGCTCATGTGAACCTACCAATTTCTGCTGTCTCACAACCTCACCTTTTACATCAGCCAACAACCATCCTGTGGCCGATCTGAATACAGAGTCATCTTAATCACATCTGCTAAAATGACATAGGGATACACTCACTGTTTCTGAAGTAAATGCTGGTGCTGCTGTTGCTGCTGCTGCCTGTAGGTTTCAATCGTGTGCTGAGGAAGGTACTGCATGAGTTCCAGGGATTCTTTGATCTTCAGCAGCATTTCGTAAGTCTCACGGCCCCTTACCTACATAAAAGAGCAGAAGGCAAGAGACAAAAAATGAAGAACTGTAGAACTATCAGAAGTACAGTCAGTCCTCTTTATTTGTGGATTCTGCTTGGACTAATTCACCTACTTGCTAACATCTATTTATAACACAAAAATCAATACTTCACAGACAGGGGCATAATGATGAAAAGTTTACTGTCCCAGTGTGCACGTTCCCAACTGAGGGTGAAGAAGGTGATGTTCCAACTTCTTGTTTCAACTCTTCTGCTGGAAATAAGTGTCCTTCTCTTAGCCTATTTAGGGCCAAATTTTTTACTTTTCTGTACTTTTTGGAGGTACATTTTTTGGTTTAAAATAGTTCCCAAAGGCAGCTTCAATGCTCTCTAGTGCTCCTAAATGCAAATACATTGTAATGTGCCTTATGGAGAAAATTCATGTTAGGTAAGCTTAGCCCAGCCCTGAGCTGTTGTGGTATGGACTATGCATTCAATGTTAATGAACCAATGTGCATGCGTGCAGGCATGCTCAGTTGTGTCCAACTCTTTGCAACCCCACAAACTGTGGCCCGCTTGGCTCCTCTGTCTATGGGATTTTCCCAGCAAGAACACTGGCATGGGTTGCCATTTCCTTCTTCAGCAATGAATCAACAGCATATATTAAATAAGAAACACACATGAAACAAAGTAATGCATTGATCAGTTGCTAAAAATGTGACCAGAAGCTCGGAGGAATCTAATCCTGTATTTCTCATAGGAACAATGATTCAGTATTTGATTGTGCAGTGTCCATTGTGACTTTATAAAGCATAACTACCACAGATAAGTAGAATTAACTGTAATTAAATCTGGAAAGACACAAGTTTTCAGCAGGGGTAAAATGTGCTTCCCTCTTTAAGAGAGTCTCTTAAAAACTTTAAGAAGTCTGAGCAGAACCAGGACTAGGGAAAGGCGAGTGGAGAACAAAGAGCACTTGCCTGATGTGAGAGTGAGTGCCTGTTACGCTGTGCACCTTGGCAGGTCGCCTGTCCCCTCCCTGTCAGAATTCAGAAATGGAAAGATTTTCTCTACCTTTTATTGGGTTAATTCCTACTTATCCCAGCTCTGGCATCATATTCTTTGAGAAGCTTTTGCTGACCTCAACCTTTTAGGCCAAGTCTTCCATTCTTCCTGTGAGCTCCCACAGTGTCACCCTTAACTTTACTGAAGTGTTGATTCCATTATTATACCTCTTTGTCTCCTCACTAGAAGACAAGGTCTTGTAAGGTAAGAACTGTACCTTAATGATCTCTAATGTCAGAGTCTAGCATTTCTGCCATTCAGCAAACACGAACTAAATTCACGGTAAATGAAAAGGCTTTTTTTTTTTTTTTCCTTCACACATTTCAGTCTGGCTAATTATTCACTAAAAATAAGATGTAACCATTGATAGGATATTTCCTCCATTAGTACAAACTGAAATTTCATTAAAGAAACAGCTCTTCAACGTGGTTTCTATCTCATCAGCTGAAGACACATCAGAGCTTTCCAAATATCCAGTACAGCAGGAAAATGTTTAACTTAAGGGTTCACATACCAGTTTCCATATGTGGCCTGAGAAACAAGACATTGAGAATCTCAGCTCACTCACTGTCTGACTGTTCTGCCAGCAAGCAGTATAATTCCCCGACCTGACTGAACTTTAGGGCCTCAAGAAGGAAGGGCTAGTGAGCATGGCACACCCAAACCTGTGGCTTAACTTCAATCCCAGCCAAATCTCCTGGCCCAGCTTGTCTGTATCTCAAGTCAGTGTAGACAACATCAAGAGCCAGCGTGGTTACCAAAGCTTTGCTGCCACTCTAGATGGCAAAGACCTAAGGTGAGAAGAGCTAAATGAACTGCAACTGTAATCTAAAAAAGGGCACCTTGGTGACCTGGAGACGGCTTATATTCCTTGTGGGAATGAACAATACTCCTACACAATATTTGGGCCAAATCTCTGGCCATTCCCATATAGTTGAGGATTCTGCCTAGCTTTGCTTTTTTTTTTTTTTTTTTAAATAGCATTCCCTAAAAGAAATCACAGGCAACACTCTATAATAGTTTATCAACTTTGTTAATGCCTTCTGACAAAATTTTAGCCCTAAGTTGGTATGACCAGGCTGTCTAGGATCATCTTATCACTCTTCAGTAATGAAGGATAAATTAATTTTAAAGACTTGCATAAAAAGAACTCTATTAGTAGAAGTGTAGTTCTGACTGGGTGAGTAGTAAGAGGAAGAGCCCACATTATTAATCTGTTCCAGAACTTTAGAGAGGATGAATAATTTCCTAATTTCGCAGAAAACAAGTAGGTTTTCTGTTTTATCTCACTTGCCTCTATCACCCTCTTCACATTCTCATTCACGGATAACCAAAAGATGACCACAGAGTAACAGCTTATTCAGAGAAGGTGACAATGAAGCAATCACGAATACCCAAGGGAGACTCACTGGTAAGTATAACAGTTCATCATCTGGGGATCTTCGTTTCTTGATGGATGTCATCTGGATGCCATGTGTGTTCTGACGGAAAGCTGGTGGAGGAAAAGTGCAAGTTTCATCCTGGGAACATTTCTGAAGCAATAACACATTGATTAAACAGACAGTAGCACCATTGACACTGATGAGATTAGAATTTCCAGTTCTAAGCAGCCATTCAATGAGTGATGATTACTTTTATATTAGATGTAAACTTAACAATAATGAGAGTGATGTGGGGAGGTGAGGCAAAACAAGGAAAGAAAAACGGGAGGTGGGTGCAGGGAGGCTGGGAAATGGCCTCTGGCTTAAGCAGTGCTGCAGGAATCCCTGTGTTTTACTGGAGTGTGTCTGTGAACAGCTGCTCACCACAGGAAGATAAATTGGAACTGTGTTTTATTTTTCAGATCATTTATCTTCCAAGGAGGTAAATGCAGGCTGTAGGAGTTGTCTTGTCTGTGCATTCAACCTTGTGAGTTCCCCCCTCCCATGTTAATACAAATATCATATAGCCTCTGACAAGCAGTCTCTTGGACCTCAGTTTTCTCTTTGGGAAAATCAGGGAATTAATTTTATATATCCCTAAAGGTTTCCAAAATTTAGAAACTATACCCAGGAACCAGAATATAGAGATGATTCTCCTACTAGAGTTCAGATAATCGTTCTTACTGAAAGTTATTGATTGGTAGGTAACTGAGGTGCTCAGGGAAGCATATGGAGCTAGGCCAACAGACAGACTCAAGAGGAGAATTAGGGTGGAGATATAATTATTGATAGTACATATACTATTGATAATGTATATATAAACTAAGTACTATATATACGATTGTTTGAGGAATAATCAGGGAGAAAAATAACTGGAAAAGCAAATCACACTGAACAGCCCAAAGATGATAAAGGTTAGTTGTTATAACAAATTGTTCTGCAAAATTCAATACCATTTTTATTTCTTCTGCATACTAATCAGTAATAAGATGAAAACATTTTTCACGATATAATTCACAGTGTGATATATTTTAAAATACTTGCTATAGTGATAGCAGGCGTATGCAAGCCATCTTCTAGAATTAAATCTCATGCTTTAGTAGCTTGGGTGGATCAATGGTTTTCAAACTCTGTGACCTGAAGAATGAGACCTCTGGGGGTGAGTACCTGACATGCAAGGGTGGTGTGAGTGAAGCATGAAACCACAGCCCACTCCTGACTCCCACCCCTTCAACTAGAACAGTTCTACTTTCAGCTATTTTGAGCTCCTTGAAATACTTCATTTTTAAAAAGCTTTTATTGCTTAAAAAAACAAGTCTGAAACCAACTGATCTAAATCATCAGCCTCACTATAAATGATGTAACTAAAGCCCTGAATGGGTCCTACATCTCAAGATTCAATGAAACCCACAGCTGCATATTCCCCAGACTGTGCTTTATGAAGTTCACTCTTAAGTCTCACTATTCCCCTAGACTCAGGAGGTAGGCAGGTGGCATTTTCAACCCTCACCTTCAGTAACAGAATGATAAATGGACATAAATAGGCTAAGGTACTGGTTCTCAAACTTCAGCTGGCAACAGAGGCACCTACAGGGCTTACAGAACATGGATCCCTGGGCCTCACATCCAGTACTTCTGATTCAGCAAGGCTGCAAACTAAGAGTTTGGATTTCTACCCAGCTTCCAGATGATGCTGATGCTACTGGTCTGGCAGTCATGTCTGGAGGATTGCTGGTTAATCTTCCATGATGATCTGCTTTTGAAAAGCTATAGCGCACACCCAGAATCCATTTCATCAAGAGCTGCAGCTTAAGGTCATAAACGTGTCTCTAAAGCCCTTAGGTCTTATTCTGCAGCTTCTCAAACATCACCCATCAGGCACTGCATCTGGAGGAGACTTAGCCCTACCCCATTGGGCCACTACAGCTACTTACGGCGCTTCGTACCATCACCATTCTTTGTGCTGTCCGAGACCTGCTGCTTTCTGATGCTATCTTCATCCGCCTTCCTGTCTCTCCCTGGGCAAGCACAGATCCGGGCCTCAAAGCAGCGGCGGCCCAGGACTTGCCCACTAGGAATTAAAGAGAAGAAAGGGTTAAATGAAAGGAATTTGAAAAGCCCCCTGCTGGCCATCACCAGTGCACCAGCTCCACCACCAACTCAAGGCTGCTTTGAGGATGGGCCCCCAAAGCATTTGGCAGAACACAAAAGTGCTTACAGGCCATGAGCAATATTAGTAAATAGCATCCATTTGTTCTGCAAAGAACCTCCAAGCCATTAGCTGAACAGCTGTATTTAGCTACATATTTTGAAGGAAACTTGAGTTAAGCCAGTGGATGTCTCCAGATAAAATCCCTTTAGGCAGTTCAGACTTATTCAAAGAAACTGTTAAATGCCTCGCGGCCCACATGAAAACAAACACTGTCTAATCAGAAACTATTCCAGTCAAATGTCAAGAATTCAGGTATGAAGTGACTTGAACACCTTCCCAACTCTTTTTTTTATTTTCTACCTTTACCCACCCTGTTCTGTCTCCACTTTCTTAGATCTTTTATGTAAGTGTTTGCAGCAAGGATTTATAGCACAAAGGACAAAATCTAGGGTAGCTCTCTGTTGTACATGCAAAGGTAATGATAAAACAAGCACAGTTTCACTTTGCCCTCTGCCCAGAGTTTCTACAGAATGACAGTTCTGCAAATGCCACTTACTCTCTGGTTTCCAGAGTAACAATGATTAAAATTGGACGTCGGTTCATCCCTCCAACACAACTGCTGTTACACATGAAATTGTACAAGACTGTCGTGAATTCAGTGCCAACCTGAACACAGGGAGGAAGAGAGTCGGTGTGAACAAGGACTTGAACTAACGTTCTTTCTTCTTAGTTCTTCCTTCTTCGTTCTCACTTACTTAAACAACTCCATTTCTGATCAAGTGATATCCTTTCTTCTAAAAAACTATAAAACCCATGGTAGATTCTTCTTTGCCTTGGCTCTTAGGAAGCTTAAACCTAGTATTTGCAATAGTGGACCCTCTGCACAGTATGAAAGGGTTTTTAAAAATAACCATGGTTGACCCTATTCACTTGCAAGCTGATCCATATCACTTAATTCAAACAGGGTTCATCACATACATGAAAAGTTAGAGATGAAAAAATTAATAACCTCAGCAGTAATGCTCCAGGGACATTTCTATGATATGGATAACACAGTACAACATACATGTGAATGTATACTTCCATAACGAACAGTCTGGAATTCAGAATTAAATAATCTAGTCCAGAAAATGAATTTATGGGTGAAGCAATCTGAAGCCTAGAGACACAGAGTTATAAGCTAGAAGTCCACAGAAAGAGTCAGCAAATCAAGGGTCTCTGGTCTTATCACTCCAGTGTTCTCTCTGCTGCATCATGCTGCTTTTCTAATCTGCCATCCTGTACATTCGAACTTCAACTATGAGATCCCTCTTAGGGTCTCCCATTTCGGGATAGTGTAAAAATGGTGGTGGTGGTTTAGTCGCTAAGTCGTGTCCTACTCTTGCAACCCCATGGACTGTAGCCCACTAGGCTCCTCTGTCCATGGGATTTTCCAGGCAAGAATATTGGAGTGGATTGCCGTTTCCTTCTCCAGGAGATCTTCCCAACCCAGGAATCGAACCCTGGTCTCCTGCATTGCAGGCAGATTCTTTACCGACTGAGCTATGAGGGAAAAATACTTGCATCCAATACTCATGTACATCTACTACCAGCTGAATTTCCGATTAAGATCTCTGGATAATAATGCCATGTATAAACTCAACTGTAGATTCAGTTATTTTCTGCCTTTAAGATGAGAACATGGGCAACAGAGCCATGTTACCAGTAACAAATTTGGTACAAATTTAGCAGTTTTGAAGGGGGATAGAGAAGTGCCTCGTGAAGAGAAGGGAGACAATAAATACAAAAAAAGTTATCTATTTTATAACTAAGATAGAATTATATGCTTGAAACACCTCCTATGCCCAGTCCTTATCTGCTTACCTGAGGTGGCTCATAAGGTACCAGCACACTTTGTCTTCCTGTGATGGGGTCTTCTACGTACTGGGCATGACTGTTACCTTCTACTCGAATCAAATGACTGGGAGGGGCAATCTGTCCTACAGAATGGAAAAAGAAAAAAAATTAGCTCATCAACCTCAAAACAAAGAAAACAAAATGAAACTATGGACAGAACACTGGTGGTCAAAGAAATAGTTTGAATAATAGAGGAAATATACATCCTTGAAAAGAAGACTAGATCCTGTTGCCAGAGATCTAACACATGAAGGTATCACAACCTTTATAGCCACAAAAAGGTCAGGAATGGTCATCTATATATAAGGGAACAGTCCCATGTTTCTGGGCTCAAGGTAAACAAGTTGTAGAGGACTCTATAACTACATCTCTAAGCTGATCCATACAGAGCATTTTTCCAGCCTCTCTGAAAAATGGAAGAAAAAGGAACAAGTTAATTTAAAAAATATACCTGCCTGACAGAAAACACTGCCCCCAAACTGACCATTTAAAACACTATGAGAAGCTAAGAATGGCAAGGATAGAACTTTCACTTTGCCTATTCTATTTTTCATGATTAAGTCACAATTTTACTTTGGTCATAAAGATGGAAAACTAACTTTATTTGTTGTACTGCAATTGTCCCAGGTTAGAGGGTAAAAAAGGGAAGCAAGTTTTGAAAGGAACATAAACAAAGTTTCACAAAATGTGATACCTGGTAGAACTCAAAAATAAAGACGCTGCTCTAAGAGTTAATGCTGTAAAGATGTTTTTTAACCTTTGGTCTCATATTTTCATTCTACAGTAACTGATACTCAAAGTAAAAGGCTTCATATATCAAGATGCTCTCTGTTGCCTGAAATATCATATATTATGGCAAAAATTTTAAATAACTATTGTGCTAAAAAATAAGAAAAAAGCAAACAAAAACAAAAAATGGTTATGTCATCTTGACAGATCAAGAGAAGTTATGGAAACCGATAACAAAGCCTAGCTATAGAGAATAACTTCTACAGCATATTGTTAAGTGAAAGGTAAGATGCAGAGGTATGGATAATAAGGTCATATACCAAGGACTAGGAATTCATATGTAAAAATTAGCTGTGTTAAGGTGGAGAGATTTTAACTTTATTTCCTTTTTTAAATTTCTATCTATTCTCTTTCTGCATTACTTTTTCTTTACCACCTATTATATTATCTACATACATATACTCTGGGTATATGTATACATACACATACATATGTATATACATATACATACATATCTCTGGGTAACCTACCAATCTTTCTATTTTTCACATAATTTCTATAAAAGGTATTCTAACTCCCAATCCTCCTGTCTCCTCATTGCTCTTTGATGAATCTTTATGCTTTCTCTTGTCCTTCCTTTCAACTATTTTGTGTTCTTGACTTAGCCTCCCTTCATAAACTTTAGAGTAGTAAATGTAAGAGGACCCTTGGAAATAATGACCGCTTCTGTAAAACTATTACTGAATCTGAGGCTCAGAACCTGGGATCTAACTTATCTATGGATACAGCACTTAAAGGTGGCCCCAAGATAACCTGCTCTTTGTCAGTCCTTCACTTTACTGCTTCCCCTCCTAAGCTCCTGTTCTTGATCGTCCATTTACTCCTCTTGTTTGTTATTTGTCTTCATTTATTTCTCTTATTCCCCATTTTCCTCTTTTTTTTTTTTTTTTAATTATTTCTCACTCTGTATGCTCTTTTCTCTCACCCTTCTACACCCTAATCAGTCCAGCCTTGACAATAACCCCAGGAGAGGCACTGAAGCCCTTAGCAGGGGACCAACAGATCAGAGGCCACACTGTTCTTCTTAAAACCCTCTCATTAAAAAAAAAAAAAGGGAAGTGTTAGGTAGTTAGAAAAGGAAAAAAGGAGTCCAAAATGGTGGTGGCTAAAAGACAAAGGGAAAAGCCCACAATAACAGAACAAAAGAAAATCTGCAGACTGGAGTGGGAGTGAGAACCTCAGGTGAAACATAGCTAGCCCTAATTTGCATAGGAAGAAGAGACAAAAAGTACAAAAAGAGAGACCCAAGATGGATTGAGGCCTCTCTTTTGGGGTCGGCCCACCCTCATGCCTCCAGGGTATACTATCCTCTGTTTGCTGAATAAAACTCTGAGCTGTAAATGAGCTGTAACATTGGTCTGCCATTTCAAATCTTTGTTGCCAAAAGACAGAACCCAGGAAATTACTCACTCTCCCGACAGAAGGAAGGAAGAAACAGGGAGAAGAGAGGCAAGTCCAGGTCATCCAGCGATTACCAATATTAAAATAAGCAGTTTAATTATTGTGAAAGCCTGAAATTTATTCAACATTATTCTCAGACAGTCTTATCACCCAAAAAGGTAGACTAAGCTGCCATCAGATTGCAGAGGTTGGAAACAGATAGGTGGATCCCAGACAAAACTCTCCACAGGAGCTCTATTTCAAGCTTAAACAGCCACAGATCCCCATTCTCCTTACCCTCATTGAATTCACGACTCAGCTCATGGTTGGGGCACCTTTTTACCACTTCAGTGACATGCTCGGCCTTCTTGTAGACAGGCATGGCCCGGATGACAGCACCCTGAGGTGGTGGGGTCATAACCTTGATCTGGATGGGGCATGTCTTTGCAATCTGGCAGTACAGCTTCTTCAGTTCAGTGGAATACTGCTTAGAGATGGGTCCATGGTGGAAGAAAGAAAGGAAACAACAGGAGATTTTGTTATATTCAAAAGCAGAACAAGGAATATATATACATTTTTGGTAAACATGTTCCTTTAGAGCTGCCTGTTTGAAACTCAGCAGGACCCTATGGGACTCCTGGATATGGAAGCCTGTGTCCCCCACTCCTTGTTTGTAAGGAGCAGACTCCAGCCTCTGTCCTTCCCAGAGTCCCAAAGGACAGATTCAACATTCTGGTGATAAGGGAAGGGAGAGGATGCAAAGACAAGGGAAGAACAGGCAAGAAACAACAGTGCAGCCTTAGGGCAGGGTCCTGGTCCCCCTTCAAGGGACAGAACACAATCTTTAAGCTCTTATTAGAACCAAAACCCCCAATGGAATGGATTTAGCATTCCTCACTCCAGAGAACACCTGAGGCCATATTAAAGGAGCCAGAGAAAGGCATCATGAGATTACCTGAAATCAGATTAAAGGAGTGCTGGCCCTGCACACACTCTAATCTTATCATCAACCTCACTCTGGAACCACTGCTATAAAGCTCCTTACCAAATACTCCCAGGTTGGGTCACTGTTTTTGAGGGCAGGATCACACTGTGTACCCTTATGACTAGTAAAGAAATAAAGCTATCCTTTTCTACTTCACCCCAAATTCTGCCTCTGAGATTTGATCTTGTACCAGTGCACAGAAACCAAGTTTTCAGCATCATGTTCACCATTGGTTGAAACCATTTATCAAAACACAGTTGTGTTATTATTTACAGTTATCATCTCTTCAGGATGAAGAAACTGATTCTCAGAAATATCTCAATGATTAACACTCTGAACAGGTTTATAGACTACTGAAAACTAAACGGAAAAACAGTATTCTCATGTGTTGAGTGATATTAAGCAGACTATAATTAATCCTACCCTTATGCTACTCTAGAGAGACTCATAGAAATTAGGGGTATGGAAAAAAATGTTTTCAGACAGAATATCTGGTAGATAGTGAAGAGATTTCATTTAAGGTCAACCAACTAGAAAATTGCAAAAGTTCCCTCAAACAACTGCACTTATCTTGTAAGGTCATAGCCTAAAAGAATGAGGGATCTGAAAGGGGTCATTTGGTCCTACGTTCTCATGAAAGGACTGCCCTATTACAACACAGTAAGACATGGCAGCAATAAAGATGATCTTTTCATTCACAAGGGACTGAAACTTTCCTACTATACTTCCTTCTGAATGGAAAGGAAGTTCAGTGGTTGGTTGGTTGGTTGGTTGTAGAATTAGAAAATAGGGTAGAGAAAGCATGAGACCTTGAAAATAAAAGTTCGTCCTTGTTTCCTTTTAGAAAGTCTCCATTCTAATCCTTATATTATCTTAAACCTTAAGCGATCACCCTGTGGGTCAAAGTCTCATCACTGCATTCCTCCTCATTCTGAGGTTGAGTGAAACCACTTGGGCAATGGAACTGCTGGCCAAGAGCAGGGCACCTAGTAACATTTACCCAAACAAAGGTAAACAGACACACACACACAGGTTACAAATCTCATTTGGCAACAATATTTTTCCAGGGAAAAGACAGTGGGGAGCAGGAGCCACAGTGGCAAAGGGATTCATTACTGCTATGCTCCAACCCAACTCTGAATAGAAGCAAATGTCCCATGGAAAAGCACATTTAAAAATAACTGCTTTATTTCTTCCTTTTGAAATATAATATTTAAATAATCTTTTTCTCCCAAGCATTTCAGTATATGAAATTTTCAGTTACGAATTTCCCAATACTAGATGTGTATTGCATAATCATTTCTCCATGCCCACAGGTCAAGGATTAAGCACAGCAAAAGGGTTTTACATAGCTTGAAGAAATAGGAAGCATGCCAAAAATCAACCACAAAAATAAAATTCTACTTGGGAAACACAATGAAATCTAGATGGATATTTTTGCTCAAGTGTTTTTTACCCAATGACTTTACAAACTAAGACATTGTCTTATAACATATTATGAATTCTCTTTTATTGACAACTCTCAGTAAATAAGCCTATCTGTTCCTGTTTAAGTTAGGAGATATATAATCTAAACATGAGTTTCATAAATTGTACCTTAGGAAAGATGACTCCAATATAAGTTTGCCAGCTAACACCTGAAGGCAAATAAGGCACCCATCCAGATATGTAAAGATTATAAAAAAAAGAAGGATAAGTGCTCAGAGTAGGACAGTTGAGAGGAACATTCCATTTTAATAACTGATATACTATAAATCACACCTGACAGACTAAAATGTAAAAGTACTAAGAATAATCTTAGGCATCATCAAGTGTTAAAACTTCACTCATTCTCAGAGATGGGAGTAGGGAATCTAATTTCTGAGTTTCAGTAATCTATATGCAATAATAACTTCACCATTATTTTTTTTTTTTTTTTTTTTGAGATCTGGTATAAAAAACTTAATCTTCACAGAAACCTAAGAGGAAGGTATTACAGATCTACAGTCTCTTATCTGAAACCACTGAGGCCAGATGTTTTAGAATCCAGAACTGTTTAGATTTTAGAAATGGAGTAGAGTTCATATGAAAGTGAAAATGTTAGTTGCTCAGTCCTGTCCAACTCTTTGCAACCCCATGGACTATAGCCTGCCAGGATCCTCTTTCTATGGAATTCTTCAGTCAAGAATACTGGAGTGGATTGCCATTCCCTTTTCCTGGGATCTTCCTGACCCAGGGATTGAACCTGTGTCTCATGCACTGCAGGCAGATTACCATCTGAGCTACCAGCATGTGTTATAAATACCTCCAGCAGGATTTAATGGGCTTGCTTTGTAGCTCATGGGGTCTCAAACTGAGTGACTAACACTTTCAATTTTTTCTTTCACTATAATCAAACCTTAATATTTCTTCAGAATTCATGAATATTCACAATAAGTGGAAAATGAACATAAACCCTTAATGTTCAGGCCAAGTTTCGCCACCATGTAAATTTGCCACAAATTTATGAAATTACAACAAAACCAAAGCAACTTCTGTTTTTCAGAGTTCTCTGAATTTCGGAATTGCAGAAAACAGATAATGGATCATATTATTATCTACAATTTACAGATAAGAAAAAGGCAGCGGGAGGACTTGCCTGAGGTCACAGGGAAGAGCTGGTCAACAACCAGTATATAAGAATCATCCTGAGACCTGGAACAGTTCCTCATCTCTCATTCTCTTGGCTCAACAGTGCATATATTTATGCTTTTATTTTTTCATAATTCTCAACCATATGGCTATTTTCTGAATCAACTTAAGAGGTATACAATCTTCTCTAACATTAAAATGGAGCTTGATAGTGATCTACTTATCAGCAATAATTCCTCTTTATTTCTCAGTAGAATGGGCTTCCCAGGTGGTGCTAACGGTAAAGAACTCGCCTGCCAATATAGAAGACAAAAGAGACATGGGTTCAACCTCTGGGTTGGGAAGATCCCCTGGACAAGGGCATGGCAACCCACTCCAGTCTTCTTGCCTGAAGAATTCCATGGGCAGAGGAGTCTGGAAGGCTACAGACTGTGGGATCACAAAGAGTCAAGACAACTGAAGCGACTTGACACACAAACATATAATAATGTTTGCTCCTTTTAGTGCAGGAGAAGCACCAAGTGATAGAAGTGAAATAACCCTGGCCCAGGAGGAAGGTGATCTGTAGTTTAGGACCAGCTGTCTGTCAGTACTTCTATTGTGACTGGGAGGAATTCATGAGTGAGGTCCTGTTGTTTCACATGGTTTAAGGTCCTCTATATTCTGGCTTAATCTTTCATTCCCTCTCCTCATCCTCCAAACACACACTTTCCACCTCCCTTTTCTACCCATGCAAACACACCATACACTCATCACCCACAATTCAAGCATATTTCCCCTGTTTTCCACATTGCGCTGGGACAATTTCGATATCACTCCTCAGGTAGAGATGCATCTAGGTTATAAACCATGTTTTTCAATTTTTGTGATGAGCTTTACTACTGACTGTATCTAAATGTCTGACTAGGATACATTCCAATTGTTGCTTCCGGTTAAACTTCCCAGACCTGTTGTTCAGTATCAGAGGGGCTGAAGCTAGTCTCATGCGGTTGCTTCTTGACAAAGCCAAGCTTCTTCTACTCAGTGTCCTTCACGGCTTGCAAATTGGTTTTGTAATGGTTTTTAATATTTTTCCAATACTAAATTCAGTCTCTCTGGCCTATAGTGTTTTCATAACTCCTTAGATTTGTCCACTTCCCCCACCAAATAGCTACTTTCATATTTACTGATTTTCCACACTTCTGCAAGATCACCAAAAATGGGAATCTGACTTACACAAAAATTTTAAATACCCTGGTGATTCAAGTCAGCAGAGACTGCAAATTGGAATATATCTGGCTTCTTTTAATATCTCTCTTCCTCTCTGGGACTTCTAAAATCTGCCCCTAAAATGCTCCCAAACATTGACTTGAGATTCTGTACATCTAAAGACCAATTTCTTCTTTTGGGTATGTATGTTTTGTTTTGCTTTAATCAGCTTTGAAGTCTAATATACTATGTGAAAAAGTGAAAGTTGCTCAGTCAAGACCCTTTGCCACCCCATAGACTGTAGCCCATCAGGCTCCTCTGTCCATGAAATTCTCCAGGCAAGAATATTGGAGTGGGTAGCCATTCCCTTCTCCAGGGAATCTTCCCAACCTAGGGATAGAACCTGGGTCTTTCATTGCAGGCAGATTCATTACCATCTGAGCCACCAGGGAAGTCCTCTAAAATATTAGAAAATACATTCATTTTTAAGTGTACATGTTGATGACTTTTGACAAATGTACACTTCAGTATAACCACTATCATGAGTAAGATACATACACTCTCTCTTACCCCTGCCTAACCTTCCTTCAACCCCCAGCTCTCATTAAAATTATCTGATTCCCCTTTTCAGTCATTCCTCTCCCCAATAACTTCTCAGGCATTCATCCACCTGCTTTCTCTCATTATACTTTTGCCTTTCTAGAATTTTAAAGAAATAGAATAATACTGTACAATCATGTGCTTGGATTAGCATAATGCTTCTAAGATTCATTTATGTTTTTGTGGGTATTAGCATTCCATTTTATTATTTAGTGGAATTCCATTTTCTATCAAGTCACCAATTATTTCCAGTTTTTTATTAGGATAAATAAAATTACAGTTGTTTTCCACATCTGTGGCTTCCATATCCATGGATTCAATCAAGAAAGGACTGAAAATATGGGGGGGGGGGATTTTCCAATAAGTTCCCAAAACCAAAACTTGGATTTGCCATGCAAGCAACTATTTACATAGCATTCACATTGTAGGCGGAGAAGGCAATGGCACCCCACTCCAGTACTCTTGCCTGGAAAATCCCATGGATGGAGGAGCCTGGTAGGCTGCAGTCCATGGGGTCGCTAAGAGTCGGGCATGACTGAGCAACTTCACTTTCACTTTTCACTTTCATGCATTGGAGAAGGAAATGGCAACCCACTCCAGTGTTCTTGCCTGGAGAATCTCAGGGATGGTGGAGCCTGGTGGGCTGCCGTCTATGAGGTCACACAGAGTCAGACACAACTGAAGCGACTTAGCAGCAGCAGCAGCAGCAGCACATTGTAGGATGCATTATAAGTAATCTAGGGATGATTTAAAGTACAAAAGATGCATGTAGGTGAAATGCAAATACTAGATGATCATTAAGAGACTTGAGCATCTGTGAGTTTTGCTTCTGTGGATTTTGGTATTCATTTGGAATCCTAGGACCAGTCTCCCATGGATATGGAGCGACCAACTGCATTATGAGCATTTACATACACATCTTGGACTTCCCTGGTGGCTCAGATGGTAAAGCGTCTGCCTACAATGAGGGAGACCTGGGTTCAATCCCTGGGTCAGGGAAGATCTCCTGGAGAAGGAAATGACAACCCACTCCAGTATTCTTGCCTGGAAAATCCCATGGACGGAGGAGCCTGGTAGGCTACAGTCCACGGGGTGGCAAAGAGTTGGACACGACTGAGAGACTTCACTTTCACTTTCATATACACATCTTAAGACATGTTTACATTATTTTGATTAAGTACTATAAGTGTGAGTGCTGGTTAAGTGTATGCTTAACTTCATAAGAAACTGCCAAACTCTTTTAAAAGGAGGCTGTGCTATTTTACATTATCACCAGCAGTATAGAAGGGTTTCATATCCTTGACAGCACTTCAGTTCAGTTCACTCACTTAATCATGTCCAACTCTTTGCAACCCCATGGACTATATACACAAGGGTCCCCAGTCCATCACCAAATCCTGGAGCTTGCTCAAACTCAAGTCCAGCAAGTTGGTGATGCCATCCAACAATCTCATCCTCTTTCATCCCCTTCTCCTCCTGCCTTCAATCTTTCCCAGCATCAGGGTCTTTTCTAGGGAGTTGGATCTTCGCATCAGGTGACCAAAGTATTGGAGCTTCAGCTTCAGCATCAGTCCTTCCAATGAATATTCAGGACTGATTTCCTTCAGGATGGACTGGTTGGATCTCCTTGCAGTCCAAGTGACTCTCAAAAGTCTTCTCCAACACCACAGTCCAAAAGTATCAATTCTTTGGCACTCAGTTCTCTTTATGGTCCAACTCTCACATCCATACATGACTACTGGAAAAACCATAGCTTTGACTAGATGGACCTTTGTTGGCAAAGTAATGTCTATGCTTTTTAATATGCTGTCTAAGTTGGTCATAGCTTTTCTTCCAAGGAGCAAGTGTCTTTTAATTTCATGGCAGCAGTCACCATCTGCAGTGATTTTGGAGCCCAAGAAAGTAAAATCTGTCACTGTTTCCACTGTTTCCCCATCTAATTGCCATGAAGTGATGGGACAGGATGCCATCATTTTTGTTTTTTTGAATGCGGAGTCTTAAACCAGCTTTTTCACTCTCCTCTTTCACTTTCATCAAGAGGCTCTTTAGTTTCTCTTTGCTTTCTGGCATAAGGGCAGTATCATCTGAATATCTGAGGTTATTTATATTAAGGAATATCCAGCCTGACATTTTGCATGATGTAATCTGAACATAAGTTAAATAAGCAGGGTGACAATATACAGCCTTGATGCACTTCTTTCCCAATCTTGAACCAGTTTGTTGTTCCATGTCTGGTTCTAACTGTTGCTTCTTGACCTGCATACAGATTTCTCAGGAGGCAGGTAAGGTGGTCTGGTATTCCCATCTCTTTCAGAATTTTCCACAGTTTGTTGTGATCCACACAGTCAAAGGCTTTAGAGTAGTCAATGAAGCAGAAGTAGATGTTTTCCTGGAATTTTCTTGCTTTTTCTATGATCCAACGGATATTGGCAATTTGATATCTGGTTCTTCTGCCTTTTCTGAATCCAGCTTGAACATCTGGAATTTCTCAGTTCACATCTTACTGAAGCCTAGCTTGGAGAATTTTGAGCATTACTTTGCTAGCATGTGAGATGAGTGCAATTGTGCAGTAGTTTGAGCATTCTTTGGCACTGCCTTTTTTGGGACTGGAATGAAAACTGACCTTTGCCAGCTCTTGGTATTGTCAATTTCAATGCCATCCTTGCAGGTATGTACTGGTTTTCATTATGACTTAAATTAACATCCCCCTGATGTTTAACGATCCTGAGTATCTATTCATATACATATATAGATTTCATTTATATTTATATTGTACATAAAAATTTTTAAATATATATTTATATTCATTTTGTATTTTACAGACAGATTTGCAATTTGTTTCTGAAGCCTCTGCTTAAATTGTTTATACTTTTAAATTTTTCATTTTTTTAATTGAGTTGTGTGTGTTCTTTTTTGACTACAAGAGTTCTTTATATATTTTGGATATAGGTCCTTATATCTTGTAAGTTTTTAAAATATATTTTCTCCAGGCTATCTCTTGCCTTTTGTACCTTACTCTCTGTGCTTTTCCAAAACAGCTAATTTTAGGAAATTATCAATATTTCGCCTTTAATACTCATGCATTTTGTGTCCTAAAAAAATCTGGTCTAATCCAAAGTGAGAAGAATTTTCCATGTTTTCCTACAGATTTATAATTGTAATAACTCTTGCATTTAGTTCTATATCTACTTTCAGCCTCTTCTTTCTCTCCCTCCTCTTCCTCTTTCTTTTCTTTTTAATGGATACTCAATTGTTCTAGCACCATTTGTTGAAAAGATTATATTTTCCTTCAAAATTGCATTAGTAACATTTTTTAAAATTAACTAACTGAATGGGTTCAAATCTTTATTTGGACACTGCCTTCTCTATTGATCTAGTATTCATAGTATTCAATAGTATTACTATAACACTGTCTGGATTACTCTATCAGTTCAGTTCAGTCACTCAGTCGTGTCCAACTCTTTGTGACCCCATGGACTATAGAACACCAGGTTTCCCTGTCCATCACCAATTCCTGGAATTTACTCAAACTCATGTCCATTGAGTTGGTGATGTCGTCCAACCATCTCATCCTCTGTCATCCCCTTCTCCTCCCATCTTCAATCATTCCCAGCATCAAGGTCTTTTCAAGTGAGTTGGTTCTTCACATCAGGTAGCCAAAATATTGGAGTTTCAGCTTCAGCCTCAGTCCTTCCAGGACTGACTTCCTTTAGGATGGACTGGTTGGCTCTCTCTGCTGTCCAAGGGACTCTCAAGAGTCTTCTCTAACACCGCAGTTTAAAACCATCAATTCTTTGGCACTCAGCTTTCTATAATCCAACTCTCACATCCACACATGACTACTGGAAAAACCAAAGCTTTGACTAGACAGAACTTTGTTGGAAAAGTAATGTCTCTGCTTTTTAATATGCTGTCTAGGATTACCCTATAGCAAATCTTAAAATCAGGCAATCTGAGTCTCCCAATTTTGTTCTTCTTTTTCAAAATTGCTTAGTTATTCTAGATACTTTGAATTTCCATATAATATTTACCAGAAATATGTCAATTGCCTCAAAAGTGTCTGGTGGAATTTTAGATGAAATTGTGTTCAATATATAGGTCATCTTGAAGAGAACTGATATCTTAAAAACACTGTGCCTTCTAATCCATGAATGTGGTACATATCTCCATTTAATTAGAACATCTTTAATTCTTCTCAGGAATAGTCTTCAGTAGGCAAATCTTTCACAGGTTTGTTTGATTGCTTCCTCAGTATTTTTTAAATTGTTATAAATAATAGTTTTAAATTGTAAATAATATTTTTAAAATTTTCATTTCTAGCTGTATGTTGTAAATATTATTTACAACAATTTTTAAACTGTAAATCATATTTTAAGTATTTAATTTCTACCTGTATTTTCCATTTCTAAATAAAATGACTGTGTTAGTTCTACTAGTTTTTTGTAGATATAATTTCCTACATAGATGATCATGTCAACTGCAATAAAACCAGTTTCTTCTTTTCTAATATGCACAAATTTTAATTTTTTTTCTTGTCTAACTTCATGAATTAAACTATGGTTCAATTTGCTATTATTTTCTTTCTCTTCTTTAAATTTGAAACTTTGCTTTAAGATCAATGCTTTTAGACTTTCATAGTTTCCTAATATAAGCTTTTAATTCTATGAAGTTCACTTTAAGCACTCTTTTAGATATATTGACAACCTTTGATGTATCTAATTTTTAACACTGAGGAATATATGAGACATTTCTTGTGGGAGGGTTGGGTTCTATTATTCTTCATATCCAATATATTATAAGGGACTACATTTACATTCTTGAGAAAAACAATTCTTTCTCTGGGCTTTTGGTTCATTTCATGGATTCCATTTCTATTGATGGTTTGAACTTATGTACCCTTTGTACATTTTCTTACCATTCTAAACAGATTTTTTTTCATTGCTGTTCCAAGATTATATGTATATTTATTATTTGTATCTCTAGCTAGGTTTTCCTACTTGCTAAGTCACTTCAGTCGTGTCCGACTCTGTGCGACCCCACAGACGGCAGCCCACCAGGCTCCCCCGTCCCTGAGATTCTCCAGGCAAGAACACTGGAGTGGGCTGCCATTTCCTTCTCCAAAGCATGAAAGTGAAAAAATAAAGTGAAGTCGCTCAGTCGTATCTGACTCTTAACGACCCCATGGATTGCAGCCTACCAGGCTCCTCCATCCATGGGATTTTCCAGGCAAGAGTACTGGAGTGGGGTGCCATTGCCTTCTCCAAGGTTTTCCTACTTATAGGTATCAAATCAAGAACCCAGTTGAGTTTATTCCTGAAAAAAATAATCCACTATAGCTTAAGAATTTCTTTGGTGATCCAAGTCCACTGCATTGAATTTTCAGCAGCTTTTGGGTAGATATTAAGCATTCCAAACTTTATGTTTGAAGATACAAAATTTCCCTCTCTGAAATGCAGTCCCTATTAGAAGCAGGTATGGGGATTAAAAACTTACACAACTTCTCTCTTTTTTATGCTCTTAGTTATAAAAACAGGTACACATAAAAATTATTGAAAAAAGAGAATATATGACATATTCCCCCTACCCAGACACACATACCACATTTTATATTTCTTCATACACATACACACACACATACAAACTGGGGGATACCATAAAAAGTTTGGTATCTTTTTTTTATTTAACATATCATGTTGCTGTTGTTCAATCACCAAGTTGTGTCCAACTCTTAGTGACCCTATGGACTGCAGCACACCAGGCCTCCCTGTCCCTCACCATCTCCTGGAGCTTGCCCGAGTTCATGTCCATTACACTGGTGATGCCATCCAGCCATCTCATCCTCTGTCAACCTCTTCTCCTCCTGTCTTCAATCTTTCCCAGCATCAGGACTGGGAAAGGTCAATCCTCATCCTAATTCCCAAGAAATGCAGTACTAAAGAATGGTTCAAACCACTGGAAAATTGCAATCATCACCTATGCTAGTAAGGTTATGCTCAAAATTCTACACGCCAGGCTTCAGCATTATGTTAACCGAGAACTTCCAGATGTCTAAGCTGGGTTTAGAAAAGGCAGAGGAACCAGAGATCAAATTGCCAACCTTTGCTGGATCAAAGAGAAAGCAAAGGAATTTAAGAAAAACATTTACCTCTGTTTTATTGACTACACTAAAGCCTTTGACCATGTGGATCATAACAAACTGTGGAAAACTCTTAAAGAGATAAGAATATCAGACCATCTTACCTGTCTCCTGAGAAACCTGTATGTAGGTCAAGAAGCAACAATTAGACCATATCATGAGTATGTTCTAATTTTAAAATATAATTTTATGAGGATATGTTTATAGTATAAAAAAGGACATACTATGATTTATTTAAGCATGCCTTTCTTAGTGTAAATTTTACTCCACTGTAAAAATATCACTGAATAGTGATTTTAGCATATAAATCTTTAGTACATAAATTAGTTTTAATTGAATCTCTCAAAACTGGATAATTGAGTCAATGCTTATTTTAGTGTTGTAGAAGTCTGAAGTCAATTTGAATTTTCTTTCTTTAAATTAAGCCAACTGCTATTCTCCCTAGTTATTATAGGATTTTTTTTTCTTCTTTATTTTGTTGTTAAGTAAAAATGTTAAGTAAAAAAGTCTGTGTGTCCTTTTTTACTTCTTGAAATAATTTGGAAATTGGTAAGCTTTTAACTTACATGCTTGAACTCAACTCAGTAAATTTTTTTTTGCTTGTATTTTTGTTCTTTTTGCTCTTATTAGTTTCTAGGAACATGAGAGTCTTGCTTTGGCTATCCTTCTCTATCCACCATACATTTTACATACTTGAACACTAACTGTTGACATCTTGTTTACATTCTAGGAAAGCATCTCAAATTTGTTTTCTCTACCATTAGTATGATTTTGTAGAGTTAACTTTGATTTATTCCACTACAAAAAACTGAAAGTCTTCTATTGCATTTCAAATAACCTTTCTTATCTTATCTATCTCCCTTTTTACCTTATCCAGTCATCTTTTTATCAAAGCCTGCTGTTCCAGATTTATTATTTTCTTCTCCAACTTTATGGTGCTTATGTTTTATTACTTTGTACTGAAGCAAACTTTAATTTTTTTTTCAGTTGTTTATTTGGTTCATTAAAATCAGTTCCTTTATGCTTATTTATTAATATAGGCCCCTAATTAGGTTCTGTTGCCTTCCATGAATATATTATAGCAAGCTATCAGAACTAGTATTGACATCTTTCAACATTTCTCAATTCAGTTCTATACCTTTTAAATAATAAATTTGCTACAGGGGTCTGTCAGTAACTTGAGTGTCTAATTCAGTTAGGCATTTTTCTGGAATTCATAAAAGTTTAGTGGAAAATAAAACACTGACTACATTAGAATCTGCTAAGCAGTTGCCACTGCAAACTAAAAATGAGATCTATTTATCTCCCTATTTGCACATCATTCAATAATTATCAAACAAA
Organism: Bos javanicus; assembly: GCF_032452875.1. Lineage (NCBI taxonomy): Eukaryota > Metazoa > Chordata > Mammalia > Artiodactyla > Bovidae > Bos > Bos javanicus. The sequence goes on from NC_083868.1 coordinate 77,701,551, forward strand.
CGTTTACCTGAGCATGCCGGGCACTCTATTCTGTACTAAGAACAGAGAGAAATGAGATTTAAAAAACCCTCAAATGCAGGAACTTAAATATCCTCAACTGTGTAGGACAGTCCTTAATGTTTTAAAGTAAGTTGAAAGAAAAAATTACTCAGTCTTTTCCCTCAAGTTGCTAACAGTTTAGAAGCAAAGCGAAACACAAACAATGCTACAGGTTGCAAAGTGTCAGGGGATTACAGAGGATAGAGCAATTAACTACAAATTAATAAAATTTATATTTATTGAGCAAGTACTATATTCAAGACTCTGTTTTAGGTGTGGAAACTCAGAAGTGAACAAAAACTAAAGTAAAGCTCTAAAGGTACTAACATTCTAGGATAAACAAGTGAATACTCTGTCAGATGGTGAGTAATAAGTGCAATCAAGAAAAGAAAATCAAGGTAAATTTAAAGGAGATAGAGTCAAGAGCCAGGAGTTAGAGACTGCTATGTAAGGAGGATATTATTTTATCCAGAGTTGTCAGAGAAGGATACTTTGGTAAGCTGATACTTAAAGAAAGATCTAAAGGAAGCATGGGAGTGAGCCATGTATGCTCTAGGGAGATTATGTTCCAATTGCTGGAGTCAGCAAGTGCTAAGCTCCGGGGGTGAGTAGGTCTGTCTTGAAGGCCAGTGTCACTGGAGAGCAAAGGCTACAGCGACAGTGGATGTGATCAGAAATTAGAGAGGTTGAGGCCCAGATCATCCAAGGTTTTGGGCCAGAGTAAAGACTGCAGTTTTCCCTGATGTGAGACAGGAAGCCGCCATGAAGGTTTGAGATGGTGACATGATCTGATTTGTACTTTAATACGATTCTGACTGTTAAGTGAAGAAGAAACTCTGTTGACCAAAGATGGAAGCAGAGAGATCAGCAAGGAAGGCACTGCAAATAATTCAAGAAAAGTATGAGAGTAGCTTAGACCAGCAGGGAGTTGGTGAGAAGCATTTGGTTTCCAGGTATATTTTAAGCAGATTCACTGGTGGATTGGTTGGAATGAGAGAGAAGGAGAAAAGTAAATGTATTCCAATAAAGTAGAGAAGAAAGATTTCATAGAGGTAGTGATAATCAAACTAGGTCTTAAAAAGATAGCTTACTAACCCACTGGATGGTGCACCCAAAGACAGGAGGATGGAAGGGCCAAGAGGCAGAGAGCAGGGTCACCATAAGAGAGGAAATCATCAGTACAAGCAAAAGAGATGTGAAAGAGATGTGAATAGGGTTGAAAAAGAGATAGGCTAGGGGAAGGAGGAGGAGAGGCTGAGTGAGGGAAGCACCTACTAGATTCAGAGGAGCCTTGGATTTCTCAAGAAACAGGCGGACTCTACCAGCAGGCAAAGCACAGTCACTGAGGACTGCAAAGCAGGGGAAAGACCTGATCAGTTTCTATGTAGTAAGTAAAACAAAGTTGGCAGGAAGAAGAGACTGGGGCAAGGTAGGAAGAAGGGATACCCATCAGGACCCATTCAGGGAGAAAATGAGGAGGGACTAAGCCAGAGCAGTACAAATGAAGGACAACGCGGAGAGATGGCAGAAATGTTTTGAAATTACTAAAATTCCATACTCTAGTTTTCATCATGAAAGATATGCACAGGAATACCAACATAGGCCAAAAGCAATTATTCATTAGAAAAAGATGCTTGCAAAAATAATATGTCATTTTCTTATCTCTTGTCTAAAATCAAAGCAGAATGATGAGAGCTCATTAACTCTCCCAATATTCAGGAAGGCTCCTCATATTTAGGAAGAAAATGAGACATTGTTTAGCCATTGGACTTGTCAACAGATCGAGAAAAGAAAAAATAATTTGTTTTAATTTTGGACAAGGAAAATAAAATACCATGAGGTAACACTGGAATTGACAGGCCAGTTTTGTTGTGGAAGAGGACAGGGCCTAATTCTTAAAGCCAAGTGCTTTGGAAAAGGAATTTGATCCAAAACCAATAATGAGAAGCAACATTTACTGGATGAGGGGTAAAATGACAAGATTCAAATTCTGCCTCTTCTATATATTCCCCGAGTCTTTATGTAATAACTTCACCTCTCACAAACATAAAATAGAAAAAAAGTTATAACAAGTAATATACATCTCTTAAGAGTGGAAGATAAATTCATGGCTATGAAAAGCCTTCATCAACTGAAAAGACCTACATAAAAGGCATGTGTTATGATTATAACTGAAGCCTATTTCTAAGATGCATGAAGAGCTTAATGTAGCTTAAGTAATTTTGGGAACATCATGAAAACACTTTTTAACCTGGTCAGGAAATGATTGTTACCAGATAATAAAAGTCTACTAAAGTTTGAAGATTAACCATTTTCAATGAATCACACAGTTCATATTTTTCTGCTAGTAATCTCTAGGTTCTAAACTGGATTCAAGTTACTAAATTCATTTGCTTGAAAACTAGATTTTTAAAATCTGTTTCCACATATTTGTAAAATATACATGTATGTATCCATAAGCACATATAATTTTACACGTCATTAATATTTACTTGGGCTTCCCTGATGGCTCAGATGGTAAAGAATGTGCCTGCAATTCAGGAGACCCAGGGGTGATCCCTGGGTCAGAAAGATACCCTGGAGAAAGAAATGGCAACCGACTCCAGTGTTCTTGCCTCACGAATCCCATGGTCAGAGGAGCCTGGCAGGCTCTATGGCATCACAAAGAGTCGGACATGACTGAGCATCGTGTAGTATTTAATTACACTAAACTGCTCAAAATTTAGTATCAGTAGTCAGGTATTTCTATTTCTCATGTTTTCTAGATGTATTTATATTTTTACATACAGGTATATTTCCTTCATCTTAATCACTGGAAAGAAGGAAAGGACTGGAATAAAATGGAGGGAGATCTTTGCTTCATTGTATTTATTTAAAGACAAGATTTGAAGCAATATGGAAATATTTTTAACATTTTAGAATTTGTTGGGTGTCTAATTAACTGTTTTTTATATGCTTGAATTATTTCCTAATTAAAATTTTCCTTTTACAGCACCAGACTGTAAAATCACTACAGACTTATGATTTTGGAAGACACAGAATATAGTAATAAGATATTAGAGCCCAGAAGAAACATTATAGCACATTTTGTCTAAACTTCCTTTTCCTCTTGATTTTTAGATATAAAATTTATACTTAGAGAGGTAAAATCAGTTCAGTAATTCAACAAATATTTATTAAGCACCTGCTTCACACCAGACTCTGTCCTAGGTCCCAGGGACTTAAGACAAGTATTCCTTACCCTAAAGGAGTTGGTTTAAAGGCAGCATTAAATTATTTATAAAACTGTGATATATGTTCTATAAAAAAGGCAGAATCACATACGGTAAAACATGGGGCTCTACTTAGTCTAGAAAGTCAAGAGGGCTCCCTGGAACAATGATTTCTAATGGTTGCACAACTAAATCTAGGCAATGTAGGAATAAACTCAGATTTCCTTAGAAATAGAAAAGCTTAGATTAGGAAAAGCTTAGAGATCATTTGCTTTAGCCACTTCAGTTGCAGAGGAGGAGCCCAAGAAGAACTGATGCCAGTGAGGAAATGAGGCTTGCTGAAAACTAAGCAGCAAAAAGGACCATCCTGGCATTCAGACTAACGTTCCTCCCCATGTACCATGCAGTTGGTCATCATTGTATGGGGCCATTTGGTAGCACAGCAAATTTACATAAACACAATATGATTAGAAAAACAAGTAGAAAGCACAGAGGTCATATAAAAAATAAAATATGATCACCAATTTACATGATTACAATATTTTGTAGTGTTTTGTTGACCCAATATCACATCCTTTCTAGTTTAGTAAAATATGCTTCTCTAGAAATTGAGATATTTTCCCTTAATTTGTAACTATATTGTCAGAATGGAATCTTGAACAAGAGAATGACATGAAATGCCCACCAGGTTTTTTGAGATCTGATCCTAGATTTGAGAAGTCAGCAGTAGACTGTAGTAATCTTTGAATGCAGGTAAGACTGAAGTAAACTTGTGGCTCTTTACATTATGCAAATTTTAAAGTGAAATTATTTGATGAAATATTTTGATGAGAAGAAAAAAGAGAAGAAAGCATATGTGAAAGAATTTTCTTTCAAAGATGGAAGTATCTGATTTCCAAAGAAATCGTGGACTTCTAACACTCACTCACTGAGGGATTTCAGGCAACTCATAGGATCTCCTTGAATCCTGGGCCAAGCATCCATAGGGAGAAAATGAGGAATCCTGGGCCAAGCATCCATAAGGAGAAAATGAGGAAGCTCTGTTAGAGGATCTATAATGTGTCTATATATTTCTTCTATTTTGAATATTCTATGATCTGGTACAAATCTGTTACAGACACCGGTTATCAGGATCACACTGGTTAAAGTAACTCTTTAAAAGTAGTATAGAAAACACAGGATTGATAATCTTTCTGATTTCTGATGAGAAATATATAAAGAGTAGGAGTCAATGTACGTACTTACATGTATGTATGCACATTCGAGGCTGTATTTATTTCTTGGAAGTACTAGCCTACAAGCAAGTATGAAGGGCCAAATTTTGGGGTGGGCCTCAATCAAATTTCTTCTTAAACAGTCTTGAAAATCCATAGGAACAAATTACTTCTATAGTGGTATGGAACAGAGGTGCCTCCAAACAAAGACATAAATTCAGCTCTTTCTAGCTATAAAATATCCCTAACAAAACACACAAGCAACCTCTCCTAAGTTTTGTTTTGGAAGGAAGGGGAAGAGGTTTGCTGTATTAAGGAATGAGCTGGTCAAAGCCAAATATCATGTTTAAATAAAATAACTCCAGGGGATTTTGGAAAACAAGAGTAAATTCAGCTCCTTTACTAATAATATGTTGCAAAGAGAAGAGGGGAGGAAAGCATTCCAGTAACTACGACCCATCATCACCACCTGCCTCAGTCGAAATACTATATTACACACTGTTCGCTGCCAGGCTGGTAATTCAGTATTATATCGCATAGAGATGCCAGCTAACATCAACACACACCTGCGTAATTTTTTAACCACTCTCTTTCCTAAAGGTGCAACGAAGACCCTTCCCCCACACTCCATCAAACAAAACAAGAAAACAACTTTACTCTTTCAACCCGTTCTGGAAGAAATGCCATACTATATGAAAATCCCAATTGCAAGGCTGCCTTGACTTGTCACTGTCCAAGAATATGGATAGAATAAACAAATCAATAATTATATAATCTACCTTCCTACTCAATCTACCATCAAGGGAAGCAATTAAGTAGGGTAACATCAATGCCACCCTGCTGCTGCAATGTCAGCTTCCAGATAAATCCACATCTGGCATGTTCTCATGGGCTCCCCTTGTGGCTCAGCTGGTAAAGAATCCACCTGCAATGTGGGAAACCTGGGTTCGATCCCTGGGTTAGGAAGATCCCCTGGAGAAGGGAAAGGATACCTACTCTAGTATACTGGCCTAGAGAATTCCATGAACTATATAGTCCACAGGGTAGCAAAGAGTCAGACATGACTGAGTAACTTTCACTTCATTCTAAAAGGACATGTTTGAAACTTTTTCTAATGTAATACTATGCAAAATATGACCTACTGGCCATTCAGTTCAGTCACTCAGTCACATCTGACTCTTTGTAACCCCATGGACTGCAGCACACAAGACTTTCCTGTCCATCACCAACTCCTGGAACTTGCTCAAACTCATGTCCATTGAGTTGGAGATGCCATCCTACCATCTCTTTTGTCATTCCCTTCTCCGCCTGCCTTCAATCTTTCCCAGCATCAGATGGGTCTTTTCCAATGAGTCAGTTTTTTTTGCATCAGGTGGCCAAAGTATTGGAGTATTCAGCTTCAGTGTCAGTCCTTCCAAAGAATATTCAGGACTGATCTCCTTTAGGATTGACTGGATGGATCTCTTTGCAGTCCAAAGGACTCTCAAGAGCATTCTACAAAACCACAGTTCAAAAACATTAGTGCTTCAGTGCTCAGCTTTCATTATACTCCAACTCTCATATCCATATATGATTACTAGAAAAACCATAGCTTTGACTAGATGGACCTTTGTTGGCAAAGTAATATCTATGCTTTTTAATATGCTGTCTAGGTTGGTCATAGCTTTTCTTACAAAGAACAGCGTCTTTTAATTTCATGGAGCCAGTCACCACCTGCAGTGATTTTGGAGCCCCCCAAAATAAAGCCTGTCACTGTTTCCATTGTTTCCCTATTTATTTGCCACGAAGCGATGGGAATGGATGCCATGATCTTAGTTTTCTGAATGAACTCCTTATTTTCTGAATGAACTCCTTATTTTTTGAATGAACTGCTTATTTCATTTTTCTTATTTCTTCCTTTTTCTGAATGAACTGCTTATTTCATTTTTTTTATTTCTTCATTTTTCTGAATAAATGCCTTATTTCAGATCATAAACTCCTTATTGCAAAATTCAGACTTACGCTGAAGAAAGTAGGGGAAACCACTAGACCATTCAGGTGTGACCTAAATCAAATCCCTAACGTTTATACAGTGGAGGTGACAAATAGATCCAAGGGATTAGATCTGATAGACAGAGCACCTGAAGAACTATGGACAGAGATTGTACAGGAGGCACTGATCAAGACCATCCCCAAGAAAAAGAAATGCAAAAAGGCAAAATGGTTGTCTCAGTAGGCCTTACAAACAGCTGAGAAAAGAAGAGAAACTAAAGGCAAAGGAGAAAAGGAAAGATAAACTGCCCATTAGCCCATGGAATTAATCTTAGCATATCAAGTGACAGTCACACAGTTGTGTCCAACTCTTTGTGACTATACAGTCTATGGAATTCTCCAGGCCAGAATACTGGAGTGGGTAGTCTTTCCCTTCTCCAGGGGATCTTTCCAACCCAGGGATCGAACCCAGGTCTCCCATATTGCAGGTGGATTCTTAACCAGCTGAGCTACCAGGGAATGGAAAACCAGAGGCAGTTGAGGTCTATTAAGACTTAGGGCAAGATACCTAATCTGATGATGGCTGGAAGTAAAAAAAGAGTAAAATCTATGCTTATGCTTAAAACATCAAAACATTTTTGGCCTTCTACATGAATTTGGATTGATTAAAACTAAAACAAATATAATGAGATTTACAAGTAATCTAAAAGACAACCACCATTCAGTAACAAGAAATACTCCTAATTTACAGTTCTTTTTTTTTTGAGAGAGTTCAAAGAATACTTTAGAGGCAAATGTAGGGTCTTTACTACCTTAAATAACCTAAAATATTTGACAAGAAATAAAGGGGGCAAGATCAAAAGCTGTCACAACTCCATTCATTCACATTCAGCAACTACTGCCTTAATTTAGACAGAGCAATCTGAAAATAATCAGTGATTTAAAATTTTTTTCTTTTCTTAAGTATATTCTTTGGAAATGCCAAATTTAAAAGGACATTTTATAAGGGTTAGAGGGTGATGAAATAAAAAACTAGAATAAATAGGAAAGAAAATCATACAAAACAGGGTGTTCGGAGAACACAAAGGTTAATTTCTGGTAATTGTTTTGGCAGGGTAAAGATTAATAAAGGGGAGACAGAGATACTTGAAAATGAAAAAAAAATGAGGGTCAAAAATTTTTTTTTGATTAAGAAGCTTTGGAAAATTAATGATAAATAACCAAATCACTAAAATGCAAAAACAATCTTAGCTGGAAAGCGTGAGACACAACTTCATATAAGCTGCTTGAAACATACTTAATAACCAGAAATGCAAAAAGGCAAAATGGCTATCTGAGGATACCTTACAAATAGCTGTGAAAAGAAGAGAAGCGAAAAGCAAAGGAGAAAAGGAAAGATATACCCATTTGAATGCAGAGTTCCAAAGAATAGCAAAGAGAGATAAGAAAGCCTTTCTCAGCGATCAATGCAAAGAAATAGAGGAAAACAACAGAATGGGAAAGACTAGAGATCTCTTCAAGAAAATTATAGATACCAAGGGAATATTTTATGCAAAGATGGGCTCAATAAAGGACAGAAATGGTATGGACCTGACAAAAGCAGAAGATACTAAGAAGAGGTGGCAAGAACACAGAAAAACTGTACAAAAAAGATCTTCATGACCCAGTTAATCATGATGGTGTGATCACTCATCTAAAGCCAGACATCCTGGAATGTGAAGTCAAGTGGGCATTAGGAAGCATCACTAAGAACAAAGCTAGTGGAGGTGACAGAATTCCAGTTGAGCTATTTCAAATCCTAAAAGATGATGCTGTGAAAGTGTTGCACTCAATATGTCAGCAAATTTGGAAAACTCAGCAGTGGCCATAGGACTGGAAAAGGTCAGTTTTCATTCCAGTCCTAAAGAAAGGCAATGTCAAAGAATGCTCAAACTACTGCACAATTGCACTCATCTCACACACTAGTAAAGTAATGCTCAAAATTCTGCAAGCCAGGCTTTAGCAATACATGAACCATGAACTTCAGATGTTCAAGCTGGATTTAGAAAAGGCAGACGAACCAGAGATCAAATTGCAAACATCCGCTGGATCATCGAAAAAGCAAGAGAGCTCCAGAAAAACATCTATTTCTGCTTTATTGACTATGCCAAATCCTTTGACTGTGTGGATCACCATAAACTGTGGAAAATTCTAAAAGACATGGGAATACCAGACCACCTGACCTGCCTCTTGACAAATTTGTATGCAGGTCAGGAAGCAGCAGTTAGAACTGGACATAGAACATCAGACTGGTTCCAAATAGGGAAAGGAGTACATCAAGGCTATATATTGTCACCCGGCTTATTTAACTTATATGCAGAGTACATCATGAGAAATGCTGGGCTGGAGGAAGCACAAGCTGGAATCAAGACTGCCGGGAGAAATATCAATAACCTCAGATATTCAGATGACACCACCCTTATGGCAGAAAGTGAAGAAGAACTAAAAAGCCTCTTGATGAAAGTGAAAGAGGAGAGTGAAAAAACTGGCTTAAAGCTCAACATTCAGAATACTAAGATCATGGCATCTGGTCCCATCACTTGATGGGAAATAGATGGAGAAACAGTGGAAATAGTGTCAGACTTTATTTTTTCAGGCTCCAAAATCACTGCAGATGGTGATTGCAGCCATGAAATTAAAAGACGCTTACTCCTTGGAAGGAAAGTTATGACCAACCTGGCAGCATATTAAAAAGCAGAGACATTACTTTGCCGACAAAGGTCCATCTAGTCAAGGCTATGGTTTTTCCAGTGGTCATGTATGGATGTGAAAGCTGCACTATAAGGAAAGCTAAGCGCCGAAGAATTGATGCTTTTGAACTGTGGTGTTGGAGAAGGCTCTTGAGAGTCCCTTGGACTGCAAGGAGATCCAATCAGTCCATCCTAAAGGAGATCGGTCCTGGGTGTTCATTGGAAGGTCTGATGTTGAAGCTGAAACTCCAATAGTTTGGCCACCTGATGTGAAGAACTGACTCACTGGAAAAGACCCTGATGCTGGGAAAGATTGAGGGCAGGAGGAGAAGGGGACAACAGAGGGTGAGATGGTTGGATGGCATCACCGACTCAAATGGACTTGAGTTTGGGTGGGCTCTGGGAATTGGTGTTGGACAGGGAGGCCTGGAGTGCTGCAGCTCATGGGGCCTCAAAGAGTCAGACACAACTGAGCGATTGAACTGAACTCAACTGAACTGAACTATGTCCTATATAATTGTATGAGTTAATTATATGCTATATTCCCAATCTGTTCTTCATAAATAAACTCACTTGTGAAACTTTATAAACTTCACGTCTAGGAAGAGAGACTTTAAAAAGAAAGTTTAATAATTAAAAATGGTCAATTCAAACATTTTAGTGAAATAAATATACTCTAAACAAATATCAGGCTGATGGTCTATGATGGCTATCATGGATGGTATACTAGAACACCAAAAACGAAAAAAGGTAGTGAATGCAGGTATATGGTTTATGGGTGGGTTGGGGGTGATTCCTTGAAAAAGCAAATTTAACAGGTTAGGTATAAAACTGAAATATCATTCAAGAGCCAACTAATTACTCTCCTGTGACTAGATCCCAACTTTATCATCCCATTTCTGCACCCATATAAAGAGGCAGTAAATACTGCCCAGAGAACTGTGGTTATGAAGTCAAGAGGGCAGGGCTTTCATCTTTCACCTGCATAATGATTTCGTGCACCATCTTAGGCAAATCATTTCCCCTCTCGGGTTCCAACTTCTTCATTAGCAACTAAGGCGTTCCACTTCAGACTACATCTACTTCAAAGGAAGGGAAATCTGAAAAGTAAGCTTGCACACAGGAGCCAGGCCACCACATCCTATAGGATCTCTCCTATCCAGGTAGGAGGACATCCCCCAATAGGCCCCAGAGCTGTCTGGCAGGGTATTCACTTCTCCTCCCTGTCTCCCTTCCTGCCACAGTCGTCTCACTGCCAGACATGTACGAATTGTACTCTTAATAGTTTAAGGGAAAAAAAAAAAAATCCTTCCTCCAAGCACTTCTCTTGATGGCCCCAGCCAAAAGGCCGCCTGTTGCCACCTGTCAGTTGTGGGGATTAATTACCTGCGCTGAGGCTGGGAGCGGCACATTCCTCCCCGGCCGCGCCCACAGATGTTGACATCAAGCAGGTGGGCTGTCTGCTACCCGCTTACCGTGAAGACCAGCCGGAAGCCCACAGGGCCTGGCAGGTGGGGGTGAGGGGGGGGACACTCAGACTGAACCACACAACAGCGGCGTCTTGGCAGAGAGGAATGTGCCCTGGGGCCTCTCTGGGAGACCACAGGCAGCTCTGTGGCCAGCCCTGGGCACCAGCCTGGCCCAGAGGCAGTTGCAGCCTCCCTGCCCGAGGGCAGCATGTTAGCACAGACCTTGGAAAGGGGTGGGGGTGGATCCTACCAGCCTCATCCTAGCTGCCTGAAAGGATGAATTTGGAAAGCCAGTTGAAAAAGATTTGACAGTCCTGACTGGTAATTTTGCAACTTGATCTCCCCAGGAGAGTAAACTCACCTTTCACTTAGTGCTCTGGTCAGTGCCACCTCCTGCCAACCCTGCCTAACTACTAATGCCACTCACAGAGACCTTCACAAAGCAGACATGGGAAAGTGTTTGTCAGAGTGACTGGTATACAGCAAGGGCTCAATAAATGCGAGCTGACCTTCAGTGTTTCTTGAAGCACAGCAAACATGAGAAGACTCCTGTAGTAAAAACACTCTCCTTTTTCACCTGTGTAGAAACTGGGGCTGAAATACTTAAAAGTGACAATTCAATAAATGACATAACTGAGGATGACCTTCAGGTATTTCGTCCTCATCTCAGTGCCGATTAAACACCTGCAGACAAACTTCATGCCTTCATGTCCTATACTGCGTCCCTCAATAAAAGAAACCTGAGAAGTCAGTCAGAAACAGAAAGACAAATACCTGCATATTAACACATATATATGGACTCTATAAAGATGGTATCAATGATCCTACATGCAGGACAGCGAACGAGACACAGACATAAAAAAGAGACTTTCGGACTCAGTGGCAGGAGAGGGTGGGATGATTTGAGAGAACAGCACTGAAACATATACATTACTGTATGTAAAACAGAAAACCAGCGTGAGTTTGATATAAGATGCAGAGCACCCAAATCAGGAGGGATGAGGTGGGGAGGGAGGTGGGAAAGGGGGTTCAGGATGAAGGGGAGACATGTATACCTATGGCCGATTCATAATAATGTTCGACAAAAACCATCACAATATTATAAAGCAATTATCCTCCAATGGAAATACAAAAAACCTCTAATAGCCAAAGCAATCTTGAGAAAGAAGAATGGAACTGGAGGAATCAACCTGCCTGACTTCAGGCACTACTACAAAGCCACAGTCATCAAGACAGTATGGTACTGGCACAAAGACAGAAGTATAGATCAATGGAACAAAATAGAAAGCCCAGAGATAAATACATGCACCTATGGACACCTTACCTTTGACAAAGGAGGCAAGAATATACAACGGAGAGAAGACAATCTCTTTAACAAGTGGTTCTGGGAAAACTGGTCAACCACTTGTAAAAGAATGAAACTAGAACACTTTCTAATACCATACACAAAAATAAACTCAAAATGGATTAAAGATCTAAACGTAAGACCAGAAACTATAAACATAGGCAAAACACTGTCCGACATAAACCACAGCAGGATCCTCTATGACCCACCTCCCAAAATATTGGAAATAAAAGCAAAAATAAACAAATGGGACCTAATTAAAATTAAAAGCTTCTGCACAACAAAGGAAACTATAAGCAAGGTGAAAAGACAGCCTTCAGAATGGGAGACAATAATAGCAAACGAAGCAACGGACAAAGAATTAATCTCAAAAATACACAAGCAACTCCTGCAGCTCAATTCCAGAAAAATAAATGACCCAATCAAAAAGTGGGCCAAAGAACTAAATAGACATTTCTCCAAAGAAGACATACAGATGGCTAACAAACATGAAAAGATGCTCAACATCACTCATTATCAGAGAAATGCAAATCAAAACCACAATGAGGTACCATTTCACGCCAGTCAGAATGGCTGCTATCCAAAAGTCTACAAGCAATAAATGCTGGAGAGGGTGTGGAGAAAAGGGAACCCTCTTACACTGTTGGTGGGAATGCAAACTAGTACAGCCACTATGGAGAACAGTGTGGAGATTCCTTAAAAAACTGGAAATAGAACCGCCTTATGATCCAGCAATCCCACTGCTGGGCATACACACCGAGGAAACAAGAATTGAAAGAGACACGTGTACCCCAGTGTTCATCACAGCACTGTTTATAATAGCCAGGACATGGAAGCAACCTAGATGTCCATCAGTGGAGTATTACTCAGCCATTAAAAAGAATACATTTGAATCAGTTCTAATGAGGTGGATGAAACTGGAGCCTATTATACAGAGTGAAATAAGCCAGAAAGAAAAACACTAATACAGTATATTGACACATATATATGGAATTTAGAAAGATGGTAATGATAACCCTGTATGCGAGACAGCAAAAGAGACACAGATGTATAGAACAGTCTTTTGGATTCTGTGGGAGAGGGAGAGGGTGGGACGATATGGGAGAATGGCATTGAAACATGTACATTATCACATGTGAAATGAATCACCAGTCCAGGTTCGATGCATGATACAGGGTGCTCAGGGCTGGTGCACTGGGATGACCCAGAGGGATGGGATGGGGAGGGAGGTGGGAGGGGGGGTTCAGGATGGGGAACTCATGTACAACCATGGCAGATTCATGTCAGTGTATGGCAAAACCAATACAATAAAGTAAAATAAATAAATAAAACTGAGATTAAACAAATAAAATAAATTAAAAAAAAAACAAATCTGGATGCTCCCCAGTAATACAAGAAGATATAATTATCTGTGGAGTGAAAAATTTTCTAGCAGCAACCATGGTGGATAGAGAATTCCTATCCCTCACTCCACTGGACAAACCTAGTTTCATTCTGTAACAGACAGTTGAGAGAACAGACTCAGAAGAAAGGTCACACCAGAAGTCAGCAATGGGACAGGTTAGAATCTGTGACTCCTAACTTCCTTCAAACCCCATGATTTTTTTCACTGTGAACCATTTCTATATCTCTTCTAAGAATCTGTGATGCAGGCTCATCAGAGGGCCTCCTCAGCGCGTGCACACACACACACACACACACACACACAGAGTAGGTGAGAAATGATATAGCCAACCACCAGCTTCCTTTCAATGCCACAGTGGCATTCCTGCCTGACCATGCCACACTGCAGGGCACAGCTCTGGGTTTCAGCAGGCACTTACCCTTAAGGGACAGAAAGTGTCTTCTGTCCCCCTCAGGGTGACTCATTGTTCCTAACAGCCAGCAAAGCCCTGGACTTCTACATCTGTAATGCCTCTCCCCTCAGGAAACCCAACCTGATGCCCTGCTCCTCTCTCAGCTCCAACCTCAGCATATCAATAAGGCAGCCTTGGATCACTAAGGCATCAGTCCTGTGCAGACCTCAGGCCACGGCCCACCAGGAATGTGTCCTGCTCCCTGGACACTGTCTCACACTGTGGATCCAAAACTAGCAGGAGTCCCTCCCCGGTGGCTGTCCTTCTTCTACTCCTGGATGCTAGAGTTGAAGGTTACTGTCTACATTTCCACACACATGTTCTGGTTCTCTTTTAAAATGACTCCCAGTACACGGTTACTAATCCTCTGGTCATGCTGAAGGTTGTGTCTTTCTAGTGAGCAGAAACACATTTAGAACTTGTTGACTGCTGGAAACACTTAAAGCCCTAACCCTACTGAATGGCTCGGGCACCGTTTGCAAAATGACACCAATCATATCTGTTTTCTTTTGTTAGATTCATTACTCATTTTGGACTTTCACTAGCAAATAAACCCTAAAAGTGAACCCTCTATGCCAATCTTTTTAATGTGTTTCATTAAACGCACATTAATGTGAATCATTTTAATCTGTGAGATACTCTTTTTACTGAAAGGCTAGAGGGACCAGTCTTAGGAGAAGAGATGGGAGAATATGTCCAGACCAATGGCGGGTAACCACATCTACTGATTTCTATAAATGACACCATCACTCATTCATTTGTGGAGTCTGTCAGAGTTTATAGAACATTTTCATACATGCTATTCATTTAATTCTAATTTTATGAGAAAATCATCTTTATCCCCTTTCTGTTGATGAAGAATCAGAGGCTCAAGTAGGTAAACTAGTTTGCTCACAACAGCAACAAAAAAAAAGATAGAAGACAGGGTCAAGCCTCTAGTCTAGGTTTTAATGTCAAACCCAGGGCAGTTACTGTACATGTACACACATCAGATGGTGTACTGAATAATGCCTCCCTGCATTTACAGAGCCTGTGCTCTGTTCAAGTCACCATATTACATGCAAGGATGGGGGCAAGTCCCTATCTTCCAGAAATTTACCACTTGGGAAAAAACAATATACATATAAATACAGCTGGCACAAGCAGAATATAAAATTAAGACATACAAAGAAAGAAAAATACCGAAGATTTCTGACTTTAAAAATCACAAGTTACTGAGAGGACCTGAATTTTTTTTTTCACCTAACAAGGACGTAGGCTGATGAACATTGCACTAAATACCCTCTAAACTCTCTGGGGGCATATCTCCCCCATTTCTCTTTCTCTCTCTCTCTCTCACACACGCATAGAGTTAAACTGTTTTTAGAATATCAAGAGTTCAACAGTTTTTTCTATTGAGAGGAAAAAAGAAACAAGTCAATAAATTCCTAAAACAAATGAACAGCTTCCAATCTCAAGTTTCAATTAGTAGACTGAATTATTACTAGACATTCACTATTTTGAGGATTACTTCAGAGAAAATAAAAATTTAAGAATCTGTACCTTTCAATGAACCACACCATTCACCATCTTGAATGCTCAAATATGCTGATACAGCTGCAGGAAGAGGACCATATTCGACATCTTTTAAAAAATAAGCTAATACGTATTGACAATAACTTAGTAGATATTATTACTCTCATCTGCCAGATAAATGAATCAAGACTCAGAAAGATTAAATAAGTTGCCCATCTTTCAGAACTTCCAAATGGCAGGGCCAGGTCCAATTCCATGCCCCTTGATGGCTACCTGTGGCTCCTAACTTGCACAGTGAAAGCACAGGGTGCTAGGGAAGCAACAGTCTCACCCCCTGCAAAGCCCTGTTGTGGCACCCACGTGATGCAGCCCTCCAAGCCTCAAGCTCCTCATCTCTAAGATGGAAGATAATGCCACCGCTCATCATAAGTTTGTCAGGAGGGCTAAAAGGGGGAAAGCCTGCAGTATCTACAGCACAGTTCTAAGCCTGCAGTATCTACAGCCCAGTTCTGAGTCCCAGATAAATGCTTGATAAAAAGGAGCTCTCAACATATCACTGTGTTAAGTTTGCTTTACTGCGAGACCACTGACCAGCATAATTATTTAAGTGACACAGAGGATTTTCAAAAGAAACTTCTAAAGATTAATCTTTGACTCAAGTCCTAGCTAACATATGGGAAGAGCTAACATATGGGAAGATACGTTTTGGGGTGAATCAGGAAACAAAAAAAGAAAGATGGAAAGAAAAAATCGGAAGGCTGGTTTTAGCACAATAACTGACATCAATAAAACTGATTCTTCTTTTTATTTCTGAGGTTCCTACAGTATTTAAACTGTAATCCTACTGTTTTGTGATTAGCAAAGGGTTTTAAATCACTCCATGTAAGAGGTCCAACACTAATTGTTGAAAATCATTGTTACTCTGCTATTTTATATCCTTCATTCCTTTCACCTCAGAGAACTGGATGCCCAGGTGTAAATACAATAGGATTTAAAAATGAGGGAAATGAGTAGCAAATCGATTTCAAAATATAAACAGAGGCCATGTTTGCTGAGCTCCTTCGATTTACTATGTTTTCATTACACTTTTTTAAGTATGTTACGATGCATTTGAGAAAAGTTTAGAAGACTTTAGGGTTCCTTCAACTACAGCTCTCCTTAAGTTTCCAAGTGAACAACAATGAAATGAATTTCATTCAAGGTTACACCATCTTAGAGGCAAACTGCTGAGTTTCTTTATTTCACATAAATACAGAAAGTCAGCATGCTGAAATACTGAGATCCCAGGAGTATTGTTAAGATACTGCCAGAAAGGAAAGGTGTAACTTAATAAATTAGATCAGATTTGCTGTTCAACACCTTTAATCCAAGCCTTAGAACTCTGGCTCTCCTCCACCTTTTTAAATAAATCCATAAGAACTAAAATAATTTTGCAATGTCTATTTCCATACTGGGTAATTAGGGACTGTGAAGGCCATGGATACGTATGTGTCTTGTTTGCTAGGGGTGGGGATAGGAAGTGGTAAGTAGGGAAGAGATTTAAACAAACTTTTACCTCTACTTACAACACCTCTTAACAGCTTATCATAATGTTACTTCTATTTCTTTTAGAGTTCGTTTGTTGAAGATGGAAACATGCTTCGTCTTGCTCCCTTTTTCTGCATTCTTCATACACTTAATATTCTAATTAGCCCCAAAAGGGAAAAGAGTGCAACCTGTCTTAGTTACACCTTGGATTTATAGAGTGTATCTATTAAAATATTTTAGAAATAACAAGAAAAATAATTAAACAACCCTGTTAAGAGAAGCTCCCATCACCAACAATTCTAAAACATTACCAGGAAGGAAATAGATATGACACTCTTAGAAGGAGAAAAGACGGAAGAATGGAAGACAGGGAAGGAGGGGACCATGGAGGGAGGAGAGGAGGAGAGAGAGAGGAAAGGAGGGAAGAAAGAGGCCCAAGAAGTTGTGGAGGACAGTGTGATAGCTTAGCTTATATTTAAACTCATGGGACTTCTCTGGTAGTCCAGTGGATACAACTGCACTTCCAATGCAGGGGACATGAGTTCAATCCCTGGTCAGGGAACTATGATCCTGCATGCCATGCAGTATGGCCAAAAACTTAAAATAAAAACTCATGTATAAACATTTATCACCTCATTAATGCTGAATTCAGTACAGTAAGAGGGATGAAAATTTCATTTCTGCTTAAAGAGTTGTTGTTTGAGCTGGGAATAGGATTGCCAGATACAATTCAGCACACACAGTTAAACTTAACTTCAAAACCAATAAATCATTTTTTAACATAAGTATATCACAAATATGGCATGGAGTATACTTAAGGTAAAAAAAATGTGTTTATCTGAAACTCATATTTAACTGGACTTCTTAGATTTTTTTTTTTTTTGGTTAAATCTGGCAACCCTAACTGGGAGTAATCTATAGAAGTTTTCTTAAATTTTTATTATTAAAACTTCATATTACTGAACCCCATACCTATCTTCCACAGTTATTAAAATTTTGCCAATCTTGCTTCAGCATCCAGGAGATTATGACAGGCAGGAAAGAGGGAAGAAAAAGAGGAATATCCTGGACAGAGGGAACAGCAGGAGATCAGGTATGGGGGTTGAAAAACAAAACAAAAATCATCTTCTTCTGATGCCCGACTGTGGGTCACAGCATAGATTTGGAATCCTAGCCTACATGAAGAACACAATCCTCACAGACATAGAAGGCTTGCTCTCCTGTGTACCAATTTAGTGTGTATTCTCAAGAAAAGTTACATAACTCTATCTGAGAAGTGAGGATAATATTTCCTATCTTGACAGGTTTGTTATAAGGATTAAATGTGATGATATATATGTGCATTTGTGCTGAAAAACAAAAAAAAAAATTATAAACAGAAAGGGATTATTGTTATTAGTGGGAGACTGGGCCAGAAAGGAACACTTTGATCAGAGCACGTCATGCTTAGAGGTCAGTGTGAAGTTGCTGACAATAGGCCATCTACCATCCTTGATTCGTGTGTTGGAAAGAACCCTTTGTCTGACCCTGAACAGGAGGAGCTAGGGGGGAGCAGAGTTGGGGCCAAGTGTGCTAGATGAACCAGAGGTCTGTGTGCTTCCTACAGTATGGACCACTGAGAATAGGGCTGAGACGTGTTGCCAAAACAGTTATCAGCAAGATGTCGCTGACTCTAAGACTCTGGGGGAGTGAGATGAGAGATAGCGGCTGCTGCTGCTGCTGCTAAGTCGCTTCAGTCGTGTCCGACTCTGTGCGACCCCACAGACGGCAGCCCATCAGGCTCCCCCGTCCCTGGGATTCTCCAGGCAAGAACACTGGAGTGGGTTGCCATTTCCTTCTCCAATGCATGAAAGTGAAAAGTCAAAGTTAAGTCGCTCAGTCGTGTCTGACTCTTAGCGACCTCATGGACTGCAGACTACCAGGCTTCTCCGTTTGTGGGATTTTCCAGGCAAGAGTACTGGAGTGGGATGCCATTGCCATTGTGGCATTCATTGGTTAATTGATAGAATTATTTCTGCATGTCCAACCTAATACTTCCCAGTGCTAAAAGGTATTTTCTAAACAAATCCATCTCCCTAAATGAAGTTGCCCTTAATAAATGCTGATGACTCTTGCAAACCTCTAACACTCTGGGCAATTCAGTTTCATATTATATGCCAACTGAAATCAGAAAATCTACTCTTCAGAGAGTAATTCCTGACATTTTAGTTGTACATGTGTAACTGATTTATCTCCTCAGATGAACCAAATTTAAAAAAAGAATCTCTTCTTCCAAAATTGACATTTTCCTGAATGTAGAATGTGAATAGTATCAAGGGTGAAACCTCTTGAAAACAGCAAGTACTCATGGAAATAAACCACTATCCAATCAAAGAAATGTACATTGTGAGTACTTCCTTGGAAGATATATCTGCTGACAGTAACATCTGATTATTAAGCCAAATCTTCCCTAACTCACTTTTACAAATATCTTAGAATGGTTTGAACCCAGATTTGCTCAGCTTGCAAGCAAACAGCTGCTAACAGAATGGGGACTAAGCAAGCAGTAAGGATGTACTGCAGTGCTTTCATTATGCTCACTCTATCTGAGATATCAGGCAGTTGGTATATGCACACACAGTCAGTATTTCCACTCACTTTATCCTTCTGGCCACCTGATTCATCTCCACTGGGACTCAGCTCCAGCCCCTACCCCAAAAAATGCTCAATGATTCCCAACCAGAGGACTAAGGGCAGAGAGCTGGCAAAGATCATCTGTTTTAAAGGCTTTCATAACCTACAATTTATTCCTCCCTCTTTTAACCTGTTTGCATCAGGAGTTGAAGTTTATCAAATTTAACCATCTATCTGTATTCTCTAAAACTATATGTCACTGTGACATATAGTTTAGCTTCCTAAGCTTTTCAGAATCTGAGAAAGTAAAGCTCAATGGAATTTAACCTGAAAATCCTATAACTCTACATGTGGGATCCCAATCTGGGTACGAGACTGGGCTCCACCAAGGTCACAGCAAATGAGGGACATATCAGATTAAGAACTCCAGGTTTCTTTCTCACAGGACCCTTTTCATGGGACCAGACCACACATCTCTAGCCCAATCAAGATTAAAATATTTTAATCTTGCTGCATGATTCAGCTCTCAAAGTTGAAAACTGTGTAAACTTTAACAAGTTTAGCAAAAAGAAAAAGGGACAAAATTTTAAGAAATCAACATCTAATTATTATATTTGAACAAAATGTCAAAATAAACATGATTTTTTAAAAAAAGAATGTTCCATTCTAAGCAGATATTTAGGAATTATATTCCAATGGGGCAGGGACAGAGAAGGAAGAAAGGGTGTGCTTGCTCTGTTTAGTGTACCAAACACTCTCATCAAACTAGTTGGATTATGATCTTAATCACTAACATCAATGAAAGCAACCTACAAGTTCAGGAACCTACTCCCCAATTGCTAGGAAGGATTTGTTCTGCAGCAGCAGCAGCAGCAGCAGAACAGTCAGAGAGAGACACACATAGAACTTACAGGGAATGAGTGGTCTTTTACTTCGTTGCTTTTCAGGAGAAATCTCTAATGGAAAATTCCTGATTTAGACCAAGAGGAGCAGGAGCAATCCCATAAATTTGAAAGGCACAAAACCTACTGCCTTCACCTCCTAGTATCAAGTGGGTAAGCATAAGAACCTATGTTTTCGAAATAGAATGTGGATAAATTCTCATCAAGTCTCTCCTCTCCAAAACTTAAAAAAAAAAAGTCAGACTATCAAAGCACTGTCAGTGCCAGTAAAACACATCATTAAGGTGAGTAATTTTCCTGTTTACTTCAAACACTTTTTTTCCCAAACTCAAACCTGGGCAGGTCTGATCAGGTAAGGCTTTGGAACCAGTAAAAGCGTCCCCCATTTCTACATAAACGCTGCAGGCCATGGGCAAGAACAAGTCTCAACTGAGCACTCCACAGTAGTCAAGCTTCCCGGCGCCTCCGGTCTTGTCTCCCTCATTCCTTACAAGTATCGTCATGTCTCTTAACCTTCAAAATCTGTTTTATCTGCAATACACATACACACATGCACACACACATACCACTTGTTTTCTTCCTTCTACCTGCAATTAATATATCTGTACATTCTGAACAAAACTTCTTCAGGATGATTCTTTATTTCCCATGCACCTTTCAAAATAAAATATTTTCCACTTGAATTTATGGATTTTTCATGTGAAGACAAATGGTAGAGTGCAAAAGAATCATTCTTTTCTAATTGCTAAAACTGATCTGGTTTCAAAACCCAGCGGAGCAGAGACCTAACTTTTTGATTTTTTTTTTCTTTAGGGAAACAGTTACTATTTTAAACAAATGCCTTCAAGATCTACCTTCTATGCAAATATATCTACAACTCAGTTTGTGTTTTCCTTCTTAAAAGAAAAAAAAAATTAAGAGAAAAATTGCTATTTTTAAGGTCAGATTAATCTTTCAAATTGGTTTAAAATCTTTCAAATCCTATCTAAGGAAATAGGAAGGTAGAGTTACAGTTTAGTCCTAGTTCTATTTTGTGTATGTGGACAGATCAGTAGATCTTGAGTTGACTTCCCAGTCTATAAAACAGAGCATTAAAAAATATCCCGAGACCACAGGGATATTATGAGTTCTACTGCTTGCGGAGCACTCTGCATTCTTTGGGTGAGAGGTGTTGGGCTACTTATGAAGACACTGCACTTACATAATCCTAAACATGCTCGCCAATTGGGAAGGTAGTTTTCAAGCCAAAGGCACAATGTTTTCTTTATACTTAGATATGAACTTATTTGCATATCAGTCTGAAGTTCTCATTTGCTTCTGTTCATTCACCCTGCTTTCTTCTTGATACCATCACTGTCACTACTTCTGCTTTCTCCCACATATTTTAATTGTTTTAGGTACCACAGGGAGTGGAGAGAAAATTAAATAATGATCTAGGGTTAAAACTGAGTGGAAGTTCGTATTATTCCCCTACCCCAGGGGCAGGGAGATGGATGCAAAGTAAAGGAACCAGGAGTAGAAGGCTTTAGCAAAACTAATTTCATTTACTGTTTATCAATAGGGAATCAGGAAAGATCCAGTCTGTCTTGCTCTCTTTATCTCATTAGAAGTGTTTAAATTGGGGTAGGCAAAAATGACAGCTATAAAATAGTAACAGCCATGAAATAATGAAAACCAAGATAATAACAGGAAGGACCCTTCATTCAAGGGTCATTCACTTCTGGATTGATAGCATTGCTTTGCTATTTTTGGCTAGATGATATCAGGCCTAGAAAGATACATACCTCTGCATCTGTAAAATGTGAATATTACTCACCTACCTTGCAGAATTCTTATATGAATCAGTTATTATAATATTAAGTGCCTTGTGGAGCTCGTGACCTGATGCTCAATAAATGGTACCTAGCAATTCATTTCCACTATCTGCATTTTGGAACTGGTCATCAGTTCCTAACTCCTGACACCGTAACATCATATTCA
Organism: Bos javanicus; assembly: GCF_032452875.1. Lineage (NCBI taxonomy): Eukaryota > Metazoa > Chordata > Mammalia > Artiodactyla > Bovidae > Bos > Bos javanicus. The sequence continues at coordinate 77,723,923 of NC_083868.1, forward strand.
AAGGAACAAGCATAACTGACTATATGATCAGGGGTAAAATTTTAAGTCAAACATTATGTTTCATTAAAAAAGGAGAGAAGAAGCAAACGGGTTTTTATTTTACCCTCCCTTGCTAGGTCATTACTGTAACTTTGGTTTTAACTGGTAAGTAGTCTCCAGTTCCAGTTACTGTGTCTGAGTTGTACCAGAGCTACTGCACCTGAGCCATCTACTCAGGACAGTTGGGCTTGAGCAAACTCCTTGAAGTCAGGAAATTAGCTCTAATAGCTGTCCATCTGCCAGTCCCTGGGGTTGATTATGAGAACAGTATAAGGACTTCTCTGGCAGTCCAATGGTTAAGACTACTTGCAGTTAATGCAGGAGTGGATGCAGGGGGGAGGGGGTCTGATCCCTGGTTGAAGAACTAAGAACTACATGCCAGGTAGTGTGGCATTTATTTTATTTTATTTTTTTAAGGAAGATAGCGCCATCTTTCCTGTCTCTAGGAGGACAGGAGAGTCTCACTTTGGTGAGACTCCTTTAAAAAAAAAAGGATAGTGTAGCCCATCATGCCCTATACAGAGAATACAAAGCTAACTTCCATGTTTTTCATTCACCAATCACTTAGTAAAACCTACTGAGAAAAAGAAATTAGAACAATCACATGGTTTGAAGATTCATTTTTCCTAATGAGAACGTGATAGCTTTAATGCACACCTAGCTCCAAGCCAAAAAATAAAATGCAAGCCCTATGGATTGTAAATTAAAAATTACTACCTATCAGCCAAATGCCCGCTTCTTTAATTATAGTGTTCCTGTAACAGAGGAATAAAACGAGGAGGCAGGAGGAGGCTCAAACAGTGCAAATGTGGAATGGGCTTGCACTGCTCTTGTAACATGAGCACTTGACCAGAAAGCAGAGTCCTAACTCCACGACCTAGTATCTAGAGACAGACTCCTCACCTTCCCTGTGAGCTTCCGTATCCTCCTCCTACACTGGAAGATGAGGGTAATGCACTAAACATGGAGTGCTTTTGTGACGCTCACACCGTGGAAGTTAAAATAATCTGTACATTGCAAATGCATACACAAAACCAAGACTTACAAAGATCATTTAAGAAACATCTTCAAAGAGAATGGCAAAATTTTCTGCCTACTTAAACTACCCTCTGCAATAGATTGATACTTAAGCCAATAAACTGGGTGGAAAACTAATAATAAAGCTAACTAACCCATGTGGAAATATTTCATAGGCGCAGAAAGAACACAGGAGCCAAGAGACCTCAACCAGATAAATAACTACTATCTACGTCAAAATTACAAGGATTTTTGTTGCTGTCGTCAGAGTGAGAGCCTGTTCTCACCTCACTAGACTCTGAACTCCTATCAGTTTTCACTTCAGGGGAAGCTGGCAGCATTGGTATCGGAAAGAGAAACCACACAGACAACAGAAGGCCAGGCTGTTCCTCTGAGTTAGCACGTCAGGACTATCTCATCCAGAAAAAGCTGGCATAGGAACTTTGGTTTTTCTTCCCCTGCCCCATTTCCCTAGTAATATAGGAGAACAATTTTACACAGTGGTTTAAACCTTACAGAGTCCTATATTATTCTGCATCTCAATTGCTCCAGATCTTGTAAGTGATGTTCACTCCACTTTTACACATTCATTCCTTGTTCCAGTAATGTTTATAGAACATGCTCTCTTATTCCTTTGATGCCCAGAAAAATACCTTATTTTTTCTTAATGCCCATATTAATTTGGTTCTTTTACTATAACTATAAATACACCTACAATTATGATTATAGATCTTCAGTTGTCTTCTCAGCCAAAACACTGAATTCTAGATGAAGAATTCATATTTATCTTTCACTCAAGTGGTTAAGTATAACAAAAGTAGAAAAATCTTGCATGCTTTGGAAAGGGAAATGACACATATACAAAACAGGCAAATGAAAAATATATTTGAGATTAATACATATATCACTAAAGTGTGTGATAAAACATTAGGAAAGAAAAGATGCTGATGAGTTCAACTCCTGTCACTAAACTAGAAGTTCTGCACTCCAATAAAATGAAGGTTCATATTGACCTTCCAGGTGGTTTTCAGAATTTTTTTTAATTTGATAAAATGAATTTTACTCTTAACCTTTGCCATGAAAATGGGAGTCACAATAAATCAAATTGAAAAGTAGATTTAAAAAATGTTATTTTGTTTTTCAAACCCATGAATTATCTACCCTTTGTATCAGGAACTATGATAGACTGATAAAAGTGGAGCTCTTAACTACAATTTGTAAATGTTTAGCTTTATTTACCTATAAGAGTCTCTGTCTAAACTTGAACTCCAGATATGCTGAACTGTTTTCAAGTCAACAATAGTTTCATGCTTTCTTACTTACCCCTCCCCCTTCCTATTCTAATCCCAGTAAATGGCCACTGGCCATTCTTTCCAAAGAACAAGAAAATGAAGACTGACCATGTAGCTAATACGTTATCAGTATCAGTACTTCCCAAATTGTATAAAGAAAGATTATTATATAGCAGTGTGATGTGCCTGTTTAATGAAGTACAAATATACCCCCAAAAAACAGTTTATTCTGGCTAAAAAAAAAGTTAAGGCTACATTTTGATTTGCTAACGAAAGGACTAAAAGGGCTAATATTTGAAGAAAACTGTCAGAAAAGTATAGAGATCACTGACATTCAATTTAATTAAGAAGGGTAAGGAACTAATTTTCAAAGAAGTTGTTTCAAACACTATCTAGATATAATTTTAATACATGCACTCCTCTCTAAGTCTTCCACTCCCTTCCTTAATATCTGGGTCAAATAATTAAGTGAAGGAGAAGGGGAAGCAGACTCTTTAAAAACAGACAGATTCTAACTTGTTTGCTTGCATCTAGCTTTCGGATCCAAATGCTTAAAACTCTTAATCATATTATACTTAAGTACCAGTTAGAGTACTCTCTGGAGTATACTTTTCAGAAAGAGTATATTCTAGGCACTAATGCAGGAAGAAACATCGAATTTATTTCCTGATCCCTCTTTTCAGATGCTTCGATTTCTAGGCAGGTGATTTACAAAGTCTTCCCTTTTGGTCCAGTTCCTACAGCTAGGTTTAGAAAAATAGTATCTGTCAAGAAAATGTTGAATTTTTCTTTGGGCATCAGTAAAAGGAAAGCAGTTTTTTTAAAACAGTAAATATCCTTTGTAACAAATTTATCTCTAACACTCAGCAAAAAGGAATTGAGAGATTTTATAATTCAACTCACTGAACTGAACTGAAGGACAACCATAGGTTAAAGCACAAGTACATTTTTCCAGTTATTGATTTTGTAAAAGAGCATTGCTTTTTTTTTCATAACATGCTCCTTTTTCTTCTTCATTATACCCCAAACTAAAGTGAACGATGCTTCCATTTTCTGTGAGCTACAGACATATTTGTGAACGTTAGATATATTATTCTCAGGGGACAGATTGGTAAAGAACCCCCTTGCCAATGCAGGAGACGCAAGGGATGTGGGTTCAATTGATCTCTGGGTCAGGAAGATCCTGGGAGAAGGAAATGGCAACCCACTCCAGTATTGTTGCCAGGAAAATCCCATTGACAGTGGAGTCTGGTGGGCTACAGTCCATGGAGTCTCATAGAGGTGGACATGATGGAGCAATTGAGCACATGTGCATGCACACACACACACATACACACACACACACACACGCACACACAGAGTGTTATATATTTTTACCCAGTAAACAGCCAAAAATGTTCATTCTTATATTTAGGATAAGAAATAGGAAGAAAGATTAAATATTTCACTACTTTTTTTTTCATAGATAAGGAAACTGATACCCAAAGCAGCAAAAAGACCTGGCCAAAGCCATCAAGCCAATCATTGGCTCCCTGGCCAGAGCATAAACTTCTTCAGCTGATAAAACTTCCTCTCAGACTCTTTCCATGCGAGACAGAAACAGAAGGGGCAGAAGGTGTTTCTTGATTTGGTCAACTACAGACATGTGTGTCCTCTTATACACAACTCTTTGACTCTTTGTGCTCAGTCATGTGCTTAGTTTGCAAACCCATGGACTGTAGCCTGCCAGGCTCCTCTGTCCATGGTATCTTACAGGCAAAAATACTGGAGTGGGCTGCCATATTCCTCTCCCAGGGGATCTTTCGGACCCAGGGATTGAAGTCATGTCTCTTGCACTTTCTGCATTGGCAGGCAGATTCTTTACTATTGGGCCATCTGGGAAGCCCCCACACAAATCAATAGGTTAAACAGCCAAGATGAGTACTAAGAGAAAAAAATAAAAGCATAACACCCAAAACTCCCCCAAATATTTGAGATATACTTGCTTTGACATGTTTATTGCTGCTGCTGCTGCTAAGTCGCTTCAGTCGTGTCCGACTCTGCGCAACCCCATATACGGCAGCCCACCAGGCTCCCCCGTCCCTGGGATTCTCCAGGCAAGAACACTGGAGTGGGTTGCCATTTCCTTCTCCAATGCATGAAAGTGAAAAGTCAAAGTGAAGTCACTCAGTAGTGTCCGACTCCCAGCGACCCCATGGACTGCAGCCCACCAGGCTCCTCCGTCCATGGGATTCTCCAGGTAAGAGTACTGGAGTGGGGTGCCATTATTACCACAGTCTTAATAAGAAATAGCTCTAAAAACCATTGTGGAGGAAATTCTACAATTTTAGGAGTCAAAACAACCCCAATTATGGAAAGTGGGCTTCTGTCTCTGAAATACACACTGAAATTCCACTCCCAAGTCCACACTCACCTTCGTTTTCCCTTGCCTTATTTCATCTGAATTACTGTGATAACCTCCCAATCAGCCTGCCTGCCTTTAGTCTTCCCACCTCCACCCACTGTCATTATCTTCTTGAACTGGCATATGACGTCACCTCCACACTCAAGTCCTTCTGTGTTTCCTCAATGCCTGTAACATTGGAGACAAACTCCTTAGGATTCAGTGGCCTCTCCATCTGGTTCTCTAAACTTCCCTCCAGCTTCATTTTCTGCTCCTGTCTAATTCCTCCAAACATGGCAAGGTCCAGGTATGCCAGACCCTTTCTACTTCGAGACTTACACGACAAAGTTTTGTCTCCATGCCTTCGCTTACCTGAATCCTCTACCTGGAATGTCCTCTCTCTTTTTCCCCATTGAAAGACCCTGCTCATCTTTGGAGAGTCAACTTTAAATGTGAAGTCCTCTGTGAAGTTGAATAAATCAGTTTGTTTGCTCTGCTGCATCACACTTTGTTCAGACAAGGATATCATCTGACAAATATTTGTTGAGACCCAGTATATTATATAACCCATTATATGCGCCAGCACTAAGATACAGAGATGAAAAGACAAAGGCACTACCTCTGAATTCACACGGTAATGGAGAGACAGACATGCTCTGCACTATGATTCTGAATACACGTACAAAAGTGTAATGAACATAAGAAAAGAAACTCCTTAGCATTTGTAGGGGGCAGGGAAGACACGTGGCAAGGGAAAGACTTCACCTACAATTAAGGCTTTCAGTGAGTTTTAAAGGCTGAGTAGTAGTCAGCCTGGCAGACAAGAAGGGTGGTGGATAGGGGGACATTCCAGACAGATTATAGCACCTGTCACACTGAATTACAGCAAGGTTTATCAGTTTGCCGTGATAGACTGTGAGCTTTCTGAAGAAGGGCTAACTTACCAATGAACAGGATTAGCCTACAGCATCAACTCTAAAAGTAACTAGCATGATTTAGGAAGAGACTCCTCAGTGACCAGCACTGGACTGAGGACTCCCACGCTGCACTCTCAATAACCTGCAAGGGAGATTATTCACACCTTAAAGAAGAGGAAATAGAGTCTCAGATGGGTCTGTTCCCTTGCTAACTCATAAACAGTAGAGTTTTGTCTGTTTTCTCAAAAGTGTACCTTCTGTGCTCAAGAAATGCACTTGGAAACTAAAGATGTGTTTCAGTGAATTGTAACAACTGAAACTTAAAGATAGGGGTCATCAACTTAGCCTCACCAAGGGCACCATGGTACACGTGTGCGCAGGCATTTGATACAAAATTTACAAAGCACCCAATGGAGAAATTTCATGACAGCCATGATAAGTGTACACTTGCTCATCCCAGTTTGGGTGGGTGGTAATTCTGAAGGTTTAGAGAAGCTAAAATTTTAAATATTTCAAGAAAGAAATTTTAACAAAACATAAATTAAGCTTTTGAATGTGAAACAACACCTTCTCTAAGAAACTAATCAAATATAATCAACCCAGATTCATGTTGAGTGACAAAATGCTTCTGATTTTTCCAAGACAAAGAACAACGCATGTCTTTACCACACACAATATTTACAAAAACCTCAGAAAGTCTGCAAATATTTCGATTCATGAGGAAGAAAACTGTCATTACACTAAATTCCCTTTTAGAAGTTCAAAGTTTTTATTAATATTAAAAAGAAGCACTAAAAATAATTTGGAAAATTCCCTTCCTATTTTTCTTTCCATTTCCTTTTCTTACCTTTTTTGCTCTTTTCACCACTGTAGCTCATGCCTTTGACAGAATGAAAAAAGAAGAAGGGACAAAAGAAGGGAAAACAGGAGGGGCTGCAGAAGTAGTGGGGAAGAACAGCTCTTCTGTGGGCTCTGAATATTTTTTAGAAATGACAGCACGCACCCCCAACCTTCTTCCCAGTAGGTGTGGCAAGAACCAGGTTGCTGCCGTAAAACCTGACTACTTCTTGAAGAACAGAGATTTAAGTAGGTACATATGTAATGGCTACTAAAGCAACAAAACAAGCAGGCTTCTCATGACCCCACAGGTACTTTTGTAATGTAATTCTATATATGTAATTATAAGTGAAGTTGCTCAGTTGTGTCCGACTCTTTGCGACCCCATGGGCTGTAGCTTATCAGGCTCCTCTGTCCATGGGATTTTCCAGGCAAGACTGCTGGAGTGGATTGCCATTTCCTTCTCCAGGGGATCTTCCTGACTCAAGGATCAAACCTGGGTCTCCTGCATTGCAGGCAGACGCTTTACCATCTAAGCCACTATACATATATATGATCTGTATATGATAAAGACAAAGGACAGAGAGGGATAGAGACAATTAAAAATCCTGCTGTTTAATTGACAGTGATAGTATTAAAGTTTATTCCACCCCCCATCACTGATTTCTTCTCCCTGTTATTTTCTCTTTGATTAAGTTTTGGACACTATCTCTGAGTACTTGTGAGCAAATATCCAGGTTCCTCACTCATGATTCTTTGCATAAAATCTCTACCATGAACATTCAAAAAACCGGAAACCATCATTTCTTTGTGCTTCTGGGATTAATAGGTGGATTTATGAATTATTTATGATACTCCTAATATTTTTACATCTGCTTCATTTTTGACAACTAGTTTTATAACCCTTAGCTCTATGTTAGCACTGCCCACATAGCACAAGGGTACCTATTTTAACCACCAGGCTATCAACACATATACTTGTTATATGAAGGAATAACATTTTTAGAGGAATCCTCTAAAAGTTAATAAATCCTTTTAGAATTAGGCGTGTTTGAACAGGCAATAAAACACAAACAAGTCTTGGCCCTCTCGTATGCGGAACGGGTTGGTTACAGATGCTTCCTGCAAGCTACATCTTGCCTATTACAAGAACATTCATCTCCCAAGCACATCTTTTCACCTACTTTGCCTGAAGCAACACAAAGCACACCCAAAAAAAAAAAAAAAAAAAAATCACAGGATTTGTAAAAATATTATTGCTAATACTTAAAGAAACTCATACACTAATGTGACATCCTCACACAGGACAAGAACCAAACATGATTTCCAAAACACCACTTTCTGATGACGACTCAGTCTGCTTTTGCCCTGTGCAAGCTAATGACAGGAGGGGAGACTAACCTGGGTCTTCAGTTTTCTTACCGACAACACTGAGGCTGGGCCAGCACTGACTCACAAAGCCAGAGACATTAGCTCATGGCCGTGATTCAGTCATGAGAATTCTGACAGACAGGGGCCTCTCCCCACACAGGTGCTTCAAGGGGGAAATGAGTCCCTGGAAGCAATGACTTATGACCTAGGCACGGATGTTACTGTGTCAGGCCCTGAGAGAAGTGGGCAGTGCTGTTTGTGTGACAGCAGCCACCCTAATAGAAGACAATTGTTAGATGAGCCTTACAGAAAGGTCCTTATCTCTTGCAAGCAGCCCTCCCAATCAGTCCAGGAAAAGTGTGTGGGTTCTAGTCTACAGATTCCTTGGGTTCCTCCTCCACAGGGAGAGAGGAAAGGCAGAAGGCTCAAGTGTTTGGGAGCTAATAGGCTTTCAGCATTTATTACTGGGGGTGAGAGAGAACATCTAGGAAGTTTTGAAATAGGCTGTATAAGAATCACCTCATTCACCCAGTACCTTTAGCTTAGAGCTCAGAGTGAAAAGACACGAAATTTAATTTTGCAAAACAGGAAGCTGCAAGCCTTTCCTCCTGCCTCAATCCCAATGCAGCAGGAACAGTTTGCAGGAGGACAGACTTCTGAGTTTACAAACCACTTTCACCTCATTATCTCACTGGATGTTCACAACCAAATTTGGAGCGTAGGTGTCATTCCCCTCATTTTATGGATAAAAACAAGGGCTTCCCAGGTAAAGAATCTACCTGCCAATGCAGGAGATGCGAGTTTGATTCCTGGGTGGGAATGATACCCTAGAGGAGGAAATGGCAACCCACTCCAGTATTCTTGCCTGGGATAATCCCATGGACAGAGGGCCCAGGCAGGCCACAGTCCCTGAGGTCACAAAGAGTCGGACAGGACTGCAGAAACTGAGCGTGATGGATAAGAACACTGAGGCACCAGGGAGGTTAAGCGATTTACAGAGGGTGCAGCTAGAACATGGCAGCCTTTACTAACTATTTAGCTCTCCTCTAGTAAGACAGTCCATCACTTCAGCCCCTTCCTTGGCTCTCCATTCCTCCTTCCTGTCTTCTTATGTAGCCTCTGGAAGCAGTGACTTCCAAAGCTGCCTCTTGCCCTCTCATTTTTGTCCTTCCCACATCAGTTCACCACATCGCTGAGTGAACGAGCCCCCTATCTAGTATCTGCACTACTGTGGCATTTTCCAGATTGCTTCCTTTCTCTGGGCCCCCTCCAACTAACTCCCATACAATGCCGGATTAATGGGTTTTATCTACAGTTCCGAGCGTGATAATTCCTGTGCTCCAAAAGTATTCAGCGTCAGCCCCACTGCCTGTGGGATACAGTCCAAATACCTTCACCCACATAGGCTGGCCCCAGCCTACCTCTCGAGCTGCTGCCTCCTATCCGCGACCACAGCTTCAGGCAGAATAGCAGAGCCCTGTCTTCAGGCGAGCAAAGCAGGCTGGCCTCTGTGTTCTTAGCTCAGCTGCTCCACTGCCTCTCCGGAAAGTCTGCTCTCTTCCCCACTGAACCATCTGCCTGGTCATTTGCTATCTTCTTCTTTCTTTCCAGCAACAAAGGCCTTCTCTTCTGGATGCATAGGCTTTTTTTTTTTTTTTTTAATTCAAAGGGAACTTCAGAGACCGCTTGATTCATTCTCTCACCTAAAACTCAAGTCAGGCTCTCATTTCTATCTTGAATCACTCCAGGGGCTGTGCGCTCACTACCACTGGAGGTGGTGCATTCCAGTCCAGCAGAACCCTCTGAGCTGGAATCTGCCACCCGGTGACTCTCTCCCATCTGTGGTAATTGTGCCCTCTGGGGCCATCCCAACAAATCTAGGATGTCCTGGTTTCAGAAAAGTTAGGCAAAAAAAAAAAAAAGGAGCTCTGCTTACTGCTCAACACAATCACCATTTAGAGCATGAGTCCATGTTCTTTGTGGGCTGAAACTATAAAAATAACTAAAGTGCACTCTACTACTCTCCCAGAGCAAATCAATTATCTCAAAATCATGCCTCTTACATGGTTAAGGTATTTGTACATCAGAAATATACATGGCAGTGTGCCTGAGTGTCACTCAAACCCACAGGATAAATATTACTCATCTTCCTGGAACTCTAATTTTGAAGATGCTTTTTAAATGAGGGAGATAAATATATTTAAATGTATATTTGTATTACAATGCAAAATTAAAATGTTTTACAAAAAAATGAACAAATTCTGTTTTTTCTATGGAACCCTTCAGATTATAGTCTCAAGAAGCCCCAGGCAGATAGCATTTTCCCCTGCTCCTAACTGGGGTAAATGCTTTAAGGGCTGTGCTAACACACCTCCACCACATGGTGGAAGGTGTCAGACGCTAGAGGTACTCCACAGATTGGATTCCCTAGTGCAGTTCCTGACGTACCCAAATTCTAATCCTAAATTCAAGACCTAATCTAATAAAAATCACCATTTACCAGGCACTGTTATGAACTCTACATTCGTTACGTCTAAACCTACCAATAACCTTGCTGCCTCAAGATGCATTTATCCCCATTTCAGGGTTGAAGAAACCGCCCTGGAGACAGTGTCTTGCCTAAGGCCACAAAGATAGAGAGAGGTGGAATTCAACCTCAGGTCTATCTGACCACAAAGCCTGAATTCTTTCCACTCACCACTCTGCCTCCTTAGACACTTTGGCTTGTTACTTTGTTACTTTGGCTTGTTACTAAAGTAAAAGAACCACAGCCCCTGCTTTCATAAAAAGGCAAAGCTTTGCTGGATGGCTGAGCCCTAACATGGGTCACAGTATCTGTAACTTTCAGGCTTGCAAGGTAACTAAAACAGACACACTGTAAGTATCTCAAATATTTTACATTTATATATTATAAAATATTTATATCATATCTCACTGTAATTTAGCGATTGGAAGAGTATTTTCATTTTAAAACAGGAATTTATGGAAAAAGATAATTCCCTCTTCTGCTTAAATGTTTCAAACATTATTAATAGTTTTGGTTTCTGGAGTCTCAATCCCAAAGTCAAACAAATTAAGAAAACAATACATTAGGAGCTAATCTATGCCCCACGACCATATGCCCAAGCGACAACTTCAAAATGAATTTTCAATCAGGTTAAAAAAAGAAAAATCTGTTAGTTTGGGACTGCTTGTGAGCAAGTCTCTCAGAAGGATATAACCTTTCTCACTGTTCACATATCAGTGTAGGCAGTACCCAGGCATAAAATATCCATGCTAATTTCTCCCTTTCTAATTAACTTGTCTTAAAGCATTCTCCATATGCTGAGCATCAGTGACCCTTAACTGAGACCACTGACAAAAGATACTCAAGTAGCTCTGGTCATTTGTTTATATATACAGAAACCCACTAGGCTCCTCAAAGGCAAACAGTATGAATGTCAGAATCAATCCTAAACTCTGTGAATCTAGGCTGTGTTCTGAGTTAGCGGGAAAGAAAACATAGATTCAAAGTAACTGTAATAAAAGAATCCTTCTAAAAGGTAGAAAGAACATATAATATTTAAAAATGCTTCAACACAAAGATACGGTTTCAATTACATTATGGCACCAACTAGAGTTAAAACCCACATCTATCAAAATAAAACCATCATTACTATCATGGGAAAACAGCCTTAAAGTTTTATTGCTTAATTTTATTTTACTAAAACACAAGCAGATAATTACAGAGATTTTCTTTCCTGGAAATTTCAAAGCATTTTAGAAAAGCATATAGAATTATATTTACTTACCATATATTTATTGACTAAGACCATCTAGTACATTTTGTACATTTTGAAGTAAATGTGAAAAGGATTAAGAGTTGCTAGGTAAAAGAAAGTAAGTCCCCTTTCCTCCCCTTTTCTAAAATAGATTAGTTAGCTCTTAAAAAAATACTAAAGGAAATAATAAATATTTTCTTATATGTCAAAGCAAAAACATCCAGCAGGCTATCAAGTGCAGAAATGAATGAAGCGAAGATTTTAGACTAAATTTGAACAATTCATTTGAAATGGTTTGGTTCTTTTCCTCAAAGTAGAAGTCCATGTCATGAAAACACACTCTCAGGGCTACAAAACTGTCTTAGAAAACATCAAACACACAAATTCAAAGTGTACACATTTTCCTTTAAATAATGATCCACTCACTATTTTCTAACAAATCATTTCACTTCCTCCCTGTATTGTTCTTCTTTTTGAGTATCCTCTCCCTATTCCCATTCCTAATCCTAAATTATCTAGAGAGGATAATTATACTTGAGTGAAAGTTGAGAGAAGACTTTATGAAAACTTAATAAAAAGACTAATCCTAGCATAACTCTTACACTTTTCAACAGCTATGTCTGAAATGTTTATGCAAAGAAAGGCACTATAGCTGAAAACTGTGGCATTTTCAAGGCAAGAAATCAATTCTGAAATATGAATACATTATAGAAACTTACACAAATAACTATATATTATATTTCATTGCTTCATGAGTAGGAAACTAGACAGGAAGAACTCTATATTTCCTTCTAGTTCTGCTGCTGAATGAGACATCTTCTTTTCCCTAAATCTTAAGTATCTCATCACTTGTCATTCCAACTTCTACAGCAAAAAGTTTATGGATGAGTTACTATTTGTTAAATTATATGATGATCCCCAGAATATTAAATATAAACATTTGCAAGCTATGCCTTTGTTACAATTATATACAAAAGTGTAAACTGTAGTCTTTGAAGATAAACATAAAATCTAATCCATTACCAGTGAATATTATGAGAGAACAATATAAGCCTAAGGAATGAGTTATCCATGGTAACTCTTAGAGGTTGATAATCTTCCTTTGAAAGACTAATTAAAATAGCTATTTGCCAAGCATCTTCCAAAACTCAGAGCAGTTAGACTAAAGCATTTTAAAAGTGTGCACCTATTTTTACATGCAAAACTTCAATGCATTCTAGGCATGAGAATAAGCAAAGGAAAAAGAGGTTATGTATCTATGTGGATGAGTTTTTTAAAAAAAGGAATTATTAATTGTCATAACAGGATATATTTCCTGTGCATTCACTCTAACTGTAGAAGTACAGAAAAAGTTATTCCAGATTTTGATTATGAAAATACTATTTATTTTATGAATTGGTCAATCTGCTTTATTAAATGACCAACTAAACACCATTTTCCAAAGGCCTTCCCCACTAAGTGAGGGTAGGTGATAAACTTGAATAGATAGTGCTTAAAGTGGTTGCTTAAAAAAACACCAAATCCTGGGTCTAATACACAAATTGTATCCTCAAAGACCTCCACTATCAATCACCAAGGCAAAGGAACCAAACTCTCTATTAGCATCCCACCATTCTCATGACCAGCTGCTTTGGGGAACAGTTATTCCTCTCAAAACCACTCCACTCTGGACAGTGCAGTGGCAGGCAGGGATAGTAAAAATACACCAAAACTCTATTTTCAAATTCAAAAGAATCCAGATTTTCTTTTCCATTCTTTTTCTTTTTGTTATAAGCAAAATCCATAACAATATATTTAATATTTTAAATAATTCATAAAAATTAAAATGGATTCAATGTCTTAAAATAAATAATGGTCTTATACTATAGAAATATCTTGAATATAATTATTAACAAGGGGAATACATTTTGTAATTATTAAATCTAATTCTCCTAATTTTGAGAAATGTAGGATTCTCAAATCATGTATCAAATGCACCAAAATTTTGCTCTGTCACATGATAATTTAAATGTTTGTTCCACAGCATATCAGTTTTAGATAAGTCAAGTTTATAAAAGTAATTGTTAGGATTTTATAAGTAAACAATATACATATATCAAGGCATACAAGATATTTAAGCAAATTTTATAGAACTATGAGAATCATTTTGCTATTTTAAACAATTATCATAGCTTATAGGATTTTGCTTTTATGACATACAGTTAATCATATCTATGACTTACCTGATGACAATTCTTTTGTCAGAAACGTAATCCATAATTATAACGTTACTCTTATGGGAAAATGAAATTTGCTTTTCCAAGAATACAGAGTCGTAAAACAAAAAGCGGCAATTTATACCATTTAATGTTGCTGCGGCTGCTGCTGCTGCTGCTGCTAAGTCGCTTCAGTCATGTCCAACTCTGTGCGACCCCATAGATGGCAGCCCACCAGGCTCCCCTGTCCCTGGGATTCTCCAGGCAAGAACACTGGAGTGGGTTGCCATTTCCTTCTCCAGTGCATGAAAGTGAAAAGTGAAAGGGAAGTCGCTCAGTCATGTCGGACTCTAGCGACCCCGTGGACTGCAGCCTACCAGGCTCCTCCGCCCATGGGATTTTCCAGGCAAAAGTACTGGAGTGGGGTGCCACTGCCTTCTCCACCATTTAATGTTAGGACTCTCAATTCATAAATATGAAAATCTCAAATTAACACACAAAGTAGAAGGAACAAGGAAGTAAAGGGGGAGAGAGAAGGAAGGAATATCTTCGAAGCCAAATTACAATTTTTGCAAATTACTCCTTTGTTACTCAGCAAGAATGAAATATTTGTATTTAAATAAATATGTGTATCTATTTTTGCATTTTTAAGAAAAAGAGTAAAGTTTTTTTCTAAGGATCTAGTCAAAATGTTGCTGCTGTTGTTCAGTCGCTAAGTCGTATCCAACTCTTTGTGACCTGATGGACTGCAGTTAAAATGCTCATAATTTAAAACTGTTACTGGAGCTTCCCTAGTGGCTCAGTGGTAAAGAATCTGTCTGCCAGTGCATGACACACAGGTTCAGTCTCTGGGTCAGGAAGACTCCACATGCCATGGAGCAACTAAGGCTGTGAGCCACAAATACTGAGCCCATGTGCTGCAAGTACTGAAACCCACATGCTAGAGCCAGTGCTCTGCAACAAGAGAAGCCTCTGCAATGAGAAGACCGGACACCAGGACTAGAAACTGGCCCCCACTAGAGAGTAGTCCCCGCCTCCCACAAAGAGAGAAAAGCCCATGCAGCAACGAAGACCCACTTCAGCCAAAAATATATAAATTAATAACATACACAAATACTTAAAAAAAATAAACTCTGTTACTAGTTTGCTGAAATATTACCAATAAAGTACTGAGACTCTTAAGAAAAATAGCATCTGATTAACAACTATAAGATCTAATAGGCTTTAAGAAGAAGTTATTTTACATTAGGAAAAAAATAACACCTATGCAAACATATATATTCATCCTACATTTATTTCTAGGGACTTGTACACCTATAATGCTTCATTTCAGGTCTGCTTATAAATGGAAAACCTCAAAAAACTGCCTGAATTACAAGCATGGATATGTACTATTCACACAGATAAATCTAAAGACAAAAATGCAGATAATAACGTATTATGTTTTCTGAGCTTCATTTCTCAGGTTCCCAAAGAACTTAGTAAACTTTAATTAAGCCTCCCAGCAATCCTACCAAGTAAATGTTACAATACCCATTAATAGATGAGCAGAGGCAGAGTCGCTCGCCCCATGATCACACAGCTTATCAGTGGCCACTGCTGTCCTGAGTTCTGTGTTCTACTCAATGAACCACACTCTTCAGGAGGCTGTCAAATGACATCTCAAATTCAAATGAGGATTCTTACGTTAAGCAATTACGATTCTTTCTATGTAATACAACTTGGAAACTACTCCAAAGTAAAACAAAAAGTCGTTTTAAATGGTGTCTTCATATTATTCATTCTATTTTCCACAATATTTAGTCCAGATGATACTGGTAAAACAGCATAAAGAGTAAAACCAAAATCGCAAACTCAGTGAGTAACCCACAAAAAAACACCTGTTTGAGGTACTTGACAATGTAGAATTACCTCCGCATAAAACAATTAGAAGTTACATTCCAAATCTTCAGACCCTTCTAATACAATGACAAGGTGACAAATTACACTGTTTTGTTATTTACACTAAGAAATCATGAGTCTTCATTATTAAATTCAAACTCAAATTAGAAGCCTGATTCTATTCGTAAAGTGAGATTCCCTCTTTAATTTACCTCACAATAAATTAGGTTCTACGGTCTCTGGCTACTCCCAGTTTCCTTTAAATTTCAGCTGAGGGGAGCCTGATGACGGGGTCGTAATCTTTATTAAAAACCAGAGAGAGATGGCAGTTAAGATCAGTCCCTTGAGGCCCCTGTGTGCCTAATTACAGGACCCCTTGTTCCAAAAAGCACTGCATGTCTACAAAACATCTGTAGGGCTTCAAAGAGTCTAAGATTCCTCTTTCTGTTCTGCAATAAACTTCTTTAATCTCAAAAAATTAGAAGCTGTTGGGGAGAAAGTTATGTCATTTCACATCTCCTTGCTCCAGTGACCTTACAGACATACGAATTGCTGTTGATATAAAACCATGAGAGTTTATTCCACATGCAGTTCCTTTTACTCATGAAAAGACAGCTGACAGCTAAATACCTTTCATGAGAAAAATACATCTGCCCTTCTCCACCAGAGAGGGTGGAGACTGTTACAAGACTTGATCACACTATGGAAATGGTTAATATCGGGGAATGCAAACAGAAGAAGGTGTAAAGCTCACATATGGGAAGACACCGAGCACAATACATGGCACTCATCCTTCAGGGCTGACTTGAGGATATTTCTGTCCATTTGAATGATATATTGCATTTTTCTTGAGCCATTAAAAAATACTATGACATCATTATCTGACTATACCTCAATTTCCTGGTAATTTTTGTCCTGGCACACTCTCTATGTGTTAATTACAAAGCAGTCATCAGTTAGTGAACCGAGAAAACTGATTTGAAGCCCTTTCAATCTCACTGCACTTCTCTGAATGCAGCTTTGGCCAATTTTAGAGAGTTAAGTTATAGAGTCCCATAAGCTCTCTAAGGATTAAAACAAAGCAAATATAAGTCTTTCTTTACACCAAGGATCCAATGCTGCATAGTTATATTTTTATAAAACGAAATTTGATAGGAATGTGAAGGTAGAAACGTCACTTACTGTAAGAAAACAAATTGAGAAAAGATCCACTTTGACAATGTGCTGCTTAGTTTATTGCAAGGCAGTGATTAACCTATAAGACTTTTGTAAAGAATAGAGAATTATTATTTCTGAACAGAATGCATTCACTAGTAACTTTTCCCTTTGATGCTTGCTCTAGTTTCCACTTTTTTAATTTAAACTTTAAGTAATTATCTCTTGTCACTGCTACATACATTGCAAAGATGGTCTTCAGTCTGACTATTGTTTTGTTTGGTCTGTGGTTTTCACAACTTTTTTTTTTTTTTAATGAATGCTATCTTTTAAAGATATGGAGATATCACATAAGAATCAAGGTTTCTACATGCTCTTGAAAAATTCATCTTTTGACTTCAGGTTTACCTTCCCCCATGACACCATGTTGGAGTTGCAAAGCAAATGCCCTTGTGGACAAGGTATGCAAGCTCACCTTGACACTATGCCCATCCTCACCATTTGACTTGTTTAGGCTACCCTCTAGTCCCCCAAATATCTGAGTTTTCTACTTCCAAGGTAGCTTATTAGTCGAAGTAATTTTTTTAAGAAAAATGAGCCTTATGATCTGATCCCTGTTCTTGATGGAAATTTCCATGGTAATTTATTTCTATCACAATCCTCCTCATAATAATTCACCCTTCCAGGAAATCAATGCTATAGTGAAAAAACAAAAGATCAAGTGGCTGGTTACCAAACTTACTACTATGAATGATAACATAAATGAAGGAGGAGGAGGAGGAAGAAAAGGTAGGTGGGGAGGAAAGGAAGAATGGAGGAGCAGGAAGAAGAGCAGGACAAGGAATAAAAATGAAAAGAAAAGGGGGGGAGTTACTGCTCTTCTTTTTGTAGTGGAAAAACAAAGGCAAGTTTTATTTCAATTTGGTGTTTCTTTTTAATCATCGGTCAGTTCTTATAATATTAGACTTAATAAATAAATATCAAATTTTTCCCTTTATAGAGAATCTCTACAGTGCAGTCAGGAAATCACTCAAGCATAACATGGCAAGGCCCTAAACATCAGATTAGGTGAAACTGGTTTATCATGAATACATTAACCTAGAGTTAATTTAAATAAGTTAGGGCAAACTTGCTGACTAAGTTATTCTGCTCTGGACCTGGAGACAACTCCTCTACACAAGAGCTTACAATGGAAATTCACTTTAACGTGCAAAACCTAGAGTTAAGTAAGTAACATGAACCATCCCCAAGAATCTCTAAACCCTTTATTTAGGATATTCTTCCTTAATACTCTGTGACCTAAGAAATAGCTTGGATAACAGGCAACAATACTCAATGTCATTATTTTCTTTATCATGGGAGGGGCATAAAATGACACTCCTTTATGTATCTCTGGAGATTTATAGGACAGCCTTGGCAAGAAGTGAAAATAACTTGTGATTAACAAACGTACCACTGGCAGGAGACAAGTCTATTGACTTCTGTTTCTCAGCAATGAAATCTAACAGCTACTCGGTTAAGATCAGCCCCAGTTAAGGCTCAAGCGTTGATGAGAGAAGTGTTTCCTTTCGACAAGGAAGCTGATAAATCATATTCATCATGGAAAAGTTTGTCTGTACATCATGTCCTTTGATGGGCTATTCTTAAAAGAGTCCCAAGATTCCAGAAGGCCATGCAATGGGCTGGCTTGCATTAGATTTCTGCAGAGCTGGCAGCCTTCTTCTGGAAGTCTTACATTACAGGTAACCCGATGACAGGCAGGATGGGCCACAGGCATGCATCTCAGCTCGCCTGTGGAGGAGCCAAGGGGAGCAAGCTTGTGAGACCAATAGGCTGGGATCAATGAAACTCTCTTGGGGAACTGGATGTTCCCCTTTCAAATGTCACCTCCCTAATCTCTCCACTTGCTCAAGTTATATTCTTCAAAGCTCTGAACACAACATGAGGCTGGCATGATTAGGAAAGTCAAAGAAGAGGACATTCTAAATCATGGGTGGAAGAAAAGGCATTGAATTCATGAACAGTGAACAATCAAGCTCAGAATGAAGGGATGCTGTTCAGAACATAGTCATTTCCTTTGGCCATGGCGGAGAAAATCAAGTTTCTTTTTTCATATTTATTAAGGGTCTGCTGTATGCTGAATATGACTCTGAGCGCTAGGTCAAGGTGCCTGTTCTATGAGACCTTCATATCTATGGAAGGAAAAAGTCACCAGAGCAAAAGGGATGTATGTCCAAAGGCCAGAGCCATTATCTCAGACTGAGGACAACAGAAAAAGACTAATCTGAGGATTTTCCCAGTATTTGCATGCAGATAATACTGTGTGTCATGGGTTGTGGGAAAAACAGCTCTCAAGATGAATACAGGTCAAGACAGATTGATATTCACACAAAAAAGTCTTGTCCTTGGAGTCCAGCAAAAGAAAGCACTTTACTCCCAGAAGTGGTGTACTTAGCAGTCCTCTCAAAGCTCTAGTAGGTGCCATAGAAAACTCCTCTTTTCCTTACTCTCAACTCCAAAAGCATTCCAGCTCAGTACCTGAGGTTCATTTGAATGACCAGGGAGTATTTTGTCAAGTGAATATGACATAATTTATAGCATAGCCAATTCCCCACTGCTGAGCGTGTAGGTTGCCTCCAATACTTTTGGCACAAAAACCCCAGATATTCTTTACTAAAAACAAAGAATTAAAAAAAAAAAAAAAAAAAGATATCCCGATAAATGAGAAATAAACACTGGAATTCACCAGGTTCTTAAAACTGGAAAAGGTCTTTCTCAGTGAAGGCAAGGAGAGCCTGCATCTGCTTGGACAGACTTAGGAAGGCTGCATGGCCAGCCTGCAGCATGGCAGCCAGCACATGGGAGAGCCTGATACCACCCTATGCCATTTAGTCTTGTATTTGGTTGGTGGATAATATCACAGTCCTATGGGGCTGCAGTATGCATGTTAACAGCCCAAAAGCACTAGGAAAAAGAAAAAAAATAGAAGATACTTTCCTTTGAATTCTCTCAAATTACTACTTATGGCACAACTGAACACTCAATAAAACTAATCAACTCATGAAGCAAAGAGATTCAAGTTCAGACTCAGTAAATGCATTTGTGTCTATGACTAGCCAGTGCCTTTACACATGCCACATAACCCTCACAATAAAGAAAGTATAAGGAAGGTATGAGCATCCCCATTTGCAGGTGGTACAGTCAGGTTTAAAGAAACTGAACTCTTCGAGCAGGTCCTAAATGCTGCTAGTAAATTTCAGGGTTGAATTCTGCACATAAGTTTCTTTCTATTTTCAAATTACCATACTGACAACTGGCCTATGACTGATGAGTCTTAGCTATAATGCTAGACCAACACTTTATTATATTAAATGGTAGGCCTCTATCAGAAAGTAGTAATTACATTGTAGAAATAAGAAAGTTTGAAATTAAGTCCTAAATTTCATGTTGGTTTGGGTGTGACTACATGTGAGTGTGTCTGTGTGTGTGGAAGACAGAATATGGAAAATGTCATTGTTCTTCACTTTATTTCACTGGAAAAATTTTAAAATAGAAACCACATTTTCATGGAATTGGAAACACACTCATATCCATTATTGGAAACAGAAAAAGCAAAAGAAATATGCACATATACTTTAAAGATATTAATTATATTTTGGCAGTGAGTCTGAGTAAAGCCAGAAATTATAAGAGAAAACAATGCAAAAGGATGACAAGTGAAAAAAATGGTACAAACAAGATTTTTATTAAAGAATTACCAGAGGACGATGTGGTAAGTGTGACCCTTCCTAATGACAGCTGCTTCTGCTGCTTCCAGCTTGTGGGCAGTTTTTAAAATTTGGTGTTTTATTTTGAAAGACTGCTTTAAAATGTACAGATGCCTAAGAAATAGATGTATATAATGTAGCATAAAAAAATGTCCTTTGTTAGGTGGTTTCACTCCATGCTACGCAGGGCCTGCTACTGCTTGTACATCCCTGATTCTGTCAGTAAAGAGAAAGGCAGTCTAAATAGGATGGTAAGTAAGTAAGTAAGTGGTCACTCAGTCGTGCCTGACTCTGCGACCCCATGGACTGCAGCCTACCAGGCTCCTCTGTTCATGAGATTTTCCAGGCAAGGATACTGGAGTGGGTTGCCATTTCCTTCTCCAGGGGATCTTCCTGACCCAAGGATCAAACCTGGGTCTCCTGCACTGCAGGCAGATTCTTTACCAACTGAGCGACCAGGGAATCCCAAATAGGATGGTAGAAATACTTGAACAGGGAGAGAGGCAAGCCTGAGTTCCTATATCTCCTGGGCTGGTAATGAACCAAGTCACCTATACTTCT
Organism: Bos javanicus; assembly: GCF_032452875.1. Taxonomy (NCBI): domain Eukaryota; kingdom Metazoa; phylum Chordata; class Mammalia; order Artiodactyla; family Bovidae; genus Bos; species Bos javanicus. Next base: position 77,745,099 of record NC_083868.1, read on the forward strand.
TGAAGTTTTCTCACTTCTAAAACTGGGGAAAACAGCCTTGGTTCTGAGGTTCCACCTGAGACAAATGTATGAGAGAACACTTTAAAATGTGCATCAGTGTGAGGATATACGATGTGGCTCAAAGAGTTAGATGCTCCTAATGTATAAGATACTGGTGTCCATGGCTAAGAATTACATGTTTTTAGGTGATCTCAGCAGTTACTCAAACAAGAGTTTAAATGCGCTGGATTTAGAAGAAATGTAGCTGGGCCTAAAAGAAATCTAACTGTGAACAAGAAAGAACGCTAATACAAATGTAAGTGCCAAGTGCTATATTAGTAGGATGGAATAGACATCTAATCAATTTTATTCTGTAATACCTATAACATAGACTGCAGACAACTGAACAGAAATCCTAGAAAGGCAAACCAGCTTAACCAAGGTCACTGATTAGTGGCAGGCAAAAACTTGATTAGAAGCTAAGTTCTTCTGGAACTTCCCTGGTGGTCCAATGGCTAAGACTCTGTGCTCCCAATGCAGGGGACTTTAAGTTTAAACCCTGGTCAGGGAACTAGATCCCACCAGTCCCATGCCTAGTTATTTGTTTGACTAGGCACAAGCAAATAAATGATTTTTTTTTTTTTTTAAGAAAAAGATCCTTCTAAAACCTTTCTATGTTGATGATTAATACTACTTCACCTAAGGAAAGGGAGTACTTTTCACCATATTCACCCTCTTCAGAGGCACAGACTGAATTCTAGAAAGATGAAGTGACTTGGCTAAGGTCATGAGGATGATCATGGTAAGAATCCAGGTTTTCTGCTCCCAAGAGATGCTCTTTCACCACAGTGCCTACCCCTTTTGTAGGGTTCTGATACCACTGCTGCCACATGTAATGAACTTTTACCATGTACTCTACAAAACATTTTCTTTGCTGTTTAACCTACCACTTATGTAAACATGCCTAACCTTTTTTATTGAGACACTGTAATTTTCTGAGAGAGGGGGTTTGGTGGAAGATGGTTCAGAACTGTGCTAAAACTGAAAGAAAAAAAAAAAAAGCCTTAAGATTTCTGTATGAGGAGGCGGGAGGGAAAAATGAAGAAGATAGATTAATTTAACATTGTAGTTGCATCATGCTCCATCCCCACTCCATGCCCCATCCCCATGCTCCACCCAGCCTAAGCTACTTTAGAAGGGCAGTGATTCTCCATTCAGTGGCACCAAATATGCCCATCATCGCTCAGATGCACTCACTCCTACTATAGTGGAGCTCTGCATGAGCGTGCTAGATGAGCAGTAGTAAGCTTTGAAGATCAGTGATTGTAACATCCACTTGGTGACCCCTATTTGGAAACATATCAGGGCTCCATTTATAAAATGGCTGTTCTAGTGGCAAAATATTACTTAGATCAATCAACCAATATATCCTTAAGGCCTATGGACTTAAGTTTATTCACCTGGAGTGTCCACCTCCATGAATATTAATATAAAAGAGACTAAACACTATGACAATTGATTTTAAAAAAATCACACACTGAGGAGAGATCCAGTTTTAAGCGAATACTTCTGTTATGGTTGAAATAGGAACTATGACAGAACAACTTCTCAGACCATGAAAGAAAAGCACTATGATAAATTCTTAGACGTTTGGAACATCCTGATGTGAAATGGTAGAAAAAGAAAGAAAGCACATAATCTGGGGGGCAGGGGGTGGGGAGTAGATGAGGTAGTGGTGACAGAATCAGAAATAGGACCAGCTATACAAAAGCCTCTGTAACTTTAGGGATGTCACTGAAACCCCACTTTCTTTCAGTTTTCCCTAGTAAAGTGGGAGTTGCGAAACATACCCTACTGAGTTCACAAAGAAGTGAGGTCAAGATGGGGGAATGTATGTGAAATTATGTTGGAATTTAGTGTTATTAATGCAGATTGGTTTATAAACTCTGTACTACTGGAGTAAAGCCTCAATACTGTGGCATACAAAGAAGAAACGCTTTCCAAAGAAAACTATTTGCCAAACAGGAAATAATCTGTTAAAACAATTTGAAAGCTACTTCTCCATGAGAGGATGACATGTGAAAGATTTTTATAATCCAGGCAAAAGTTAACTTCTTTGACAAATGTGTGCCACTTTGGTCTTGGGCATTCTTTGATCAACCATTTAAAACCAGTCTTATAGGTCTCCTCCCTTATAGTTGACCTTTATTCATGTTATAATAAATTATTCAAATCAACTCTAAAATAGAATAAACATTCTTACAGCTTTATAATTTTTAAAATGATCAATGTTTCCTTTTTTTTTTTTTTTGAGAAAAGTTATGTTTTCCCAACATTTTTAATGAGAATCTCTTTGAACCTATTTCAGGCTTCTGATGTGTAGTTTTTGAGGCCTTTTTTTGGGGGGGTGGTTACATGCTTCTAAATGTAATAAATAAATGTGTATCAATAAAGTATGAGTCATGTTAAGAGAACCTACATGTATGAACAAATTTAGGCTTTCCTTAATAAATACGAACTAGTCTACATTCTGCAGACTGCAAACACATATATCCTAGGATTACATTTCCCATTCGTGTAATGCTTTACTATTTCGAAAAAAGTTCACACAAAAGGTGAGGCAGGCAAGAACATATCAGCTAGAATGACCAGAACACAGGCCTTTGGTTTCCAGATCAGGTCTGTTCCTACTAAATGGTACTTTTTCTTTTTCTGGTTCAGTGTGGAATATTCCAAACCAAAATATCCTTAGAGGACAGGGAGAACATTTCCACCATTCAATATGGAGTTCTAAGCTTTGATTGAGGAGAGCCTCGGGGGTGACAGACAAATCCCACATACCTGGGGGTCAGGTTCAAGGGCACAGGGGCACCCGTACTCTTACCGTCCACGTCGCGGACTTGGCCGTGCTTGACTGCTGGAAGGACACATCGAAGCTGTGTGGGCCCGGGTAGTCGGTGTTGGAGGGGATGGCGGGTGATGGTGAGAGGGCGTCGAAGGTGGAGCTGGGCTGTGCGTAAGGCGAGGGCGCCGTGACGCTGTTCTGCGCGTGGTCTGTGTTGTAGGGGCTAGTGGACGAGGAGCCGTTCTGGATCTGCTGGTCCATGCTGTTCAGGAGCCCCAGGTTCGTGTATTGTGGCTGCAGGACACCCAGAAACCCGCATGTTAGCCATTTAAGCTGCATATTGTTGCTTCTCAAAAGACATCTTTTGGTGCATGCCTTCCACAGAGATCAGCCTCAGATTTGCCACACTTTACACTCAAAGGAAAATGACTAATTAGTGATGCATAGTTCAAAACACCAAGAGAAGCGCGAGGCCTGTGGGTATGTTTTGTGAAGACCTGCACAGATCACACAGCTTCATGGGTAGCCTTTGGAAACTGAGTCTCCCCAAGAGCATCTGAAAATAGATAATGTGCTTATGTGCAAACTGGGCAAAAAACATCACAGTTCAGTAGCTGCTTATGAATTTCTTAAAACAAATGAATGCCACCTGCTATTCTTTTCTTCTTCTGTCTTGGTAGTCAGAATGAAAAAGACCACTAGATACACGAGCTCTAGAGAAGATTTAAAGGTCAACTTGTCTACTGAGCAAAATGGTTGTCCTCTAGATTTTCTTTAAGTTTTATTCTAAATTCTGTCTCAGGGTACCAACTTGCCCCCCAAAACTGGGTTCATGAAAACTGGAGGGGAAGGAGTAGCAATGTTAGGAAGAAGCAACTATGTATTTTATTTTTTTCTAAAAATACTTAAGTAAATCTCTTTATTCACAAATATGCAAAATTGTGATTTTTAAGCTTTGTCATATGTATTGGCAATTTAAAAACCTCATCATATTTACCTTAAGTTATATGGTGTGTATATTTACTCACTCAAAACAATAACTTTTAGGAATTAGTGTAGATTATTTGAAAGGAGAGACCACATGTGCAATTTATTTATTTTTAACTTTTTATTTTGTATTGCGGTATAGGCGATTAACAGTGGGTGATAGTTTCAGGTTAACAGTGAAGGGACTCAGCCACACATTCAGGTATCCATTCTCTCCCAAACTCCCCTCCTATCCAGGCTAGAAAGGCAGCTATATATTTTAAAAGGTAACATGATACCATCCAAACAGCCTAATTTTCCATCTGTTCTTTCATTTTCTTTGTAGTAGTTTATTTTCTAAAGCAGAACATGTGTAAGAGAAATATCATCTAGTTATGGTTAAAATTCTATATTTTGTATAATTCAGAAGTACATTAGTTCATATAGTTTCTCTGCCAGAAATTGTATTTCTTCTAGGAAAATCAGCACTGAGTAGATAATTCAATAAGATGTTTATTGAAGTAATGATTTAACTTCTCATTTCATTGACAAAAATAATCTTTACTGTATTACTATCAGAAAGGGGAAGTGAATTGCTCAAACATTGGCTAATAAGCCAAGAGTAGTTATTTTGAAACCAAATCTGATTCCCAGTCTACAGCATCACACCTGTCAGACTGATCAGATAATTCAAGTCATTCCCGAGTTAAACTGAACACTTTTCCAGAAGCGGCCACCAGCTCGTGTGCTGTTTTCCCTTTGTGAAACCTTCTGACACAGGGAATCCTCATTGTTTCTTCAATTTAGTGATAGGAAAACAAATGAGAAGCAAAGAGAAGGCAGTCCTGTTGGTACACATTTTATAAAGAAAATGAGGAGTCTGGCTCTTCAAGTGAAATATAACCAAGAGTCCCAGAAAAAGTCAAATTAAAGAGAACACAAACTTGTAAAGAAATTGATGCTTGAAAACAATTCATCTTAAGTGTAAGGAAGTTGTTTTACTAAACTTTAAGTATTTCACATGGGGAGGAGAAGGACTCTGCCATTCCATTCAGTCCAGAGAGCATCTGTCTAAATGTTAACAGTCGCATGCCCATTCCATTACATTTATACATTCACATTCCACTGCCGAATGCCATGTCCCCATTTGCTCTTCAGATAACTATTAATCTCTTTACACTTATCCCCCTGCTGACAAGAGCAGCTGTTAGTCTCGCCTCTGCTCTCCCCGGACTTCCACAGCTCCCAGTCCTCCTCGCCTCCTTCTTCACCTTTCCCCCTTGACAGGTGAGGCAGACTGCAGGTGAGACAGCTGTGAGAGAAAAAAACTAAAACGTGAGGCCCTGATGAAGGTGTCCACAACCCTGGCTGAATTAAAGCTCTTAGGTGTCTAAGCCTGGGGGAATGGTCTAGGAAGGGGACTGAAAAGAAATTATTATTTGTGTTCAAGTTAAGGGTCAATATACAAAGCACTCCTGAGCGTCCTGTAGGAATCAGATAATGCTCCCAGAGGCACGTGCTTCCCTCAAGCAGTACAATTAGGGAGGCAGTCGGCCCTGACAAAAGGGACAAAGAAATTCGCTGAGCACTTTCTCACAGGCAGTAAAAAAGCCTGTTAGGTCAATCCTGTCCTTCTCCTCCTAGCTACACAGAATGGAACTTCAGCTAATTGTGGGCTTGGAGAAGAACAAAGAAACATGGCCCTTTGAATTTTTTTTTCCAATAAATATAAAGAGAAAAGTTTGGGGCCCAGCTTTAAAAGCCAGTGAGTAAACACTGTGTTACTTGAAGGACTTAAGAGAGATGGAAACTCCATTTACCTCAGAGGTACAAAGAAGACCTTTCTGGGACAGCAGTGAGACTGAACATATTGGGTGGCACTAAAGAAGCAGAAAATGTATTTCAAGTCATTAATAGGTGATGGCTGTGCTTTTACATGCTGTAATTTTTAATCCCATACAGTTCGGGTGAAATATTTTACTTCACAACAATAGGATTTGCTTCCAATCCTGACTCGTCAGTTTATATAGTGTAGAGCTAGATTTCTCAGGTTTGAGCAAAGAGCTGCTAACTATTCAAGATAAAAATGGGAAAACATATTTCAGTTTAAGCTTTCCTCAAATTTTACTTTAAAGAAACAAAAGCTAAATAGTATACTCAGTTGTCTTTTTTTGTATAAACCAATATCATCTTTGTATTAACTAGTCTGAAACACAGACAACAAACCCACCAAAGTAAGAACAGTATGATTAGAAATTTTCTTGGGGGAAAAAAAAGGAAATTTTCTTAGAGACTTCTCATAGCTTTATTAAAAATTTATGTCATAAACTTGCCATAGGAAATAGTACTTTGGAAGTTAATTTAAAAAGCATTTAGTTAACAAAAACAAAGGGCTCTTATTTGCTTATTTCTTTGATTTGAAGAGAGTGGACATGTCGGTAAAGTACAATTAGAGGCAGAGGGCAGACTGATATAGCCACGAACAAGTGTTAGGTAGGCAGAACCAGCAGAAATTCACACAGCCCATTGCAAAATGAATACTCAGGGCCTATTGTTCATAAATTATAAAGAGTTTCAAAATCATGACAGCAGAGTATTAAACAAAGCACAGGGCCCTTTCATGACTACACATTTTGGAGTCTATGAAGCTACTCTGCCAGGTCAATGTGAATAATATTTATTTCATATTTTCCACCAAGTGAAGCTGGCAGGGTGAAGGAAGCAGTACCTGGACCCTTTGTTTATCGTCTGTAATTTCATAAACACAGACGGGAGAGATTTGTGTTATGCTGGGATGCTACTGAGATGCCAATTTATGATGCCAGGTAAAGTAGTCTCAAACACTCATATGAATAACAAAATGTGCCCTGAAAGAACTCTGTGGGCCCCCCTCGTCCCATGTGTTTCTTATGTAACAAAGTTAGTACATTTGGAATGTACTAGGAAGTAGATTGTCCCTTTCTAACCACAAGGTATATTGATGTGGGAATAACCTTAACATACTTAATAGACACTCAGTGAATGAATGAACAATGTTATGTATCTACTGTATCATGTCTGGAAGAAGAGACAAACTTCTTTCCACAAAATTTTTGTCACTCAGTTGTGTCTGATCCCACAGACTGTAGCCCTCCAGATTCCCTTGTCCATGGGATTTTCTGGGCAAGAATACTGGAGTGGGTTACCATTTCCTCTTCCAGGGGATCTTTCCTATCCAGGGATCGAACCCACATCTCTTGAGTCTCCATCACTGGCAGGTGAATTCCTTATCTCTGAGTCACCAGGGAAGCCCATGTCTGAAACAGGATATGATCTTCTTTCCAAAAAATATAAAAGATGAAAATGAACATAATTTGGTATCTATTATAAACCTGGTAAAGTAAAACAGTGGATATTTTTTAAAAACTCAAAGAGATGCTTTAATTCCTATAAAAATAACTTTGAAAGTGAAGATACTGCGTGGACCGTAGAAAATTACCAGCATCTGTAGCTTCAGTGTATTCAGTTTCATCACAAATTAGTTGATCTGCCCTCAGAGAGGATAAAACACACTCTGGTGACAGAAAGCTCAATAGTCTGGTTAATCACAGAACACCGTGGAGGTGTTCTAGAACATGAAGCTGTTATGGCAAGTGTAGGGACACCCAGAGGCTGAATCTCAAACTGCCTGCTCTCACCAGTAGGAAAGAGCAAGTAAAGCTGCCATTACCAAATACGGAAAGAGTGTTTCCTCATTTTTTTTTTTTTAATCTCTTCCGTAAGTTATTTTGGATTCTCATAGTCATCTACGGACTCTGATTTATTTCTTCAGTTTGGATGATTAGAATTAAAATAACAATAAAGATGAGATATTTCTCCTGACTTTTCATCATTTTAAAAGTGTTCTATAAAGGCAATCCCTTTAGTTTCACTTCATTTTTCTTTCCTGGATTACATTGTTTGATGAGCTTACATTCTAAATATATTATGAGCCTGAAATTTCTTCTCATCAGCTCAGTAATAATGTATATCAGTATATATCACTGTAAACAAAATTTAATATTGAATGCTTGGGTTTATACTTACTTAAAGTTGACTTTATAATTACTCTACTATAAAATAATTAAATATCAAAAAGAAGTCTAATCAAGTCACATGACTGGTGCATCATATTCCATTTCTAAAAATCTCTCTCCTTCAATTTATCTGTGTAAGAGAAATTTTATAAGTTCTCTGTCCTGCTTTTCATAGATATTACTATCTGTAATAGCTACTTTATGGCAAGATGACAACAACAGTCCATACTAAATGGCAAGAGATTAATAAAAAAATGGGAATAAGTGCCATGTCAGGCATAGGAGAGGTAACTTTGGCAACATATAGTCAACTTATTTGCTTCAATTCAAATGGACCTTTGTCACAGGAAACAATAAGTTGACTAAATTTCATTTGAAAGAAATTTTAATTCCTGACTGTTAGAGATGACCAGGGAACTGAACATTCTTCTGCACTCCTTTTACTCCTAAATGGATTCTAGTAGTGCAGAACAACTCTGAACTGAGACATGGGGTCAAAGTCACAACTGCCACTAATGTGTCATTTACCCCTGGGCAAGGTGGTGGCTCAGACAGTGAAGAATCTGTCTGCAATAAGGGAGACCTGGGTTCGATCCCCGCGTCAGGAAGATTCCCTGGAGAAAGGAATGGCTACCCACTATAGTATTCTTGCCTGGAAAATTCCATGGACAGAGAAGCCTGGCAGGCTACAATCCGTGGGGTCACAAAGAGTCAGATACTACTGAGTAATTAACACTTTTATAAGGTGCTTAAACCAACCTGGACAGTAGTTTCCTATAAAGTAAAATCTATATAAAATTGAGAAGATTGAATCTGATGATGAGACATACTGGTGAACCATTCTAACATTCTTCTAGGGCTGACTATTCTCATCTACAATACTATTTAAATATAATGCCAAAAGATTGCTTTCGAAAAAGGAGATGACTGGTTTTTGTGTTTTTCTTCTTTCTTTATATAGATTTGCCAGAGCAAGCCTACAAATCCAAATTGTTTCAGGCAGCATATATAGCTTCTTCAGTTAATATAACCTTTCACCTCAGGCTTCATGGAGGTGCTTTTTGAACATTCTAAAAACCCTCCTGGGAAAAGAAAACAGTTTTCTTTATGACCCTGGCTTTGCAAAGCATTCATTCGATTATGCTGTAGCAGACAGTACTACATTTTTATCCCCAAATATTGGCAAGATAGTGACTTTTCAACAAGCACTGCCTGAGGGAGAAATACTTGTCATTTTTTTGTTTTCTACCACCTGCCTCACCTCAAAGAATGATGGTTTGTTTCATGCTAGAATTAAACACAATTGATTGAAAGTGCTCCAATTGTCAAGTAGATATTTGTATTTTAATGTCAAATTAAGGCACCGTCTTTCCACCTTAAGAATGTACTGAGCGTCACATTTTTCTCAAAACTAGGTTTTGTTAAGTAGAAAATATATTTTATTTCTTTCGTCTTCCAAATGATCCTAGAAAGTAAGTGTTTAGAGGTAAAATATACTCATACCTTATAACAAACAAAATGTAAAAATAAAGGTTTTAAACATATAAACCTAGAAAGACAGACTGCAAAGAGTTTATCAGAATGTTTTATTTTCTAATACAAAGTGTCAAGATTCCTTTGAGGTCCATAACTCAGATTCCATAACTTAAGAGAGAGCTCCCTAAAAGCTCCAGCCAAGACTGACAAGGGCAGGTGAGACAAAAAAATATAAAGTTGGCTAATCCAGTAGACAACAGTGTCAACAAATATTAGCCATAGTACTTGAAAAGCCAGGAAGTGTGAAATATAGTGAAGCTAAAATTCAATCTAAATACAGCTAAATTACACTGTGTAGAGCTCAGTTAAGGAAAAATAAACTTTAAATTCTATGATTTCATTAAGTACTCCCTTTTAGTAATAATGACAAATAAATAAAACTATTATCATGAGCATCCTCAATTCTAAAAGAAACTGACATCACCATTACATGCCAAAGAAGCATTGGGCTTAGCAGAAAGGTATAACTTTAATATTCAATAATTCTCGATCCAGATAATATGGCAAAGTATACAGAGTTTTAGTTTCTTTAAAGTGAACCAGGCGTTATTAATTAAAGTCAGATCAAAAATGCGTTTGAGGAAATTTTCAATCTATAACAATCCATGTCAATATTTTTTTAAGTAGACATGGTAATGCTAAGAAAAGAAAGTACATAGTAATGGAGATCTTTAGTGAAGGTTATACCATCTACAGGGAAAACATACCATGGTAACTTTAGAAGCTCATCAATAATGTTTTGCTGGTTTTTAAAGTGAGTTTATGGAGAAGGCAATGGCACCCCTCTCCAGTACTCTTGCCTGGAAAATCCCATGGACGGAGGAGCCTGGTAGGCTTCAGTCCATGAGGTCGCTAAGAGTTGGACACGACTGAGTGACTTCACTTTGACTCTTCACTTTCATGCATTGGAGAAGAAAATGGCAACCCACTCCAGTATTCTTGCCTAGAGAATCCCAGGGATGGGGGAGCCTGGTGGGCTGCTGTCTTTGGAGTCACACAGAGTCAGACACGATTGAAGCAACTTAGCAAAGTGAGTTAAAAATATTTAAAAATAACTTTGGCAATGTGTCTAAACTATTTCAGAAGCTTTGACTTAAAAACAGGTGATTAAATGTGATTAACGTTTTATCACAGGTGATAGTTTTGCTCACCATGATATGAAACTGATTTCGATAAAATAATGGTACCCATCAAGATTAAAATGATCTGAACCCTGTATGGTATCCTGACTTTAATCCTCTGGGAAAAGAATCTTAGGTATTATATTACTATTGACTACTACTACTACTAGTACTAAATTCTTTCTGAGTCTTACTCTGTTCCTTATAGTGTTTAAGTGCTTTGCATATATTTACTCATTTAATTATCAGGAGCTAGTGGAATTATTATCTCATGTTTCATGCATATTTTATAGATGAGGAAACTGAAGCTCCACAAGAGTAAGTGCTCACGGTAGTAAGTGACAGAACTCAGATTTGACAGAACATCTGGCTTGAGATTTACCCACTGTCTTAAGTATCCTTCACTTGGAGTCACTCAGATTTCTGCTTGAAATCTTTATCTAAGAGTTACATTCAACGAAAGCATACTTATTTCATATCTAAAGAAAATGCTTTCCATTCATTAAAAACAGGATATAAAGCCTTAACTATTCATTTGGAGACCCAGCACCTTGGTACTATGTCTGGAAATTCCCTGAAGATCTGACCATGTCACTCTTATGCTTGAACATCTTGAAAAGGTTTCTAATCTAGAGCCCAAGGCCTCCAATCTCTAAGTGCCTTACACCACACTATCTGAGACCCTCCTTTTTGGTCACTAAAGAATGGCATTCCTTCAGTTTTTCAAAAGCAAACTCCTTCAGTCTTCAAGCCTTTTGTACCTGCAGGCTGCTTCACAACTGGTCTTTCAGCTTCAACGTCATGTCCAAGTTGAAGCCTCTCTGGAGTGCTCAGGTAAGTATTCTTTGTTTCACATTGTCATGGCACAGTAACTTTCCCCTTTACATCATATAATTATAATTGAAATTAATTACTACATAATACTTTTAATGCTGGTCTACTCTGCTAGAGAATAACTTATAAGAGATAATACCTGGTTTGTTGAGTGCGGAGTCTCATCTGGAACCATGGCTGAGACATAGTAGATGCACAAGAAATATTTAAGAAATGCAAAAATTTTCAAAATGAAAATCACCTTCAGAAAGTATATTCTATTCTAACCCAATTGTAACCCAATTAAGGATTGCTTTCTTGTGTTAAAGTAAATGGCTCCAAATCAGTCACCTCTTTACATACCATTGCCCTTAAATGTTACAGTGAATCTCCAAATAATCTCAATGACCTTAAATTTGTGCTTTGATTTGTTCTGCTAGGTGGGAATTGTGCTTTTAACTTTAGCTTTTATGGGAACTAGTAGCAGAATAGCCAGTCCTGTCACTCAGAAGGCCATGAGTAATACTTGGTAGCTCACACCTATCTGGGAAGTTTATTAATGACTTCTACTTCCTTGAAACAAACACATACACATTTTTGTGCCAAGGTGGTAATTCTTACCTGATGGTCTAGATATTATTTCTCAAGCATCTAGGTCAGCAGTAAGAATCTAAATCTTTGTGGTCATAAAATGATTTACTTCCTATGGATAGAGAAACCACCCAGACACAAGCTTCAAGTAAGATGTTAGTTTCTGGTAGAGAGGCCACAGAATTGGTCCTTCCATCTCTAATTTCCATGACTTTCTGCCCAGTTAGCTAGAATTCAGTTTAGAATAACGCCATAATTAAAGGCTTACAAATGTGTTGGGTGTTTTGAGGAACTGAGATAGTAGTTTATCAGACTTATAAACCATTTCTTGCAAATGGTCTAAATTCATGACTTCATTTTCCAGACTTTTAACACCCCCCATCACACACACACACACACACACACACACACACACACACACACCAGGTTGAAACATTAGCCTCTAGCTTCAATTGGAAAACTAAAGCATTAAATAAGGACCATACCCCTCCATTTTACTATTTTATATATGTTCAATCAGAAACACTGTTTCCAAGTTCTAATTTGCTTTTGCTTGTCAAGTTCTTTGCTGATTGCTACATTTTCATTATATTTGAGATAATTAAAGTTTTCAGTGATTTACTATGCTTTGTAATTAGATATGGTGACTTACATAAGGTGGAAGTGTTTCTTTTAGATTCACTTTTAACTGCAAAATAAAACCAAGGTTTCCAGCTATGCCAAAGTCATGCCTTACTTTGAAAAGACACGAATCTATTCATTTCATTCTATTTACTCCCCTATGAAAGTAACAATCAATCAATCAGTTTAATAATTACAACAGTTCATTAATGTCTTATTTGAACAACAACAACAAAAAACTGAGGCACCACATTTAAGAACAAAATGACTTAAAGTTTTCTCAAGCATCCTTTAGTAATGACACCATAGAAAACAAAATGTGAACGTGTTTGCGAATCATCAAGTTTATTCATCCAGAGCAAACCACCCACATCCTTGGTGATGATCGAGAGACATCAGGGGACAAAATGAATGAAGAGAACAGTGTGGAAGCAAGTAAACACATTTACAAAGTGACTGCAAAGCAAGATAAAGATCTAATATGTTCTGTTTTGTAGAAAACTCAAACACATTCTCTGTCCTCCAGGTAATCAATTAAGTGAAAGCAGTACATCTTACACTGTTTACTTCTGTTAGAGAGCAAGCCATTCCTTACTAAGGAAACTTCTCTTTCTTTCAAAACCTTTGCCACTTGAAGTATAAGGAAATAAATAGCTGGACTCATTAAAAAAAAAAAAAAAGACAGACTTGCAAGATGTTAGAGAAAGCCATATGATTCAGAACCTTCAGGTGGAGGCCAGGCTTGTACAACGTGTGCGGTTAGTTGCCTTGCTCTCTGCACAGTTATAAACAGCCATTTCTGTAAGTATTTATAATACTCCATATTTTTATCTGAAGAGAACCCTCCGAGCAGTGGCAACAGATACATGCCTCCAATGCATTCAGAAACATTATTTGGTGACCGCAGGGAGGATGTAGAGATAAATACCACACACCCTTTACCCTCTAAGAGTTTCCAGTCTATAGACTTGGGGAAGCAATCAGGGTGGAACAGAGAAGCACAAAGAGTTCAGAGGAAGTCTAGGTGATTCTGGGAGGGCAGCCAATGAAACCTGAGATATTTTTAAGGATGAAGCAGTACCCCCAGCAAGGTTTTAAAACCTGGAAAGGATCTGACCTGAAGATAAATATATGGAAGGTGGAGTTGGAATATAGAAAGAAGGCAGCAAAAGTAACTTCTCTGAATTCCAGTATTCTGATTTTCAGGCTTCCAAGCGCTTTGGGATTATCCACTGAAATAATTTTCCAAGCCTAAGGCTTATTACAGGCTTTGTACTTTATCCAGTGTGACCATTTCTCTCTGTGTAGATCTTGTGGAGTCCTCAACTTTAGCCTGGTGACAGAGTCTCACATGGTCTATTTAAAAGTAATCAAGCCATTCCCAAAACATCTGATGTTGCCTTTTGAGAGGGTAATGGTTTTCCTTTTAATTCTAACTCCATCAATAAAGTGACACTAATCCAGACTGATTTGAGTAAACAGGGCATATTCCCCATTGTCTCTGTGATCTGAGAAAGAATGAACTTGAGAAAGATCACTGCCTGGATTGGAAATGGCCCCTTTGGGTGTTTTGCGCAAGCTTAAAAGGAAAAAGAAAATGCCTGTACAGAGTTCTTTCCAAGGCAAGCTTGCTTTGGGGGTGGTAATGCTCATAGGGGTATTATACTAAACTGCACCTATTAGTGGCTTTAGCAGCAATAAGAAAGTAGAACTATTTCTTTTGTAGTGTTTCCAGAAATGCTGATGAGAGTGTTTCATAAATTTCCGCCTCTGGCAAAACAGCACAGCTTGACTCAAAATTCCCTCTTTCAGCTTTTATAAGAAAAAAAAAAATTTTTTTTTTGGTCCCATATAAGAAACACGGACAAGATGCAATTCATATCACCATTTTTGCATAAGATATCAGTTTACACTTTACACATATCCACTGACATTCCAAAAATGTTTTATTGTTGCCAGTTATTCCATTACCTAGAAGCACCATGTGCTTTATCCTAACACCAGTAACTGAATTTTAAATTGACAGGTAAATATTATCTGGGAAAGGTATCTCAAAATTTACAGAACAGCTCAGTTTTCCTTTGTCTTTGAAAAGAGACTGAAACTGCATAAAGTTAGTCATTATTTCAAACGCGAAATAAATTTGGAATTAAGAACTAGGTTTTTGGGGCGAGGCAGAAAATGGAAAGGAATGCTTTGAGTATAGGATAGGGGTGCTACATATCAGACCAAATTTTAAAAAAATCAAATACGGGGAAATTTAAAGTACTGTTTCTGAAAAGATTTTTATGGCCACTTCAGATAACTACTGTTTTCTGCAAAGGAGGTTGTATAGCAACATGGTCATATGTGGAACTTCACCGTTTCCCCTAATGTTTGCAGAGGTAAAGGCAGAACAAACCACATTTCAACATCAAATATTTTCAAAATTCACTCTACATCAGTAGAGGATTAGGTTTGTAAGGACAAGAAAGGAATGAGATACAAGCTTGGCCATCCCCCCATTTATCATAGAGCCTCAGTCACCCTCTTAGCGACTCTCTTTGCCCTTTAATCAAGTCACTGAGTTTTCTCCCCAAGTACCTGCCCTTGCCTACCCCACCATCGTCTCTTTAACTGCCTAGGTTTTCATCTTGAGTGAGATGGAAATGATGCAGGAGATTGTGGAAGGAGATGATATGAACAGAAAGAAAGACATTTGCCCCAATATTTCTGTTCAGATCTTAAGTAAAAATGTATATCCTTGTCCAAAGTGAAATTTGAAAATTTTATTTCAAATTTTTTAAGTTTGTAATACCAAGAGCTTGATTTTATTATTGTAATTGTTTTTGATTAAATTAGGGTGTTATTTGTTTCTTAAAAGATATATTCATATTTGCTTCTGCTCTATTATTTCCCAATTGGGATTCTCACCTTGAACAAAAGTCATACTTGGGATATTGTGTCACATTTAGCTCCATGATCTCTATTTGCTTTTAGAGCAATGACCAGAGAGGAGATTTTTCTCATTCTAAAATGACTACTTAATAAATAAAGTTGACCCTAATTAACATAGAAAATCAGTCTAGAGTTTGTTCCTAGTTTTGATTAATTTAAGAATGCAATTACCAACTCCCTATAAGGGTTAGAAACCTTATCTATCTCTACAGAGGTCTAAGGAATGGGAACAGGAAACAACTTCACCCAAATCAAGCAATCATTTGGACTAATTTTTCTTCCTTCTTGCAGGATGATACCTGTCACTCCTAGAGCATGTAGACAAAGTTTGGATCTCAAATTCTGAACATGGCCCATGCTTTCCGAATATGCATGGGTTCTAGCTCTCAGTGAGATAAAAGCCCTTGTCATCCTTTTTTTTTTTTTTTTTGCTATTTCTTATACATGTGTTCCATTTTGACATACAGATTAAACACAGGTCAGTTTAAATCAACATTCTCTTTTCAAGTCAATATAGCATGCTCTTTCATTTGGTCCTATGCAGTTGTTCTTTGTACTTTTATTAATCTTCTACCTTCTACCTAGAATGACCTTCCCTCTTCCCACTGTGGCTAAATTCTAGTTCTCAAACTATGTGAAATATTACCCTTATCAAGAACAGATTGACCCACTTCACTGTCTTTGAGAAACCTTGGTGTCTCTTACAACATTTCTGTTTTAAACCAGAGTCACTTATGAATGAATACTTTATGTACAAACTAGGATTGTGACTTCTCATAAGCCAGGGGCTATAACTGCTCTCCTTTTGGTGCCCTAGCACAAGCACCAGGACTATACTTAACTAGTTCTCAGTAAGTTGGGTTGTAAGAAAATGCTTCTTTTCCTAAGGGAAACAATTTAATTGATCTGTGGCTGGGATATCAAAGCTACTGTATTTAGTTTATAGACAAATATATACCACTTTTTTTGGGGGGTCAGGGGGTAGGGAGGGGGGAATAATAGAATAAATGGTGTGTGTGTGAAAGTCGCTCAGTCATGTCCGACTCTTTGTGACCCCATGGAGTGAGTATATGTCCATGGAATTCTCTAGGCCAGAATATTGGAGTGGATAGCCTTTCCCTTCTCCAGGGGGTCTTCCCAACCCAGGAATCAAACCCAGGTCTCCTGCATTGGAGGTGGATTCTTTACCAGCTGAGCCACAAGGGAAACCCAACAAAACAAACAGTGGGTCTTATTTTATAGGATGACCATATACTTTATCCTCCAAGAGGAACACTTTTGGAAAGTAAAAGGGGTGCTATTGATAAGTACATTTTAATAGCAGGAGTAAATAGGGACATACCAAGACCACTAGTTCCCAACTTATCTATGGCAGGAACCATAGCTATGAAAGAGAGCTATGTGTAGAGAAACACAAGTTGCATGAGACTTTAGAAACAATCCATTTCTACTCTTCCGAATGTTCCAGAGAGGCAGTGGATATCCTTGAAAATCAAGCACCCTATGTGCAATTCAGAGAAATGCATTTTTATACTTCTAGGCAGCCTTCAACAAAGCCCTATATCCCCCCAAGAGCACTCTAACACAGCCCTAATTACACCATTCCTCTGTTTAAAATTCTTCCACGGCTTATCATAGCCACTATATTAAATGTGTTAGGACACTCCATGAGCCACTCTATCTTATATTTTTATCTTTATTTTCTAATTATTTCATACTTTCAGTTCCATCAAAACTATCTGACATTTGAGGACCCCAGTATGCACCTGCTTCTGTGTCTCTGCTGATGCTTGTTTCTGCACCTGAAATCATCCTTCCCTCTTTTATTTCTAAAACTTTAGAAAGTTCTCTACTCATCCTTCCAAGTGAATCCGCATCACACACACATATACATAGACTTGCAAGGTCCTCTTGCTTCAGGGTACTCTCTTTCTCTTTGATACTTTATATTATCTTGCTCACACTTCGCATATGACACTCAAGGTCTCTCCTATATTAATTATAACTGTATATTTTCATTCTCCCTATAAACTGTTACTTATTGGTGTAGGAACTGTTTCATATTCATTTTTACATCCTATGTACCATCTTATATGTAACTGATGCTCAGTAAATATTTATTTACACAGAGTAAGTCAGTAGTCCCTTTTATAACTTCAGTTTCTCCTCCTCAATACCACTCCTCATGAATATTGACACATTTCAACTTTATTAAAAAGTGTAAGTGAAAATTATAAAATGTTGATAGAGATAACAGCTCAATAAGCCACAGGTCCCTATTTTCTTGTGCCTCCAAACTGTGTCCTGAAGAGAAGATCTGGAATAAGAATTATAGCTTAACTCTTAGATCAACTGTTTCACCTTGACCTTTCAATCCATTCTCTTCCAGAACCAAAATCTGCTACCCTACTGGATGTCCTTCACAGGCAACTCCTTCCCTAAATTGGCCCTGGACAATAAGACTGTACCAGCCATCTGATTTTTTGCTCATCATATATTCAAAAGACAATTCTGAGTTCATTGAGATTTGGAAAAACTTCCATTTTCAAAACAGTAAGACTTTTATGGAAACAACCAGGTTATTTTTCACTGATGTGTCTTTTGGGTCTCTTCCTTACTTACTAATATAAAACAAGTAATGTTTAAAGTAGTAATGTTTAAAACTCAATATGCGAAAGTTTAATTTCTCACTATTACTCTAAAGGGAACATTTTTACCCATCCGCCTCTAACTCACCAGCACAGATCCTTACCAACACAATTATGTGCCCCTCAAAGAAAGGTTGGGTACATTTGTGGTAACAGAATTCTCAACTGTCTGACCTGTATCCTTCCTTGATAAAGTCTCATGACCTCAAATACATACTCCCTTAACATGAAGAATATAGAATCTAAATTCTGTATGTGCTTATTGTCTAAAAAAATTTCAGCAAACTTTGTATTCAGAAAATATGTATTATATGATGAAAGAGCAACCAATATTTTTTTGATTGTTTTAGTTAAACATCCATTCATTGATATTTCCTACTGTCTCTCCACACCCCCAGTTGAGGATCATTGCTCTTCTAGAAAACAAAACAAACCAAACATGCTTTTACCTTATCAAGGTAAAGGATAAGTGATTTATAGGAAAATATGATCTACCATCTGTGATCTCTTTCTCCCAGTCCCTTCTGGGCTTGAGGGAAACCAATTGTAAAACAAGTAGTGCAGTCTAAGACCACAGCATGGAGTGAGGAACGGCAACCAGCCTGACACCTGAATTAAGTCTGCAGCTTCTGTTTCTTACCGCTGTGATTTTACCTACGGTGCTAAAAATCGCAGAGGTACAACATTGGAAATTTTAAAAGAATTCATGTATTCACTTCAAAGATAAAAACCACTCCCACAGGGAAAAATCTGTTTCAGTCTTTGGAAATGGTATTGGGACAGGAAAGACTATTTTCCTTGCCAATATGCACCCAGAGGTCCATTAATTGGCAATGACCTGAACTTATTCAGGTCATTGGAGGCTCATACTGCT
The DNA here is from genome assembly GCF_032452875.1 of Bos javanicus. Taxonomy (NCBI): domain Eukaryota; kingdom Metazoa; phylum Chordata; class Mammalia; order Artiodactyla; family Bovidae; genus Bos; species Bos javanicus. The sequence goes on from NC_083868.1 coordinate 77,764,085, forward strand.
GCTTCAGCACTTTTCTTCCTACTCTCAACTAGATTTGCATACCAGTTCTTTCTGGAAACTTTTTGGAGCAGTTGCCATGACTCAGAATAGCCGTTTTTTAGAGTATACTCTCTCCTTTTTGGTATCAAAGAGAAAAAGGTTAAGTAAAAGGGACTCATTTTTACAGCTATAGCTCTCTCAGAAAGAGAAGTCATTAACCTCGATTTGTAAAATGAGGTGATTCAATATATGAGCCTTGAAGTCTTGAATGTTGTAACCCATTCACCAGTCCTTTTTCATCTTCATACACAAGCCCAGATAGGGATTTTTAAATAAAATACCATCCTTCTAAGAAGGAGTTTGAAAGTTTTCAAAGTCTCTCTCGGTGTCTCTCTGTCTCTCACACACATACACACACTGGACCCAGGTTTTTTGGTAAGAAAATGGAACTCCAACTTAATCTGTGAAGAATTTCCTTTCTTTGGCGCCTCTCTCTCTAAGCTTTAGACCAGTTCTGGAGGCTGTGTCATTCCACCCTGGCGCACTGGAAAGGTACTTGCTCGAGGCCTCTTCATTGTAACCCAAGGGTGGAACCTTAAGCCAAGCCTGTTATATCCAACTTGCTTTCCCCTCCCTTCCGGACCCTTTCCTGTTCAATAACAGCTTCCCCAAATTCCTCTCTGCTTGAGGGCAAAGAACTGGAAAGTTAGGGGAAAGAGGAGGAACAGCTTGCTTATATTGTTTTTGAGTTACCAATCCAAGGAAGTTGCTGGCAAGTTCAATGGAAACATTATTTGAAGTCAGAGAAAGGGTTGCGATTTTCAAATAATTTTCACTCTCACGGGACGTGGCATGCCTTTGTAGTCTTAATCTAACAATTTAAAAACAAGTCTTATATGATAATCATAAATGGCTGATTCTGTATTGACGGTTATTCATGAGTGTTATCAGAAGGTGAATACTAAGACGTTATAAATTTGGAAAGAAATTTCTACATTCTCAGGGCCATGTGGTCCCAGGCATTTCGTATACCTCCTTGTAGAACTGCATTTCTACAAAGGGCTAGTTATTCAACCCTATGCAGAAAAGAAAGCTGTTCTTAAGCAATAGAACGGAAATGAAGCCATGGAGATAACATATTATACACACTAGCGGAAGGATATAAAAATCATGACAAAATACAGGAAAAGACACAGGACAGTAGAGAAATGCCGCCATATTTTTTTCATCGGTAACTTCTGTGTATGTTAGCATTTCAAAAGAAAACAGACAGTTGCTGTCTCTTCAGCATCTGACCACACATCCCCTAAAGTTTTGAAAAATGCAGACTCGTGTAAAGGTATTTTCTTTCACCGTGAGGACGCCATACTATCACATACAGCATGACTCCTTTACCTCCATAAAAGGCAGTCATTCGTACAAATAGCTTCTCATCACAGTATTTATGCAGTTTCTTTTTTCTTTTTTGAGGAATAATCAGTTCTTTCTACTTTACATCAGCTTTATACTTTTCTTAGAGATACTTCAAAGTCAACTTTTGTTTCTAACCTTTTTATTTACACACACAGGAATCCTAACCTGATTATAAATGCGCGCCAAATTTTTCACGAGCACAAAGTCAAATATGATATGACTGACAGATCTTTTCCTTTTTTTTTTTCATGATCAAAACAGGACAACATTGGATCAAATAGAAACAAGATAATCATAAATGTTACTTCCATTTTTTGTAATTGCTTAGTAACATTTTAAGCTGACTTTCAATATTAAAGCAAAACAAGAAACTCAAGTTTCTCCACCGAGGACAAGCAAGCCTACTTGAATGTTTTAAAGGAAAATAGGCACTTCCTTTTCCTTCTTTAGATAACTCGATATTTCCCCTGCTGTATTTACACAGTTCAGGTGTCTAGACAATAGCACGGTCAATATGAGAGCACTGGCCCGGCTTTGTCGCCGGTGTGGAGGCTTCCCTTGTGCCTTCTGCCCAGAGTACTGTGCATTTTGTTCTGATTTTTAAGGAGCTCTATTTGAATACTCCAGTCTACTTTTTGAAGCATTCACCTGCAAGCATTTTCATCCGAAACACTGAACTCACTCTCTTCACACTGCACTCCCCCCTCCCCAGTCTGATTAGTGTCAACACAGCTGCCCTATTCTGAGGAATGTAAACTAATATTGTTGTTAGACCTCCCTCAACCTTAGGAAACTTCCTCAAAGCCTTAGAGTCTCTTCAGGATTTTTTTTATTCAGAGATTTAAATCCCTGAAACAAATGTGTTGAAGACAGATCAGGGCGGCAAACATTAATTCCTTAAATAAAATCCTATGTGCTATAATATACATTTACATGTATGCATACATAAATATTTAATAATGCATCACTCCATAATAACTCATTATACAGTGAAAGTTGAAGTCAAATCACCAGACAATAGGGACCTGAGTGAAGTCCCTTCAGGATTTAGGTGGATCTCTGGATTGACAGACTTCAAAACGGAGATGGCTTAAAAAAAAAAAAAAAATCTCATCTAATTACTTAAAAAAAAAAAAAAAAAACACTTAATTTGCTTTTAGGATGAAGTCTGGAGACAAAACTGAGAACTTAACTAAGTTGAGACACAGTCAACAAATTTGTCCTACTGGTAAGTGAAAACCCAACAGAGGAGTCATTTCAGTGAGTCTGGCAGAATATGATCTGCTCTCTCAGATTGTTCTCATACAGAGTGATTTTCTAAACTCCTGAATATTGAGCTTCTTCAAATACATAACATCTCCCCAGAAATTTTTCTTCTCCCTTTTCTCCTACTGTTTCATCTTTTACTTTAAAAACACTCTTACAGTCACCACAGAAAACATTAACCAAGAAAAAGAGATTCCTATACACAGTTTGCAAAAACATTACATTGGGTGACCAAGAACCACAAATATGTAAGCTTTTATTTTAAAAAGAGAAATAAAAATAGCATCTCTAAATGGAGTGCTAAAATCTAAAAGCCTTACCTCACTAAATTGAGTCTGGGCATTGTTTTCCAGGTACAACATGTTAGCTGTAAGATTGATCAATGCCGCTGTCCTCTCTTCTGGCTCCAGGATTTTGCCAACCCCCCCACCCCCTCTGAGACCCTTACAGTAGAAATCTACTAGGAAGATAACAGAACTCAAGTCCTTCTGTCTCTTTCTCTCTCTGTACATAATTTTAGGTTCCCTCATATATACCCAACTATAGGCATGAGGGGGCGGGACTCTTCTCTTTACCTGTCCAATCCATCAACTTCCACCTGGACTCCTCCACTCCAATGGAGTGAGGCCTCTCCCATCTCATTAAGTAGTTAGAATTCCTTATCACCAATCTTTAAAAGAAAAGGAAAGAAAGAGAGAGAGAGAAAAAAAGAACACAGGAGAGAGACAGGTAAAACTTTCCCTTGTCTCTTTCATAAGAAAACACACTCTTTCCTGAAAACAAAATCTCCCCAAACAAACCACAGATCGTACCACCACCAGGACTTAAAGAAGGCACTTCAGAAAGTTATTTTACACTTTGCAACAAAAAGTAAAGCTTCAGGAAAAGCTTTCAGAAGTTGGTTTTTTGTTTTGGGTTTTAAAACCTAGATGTGGATTTTCAAAAATGATTACACAGTTAGAAATTTGGGGAAACTACCCAAATCAATGCATATATATACTTAATATAAAAATTTAAAAATCCACTGCCTGATAGGTAAAGGATTTCCCACTTCTCCCTAGAGAAATACCAGTGGTTTCAAGCAAATCTATGCCAACATAAGCCACTTGATTGTTCAAAGCATGTTTCAATAACAATTTAAATCATTGGCCCTGTTAACTTGTAAAAACAAACAAACATCCATATTATGTACAGGAAATAGAAAAGCTGGGAAAAGTGCCCATTTTTTTAAAAAGCCCTTAAAAAATGCTTTTTTTCTATCATTATTTCTTGAAATATAGAATCAGCACAATAGCTTATCTATTTGAATATTTATTTTCTCTACCATACCTAGTTTTTATTAATGCTCAAAGATAGTAATTTTATAAACAGATAATTAATTACTATTAACTAGAATAAATCTTCAGGTCTGAAAGACAAGTCAGATTTTGCCTTAAAAATATATTTACTTAAATACACAACATTCATGTAGAATTAGGTTTTGCTTGCTATGGATTCAGAGAAGATGAAATACATCCTAATGGCTACTGTGGGATCCACTAACATATGCTCATTGCTGTGGAGTATAATTTAGTTAGACTTATATCTAAACATCACTTCTCACCTCACACTCGGGAATCCAAATTACCTCTGTCCTGCCTAAAAGTTACAACTGGACAAGATATCTATAAGTGAATACTAAGATTACTTCCAAAATTTAGAAGGAGATTAGAAGAAAACTAGAAACCAGAATAGATTAGCATATAAACCTTTAAAATACCCTTTAACATTTAAAATGTGCAAATGCATTCATGACCTTGGAGTTGCCTCCCCTTTACTTCACTTTTTGCCTCCATAAAATGCATGCACATAAAGGATAATATGATCATGAGGTGATATTTATCTTACCCCTAAGTTATTGGTAAGATGCTGCATTTTTGCAAAAATTTTTCAGTAATACCATTTTATTTCAACTGTGCAAGGATATGACAACACTAATTCTACAAATTTATATCAGACAAAATGTTGATTTCTTCACTGAAATACTGGGAAGGTTATCTCTTACTATCTGTAATTAACCAAAGAAGCACGGGCTACAAGACAAAAACAAAAACCAAAAGAAAAAAAAAAAAAATGACTTGCAAAATGCAATTCATTATTTACACTATGTATTTAAATTGTACACCCACTGACAGCTTCCAGGTAAGTAATAGAAAGCAGGTAGTTGTTTTCTGAAAACTGTGCTCTATTCCAGTGGTTCAAACACTTGGATGATCCTGAGAATCATCCAGGGTACTTTTTAAAAACAGAGTTCTTGACCTGATCCCAGATCTTTATAGCCTAGTAGGAAGTTCTGAATGAGGCAAGTTTGGTAATTAATCTGGAGTAAATGCATTAGCACAACTTCCCAGAAAGTCATTATTGGATTCTTTTCTACATGAATAGGGTAGTGTAAGCATTTGAACCCCTAAATCTAGGGTTCACAATATCAGATGCTGATGATATTCAACCAAATGTAAACAAATTTCATCTTGCGCAAAGTCAAAAGCTTCCCGGCAGTATTTGATGGACGAAAAAGATCAAATTCCTTCTCTCTACCACCTTAGCCTTCAGCGTATGCCGGTGAGACTATGATCTCTATCTAAGGTATCTACCAAATCTAAAACATGTATATTTTACATAAAAGATACAATAAATCTACTAAGGCTACGTGTCTGTTCTGGGTACTTGAGGGGAAGGAGCACTGGACTAGGGGTTAAAGGAGTAAGTATGAGATACAAGAACCATTTCCAACTCTGTGCCCTGGGGGCAGGTTACTTAACCACTCTGGATTCACGTTCCTCATTTGTGAAATGAGAGGCAGAACTAAATGATTTCTAAAAACCATTATAAAGATAAGAGTCTTTGTCCAGAATTTGTGGAAGTGATTTAAAGGATTATTCACATTTCTCATATTTTACTGGGGTATTTGTACCTCAGTTTGCTCATCTTCAAACTGTACAATGAAGCAGTTGAGTCGCACAGATACTAAGATGCTTAAAGGACATAAAGAAAAAGTCACAATGCATTGAGGGGAAAATTCATGGGTTTTTCTTTAGGGTATAATAGCTCCTGGGCTTCCTTGGTGGCTCAGATGGTAAATAATCTGCCTGCAATGCAGAAGATGCGTGTTCGATCCCTGGGTCAGGAATATCCCCCGGAGAAGGCCATGGCTACCCACTCTAGTATTCTTGCCTGGAGAATTCCATGGACTGAGGAGCCTGGTGAGCTATAGACCATGGGGTTGCAGAGTCAGACATGACTGACTAATTAACACACTTCATGGTAGTTACCAATGCATTTAAATTTGAATTTAGCACACACGTTTCCATAAAAGAGTGAATGAAAGTACCTCTGATAACATTCGATTTCAGAATTAGTGTAAATACTTGATGTAAACATCACGCATTTATTTAAGCAGAAGGTTACAGAGAAGCAACCATTTTCTGTATTCACCATGTAGCAAAGTTTACCTTTGACCTCAAAGGTTTACTAACGTGTATTAATTTTCCTAATAACCTAGTGATGTAGTTAAGTATTATTATCACCATTGTGCGGATAAATAAATAAACTCAAAGATTTTAAGTAGGTTTCCTAAGTCTTCAGGAGTCAGAACAACTTTATTTAACTTTACTTACAGGTCATAATTTCTCATTCTCAGCAGTTCCCTCGAATTCCTCACAGATTCATGGCCTCAGACTCAGGGCTCAGCACTATCTCTTGAATGAAAATGTCACTGCTGTAAATCTAGTACACTGGAAGCAGAAGTCATTCAAGATGTACGATTAACACATATGCTTTCTTGAAAGAAGTGTGTTACATATTTGTTGAATATCCTTCTTTACAGATACTCATGTAAGAACTCTTTATATGTAAAAATATTAACCTTATAATAATCGCAGCAAATAATTTTCTGCTATGTGCGTGGTTGTGTATGTGTTTCTGGTGTTTCAAACTCATATATGGATTTATGGTTTGTTCTTTGGTATAGAAGATTTCTATTTTCCATAACTAAATTCATCATTCTTCTGTTATGATTTGTTACTTTTCAAAGAGAGTTTGAAAGGTCTTTGCCAGTCCAACATTATAAAATCCTTTGGCCATATTATAGTTTCATATTATTATGGGGCTTTTAATTTTTCATATTCAAATCATTAAATGCTCTAGAATTTTTACTGAATTTGTATTATGAGAAATAAGTGAAGATTCACTCCTCCCCCAACTTATTTCATCATTTTATTGAATAATTTTTGTCTCTAATTTGACATGCAATCTTTATAACATATCAAATGTCAATGGCTCCATTTACACCGCTAAGTGATAAAGTTAAGCAAGTACATAAATGCTTGGTACACATAAAAATGGCAGAAAGTGAAGAGGAACTGAAAAGCCTCTTGGTGAAAGTGAAAGAGGAGAGTGAAAAGTTGGCTTAAAGCTCAACATTCCGAAAACTAAGATCATGGTATCTGGTCCCATCACTTCATGGCAAATAGATGGGGAAACAGTGGAAACAATGTCAGACTTTATTTTTTGGGGCTCCAAAATCACTGCAGATGGTGACTGCAGCCATGAAATTAAAAGATGCTTAATCCTTGGAAGGAAAGTTATGATGAACCTAGACAGCATATTCAAAAGCAGAGACATTACTTTGCCAACAAAGGTCCGTCTAGTCAAGGCTATGGTTTTTCCAGTGGTCATGTATGGATGTGAGAGTTGGACTATCATGAAAGCTGAGCACCGAAGAATTGATGCTTTCAAACTGTGGTGTTGGAGAAGATTCTTGAGAGTCCCTTGGACTGCAAGGAGATCCAACCAGTCCATCCTAAATGAGATCAGTCCTGGGTGTTCTTTGGAAGCAATAATACTAAAGCTGAAACTCCAGTACTTTGGCCCCCTCATGCGAAGAGTTGACTCATTGGAAAAGACTCTGATGTTGGGAGAGATTAGGGGCAGGAGGAGAAGGGGACGACAGAGGATGAGATGGCTGGATGGCATCACCAACTCTATGGAAATGAGTTTGAGTGAACTCCGGGAGTTGGTGATGGACAGGGAGGCCTGGTGTGCTGCAATTCATGGGGTTGCCAAGAGTCAGACACGACTGAGCGACTGAAATGAACTGAACTGAACTGAACACATAAAATACTAGTTGACTTTCTTAACCCACATTATGTAAGGTTGGGTAGGGAACAACATGGCCTCTATAAAGTTCTAGAAAGTAAAAAGTGGAAGCAATTTAGTCTCTCAGATCTATGTCTGCCCCCTATGGCTTGAGGTAAGTAGAGAAAACAAGGAAATATTTAGGTTTCATGCAGTCATAAAAATAGAGATAAAAGTTTTAGTGGGTTCCCCTCATGAAGACTTTAGGTCCTAATTGAATTGAGAAAACATAAAAGTTAGAAGAGGCTTCATTGTATCTGGTAGGATTAGGTAGTCAATTATTAAAAAAAGAGACTGGTGACTTGCTTTTATATTAGCAGTTGAAATTCCAAGAAAGAACATGTGCTTGACTAGAAATGTATCAACCCTCTATGCTTTAACAAAAAATTTAACCATACCTATCAATGTCTCTACATTCTCTCCTCCCTACAAAGGGCCCTCACCATCATTTTTATCTTTCCTAAAGAACAACTATAATTGTGTTATTCCTCAGGATGCATCATTGCCAATGGAATAAGCTCTTTTCATAGGCACTCAAAATCCTTCTTCACAGGTTGATTTCAAGCTGCCCTCTCAGCTTCATATTCCTATATTCCACTCTGCTTGCTACATGCTGGCCCCAGCTGAACATTTTGCCCCTGTGCTCAACTTGCTCCCTCAGTTTGGAATGCCTTCGTCCCATTTACCTGTAAATGAAAACACTTTCAAATTCCTTAAATGAAACTGAGTTCTCCAGTTTCCTAGTTGAAGTTTAATCTTTTCTTATTTTATGTGAATGTATAGTTTACAATGCAAAAAATTTTATACTTGTCAACTCCTCTATGAAGCTATGAACTTTTGAGGTCAGAGTACATTTCAGTTCATCATATCACATTTAGTGTCTAAAAGCTTGATGAATATAAGTTCAACTGAATGATTTAACTCTAGAAAAAAACTAGAAAGTTGAAAAGGGATTATTTACCCAAAGTATTTATTATGACACAAATGCCTTTCCTATAGGAATCAATGCATAGCACCTAATTACAATAGGAGAGAGAGAAAAATGATGCTTTCAACTCAAGGACTGTTCGTCAAAACTTCAATACTTATTTGTCAAGAAGGAAAATTGTCAGCATGATAAACCTACAACAGTCAAAAAATATTGGGATTTTATAAAGCATGAATGAAAGCTAAGAAATGTTGGGACTTTCCAAGCTGCTCCAGAACAAAATCAATGAGATCATTTTAATACCAGCCACCATAAAGTCAAAGGATGGTCAGCAGGACACACTAACTTTCATGGCTCTAATCTTTCCCAAGTTAAGTGATTTCCTTCCTTTCCTGCTCCAGACAGGTAAGAATGAGCTTTGGAGAAGCTACTGAAAGCACTAAATCAATTTACCAAATCAGTTTTCTCTGAAGGCTAAAGCTAAATTCCAAACCAAGCTAAAAGGTCACCTCCATTTTAGAGTCACTAGTGAGACTCTGAAAGATAAGCAAGACTTATAGGCACAGAGGAGGAAATAAAGTCTGTCCTATATCTTAAAGATATATTTCTTTATTTTTGTAAACCTTCAAGAAGGTAAAATGGTAGACAACATTTAGTTTCTCTCTCTTTGTATATTTTGTGGGTCAGGTATTTTTCAGAGTGCTTTATATATATCAAAATTCAATTAGTGTTCATAAAAACTTATGATGTTTATACTGTTGTTATTTTTCTCTTATAGATGAAGATGAAGACAGTGGTGGTGGTGGTTTAGTCACTAAGTCCTGTCTGACTCTTGTAACCCCTGGACTGTAGCCTGCCAGGCTCCTCTCTCCATGGGATTCTCCAGGCAAGAATATTGGAGTAGGTTGCCATTTCCTTCTCCAGGGGATGCTCCCAACCCAAGAATCGAACTTGGGTCTCCTGCATTGCAGGCAAACTCTTTACTGACTGGCTTACGAGGGAAGCCGTGAAGACTCTGATATATGGTGGCTCAGAGGTTAAAGCATCTGCCTGCAATCTGGGAGACCTGGGTTCGATCCCTGGGTTGGAAAGATCCCCTGGAGAAGGAAATGGCAACCCATTCCAGTATTCTTGCCTGGAGAATCCCATGGACAGAGGAGCCTGGTGGGCTACCATCCATGGGGTTGCAAAGAGTCGGACACGACTGAGCAACTTCACTTTCACTTTCACTAAATGGTGAAATCAAGATCTGAAGGGATTCAAAACAGTCCAAGGAAATAGGTATCCATATGCAAAAGAATATGGCTTCCCTTGTAGCTCAGTTGGTAAAGAATCTGCCTGCAATTCAGGAGACCAGGGTTTGGTTCCTGAGTTGGGAAGATCCTCTAGGGAAGGAAATGGCAACCCACTCCAGTTTTCTTGACTGGAGAATCCCATGAACAGAGGATCCTGGCAAGGTACAGTCCATGGGGTCACAAGAATCAGACACAACTTAGCAACTAAACCACCATGTGCAAAATGATAAGATCATCTTCATATAATCTTTAATTTGCATTTTAAAATTTTAGATTATAAAAATAGGGTGATATTTTGAGCCCAAAACTGAAAAACAAAAATAAAAAATAAATGTTATCATAAGCATAACACTCATAGAGGATTACTGTTAAAAGTTTCCTTTGTCTTTTTCCTATGTTTATGTACATATTCTGTCTGCAAAATTAGATTACATTCTATATATATATATATATATATATATATATATATATATATACACACACATAAGTTATCTTCATATTATAAGCTTTTTCCCATGTTGCTGCTGCTGCTGCTAAATCGCTTCAGTCGTATCTGACTCTGTGCAACCCCATAGACGGCAGCCCACCAGGCTCCCCTGTCCCTGGGATTCTCCAGCCAAGAACACTGGAGTGGGTTGCCATTTCCTTCTCCAATGCATGAAAGTGAAAAGTGAAAGTGAAGTCCCTCAGTTGTGTCCAACTCTTAGCGACCCCATGGACTGCAGCCTACCAGGCTCCTCCGCCCATGGGATTTTCCAGGCAAGAGTACTGGAGTGGATTGCCATTGCCTTCTCCTGATATATATGTTGCTGCTGCTGCTGCTGCATCGCTTCAGTCGTGTCCGACTCTGTGCGACCCCATAGACAGCAGTCCACTAGGCTCCCCCGTCCCTGAGATTCTCCAGGCAAGAACACTGGAGTGGGTTTCCATTTCCTTCTCCAATGCATGAAAGTGAAAAGTGAAAGTGATATGTATAGAACAAGTTATTTTCCAAAGGGCTGAATCAAATTTTATTTGTATGCGGTTAAGAACCACAGTATTAGAGTCATCTTTTCCAAATTTATAAATGAAAAAAATATTTTCTTATTTTAATATGAATCCCTCTGGTTGTGAGAAAAATTAAATGTATTTCAATATGTTTATTAGCCCTATGCATTTCTTCTCCACATGATCTATTAATGTCCTTTGCTTTCCCCTCTAATCTCTACTTCATTGAAGTAGTAATGCTTTCTTTATTAATAAAGATATTAGCCCTTTGACATATTTGTCATATATTTTTCAAGCTTCTTTGCTTTTTAGCATTACATGTATTGAAATAGAAACTTTGATTACTTTATTACATAAAAATGAATTATTAGCCATTTATCCCAGAACCTAGAGATAACCACTGCCAAAATTTTGGTATTTTCTTTTCCATGTAACTCTGTGTGCTTTACAAACTAAACATTTGATCGTATATATTAAAGATATATTTTATTAAAAATGGATGTGTGTGCATGCTAAATCACTTCAGTCATGTCCAATTCTTTGTGACCCTATGGACTGTAGCCCGCCAGGCTCCTCTGTCCATGGAAGGCTCCAGTCAAGAATACTGGAGTGTGTTGTCATGCCTTCCTCCAGGGGATCTTCCCAACCTAGGGATCAAACCCTCGTCTCTTATGTCTCTTGCATTGGCAGGCAGGTTCTTAACCACTAGTTCCACCTGGGGAGCTCCTAAAACTGTATATGTGTGTCTACATAAATATATGCATATAATTATTTTAAAAATTCACCTATTAATATGATTACATACTCAGGTCATAACTCAGGTATTTTAATTAAACCCTATATTTTTTAATTGCCATATAGTCTTATTGAATTAATTTAGCCATCTCCCATTAATGGGGTATTTAATCTGTTTCTATTTTTCATTAACATTATTTCCCAGGCGGTACAGAAGTAAAGAATCTGCCTGCCAATACAGGAGGCACAAGAGATGGGGGTTCAATCCCTGGGTCTGGAAGTTCCCCTAGAGGAGGAAATAGCAACCCATTCCAATCTTCTTGCCTGGAAAATTCCATGGACAGAGGAGCCGGCTAGGCTACAGTCCATGGGGTTACACAGAGTCAGACATGACTGAGAGCACATACACAAACATAATTTTAAAGCAAACACCTATTATGCTATTAATTAAAATATATTATTAGAAGTTATTATTCTAATTATTAGAAGTTATTATTCTGCATTATTTGGTTAAGAGATATTTAAATATTTTAAAGGCCAGTAGATACTACTAAATTGATTTCCAGATACTATACCAATTTCTGTTTAGATCATCAACATAGAAAAGAGCTTACCCTGCCACAACAACTAAGTAGCTACAAATATTTAAAATATTTCAGAGTAAGAAAGCACAAACAAAATTAACTTCCTCCTAATATTATTATACATTATTTATTAAAATGAACATAACTAATCTCCAACCATTAATTGGTCTCCTTTGAAAAATGCAACTATTTGAATCATACCAACTTGTGTTTGAATACTGCTGTGTTTACTTATTTTCTTTGAATCTTTATCTATAAAATCAAAATACCATCCTATATTATAACATTTAACTTCCTAACTAACCCTAGAGCAGTGATTAGCTTATCATAGGTTCTAAATGGGTTTCAGTACCCTTTTATCCTTTTGGACTTGACTTCCCTGGTGGCTCAGATGGTAAAGAATCTGCCTGCAATGCAGGAAACCAGTTTGATCCCTGGGTTGGGAAGATCCTCTGGAGAAGGGAATGGCAACCCACTGCAGTAGTCTTGCCTGGAGAATTATGAACAGAGGAGCCTGGTAGGCTACAGTCCATGGGGTCTCAAGACGTCTGCCAGGACTGAGCAACTAACACTTTCTACTTTCCTTTCTTTTATCCTTTTACTTATTCATATCTGTAGTTCTGGACATATTACTAAATACCTGCTAAAAGTTCTTGCTTTTTAAGCACTAGATTTTCTAGTATTTCAAGGGATACTCTGATTAAAATTATATTTCATTCCTTTCTTTTCTTTTCATTTCATTCCTTTCTTTTCATTCCCTCCAAATGGCTGTTGTTGAAATAAGTGAAGACAATACAGTCAATGCCAACTTGGAAGAATGGAAAGAACGCTGGAATCAACAGCAGCAAACCTGTGGTCCACACCTCCACTCCAATTTTGAGTTTGTTTGTTATTTTAATTAACTGGTGAATAATCAACAAATACTCACTCAAGCTAATTGCATAATACATCACCATTCCTTTTTTTCATACTGGAATATATTTCAATATGATACCAGCTTTTAAGTAATTTACCCTACCTGATAAACCATAGGGAAACCAAACCATCATATCTTTTAGGATCCTGCATAAAAGGATATTGTCCCAAGAGTCAGAGACTTTGGATTAAGTTCTGGCTCTGCCAGTAAATTGATTATATTACTTGAAGCAGGACACTCTTCTATACATCATGAAGTTTTTCAATCTGTTAATTAGACATAGATTCATTATATATTTGTATCCTATACTACTGTGATTCTAGTCTCCTTGGTGTTCATGTTTTCTGTTTAACCACAGTCTGAATTTCACTACTGATGGAGACAGACAAGTTTGCCATCAACTTTATATCTTATATCTTTTGCTTGTGTTATTTCCTTTCTAAAGAGATGGTGAAAGCAGTTGACTTCATAGACTAGTTGATTTCAACCAATCTTTCAGTCTTACTATCAAGCTGGAGATTTTAGGCTTCACTTTTAGTTCCTCATTTTTTTTCTCTCCTTAGCAGGAATATAGGCTGGGCAGGGGATATCTCATTCTTCCTGGAGGCTGTATTTTGAGGCAACTCAGCGTTCTTTCTTACGTAAATCCTCTCCAGCCTTTTCAGGGGAAAAAAAAAATCCCAGGTAAAATAAAAAGGGGGTGTGTTAACTTTGGAGTCCTGGATGAATCCCAGGAAAATAATCATATTTTGTCTCTTTTAATTCAGACTCTCAGAGAAAGTGAGTTCTAATGTCTTTTTCTGGTTTCAATTCACTGATCTGCACTCATCTTTAGTTATAGGAAATGTCTCCCCTGGTTAAACACAGTGCAGTACCAGGCAACAAAATGAAGTCATTGGCTTGTTACTTTGGGAAGACTTCATGATTCCATCTGTGAATCTCACCCCATCCCATACACACACCTGAGGTGCACAGTACCTCTGCATCAGGGACCATGGGAATTGAATTGAGCCATCCTTGGAGCTCTGTTTTCACTCATCCTCTCTGCTGCACTATTCATGCTTGCACTACATCTAGATCCTATGTATGAGAAAGTGGTATACATAAATATGGTGTGTGTGTATACATATATATGCATTTTTTAAAGTTCTACTTTATGGCTTAAAGCTCAACATTCAGAAAACGAAGATCATGGCATCCGGTCCCATCACTTCATGGGAAATAGATGGGGAAACAGTGGAAACAGTGTCAGACTTTATTTTTTTGGGCCCCAAAATCACTGCAAATGGTGACTGTAGCCATGAAATTAAAAGACGCTTACTCCTTGGAAGGAAAGTTATGACCAACCTAGACAGCATATTCCAAAGCAGAGATATTACTTTGCCAACAAAGGTCCATCTAGTCAAGGCTATGGTTTTTCCTGTGGTCATGTATGGATGTGAGAGTTGGACTGTGAAGAAGGCTGAGTGCCAAAGAATTGATGCTTTTGAACTGTGGTGTTGGAGAAGACTCTTGAGAGTCCCTTGGACTGCAAGGAGATCCAACCCGTCCATCCTAAAGGAGATCAGCCCTGGGATTTCTTTGGAGGGAATGATGCTGAAGCTGAAACTCGAGTACTTTGGCCACCTCATGCAAAGAGTTGACTCATTGGAAAAGACTCTGATGCTGGGAGGGATTGGGGGCAGGAGGAAAAGGGGACAACAGAGGATGAGATGGCTGGATGGCATCACTGACTCGATGGACGTGAGTCTGAGTGAACTCCGGGAGTTGGTGATGGACAGGGAGGCCTGGCGTGCTGCGATTCATGGGGTCGCGAAGAGTAGGACATGACTGAGCGACTGAACTGAACTGAACTGAACTAATGCACAATGTGATCTTGGAGTAGTTATCCAGCCTCTCTGTTTCTCTACCTCCTACAAGTACCACAAAGGGTGGGCCAATTCCTATGAGATTATGGGATTTCTAAAGTCCTGTCTCAGCCCAAATGTCTCAGATTCTCCATACACTTTTTTAGTTGAATTAAAGATTCTTTAAATTCTAAAGTGCTTTACAATGTTCAAGAGTTTCACACACATGATTTCATATATTTCCATAATAATCCCTTTTTTTCCCCTCACTCCTAACTGGCCCTCTCTTCTTACCCACTGGTAGCCTTTAGTTTGTTCTCTGTTGTTTGTGAGTCTGCTTCTTTTTTGCTTTATTCACTAGTTTATTGTAATTTGTAGATTCTACATGCAGTGTTTGTCTTTCTCTGACTTATCTTACTATAATGCCTCCAAGTCCACCACATTGTTGCAAATGGCAAGATCTTTATATTTTTGACTGAGTAATATTCCACTGTGTGTGTGTGTGTGTGTATCACATCTTCCTTATCCATTCATCTGTCAATGTAATCCCTATCAAAATACCAATGGTATTTTTCCCAGAACTAGGGAAAAAAATTTTAAATTCATATGGCAACACAAAAGACCCCAAATATCCAAAACAATCCTGAGAAAAAAGAAAAGAACTAGAAGAATAATGTTTTTCCTGACTTCACACTAAACTACAAAGCTGTAGTAATGAAAACTGTATGGTACTGGCATAAAAATAGATGCATAGATCAACAGAACAGGATAGAGACCAGAAATAAAGCCACACTCTTATGGTTTTCATATACTTTTAAGGGACACTAACTATATTGCTACCATGTAACTATTGTGATCATTTTGGGTGGCAGAAAAATGCCACATAAAACAAGGAACACTACATTTGAAATATAAGTCAACATTATCAGGAAAAAAGAAAGAGAGGCCCTAACTAGACCCAGCATAACTGATGTCCTTACTACCTCCAGCAGAAAGGTCAAAGTAATTTAGGACTGACAAACTGTGGTATTCTTTTCTTTTTTTTTCCAGAACTGGGAAAGCGGCATGTACTGCTTGCTATCTCAGACAAAGCTGTCACCAGGCTACTGTAATCTTCAGTCTGTGACTACAGGCCATGGGAGTAAAAGTATCACTCACTCTAAGTATGGAGTTCAGGAAGCCTTGGTCCAAAAAATAAAAAAAAATGAGGACATAAAAGTAAGTGGCTTCCTGGTGTAATTTTTGTTCCAGGATCTCTGAGTACAGACAAAAGTAAAGCTTACGTGGAATTAGAAGTCTCAGAAGTAAGGTTTGGAGGTAAACCCTGGGAACTGTTTATTGAATAGGAAAACCGAATCCAACACCAATAGTATATACATGACAATGTGGTGGTATGGACCAGTTCTAGATTTAAAGTAGTCTACAGGACTATCTTTATTTTAAAAATGTCTTATGAATGGACAAAGAAGAATGCAGAAGTTTGGGGGCTTTATAATAAGAGCCTTTAGGATGTGAATTATACATTGAAGTTTAAAAGCAAATAGATCTTATATTTCCCAATGCTGTGGTTTTGTATATTCTGGCTCTTCCATTCTCTTAGACAGGTAAATTCAAGTGTATTCTTCAATGCCCATATTAGGTGTTTCTTCTATTTTACTCAACACGTGAGTATCTGCCATAGACTCAGCACGGTGCTTGAAGCACTCTTGGATCATTTCTTGTCTTTTCTAAGCAGCCAGTTACTTTCGCCTCTTAATTTTCCCCCAAGTTTATGGATACCTATATGACTATAGATCTCATCTCATTTCTTTTTAATGCTGCTTTCACGAGTCCCACACTAAAATATGAGGACAAAGGTGATGCCTATTTAGTTTTGCACTTCCTTTACCTAAGTATGCAGAATAGGCACTCAAATTCTGTTTATCAGATGACTATTCTGGTTTAATCCATTAGACGCATATGCAAAGCAGGCCTGTTCTTATTACTCCCACTCCTTAGATAAGGCAAGCAGGTTACAGAGGGGTTAAACGCTGTATTCAAATTCACATATAAACTATGCTTAAGGCTTCATATGGTCCTGTGTCATACAAGTTGCCTGTCACAGAAGAGATTACCCTGTCACACACATGCCTTAACAATGGGGATGAATTCAACCTCAGAGAAAATCAATTTGTTTGCATGCTAGGCAGGAAAAATGAATGGCCATGTTGCTACAAACGACTCCCAAAGATATTCTTTCTCCTTGAGCAGCTTTTCTCCCTTCATGTTGATCTCCTATGCTTCTTACTGT
Organism: Bos javanicus; assembly: GCF_032452875.1. Taxonomy (NCBI): domain Eukaryota; kingdom Metazoa; phylum Chordata; class Mammalia; order Artiodactyla; family Bovidae; genus Bos; species Bos javanicus. The sequence continues at coordinate 77,781,500 of NC_083868.1, forward strand.
TACAGACACAATGAACGGACTTAATTCCAGCTTCTCAAGCCTGATTCACAGCTCGATTAAAAAGTGGTGCAACTGAGTAGGTGTGTTTCTGTGACCTGAGTGGTTAAGCCAGATCTTCTGGTCTCGGAGGCCACCGGTTTGATTTTGTAAGAATATATTATCTGCATCGATCATTAACCGGACAATTCTGCAACTGTAGTCTCAAAGAGATTAAAAAAAAAAAAAAGACTCAAGAGGAGAGCTGCATCCAAAAACTCTAGGTAATTTCCAACAATGACTAACAATAACTTTAGGATTCAGCTACATGTTGCTTAAAAGTAAAGGGAAATTCAGTATTATGGCTTCCTAATAATAAAGAAATTATTTCTTCAAATGAAACCCAGTGCACATGTTATGTTCAAATTACAGGGAAAAAGCAAGTGCCAAAGTCGGATTTCATCATATATAATCTGAACACACATACACACACACAGATATACACATACACACACACACACAGACACACACACACACAAGCTTTATGGAGCAGATGGGAGCAGGTGCCCCCAAACTGAGTCATTACTTATAACTCATTTGCTCCATGAATGAAATGGGTATACACTATTCCTATCTTAATCAACATCTTATGCTCTCTTTTTAAATTATTCCTTTTTCTGCATGAGGTTTTATAATTCAGATGTATTCTCTGCAAGGTAAGGAGTTTAAGAAATAGTATCAAATGGCTTGAGTCAATGACAGTATAAGTGGTGTGTCCTAAATCTGTAAGATTATGACCCAACCAGGATATTGATACTTCAGACTGAGCAACTCTTTAAAAGATAATATACAGCTTCTTTCCTCCCAATGCATTCCTCAAATGGTCCATATTCTTACAATTTTTATTCAGCAATCATCATATATTTTAGCCATGGTCAGTAAGTTAGAAAACTACTTCAGTCAGTGAGTTCAGTACCTTCATGTCTGACTCTTTGCAACCCCGTGGACTGCCACACAATAGGCTTCCCTGTCCATCACCAGCTCCCGGAGCCTGCTCAAACTCATGTCCATCAATTTGGTGATGCCATCCAACCATCTCATCCTCTGTCATTCCCTTGTTCTCCTGCCTAAGTTTCACCTATGTAAACCAAAACTCATGCATAGTCTTCAACCATCAGATCACCTCCCTCTTTGATCACTACTGTTAGTCTAGAGAGGAAGAGGTCAAACATGAATGTTGGTACACCTTATGGGAAAATGGTTAGATTTCAGTTTTACTTCTCCCTTCCTAAGTAGGTGATCTAGTTGATTTGATATTTCCTTACGGTGAAATAACAGATCTATTTGGGGTACACTAATGCTGTTAAGGGATTGTAAGGGATACCTGAGATCATCATTTGGAAGGGATATCTGAGATCATCATTTGGCAAACATATTACTTCTTTCACACACACACACACCCACACACCTGCACATATGCACTTATCACTTCTAACATTAACTGAATCCTTTATTGTACAGGGTCTTACAATAAGACTCAAAGAAAAATAAGACTATCTGTCCTCAGACTTCCTGATCCAGTGAAAGAGACACATGCAAAATAAATAAATAAATAAATATATATATATATATTTACAACATCAGGATGAAATGTATGTAAACTAGTAGCTAAAATAAATAGCAAGTATAAGTTACAAGTAGCAGTTCTATGTAAACACAGGAGGTGTGACTAATTTTCCATGAGATGAGTCCATGTTGAGTGTTTAAGGTTGAGAAGGATTTGGGAGGAAGAGAAAGAAGACATTCCCGAATGAAAACAACAGCATGGGTCAAAAGACAAAAACATGAAATTATGGATTCAAAGGAATAAAAAGAGTTAGGTGAGGGGGGTGGATGTGGGAGATGGAAGGTGGAGTAAGAGAGATAGGTTGGAATAAGATTGTGGTAGATTCAAGTTATTTCTATCTTGCTTATACTTAAGGGAACTAAGCCTTTAGGGTTTATGATTAAAAATGTCCCTGAAATTATAGTTTAATAAATTTGGCTTTTAAATTAAAAAAAAGAATGATTACACAGGTATATATATATATATACATATCATAATATTATATATATATCATATATATTTCATATATATCATTCACATACATAGATGCCTTTTTTAACACAAATATAGTTCAATAAATTTTGCTTTAAAATCAACAGCAATAAAAAACATACAAACAAACAAACAAACAAACAAAATAAACCACCCTGAAGGTAAAGGTCTGAGCTGTGCTGTGTGCTCAGTCACTCAGTTGCCTCTGACTTTTTGTGACTTCTTTGGACTGTAGCCCACCAGACTTCTCTGTCCATGGGGTTCTACAGGCAAGAGTACTGGAGTGTGTTGCAATTTCCACCTCCAGGAACTCTTCCAGACCCAAGGATCGGACCCGAGCTCTTGTCTCCTGCATTGCAGGCAGATTCTTTACTGCTAAGTCATTGGTCGGGATAGATCCTCTCTTATTTCCTATGACTCTACCTCTTTAACTCCTTGGATTAAAAATGGAACATCTTCATGTGAATTGAAAGGATATCAAAAAGTCTCTAGTAATTGAGGGACTGTCTTCGGCCACTGCTATCACCAAAGAGCAACATCAGCTAAGCTTCCCTCTCTCACCCCCTCCAGAGAAAGGCGCCTGCCAAGTTCACCTAACTGTCACAACAGCATTTGCCCTCTGACCTTCAGCAAACAATGCACAGAATGCTGTTGGAGACTACTGGATGCCGCCCTCTTACTTCTTTAAAGACTGACCTGCAAGGCTAATTAGAGAGTTCAGTCTTCTGCTTATCTGAGGCTTAACACTTACATTTAGAACTGTAAAGCAAACCCAGCCCTTTGACAGAGCTACAGGCTTGGAGGACTCTAATCCAGCTGGGGCTAGCCTAGAAGGGATATTTGAGTTTGTTCTCAAGGTGGTTTAGGGACTCAAACATAAGGACCCCTTTGTTGATCACTATTCTTCTTTAAGACTATGGGCCTCTGTGGTTAGCAAGCAATTAAGAATTTGCTCATAATTCCATTTCCCATTTTTCCCTAGGACTATTAGTAGACATAATTTCTCTTCTTGTGTCACAGCAAGAAGACCAAGGAAAGAATAAAGAGCCCTGTCAGTTTCTCTGGAGGGAAATATAGTATTCTAAAGAAGATAAGGGATAAAAGAGAATGCCTGACTTGTACTGATGGCCATAGGGGCAGTCATTCTAAGTGATGGTAAAAACAGAACAAAAAGCATATTACATCATTGAAAAGCTATAGAGATCATATAGCCAAAACTTTTCATTTTAGAGACAGACAACATAAAACCCAAAGATGGAAAATAAGCACCCCAACAGTTTGCGATCATTTTGTGATTAGGAAGTGGTTCTCCTCATTCTTATGGTACTGCATCCTTATCTGAAGGAAGTGCATTACCCATTGCATTTAACTAAGAGAAATACATGTTTATATATGTTGCCATGGCTTGCATGTATAAGGGTACCAGAATTACATCTCATGGACCCCATTTAGCAGCTTTAAGTTCTACTTTGAAATCTGTTAAGTTTTGATCACTATAATGGATTTTCTAATAAACACATTTATGATATTAGTAAATTTTGATCTCTGTTAAGCTCTGATTCTCTGGTGAAAAGTTTTCCAGTTTTCAGTTTGAGCCTTCTAAAATGTAAAAGAGATATGAATTAAGTGAGGAAGGGAAAGTTAGATATCTGTGAAAACTGATGCTTTAGATACTCAAAGAAATATAAGGGATACCCATGTGTATTGAAAGTTACCTCAGGAAAGTTTGGAAGAAAAGGGCACATTCAAGAAAACAGGAGGACAAAACTAAGTGGAAACAAGGAGAGGGGAAAAGTGACATTAGAATCCAAGTAGCTGTGTAGAAGGCAGTTTTCACTTTACACTGCAAGGACAGAGCTTAGACTCTAGCAAAAAGAGCAGCATCCTCTGGGTTTGGGTTGGAAAACAGCAACAAAATAAAAGGAAGTAAGACAGACTTTGGAAGAATAGTTTGGAGTTATAAAAAGCTAAGCTACCTATTAAGCTAAAGAAAGTGAATGCAGCTCATGTCAAATGACTTATTTATACAGTTTTTCAGTCTATTTCTTTTCTGTAGAAAGACTTGCACCCAAAATAGCCCTTTGAGGACATGGGTCTTGAGGATATATTTGATGATGGTATCTACTAACATTTGTACAATCTTTCATATGAATAGATTGATGTGCTATGTAGTCCTTCCTTGGAATCTTCAGGAGATTGATTCCAGAACCCCTCCTGGATGCCAAAACCCCAGATGCTCGAGTCCCTTATGTATAATGGTAAGCTATTTGCATATAACCTATACGCGTGGATGAGTGCCAAGTCACTTCAATTGTGTCCCACTCTGTGCAAACCTCTTGGACTGGAGCCCACCAGGCTACTCTGTTCATGGGATTCTCCAGGCAAGAATACTGGAGTGGGTGCCACGCCCTCCTCCAGGGGATCTTCCAGACCCATTCAGGTATTGAACCTGAATCACTGACATCTGCCTACACTGGCAGGTGGGTTCTTTACCACTACTGCCACATAGGAAGCCCTACAACCTACATTCCTCCTTCCATATACCTTAAATCATCTGTAGATTACTTGTAGTAGCTAATACAATATAAATATTATGTAAATAGTTGTTAGCATGGCAAATCCAAGTTTTGCTTTTTGGAACTTTATAGATTTTTTTTTTAATGAATATTTTTGACTCCTGATTAGTTGAATCCTTGGTTGGTTGAACCCAAAGATGCAGATAAGGAAAGTCAATTGTATCCAATGTTATATTGAAAAGCATTTGCGCTTGCCTGGGAGAGCAGCTACTCAAAGTCAAAAGGCCTGCCTTAAAGTCCTGGTCCTGCTACTTGCTACATCTGATCTGTGGTCTTAGTGAACACCTGAAACTCCATTTTCATATTTATTAATCAGGATACTGCCACCTACATCACCTTGTACAAGGTAACAGTGAGGGTTGTCAAATGAGACAGTATGTTTTAAAAAGTAGGAGGGAAAGAGAAAAGAGATAAGAATGATGAATAGTAGACTGAGATTGCCAAGTAAGTGATACATGCAATCATCTGTGGGTTCTCTGATCACACTCCCATCAGCTCACAATAGAATCTGGCCACAGTGAAAGATGTCTGCAGAGGCACTGCTGAGTATACATAGCTTTTTTTTTTTTCTTTTTGCTAAGTATTAAATTTGTTTTAAAGGGAATGCTATTTGTTAAAAGAAAGCAAATGTGTCTTTAGATAATACATTAATATTTAGCCATGAATTGAAGAGAGTTTTTCCCTTTCCACATCCTGTGACATTTTTCTGATCTTCAGGGGACACAGACAGGATGAATGGATATCTTCCTTTCCTCCTAAAATTAGGCCAGTTACTTTGTTGATGTTTAGTTTCTCATTCATGCCCAACTATTTTGAGACCCCATGGACTACAGCCCAGTAGGCTCCTTTGTCCCTGGGATTCTGTAGGTAAGAATACTGGAGTGGGTGGTCATTTCCTCCTTCAGGGGATCTTCCTGATCCAGGGATTGAACCTACATCTACTGTGCCTCCTGTATTGGCAGACCGATTCTTTACCACTGAGCCACCTGGGAAGTACCCCCTACAACCCTGCTGCCGCTGCTGCTACTAAATCACTTCAGTCGTGTCCGACTCTGTGCGACCCCATAGACGGCAGCCCACCAGGCTCCCCCCGTCCCTGGGATTCTCCAGGCAAGAACACTGGAGTGGGTTGCCATTTCCTTCTCCAATGCGTGAAAGTGAAAAGTGAAAGTGAAGTCACTCAGTCATGTCCGACTCTTAGCGACCCCATGGACTGCAGTTTATCAGGCTCCTCCATCCATTTTTCCAGACAAGAGTACAATCCTGAGATTTCTATAATTAAAGAAAAACAATACCAATAAAAATCTCCTTTCCACACAACATAGTCAACTAGCAAACAAAACAGAAAAAAAAAATAAGATGGAGAAGATGATTCAACAATATGTTCAATGTCACTTAGTATATATGCGTGATAGTTTAATCTCTAGAAATTTATTCTTGTCTCTAACAAGGAATGAAGTTACCTAACCTACAAACACATGTGACAGCCAGTATTATTCTCCAACTCTTCTAAGGACTGACTTCTGATTTTTGAGTCATGATCTGCTAAAAGGAAACAATTTTGGCTTAGCAGCTCACCTTCTTTGTCTGAATTAACAAGATGTGTACAAAATTAATGAAGGCATACTCAAAGAGATCTCTGAGTTCATTACCTTATTAAACACAGCTTCCCATCACAATGGTTTCTTGCAGATATAATGGCCTGTAGCTGTCTAAAAGATTTACTGCCTAAGGACTATGACCTAAAATAAGATTTACAAGGGAAATATTTCAGGAGTAAAATAAATGCAAGAATGAGACTCAAAAAGGAGAATAGTCTGACGTGATTGGAAGGGATTAAAAAAATACAGCAAATGTCCTAGTCGGTACAGTAAAAGTTTCTTTTCTCCAAGCATTGTAGGGGAAAGTGCATACAGAACACTGCACTAAGATCAAGATAACATTTAGAGCGATTGCTTCATATCCTGGTGAGTTAACTTCTCAGAGAAAGAAGAAGAAAAATAAAAAAGCACCACTGGTCTTTCTTTGAAAATCGTTTCACTGATTTATTGATTGTGGAGATGCCCACTGAGTAAAAGGAAAGCCCCCAATCTCTCTTTACACTGAGGGGCCTTGATGTTTGAGGATACAGCTGCCTTCAGATGCTCAGATAAAAGACACTGAGTGCAAAGTAGTAGTATTATCTACTTATTATACCCACTTATCTGCTTATTCCTTCCTTGAAGTCCTACTTCTGTCTGCAATATCAATCACTTCTCTGGCAGCTTGTCTCACTACAAAGGGAGGATTTGATCCCCTGCTTAGCCCTCCAGAAGCAGCAGACTTGTGCAAGAAGAATTCATAATACCACTAAGGCTGCAGGACGGGATTACCTGGGGACTGGGGGTGGCTTGCTTAAAGCACAGTTCCTGAAAATGCGGCAGAAATTCAATCTACCTTTCCATCAGACTCTGCAGTCCAGGCACTAAACTTGACACTGAGTGAATACCAAACACATTAAGAGGAAGTCTCAATACTTTCTCCAAGTATAGATGACTTGCAGTTAGGCAAAACTGACAATATGAGAGCAACTATTTAATATCACCCCCCGACACACACCGATAGTTTGATAGTCTTGAGTTGGTACATATTGATTCATGAAATACGGAGTTAGGTTCGAGATATATTTTATACAAGTAAAAACTTAAAAGAAAGAACCATATGATAGTGGAAACAGTCAGTAAACCTGGACTCTAGGCTGGCTTCTTCACCAGCTGGCTGTGGGATATAGGGCTTGTCACTTCACTTCTCTGAGGTTTAGTTTCTTTATTATTTTTACTGGTAAAAATGCATTAACTAATACATGATTTCAAAAGCCAGTTCCAGCACTGACATTCTAAGTGGGGAAGTATCATGTTAGGTTGTGAGGAAAAACAAGCTGGATTTTCATTAAATTCAAAATAGGTGTTCCGCTTGGAAAGCGATACATAAAACTTTGGGCCAGGTACAAGAAGCAAATTAGCAGTGTGTGTCTGTATGAACTCCTAGATTCATTAGAAAGGTTTGTTTATTTAACTGCCTTCATTAGCTGCTTTTAGTACATCAAAGGAGTGTTTCCAAACCCTTACAATTAGCCATGTAAACAAAGGCATAATGTATCACTTCACTAGACTCAACAAACAAGGTTTTTGATACACTATCAAATCCTACTCAGGATAATATCCCAACTAAAACCATTAGGTTGGGCATACAAACACTAAAGGAGGGTCTTGCCCATAGAAAAGTTTCAACACATTTTAAGGGAATCAATGGACGTGCTGAACGGTTGATGAGAACTGACCTGTTGATCAACATTAATAAACCTTCCCCAGACGTTTCCTGATTTAGTTGAATGAGAGCCAAGATCTCACTCTCTGATAACCCGCAATCAACCAAACAAACCTTTATTCATTCTTAAGTAGTACTGATACAATTCAGTATGCCCAAATAGTCAACTTAGGAGGTCTAAAAAAGAGTTTGCAATATTATTAAAAAGAAGGCAATCATGAGTAATAGAGGGATGGTTTCTTCAAGACCAATCACGTGGTCAGTGTTGAAAATGTCTTTCATGGTCATATTACATATTATATACAACACATAATTTTATAAATGTTACCTGTAGACAGACCTGTCACCTATAGACACACACAGGGTTAAAACAATGTTAAAGAAAATTTGTCTTTGAGATCCTTTCCTTTTTAACTTGACGCTCCAGAAAAACAGCCACAGTTTCAGTTGTTTAACAGTATAAAATATCATGGATGCCTTTTATTTAGTCATACATACTAACCTGTCCACTAATTAAGTTAAATTCCTTTTAATAACATTTAATTACACCCAAATCCAAAGAGTTAATGTACTTAGAAGGGCATGAGGTACACATCTCATGTAGTTGTGAAGATCGAGTGATAATGGATGTGAAATAACTTTATTAAATTACAGAAGGTTATTCAAGCATAAGATATTTTATTTGTTTGCTTTTGATGAATATATATAATTTTCTAAATCCTTGCTGCAATTAGCTTCGATTCATTCATACTAAAACCTCATAGAACATAATTTATACAGTGGAAGTGATTGATTAATTCAAGAGAAAACTTGCAAAATTAAATGTTTTGTCCTGCCTAACAATCTTTAGAAAGTACCTGGATTTGCCTCTTCAAATTTGCATAAAGTCAGAGAAAAATGATCTTAAAAAAAAAAAAACAAAAACAACCTTCTAGACACAAAACTTATAGATAATTGCCCCAAATGCCCAAACTTCTGCTGCTTAAATCTATTGCAGATCACTTAAGAGGTGTCAAAGAAACATTTTAAATTAATATTTACACATTCCAGATGAACAACAACAACAAACACAGAAAACATAAAGGGGATAGCAAATGTCCAAAAAGGATGGACAAATATTGTCAGAGGGCTTGTACTTCATTTTTAAAAGTTGCATCAAGACAATGACAAAGTAGGACTGATTTGATTTTAAATTAACAGAATAAGAGCCACTTAGTATAATGTCCTCATCAGGTTCTTTGGGGACACTCATAAGACTCAGACTGCACCATTCCCTAAAGGAGCTAGCAATTTATAGAGGCGGCCCACTGTATCTCCAAGCCATTCAAAAACATTTGCTGAACGCAAAACGGGGCCAGGCTTTGTAATGTTTCTTACAAAAAAAGATAGTAACGGTTACTGATTTCCTGGAACTTTGAGCCTGGTAAATAACCGGTTGTAATTTATGTATCAGTTGTGACTCATTTTTGGAATGTGTCAATTTTTCAAGGTGACAAATGTCTAGCCTTAAAAATATGAACGAAAAATGTATTCAGCACTGCTAAATTTAGTGCATAAAATAAGTGATCAAATTGGAATATATGATTCTAATTCATTTCTTTAAAAAAGCATTAAAATAAGGGTGTATTTTTTTTATGCTCCTGGTAAGCTTCAGTTGAAGAGGAGGAGAAGGTCCAGGAATGGAAATATGCAAGGTAGTCATTTGAAGGGCAAGTATATTTGAATGTCTAGAAGGGTATGATCTTTTAAAAAGCTTTATTTACTTATTTATTTGTTTTTTTTTTTTTTTTTTTTGATGCAGCCAGAAGGGGGTACATCAACTATATACTGCTGCTGCTGCTGCTAAGTCGCTTCAGTCGTGTCTGACTCTGTGCAACCCCATAGATGGCAGCCCACCAGACTCCCCCATCCCTGGGATTCTCCAGGCAAGAACACTGGAGTGGGTTGCCATTTCCTTTATATATTTATTGTATTTTTACTCGGTGTATGTATGTGCTCAGTGACACAATCATGTCTGATGCCAAGAAAAATTAGGGTTAGGGTTAGGGTTAGCCACACAAGGACTGGATTGCCATTTCCTTCTCCAGGGGATCTTCCCGACCCAGGGATCAAACCCAGGTCTCCTGCATTGCAGGCAGATTTGTTTACTTATTGAGCCACCAGGGAAAGCTTAGGGAGGGTCAGTTACTCATATTACCACACAGGGACTGTAGCCCATCAGGCTCCTCTGTGCATGGGATTTCTTAGGCAAGAATACTGGAGTAGGTTGCCATTTCCTTCTCTAGGGTATCCTTCCAATCCAGGGATTGAACCCACATTGGCAGGTGGATTCTTTACTACTGTGCCACCTGAGAAGCCTCCTTTTTTTTCTTTTTCTTTTTACCCAGTCATCATATTATTTTATCTATTGGATTAATTCTAAACAAATGATTATGGTTCAGATGAATCCCAACTAAATGGGAGAAAATCAAGAAAGGAGCAAACATAGCAAATGGACACACTGGACACACAATCTCTAATCCAAACAGATGGAAGTGACAGAATTGCAACAAGAAAAAAAAAAAAAAACTACACATATATAAAAATATACATAATATCATTCTATGTCCAATATTTTCAAAGGGACTGACTCTATAGATAACACACAAATAGATATATAAAATAAAATTACATTTTTCTTTTCTCCTAGAATAAATTTCTATTCTGCTATTCAACTTGATCATTACATAGAATCAAAGTTTCAGAGAATGATATAGATAGATAGGGCCTTCCTAGGTAGCGACCATGATAAAGAACCCACTTGCCAATGTAAGAGACTTAGAGATGAGGGTTCGATCCCTGGGTATGGAAGATTCCCTGGAGAGGGGCATGCAACCCATTCCCATGGACAGAACAGCCTGGTAGGCTATGGTTCACAGGGTCACAAGGAGTTGGATATCACTGAAGCAACTTAGCAAGCACACACAGATACACACATACATACACAGTTAGGTTCATCAGGATTTTGGAGCAATTTGATGACCAATTTGATGAAATCCAGAGATTGTAAAGAGAGTTTAAAATAATAATTTGCAAGTACTTATAATCATTATGATTCAATATTTTGAAAAAAGAATTACACAACAATAACGCCTTAAAAAAAAAGGATCTTGAGGCTGGTAAAACTCTATAACTTCTATACAAAACTACCCCTTAAATTGTGCTTATTTAAAACAACCCTTTGTGTTCCATGACTAACAAAAAGTAAATATTATAAAAAGCCAAGATTTATTGAGCAATGTTACTGTGATAATCTCTTTAGATTTACTATCTCATTGTTTTCACAGTAGTCATATTAATCTCATATGGTAAAAGAGAACAAACAATAACAACAAAAACCCCAAAGCTTGGTGGTGGTTTAGTCACTAAGTTGAGTACAACTGTTGTGACCCCACAGACTGCAGCCCACCAGGCTCCTCTGTCCATGGGTTTTCCTAGGCAAGAATATTGGAGTGGATTGCCATTTCCTTCTCCAGGGGATCTTCCCGACCCAGGGATCAAACCCAGGTCTCCTGAATTGCAGGCAGATTTGTTTACTTATTGAGCCACCAGGGAAAGCTTAGGGAGGGTTAGTTACTCATATTACCAGGATATTTGAATCAAGAGCCCAAAGTATTTAGCCCTTGAAATAAAACTCTAATAATAAAATACTACTTGACTTGTTTTATGTGTTAGCCTGAGATTTCAGTTTTGTGGGTTATTCTAAGAAACCCTCAATATCTCAATCTAGACAACAAGATATCTAGGTTTGAATATCAGTTATCTAGATTATTTATAAGTAAGCAATTGAAACTAGAGAGGGTTAGTGATATGTGTCAGATTACTCAGCTAAATTGTATAGAATTTGTGACCAGAATTTAAATTTCTAAACTTCTAAGGTAGCATTCTCCTCTCTGTACAACAGGCTTTTTTGGTATAGACTATACATTCGATATGGATATTTGAACCAAGAGTCTCTTTCTTCATAAAATAATGTCTTATTTCTATTGCCTATCAGACAATTTAGCACCCTATACTCCACATGTTAAAAACTGAGACTTATGGTTTTCCAACCATGAATTACTTTTTAGATGAACTTCTTGATAGATGAATAAAGATAATTTTATTATATTGTTACATGAGGGGAATTAGAAATGAAAACTACACTTCAAATTTGCCAAACCTCAAATGATTTGGAGAATTCCTTAAAAGACAAAATCAGCAAAGAAAATGCTTATTTTATCCTTCACCATTCAGACTTTCATCAGATACATGAAAAAAATCAACCTCTAGGATACTGTGAATAGCCTCCCACTTTCACTACAGAAATTGAGAGATTGGCATATTTTTACTTTTTTCCCCCCCATGAATCCAAGTTGCAAACTATCCCTATTATAGTTAGGAAATGTACACGATCAGAATAAGAAAATATTATTTGAATCCTTACTACTAGAGATTTTTTTGTAGGACTAGATAGACAGCTAGATCGAAAAGAAAAAACCACACAAAGAAATTAAATCACCAATACCTTGGTTATTGCCTAAGATGCTATTAACATTATACAAAGAAGAAAAGTTTTAAAGTACATACTCAATAATTATTAAATTTCCTCTCACAGATTAAGACTTTTTATAAGTTTATATGAAAACAAGATTTGTGTTCATCCATAGTTTGTTAAAAAAAGATGCTTGCTTCTTGGAAGAAAAGTTATGACCAACCTAGATAGCATATTAAAAACCAAAGACATTACTTTGCCAACAAAGTTCCACCTAGTCAAAGCTATGGTTTTTCCAGTGGTCATGTATGGACGTGAGAATTGGACTATAAAGAAAGCTGAGCACTGAAGAATTGATGCTTTTGAACTGTGGTGTTGGAAAAGACTCTTGAGAGTCCCCTGGACTGCAAGGAGATCCAACCAGTCCATCTTAAAGGAAATCAGTCCTGAATATTCACTGGAAGGACTGATGCTGAAGCTGAAACTCCAATACTTTGGCCACCTGATGTGAAGAACTGACTCATTTGGAAAGCCCCTGATGCTGGGAAAGATTTAAGGCAGGTGGACAAGGGGATGATAGAGGATGAGATGGTTGGATGGCAACACTGACTCAATGGACATGAGTTTGAGTAAACTCCAGGAGTTGGTGATAGACAGGGAGGCCTGGCATGCTGCAGTTCATGGGGTCGCAGAGTTGGACCCGACTGAGTGATTGAACTGAACTGAATTGATAGTTTATAACTGCTGCTTTGCATTTTATTGTCTGTTAAAATAAAAATGCCAGCAGAGTTAATATTTCCATAAAGTCTCCCCTAGGCTGCAGGATGAAGAATCACAAGATGTGCATGTGACAAACAGGAAAGATTGCATCAAAAGAGCTTAATTCTTGTCACCCCAAAGAATAAATGCAATCAAGAAAAAAGTCTTCTCTTTAAAAAGTGTAAGGTAACTGTTGTCCTAAATGCTTTTGCTGTTTTCAGGTGACAAAGGTAGTGGGTTTGTGCACTTTTAAAACCAAAGGAGAGATTTTGTGGGCAACATTTACCACTTTTTTTTTAATGTGATTTATGGTTTTAGAGAGGTTCATTTGCAGAGGAAATCTGAATGAGGAGATGGTCTGGTCTGCAGAAAGACATTCCAATGAACTGGTTAGGCAGGTAGTTGTTTGGAAGGAACACTGCCTCGGGACTTGTGAGGAAGATAGAAGTAACACTTAGAGGGAGTGAGAGATGAACAGGAGTGGGTTACTTCTCCTTTCACCAGCTTCAGAGAGTATTCACATTTATGACTAATCTTATGAGTGCAATCCCTCACAGCCCACCTTGCCTCCACAAAAAGCAACGATTAGGAAGTATTCATTTTCTCAGATATAAAAGTGTTGCTTTTGTGTTTGATTTTTGCCAAATCCCCTCAACCTCCTTGCCCTTAGAGAGCAAAAATAAAAGAAAGATTTTTCACAAAGCCTTTAGATTCCATATACAGCAAACCACAATGTAGAACAGGTTTTGTTCTAAGTTTCAAACAGAACATATTGGCTCACAGGTCCTTTCAGGAATTGTTCTGGAATATGTGCTTGCCTGTGCTATGTTCCCACATTAAGACACAACAGGAGTCCTAGCAAAGCTGAATTCAGAAGCAAGGAATTGGTGATTTATCTATTACAGTGGATAAGAGAATTGAGTACACAGTTGTCCAGTTCCGTGTTTTCACACATAAGAAAACTAAAACCAGAGAGGGGAAGTTATTTTCCCATCAACAGAAAGCCAGTTAGTGACAGCAGCGTGAGGACAAGAAGCCAAGACTCCTGACTCCCACACCAGTGTTTTATCACTAAAACTCATGACTGCTATAAGTCTGAGTGCCTTTCAACATAATAAGAATACTAAATTTATAAAGCCTCATACTTAAAATCCTAAATTTCCTTCCTACACCAAAGGATCTCCAAAGAGCTTAATTTTACATGTGATGTGTTAATTCCTAAATCTCAAGAAAAAGGAACAACATACTGGAATACATTTGTTTCCCAGTATCAATTATTCACAAAAATAGATTGCTTCTCTTCTTCTATATCCTCCTTAGTTTTCCTTCGATCTGATCAATGAATTACAACTGAGCTGTCTCTTTTTCTAAACAGGCAAATTTGCTGAAAGACAAATAAAATACCTTTTGGCTGCTGGGAGGGATTGGGGCAGGAGGAGAAGGGGACGACAGAGGATGAGATGGCTGGATGGCATCACTGACTCGTTGGATGTGAGTTTGAGTGAACTCCGGGAGTTGGTGATGGACAGGGAGGCCTGGCGTGCTGCAATTCATGGGGTCGCACAGAGTTGTACACGACTGAGCGACTGAACTGAACTGAACTGACTGACCTAATTCAATAGCAGAGATGGTTTGTGCAGATCCCCTTCCTCTAGGGAAGTTAACATCACTAAATCCATAATGCTCCATTAAAGTTCAGATTATAGAAAAATCATCTTGGTACTCCACCCAACCACTGAAAGACAGGGCTATTTTTAAAAACTATATTTTATAAGGCCATCTAGCTCTCATTTGAAAGGAAGCAAGTAGTCTTATCCTTCAGAACAAACTATGACCAATTCTAAGACAAATCATATAGGTTTGGTTTCTAAATTAGTTTCTGATTCACCACTCTTTGCTATGGAGGTACAAAATTGAGATGGCAAAATACATGCTCTCTTTCTACCTCCTTAAGAGGGTGTGGTGAGAAATGGCTTGAATAATACCCATTAAGAGCTCTCAGCTTCTTGGGAGGACGATAAGTAAACACAATGAAATAAGAACTGTTTTTTTAATCTATAGGTGAATTACATGTCTTTCCTAAACAAAGAATGACTTGGATAGACAAAAAAGACCAAAAGCAAACTCACATCACTGCAGACAATATACTTCTGATGGCCACCCAACTCAACTCACCTTTATCCACAAAGGAAGTGAGAGGCTCATACTACAAAGCTGTCTCTCCCTCTGTCTCTCTCTCGCATGTGTGTGCAAGCACACACACACACACACATACTTTTTACTTTTTACCTTTTACCAGATGAAGAGTCTCATAATCTTTCTAATTAGAAATAATCAATTCAGCTATGATTTTATCAGCTTTGTTTTATATCTCTATTTCAACATTTTGTCGTCATGGTTCTTGTTTTCTAACTAGTGGATGTATAGCTTTACCTGTCATTAGGTCATAAAGTGGCCTTTCCTGGTGGCTTGGATGGTAAAAGAATCTGTCTGCAATGTGGAAGACCTGGGTTCGATGGAGGAAGATCCCCTGGAGGAAGGCCTGGCAACCCACACCAGTATTCTTGCATGGACAATCTCCATGGACAGAGGAGCCTAGCAGGCTAAGTCCATGGGGTTGCAAAGATTCAGACACTAGTGAGTGACTAAGCACAGCACAGCACAGGTTATAGAGTGAAAGGACTCTCATTTTAATCTCTATTCCTACTCCAAGAGCTGGTTCTGGTATATTCTCAATAAATGTTGGGGAAGAAAAAGTAGACAGTGAGCAGGTCCTTATCTGACAAGAACAGTCATCCAGAGAGATTTAATCATAATCCCAACACACTCACTTCTCTTGACAATAAGCACATGGCATGGTGGATAGAGTTTTGCCAAGAGAATGCACTGGTCATAGCAAACACCCTCTTCCAACAACACAAGAGACGACTCTACACATGGACATCACCAGATAGTCAACACCGAAATCAGATTGATTATACTCTTTGCAGCCAAAGATGGAGAAGCTCCATACAGTCAGCAAAAACAAGACCAGGAGCTGACTGTGGCTCAGATCATGAACTCCTTATTGCCAAACTCAGACTGAAATTGAAGAAAGTAGGGAAAACCACTAGACCATACAGGTATGACCTAAGTCAAATCCCTTATGATTGTACAGTGGAAGTGAGAAATAGATTTAAGGGACTAGATCTGATAGAGTGCCTGATGAACTATGGATGGAGGTGCGTGACACTGTACAGGAGACAGGGATCAAGACCATCCCTATAGAAAAGAAATGCAAAAAAGCAAAATGGCTGTCTGAGGAAGCCTTACAAATAGCTGTGAAAAGAAGAGAAGTGAAAAGCAAAGAAGAAAAGGAAAGATATAAGCATCTGAATACAGAGTTCCATAGAATAGCAAGGAGAAATAAGAAAATCTTCCTCAGTGATCAATGCAAAGAAATAGAGGAAAACAACAGAATGGGAAAGATTAGTGATCTCGTCAAGAAAATTAAAGCTACCAAGGGAATATTTCATGCAAAGATGGGCTCGATAAAGGACAGAAATGGTATGGACCTAACAGAAGCCGAAGACATTAAGAAGAGGTGGCAAGAATACACAGAAGAACTGTACAAAAAAAGATCATCATGACTCAGATAATCACAATGGTGTGATCACTCACCTAGAGCCAGACATCCTGGAATGTGAAGTCAAGTGAGCCTTAGAAAGCATCACTATAAACAAAGCTAGTGGAGGTGATAGAATTCCAGTTGACCTACTTCAAATCCTGAAAGATGATGTGGCACTCAGTATGCCAGCAAATTTGGAAAACTCAGCAGTGGTCACAGGACTGGAAAAGGTCAGTTTTCATTAGAGTCCCAAAGAAAGGCAACGCCAAAGAATGTTCAAACTACCACACAATTGCACCCATCTCACATGCTAGTAAAGTAATGCTCAAAATTCTCCAAGCCAGGCTTCAGCAATACATGAACCATGAACTTCGAGATGTTCAAGCTGGTTTTAGAAAAGGTAGAGGAACCAGAGATCAAATTGCCAACATCCGCTGGATTATCAAAAAAGCAAGAGAGTTTCAGAAAAACATCTATTTCTGCTTTATTAACTATGCCAAAGCCTTTGACTGTGTGGATCACAAGAAACTGTGGGAAATTCTGAAAGAGATGGGAATACCAGACCACCTGACCTGCCTCTTGAGAAACCTGTATGCAGGTCAGGAAGCAACAGTTAGAACTGGACATGGAACAACAGACTGGTTCCAAATAGGAGAAGGAGTATGTCAAGGCTGTATATTGTCACCCTGCTTATTTAACTTATATGCAGAGTACATCATGAGAAACGCTGGGCTGCAAGAAGCACAAGCTGGAATCAAGATTGCTGGGAGAAATCTCAATAACCTCAGATATGCAGATGACACCACCCTTATGGCAGAAAGTGAAGAAGAACTAAAGAGCCTCTTGATGAAAGTGAAAGAGGAGAGTGAAAAAGTTGGCTTAAAGCTCAGCATTCAGAAAACTAAGATCATGGCATCTGGTCCCATCACTTCATGGGAAATAGATGGGGAAACAGTGGAAACAGTGTCAGACTTTATTTTTCTGGGCTCCAAAATCACTGCAGATGGTGATTGTAGCCATGAAATTAAAAAATGCTTACTCCTTGGAAGGAAAGTTATGACCAACCTAGATGCATATTCAAAAGCAGAGATATTACTTTGCCAACAAGGTCTATCTAGTCAAGGCTATTGTTTTTCCAGTAGTCATGTATGGATGTGAGAGTTGGACTGTGAAGAAAGCTGAGCGCCAAAGAATTGATGTTGTTGAACTGTGGTGTTGGAGAAGACTCTTGAGAGTCCCTTGGACTGCAAGGAGATCCAACCAGTCCATCCAAAAGGAGACCTGTCCTGGGTATTCATTGGAAGGACTGATTCTGAATCTGAAACTCCAATCCTTTGGCCACCTCATGCGAAGAGTTGATTCATTGGAAAAGACCCTGATGCTGGGAGGGATTGGGGACAGGAGGAGAAGGGGACGACAGAGGATGAGATGGCTGGATGGCATCACCAACTCGATGCACATGAGTTTGGGTGAACTCTGGGAGTTGGTGATGGACAGGGAGGCCTGGCATGCTACGATTTATGGGGTCGCAAAGAGTACGACACGACTGAGTGATTGAACTGAACTGATGTGTGCCAACACCTCCACGCCTCCAGTCTCTGATCCTCTAGTCACCCACACTCTGTACCCTATCATCACTTCAGCAAGGCCACCAGGTTAGAACATACTACAGTTTTCCTTAAAGTAACCTCAACTCAACTGTTTATCTGTTCCCATATTCCTTTTGCTTGCTGGGCTTCAGCTAAATCAAACTATCCCTCTTCCCATGATGAAATTCACCAAATTTGTGTCTATACTTACATCAAGGAGTCTCAAACTGATAGTGGATACATATGTTCTGTGGTCCAGGGAATTAAAAAAAACAATAATTTGCATTATGCTAGTGAGGCAAGTGTTGTTCTAAGCATCACAGTATCCCATTCTCGTACACTGAATGTTTCACAGAATTAAGCCTTTAATTTAACTAACTTAAATGGTTTCTCTTCACCAAGAATACTTTCTTTCCCTTCTTTTTCATATAGCCAATATATCTCCTGAGCTCTCAAGTAGAAATGATCATTAGAATTCCTGCTGAAATTCATATTCTGGTGCTTACCATTTCTATCTTGATAAGGTTTGTTTGTGTCTCCTGTCCCATAATAAACTGGGAGGTTTGGGAGATAAGAATGTGCTCTTTGTCTATTCATTAATCCCGCAGATTTTCTCAAGTATGACATCCACCAAATGTTAACTAGATGGCAGGAACACCAGCTACGTAATGCCTAAGAGTTATCCTTCATACAGAGTGTGATATAAACATTGCCCCTGCAGTTACAGAGCCAGCAGTCAGTGCTGATGACTAAACTCTGGTCTGGTGTTCAATGTCTTTTCTATTTATCCCTCAATAGGTATGATCATTTAGATCATTTATAATCTAGTTCATTAATTTCATATCTGTCTCCCCCGCCAACTCTATGTTATAGGTAGTAATAGAGTCAGCAATTTTTTCCCAAGCTCTTTTATTAAACCTGTACCCAGAGCAAAATGTCTTGAACTTAGTAAATAATTGGTAAATTATTGATGAATTGATAAGAACATAAGCTTAAAAATTTTTGTCTTTTTGCCAAGGTAAAGATTCTTATGAACTGTCTTTACAATTGAAAAAACAAACAGGTGTGCAATCTTGTTTAATAACATGTTACTAATAAAGATGTGTAGCCAACCAGTTAAATATATTTAATTACTTCTTCTAAAGTATTACATTCTACCTTTTATTTTTCAAGTGATATAACCCAGAAGAGCTTTCTACATGTTTACAGATGAATCACAGCTAGATATATCTATTTTAAAGTAGAGACTGGCTTATGTGTTTTTTTCTCTATCATTATGACTGTGTCCCCTTGGGCAAGTCACTCTACCTACACTTGGAGCCCAAATTCCCTCATCCATAAAAATATGTTTTTGCTGAAACACTGAATTCTACCAGTGTTTCTCAAACAGCAGAATCAACTGGAGGGTTTATTGAAAGATTATTGCCTCCCTCTCCTAGTTTCTGATTTAATAGATCTAGAGTAGAACCCAGGAATTTGCATTTCTTAATAAGCTCTTAAGTAAGGTTGATGCTGCTGAACTGAGACCACACTTAAAGAACCGCTGAATTAAAATGTCTGAGAGTCCTAGGAGCTCAGACTTCATTATCATGCTGCAGTTCAAACCCAAGTATATCTAAGTGCACAGTTTTAGCTAGTAGACTGGCAAAAGGAATATTTTATTTTCTTAGGATTACTGAATGGCAGCCAAATAACTAAAATAATATTAATATTTA
Organism: Bos javanicus; assembly: GCF_032452875.1. Lineage (NCBI taxonomy): Eukaryota > Metazoa > Chordata > Mammalia > Artiodactyla > Bovidae > Bos > Bos javanicus. The sequence continues at coordinate 77,801,639 of NC_083868.1, forward strand.
ATAATTAAAGTGAAATGTTTTCTTTGAATTCTTCAGTTTTTAAAAGAAATATGCTTCACCATTTGATTTTAACTTAAAGAAAACTTTATCCAGTTTCAAGTGGAAAAGGATGGTCTAGACAGATTTTACAGAATGCCAGCCTATCTTCAAATATTACCTTCTTTTTATGGAAATACAAGAATACAAATCTAAGCAAATTTATTTCTTTTTCCTGTATCAGTAATTGCTCTACTTAAAATGAATAATTTCTGGTTGCAAGATTATCACATTCAAGAGTGTAATAGCAAAAACTACCACCCATGAAAACCGATAGCATGCAAGGTATTTTGCCGACTGCTTTATAAGACTGAAAGACTGTCTTCTCTCAATTCTCTAAATAGCTTTTCTACGGTATGTTACCAACAGCATCATCTTCATTTCACAGCTGGGGAAACTGAGGCTCAGAAACATACCAGATTTAACCAAAATCACCATAGTGAATCACAGAATTGGATTCAAATGCAGGCAGTCATATACCTGCAGAGCTATAACTCTTAATATATGTCTAATAGTAGAAGGAGAGGCAGGTTTAGAAAAACAGAAAACTGGGTTAGCCCTGACTCTTCCACAAACTCTAATGGAAACGTTGGTGGAGCCAATAGTAATCAACTTGGATCTTCGCTTTTCTATCTAGTAGAAGAAGGCTGGACTAGGACTAGATCGTGTCTACACTTCCTAAATTCAATAAACTAGATTATTTCAAGTTTTATAGATTAAAACTAAATGAAATAAACTGGTGATCAAAAGCAGGACAAGTGACTAATAGGATGGGTGTTACTTCAAACAAATCAGATTCTCCTTAAGCCAGCATGCTAGGATTTCAACCTGATTGGTTTTTAAGAGGATGCAAGGTCAGAATCAGTTCCAGTGTTTCTGCTGAAATCCCTTTTTGTTTATCTGCCCTCTTCAACTTTGTCATCTTGAATGCATACACACTGAGCACAGTGTCTTAAGTAACATTGCTGAGGTTACACCAAAGACAGGTGTTAGGGGAACTATTTCCCCCTGGGCTATCATTTCCAGCTCTCTCTCCTGCAAAACCAAGGGAGGGGAGAGCAGGAAAAAGGTTTCTTTTCAGATTAAACACAGCAACTACAAACACTTTCCCCTAGGCAATAAATTCTCTGCCAGTGCATGCTGCAGTTTACCCAAACACCAAAGCAAAAAGCAAACAGCCCCTTTTGTAATGGAGGAGTTGTCACCTGTCAAGTGATGTTTGTGAGTTTCTAGAGAAGAGAGAAAAAGAAAACCCTTTCCCTTATTTTATTAAGCAGACTGTTTGTTCAAGGTTTGAAATGCATACTTGGGTTTAAGGTAAAGTCTCTGGCTTGGCACTCTTGAACAAAGTAATGCCTTCCGATTGGTTACACGGTACAAAGAACAGAACAGAAAAACAGTCTGCTCTTTAGGGGACACATGAATTTAGTCTAAACTGAGTGATTATTGAGCCACCTCATAAGCAACCTGAGTACCTGCAAACCCATTTTCCAAAAATTAGAGTGCTTTTGCTATACAGAATATATGTTCTTGTTTGTTTCATTAGTGTTCATAGAACTAATACATAAAAGCTCTGTTGTTCAGTTGATCAGTCATGTCAGAATCTTTGCAGCCCCATGGACTGCAGCATGCCAGGCTTTCTTGTCCTTCACCATCCTGGAGTTTGCTCAGACTCATGTCCATCGAGTCGGTGATGCCATCCTACCATCTCATCCCTTGTCATCCCCTTCTCCTCCTGCCTTCAATCTTTCCCAGCATCAGGGTCTCTTCCAATGAGTTTGCATCAGGTGGCCAAAGTACTGGAGCTTCAACTTCAGCATCAGTCCTTCCAGTGAATATTCAGGACTGATTTACTTTAGAATTGACTGATTTGATCTCCTTGTTGCCAAGGGACTCTCAAAAGTCTTCTCTAGCACCACAGTTCAAAGGCATCAATTCTTTGGCACTCAGCCTTTTTTATTTTCCAGCTCTCACATCTGTACATGACTACTGGAAAAACCACAGCTTTGACTAAACGGACCTTTGTTGGCAAAGTAATGTCTCTGCTTTTTAATATGCTGTCTAGGTTGGTCATACCTTTTCTTCCAAACAGCAAGCATCTTTTAATTTCATAACTGCAGTCACCATCCACAGTGATTTTGGAGCCCAAGAAAATAAAGTCTGCCGCTGTTTCCATCGTTTCCCCATCTATTTGCCAAGAAGTCATGGGACCAGATGCCATGATCTTTGTTTTTTGAATGTTGAGTTTTAAGCCACCTTTTTCATTCTACTCTTTCATTTGTATCAAAAGGCTCTTTAATTCCTCTTCACTTTCTGCCATAAGGGTGGTATCATCTGCGTATCTGAGCTTATTGATAGTTTTCCCTGCAACCTTGATTCCAGCTTATGCTTCATCAAGCCCAGCATTTTGCATGATATACTCTGCATGTAAGTTAAATAAGCAGGATGACAATATCCCATCCTGACATACTCCTTCCTAATTTGGAACCAGTCCATTGTTCCATGTCCGATTCTAACTATTGTTTCTTGACCTGCACACAGATTTCTCAGGAGGCAGGTAAAGTGATCTGGTATTCCCATCTCTTTAAGAATTTTCCACAGTTTATTCTGATCCACACAGTCAAAGGCTTTAGCATAGTCAATGAAGCAAATGCTTTTCTGGAATTCTCTAGCTTTTTCTATGATCCAACAGATGCTGGCAATTTGATCTCTGGTTCATCTGCCTTTTCTAATTCCAGTTTGAACATCTGGAAGTTCTTGGTTCACATATTGTTGAAGCCTAGCTTGAAGAATTTTGATCATTACCTTGCTAGCATGTGAAATGCGGAGAAGGCAATGACAACCCACTCCAGTACTCTTGCCTGGAAAATCCCATGGACGGAGGAGCCTGGTAGGCTGCAGTCCATGGGGTCGCGAAGAGTCAGACATGACTGAGCAACTTCACTTTCACTTTTCACTTTCATGCATTGGAGAAGAAAATGGCAACCCACTCCAGTGTTCTTGCCTGGAGAATCTCAGGGACAGTGGAGCCTGGTGGGCTGCTGTCTATGGGGTCATGCAGAGTCGGACACGACTGACGCGACTTAGCAGCAGCAACATGTGAAATGAGGGCAAATATGCAGTAGTTTGAACATTCTTTGGCATTACCCTTCTTTGGGATTGGAATGAAAACTGATGATTGATGATTTTTTTAATGGCGACTTCACGTTTCACTTTCATGCATTGGAGAAGGAAATGGCAACCCACTCCAGTGTTCTTGCCTGGAGAATCCCAGGGATGAGAGAGCCTGGTGGGCTGCCGTCTATGGGGTTGCACAGAGTCAGACATGACTGAAGCAACTTAGCAGCAGCAGCAATGAGTAAGAGGGTTAGGGATACTAAAAGCAAGGTTTCGACGTGCTGGATGGCAGAGGAGGAAATAGGCCCATAGCAATGTTCTGCGTTAATCCTAAAGTAAAGTTTATAAATATACTCTGTATATCCCTCTTTTATCACCTCTTTCCTTACACGTTTCTCATTCCAATTAGGCCTACTCTTCCCACTTATAGATGCACCATTCTCTAATATGTCTTACTCATCTCCAGGCAACACTACTATCCATTGGTACTTAAAAATGTATAAAGAGGGATTATTTCATCTTGATTTGCAAACAACTGGGGCTTCCCTGGTGGCTCAGTGGTAAAGAGTCTTTTTACCAATGCAGAAACTGTGGGTTCAATTCCTGGGTCAGAAAGATCACTGGAGAAGGAAACTGTATTCTACTTCAGTATTCTTGCCTGGGAAATCCCACAGACATAGGAGCCTGGTAGACTATAGTCCATGGTCTCATAAAGAGTCAGACACAACTCAGAGACTAAGTAACAACAACAGAAATTCCTTTAGGTGCTTAGACATATTTGCAACTTTTTAAAGAAGAGATTGTATAACCAAAATTGATTTCCACTTTATGGACAGTTTTGCACATTTGGTGTGAGTTGGGAAAAAAATTTATTAAAAGAAATTTGATAATATGTATCCATAACTGGTGTGCATATACTTTACTCAAAAATTATACTTCTAAGCAGCAAGAACAAAAAGTGTTTTGAATGCAAATATTCTTAATAAAAATCTGTGAGTAGAAAAACAGGTAAACAAATCATTACATACCTATATAATAATTTAAAATACAGTGATTAATGTTGTTTTGAAGATTAGTGGATAAGAGATAAATGTTCACCATAGAATGCAAAGAAAAAGAAGCAGATTACAAAATTTATATATGGCATGATCCAAATATGTTTTGCAAAATCTATTTCTTCTAAGAAAACAACTGGAAAAAACACCTAAAACTTTCACAATTATTATCTTTAGGTAGGGATTCTATATACTTCTGATACTAACTTGTAAAATTCTTTTTAATTAATTAAAAATGTATTACTTGGTTCCAAATAGGAAAAGGAGTTCGTCAAGGCTGTATATTGTCACCCGGCTTATTTAACTTATATGCAGAGTATATCATGAGAAACACTGGACTGGAAGAAACACAAGCTGGAATCAAGATTGCTGGGAGAAATATCAATAACCTTAGATATGCAGATGATACCACCCTTATGGCAGAAAGTGAAGAGGAACTCAAAAGCCTCTTGATGAAAGTGCAAGTGGAGAGTTTAAAAGTTGGCTTAAAGCTCAATATTCAGAAAACGAAGATCATGGCATCTGGTCCCATCACTTCATGGCAAATAGAGGGGGAAACAGTGGAAACAGTGGCAGACTTTATTTTTCTGGGCTCCAAAATCACTGCAGATGGTGACTGCAGCCATGAAATTAAAAGACGCTTACTCCTTGGAAGCAAAGTTATGACCAACCTAGATAACATACTCAAAAGCAGAGACATTACTTTGCCAACAAAGGTTCATCTAGTCAAGGCTATGGTTTTTCCTGTGGTCATGTATGGATGTGAGAGTTGGACTGTGAAGAAGGCTGAGCACCGAAGAATTGATGCTTTTGAACTGTGGTGTTGGAGAAGACTCTTGGGAGTCCTTTGGACTGCAAGAAGATCCAACCAGTCCATTCTGAAGGAGATCAGCCCTGGGATTTCTTTGGAAGGAATGATGCTGAAGCTGAAACTCCAGTACTTTGGCCACCTCATGCGAAGAGTTGACTCATTGGAAAAGACTCTGATGCTGGGAGGGATTGGGGGCAGGAGGAGAAGGGGATGACAGAGGATGAGATGGCTGGATGGCATCACTGACTCGATGCACATGAGTTTGGGTAAACTCCGGAAGTTGGTGATGGACAGGGAGGCCTGGCGTGCTGCGATTCATGGGGTCGCAAAGAGTCGGACACGACTGAGCGACTGATCTGATCTGATCTGATCTGATTACTTTAATAATCAGGGCAATCTTTAAATTTGTCCTTTAGTATAAAATGTAATGCATATGGATCTGTCTTACAGAATTGTGAAAATCAGCATAGATGGACAAGTAACAACAAAAATAATCATTTTTAATTGATAATATATTTATACTTCAATCAATTATAGTTAATTAATCATTCTGACTCATTGAAAAAGACTCTGACACTGAGAAAGACTGAAGGCAACAGGAGAAGGGGTGGCAGAGGATGAGATGGTTAGACAGCATCACCAACTCAATGGACGTGAATATGAGCAAACTCCAGGAAATAGTGGAGGACAGAGGAACCTGCTGCACTGCAGTCCATGGGGTCACAGAGAGTTGGGCACTACTTAGTGACTGAACAGCAACAACATATTTATAAGCCAAGAACTATGAATAAAAACAAATCAGATAATGAAAAAACTCATAATTCTTAAAGTTGCTGATCAATATTATATCCATCCATAGAAAAGAGGAAGGAGAGGCTTATAGAGATTTTCAAGTTCACACAGCTAAAATTAGTAAAGACAGAATTCCAACTCTAGTATGTCTGATTACAAATCTTATGCTGTCTCCAGGGGATCTTCCCAACCCAGGGATTGAATCCAGGTCTCCTGCATTACAGGTCAATTCTTTACCACCTGAGCCACCAGGAAAGCCCAAGAAAATTGGATTGGGTAGCCAATCCCTTCTCCAGGGGAATCTTCCTAACCTAGGGATGCAACCGGGCTCCCTTGCATTGCAGCTGAGCTACCAGGGAAGCCCCAGTGAATACTGGACTGGGTTGCCATGCCCTCCTCCAGGGGCTCTTCTGAACCCAGGGATCAAACCCTTGTCTCTTACGTCTCCAGCATTGGCAGGCAGGTTCTTTACCACTAGCGCCACCTGGGAAACCCGTGTATAAATCTAAAGTAAGTAATAAATTATAAAGCCCTATATTAAATATCAGGTAGTCAGTCATCAAAGTGAAAAATAAAAGCCATTGTTTAAATCTGTCTGCACTTAACTCTACTGGTTTTTGAAAAGACCAGAAAAGGGGGGAAAGTGAGTGGGAATGGGAAGAGGCAGGAACCTTGGAAAGGGCCAAGGGAATGCATAGGAGGAACAATAGGAGGATGGTGGTGAGGGTGGCTCTGGAAGTCTGAAGGAGATCAAGAAGGAGGAGAATGGAAGGGAAATAGCTTGATGTGAGCTCTTGACATTAGTGTCAGACTTAGAGTTGGTGTGCATTGTGTATCTCTGGTACCTAAGAGACATAGACACAGAAAATTACTGCTATTTGTATTATATAGCCTTTCTACTTTTTGAGCCAGGAGAAGATGTGTAAGAAGGAAGATTTAGAATGCTTGTGTGACTCATATAGCAATGTACCCAGCCCCTGGCAGCTTGACTGGAGTGACTTACTTAAAAATGTTTTGTTCACATAGTATGTTCTTAACATGTATAACAAATGAATTTATTAAATGAAGACAAAAATATTGGCCTATCAAAGACCATTTTGACACAATTCTATAATGTTGGAAAATAACTGCAGATATTGTTCAAATTGAGTTATATGAGTCAATGTGTGTCTGTGTGTGTTTCTGTGTGTGTGTGTGTGTGTGTGTAAAGGCAGGGAGGGAGGAAATGATGAGGGAGACATGGAGGGAATGTTTACAAACTTTTGATCAATAAAAATTCATCAAATTAAAGTTCTGATGTGGTTTATGATTCTGCTTAGAAAATGCAAGTATTTCTTTTTCTTTGAAAAAAAAATCATTCTGATAAACAAAAGAGTGCATGGAATTCTTTATTTTTTTCTGATACTATCCAATCAGAACTATAATTTTGGTACAAAGGAAGAACAATTTCAATGATAAATATCCTGTTCAATAAAACAGGCTATTCTCTTCAGTTCTTTAAAATGTGTTTGACAGTTGAAAGTAAAAATTATACCACTGTCTGAGGTAGCCTTCAAGATATATGTAATATATATGATGTAATATATATGAAAACTATAACATCATGGGAAATGTTATGAAATCAATGTTATGGTAAATTTTCCGCATTCCATTTGAAGTGGTAAAATATAAATTCTCAATAGACAGTGAAAAATTATGAATAGTTCAATCTCTAGAGCAATAACTAAAAACTATTCAAAGAGATAGAGCCAGAACCAAAATAGAACAATTAAAATCAAATACTAAAAACAGGTCAAATAATCTAAATGGTAGCAGAAAAAGAAAAACAGAACAAAGGACAAATAAATAAACATTAGAAGAGGTAAAAGATCTCAATTCAGTAATATAAATGTTCAATAGAAACAACTTAAAAAGAAGAGAAAAATAAACCCAAAGAAGCAGAAGAAAATAAAATAAGACCAAAAATAACAAAGTTAAAAGCAGAAAGACAACAGAGAATAACTAAAAAGACTAAAAGCTGAGCTGATTCTTTGAAAGATTGATGCAACTGATAAGTCTCTAGAAAGACAGAGAAACAGAGAACACAAATTACCAATATTAGAAATGAAACAAGAGGATATTACAGATCCCACAGATGTTGAAAGGGTAAGGGACTACACCAAACAATTCTGCATACATAAATTCAAAAACTTTGAATTTAACCAGTTCCCCCGTGGTTTATGAAAACTTAGCCAAGATCAAATAGATCATTCGATAGTCCTATAACTACTAAAGACACTAAATTTGTAAGGAAAGAACTCCCCAAAAATTAAACATTCAGGCCCAGATGGTTTCAATAGAAAATTCACCAAACACTAAGAAATAACATCAGCTCTACATAATCTTTCTCAGAATATAAAGGATGCCTCTCACAAAGCACAGATAGAAAAATCACACTGAGGTTCATGAGCAATAGGATTGCCAAGATGAAAATGATCACACATCATAACTAGTAATACCATCTTTCACTGTGGGCTTATCTTCATGGGCTTTAAACTGTAGTTTCTATCTAGCACAGTCCAAAAATTTTAAGTATAAAGAATTCTATCTGGTTGTACTATTTTGTATATTACAAACAATGATGCAATGAAACTTTCATTTATGTGTGTGTATGTATGTGTTCTTATATATACCTATGTAAATGTTTTTAATAATTTCATAGAAAAATAGTCTAAAAAGGGTATTTACAGACCAAGGGATAAGTACATTGAAAATTAAATAAAAGAGAATAAGAACATTGCCATCCAAATTTATACTTCTACTAGAAGTAAAAAGACTGTTTCCCAACAATCTTACCAGCACTGGATATTAATCATTTAAATTGTTGCTGACCAAATGGATGAATAAACTCATTGTTTCAACTCACAATTTTTTTTATTACTAGAAAAGTTGAACATTTTATGTCTATTAAACACCTCTGAACTACTTACACTCTTTGCCAAAGGGGGAGATTCATCTTTTTCTTATTTTTTTGGTCTGAGCCAAGCAGCTTTTAGGATCTTAGTTCCCTGACCAGGGATTGAACCCATCCCTCATCCAGCGGAAGAGTGGAATCCTACCCACTGGCTGTCAGGGCTTTGCAGAAACGTGGCCGAAAGGAGTTACCCCACACCCGAGGTCAGGGTCGGCGGCCCAGAGGAGCAACCCCACGTCCAAGGAGCGGCGGCTGTGTGGGCGCAGGAGGGCTGAGAGGAGTTACTCCACGTTCAAGGTCGGGAGGGGTGGCCATGAGGAGATACCCCTTGTCCAAGGTAAGGGCAGCGGCTGTGCTTTGCTGGAGCAGCCGTGAAGAGATACCTCACGACCAGGGTAAGAGAAACCCAAGTAAGATGGTAGGTGTTGTGAGGGGGCATCAGAGGGCGGACACACTGAAACCATAATCAAGGAAACTAGCCAATCTGATCACACGGATCACAGCCTTGTCTAACTCAGTGAAACTAAGTCATGCCATGTGGGGCCACCCAAGATGGGAGGGTCATGGTGGAGAGGTCTGACAGAATGTGGCCCACTGGAGAAGGGAATGGCAAACCACTTCAGTATTATTGCCTTGAGAACCCCATGAACAGTATGAAAAGGCAAAATGATAGGGTACTGAAAGAGGAACTCCCCAGGTCAGTAGGTGCCCTATATGCTACTGGAGATCAGTGGAGAAATAACTCTAGAAAGAATGAAGGGATGGAGCCAAAGCAAAACCAATACCCAGTTGTGGATGTGACTGGTGATAGAAGCAAGGTCCGATGCTGTAAAGAGCAATATTGCATAGGAACCTGGAATGTCAGGTCCATGAATCAAGGCAAATTAGAAGTGGTCAAACAAGAGATGGCAAGAGTGAACGTCGACATTCTAGGAATCAGCGAAATGAAATGGACTGGAATGGGTGAATTTAACTCAGATGACCATTATATCTACTACTGCAGGCAGGAATCCCTCAGAAGAAATGGAGTAGCCATCATGGTCAACAAAAGAGACCGTAATGCAGTACTTGGATGCAATCTCAAAAACAACAGAATGATCTCTGTTCATTTCCAAGGCGAACCATTCAATATCACAGTAATCCAAGTCTATGCCCCAATCAGTAACGCTGAAGAAGCTGAAGTTGAATGGTTCTATGAAGACCTACAAGACCTTTTAGAACTAACACCCAAAAAGATGTCCTTTTCATTATAGGGGACTGAAATGCAAAAGTAGGAATTCAAGAAACAACTGAGGTAACAGGCAAATTTGGCCTTGGAATACGGAATGGAGCAGGGCAAAGGCTAATAGAGTTTTGCCAAGATTACGCACTGGTCACAGAAAACACTGTCTTCCAACAACACAAGAGAAGCCTCTACACATGGACGTCACCAGATGGTCAACAGCAAAATCAGATTGATTATATTCTTTGCAGCCAAAGATGGAGAAGCTCTATACAGTCAGCAAAAACAAGACCAGGAGCTGACTGTGGCTCAGACCATGAACTCCTTATTGTCAAATTCAGACTTAAACTGAAGAAAGTAGAGAAAACCACTAGACTATTCAGGTATGACCTACATCAAATCCCTTACGATTCTACAGTGGAAGTGAGAAATAGATTTAAGGGCCTAGATCTGATAGAGTGCCTGATGAACTATGAATGGAGGTTTGTGACATTGTACAGGAGACAGGATCAAGACTATCCCCATGGAAAAGAAAACCAAAAAAGCAAAATGGCTCTCTGGGGAGGCCTTACAAATAGCTGTGGAAAGAAGAGAAGTGAAAAGCAAAGGAGAAAAGGAACGATATAAGCATCTGAATGCAGAGTTCCAAAGAATAGCAAGGAGAGATAAGAAAGCCTTCCTCAGTGATCAATGCAAAGAAATAGCGGAAAACTACAGAATGGGAAAGACTAGAGATCTCTTCAAGAAAATAAGAGCTACCAAGGGAACATTTCATGCACAGATGGGCTCTATAAAGGACAGAAATGGTATGGACCTAAAAGAAGCGGAAGATATTAAGAAGAGGTGGCAAAATAAACAGAAAAACTGTACAAAAAAGAGCTTCACGACCCAGATAATCATGATGGTGTGATCATTCACCTAGAGCCAGACATCCTGAAATGTGAAGTCAAGTGGGCCTTAGAAAGCATCACTACGAACAAAGCTAGTGGAGGTGATGGAATTCCAGTTGAGCTATTTCAAATCCTGAAAGATGATGCTGTGAAAGTGCTTCACTAAATTTGCCAGCAAATTTGGAAAACTCAGCAGTGGCCACAGGACTGAAACAGGTCAGTTTTCATTCCAGTCCCAAAGAAAGGCAATGCCAAAGAATGCTCAAACTACCGCACAATTGCACTCATCTCACACACTAGTAAAGTAATGCTCAAAATTCTCCAAGCCAGGCTTCAGCAATATGTTAACAGTGAAGTTCCAGATGTTTAAGCTGGTTTTAGAAAAGGCAGAGGAACCAGAGATCAAATTGCCAACATCTGCTGGATCATGGAAAAAGCAAGAGAGTTCCAGAAAAACATCTGTTTCTGCTTTATTGACTATGCCAAAGCCTTTGACTGTGTGGATCACAATAAACTGGAGAATTCTGAAAGAGATGGGAATACCAGACCACCTGACCTGCCTCTTGAGAAACCTCTATGCAGGTCAGGAAGCAACAGTTAGAACTGGACATGGAACAACAGACTGGTTCCAAATAGGAAAAGGAGTACCTCAAGGCTGTATATTGTCACCCTGGTTATTTAACTTGTATGCAGAGTACATCATGAGAAACGCTGGGCTGCAAGAAGCACAAGCTGGAATCAAGATTGCCAGGAGGAATATCAATAACCTCAGATATGCAGATGACACCACCCTTATGGCAGAAAGTGAAGAGGAACTCAAAAGCCTCTTGATGAAAGTGAAAGAGGAGAGTGAAAAATTTGGCTTAAAGCTCAACATTCAGAAAATGAAGATCATGGTATCTGGTCCCATCACTTCATGGGAAATAGAGGGGGAAACAGTGGAAACAGTGTCAGACTTTATTTTTCTGGGCTCCAAAATCACTGAAGATGGTGACTGCAGCCATGAAATTAAAAGACGCTTACTCCTTGGAAGGAAAGTTATGACAAACCTAGATAGCATATTCAAAAGCAGAGATATTACTTTGCCAACAAAGGTCCATCTAGTCAAGGCTATGGTTTTTCCAGTGGTCATGTATGGATGTGAGAGTTGGACTGTGAAGAAAGCTAAGCACCAAAGAATTGATGCTTTTGAACTATGGTGTTGGAAAAGACTCTTGAGAGTCCCTTGGACTGCAAGGAGATCCAACCAGTCCATTCTGAAGGAGATCAGTCCTGGGTGTTCTTTGGAAGGACTGATGCTGAACTTGAGACTCCAGTACTTTGGCCACCTCATGAGAAGAGTTGACTCATTGGAAAAGACTCTAATGCTGGGAGGGATTGGGGGCAGGAGGTGAAGGGGATGATAGAGGATGAGATGGCTGGATGGCATCACCGACTCGATAGACATGAGTTTGAGTGAACTCAGTGAGTTGGTGATAGACATATATATATATATGGTGATAGACATATATATATATATATATATATATATATATATATATATGAGTACTTTTCAAAAGTTATTTTGTACATACTTGCCTTTCTGCTTTATCTGGTATTCTCAAGGCTAGAGACTATGATTTTTTCAGCTGTATTACAAAGAACATAGCATATATAGGAAAGTAAATTCTAAAGAAATATTTATGGCTAGAGCTAATATATATATAATCTATGTGAAATATGATATAATATTGGTTATAGAAGATACAGGGTAGTATGCTATGTGCTGGGGCCTGTATTTTGGTTAGTTGTTCAGGGGTGTCTGAGTCTTTGCAACCCCATGGACTGTAGCCCACCACGCTCCTCTGTCCATGGGGATTCTTTAGGCAAGAATGCTGGAGTGGGTTGCCATGCCCTTCCCCAGGTTGCTGTGGCCTATGTCTTTCCAAATACAAAAGCACTATCTGCTTTGTGGTATGTCGGGTTGAAGACTCTTCATTTATAACTGGATGCTATAATAACAATTTACAAAAATGGATAGTCCTATGTATGCTATGGTCTTTTTAATACAGATGAATAAAGCATGCATGTGTGCATGATAAGCCACTTCAGTTGTGTCCAACCTTTTGTGATCCTATGGACTGGGGCCTGCCAGGCTCCTCTGTCTAAGGGATTCTCCAGGCAAGAATACTGGAATGGGCTGCCGTACCTTCTTCCAGGAGGTCTTCCCAACCCAGGGATTGAACCCACATCTCTTTACTTCCACTGTATTTTGGCAGGCCTGTTCTTTACCACTAGTGTCACCTGGGAAGCCCTGGGAGAAATCATGATCTTAGATAATAATTTCTAAAAATCCCTAGGGAAAAACCCAATTCAACTAAACAGGGTTTTCTTCAAAGTACAAAGACTAAAGAAATGCAAAAGTAAATGTCATATAGTTTCCCATCCATCATTCCAGGAAAACCTTTAAGTGTCGATATCATTATCCACCTCTTAAGGACATGACAGGCATGCTTAGACAGTTGATAAATAAGGCAAAGCTGAGATATAAAGTAATACAATAGACAATAGGATGAAGAACTAATAAGGATCTTGGAAGCATAGTCTAAATTATAACACTTTTTTGAGAAATCTCATTCAATTCATTTGTTAATCCAATGTATTTCATTCTTCAGTGACACTAAAATCATCCTAATGAAGAAGGCACATATTCTCTGTAATTCAAGTTCTCTTTGTTCATATAAGAGCAAAATATTATGACTCCACTTCATGACTAGTTTCTAAGGTGAAGGTAGTTTTAAAAATCAATAAAAATGTGATGACATTCTCAATTTCAAGAGTTTTGTCCTTGATAATCTGACAAGTAATTTCATGTTCACAGATTCATATTTCTTGCATAGTGAGAAAATGTTTGGCATGGATCCCAAATGTTTTTTATTATATGCAAGAGAAAAGCAATTTATGTGCAGAGTTTTGTAACTATTTAGCTATTAACTTATATACAAAAAAGTGAAAATATGCTATCAAGTAATGGACTAAAAGAGCTTCACACCAGTTGCAACAGCTCTCAGTTTAGAAGGACAAGGAATCTCAGAGGATCCCAGTTCTTACTTTCTAAACCAGAACACCAGTTACTATTACATCCTGAGCTAGTCCACCATTTTGTCATTCATTTAGCTAAGGACTACCATTATTATCTAGTCTTACCCATGTGGCCTCTTCACATGGATGCCTATGAGGATGTCAGAATTGTCCTAAGTCAAGGGAAAACCCAGGATTCATGCAGAACTATACTTTAATAGCAATGCCTCAGTTCTTTGGAGATAAAACAGAAAGACCACAGAGAGGCAAATGTATGTAATAAGTTCAATCTCACTCTACTTGCACATTCCTTTCAATACAGTTGTTTCCAAATGATTTATTTTGTTTCCCATACTGGCAAAACTCCATTTCATTGTATTTTCCAGTTTTTCCTAAATCACTTCAATTCTCTGCTCCTTGCAAATGCTTCTATTCTGCTCTTATATCCTGATTTCTTGTTACCTTCAATCTGACACAGTTAATTTCAAGCTCTAAGCTGCTGGTGAGTGAGAGCAGCACTCTGTTTCACTATTCCTAGTTAGCAGTGGTGTCCTGTGCCTGCCTCCCCAGAAGAAAGAAAGGTATGGAGACTCTCTACTGTATGGCTCTCTCTTGGCTGAAGAGTGGAGGCTTTCCCACACAGGTAAACCTCAATCTCATAGAAACAGAGGTACTCAAGAAGAAACAGAGGCCAAATTCTACTCAAATGTATTACCATAGAAAAAGAATAAGAAAAGATTGCATCCAATAATGTGGGCAAAATACTGACACTGCTGATGACTATGCATATCATCCTAGAAAAGGGTTTTAACCACTTTTTCTTTTGATTTATTAAATTTAATTAATTTTTAATTATTAATTCTATCAAAACAATGATAATAATTTCTAACTCATGAAGTTCCAGAAAGGATTAAATAAAATATTAGATGTGTTAACCATCATCTGATATTGAAGCCAAGAAAATTTGTAATTCTGACATCTAAGGGGAACATTTAAATCACTTTCAAATGGAGTACTCTCAGTTTCAATGAGCACCAGGATAAATGAGCATCAAAAAAATCAATTAAAAAGAATCAACATCAGGCATATAGATTCATAGCCAATGCTCAGGAAAAAAAGTTTGAATATAAATGAATAATCCTCTCAAACTTTTCTTAAATAATAATAACCTAAAAAACAAGGCAGTCCCGTCTTAGCTAAATAAGACACTGGCTACAAGAGCAATTATGTCTATGACTTTCCTTGCCTTTCTCTCTTTCCTCCTTACCCTCTTAGAAGATCACTGTATAACTTAGCTGATTCTTCCTTAGATACTCAACTAGGTTTTCTCCAAAGTTTCCTTTAGCTCTTTTGTAAAAGCACCAAAAGTAAAAGTGTTATTTGCTCAATTATGTCTGACTCTTTGTGACCCCATAGACTCCAGCCTGCCAGAACCGTCTGTCCATGGAATTCTCCAGGCAAGAATACCGGAGTAGGTAGCCATTCCCTTTCCAGGGGATCTCCCCAACCCCGGGATCAAACGAGGGTCTCCTGCATTGCAGGAGGATTCTTTATCGTCTGAGCCATCAGGGAAGCCCACAAAGCACCAAAATAAACTTTAAATGACTGAATCTTTATAACTCAAATGGCAAATCTGAGTACTTTCAAATAGAAGTGGGGAAACAACGGAGGTAAAGGAGCACAACACTTTTTATACTGATCTACTATAATCAAAATGGAAGGAATACAAGAGAAGAACAGGACAGAAAGTTTTGCTGTTGTGAATGCTGAAGCAGAGAATGGTTCCCTGATTGGTGGTATTCTAGAACTTTGCTACCCAATACACTACCAACTAGCTGCACGAAACAATTTAAATTTAAATTAACTAAAGTTACAATTAAGTTCCTCGTTTGCACTAGCCATATTTCACACGCCCAAAGGATTCACATGGCTAATGGCTACTGTGTTGAACAATAGAAATATAGGACATTATAGTCACTGAAAAAAAAATCTTTTGGACAGGGCGATCTTAAAGAGAACATTTTACCTTTTTTAGATAACTTCCCAAGTCTCATTTCTTATGACTTTAAAAATTCCCGAGGGCCTACTATGGGCAAAACATGGCAAAAAAAAAAAAAAAATACTGTGCATGACAAAATATGACACTTGTCCCCTTTAGAGATAGAGAAAGAAATAATATATCATATTAATATTATACAATAAGTCTTATGATTAAAATTATACCTAGATTGCTTCTGTAGAATAATCTCTAATTCAGACTGGTAGAGAACAGTGGTATGGAATCTTTTCCTAAAGAAGGTAAGGCCAGCTTGATGCTGAGGGATGGAGAGGAAATGGCTAGATACGAGGTGGAAAAAATGAGATGTTCTCAAGGAGAAAATGTCTAATAGCAAAGGAGAAACAGCATGGCACATTAAAAACCCATGTGCTTCCGTATGTGAGAAGATAATAATAACAGGAACTGTAAATGAAAATACTTCGTTCTGCATTTTAAATTAAATAACTTTGACCTGCTTTTATGAGAAACAGAAAATCCTTGCCTGGAGAGAATGTAAGAAGACACAGAGCACCAACCTAGGGAAACCTATCAGCGTAAAAGGTGATATTATTCAATGAATTGGGACTATCCGAATTTCTAAATCACTGTCAAATCAGAATTTATATATTTATAAATATTTATGCTTAATTATCATACATTCCCAAGCTTTGAATTACTTAACCTTCGATTTACCTATCAGTCTCTTTTCACTAGATCAAGGATAATTGAGAACTGAATCCATATTAAGATGGAATGGGCCAATGAAGAAGTGTATTTTTCATTTATCAATTTGGCGACAAAATATCAGTGTATTTGTAAAATTACAATGTTCTATTTTTGGCCATTTCCTCTTTTCCCCCAACCTCCTCTTTTTCCAATATTAAGAAGTACAATCTATATAAAAAAGTACACAGTGAGAATTCCAGTAAAATCTTACATTGAATCAGAAAGGCAAGGGTATACCAAAACATCTTTCATCTGTACCATTCCTTCAAATGAAGTTACCTGGTAATCGTCCCCAACTCCAAAAAGGAAAGGCGTGGTACATTATAAGGCGCTCTGTTTAATCACATCAGCAGACACTCTATGACACCCCACCCTCTTTCTCTCTTTTACTTTCTATTTTTCTACAGGTTTTTGTTTGCTTTTATACAGGAAAAGTAGCCTGTATAAAAGCCTGTAGCACTTGTGGGATGAATGAATGATTAAAAAAAAGAAAAGAAAACACACCAGTTAGCATGATGGATTGCACAAATACAAGAAAGTCCACCTAAGTACCTTAGTAAAATGTTTTACTATCCTTAACCTGTATACTCCTTAGCTGCCTGGGAGGTGTGTACATGTAAGTTCTTACCATTTCATAACTGAGGTCTAAGGTCATGAGTGACCCAGTGGTGAAGTTAAAAAAAAAAAAAAAAGAGAGCCTATTTTAGATATTAGCTTCTCTCCTCTTACTCTATTACCAGGTACTTGAATCTGTGTATTTGTGTAGAATTTACTTCATCCTCCTTCATTTAAAAAGGATAATTCTATAAGAAAGGCAGTTTGCCATAGAAGAAAGTGCTTTGGATACAATTCAGGACTTGACTTTGGTTCTGTCTCCACCAGCTGTGAAACACTGGGAGGAGCAATTCAGATAAAGAATGCAAGGAATTACTTCCAATCCTCTTCTCCACACCAAAGGAAACATATACATTATGCAGAATTGAGGCATACTCAGAATCCACAGCTCTTAACTATTTCTCTGCTGACCACAATGACTCTCTCTCCAATGGCTTTGACCATTCAGAGTCACCTGCTTTTTTATGTGCCATGGAAGAGGTATAAGAGAAGTGGATAGCATGGCCCACAGATTTAAAGGGGAAGCCCATGCCACTCACCCACATGGGGTCACCCAGGTCCGAGTCCTGCATGCGAATACAGTCCATGCTAATCTCAATCTTGTTTGTTGCACCATTTTCTGATGGTTCATCCACAAAGTTCAAGTCAATGGGCTGAACTGAACAGATGGGTCTGCCATAAAGGAAAACAAAAGTGTGTTAGGTGTGGAGAGGGACTAACACACACTCATTCAGTTGGTAACAATGAGCTCTTTTTGCTTTAAAATTGGCAAAGCTCATTGGTTGGAGTCAGAAACCCTCAGCATGAAATCTGGCTCAAATACTTACCAGATGTGAAACCTCTGGCATTCCAAATCTAAGCTCCATTTGTAAAGTAAAAATCACTGCCCTCATCAAAGAATCACTAGGTGGAACACAGAATAGAAGGAACGAGTCAGAGATGTATACTAATCGTATGGGTCCCCAATACTCTGATATCGTTTCATCTTTCCCTTAATTTAGTTAGGTGTCCCAGCCTAATCTTAAGGAGATAATAATCCTTTTCCCAGCAAGGTATAATGAACAATAAAATTTAGTGTTTCACTTTCTCAGAGATTATTTACAGTAAAAGTATATGAGAGTCTTTAACCCAAAGGAATGAATTTGAGTATCAGAGAGTCATTGGGGAAGTTATTTTGGGTTAGGTAGGAGATTCATTCTAAAAACATGCCTTCATAAGCAGTACTTTGACTATCCACCACTACCTATTTATAACAGTTCACGTAAAACAGCTTTTTTGCTTATTTGATACTTACTGTTCCAGAAAATCCCAGATGTGCTGGAAAACCTCTGGACTGAGGAATTCACTTGTCTGTGTGCTCTGGGACATAGTGGATCGGTAATAACTTTCTTTCCAAGAGAAATGGGCTGGGGTTTCTACAAACCTTAAAAGGATAAAAATGAAACTAGGGTTACAGTTTCTGTATTAATGAGACAGAATATTAAAATTAAAACATAGTCAATCAAAAAGTGGAGTGAGTAAAGTTTCAAAAACATGCCGGTATACACAGCAAATTTTACGAGTTAAGCAACTGGTATCTCTTTAAGCAGTGGCAAGGATCCCATTTTGCCATTAAAATCAGGCAATCAAGACTTCTATCAAAGGTCTATTTCTTAACTAGAAAAATTACACTCTGCACCTCCACTATCCAAAATCTACATCCTGCAGATTTCAAAAAGAAAATAAACATTCCCTCACTAAGTCTGACAGTGAGTCTAACCTATTATTAAGCCCATTTCACAAATGTCTCAATTAATTATCTGCCCATTCAGCCTCCAGCAAGTAAAAAGAAAAATCAGAAAATAAAAATGAGTTTAGAAATCTTAAATTTTACCCTCAGCATAATTACCCGTCTCATAACTCCATCTTAGAATCAGGCCCAGGGACAATAAATTCAAACTTTTGAATTCAATTTTTTTTTTTTTATCACCAGTTACACATCTTAATGTATGCGTGGGTGGTTTTTAATTGGAGTGTAGAATTTTATGTCAGACCAAGGGATAAGCAAACATCTGAATATACTACAAATGAATGGTATTTCTATTTGCTTCATTTTCTTATAGGGTCCTCAAGTTTGCTTTTACTTAAAAAAAAAAAAAGAAAACTTGATCCTTATACATGTGAAGGAAAACATCAGCTTTCTCAGGTGATATAGTCTCCAAATCTGCATTCTATCTGCATATCTCACCTTGAATGTATGTGATTCATTGTGATTATCAGTAGACTAATTTTACTCCAGGATGAATTTAGCTAAGCTCTTAATCATTACTGTTAGTATAATAAAGAGTTAAAGAAATAGTAGGATAGTCAATCATTTTAAATTTGCAAATGAATGCTTTAAGTCTAGTTATATAGTAGAAGATAATAACATTAGTTGATGGTTTTCAAGCTTACAGAGAGGCACATTCATTTACTAAAGTCAGATATACAGAGAACATCTATTATTTGTCAGGAAATTAATGGGCACTGGAAATAAAAGTAAATAAGACTGTTTCACCCACTAAAAGGTCCTGGTAAAGAAGTTAAAACAGGGGGAAAATCTCTAATAAATGTGATACAATGTGCATAACACTGTAAAAGTACAATGATGATATATACATCTCATCTGATAGATCAAGGAAAAAGCCTTAAATGATGAGAAGAAATTAGTCAGGCCAGATAAGGACTAAAGTTACAGAGTGAGCAGTGTGTGACGCTATTAGCCTAGTGTAAAAATTTGGGGCCGAGAATGCCAGGAGATAAAGGTGGAAAGCAACATGTTGTGACATGTTGTTTTAAAAGCTTAAATTCTTCTGGTGAATGTTGAAGAATTTTGTAAGATAGTTTTAAGCAAAGTTTATATTTTGAAATAATTATAGTCACATACAGTTATAATAAAAAATAAAGAGCATATCCACGTACCAGTTACCCAATTTCCCCAATGAGGAGTAACATCTTACAAAACTGTCATATAATATCACAACTAGAATATTGACATTGATATGATCTTATTCAGAAATTCTAATATGATTGTACTTTCCTTTGTATCTATGTGTGTGTATTCATTTCTATACAATTTTTTTTTATCACATACGTAGGTTACTGTAGCCATCTCTACAGTATTAAAGGATTTGAAGCATGAGTTTGCCCCAGAATATGTCTTACATTGATAAATCTAAAAGTTGTATGGAGGAAGGATTTATAGCTTATCGGTTTATGGACAAAGTTATTTATGAGGTTGTTGTATAAGTCCAGATAAGACAGCAGGACGATAGAAGTGGGGGTGGAGAAGATGGGGACAATTTTAATAATTAGTGAAAAGATCAAATCACATATTGTTTATATTACTGATGGAAGAATAAGGAATAGTAGAGGCAAAAATGACTTCAAGTTTCCAACCTTATTGAACTCAGTGGTTGATGATTCCATCAACTAAACCAATGAATACAGTTGGAATATCTGGCTTGGAAAGAAAGGAGAGATGATGAGTTCCATCTTAGCATGTTAAGTTTGAGGTACCAATGGGATATATTAAAAGTGTAGCACTCAGTTGAATAAACCTTATGGGAGAGAAACAGGCCAGAAGTTTAGAAACAGAAATCCTCATCATAGGGTGAAAATAATCCATGAGAACAGATGCAATAACATAGGCAGAGCAGGTACAAAGAGTAAGAAAGTTAACCTGATGGAGGTGGAAATAAGAGTGGACTATGAAAGTTTACAACGTTTTTCATGGGCCCATCCAGGAAATCTGTCTATAATTAGAAGAGCATCTGAAAATCCAATATCTTTACATCAACAGAGTACATTCATTTTCTTTATTTCTTTTGGGGAAAGGATCCAGACTTGGTTTATATACTCCCAACTAGTGAGTAGAAAGGAAGTGAAAGTTAATAAATCTAATACTGACTTAGAGTTAAGATTTCACCCACAGGTGACACTTTTGAATATGTTTATGTTCCTTCAAATAAGACAGAAGGAGAAGGAAGTGGAGAAAATAAAAACAATTCCTAAGCAGTGAAAAAAAATGGAGGTAAACAAATGTATGAATTATTTCAAACTCCAAAATGTACATGGACCCACAAGCACATCCCTAATATTCAAACACTTTAACACCATTATTGGTAACCTGACAGCCAGGTGAGTACTAGAAGGTAAACTCAGCAGCATGAAGTAGATTCTCAGTGATGTTCAGTGTGTGACATTTAATATGAAAATTAGTACAAGTTTTTTCTTAAAGATGGCAGAAATGTAGCTATAGTTTCTAAGAGACTGACAGTTAACATAACCTAGATCTTAAATAACAGACAGTATGGGGCTGACTCAAAAAGAAGAAAGGAGCTTAGATGGAAGTTAGACACTGTCACTCCCCTCTGAAACAGAGAGAAAACATATCATTGACTCCATAGTCACTTAGGATTTCTACTTCTTTTACTATTTCTACATGGAAGTTCTGGTTTCTCTCATGCTTAACTCTGATATTCTTTTGTTTCATATTTTCCCTTTAGTTTCTCTTTGATTTCTAAGACCTTCCCTGTATCTCTGATGTTACAGCTAACCAGCTCCATCCTCTTGAAAATGCCCCTCAGTTATGTGAGCTTCAGTTTTCTTGAATGTTACATAAAGATCATCATCTCTACTCTGCTGCCTTTCAAAAGCCTGCCCAGACCTCAGTGCTCTCCAGCCCACAGCGGATTTCCTGGTTGCTTATTTGGAATAAAATTTTTCTTTAAATATTCTTGGCCTCTTGGTGCATCTCGCAAATGCTAGCTTTTTAATTGTGTAACGAATGACAAAGAATTTTAAATAATTGAAGGCTAAGCCTAGATCTCCATCTTTGCAGATTGATAGTTCCTCGAGGTTAGAGTGGAATGAACACGGGTATTGGAGTGAGACAGACTTGGGTTCAAATCTCAGTTTTACTGCTGACATTCTATGAAGCCATGGCCATGCTACTTCATATTTTTGTACCATACATTTTTCAGCTATGCTTCCTTCACAGAGTGGTTGAAGGCCTTACTTGAAAGGTTTACCTATAGAAAATGTGTTATATGTTTTTGTTTACACAAGCAATGATTGTATTTACATAATTAATACACTGATTCTATTAGATCAAATACTATATAATTTGTATCCAGGCAATACTTACTAAACTATGCTACCTAAATAGTGTATTTGAAAGGTTTGTTAAAGTTGCAAAAGTGTCACATAGACGTATTGATAATTGCATTAAACTGGAATCATCCCTCATTTCAATTCATTTCAAAGCTTTCATTCTGTATCTGTATCCTTGGACCAAAACAACGCCCCTATCACCTCTCACTTTCTTCTAGGTCACCTTTGTCTCAGGCTTGCAATATTAAATTGGGCAGCTTCCTCCCTCAGGGCCTCAAGCATCAAGAGGGCTTTATTTAAAATGATGAGGGTGGGGTGCGGTATAGACTGGTGGTTATCAAACTATTTCATGAAACCCTAGGTGCCTCAGTGTACTCACATATGTAATTAAATGGCCATATCACTAGATGTCCAGAAACATACCTGTCCTTAATACAATGAAGTTTGACTTTTGTCTGTTTTCCATGTATTAGGGCTCTGAGCAAGATTTCATTTGAAAAAAGGATTCTGTTTAAAAAAAAAAAAAAATCAATCGTCTAGGTTTAAGGATCTCCAGGGTCTCTCTTCTGCAAACCCAATATTGATTTCCATTTGTGAATAAACATGCAAAACATTTTTGAGAGAAAGGAAGGGAAGTGATCAGCTGGTATCAGAAGAATGAAGTAAGTCTTACCTATCTTCTAATGGTTTGCCTTTGGGTGAAATCTCTGTATTAATTCAGGGCTTGCCTGGTGGCTCAGTGATAAAGAATCTGCTTGCCAATAAATTCAGGAGACATGGGTTCAATCCCTGGGTGTTGATTGGCCTCAGGAGCAGTCCAAATCACAAAATTTCTTTTGTATTTTTAGTTCAGAAACATTCCCCTGCTTTCAGTTTACTCTGAAATAATAATATCACTATTAATTGTCATGCTTAATTTTAAGGATGCTGAAGAGCACCTTGATGTCTTTTAGTAAACTGCCTCTTTATTGAACCCAACAGTGCCCAAGAGCCCTGGAGGAGTAAATTTATTCAAATACTTGAGGTAAACTCACTTCCTGGAAGTCACCCACATAATCTAAAGCAGGCCCATTAAGAACTTTTTTTTGGAAGGAAATATTTTCTTTTCAACTTCATGTTGAAAAATGACCAGTCTGTTCCTTCTCTTAAAGCCAAACCCATCTTCCAGCTTCACTTTTGACAAACAAAGCTTAAATGGATAAGGGGAAAGAGTGGGAGAGATAATTTAGGAGTTTGGGATTAACATACATACACTACTACCTATAAAATAGATAACCACCAAGGACCTACTCTATAGCATGCCCAACCCCCAAATTTTCTCAGTAGAGTCAGTGTATCTAATGTCAATTCACCAGTTTTTAACTCTGAGGTGATCTTCCCTCTCTTAAGTACTGAATCTTCTAAGACTCGTATTTTGTGCCCTTCTTTCAATCATAGGCATTTTCTGCCTTAATGGTAAGGTTTCTCTGATTTATAGAGAGAAATCTTTTCTTACACTCCCAGTTCCCACTGAACTTTCTTCTTACCTTCATTTCACTTGTCAGAATTCTCTTCTAACCTGCATATGACCATCAGTCTTTCCCAGACAGCATTTTTATCAGGTCACTTTTCCCTGACTCAGAATTTGCAGCCACTCATCTTTGTGCCCTAGACAAAATCTAATCAGCTCTGGCCCATCATTCTCTTTATTCTTTTGAGAAGACCCTCTTTTCTAAAACATTCAGCCAGCTGCATTCTACATCTTGCTTGTTTTCAGCCAAGAATCTTTTCAGATCATGATCTCTTATATTCCACTATCTTCCCACAAGCTTTATTGTTTACATTTACCAACATTCAGTAGAAAACTCAGCTCAGAAGGACTACTGCAATAGACTGAATGTTTGTGTCTATCCCCAAATCCATATGTTGAAACTTATTGGAGGTGAGGTCTTGGGAGGTAATTAGGTAATGATGGTAAAGTCCTCATGAATGGGATTAGTTCCCTCAAAAAGAGGCTCCACAGAGTTCTCTTGCCCCTTTCACTACGTGGTGAAGTTAGCAATCTATGAACAAGGACGTGAGACCTCATCAGACATCGAGCCTGCTGGTGCCTTGATCTTGGACTTACCAGATCCCAGAACTGTGAGAAATAAATTTCTGTTGTTGATAAGCCATTTGGTGGTATTTTGTTATAGCTGCTGGATGGGTTAAGCCAGTGACAATATTTTTTTGTGTGTTTGAGTTCATTTCCTCAATTTGGCACACTTCAAGTACTCTTTCCTTAGTTAATTCTTTTATAATTTACTCATGTTGAAATGGCATTGGCCCAACTAACAAGTAAGGAATTGGAAGTCAAGAACCACGTTATTAATTTCCTGGTTCTTTACAACACAGAGTTGTAGAACAACAATGACAACAAAAAAATTGGAAAGGGCTTTATTTCTCAGCATCTATACTTTCTATAAATGAGGACTCACAGGGGTTTTATTGATAGTCCCATATGAGTATAAAGGTCTAGAAGGACTGTGGGGAAATTGAATCAGAGGAATTTTCTTAATATTGAGGAATGCACTAGATTGAATTTAGACCAATAAATTCAATAAAATCATTCTATAAACTTCTATATATTTTTTTCAATCACTTATCTGCAACTGTATTATATATTTATTGGTCTATTGACATTTCTCCATCAGAATGCAAAGTTACTGGGAGCAACCATTGCTTTGTTTGCTTCTACATCCCCAGAACCTATTACAGCATCTGGAAATGTAGGCTTCCACTGCTTTCTGAAAATATCTCATTCCTATGAAACCTTTCATAAGGTTTCATAAGCAAAGAATATCCTTTCCTTTCTGAAAGTTCTTGTTATGCCACTTCGCCACTACTAAAGAACTATGTTAGTATTGGTTTTCATGAAAGAAATCTAAAAACTTTTTTTTTGCTTTTAAGAAAAAAGCCATAGGGACTTTTCTGGTGGTCCAGTGGCTAAAACTCCATGCTCCCAATGCCAGGGGCCCATGTTCAATCCCGGGTCAGGGAACTAGACCCTGTATGCTGCAACAAAGACCCAGAGTAGACAAATAAACTAACAAACAAAAATATTTTTAAGAAAATAAAAAAGTCATTGCCATACTAATATAGGTATTTTTGTACCCCTCGCCTACCACTTCCTCCAAATTTCTAATATTTCAATGTTGGTTATTGCCTTAGCTCTACTTAAGAGATGTGAGAAAATTATAGTTATGAATGAGTAAGAAACTTCCACATTATAGTCTCCCAAGACAGAAAATTGCATGACTATGTCTTTGTACCCCTACAAGTACCAGAATTCCTGACATAATAATATAGCATTTATAAACATTTGATGAATGAATGAATGGCCTTGGTTCATGCAAACTAGCATAGTTAGTATACAAATACAGATCAGATTGACTCTGAAGTCTTCACTCTTTATGACAAATCACAAAGATTTCTAAAGGAGGGAAGTGGATGTTTTGTAGCAATACAAGAGACAGAAAAAAATTCAAAACCAAGAATGGAAACAAAGAGACGGGTATATCCTCAGAAACGGGTATATCCTCAGAAGCCCCTGAGGACTTTGCTGTAATGATACAACCCAATGAATAAGGTTTTCAGTGGTAACTCTGAGTCATCAAGCATTTTCATGGCACACACTTTCTTGGTTTGGTGGTGGTCTGACTCTTATGACCCCATGAACTGTAGCCTGCCAGGCTCCTCTGTCCATGGGATTCTCCTGGCAAGAATACTGGAGTGGGTTGCCATTTCCTTCTCCAGGGCACCTTCCCAACCCAGGAATCAAACCCAGGTCTCCTGAATTGCAAGCAGATTCTTTATCAACTGAGCTACGAGGGAAGCCCTACTCTTGGTTTAGAAGGACAGCAGAGTGTGTATGCCTTATTTTCAGAAATATCTACATTATGATATAAAAAGGAAAAAATGCTATTTAAACAGTTTATCTAAAAAACTTACCTACGTGGAATGACATATTTTCTAAGGGATCCTTGTTACATAAGTTTTTTTTTTTTTTGCTAAATCATTATGGCCCTTTGTGGTTCCTGTCTGATCAGGATCACATCTTTTGTTAGATTCTAGTTTTTATTTAGTTTCCATTGAGTGGTTGGTTGATTGTTCGAGATAAGAACATTATTTATTTCAGTTTTTAGCTTTTGTGGCTTCACAGTATAGCAGAGTATCTGGTACAAGGGTTGGGTGGGGGCCAAGTCAATACTTATTGAAGTAAGTATTTGGAAAGTTGGAGTAAAAATAGCAGTGCCGATATCTAGAGCAGAAATAACAGTTAATATTTGATTGTGTCTATGGAGAAGGCAATGGCACCCCAATCCAGTACTCTTGCCTGGAAAATCCCATGGATGGAGGAGCCTGGAAGGCCGCAGTCCATGGGGTCGCTGAGGGTTGGACACAACTGAGCGACTTCACTTTCACTTTTCACTTTCATGCATTGGAGAAGAAAATGGCAACCCACTCCAGTGTTCTTGCCTGGAGAATCCCAGGGAGGGGGAGCCTGTGGGCTGCCGTCCATTGGGTCGCACAGAGCAGCAGCATGGGCAAGGTACTCTGCAACATACTTGGCATACATTAATCTTCATAATATCATGTAAATATCAATATTACCCCATTTTCCAGATAAGAAAACCGAAACCTAGTCATGCTTTTCCTCAAGATCACATGGTAACTGGGAAGATGGCAACTAAACAGGTCTTAAGGATTTGACTTCAGAGGCTCTATTCTGTTATTTACAAAGTCAGTCATTTTTGGAAAGTTATTCAGCCTCTCTGAGCCTCAATTTCTATATCTGTCACAGTGAAAAGAGAAGAGTACCTATCTCTTATAGAGAGGGAAAGCCTCGGATCCTGATTTTAGGAGGTTATTCCACTTCCCCAGCAAGGAGCAGTAAGTGTCAAACTTCACTGCTCTACAGGTCTGTATTTGGAAAATACAGAGTCCCTGTCCATACCTCCAAGAAATTCTAGTTCAGATAATCTGGAGTGAGGTCCAGGAACCTACACTTTAACAAAATGCACATGAAAACACACAGCTTTGCAAATCTCCTGAAATCTATTCTGTTGCAGTAGTTATCAAAAATAGAGCACCTTGAGAAATCTGCATTTTCTCCAAATCTGTATCCTTAAATAGGTATTATCACAGTCTTATTCACTAGGATTTTTTTTTTTTATCACTCAAGTAAAACAGTATGGTATAATAATTATAATTACTGTTATAGAACACATATCACATGTTAGGCATTGTTCTAAATGTTTTACAGATAGCAATGCTTATAATCTACCCAATTACCCATAATAAAGTGGACTATCATTATCCTCATTTTTAGAGATGAGGGAACTGAGGCACACAGACAACTAGTAAGTTCCCCAAAGATGCACACTTGATAAGAGAGGGCAGCAGGCTCTGCAGGCTGTGCTATTTACCATTACACTGTGAGGACTCTACCAGGACAGAGGTCAGAGCTCCAGCTTACAGGTGATTTGGGGCAAGTTTCTGACCCTCTATGGGATTTACAGTCCTCCTCTGTGAAGTGAGGAGGCTGACACTGATGATCTCTAAGGTCCTCTGGATCCAAAATTACATTATTCATTCTACAGGAGGCTTTTGACCTTGTTATCTGACGGACCAAGGCCTTAGAAATTCTGACTGTAAAACACTCCCACTTCTAGAACTGTCCCATTATTATCTTTACTTTACCTGCCAATTCAAAAAAACTTCCTTCTGAGTAATCTGTCCTTTGCCATTCCTTCTTGCTGAGGAAACCAAATATTTTTCAGCCCAGAGCCTGTAGATATGTCTTTACAGTTTCCTTCGAAACCCTAAAGCCTTTGCTTAATCAGGCTAGCAGAGTGCTTCCACCTGAGTCCCTTCAAACCTCATTACCCTCCCCAATAGGCCTCTAGCCTCTTGCTCTTTTTTTCCTCTCCTCTTGAGCAACGGCCCTCTTCTGGCCTAATTCATCCTCAGTAACATCTCTCCAAATTGTCCACCTTACCTTTCCACTTGTGTGCTGTTGGCCTATTCGAGGCTGAATCTTTCATCTTCTTTTAGTCTTGTATTTCTCAAACTTGGTTACACAATAGAAGACATGAGATGCTCAAAATATAGATGGATGGGCACTCCTGCAAACCAATTAAATCCAAATTCGGCAGAGTAGAATCTGGCCAGGAGTACTATTTAAAAATTCAAGAGTCCCACAAGAGCTGCTAACGGGAGGCGTTGGTTAAGAACCATTGGCGTCTAGCTCCAGGGATTCTACAGTGGGGAAAATAAGCAAATCAGAATCACCTGGGCTGCTGGCTGACCCAGACTCCTAGAGAGGGAAGTCTGGACATGCAAAGCAAACAAGGGGACAGCCTACAGGAGATCTAGAGAAACTCCTTCAAGAAGCAAAGTTCTAGCTGAACCTCTAAAGCAAGATGTTTCACTCTGCTTTCCTGTCATCCATCTTCACAGAATAACCCAAAGCTCCTATTGCATCTTGCTCCAAGTTAACATTTCTAATCATAAAGAACAATGCAGAGGAAAAAGCACTCAAGGGTAATATGCATATTCTTTTGTTGCTGTAGACTAACTGGCTGGGTAAGTTTGGGGGAAACCCCTTTTTCTTACAAGTCTTGATTTTCCCCCATATGTAAAGAGGAAGGTTATTGGATTACTAGATAATCACCCAGCTTCCTTCCTATTTTATTATTCTACTGTTTTAAGGCTCCAACCCTATTGTTCCTTGACTATTATACAACCAGGCCCAGTTTTGCTACATTCAGCTGACTTCGATACAGAGCTATTTCTGACCTTGGGGAAGACTGCCAATTGCAAGTCAACAACAGGGCTGCAAAGACTTTGTGCCTCAAATTCCCTCACTATGGAAAGAACCACTGCTGCCCCAACTGCAGTTCAGGCCTCCCCTCCAGAAAAGTTTTCCTTCTTGTGCTCTCTGATAGCATCCCCATCTGATAACAATCTCCTCCTTTGCTTCTGGGCCTCCCAATTCCTATAGGCAGCCTGCCTTCATGAATGTGACTTGGAGAGACCGCCTTGTCTATGGACAGGCCCTTTCTCTCCCCCTGCAGCTGCCCAGGCCTACTTAGAAGGTGGTTACAGAGTGGTGGCAGTTTTGCCAGGTGAGCCTTGGATATTTGCTTGCTTTGTCTTAGTGTGAGAGGGCCAAGTCTATGAGGAGGTGCTGCAATGGTGAATATGAAGCAGAGAAGTGGTAGTTAGAGTCTCTCCCTTTCCTCTCCCTGCCTTCTTCCAGTCTTTAATGACGAGGTATACTATATAAAGGAGTTGAAGGGAGAATGGCCTCTGAGGCTGTCTACAGTGATATCCTTTCTGGGTACTGTGTATAAATATGTGTATTTTACAAATAATTGCAATAAACTTAAGCTAATAATGGTAATAAAAATCATACAGGTAATATTTGACTGGATTTAAAAAAAATAAAATCAGGAATGTTGATGGATTTTGACCTGGTTTTTAGTAGCCTAGATTTTCCTTCTTTGCCCTAATTCAGAAGTTCTTACTTCTGAATTTGGGAATGGAAGAAGGAAAAAAAGGAAGAACTAACTAATTTAGCATGGGTAGTTTGATCAATCTGCAAAATAAAGTGCTCTGAGTCAGAGGAGACAGTGTTAAAAATGAAAACTTTATAATTTGAGCTTGCTGGGGTAGGGGGATTTGGGATAGCAAAAAAGATGAATAAAGTGTAATATGTGAAAATGTGGGAAGAATAAAGAAGAAAGGAACTTGCCATTCAAGGTTATGGATTGTGTCTTCTTTAATATCCTTCTAGAGACAAAGAATAAATGAGAATTTTAAGAAATGAAATGAATAAAAATTCTTTTAAGTTCTACTTGATGACCCTGTGCTTCTTAAATGACATCCCACTTAGAGATCAAATCCAGGCTGGTCATAGACACAAATAAAAGAAATGAAAATTATATTAAAGGCATTTATCTAAATTTCAGGAAAGATTTCAAAAACAGTAAGAAAAGAAGAGGCCATAATTCCATAGAAAAAGACTCTCAAAGGAAATTTTACTTAAGAAAAATGGAAGGGTTTCATCTACAAAAGAGGTCTATAAACTACTATCTACAAATCTACCATTTCCTGTTTCTGTAAATGAAGGTTTTGGAGCAGAGCCCTGTTTAGGTGCAATATATGGACAATGTCACACCACTCTGCCAGAGCTGAGAAGTTATGACAGAGGCTGTGGGGCCTGCAAGGCTGCCAATATTTACTATTTGACCTTTTACAGGAAAATTTTGCTGACCCAGACCTACAAAATAAAATTTTAACTGCATAATCCTCAATATTTCAAGTCATAAAGGGGAGATGGGGTAAGTGCGTATCAGATAGAATGTTTATAAAAATGATATGAGGACATAACAGGATTTCAGATAAATTAGACTTGAAAGAGCACCCATGAAGCATGAAGTACGGGCATGTAACCAAAGGAGGACAGGTGAGCCTGATGGGGGCTGTACACACAGATTAGGAAACTGAGGACTCAGAATAAGCCAACTGCCCTCCTCCAGCCCAAAAAAGCTACAGATATGTTTTAAATTAGGTGATAAGCACAAATTAAAAAAAAAATTATTACCAGGAGGAGTACAGTTTCTCTAGGTACAAGTCCCCTCGCTGCCACCAAACCAATTCAGAAAACTTTTATTTATTTATTTTTTCAATAACCAGTTTTTGAAATATAATTAAATTACAATTTTGTGTTAGTTTCTAGTGTACAACAAAGTGATTCAGCCATATACATATATATATATGTATTATTTTTCTGATTCTTTTCCACTATGGGTTATTATAAGACATTTAATTAGTTTTCTGTGCTATACAGTAAGTCCCTATTTATTTTATACATATTAGTGTGTATAAGTTAGTCATCAAAACACTATTTTCTGGACTGGTTTTTCCCTTTTGCACCTACAGGTTTTGCCTTTGCCACTATTTTTTTCTTGCCCATCCTCTTCAATTCTAGCAATTGAGAAATCTTCCTTTTCTCATTCAGTCACATCTATGGCTGAGAGACTGGAGAAAGCAACGGCACCCCACTCCAGTACTCTTGCCTGGAAAATCCCATGGATGGAGGAGCCTTGTAGGCTGCAGTCCATGGGGTCGCAAAAAGTCGGACACGACTGAATGACTTCACTTTCACTTTTCACTTTCATGCATTGGAGAAGGAAATGGCAACCCACTCCAGTGTTCTTGCCTGGAGAATCCCAGGGATGGGGGAGCCTGGTGGGCTGCCGTCTATGGGGTCGCACAGAGTCGGACACGACTGAAGTGACTTAGCAGCAGCAGCATGGCTGAAAGACATCCAAGTTCTTCATAAGGAACATTTAAATAAGAGATATTTGTTTATCTAAATCCTTCCCATATTTCTGTTTATGTTAAATATGCCTCTTTCATAGCTGTCTGCAACAGGTGCTTTTTCCCCCTTTCTGATAAGAAATTCAAGGTAAATTTCAAAAGTATTTCCACATTCAGTCTCACATTCATAGATTCTCTGTCCCCATGGAAAGCCAAATCACTCTTCGTTGGCTGATTTCAAAATGGTATGTTTCTTTAACCATGTGATTATTTTCTCTAGTAGATTTCTAAATAATACAGCAAGGATCTTTTACGCAGCCTGTTTAATGTCATTTATGCGGTATTCTCAGGTTTTTTTTTCCCTGTAAACATTTTGTTCCAAATAAACATAAGATCACTCTTATTCCAGGAGTTTGCGTTTTCTTCAACCATGGCTTTCTGGTCGCTGCAAAGTTGTCTCTGGTTATTTCTTCCAGACACTTGGAAATCAATGTTTTTGAAGTCCATTTCTAGATCTGCTTATGACAGCTCCTTGTAGTTTATTCTCTTATAAATTAGCACTTTCTTTTATTCTAACATGCATAACCTACCATCTAATTATCCCCTTGTGTTTTTAATCTGCATTTAACGATTTTTGATTTTAGCTTCCTGGAGCCTGAGGGGAAAAGCAGACATAAAGAGTGTTCTCCTTTTCTACATTAATACATTTTTTGATTTGTTCCCTTGCATATATTCATTTCTTTCTACTAATTCTATGTCTTCCCTTTCCAAACTTAAGGTGGAGACTGACTTTTGGAAAGAGAAAACTTTCTCTTTGGAAAGGAAAGGACACTCAATCGTGTCCCACTTTTTGCAATCCCATGGACTGTAACCTGCCCAGCTTCTCTGTCCATGGAATTCTCCAGGCAAAGAGTACTGGGGTGGGTTGCCATTTCCTTCTCCAGATGATCTTCCATATTCAGGGACTTAACACAGGTCTCCTGCATTGCAGGCAGATTCTTTACCAACTGAGCCACAGATTGGAGGCTGGATCTAATTTTAAGTTAACAGGAAAACAAAACAGAAAAAATTACTCTAAAGAAAGGGACTTATCCAGCGCAGAATATTTATCCTCAGACCTAATTCCCAAATTTTATGGAAACAATAAAGACTTTAGGAATTGGACAATCATGATTACTTTTGATTAATGAGATCAACCTCATTTAAACAGTATATTTGTCAGCCTGACTTCAGATATTCTCTGTGACCTGCAGGCTTGTGAGGTCATGTTGTTAGTGTACTGAGCCTCCAGGCAAGAACACTGGAGTGGGTTGCCATTTCCTTCTCCAATGCATGAAAATGAAAAGTGAAAGTGAAGTCGCTCAGTCGTGTCCGACTCTTAGCGACCCCATGGACTGTAGCCCACCAGGCTCCTCCATCCATGGGATTCTCCAGGCTTAGGAAAATTTAAATTCAGCTTATTTGTGTTTAAAAAGCTATAGCTACAGTTATATGAAAGCAGTGTATCTGTTTCCATTTCTTATTTCATCCAAATCCTTTTAGAAGCAGTAAACTGTTATCTCTACTTATGAACTCCACATCTTTGTTTTCAAAAACTTTATTCATTTATTTATTTTTGAAAGTTATTACCTTGGTCACAAGTATTACAATGACACTCTGTCTCAAATGAATACATGATTTGATCCATGTGAAAGATAATACTTAATGCATCTTTGTTATGAGATTATCTATAATTGGCCCACATAATAGTAGGTATTTGTGTATTAGGAAGGTTATTGAATAGTAGTAATAATTATTGAATTTCACAGATGCTGAAATATGAAAGTAGCTTTAATGCAGAAAACATTATGTGTGTATGTCCACATTTCTTGATTTGGTGCATGTGTACAGTTATATTTCAGAGGTTATTATGATCTATGGTTTAAAATAGAGCTAATGATACTTGGAGATTCTTACAACTCTTTCTGGGAGGAAACAAGTGGAATGGTAGGTAGATGGAGAGAATAAAAATTGCAAAAAAAAAAAAAATAGATTTGTGTCACAATGGGAAAAGAATGTTAATATGATCACTGTTATTTTTGGGGGGTCATTTTCAAAGGTGCACCTGCAAAATTCAAGTTATCATAACATTACTCAGTCTAGTCACAATAAGAGTCATAGATTTCTTGCATCTCCAGTGTTTAATGATATTAAAGCGAAAAAGTTCCTTTTCTTTTTTATTTATTTTTTAATTGAAAGATAATTGCTTTACAGAATTTTGTTGTTTTCTGTCAAACCTCAACATAAATCAGCCATAGGTATTAAAATTCAAAATAATTGAGGAAGGACATAAAATGTTCAAATGATCACATTGTTTCCACAATGTGTCCAAAGTCCAGTGACTGAGAATTTGAGAAAACTTTTAGGATGTAAACTCATTACAACAAAATGTTCATGGCAGCACTATTTACAATAGACAAGACACGGAAGCAACCTAAATGTCCACTGATAGATGAATGGATAAAGATGTGGTTATACATACAGTGGAATATTACTCAGCCATTAAAAGGATGAAATAATGCCATTTGCAGCAACATGGATGAACCTAGAGATTAATATACTGTGAAGTCAGTCAGACAGACATATTATATTGCTTATATGTGGAATTAAAAAAATAATACAAATGAACTTATACACAAAACAGAACTAGACCTACAGATATAGAAAACAAACTTATGGTTACCAACAGGGAAAAGGATAGGAGGATAAAATAGGAGTTTGGGATTAACATACACATACTACTATATATAAAATAGTTAACCAACAAGAACCGTCTGTACAGTTCAGGGAACTATGCTCAATGATTTGTAATAACCTATATTTTGTAATAACCTATATTTTGTAATACATATAATAATGTATACCTGAATCACTTTGCTATACATCTGAAACTAACACAACATTGTAAATCAATTATACTTCAATAATAAAATAAAAGTGGCAAAATCTATATTCATGAAAGGGAGCATTATACATAAAAAGGAGCTATCCAATACAATTAAAGATACAGAACCTAAAGTTCCATAGGTCCATAACAGGAGCCTGGAACACTAGTAGGAACAGGAATTTGGGAATTCTGGTTTTGCCACAATACAGATGGTTGACCTTGAACAAGTTACGTATGCTTCCTAAACTTCAGTTTTCTTATTTGGAGAACAGAGATACAAACACATGATGTGTTAGGTTGCTACAAGAGTAAAGTGTTTAGTACAGTACTTGGAAGGCACTCAATAAAAGGGAGGTAATGGTTATCCCTGTTGTAAACTGTGGTCTAAAGTTAAACCCTCATCCCCCTGGGAGTGATGAATCACAGGGGTTATACTGAGGGGTGTGATTCAGTTCCCAGGAGCCTCAGTATTCATAGGGGCACTGAGTTATTTCTCAGACAACTTTATGGTCTCTTGATTTTTTTAACAAAAGAAAAACAAACAAATCAAATTGTTGCATAGAAACTTATACAGTAATAAATCTTTACTATTCTGCATTAGGGTTCATTGTGGTTTAGGTGCAGAACCCAAATTCTTCAAATGGCTAACTGTTCTAATTTTTAGCACCAGATTTCTATACCATAGTGGCTGGACTGCAAACCACCAGAGAGATGGTGTCAGACTCAGTACTTATGACCTTATTAAGGGTATAAAGTCATTTACCATAAATGGCAGTAGGAAACTGTAACAACTGTCTGCTGACTTACCTAGTAGGTCTTTGTTGATCAAGACATATTCTCCAGAAGAATTAAAGTAACACATTTGTAGGTAGGTCAAATGTATCTTCCCTGAGAACTTCATCTTTTAGCTGACCAGAACATACCTTACCTGATTTTTTTTTTAGAGTAAAAGCTAACTACAGTGAAAAATAAATGCCATAATTTCAAAACAAATGACACAGTCAAAGTTTACTTCTCATTATACAATGGCACCCCACTCCAGTACTCTTGTCTGGAAAATCCCATGGATGGAGGAGCCTGGTGGGCTACAGTCCATGGGGTCGCTAAGAGTCGGACACGACTGAGCGGCTTCACTTTCACTTTTCACTTTCATGCATTGGAGAAGGAAATGGCAACCCACTCCAGTGTTCTTGCCTGGAGAATCCCAGGGATGGGGGAGCCTGGTGGGCTGCCGTCTCTGGGGTCGCACAGAGTCGGACACGACTGAAGTGACTTAGCAGCAGCAGCAGCAGCATACCATCATAGGAGGATATTTCCTTTGGGGTAACTCTTTCCTACACCTGGGTGCAGCTTTCCTACAGCTTCTAGACAGAGATTTTGAATTCTTCCATCTCATCTATGGCTCAAAAATTTTCCTCTGAGCCTAATCTATCCAGCCTGGAAGTGAAGAGAGGAGGAGAGAGGAGATAATGGGAGGGGAGGGAGAGGAGGGGAAGGGAAGGTTAGAGAGCAAGCAAAAGAAGATCCCATTTCCTGGTGGTTCAGTTGGTAAAGAATCTGCAATGCAGGAGACTCCGGTTCAATCTTAACCCCCTGGAGAAGGGAATGGCAACTCACTCCAGTATTTTTGCCTGGAGAATTCCATGGACAGAGGAGCCTGGAGGGCTACAGTCCATGGGGCTGCAAAGAGGTGCCCAAGACTGAGTGATTTACGCATTTAACTTTCACCGTAACCTTAGGATGTCTGAAAGTAGCATGCAACACTCCTGCTCATAGTGTATTGGTTAGAACAAAGTCACAAGGTCATATCTAACTTTAAGGAACTGGAACATATATTATGCCTAAATGGAAAATAATAACAGTTTGTTGGACACGGATAAAAAAACTTTTTCTTGGATTTTTTTTTCAGTTTTGGTTTTTAGATAGTACTCTTAAAAAATGTCTTTTACATAAATAAAGAGGTGTGTGAATATAAGTGTGTGTGTGTGTGTGTGTGTGTGTGTAAAACTGACTCATTAATTCTGAGAAGCATGCTGAAGGAAATCTTGGGCATTTATTTATCCCTTTCTCTCATATTCTCTCCCAAGAAACCAGTGCCCTCTCATTTTTTAAATTACTTTGGAAAGGTTTAAGGATGATCCTCAACCAATGGGAATCTACCAAAGACTGTGATATACATCAAGGAGAGAGAAAGACTTAAAAGAGAGGTCTCCAAGACACAAGTCACTTAAATAGCACTGAATTGTACAGAATTTCTAGGCAGTTGACCATAAACGTATGCCTTATTAAACCACTACCAAAGCAATATTTTTTTCTATACTTATCCTTTGATTGTTGCTATATCTACATTGTTCTCTGGTATATTCTACAGCTTAAACAATGAGCCTACGCTATTTTAAGGGACCAGAGCTGAGTTCCTAATCTTTTTGCATGTATCTCTGAAAGCTTTCAGGACAAGCAGAGCACTAGGGTTAGGATAAAACACTGGGGATATGACCACCCTTCACAAGGGCATGGCAGGGAAAAGATGAGCCCAGAACTTGAAGAGTGAACACTTAAAAGTTTAACAGTGCCTCTTCTACATCCCAACTTATGAAGGATCTATGTTATACATCTCTCTCAGATACACGTGCATAATTCCACTTACATGGTGTCTTTAATGTGCCTATAGGTAACAATGATATATCATTATCATGTGAACTGGAGAGTTGTTTACCCAGATTGCTTTTGGATTTCAGATGTGTCAAGCAAAAATGGGAACTATTAAAAGTATACTTTGTAGAGAATGAAGACTAGGCTTTACCCACTCTTTCCACAGTGGACAAAACATTTCACTTGATCAAATGTTTCTTAACTAGTGATCTGTAATGTCTTTCAAAAGGCTTAGAGATTAACTTGTACCTATTATATTATTACTGACTTGTTTATTAATATACTAAGCAATTGTATATGCTATGAAAGCATTACTCACAATTATGAAAAGGGGTAAAGATATTTTGAGGTAATATATACATAATATAATTAGCTTAGTTCAGTTCAGTCACTCAATCATGTCCAACTCTTTGTGACCCCATGGACTGCAAAATGCCAGGCTTCCCTATCCATCACCAAACTCCTGGAGCTTGCTCAAATTCACATCCAGTGAGTCGGTGATGCCATCCAACCATCTCGTCCTCTGTTGTCCCCTTCTCTTCCTGCCTTCAATCTTTCCCAGCATCAGGGTCTTTTCAAATGAGCCAGTTCTTTGGAGTTTCAGTTTCAGCATCAGTCCTTCCAATGAATATCCAGGACTGATTTCCTTTAGGATTGACTGGTTGGATCTCCTTGCAGTCCAAGGGACTCTCAAGAGTCTTCTCCAACACCACAGTTCAAAAGCATCAATTCTTCGGCACTCAGCTTTCTTTATAGTCCAACTCTCACATTCATTCATGACTACCGGAAAAACCACAGCTTTGACTAGACGGACCTTTGTCAGCAAAGTAATATCTCTGATTTTTAATATGCTGTCTAGGTTGGTCACAGTTTTTCTTCCAAGCAGCAAGCGTCTTTTAGTTTCATGGTTGCAGTCACCATCTGCAGTGATTTTGGAGACGCCCAAAAATAAAGTCTCTCACTGTTTCCATTGTTTCCCCATCTATTTGCCATGAAGTGATGGGACCACTAGATGCGATGAGCTTCATTTTTTGAATGTTGAGTTTTAAGCCAACTTTTTCACTCTCCTCTTTCACTTTCATCAAGAGGCTCTTTAGTTCTTCTTTGCTTTCTGCCATAAGGGTCGTGTCATCTGCATATCTGAGGTTATTGATATTTCTCCCAGCAGTCTTGATTCCAGCTTGTGCTTCATCAAGCCTGGCATTTCACATGATGTACTCTGAATATAAGTTAAGTAAGCAGGGTGACAATATACAACCTTGACATACTCCTTTCCCAATTTGGAACCAGTCTGTTGTTATATGAGGTATTTAATAATTGTCTCAGCCAATTAGCTCTATACAGGAAATTGTATATTATCTGTTCAACCTTGTTATTTATAAGATAGTATTTTTTGAAATATATTTATTTGTTTTATTGCAGTATTCAAAGTCTGATCCTTTCAAAAAAGGAACTAAATCAGGAATATGTGAAGCTTGACTCCTGAATCTGCCACTGGATCAGTTCATTGATGGCACAGCACAGTTAAGACATTCCCTAATGGTTTCATATGAAAGGGACTCACCTCAGGAGATGAGTGATTTATCTAGGCACTCAAGGGGAAAAAGAAAGGAATCAAAAGCTAGTCTTCTGTTCTGCTCAAAACCAGATGTTCATGCACAGATTGTTTACCCAAGCTCTGATCACCAGGCTCTGCCTCACTCGTTAGAACAAGTTAGAAGTCTGTTCATTCAGCAAATACTTACTGAGTGCCTATTACTTACCAGGCAGTGAATTAGGAGAAAATAAATCAAAGAGAAGAGAGAGCCCACAGAAACAGC
The DNA here is from genome assembly GCF_032452875.1 of Bos javanicus. Lineage (NCBI taxonomy): Eukaryota > Metazoa > Chordata > Mammalia > Artiodactyla > Bovidae > Bos > Bos javanicus. The sequence goes on from NC_083868.1 coordinate 77,840,833, forward strand.
TTGGGCTGGAGAAAGAGCAGCCATAAAACCCATATTAAGAGCTAGGTTTGTGCATCTCAATATATATCAGACCCTTAAGTCAAATAATCAATAATTCCAATACTGAATACTATCAATACTATTTCCTTATGCTGTGGTGGTTTGGGGAATTCTCAGACAAGCCTAGCTCTTTCTTAGAGCTGTAAGATGCAGCAATAATGCAGCCACTCAACACCCCTGAGTTTATTCATAGACCTGTTTCACTTCACATCTCAGATATCTTCAATGATCAAGTCTGAAGTCCAAACTTAAAGGAATGACTTTGAAGACACTTAATGATCTGACCCTAATCTCAACTCATAATAAAATATGATTCATCAGATCAGATCAGATCAGTCCCTCAGTCGTGTCCGACTCTTTGCGACCCCATGAATTGCAGCATGCCAGGCCTCCCTGTCCATCACCAACTCCCGGAGTTCACTCAGACTCACGTCCATCCAGTCAGTGATGCCATCCAGCCATCTCATCCTCTGTCGTCCCCTTCTCCTCTTGCCCCCAATCCCTCCCAGCATCAGAATCTTTTCCAATGAGTCAACTCTTTGCATGAGGTGGCCAAAGTACTGGAGTTTCAGCTTTAGCATCATTCCTTCCAAAGAAATCCCAGGGCTGATCTCCTTCAGAATGGACTGGTTGGATCTCCTTGCAGTCCAAGGGACTCTCAAGAGCCTTCTCCAACACCACAGTTCAAAAGCATCAATTCTTCGGTGCTCAGCCTTCTTCACAGTCCAACTCTCACATCCATACATGACCACAGGAAAAACCATAGCCTTGACTAGATGAACCTTTGTTGGCAAAGTAATGTCTCTGCTTTTCAAGAAGCTATCTAGGTTGGTCATAACTTTCCTTCCAAGGAGTAAGCGTCTTTTAATTTTATGGCTGCAGTCACCATCTGCAGTGATTTTGGAGCCCAGAAAAATAAAGTCTGACACTGTTTCCACTGTTTCCCCATATATTTCCCAGGAAGTGATGGGACCAGATGCCATGATCTTCGTTTTCTGAATGTTGAGCTTTAAGCCAACTTTTTCACTCTCCACTTTCACTTTCATCAAGAGGCTTTTAATTCCTCTTCACTTTCTGCCATAAGGGTGGTATCATCTGCTATCTGAGGTTATTGATATTTCTCCCGGCAATCTTGATTCCAGCTTTTGTTTCTTCCAGTCCAGCATTTCTCATGATGTACTCTACATATAAGTTAAATAAACAGGTTGACAATATACAGCCTTGACGTACTCCTTTTCCTATTTGGAACCAGTCTGTTGTTCCGTGTCCAGTTCTAACTGTTGCTTCCTGACCTGCATACAGATTTCTCAAGAGGCAGATCAGGTGGTCTGGTATTCCCATCTCTTTCAGAATTTTCCAGTTTATTGTGATCCACACAGTCAAAGCAAAAATATGATTCATATCCTAGTCTTAATTTTTGAAATAGTATTTGCATTTATGGTGTCTTTATTTGCTTACTCTTTCTTTCAATCAAGGATCTTCCCTGTAGCTCAAATGGTAAAGAATCTGCTTGCAATGCAGGAGATCTGGGTTTGATCAATGGGTCAGGAAGATCCTCTGGATAAGGGAATGGTAACCCACTCCAGTATTCTTGCCTGGAGAATCCCATGGACAGAGGAGCCTGGTGAGCTACAGTCCGTGGGGTCACAAAGAGTTGGACACAGCTGAATGACTAACACTACTACTACTTCTTTGAATCAAAAATACCATTCCAAATGTGTTTACTAATCAACAACCCAGCTAGTCTTTATATATCACCTCAAATGTAATGCTTCCTAAATGTTTCTTATTTCTCCCTGATCAAAATGAATCTGTCTTCCTCCATACTTCCATTGGAAACTGCTAGTTCTTGCTGAACTTCCTCTTGTGCAACAATTGCTTCCATGTCTATCTGCCTCTGTCCCTTGCAGTTGGAGACAAGGGCAATGTATTACTCTATCTCAATAACCAACGCTGTGCCTATTGTACTGTTCATCTAAGTATGTGCTCAGTGAATGCAATTAACTTGAATTGCTGTTTTTCTTGTCTAAGTTGGGTACTGAAACTCCCCAAAGGAAGATAGACTTAAGTTCTGCCTACCAGCTACTATTAATTTCTTACAGGGGCCTCCAGACCCTCTCTTCTTTGACCATTATCAGCCATCAACAACCATTATCAGTAACCTTCCATTAAAGAAGCTCCATAAGTCTGCCTGTCTCTCTCATATTCTTTATTCTAGCCCTAAGGGTCACAGATTCAAATGCCTATACATGCAAGCCACATAACATAAATGCAAGAATCCAGCTGGTATAAGATAAGATGAAGATGGATTTGATTGGAGACAAAATGCCCATATGAAGACAATTACATTATTATTTTTTAATTGCTAGATAAATAATACTGTTTGTATTATAATTCAATAACATAATGCTACCATTTAACACAGGGGAATAAGCCATTCTAATAATCCACTGAACTCCATTCTCTGTACCATTTTTTACTCATTTTTTTTTCTCCATTGGAAGTGCCTCCATTTTCATCTGCCCTTCAAAGTCTTGAGCCAGTGTTACCTCTCACTTGAAACATTTCTAATCCATCAAAGTAAAAGTTGCAATTTCCCCCATATATCCATTTCATCCTTTTTTAAAACCTCTAGTATACCACTCATCAGAGCTTCCCTCACACTAACCCTACCAGTATATATTAACCTTTTCTATTTATGTTGTCATCCTCTACTTCAGTCAGCACAGTGCTTTGCATACATCAACTCTCAATGTGTGTGTGTGTGTGTGTGTGTGTGTTAGTCACTCAGTCATGTCTGACTCTTTGTGATTCCATGGGCTGTGGCCCACCAGGCTCCTCTGTTCATGGAATTCTCCCGGCAAGAATACTGGTGTATGTGGGTTGCCATTCCCTTCTCCAGTGGATCTTCCTGATTCAGGGGTTGAACCTGGGTCTCCTGTGCTGCAGGTAGGTTCTTTACTGTCTGAGCCACCAGTGAAGCCCAACTCTCAATATACATTGTTGAATTAAGTCACATCCCTTTTATCCCTCCCCTGAGCAGTAGAAACAGGGTTCTTGGCCCTAAATCACATAAGGCAGGTTTCTGACAATCACTATACCTAAACTGTGAATGGGAAAATCTGTTTCAAATAATTAGGTAACGGTCCCTGATGCAACGGGATGACTAATGGCCATATGAATGTCAGAAGTCTTATCTCTGACAACACAAGGCCCATACCATGTTGCCTACAAGATATTTCAAATTCTCCAAGAGAACAGAGAGGCACTATCTTTGATGAATACACTCTTGATATTGAACTTAGTTCTTGGAGGGGGAGGAAGCAGTTTGGTGAATGTGCTGTTAAAACTCTAGGAACTTGGCAGCAGCCAGCAGCCAGGAATTCCCCCTGCTCTGCATTTTAACACTGCTGTGATTTGTAGACATCACTATTTAATGAAGCACACAGCTGTGCAAGAAGAGTAGGAGGTGGAGTTTGGCAATAAAGGGCCAGAAGGAAATCTGGCAATCCCTGTCATCTGGAATTTCCCTGTCAAGCCACCCCTCCTTCCATCAACCTCCAGTCCCTCTCTGAAATGACCATGTTAACTACACAAATAACCAAGCAGAGAAATGGCAGTGTAAGATCTGCCCTTTCATTCCTGTTTAGCAAGTATATTTTTGTTAAGTCCAGGAATTAGAGTTGGGCAAACCAGCAAGACAAAATAAGAAATGATCAAAATCTTCAGCTATAACTGTCACGGAAACATTGGGAGAAGCTAAAAAAGAAACTGCTTTGGGTAATATTATAAATTATTTCTTTTAATTAAATTAGCCCTGCCCTTTTCTATTTTAGCTATAAACAGAAGTTTCCAGCACAGTAATTTGAACTTTGAGAAACCTTGTGGTGTCCTGTAGAGCTGAGTTTTATAGTTAGGTTCAAATTCTTGTTCAAGACTTCATCAGTTGGGAGGCGTGGGCAAGGTATCTGGCCTTGCTGAGTTCTATTTTCCTCCTCTACAAAATGGGGATAATAGTATATAACAGTGGGGTTGTTAGGAGACTGATCTGAGAAAGTATATTTATAAAGACAAGTTAGTGTGTTTTCTCTTTTCCTTTTCTCCTTCATCACTTACCCCCAACACATACACACATTCCATGACTTAACAGTACAATGTAATTCTAGTGAAAAGTAGATACTTTTTAAAACATAATAGATTTAAGTAAGTACTTGGATATCTGGGTATCACACAATACATTCTTGCTGCTATTACTAAGTTAATGACATGAAAAGTGTCTCTATTTCAAGAATTCAAAGCAGTTATTGACATATATTTATTTTCAAAATATTTCTGCAAAGTATAAGCAAGGACACAGGCACCCATCACGTGAATAAAGAAAATGAGAATAAAGGTTAAGCTGTATGGCCAAATTCTTTACAGGAGAACTCTAATCCCTTAGAGTTAGGTAATCCCTTACTGTAGCTTTCCCTTTATGAAATTGTTCAAAGTATCCTCTGTTGGGTTATAAATCGAAGACAAGGCCAACGATCCACAGAAATATTTACTAAAGACACTGTAAATAAAAAAGCAGCTATAATGTTTAAATAAAGCAACAACAGCAATAAAAACCATGTTCTCACCACTATGTTTTCCATTAAGAGTTAATAATATAAGGCTATATTAAGTAAAGACTATTTTTAAATAAAGACAAAATTTTAACATTATACTTCAGTTTTATATTTTGTCTCTATAATGGAAAAAGAAAAAATTAAGACAAAAGAACGATAAAAGGTTAGAAAGAAATAATCTTGATGTTTGCTAAAGTCTTCTGAAGCAAAGCTATAACTATTTCATGAATTTAGCTCTTTGGAATAAAATGTCTATTTAGATTGATAGTAGGAAAATGTCATAATAATTTGTTATAAAAGCAAATTTAACTCCTACGAAAAAGGGGAAAGTAGTAGTTTATTTAATATTGTATCTTCCTGTTTTCCATAAAAGTCAAATATTAATTATTGTCTTAATCAGGAGAAGGCAATGGCACCCCACTCCAGTACTGTTGTCCAGAAAATCCCATGGATGGAGGAGCCTGCAGTCCATGGGATCGCTAAGAGTCAGACACGACTGAGCAACTTCACTATCACTTTCCACTTTCATGCACTGGAGAAGGAAATGGCAACCCACTCCAGTGTTCTTGCCTGGAGAATCCCATGGATGGAGAAGCCTGGTAGGCTGCAGTCCACGGGGTCACACAGAGTTGGACATGACTGAAGCGACTTAGCAGCAGCAGCAGCATTGTCTTAATCACATGAAAAATCTATGTTTCAGGTGAATTTTAAATCTAAATTATGTTCAAGATAAATAATGTACTGTGTTATAATGGATTAAAATGACATGAAGAAAAAAAAAAGGGCAGAACACTAAATAACTACATGAGAACATGTAACTACATCAGAGAACGTAATAAGACATACTGCAATAACTTACATATTGCATATGTGAGATGACTTCTTTTTCTAGGAACACAGGAAAAAAATAGTTGGCACTCTACAATTTCTTGAACAATGGAAAGATTCACAATCACTTTTATGTCCATATCTTTAAGCCATAAAGCAATTTGTGGGTAAAAATTCTATGAATAGTAATAGCATTTTTAAATACTCTAAGTGAATATTATCCCTTGCATATTATGCTCAGTTCAGTTCAGTCGTTTAGCTGTGTCCGACTCTTTGCAACACCATGAACTGCAGCATGCCAGGCCTCCCTGTCCATCACCATCTCCCGGAGTTCACTCAAACTCACATCCATCGAGTTGGTGATGCCATTCAGCCATCTCATCCTCTGTCATCCCCTTCTCCTCCTGCCCCCAATCCCTCCCAGCATCAGAGTCTTTTCCAATGAGTCAACTCTTTGCACCAGGTGGCCAAAGTACTGGAGTTTCAGCTTTAGTATCATTCCCTCCAAAGAATACCCAGGACTGATCTCCTTTAGAATGCACTGGTTGGATCTCCTTGCAGTCCAAGGGACTCTCAAGAATCTTCTCCAACACCACAGTTCAAAAGCATTAATTCTTTGGTGCTCAGCTTTCTTCACAGTCCAACTCTTACATCCATACATGACCACTGGAAGAACCATAGCCTTGACTAGATGAACCTTTGTTGGCAAAGTAATGTCTCTGCTTTTCAATATGCGACCTAGGTTGGTCATAACTGTCCTTCCAAGGAGTAAGCGTCTTTAATTTCATGGCTGCAATCACCATCTGCAGTGATTTTGGAGCCCCCCAAAATAAAGTCTGACACTGTTTCCACTGTTTCCCCATCTATTTCCCATGAAGTGATGGGACCGGATGCCATGATCTTCATTTTCTGATTATTGAGCTTTAAGCCAACCTTTTCACGCTCCTCTTTCACTTATATCAAGAGGCTTTTGAGTTCCTCTTCACTTTCTGCCATAAGGGTGGTGTCATCTGCATACCTAAGGTTATTGATATTTCTCCCAGCAATCTGATTCCAGCTTGTGCTTCTTCCAGTCCAGCGTTCCTCATGATGTACTCTGCATATAAGTTAAATAAGCAGAGTGACAATATATAACCTTGACGTACTCCTTTTCCTATTTGGAACCAGTCTGTTTTTCCATGTCCAGTTCTAACTGTTGCTTCCTGACCTGCATGGAGGTTTCTCAAGAGGCAGGTCAGGTGGTCTGGTATTCCCATCTCTTTCAGAATTTTCCAGTTTATTGTGATCCACACAGTCAAAGGCTTTGGCATAGTCAATAAAGCAGAAATAGATCTTTTTCTGAAACTCTCTTGCTTTTTCAATGATCCAGCAGATGTTGGCAATATGATCTCTGGTTCCTCTGCCTTTTCTAAAACCAGCTTGAATATCTGGAAGTTCACGGTTCACATATTGCTGAAGCCTGGCTTGGAGAATTTTGAGCATTACTTTACTAGTGTGTGAGATGAGTGCAATTGTGCAGCAGTTTGAGCATTCTTTGACATTGTGTTTCTTTAGGATTGGAATGAAAACTGACCGTTTTCAGTCCTATGGCCACTGCTGAGTTTTCCAAATTTGCTGGCATATTGAGTACAGCACTTTCACAGCATGATCTTTCAGGATTTGAAATAGCTCAACTGGAATTCCATCACCTCCACTAGCTTTGTTCGTAGTAATGCTTTCTAAGGCCCACCTGTCTTCACATTCCAGGATGTCTGGCTCTAGGTGAGTGATCACACCATCGTGATTATCTTGGTTGTGCTACTATCTAGCAATTTAAGCAATGTTCATTTTAGCCTGGTAAAATAGTGGACAATGAAAAAAATCAATGACTAGATCTCAAGTGTCAGTTGGACTTCAGGTTTTATGGCCCTAGCCAGCCTGCTCTAAATATTCTTGTATACATGGCCTTTAATAATTTGTTCATTTATGGTCAGAAAACATGCTTTAAAGATCTCCTTTTTGCCAGGCATTACTAGCTACTTTCACATACCATATCTCAGTAAGTATATGCCATTTGTATTTAGTCAGGCCAGAGAAAAAATTAATCAACCAAACTGAATGTTGTTATATGTCATGAGTCAGAGTTTAGATTTCTGTATAAAATGTACAAGTGGCAGAAACAAATATCAGATTCTAGCTAGTGAACAAAAGAGGAAATACAAAGGTAAATTGTGATTTCTTCTACACTTTTGTTCACAGAATAACAAATTGGTTTTCCTTAACCGAATATATTTCTCATGACTGCTATAACTGCTGAGAGATTATTTGTAGGTTCCAAATACGAAGTTCTAAGACAATATATATAGATATTTAAATTTAACCTTAGTAAATCATTTTTAAGTTCTACATAGTGTAAATCATCAATGCTCCTTCCAAAAAGTATTTATTAATCTCCTGATCAAAATCATGGAATCAGTTTAGTGGGCTGTGCTGTGCTAAGTCGCTCCAGTCATATCTGACTCACTGTGAGCCTATGGACTGTAGCCCACCAGGCTGCTCTGTATATGGGATGCTCCAGGGAAAGATACTGGAGTGGACTGCCACACCCTCTTTCAGAGGATCTTCCTGACCCAGGGATGGAACATGCATCTCTGTGTCCTGCATTAGCAGGTGGGTTCCTTACCACTTGCACCACCTGGGAAGCCCCATTCAGCAGGCTGCAGCTAGCTTAAGGAAAGGTGAGTGAGTGAGTGAAAGTTGCTTAGTTGTGTCTGACTCTTTGTGACCCCATGGACTATACAGTCCATGGAATTCTCTAGGCAAGAGTACTGGAGTAGGTAGCCTTTCCCTTCTCCAAGGGATCTTCCCAACCCAGGGATCAAACCCAAGTCTCCCACATTGCAGGCGGATTCTTTACCAGCTGAGCCACAAAGGAAGCCTTAAGGAAAGGTAGCGGGGCATGTAATAGATGACTCTGGAATAAATCACAATGGAACAAATGGAATAAATCACAATGGAACAAATGGAATATATCAGATCCCGCTGCATGTAGTATGGGTAAGTATGTGTCTATGTAAGTATACGTGTGTTCACAGTGCACATATGCTACCTAAACCACATATTTGTATTATTTCTAGTGATCAAAAATATTGGAAAGCTACTCTAATAAACCGGCGTCCCCAGTGGCTCAGTGGTGAAGAATCTGCCTACAGTTCAGGAGATGTGGGTTTGATCCCTGATTTGGGAAGATTTCCTGGGGAAGGAAATGGCAACCCACTCCAGTAATCTTCCTGAGAAAATCCCATGGACAGCAGAGCCTGGTGGGCTACAGTCTGTCAGGTCACAAAGAGTTTGACAGGAGAGAGCATGCATGCACTCTAAAGAATAGTTATGATCCACTTTTACTTAGCAATGAATTTCTACTTATATAAGTACAATATAACTTTTGAAAGTTTTAGATATAGGCTTTAAATATGCTTTACTGATTTTTTCAATTTAATTCTAATTGAAAGATAATTGTCATAAAACATTAATTATTTTCAGGTATAAAGCAATAATTTGATATTAATATATACTGAAAAATGATCAACACAGTAGGTCTAGTCATCATCCCGTCACTACATACTTACAGAATTTTTTTGTTTGTTTGTTTGTTTGTTTTAAGATTTACTCTCTTATCAACTTTCAAATATACAGTACAGTATTATTAACTATAGTTGCCATGCTATACATTCCAAACCCATGACCTATTTATTTATTTTATAACTATTTATTTTGTAACAGGAAGTTTGTACATTTTGACTCATTTCACTCCTTTTGTCCACCCCACCCTCCACTTCTAGTAACCACAGATCTGTTCTATGTATCTGAGAGCCTGTTTTATGTTTGTTTGCTTGCATGCTTTAGATTGTACAGCATTTGTCTTTCTTTGCCTGACTTATTTCTCTTAGCATACTGTGCTCAAAGTCCATCCGTGTTGTCACTAACAACAAGAGTCCACACTTTTTTATGGTTGAGTAATATTCCATTGTGTATGTGTGTGTGTGTGTTCTTTTTCCATCCACTAGTGGACACTTAGATTGTTTCTGTATCTTGACTATTTTAAATAATACTGCAACGACCATGGGAATGATGTATCTTTTTAAGTTAGTGTCTTCATTTTCTTTGAACAATATACATAATAGGAACTGTGGAATCATAGGTAGCTCTATTTTTAATTTTTTGAGGAATGTCCATACTGTTTTCCATATGGCTGCACCAGTTTATCTTCCCACCAACAGTGCAGAAGTCTTCCCTTGTCTCCACAGGCTCACTAATACTTGTTGCCTCTTATCTTTTTGATAATGGCCATTCTACAGGTGTGATATAATATCACATGGTTTTGATTTGCATTTCAGAATTTTAATTTATAGCATTAGTAGTTATAGTATTAGGATATTATATTCATATAATATATATGATATATATATATATATATATCATGATATGTATTCAGTTCAGTTCAGTTCAGTCGCTCAGTCGTGTCCGACTCTTTGTGACCCCATGAATTGCAGCACACCAGGCCTCCCTGTCCATCATCACCATCTCCCCGAGTTCACTCAAATTCACATCCATCGAGTTGGTGATGCCATCCAGCCATCTCATCCTCTGTCGTCCCCTTCTCCTCTTGCCCCTAATCCCTCCCAGCATCAGAGTCTTTTCCAATGAGTCAGCTCTAAGCATGAGGTGGCCAAAGTACTGGAGTTTCAGCTTTAGCATCATTTCTTCCAAAGAACACCCAGGACTGATCTCCTTTAGAATGGACTGGTTGGATCTCCTTGCAGTCCAAGGGACTCTCAAGAGTCTTCTCCAACACCACAGTTCAAAGGCATCAATTCTTTGGTGCTCAGCCTTCTTCACAGTCCAACTCTCACATCCATACATGACCACTGGAAAAACCATAGCCTTGACTAGACAGACCTTTGCTGGCAAAGTAATGTCTCTGCTTTTCAATATGCTATCTAGGTTGGTCATAACTTTCCTTCCAAGGAGTAAGCATCTTTTAATTTCATATATTATGAAATATATATATGGATATATAATATACTGGGTATATATTATGAAATATTATATTCATATTTATGCCTTTTAAAGATTAATCATTTTCTAGGGTAATAACCTAAATTTCAAATTAGTAGCATTCTGCCTAATAAGGTTTTACTATGAAATATAAAAAAGAGCAAAAGTTTGCATATGCTCTAACCATGAATGCATCCTTTCCCTCTGATATAACAAATCTACATCTGAGGCTATTTCCAAAGAAAAGTTTCCAAAATAAGGAAAATATATGAAAGTAGATAAATGATGACTACAGAATTGTTAATAATAGCAAAAAGTATATCTACAAAATGGAAATAGAGTTACAGATGTAGAAAGCAAACTTATGGTTACCAGGGGAAAACATGGGAGGGGATAAAATAGAAGACTGGCATTGACATATATACCCTACTGTCTATAAAATGGGCTCTCCTGGTAGCTCAGTCAGTCAGTTCAGTCAGTTCAGTCACTCAGTTGTGTCTGACTCTTTACAACCCCATGGAGTGCAACATGCCAGGCCTCCCTGTCCATTGCCAACTGCCGAAGTTTACTCAAACTCATGTGCATCAAGTCGGTGATGCCATCCAACCATCTCATCCTCTGTCATCCACTTCTCCTCCTGCCTTCAATCTTTCCCAGCATCAGGGTCTTTTCAAATGAGTTCTTTGCATCAGGTGGCCAAAGTATTGGAGTTTCAGCATCAGTCCTTCCAATGAATATTCAGGACTGATTTCCTTTAGGATGGACTGATTTCCTTTAGGATGGACTGGTTGGATCTCCTTGCAGTCCAAGGGACTCTCAAGGGTCTTCTCCAACACCACAGTTCAAAAGCATCAATTCTTTGGCGCTCAGCTTTCTCTACAGTCCAACTCTTACATCCGTATGTGACTACTGGAAAAATCATCGCTTTGACTAGACTGACTTTTGTCCTGCAGTGTAGTAGACTCAGGTTCAATCTGTGGGTCAGGAAGATCCCCTAGAGAAGGGAATGACAACCCATTCCAGAATTCTTGCCTGGCAAATCACAAGGACAGAGGAACCTGGTGGGCTATAGTCCACAGGGTTGCAAAGAATCAGACACAACTGAGCAACTAAGCATAGCATATATAACTTACCTAAAATCAATATAAAAGATTATTTTTTAGTATATATTAGTAAATCTACACAGCACATTAATATGCAGTCCTTAAAATGATTACTCTGAGGCAAATTCAGAAAAATGCATATGTGGTACATTTATGTAATACATTTTTATATGTGCTGTGATTACAGTGATTAAAATATTATACAAGCAGCAATCTGGATATCAGAAGGGACTAAGAAACTAGAAATGATTAATTTGCGGGAGTGATAAAACACAGAGGTATTTTAAAAAATTCTGTTTTTAGCTGATATTATAAACCTGTGCTATTAAATACTATCATAGTATATTTCTAAAATGCATCAGTGTTGACAACTATCAGCAGGTAAAATGCTTCATCCACATTATATATTGCTAAAATATAATGAAAGTGAGCTAGCAAGAGTTCTTTCAAGGAACCATAAGGAAACAAAATGAATTGAGACATTGCATGTGGTTGGAGGATCTTTTTGCATGTAGAAGAAATTATGCAGCTTGTGGAGGGTTTATTCCTCCTGGGTTTGGATGGCCTATGCAAGGTTTCTATCTTAGCAGCAGGGGTCTGCTACTGCTTTAGCAATGTTTCAAGTCCTCTCTCAGGCCCTCCCTTATTTATTAATCAAAGCTGGTGATGACCTATGTTCCAAGTGGTCTTAGAGAGCTTTACTTTTCACCTGGCTGATATGTAGGATCTAGGTAATCCTCTATCTGATATATAGGTACTGGATAGTTGAGAAGCACACCAGGATCAGATGTATGGCCGGATGTCACAGAAGCTAAAGTCCCACAGGCAGAAGATAGGAGGAGTCTCCAGGGCAAAAACCAGAGTTAAGGACTATGGTCACAGCAGCAAACATCCATTTTCTTGCCAAGATAATGTCTGTGATTCTCATCTTGTATGCAAAGGGGGAAGGTGGAGATGATACTAGGGGGTTAATTGTGACATAGTGCAAGATGATATAGCTTCTCAGGAGGCTCAGTGGTAAAGAATCTGCCTGCTAAAGCACGAGACTCAAGAGATGTGGGTTCGATCCCTGGATCAAGAAGATCCCTTGGAGTAGGAAATGGCAATCCACTCCAGTATTCTTTCCTGGAAAATTCCATGGACAGAGAGCCTGATGAGATACAGTCCAGGGGGTCGCATAGAGCTGGACACAACTGAGCCACTGTGTACACACACACACAGAGCATACACAATGACACAATGTGATATAGAGAGAATCTCTATTTAAAAAGCACATTTCAGAGCAAGGTGAGAGCAGTCCATTCCATGTAGACATAGGGTCTGAATGTGAAATATGGAATTAATGACTTATTCCTTAGTTCTGCAAGTCAGCCAAGCTTGCCTTCATTTCAGATCTCCTAGGCCCTGAAGTGTCATAGCTACTGTGAAAGGGCTGTTGGCATGGTTAATCCACAGCTAACTGATATGCTCTCCCTAATATGAACAAACTCAAGTGGCAAGTGGATCTCATTTTAGGTCTAAACCAGTGTTCCTTTACACTTTTTTTTTTAATTTAAATTTATTTATTTTAATTGGAGGCTAATTACTTTACAATATTGTATTGGTTTTGCCATACATCAACATGAATCCGCCACAGGTGTACACGTGTTCCCTATCCTGAATCCCCCTCCCACCTCCCTCCCCCTACTGTCCCTCTGGGTCATCCCAGTGCACCAGCCCCAAGCATCCTGTATCCTGCCTCAAACCTGGACTGGCGATTCGTTTCTTATATGATATTATACATGTTTCAATGCCATTCTCTCAAATGATCCCACCCTCTCCCTCTCCCACAGAGTCCAAAAAACTGTTCTATACATTTGTGTTTCTTTTGCTGTCTTGCATACAGGGTTATTGTTACCATCTTTCTAAATTCCATATATATGCGTTAGTATATGCAGGTCAGGAAGCAACAGTTAGAACTGGACATGAAACACCAGACTGGTTCCAAATAGGAGAAGGAGTACGTCAAGGCTGTATATTGTCACCCTGCTTATTTAACTTATATGCAGAGTACATAATGAGAAACGCCGGACTGGAAGCACAAGCTGGAATCAAGATTGCTGGGAGAAATATAAATAACGTCAGATACGCAGATGACACCACCCTTATGGCAGAAAGTGAAGAGGAACTAAAAAGCCTCTTGATGAAAGTGAAAGAGGAGCGTGAAAAGGTTGGCTTAAAGCTCAACAATCAGAAAACTAAGATCATGGCATCCGGTCCCATCACTTCATGGGAAATAGATGGGGAAACAGTGTTTATTTTCTATTTTTTATTTCAGACTTTATTTTTTGGGGTTCCAAAATCACTGCAGATGGTGACTGCAGCCATGAAATTAAAAGACACTTACTCCTTGGAAGGAAAGTTATGACCAACCTAGATAGCATATTCAAAAGCAGAGACATTACTTTGCCAACAAAGGTTTGTCTAGTCAAGGCTATGGTTTTTCCTGTGGTCATGTATGGATGTGAGAGTTGGACTGTGAAGAAGACTGAGCACCGAAGAATTGATGCTTTTGAACTGTGGTGTTGGAGAAGACTCTTGAGAGTCCCTTGGACTGCAAGGAGATCCAACCAGTCCATTCTGAAGGAGATCAGCCCTGGGATTTCTTTGGAAGGAATGATGCTAAAGCTGAAACTCCAGTACTTTGGCCACCTGATGCGAAGAGTTGACTCATTGGAAAAGACTCTGATGCTGGGAGGGATTGGGGGCAGGAGGAGAAGGGGATGACAGAGGATGAGATGGCTGGATGGCATCACTGACTCGACGGATGTGAGTCTGAGTGAACTCCGGGAATTGGTGATGGACAGGGACACCTGGCGTGCAGCGATTCATGGGATCGCAAAGAGTCAGACATGACTGAGTGACTGAACTGAACTGAACTGATACTGTATTGGTGTTTTTCTTTCTGGCTTACTTCACTCTGTATAATCGGCTCCAGTTTCATCCACCTCATTAGAACTGATTCAAATGTATTCTTTTTAATGGCTGAGTAATACTCCATTGTGTATATGTACCATTGCTTTATTATCCATTCATCTGCTGATGGACATCTAGGTTGCTTCCATGTCCTGGCTATTATAAACAGTGCTGCGATGAACATTGGGGTACATGTGTCTCTTTCAATTCTGGTTTCCTCGGTATGTATGCCCAGCAATGGGATTGTTTTTTGACATATAAAAATTCTTTCACACACCTGGAATATCCAATATACCCCCCCCCAGGAGGATTTTCCTTTACCCAGAGTCTTGAAAGCAATAGGTTCTTTTTTCATTTTCCAAGTATGATACCCTATCTTATATTAAATCTGATTTTATGAACTCTACATGCTCTCCAGGCTTACTAGAGGTTCTGATTCAAGTTGAGAGTGGGAGGCACGATCTCTCCAGGTCAGAAAAGCAATTCTGTGTTAAAGTGAAACTTCAGTTACGGAAATTATATGTGTTAGGTGACACGAACTGTGAGCTAAGAATGAAAAACAAAACCAGAATGCTGGAGTAAAAATGTGTATCAGATGAGATCATATCAGATTAGTCACTCAGTCGTGTCCGACTCTTTGCGACCCCATGAATCGCAGCACGCCAGGCCTCCCTGTCCATCACCAACTCCCGGAGTTCACTGAGACTAACGTCCATTGAGTCAGTGATTCCATCCAGCCATCTCATCCTCTGTCGTCCCCTTCTCCTCTTGCCCCCAATCCCTCCCAGCATCAGAGTCTTTTCCAATGAGTCAACTCTTCGTATCAGGTGGCCAAAGTACTGGAGTTTCAGCTTCAGCATCATTCCTTCCAAAGAAATCCCAGGGCTGATCTCCTTCAGAATGGACTGGTTGGATCTCCTTGCAGTCCAAGGGACTCTCAAGAGTCTTCTCCAACACCACAGTTCAAAAGCATCAATTCTTTGGTGCTCAGCCTTCTTCACAGTCCAACTCTCACATCCATACATGACCACAGGAAAAACCATAGCCTTGACTAGACAAACCTTTGTTGGCAAAGTAATGTCTCTGCTTTTGAATATGCTATCTAGGTTGGTCATAACTTTCCTTCCAAGGAGTAAGTGTCTTTTAATTTCATGGCTGCAGTCACCATCTGTAGTGATTTTGGAGCCCAGAAAAATAAAGTCTGACACTGTTTTCACTGTTTCCCCATCTATTTCCCATGAAGTGATGGGACCTGATGCCATGATCTTCGTTTTCTGAATGTTCTAGACCGTTCAGGTATGACCTAAATCAAATCCCTTATGATTATACAGTGGAAGTGAGAAATAGATTTAAGGGACTAGATCTGATAGATAGAGTGCCTGATGAACTATGGAATTAGGTTCGTGACATTGTACAGGAGACAGGGATCAAGACCATCCCCATGGAAAATGCAAAAAACCAAAATGGCTGTCTGGGGAGGCCTTACAAATAGCTGTGAAAAGAACAGAAGTGAAAAGCAAAGGAGAAAAGGAAAGATATAAGCATCTGAATGCAGAGTTCCAAAGAATAGCAAGAAGAGATAAGAAAGCCTTCCTCAGTGATCAATGCAAAGAAATAGAGGAAAACTACAGAATGGGAAAGACTAGGGATCTCTTCAAGAAAATCAGAGATACCAAGGGAACATTTCATGCAAAGATGGGCTCGATAAAGGACAGAAATGGTATGGACCTAACAGAAGCAGAAGATATTAAGAAGAGATGGCAAGAATACACAGAAGAACTGTACAAAAAAGATCTTCACAACCCAGATAATCACAATGGTGTGATCACTGACCTAGAGCCAGACATCCTGGAATGTGAAGTCAAGTGGGCCCTAGAAAGCGTCACTATAAACAAAGCTAGTGGAGGTGATGGAATGCCAGTTGAGCTATTCCAAATCCTGAAAGATGATGCTGTGAAAGTGCTGCACTCAATATGTCAGCAAATTTGGAAAACTCAGCAGTGGCCACAGGACTGGAAAAGGTCAGTTTTCATTCCAATCCCAAAGAAAGGCAGTGCCAAAGAATGCTCAAACTACCGTACAATTGCACTCATCTCACATGCTAGTAAAGTAATGCTCAAAATTCTCCAAGCCAGGCTTCAGCAATATGTGAACTGTGAACTTCCTGATGTTCAAGCTGGTTTTAGAAAAGGCAGAGGAACCAGAGATCAAATTGCCAACATCCGCTGGATCATGGAAAAAGCAAAAGAGAGTTCCAGAAAAACATCTATTTCTGCTTTATTGACTATGCCAAAGCCTTTGACTGTGTGGATCACAATAAACTGTGGAAAATTCTGAAAGAGATGGGAATACCAGAGCACCTGATCTACCTCTTGAGAAATTTGTATGCAGGTCAGGAAGCAACAGTTAGAACTGGACATGGAACAACAGACTGGTTCCAAATAGGAAAAGGAGTACGTCAAGGCTGTATATTGTCACCCTGTTTATTTAACTTATATGCAGAGTACATCATGAGAAACGCTGGACTGGAAGAAACACAAGCTGGAATCAAGATTGCCAGGAGAAATCTCAATAACCTCAGATATGCAGATGATACCACCCTTATGGCAGAAAGTGAAGAGGAACGAAAAAGCCTCTTGATGAAAGTGAAAGTGGAGAGAAAATATATATATATTTTATATAAACATATTAAATGTATATAAATATATGTGCGTGTATGTGTATGCTTAGTTGTGACTGACTGTGACCCTATGGACTGTAGCCCACCAGGCTCTTCTGTCCATGGTATTATCCAGGCAAGAATACTGTAGTGGGTTGCCATTTCCTCTTTCAGGGGATCTTCCCAACCCAGGGATTGAAACCCCATCACCTGTATCTCCTGCATTAGCAGGAGGATTCTTTACCACTAAGCCACTGGGAAAGCCCATAAATATATGTATGTCTTATAAATAAGTATATATTTATTATTTCTTATTATAAAAATAAGTATATATTTATTATAATAAATATATGACAGAAAAACATACACATATATACACATAAATAAATACATATGACAAAAATTTCTATGAGATCAAGACAGTCATTTCCTCTATAGGAAAGTATACAAATGTTAAAATGATTCCATTTGTTTCACTGAAATATGCCACCTAAGTCACCAAATAGTCACCTAAGTGTTTAATCTTTAAATTGATATGGG
This sequence comes from Bos javanicus, assembly GCF_032452875.1. NCBI lineage: Eukaryota > Metazoa > Chordata > Mammalia > Artiodactyla > Bovidae > Bos > Bos javanicus. The sequence continues at coordinate 77,858,604 of NC_083868.1, forward strand.
GAGGTTGTGCAGAAGGGATATGTCTGAGAATTGAGAATTATTAATAATTTTGGCTTAAGCTGTGAAATGTACATATAAGCTAAATATATATATATACATATAAGCTTATATATAACAATATGCCACTGCACAGGCTCCACCCTAGACTCGGTAAATCAGAATCTGTAGGTGTTAGGTCAGGACATTAGCAGTTTTCACAACTCCCCAGGCAATTCTAATGTGTAGCCAAGGATGGGAACTTTCTAGGTTAACAGGCTACAGAATGTTAGAGGGCAAAGGGCCTTCGAGATAACCTTTTCCATCTGTGCTTCTTTCTCCACTCCCATCAATAATAGTAGTTCAGCTTGTATTTATTTGTTGTCTTTGCTTCCTAGTAAATTTTCATTTGAAAAAAAATTCAGAATTAAAAAGGAAGGAAGATTAAAAAAAAAAAAAAAAAACAGACCAACTAGCCATGGCTTTTCTTCAAAAATCAAATTGAGACCCCCGCTCCAACCAGAGGAATACTTCTTTGTCTTAGGTTGCAGTGGTCTAAGTGAGAGCAAATCCAGTTTATTCCCTGGTCATAGGGTTTTTTCTGCTTCCAAGGAGTGCTTTTCTGTTACTCCTCTGCTTCAGTAGAAATAGTCAGAAATTCTTAAACCAATTACCTAGAAATGATGATACTACTCTTGTGGTATTGATATTCTTATTACAAGGTGAAGCTCCAATACTTTGGCCACCTGATGTGAAAAAGACAACTTATTGGGAAAGATAGAAGGCAGGAAGAGAAGGGGACAACAGAGGACGAGATGGTTGGATGGCATCACCAACTCAATGGACAAGAGTTTGAGCAAGCCCCAGGAAATGGTGAAAGACAGGGAAGCCTGGCGTACTGCAGTCTGTGGGGTCGCAGAGAGTCGGACACTACTGAGCGACTGAACAACAACAATTACAAATTAGGATATCACCATATAGAATCATTTTATGGATGATTCATTTTTGATATAATATTGATTATTTGGAGATATTTTTCATACATACTGAGACATATAACATATTTTTTTGATTCCTGGCCTCCTCTTTTCTGATCTTAAAGCCTTAAAAACAACAGTCACTCAAATTTTCTAAAGTAATAAAATTCTACTATTGGAGAATATTTTTTGAGAAACTGAGATAGCTAAATACCTCTATTTTCTTCAGCTTAAACTTGTTCACCAAACTTATTACTGTACATTAGACACTGTGCATTATTAGCCTTTAGTACCAATTAACCCTTACACCATCCCCGTGAGATTGGTGCTATTATTATCATCCCTATTTTACATATGAGGAAACTGAAGCTTGGAGTGGTTAGACAACTGACCTGAAGAACACACCCAGAAAGTGACAGAGCTGAGAATGAATGCATTCTTTATACCAAAGTCCATGCCCTTGAGTCTTTCCTATATACCTTCCCAGACAGCTTGCGAGTAGAAAAATCTGGACTGTCAATCACGAAATAACATTTGTAATGACCACATTTTATATATAAAAACCTGATGCCAATGTGGACAGTTCTTGAGAAAAGTCATACAGCTGGATAAATGTAAATCTAAAAATCATGATATTTTATAAATATTTGGGACGGTAGAGTTCCATAAGTTTTATATTTTTCCTCCCAAAGGAAAATGTCACTCCAAGGAATTTTTCTAGCTGCATGGATTTATCGAAACTTATACAGCTTCCATGGGGGAGGGATTTGAACCTATTTTATTCATTTTACTTTCAAAAATGGTTTTTAAAAACATGTTTAATGTTTCAAAAATGTTTTTTTAAAAACATGTTTTAATGTTTCAAAAAGGGTTTTTAAAAAAATTTAAGTATTTTCCAAGTGCCAACTTTGTAATAAATTCCAAGGAAACAAAATTCAATGATAGTGCCAGAAATGCAAAGGTTATGTACAATACAACGGGACACACAATACTCATTCAACTGAGAAATATTTACTGAATGATTCCATACTAGGTCCTGAGGAACTAGAGCTCTGGACCAAAGAGATCTGTCCCTCCTTACAATTATGGTCTGGTGAGGAGACAGACATCAGTCAGACCCAGCAACATTCATAGAACTCTGACAAGTACAAGAAGAAAGGAATAGAAGACAAAAAACATGCATTAGAGGGACCTGAACCTGATCAAGATATCTCTCTAAGGGACAATTAAAACTGGCATCTGAAACATGGGGAGGTGTTATGTATATGTTGGGCTATCTAGAAAGCTAAAGAGACCATTTTTTAAGTGGTGGGTGATTTCACAGGGGAAATCATGGGAACCGAGGTTTTCAAAGTTAATTCAATATTGCCACATAGAGAACCGGAAGATGAACATTCTGGGGAAAAAACAGCATGAGTCAAAATGACCTCATCACTTAACCTTTTAAGTGAGAGCAAGATAGAAACTCACACATATGCATCCACGGATGACATACTCTGGCACCCTGACCACCTTCTTTTGTCCCCACTGTAGCTCTTCTTTTTTCCAGCCTACTGGACAGGACTAGCTTAAGCTGTAAGTAAAATCTGGTTGGTAAGTAGAAAGAGGACACGTGGCTTGGCTGTCCAAATATGAACCCAGAGAAATGTTCTCCAGGACAGGTAACAACAGAGTGACTTTAATTCACACTGAAGTGTAAGTGATAGCTAGTAGGTTCCTATCAGTGAGTAAACTTTTGTTAGAGATCTTGAGGTTATCTCATTAATTGCAGTCCCTCCATTAGAGGTCAGAATGAAGTTACAAATTGCGTGTAAATTGTTCTGCCAAAAACTGACTTACCTAACTCAGGATAAGTCACGAACACTTTCTGAACCTCTGCTTATTTTTCTTTTGAGAAAGAAGTGCTAGTAGCAGAACTCTTAATTTTACTATGAATCATTGATGACTGTGTGACAAAACATAGAATTCCTGGCTCTTCTCTGCTTAGGATTTAAGGAGCTGGATTTTGAAAACTACTTTTATTTAAAGCTTTAAAAACCCTGCTCTCTCCCATTTCTTTGAATCTCATCACATGCTAACACTACTGAGACAGGGAGCAACGTGCCTATTCTTTTCCTTTTCATACAGACAGAACTTTGAATTGGGCCTCATGAAATAGCCATGGTGAAAAGGGCTTATGGACAAGAGATAGGCTTTGGAGTCAGGCCTGGTTCTAATTCTGGCAGCACCACTCACTAGAGGGTTGGAGAAAAAGTTACTGAACTTCACCGATTCTAGTGTGTCTTATCTGCAAAGCGAAAATGACAATAATACCCACTTTGTAGATTTCAAGGGGCTGAAATGTGAAAATACATATGGAGCACATAAACGGTGCCTGGAACACATTGCCTGAGTCAGTGCTCAACACCTGTTGTTAATGATATGATCTGTTAATTTCCAACTATTCTTTATACATATATTATTTCTAATAATATCAGCAAAACTTCAAGATAGAAATAATTCAGTGCACTTTACAAAGGAGGAAAAAGGAACATGAAAGAAGTTTATTGTTTCCCAAGATCACAGTTCCAATGAAAGAGCAAAGATTCAAATGAAAGTCTGTGCTTTTTGCTCTACTCAATCCTGATTCTGTGCTGAGTTAAAAACAGAGTAACAGTCATAGCAACCCCAACTGCTCTGCCTCATCTGTCTCCTTTTGCTCTTTCCATGTGACATCTGTCCTGCTCCTTATACCCTTGGCATGGCTTGGGCTGGTTGCCTTGGGATCCAGGCAAGGGAGAAAGTTTTGTGGAATGTATTGTTGGAGTCCTACTTATCTTCTGAATGAGTAAAGAATTTAAGGCCCTAGGGAAGAGGCGGTTTACCAATGAAATCTCTCCTCAATAAGTCAAGAAACAATGGAGAGATAATCTATGACAGCCAGTAAAAAAGCTCCCTAATGCTCTGAAGTCCCAGAGAGGCCCCTGGAGGGTTTCAAATCTGAATCATTTTGAATGAGAAGGAAGTTGGTTTCAAGTGAACTTTTGGGAAAGTTGAAATTCATTGTCAATAAATCTTCCCTATAGTTTCTGTCTGATGTTTAACATTCAGTTAAAACCTTTAATTCTTCAAGGGAAATTACTAAAACAACAAGCAGCCCTTTGGAAGCTTAGTAACCAAACCGCTAATGCAGCTTCAGATCCAAGGAACCCCCAAAGATCGTTTCAACAGGACTAATCCTCAAGCATAGGTCCCCCAGGATAATTTGAGGAGAGTTCTTTGGCCAAAGCTATACTATGAGGGATGCTCCATAAAATAATACATCACAGTTAGGAATTTCAAGCCTCCCAAGAGGTTACCCACTTACTCAGCTAATTAAGGGTAAATCCTGCATGTGGTGTTGATCTGTATGGGAAAAGAAGAAAAAGAAAACAAAGAAACCCTAGCATCAAATCAAGAGAGGTTTTTCTGCCAGGCAGTATTAACCTTGCTTTGCAAAAAAGGAAAATGAGTATAGAGACTATGAGCAACCCAACCAATTTTATTATCTAGTAAATGACAGAAAAGGGATTGAGGCTTCCTATGGGCAAGCTCAAGTCTAGCCATTGTTCCATTGGGCCTTGTGAACTTGTGAATTCTTTTTAATTTTAAAATATTTTTATCCTCCATAGATGTAAACAGTATCCAAATAATCACTGTTTTGTATTACTCCACATTACCTGCTCAGCTTAAAATTTATACATATCCTTCAGATCAGATCAGATCAGTCACTCAGTCCTGTCCGACTCTTTGCGACCCCATGAATCGCAGCACGCCAGGCCTCCCTGTCCATCACCAACTCCCGGAGTTCACCCAGACTCACGTCCATCGAGTCAGTGATGCCATCCAGCCATCTCATCCTCTGTCGTCCCCTTCTCCTCCTGCCCCCAATCCCTCCCAGCATCAGAGTCTTTTCCAATGAGTCAACTCCTTGCATGAGGTGGCCAAAGTACTGGAGTTTCAGCTTTAGCATCATTCCCTCCAAAGAAATCCCAGGGCTGATCTCCTTCAGAATGGACTGGTTGGATCTCCTTGCAGTCCAAGGGACTCTCAAGAGTCTTCTCCAACACCACAGTTCAAAAGCATCAATTCTTCGGTGCTCAGCCTTCCTCACAGTCCAACTCTCACCTCCATACATGACCACAGGAAAAACCATAGCCTTGACTAGACAAACCTTTGTTGGCAAAGTAATGTCTCTGCTTTTGAATATGCTATCTAGGTTGGTCATAACTTTCCTTCCAAGAAGTAAGCGTCGTTTAATTTCATGGCTGCAGTCACCATCTGCAGTGATTTTGGAGCCCCCAAAAATAAAGTCTGCCACTGTTTCCACTGTTCCCCATCTATTTCCCATGAAGTGATGGGACCGGATGCCATGATCTTCGTTTTCTGAATGTTGAGCTTTAAGCCAACTTTTTCACTCTCCTCTTTCATTTTCATCAAGAGGCTTTTGAGTTCCTCTTCACTTTCTGCCATAAGGGTGATGTCATCTGCATATCTGAGGTTATTGAGATTTCTCCCGGTAATCTTGATTCCAGCTTGTGTTTCTTCCAGTCCAGCGTTTCTCATGATGTACTCTGCATACAAGTTAAATAAGCAGGGGGACAATATACAGTCTTGACGTACTCCTTTTCCTATTTGGAACCAGTCTGTTTTTCCATGTCCAGTTCTAACTGTTGCTTCCTGACCTGCATACAGATTTCTCAAGAGGCAGATCAGGTGGTCTGGTATTCCCATCTCTTTCAGAATTTCCCACAGTTTATTGTGATCCACACAGTCAATAAAGCATAGTCAATAAAGCAGAAATAGATGTTTTTCTGGAACTCTCTTGCTTTTTCCATGATCCAGCGGATGTTGGCAATTTGATCTCTGGTTCCTCTGCCTTTTCTAAAACCAGCTTGAACATCAGGAAGTTGACAGTTCACATATTGCTGAAGCCTGGCTTGGAGAATTTTGAGCATTACTTTACTAGCGTGTGAGATGAGTGCAATTGTGCGGTAGTTTGAGCATTCTTTGGCACTGCCTTTCTTTGGGATTGGAATGAAAACTGACCTTTTCCAGTCCTGTGGCCACTGCTGAGTTTTCCAAATTTGCTGGCATATTGGGTGCAGCACTTTCACAGCATCATCTTTCAGGATTTGGAATAGCTCAACTGGAATTCTGTCACCTCCACTAGCTTTGTTTGTAGTGATACATATCCTTATATTTCTATAAATCCTATACACCCTTATTTCTGTCTTCCTGAAAGATGATTTTCCATAATCAGTTAGACTTCCCCTGATCTTCTATTCCTGTTGGGTCTGCCTCACTTAAAATTCTGTTTTATCCTTTAAATGACTCACTGGTCATTTATCATGATTTTTAGAAATGCCAAGAGAGGAATTCTCATAGCCTTCACATCTTCACAGAAATAGACAAATTTATATTTCCCTTTTTACACACATAACCCTTTAGGAGCAATTATTAGAGTCATCTCCCTGTAATACAAAAGCTTTACTGAAGTACTGGAGAAGGCAATGGCACCCCACTCCAGTACTCTTGCCTGGAAAATCCCGTGGATGGAGGAGCCAGGTAGGCTGCAGTCCATGGGGTCGCTAAGAGTCGGACACGACTGAACAACTTCACTTTCACTTTTTCACTTTCATGCATTGGAGAAGGAAATGGCAACCCACTCCAGTGTTCTTGCCTGGAGAGTCCCAGGAACGGGGGAGCCTGGTGGGCTGCCGTCTATGGGGTCGCACAGAGTCGGACACGACTGAAGTGACTTAGCAGCAGCAGTAGCAGTTACTGAAGTACAGTTCAATACTAATACTACTGCCAGTAATAAATAATATTTACTGGGACCTATTTTGTTCTAGATTCTAAAGACTTCGTATACATTTGCCCATTTAGTCTTCACATTAAGTGTATTAAGAGAGGTACAATTTATTTTATCTTTTTTACAACTGAAGAAACTGAGTCTAGAGTGATAACTTACTCTAAGCAGCTAATAAGCTAATGGAGGGAGGGAGCAAGTTGTTTTAAAGTTGACTAACCTTTAGAGTCTTATTTAATCCACTTTATCATAAACCATGGAAAGATAATAACCCCATACTTCATCTCCCCGTACTCGTAAACATAGTTGCAATCGTTGTAAAGTCTATTCTTCTTTTTAGAAAACTTGGGAACCACTTTTACCTACCTTTTATGAAGTCAGAAATCACAGATTCTGGTTTGGATGGACCTTGGTAATCTACCTAACCACAATTTATAACATCACTTCTGTGCTATATTAATTGTCAAAGAAATTTGCAATGTGCTAATATGACCCAGGCCTTCATAGTTTCCTAGAATGGAATAATATGATTATTACCATTACCATGGTCTTCACTGAGCTCAGTCATATATGACTCTTTGTAACTTCAGGGACTATATAGTCCACCAGGTTCCTCTGTCCATGGAATTTTTGAGGCAAGAATATTGAAGTAGGTTGCCATTTCCTTCTCCAGGGGATCTTCCTGACCTAAGGATGAATCCTGCATCTCTTGCATCTCCTGCATTCGCAGGCAGAGTTTTTACCACCTTGCAGGTGCCATCATAACCATAATCATTCCTAAAATTACATCTGGAAGATTTCGGGGGTATAAAATAACTCACTATCTGAACTTCAAGAAGTGAAAAAGTCAGTGCTACTCGATGGTCCTGTTTCAAGTTCTCTGTGTGTCAACTCTTTTCATTAGAGCACATCAGGTGAAAGATGACAACGGATGGTTTCCCTGACCACATCAAAGGGGCATAAGACATGAATACTGTACTGGAGTTTCTATATTTGGAACTAGAAAATCGGAATGTTATTTATGGGTCTTCATATGGGGCTTGGAGAAGGCAATGGCACCCCACTCCAGTACTCTTGCCTGGAAAACGCCATGGACAGAGGAGCCTGGTAGGGGGCAGTCCATGGGGTCGCACAGAGTCGGACACGACTGATTTCACTTGCATGCATTGGAGAAGGAAATGGCAACCCACTCCAGTGTTCTTGCCTGAAGAATCCCAGGGACGGGGAAGCCTGGTGGGCTGCTGTCTATGGGGTCGCACAGAGTCGGACATGACTGAAGTGACTTAGCAGCAGCATATGGGGCTTGCATTTCTTATCTGTAATTTTGGGAATAATAATAATGCTTAATTAACGGCACTGTAGTGAGAACCAAATGAAACAGTGCAAGAGAGCACCAAGCACTGTGCCTCACCCAGAGTTCAGTTTAGTTGCACAGTCGTGTCCGACTCTTTGCAACCCCATGAACTGCAGCACACCAGACCTCCCTGTCCATCACCAACTCCCGGAGTTTACCCAGACTCATGTCCATTGAGTCTCTGATGCCATCCAACTATCTCATCTTCTGTCGTCCCCTTCTCCTCCTGCCCTCAATCTTTCCCAGCATCAGGGTCCTTACAAATGAGTCAGCTCTTCGAATCAGGTGGCCAAAGTATTGGAGTTTCAGCTTCAACATCAGTCCTTGCAATGAATATTCAGGAGTGATTTCCTTTAGGATGGAATGGTCGGATCTCCTTGCAGTCCAAAGGACTCTCAAGAGTCTTCCAACTCTTTCAACACCACAGTTCAAAAGCATCAATTCTTCGGTGCTCAGCTTTCTTCACAGTCCAACTCTCACATCCATACATGACCACTGGAAAAACCATAGCCTTGATTAGATGGGCCTTTGTTGACAAAGTAATATCTCTGCTTTTCAATATGCTATTTAGGTTGGTCATAACTTTCCTTCCAAGGAGTAAGTGTCTTTTAATTTCATGGCTGCAGTCACCATCAATGCAATGCACCATCACCTGCAGTGATTCTGGAGCCCAGAAAAATAAAGTCAGTCACTGTTTCCACTGTTTCTCCATCTATTTCCCATGAAGTGATGGGACTGGATGCCGTGATCTTCATTTTCTGAATGTTGAGCTTTAAGCCAACTTTTTCACTCTCCTCTTTCACTTTCATCAAGAGGCTCTTTAGTTCTTCTTCATTTTCTGCCATAAGGGTGGTGTCATCTGCATATCTGAGGTTATTGATATTTCTCCCGGCAATCTTGATTTCAGCTTGTGCTTTCTCCAGCCCAGCGTAAGGTGTTCAATAAATGTTTTTTGAAACAAAATCTGTGAATGATGGCATCACTTTTTCATAGAGACTATATTACTTAAAATGGAGACATGTCAGAAAATCATCCTGCTACTGTTCGCTCAGCATAGTGCTGCTCCTACAGCCACTAACAACCTCAATTAGAAAAATCAAAAGAATCATCTTTAGGAGCCTCTAGGCAGGCATTTAACCTCAAGTTACTGCACAACCTGTTGATCCACCTTTTATCAGGTCTCACTCCAGACACTTCAAATGTCCGAGTAGATTAAGCCACTAAGTCTTCTGAAAGGTACAAGGGGATTTATCTACTCAGCACTGCAATCAGACAAGTGCTCCCTAGTCACCAAACCGCGTCAGCACACATAACTCTTCTGTATCTAAAATCAGATACTGTCTAAACTGGGATGCCTTAAAATACATTCCTTTAGTAGCTAGAATCCCAGTTGGTAAACATTTGTGTAAGGTATCATAGCTCAAGCTTTAATTGACTCACTTAACATTAAAAGTTTAAATATGAAGGTTAATTTCTCTTTCGCTTTTTCTTTTAGGTAAAGGAAGGAAATTAAAATTCTCTCTATAATAACAGAGGTGACTTTCAACAAAATCAATGCTATTATGTATAAAGCTATGTCAAAATACCTAGATTTATATTTTTGAAAACTCTTGAATTTTTCATATATATATATATATATATAATACTACTTTTTAATCTCAAAGATCAAATCCATATTGATTAGTTATAGCCGTGTCCTACTTTCCCAACATTTAGTCATTCTGAATTTTTTATATCATTGCCTTGGAAAAAAGCAACAGACAACTGGATAACTAATTATTGGTGTTTGCATTAAAAAAAAAAAAGTGTTTTAGAATCATTTAAATGCCATGTCCAGCTTTATTTCCCACCTCAACACAAAATAGGAAGGATATGTCCAAACTTTCAAAAATATTTTATATTTGTTGAAGTGAATGTCAAGTCCCTAAGGAAACAATTTTGAAAAAACAAATGCATAGAAAAGGGATAAGATTTGTGGTTGCCAGCAGTGGGGGTGAGGAACTGGGTGAAGCTGGTCAAAAGAAACAAACATCCAGTTATAAGCTAAATAAATTCTAGGGATATAATGTATAACATGATGACTATAGCTTACAATACTGTTTTGTATATTTGAAAGTTGCTCAGGGAGTAGATCTCAAAATTCCTCATCATAAGGAAAAGTTTTTTCTAATTATGGGAGGTGATGAATGTTAACTTATTGTAGTAATCATTTAACAATATACACACACATCAAATCATTATATTGTACAACTAGAACTTGCACAATCTTGTTGTTTAGTTGCTAAGTCATGTCTGACTCTTGTGACCCCATGGGCTGTAGACCCCCACACTCCTCTGTCCATGGGATTTTCCAGGCAAGAATACTGGAGTAGGTTGCAATTTCCTTCTCCAGGGGATCTTCCCTACCCAGGGAAACTTGCCTTTTCTGTGTCTCCTGCACTGGTGGAGGATTCTTCACTGCTGAGCTACCAGGCCCCTTTACAATTACATGCCAATTATATCTTAATAAAGCTGGGGAAAAAGTAATGCTAGTATGTAGACAAGAACTCAATAAGTTTGTTAAATAGTCACCTCAGAATCAAATTACAAGCTGTATTTTTCAATCAAATAAAAGAAAGGGAAAAATAACACCCTATGGTAAGATGCTTCTAAAGATGACAATCCAGAAAAGTAAAAAAATTGAATTATGGCAGAAATAAAGGGTAAGAAATCTGTGTTCCAGTCCTAGTATTAAGAAATTTGGCTTGTGCAGATCACTTTCTATCCCTGGTCTTGATTTTCACACTCAAACATGAATGTCTTGGGCAAGATTATCTACTTAAATGATTCTAACTCTGCAGTTATATACTTCTACTAGCCATTCAATTTAAAATTGCTTGTTTATATAGTAATGGCAATAGAAACCCAAATGATGACATCAGCAGAACAGGGGACCATCTAGTGCTGTAGACCCAGGAAAACAGTGATGGAATCTCAGACTCCTCGAGAGGGAGGCTGCTTTCATTTTACAGATGGGAGCCCTGAACGTTAAACAGAAAATGGGATGGTTTAAGGCAATGCTTCTTAACCAGGGGTGATTTTTGTAACCCAGGAAATATTTGGAAATGTATGGAAATATTTTTGGTTGTTACAGTTTGGGGAATAGTTATACTATTGGCATCTAATAGAACGAGGCCAAGGATGCTGCTGAACATCCTTCAATGCACAGAAGAGCTCCCCACAACAAAGAACTGGTGGGAGTTTAGTCACTAAGTCGTGTCTGACTCTTGTGACTTCATGGACTGTAGCCTGCCAGGTTCCTCTGTCCATGGGATTTCCCAGGCAATAATACTGGAGTGGGTTGTCAGTTCCTTCTCCAGGGGATCTTCTTAACCCTGAGATCAAACCCGGGTCTCCTGCATTGCGAACAGTCTTCTGCATTACAGGCGGATTCTTCCAGCTCCAAATGGCAAGAACACGAAGTTTGAGGGACCCTGAGTTGCCACAGACAGCTGTTACCTTTTTATATGTCAGAGGTTATATTAACAAATATACTGTGAATGATTTAAATCACTTTGTATTTTACTTGTTATGATAGAGCAGAGACTAAAAATTCATGATAGTGTCAACAGCAGTCAGTTTTCTATTATATAACACACTGAGTTCAAGAGTCTTATCAAACAAACGACATCAGGACAAACTTCAAACATGTGTAAGTGTGTTCCAATTCTAGTTGAAAGTAAAAAAGATCATACAGAAGAATTAATTATGCTTCTAAAAATCATTCTGTAATTGCTAGAAACTACATGAATAGAGGGAGTCTATAAAAATGGAAAATAAATTTGCTATTACTTTCTCCCATTCTGAGGGTTGTCTTTCCACCTTGTTTATAATTTCCTTTGCTGTGCAAAAGCTTTTAAGTTTAATTAGATCCCACTATTTATTTTTGTTTTTATTTCCATTACTCTAGAAGTTGGGTCATAGAGGATCTTGCTGTGATTTATGTCATAGAGTGTATTATCTATGTTTTCCTCTAAGAGTTTTGTACTTTCTGGTCTTACAGTTACGTCTTTAATCCATTTTGAGTTTATCTTTGTATGATGCTTGAAAATGCTCTAATTTCATTCTTTTACATGCAGCTGTCCAGTTTTCCCAGCACCATTTATTGAAGAGGCTGTCTTTGTCCCATTGTATATTCTTGCCTTCTGTGTCAGAAAATAAGGTACCCATAGGTGCATGGGTTTATTTCTGGGCTTTCTATCTTGTTCCATTGGTCTATATTTCTGTTTTTGTGCCAGCACCATACTGTCTTGATGACTGACTGTAGCTTTGTTGTATAGTCTGAAGTCAGGAGGAAGGTTGATTCCCCCAAAGCTTTCTTAAGATTTCTTTGGCTATTTGGGGTCTTTTGTATTTCCATATGACTTGTGTTTTTTTTTTTTTTTTGGTTCTACCACTGTGAAAAATGCCATTGGTAATTTGATACAGATCACATTGAATCTCTAGACTGCATTTGGTAGTATAGTCAGTTTCACAACATTGATTCTTCCAACCCAGGAACATGGAATCTCTCTCCATCTGTTTATGTCATTTTTTATTTCTTTCATCAGTATGATAGTTTTCTGTATACAGTTCTTTTGTCTCCTTAGGTAAGTTTATTCCTAGATATTTTATTCTTTTTGTTGTAGTAGTTACTGGGATTGATTCCTCAATTTCTCTTTCTGATTTTTCATATAGGAATGCAAGTGATTTTTGTGTATTCATTTTGTATCCTATGACTTTGCTAAATTCACTGATTAGGTCTAGTAATTTTCTGATAGTATCTTTAGGGTTTTCTATGCACAGTATCAAATGAAATAACTGACAAAGGGTTAATTTCCAAACAAGCAGCTCATACAAGTCAATACCAGAAAAACAAACAACCCAATCAAAAAGCAGAAAAAAGACCTAGACAGACATTTCCCCCAAGACACACAGATGGTTAACAAACACAAGATCAGATGCTCAACATCGCTCATTATTAGAGAAAGGAAAATCAAAACTACAATGAAATATCACCTCACACCTCAGAATGGCCATCATCAAAAAGTCTACAAATGATAAATGCTGGAGAGAGTGTGGAGAAAAGGGACCCTCTTGCACTGTTGGTGGGAATGTAAATTGATACAGTCACTATGAAAGACTGTATGGAGAGTCTTTCAAAAACTAGGAATAAAACTACCATATGACCCAGCAATCTCACTCCTAGGCATAAACCTCAAGGAAACCAAAACTGAGAAAGACAAATGTACTCCAGTGTTTACTGCAGCATTATTTACAATAGTTAGAACACGGAAGCAACCTAGACATCCATAGACAGATTAATGGATAAAGAAGCTGTGGTACATTTGTACAATGGAATATTACTCCACCATAAAAAGGAACACGTCTGAGTCAGTTCTTACAAGGTAGATGGACCTAGAGCCTATTATGTAGAGTGAAGTAAGTCAGAAAGAGAAAAACAAATATTGTATACTAACACATATATATGGAATCTGGAAAGATGATACTGATGACAGTATTTGCAGGGCAGCAATAGAGACACTGACATAGAGAGACATATGGACGTGGGGGTTGGGAAGGAAAGAAAGGGTGGGATGTACGGAGAAAGTAACATGGAAGCTTATATTACCATATGAAATTAGAGAGCCAATGGGAATTTGCTGTATGACTCAGGGAACTCAAACCTGGGTTCTATAACAACCTAGAGGGGTGGGAGGGAGATTTAAGAAGGAGGGGACATATGTATACCTATGGCTGATTCATGTTGATGTCTGGCAAAAACCAACACAATTCTGTAAAGAAATTATCCTTCAATTAAAATAAATAAATTTAATTTTTTTAAAAAATGGGTAATACAATGAGTTGATCTGGACACAGGCTAAGAAGAATAATAGAACAGTTAAGGATGCCAGTAATAGTCCTAAGGCCTCATTCCTCATCCCACACCCCTTATTCCAGCCAGGACTGGGCTTCTTCTTAAGGAGCTTAGTTGTTGTGTTGTGAGGGTATCACCCAAGACTAGTTCAAAGAAAAGTGTCTGTAGGAAGTTATACAAGGTGCAGCTACCAGTGAATCATGGAACAACAGTAATTTTCACAGATCCAAGGAGACATCATTGACAGCTGGAAAGAACACAGAGTGTTAGAGCTAGAAATAAAGGAGAAATTACTTCTTCAAATGATCCTATTGTTTGGGTAAGGAAACAGTGGTCCTGAACTGGGGGATGCAGAGAGTGACTGGTCCAGTGACAAACCCCAATTTATGGCAGAGCCAGAATCCTGCTCTCAAGGATAACCTGACCCTCATTGGTGGGATGGCAGATTAAGGTAATACGTACTTTACCTAATCTACATGATCTTTATTGGGTTCTGTATATGAGGTTAGTTGATTTTACCACAGTAGAAAGTGTTTTATTTCATTTGACTGAAAGTTTCTCCATGAAATTGGAAGTCTAAAAAGAAAAACAACTTTCCCAAGGTCATAGAAATATCAAGTGGCAGAGCCTGAATTTAAAACCCATGCCCTCTCATTCCAGGTGCAAGATATTTAACTGGTCGGGTGACTCACTGTGGCAGGGGGAGTGGCCACAAAGTAAAGAAAAGAAGGAAGGGCTATTACATTGGAGATGAAAAACTCAAGGGCTTTCCCTGATAAAAATATAGACACAATACATTAAAGTTTAGAAGAGAAACCAGCCCTACCTGTTTTCAATATCCACCATCTTCTTCTTCAGTTCCTCATCCCATAAAGTAGCTGATAATATCTCAAATGGACCATTCAGTATAAATATCACTTTAACAAAGAGATGAACTACTGGAAAGAATTTTCCAAAAATTCAAGACAGAAACTTCTCCTAGGCATGGTCTTGAGATATTAAAAGAAAATCTTAATTGCCACAAACAGTGGGTAACCGAGGACATACTTATCCTTTCTGGGGTTATGATCCTTTCAAAATTTGATGAAAGCTATCAATACTCTCAGAAAAAGGCACATATTTTCACACAGTTCTGACACACTTTCATATACAAGCAATGCATGGAAAGCTCAGAAACCAATCAATGAACCTTAACTTCTTTAGGCGAGAAATTTTAAGAATGAGCTCTGCCATTAGGTATATGTATGGCCTTAAACAAGTTAAGTGTAGTTCAGTGTCTCAGTTTGTCCACCTATAAGAAACTGGATTTGCACAGTGGTCATTCCATGTTATTGATGGATGCAGCAGAGTACAGTGGAAGGTACTCTAGGAGTCATTGCAGATATTTGCTTCAAGGAGGTTTATTTTGCCTCTCTGGGGCTTAGTCTCCATCAATTGTAGAGTGAGAGATTAATATATGATGACCTGGAAGGTACCTTTCACCTCTAATATTTTGAGATTCTTAATCTGGGAAACGTTATATGGAGCAGAAAAGAGCTTCATCTCCCTAATAAGTATTTTGAGCTATATTCACCTGCTCTAAACAGAAAATCTGCCAACCTTTCAAGACACCACTATATAAGCAAGATATCACACTTGTCCCTGACTAAATCATAGGATGTGACAGGTAAGTGGGGATGCTGTAGCCGTGGATATCAGTTTCTTGATCAGCTCCCTTTCCAAACTTGGAGTCATAAACTCCTACTGATTGAGCCCTATCCGCAGTCATATCTTCATTTGTTAAAGAGCACAGTGATAAGGACTCAATTGGTTGTAGGGAGTGAATGGATCAGGAAATAACTTCTGAACAAAAGGAAACAAAACAGTTGTTTCTTGGACATAAGGATGTTATAACCAATACTTCCAGTGTCAGAAATGAATGTAAACACCATCTTCTTAGGCAACCAAGTGTTTGTAATCAAGGAATTTTCCCCAGGCACAAAAGGATTAAAATAAATATTTCTTGTCTTAGGAAAGATCACACCCTGTACTCACATTTACTGATAACATTTCTAAATATTGGAAGACCTAGAGATCTGGAGACTTGAGTTAAATTATATACATTTTCTAGTCCTCAAGTTACTCATCTCTGTAGAATGGTAGGGGGCGAGGGGGTAGGCGACATGGGGAGGGTATACAATGCCTCTAAGACATTTTACAAGTGTATTTCTCCCGAAATGAAAATATTTCCTTAAACTCAATACCCCTAACCTCCAGTTTCTTGTAAGAACCAGACACTGGATCATATTTTTAGACATTTGATATATTGTTTTGCTTTGCCTCTAATAAAACTGCAGAGCTATAATAAATGAAGAAGTTAGAACTTTCAGACCACACAGCATTGAGAATTTCTTTGAAATGAAAAGAAAATAAAGAAACACATTTTAATACTGATAGATGTATGAATAGTTTCAAAGAGATCTGATTGTCTGCTTCGCAGTTTACATGTTCACTGTATTTACCAGGCATTTTTTGGATTCCTGCTACATTCCAGAGCATTGTAAATAAGACACCATTTCTGCTTTTAACATTCTCCTGGTAGGAGAAAAAATACTGAGATAAAGGAAACACGATGTTCACAGTCCCTCTACATAGAGTTTTAGAATTTGAAGGCATCTTAAAGACCATCTAGTACAACCATCCATCTGAAGCTTGATATGTCTTTATAGTGGGCCTGCCACCATCTCATCCCCTGGGCAGTGCAGATCACTGACAGTCTCACTACGTCTTGTAGTAACCCATTTCATTTTCATGCTTAATTCCAAATTCCTTTGAAATTATACAAACAGAGCAAAAACCAGGTTCCTAATTTACAAAGGAAGTAAATATTATATCAGTGAAGAATGACCAATAAAGAGGTCATCAAAATTCTGCAACAGGCTGCCATCCAGGGTAAAAGACAAAGAGATTTCTGACACAGAGATGAGCCCCTTCAAACCTGGCAAATGCTTTCCTAATTCTTGTCTTTGTTTTCCCATCTCTAAAATGAAGGGGTTGGATTGGTAAAAGGAAAGCCTTGCATTTATATGACCACTAGTTTGTGTGCATATGTACTAGGTCGCTTCAGTTGTGTGATTCTTTGCAGACCCCATGGACTGTAGCCTGCCAAGCTCCTCTGTCCCTGGAATTCTCCAGGTAAGAATGGGTTGCCATTTCATTTTCCAGGGAATCTTCCTGACCCAGGGATCAAACCCACGTTATCTCCTGCATTCCAAAGTAGTTTCTTTAACACTTGCGCCACCTGGAAAGCCTTAGTTTCAGTTCAGTTCAGTTCAGTCGCTCAGTCGTGTCCGACTCTTTGCAACCCCATGAATTGCAGCACGCCAGGCCTCCCTGTCCATCACCAACTCCCGGAGTTCACTCAGACTCCCGTCCATCGAGTCAGTGATGCCATCCAGCCATCTCATCCTCTGTTGTCCCCTTCTCCTCCTGCCTCCAATCCCTCCCAGCATCAGAGTCTTTTCCAATGAGTCAACTCTTCACATGAAGTGGCCAAAGTACTGGAGTTTCAGCTTTAGCATCATTCCTTCCAAAGAAATCCCAGGGCTGATCTCCTTCAGATTGGACTGGTTGGATCTCCTTGCAGTCCAAGGGACTCTCAAGAGTCTTCTCCAACATCACAGTTCAAATGCATCAATTTTTCGGTGCTCAGCTTTCTTCACAGTCCAACTCTCACATCCATACATGACCACTGGAAAAACCATAGCCTTGACTAGATGGACCTTTGTTGGCAAAGTCATGTCTCTGCTTTTCAATATGCTATCTAGCCTTAGTTTAGGAAGTGTCAAAACAGTTCTGTTTCATCACAACTTATTCTAACCCAATGAGCCAGTAAGGGATCACAGACTTTGAGTGATCCTGCGTCTCCAAACTCTATTAAATCTTACAGAAGACTCTTTCCTGACCAATAAACAATGAGATTTACTTTGACCAACTGTGTACAGACCTATATACTACTTCTCCCTTACCCAGAAGGTAAATTTCCACTCTTTCAGTAGCCCAATCACTAGGAAATGTCTCTATTACTTAACAATCTTGAATTCCTTGATTTCTTGAATCTTTAATACCATTAGTGAAATTTTCAGTAGTGATTTGCTCCCTTACCTGCAAAGTTAGTGAACTTTGTAATGTTTTTTAGTTCTTGAGTGTTATTTATTTGTTTTTAATAAAGTGGATTGTAAAATCCTATTTAGGTCTAGAAGTCCGTGAATCTGTTTCTGAAGGAGCCACAATCAATGCCACATGTTAATCACTCTTTGAAAGCCAGCACGTGAATATCTACGGTCCCAAATAATTGAAGACATTCTGCTATACCTCATCTCAGTTTCTTTGCTTGGCATTACCACCTTGCCTCTGAGAGAGTTCCCTTCCCAGACACTCTTGCTTAGATCATTTCTCACTCACTCATTCTTTTCCATTCCTAGCCTGTGTTGGGAGAAGCTGCAAATACTAGCTTCCAAACATTATGTGTTTCATAAAGGAAATAGATTAAAGGGGCAGACTTAGAAAGCATGACCTGGGATGGATCTGGACCTGGACCTTCAAGTATCCAATCTGCCCTGACTTAATTTCCTCTCCTGGAAGGACTAGTCATAGCTTGCACCCTCTCGCCCTGTCCTTCTAACCACAAAATCAAACAATTCAGAGACTTCAGAGTCAAACTCATTTTACAGGGGAAAAACTGTGACTCAGAAAGGTGAAGTGCAACATACTAGGCTGCAGCACTATCTGCTACAAGTTTAAGGCTAGAATATGGATTTTCCAAATCCCAAAGCAGGGTTCCTCTCATGGATCTTTTCTCCTTCTCCCTGTTCATTTGATTTTTTTTTTTTTTAGTTCACATTTTCTCGAGGTGGTTGTTTTTTTGAAGAAGAAATATATGACCTCTCATTCATCCTTCAACTCTGTAAACATAAGACCACTGGGAAGAGACAAATGCATTAGATGGACACTACTATGACAATTCTAATTCCATAGAAACACCAGTTGAGAGAGCAAGAGCTTTCTTAACTTCTTTACTCTGTCCTATTCTTCCATTGAACACAAGCTTACTGAAGGTGAACTATGAACCAGTGCTAGAAATAAGCCTCATGTTGGTTATTATATAACAATTTCATGCTATTATGGAGTAAATAGGAAACCATGCACAACAAGAGAAGTTCAAAAGAAGGTGCTGTAGTTACTCAGAGGAAAAATACCTAAAAGAACTGGGCTCTATAAAGCTTCATTTTGATTGGGCCTTGGAGTATAGAAGAAGGAGGGTATGAAGAACAGAGGCAGGAGAAGTGAAAAGAGAAGAGCGCTGAAGACAAAGAAACTGCTGAAATTATTCAAAACAAAATGATCCATGGGACTTCCCTGGTGGTCTAGGGTTAAGACTCTGTGCTTCCACTGTATGGGCCACTGGTTCAACTCCTGGTCAAGAAACTAAGATCCCACATGCTACACAGTGTAGTGGGAAAAAAAAAAAAAAGTAATCCAGAGGAAGAAACGCATGCAGGGGACAAAATCAGGGGAAAACATGGAAGAAAAGACCAAAAAAAAAAAAAAAAAAGACATCTTTAGTCCATTTTGTGCTTGGTTTTTACGAATGAACCCATCCAAGTCCCTAAACATCCTCTTCGCTCCCTTTCCTCCTTGACTTCCCCCGCCACCCCACCAGCAATCTCCTGACCTTTCTGAGGTCTCTTCTGGGGTACGACAATCTATTCACTGGTTCCTATCTTTGGCTATACTGAAAATAATCTTATATATTTTTAGGAAAGTCTTATTTTCTCCACAATCTGTTCAGCTCTCCTCATTTCTAGTTTTCCTAGGACCCATCATACTTAACGATGTTCTTTATTCACTTCTGTCTTTCTCTGTATTTATTTATTGGATTCTCTTCATTATGTACATAATGCATTAGTACACTCTCACCATAAAAGTTAAAATGATACAGAAGATGATAGAGCAAGACATGAGAGAAAGTGAAAGTTGCTCAGTCATATCCAACTCTTTGCGACCCCATGAACTATACAGTCCATGGAATTCTCCAGGTCAGAATGCTGGAGTGGGTAGCCCTTCCCTTCTCCAGGGGATCTTCCCAACCCAGGGATTGAACCCAGGTCTCCTGCATTGCAGGTGGATTCTTGATCACCTGAGCCACAAGGGAAGCCAGAGAATACTGGAGTGGGTAACCTATCCCTTCTCCAGGAGATCTTCCCAACCCAGGAATTGAACCAAGATGTCCTGCATTGCAGGTGGATTCTTTACCAACTGAGCTATTAGGGAAGATATGAGAGCCTTGCCGTAACCCATACTACCATTCATCTCCTCACAGTCAGCATTATTAACCAACACTTTTTGATTTTTACTTCTACTCTACATTTCTTTATACTTCCCTTTCCTGAGAGTAAATGCACAGGCTTCCCTAGTAGCTCAAATGGTAAAGAATTCGCCTGCAATGTGGGAGACCTGGGTTCAATCCCTGGGTTGGGTAGATCCCCTGGAGAAGGGAACGGCTACCCACTCCAGTATTCTGGCCTGGAGAATTCCAAGGACTGTACAGTCGCAAAGAGTCGGACATGACTGAGCGACTTTCACTTTCATGGATGCCCAGATTAAGTCTAAACTTCTTAGCCTTACCCACAAGATGGCATATTTCCCTCTCATTGTAATCTATTCCATTTCCTGCCATCAGCCTTGGACACACTAAACGCCCCACAACATTCAAAATATGGCCTTATTCTCACTTTTATGCTTACTTACATGCAGTCCCTGCATTATTAGATACATTTTTTCC
The DNA here is from genome assembly GCF_032452875.1 of Bos javanicus. NCBI lineage: Eukaryota > Metazoa > Chordata > Mammalia > Artiodactyla > Bovidae > Bos > Bos javanicus. The sequence continues at coordinate 77,879,460 of NC_083868.1, forward strand.
ATAATTTTGACTTCCTAAAATGGAGCTGGTCACTCTGTCCATATTAATACCTTCAAAACTCCCTGTCTAGCCGTCTACCACCACATTTATAATATGTAAGATGATTGTTTGATGAACTCTCTCTTTTCTACAGGATGTTAGGTTTTTGAAGACAGAATACATCTTTCACAGCTTTGTATTCCTGGCACCCAGGAAAGTACCGGGCAAATCTAAGGTACCAAATAAATGTTGAATTCCTAAATGGGAGATAGAGAATGAAAGAATTTCTTTTGGGCAATATGGCCATATAGTCTAGAGACATTGTCACAGTTCTAGAGGAAGACTACATTGTTCTGTGGGCTCTTCTCACCTACTCACATCCCATGTGGCGGTCAGAATGATGTTTCACCAACTGCTATCTTGCAGTTGTTGAAATTGCACATGTCTAGGATATAATCACATCTTGTTAGTCCCTGAAACTTTGAACCTATTTTTCATTCTAGGTGACATGTCTGAATTCTGCAGATTTCCTTCTGGTGAGAACATTGAGTGCTTTAACACTTTGAGAGCAGGTGCTGAACTGTTGTTATTCCAGGTCATGCAAAACAGAGATTCTACAAATTCAGAAGTAGTGAGATGGGGGTATGACTAGCGGGCTACTGTGATGACTTCATGTTCAAGTATAAAGAGGAGACCGTGCTCCAATGAAAGAACAGAAGATGAAGTCATCATTTTTGGCTGTGTTTGGGAACTAAAGTTGTCTGACTATATAGTGGGATATTCAATATCCTAAATATGATAGGGAATGAAACTGATTCATCAGATGCTAAGGAAGAAATGTAGCCCCTCATGTTTCAGAAGTGGCATTTCTCATGCTTCCTACTGTGCCTGCTGCCCTGGCATCTTATATTTCAGTGACTGAGCTTTCAAAGAAAGATTTGTCTTTAAAGAAAGCCATGTGGTATAAACTGTTATCAACACACAAAAGGTAAAACTTTACAAGAGAGCAAAGGGTAACGCACGTAGCTTCATTCTAGTTCTGTTACTCAGTAGTCATCAGACCTTGGACAACTTATATAATTGTTCTGTGCCCATTTTCTCATCGGTGAAATGGGTATAATAGTAATATATACCTCATGAAGTCACTAAGTTTAAATGAATAGATAACTGTGTGTGTGCATGTTAAGTCACTTCAGTGGCATCTGACTCTTTGTGACGGAATGGACTGTAGCTTGCCAGGTTCCTCTGTCCAAGGGATTCTCCAGGCAAGAATACTGGAGTGGGTTGCCATGCCCTCCTCCAGGGGATCTTCTCAACCCAGGGATCGACTTGTGTCTCTTATGTCTCCTGTATTGCAGGCAGATTTTTTTTTACCACTGAGCCACCAGGGAAGCTTAAATAGATACATATAAAGCACTTAATACATGGCACATAGTTATCTATTATAAGCTAGATGTTTACATTACTCTTTTGAGCTTCCCTCATAGCTCAGTTGGTAAAGAATCTGCCTGCAATGGAGGAGACCCCGGTTTGATTCCTGGGTCAGGAAAATCTGCTGGAGAAGGGATAGGCTACCCACTCCAGTATTCTTGGGCTTCCCTTGTGGCTTAGCTGTTAAATAATCCACCTGCAATGTGGGAGACCTGGATTTGATCCTTGCGTTGGGAAGATCCCATGGAGAAGGGAAAGGCTACCCACTCCAGTATTCTGGCCTGGAGAATTCCATGGACTGTGTAGTCCATGGGGTCACAAAGAGTTGGACACAACTGAGCAACTTTCACTATATTATTCTTTTAGATAATGTATTTATAATCATTAAAAGTTAGATCTGTGGATTATGATCAATGTAGGTTTGCATCATAACCATTTAATAGCTACATGGACTTGGCAAATTAATTAACTGCTGATTCTGAATTTTATCATCTGTACAATGGAAATGACAAAAGCATCTAAAGGACAAGATTTTTGTGAAACTTAAATGAAATAGCATATGGAATTGTCTGGCATGATTCCTAGTATATCTGAGTGCTCATTAATAACATTTATAATACGCTCTATGTATCATTCAGTAACTGAGACTCCACGGATAAAAAAAAAATTCATCATCTCAAAGAATCCCACTCTAGGATGGGAAGTGAGAGGATGGTTTTGGTGCAGGATATAATTGGTTTCATTTCCTCTGATATGGCCCATCCAAATCAGTGGTGGGAGAGAGGGAGAAGAAGGACACAGCTGTACATGGAATCCTTCCATTTAAACCTATTTGCAGGTCAAGATCAATTCAGGCAAACAGAAGGTGATATGGATACAGGCTGTGCAGAGTAGTGGAAATATTTATAGATTGAGACTGTGGGGAATGTTTCTGATATCTAAGTTATTGTAACCTGGGTCAAATAGCACTGGCCATCTGGACTTCAGTAGAATATAAAGTTAGATAATATTTCTGATTGATACATTTTTGAGCTCCTTATGTTTTTATATAATTTTGAATAATGAACTCTGAGCATAGTAATTTTTCTGTACAGCATAACAATCAAATATTCTAATTTGATAATTCTCCCTTGAAAATCTTTCCAGATGAAAATCTACTAATTCTACTTCCCAGCATTAGTAGAGTAAACAAAACCTAACCAGTGTTTCAAGCTGTTATCATTGATGGGTTTTTCAACCTGACATTATTATTACCAATCATTTCTGATTTCAATCCCAGCTACAGAGTGCAGTTCCATGCTGGTTCAGATTTACCCACACATTAATGGAGTCTCATTTTAAACTCATTTTATGTCACTGCTTGCATTCTCCTTCAAGTCCTTCTCTGATGCTCCAAGAATCTGCTTAGTCTAGTATAAGCACAGGCTGGCTAAGCAGAGTATTAAGGTGGTTTTCTTGTTGTTTTAGTTGATAAGCCATGCCACACTGTTTTGTGACCCCATGGACTATGGCCTGCCAGGATTCTCTGTCTATGGAATTTCCCAGGGAAGAATATTGGAGTGGTTGCCACTTCCTTCCCCAAAGGATCTTCCTTGACAGAGATCAAACCCTTGTCTCCCATATCTCCTGCATTGCAGGCAGATTCTTTATCACTGAGCCACCACCAGGGAAACGTTGATGCCCCCTAAATAATCTTCAATTAATGGAGACTGTGAATAAATAAACACTCTAGACTTCTGTTCTGTTAATAGAAAATTCTTGAGGTATTCTGTATGTTTCTCTGGAGATCATGGGGGTAACAAGCTCCCAGTGCCCACAGGGTAACTTCACTAAGTCACTTTCTATTGATGCTTCTGTGCTCTGCTTTTTCCTTCTTGCTTTCTGGGATCATTATCCAAATAAATTACCAGTCTTCAAATCTTATCTCAGTCTCCTCTTTTGACAGAATTTGAATGAAAGTACTTGAGATCATCATTCCAAACAACAATGGCAGCTGCAATTTTGGAGACATGCAGATTTAGCTGGTACGATCCAGGATCCAATGGGACCCGGTTATTTTTAATTAACTTTTTAATTAAAGGATAATTCTTTACAGAATTTTGTTGTTTTCTGTCAAACCTCAACATGAATCAGCCATGTTGACTGCAGTATACATATACCCCCTCCCTTTTGAACCTCCCTCTCATCTCCCTCCCCATTCCACCCCTCTAGGTTGATACAGAGCCCCTGTTTGAGTTTCCTGAGACATATAGGGAATTCCTGTTGGCTATCTACTTTACATATGGTAATGTAAGCGTCCATGCTACTCTCCTCATACATCTCACCCTCTCCTCCCCTCTCCCCATGTCCATAAGTCTATTCTTTATGTCTGTTTCTCCATTGCCCTGAAAATATATTCTTTAGTACCATTTTTCTAGATTGCATATATATGTGTTAGGGCTGTGAAAAGAAGAGAAGTGAAAAGCAAAGGAGAAAAGGAAAGATATAAGCATCTGAATGCAGAGTTCCAAAGCATAGCAAGAAGAGATAAGAAAGCCTTCCTCAGTGATCAATGCAAAGAAATAGAGGAAAACAACAGAATGGGAAAGACTAGAGATCTCTTCAAGAAAATTAGAGCTACCAAGGGAACATTTCATGCAAAGATGGGCTCGATAAAGGACAGAAATTATATGCACCTAACAGAAACAGAAGATATTAAGAAGAGGTGACAGGAATACACAGAAGAACTATACAAAAAAGATCTTCATGACCAAGATAATCACAATGGTGTGATCACTCACCTAGAGCCAGACATCCTGGAATGTGAAGTCAAGTGGGCCTTAGAAAGCATCACTACAAATAAAGCTAGTGGAGGTGATGGAATTGCAGTTGAGCTATTTCTAATCCTGAAAGATGATGCTGTGAAAGTGCTGTACTCAATATGCCAGCAAATTTGGAAAACTCGGCAGTGGCCACAGGACTGGAAAAGGTCAGTTTTCATTCCAATCCCAAAGAAAGGCAATGCCAAAGAATGCTCAAACTACTGCACAATTGCACTCATCTCACATGCTAGTAAAGTAATGCTCAAAATTCTCCAAGCCAGGCTTCAGCAATATGTTAACAGTGAACTTCCAGATGTTCAAGCTGGTTTTAGAAAAGGCAGAGGAACCAGAGATCAAATTGCCAACATCCGCTGGATCATGGAAAAAGCAAGAGAGTTCCAGAAAAACATCTATTTCTGCTTTATTGACTATGCCAAAAAACATCTATTTCTGCTTTATTGACTATGCCTTTGACTATGTGGATAACAATAAACTGTGGAAAATTCTGAAAGAGATGGGAATAACAGACCACCTGACCTGCCTCTTGAGAAACCTATATGCAGGTCAGGAAGCAACAGCTAGAACTGGACATGCAACAACAGACTGGTTCCAAATAGGAAAAGGAGTACATCAAGGCTGTATATTGTCACCCTGCATATATTTAACGTATATGCAGAGTACATCATGAGAAATGCTGGGCTGGAGAAAGCACAAGCTGGAATCAAGATTGCTGGGAGAAATATCAATAACCTCAGATATGCAGATGATACCACTCTTATAGCAGGAAGTGAAGAGGAACTAAAAAGCCTCTTGATGAAACTGAAAGTGGATAGTGAAAAAGTTGGCTTAAAGCTCGACATTCAGAAAACGAAGATCATGGGCATCTGGTTCCATCACTTCATGGGAAATATATGGGGAAACAGTGGAAACAGTGTCAGACTTTATTTTTGGGGGCTCCAAAATCACTGCAGATGGTGACTGCAGCCATGAAATTAAAAGACACTTACTCCTTGGAAGAAAGGTTATGACCAACCTAGGTCGCATATTCAAAAGCAGAGACATTACTTTGCCAACAAAGGTCCATCTAGTCAAGGCTATGGTTTTTCCAGTGGTCATGTATGGATGTGAGAGTTGGACTGTGAAGAAGGCTGAGAGCCGAAGAATTGATGCTTTTGAACTGTGGTGTTGGAGAAAACTCTTGAGAGTCCCTTGGACTGCAAGGAGATCCAACCAGTCCATTCTGAAGGAGATCAGCCCGGGGTGTTCTTTGGAAGGAATGATGCTAAAGCTGAAACTCCAGTACTTTGGCCACTTCATGTGAAGAGTTGACTCATTGGAAAAGACTCTGATGCTGGGAGGGATTGGGGGCAGGAGGAGAAGGGGACGACAGAGGATGAGATAGCTGGATGGCATCACCGACTCGATGGACGTGAGTCTGAGTGAACTCCGGGAGTTGGTGATGGACAGGGAGGCCTGGTGTGCTGTAATTCATGGGGTCACAAAGAGTCAGACATGACTGAGCGACTGAACTGAACTGATACGATATTTATCTTTCTTTCTCTCTCGTCCCAATTTGAAGTCATGGAACATGCTTTCTCATTTTCTTGGGAACAGAAGCTCTCATTCTTTTATGGCATTTTCCTTGTCTTCAGAATTTATCAGCAAATACAGAGCTAAAGAAGCTTGGTTTTCTCACCATTATGAAAATAAATTCTCACTCATAAAATCAATTATATATCATTGGCTTTATTCAAAGTTTTGCCTATAATTTTTTTATCACTAAAGTAATAAACATAAGCATCTCAGTGTGCATCTTATTACTCATAACAACAATAAAATCATTTCCATTCTCTCAGTTTCTCTCATATGTAGGATCTATGTTAATTGCTTTATGCATTATATTTCTAATTCTTTTAACAATTCACATGAAAAATGAATTTTAGTAATAAAACTGAATTTAAACTAAGTTAATTGCAAGAATGAAAGAGCTGTAGGTAATAAAATTATAGTGATTTTTCTCTTTTTACTCAGGAATGTCAGACTCTATTACATATGATTAAATTTTTTTCATCTGTGTTTCACTACAGAGGTCTTGTCTGTCTTTAGTTAAATTTATTTCGAAGTATTTTGTGGTTTTATTTTTATTCTACTGTAAATTTATAATTTGTTTGTTTGAGTTTACTGCCCTGTCTGGCACCTCCAGAAAAATGTTGGATATAACTGGCAAGAGCAAACTTTCCTGTTGCCACTTACGAAGAAACAATTCTAAGTTTCATTAAGTGGAATGTTAGCTGAAAGTTTTTTGTATTTGCCCTTTATCAAACTGAGGTTACTAATATTTCTCCCGGCATTCTTGACTCCAGCTTGTCCTTCATCCAGCCCAGCATTTCACATGGTATACTCTGCATATAAGTTAAGTAGGGTGACAATATACAACCTTGATGTACTCCTTTCCATATTTGGAACCAGTCTGTTCCATGTCCAGTTCTAACTGTTGCTTCTTGACTTGCATACAGATTCCTCTGGAGGCAGGTAAAGAAAGTGAAGTCGCTCAGTCATGTCAGACTCTTTGTGACCCCGTGGACACCAGGCTCTTCCGTCCATGGGATTTTCTAGGCAAGAGTACTGGAGTGGGTTGCCATTTCCTTCTCCAGGGAATCTTCCTGACCGAGGGATCAAACTAAGGTGGCCTGGTATTCCCATCTCTTTAAGAATTTTCCACACTTTGTTGTGATCCACAAGTTTAAACATTCTTTGGCATTGCCTTTTTTTGGGATTGGGATGAAAACTGACCTTTTCCATTGCCTGTGGAAATGCTGGGCTCAATGAAGCTGGAATCAAGATTGCTGGGAGAAATATCAGTAAGCTCAGATACGCAGATGACATCACCCTTATGGCAGAAAACAAAGAACTAAAGAGCCTCTTAATGAAAGTGAAAGAGAAGAGTGAAAAACCTGGCTTAAAACTCAACATTAAGAAAACTAAGATCATGACAACTGGTTCCATCACTTCATGGCAAATAGATGGGGAAACAGTGGAAACAGTGTCACATTTTATCTTTTTGGGCTCCAAAGTCACTGCAGATGGGGATGACAGAGGATGAGACAGTTGGAAGGAAACCTATGACCAATCTAGACACCATATTAAAGCAGAGACATTACTTTGCCAACAAAGGTTCATCTAGTTAAAGCCATGGTTTTTCTAGTAGTCATGTATGGATGTGAAAGTTGGACTATAAAGAAAGCTGAATGCCAAAGAACTGATTCTTTTGAACTGTGGTGTTGGAGAAGACTCTTGAAAGTCCCTTGAACTGCAAAGAGATCCAACCAGTCAATTGTAAAGGAAATTAGTCCTGAATATTCATTGGAAGGACTGATGCTAAAGCTGAAACTCCAATACTTTGGCCACCTGATGCGAAGAACTGACTCATTGGAAAAGACCCTGATGCTGGGAAAGATTGAAAGCAGGAGGAGAAGGGGATGACAGAGGATGAGATGGTTGGATGGCATCACTGACTTGATGGATATGAGTTTGATCAAGCTCTGGGAGTTGGTGATGGACAGGGAAGCCTGGCATGCTGCAGTCCATGGGGTCACAAAGAGTTGGACATGACTGAGCAACTGAACTGACTTTACCAGACTGGGAAAGATCTCTTCCTTTCTAGTTCTTTGAGTTATGGCCATAAAACATCGTTATATTCTGTCAAATAGTTTTTCTGCATCTATTCAGATGATAACATTACTTTTTTTCTTTTATTCTAATAAGATGGTGAATTAAACAGATTGATTTTTCAAATTTGGATAAACCTTGAATTTCTAGTAAAATAACTTAGTCATTTTATGTTGTTGTTTATATACTGAGAGATTTGATATGTTAATATTTTGTTCGGATGTTGCATCTATGTTCCTGACAGAGATTGGTGTGGTATTTTCTTTTTTTGGAATGTTTGTACCACATTGCTGGCTTCTTACAATGATTTGGGAAGAGTTCTTTCCTTCTCTATATTCTGAAAGAATTTATATAAGATTGGTATCATGTGTTGCTTAACTGTTGATTGCGTCACTACTACACTATGTGGACTAGAGTTTTCTGTGTGTGTAGGTATGTAGTATATCCCTCTGTAGTGTGCGTGCGTGTGTGGGTGTGTGTATATATATATATATATATATATATATATATATATATATATCCCAATTATTTGCCATTTCTGGAGCCCTTTATTATTTCCTATATATCAGAGTTTCTGTCTGGGTATAACTTCCTTTGGTTCAAAAATTTTCTTCAACTTTTATTTATTTATTTAATTTTGATAGTTCAGGCTTGCTAACAACAAATAATCTACTTTTTTGCTTTGCTGAAAATATCTTCATGTCACCTTTGTTTTTCCAAGATATTTTCATTGGATATAGAACCCTGTTTTAGCTTAGTTTTGTTTGACTTTTAGTTAGTTTTGCTAATTCTTAGGCTGTCTAAAAGTTTTCCCATTGTTTTCTGGCTTCCATTTTTTCTAGTGAGAAATCACCCATCATTTGTACTGTTTGTTCACGAAATACATTTTTTTCATTTTCTTTGTTGTGTTTCAAGTTTTTAATTCTAGCTTTCATACATGTATTTATGATATGCCTAGATATGATTTTCTTTGTATTTTTTTTCTATTTTGCATTTCTGGGTTTCTTAAGGATTTGAAAGTCAGTGTTTTTCATGAAATTTGAGCTGTTACTTATTTGAATTTTTTTTTCACTCATTCTCATTTTATTTTTTCTTTAGGATTTTAATTAAACATTTGTAATATCCCTTGATATTTTTCCATACACTCTTGAGGTGCTCTTAACATTTCTTCAAGACTTTTCTTTCTTCCTATTAGATCATCCCTATTTGGTTCAAGCTCATTTAAACTTTCTTATCCCATATTCAGTTTTCTGTAAAGCTCAGATGGTAGATTTTTTAAAGTTTGGTTATTATATTGAATACATTTTAATTGTAGATTTTCTATTTTCTTTTCTATTTTCTACTTCTCTGCTTAGATTCTTCATCTGTCTATTAATAAGACTATATTTTGCTTTTAGCTCTTGAGATTATTCAGCATCTCTCTTAAAGTTTCTGTTTGCTAAATAAAAACTCAAAGCTATCTCAAAGTCTGTTTATATTGAGTTCATTCTTCTTGTTTTATAATTGTGTTATTTTATACTAAAAAAATCTGGGTGATAGGATTTAGATATACAGGATTTTGTTATTTTTCCCTTAAGATTATGGATTTTTGTTCAAACAAACAGCTTAATTACTGACTATTTATCTTAAACTTGTATTAAGTTTATGCTTCTATTTATTTTATGCTTTGTTAGGACATATCTGTATAAGGCCTAAAAGTGTTTCTCAAGCTTCTCTAACTTGGTTAGATTTTACATCTAAGTTGTTTATCTTCTGTGGATATTATCAAAGCTTCAGTTCAGTTCAGTCAGTCAGTCTTGTCTGACCCTTTGTGACCCCCACAGACTGCAGCATGCCAGGCCTCCCAGTCCATCGCCAACTCCCAGAGTTTACTCAAACTCATATCCATTGAGTCGGTGATGCCATCCAACCATCTCACCCTCTGCTGTCCCCTTCTCCTCCAGCCTTCAATCTTTCCCAGCATCAGGGGCTTTTCCAGTGAGTTAGTTCTTCTCAACAGGGGGCCAAAGTATTGGAGTTTCAGCTTCAGCATCAGTCTTTCCAATGAATATTCAGGACTAATTTCCTTTACAATTGACTGATTGGATCTCCCTGCATCCAAGGGACTCTCAAGAATCTTCTCCAACACTACAGTTTAAAAGCATCAATTCTTTGGTGCTCAGCTTTCTTTACAGTCCAGCTCTCACATCCATACATGACTACTGGAAAAACCATAGGTTTGACAAGACAGACCTTTGTTGGAAAAATAATGTCTCTGTTTTTAATATGCTGTCTAGACTGGTAATAGGCTTTTTTCCCCAAGGATCAAGCATCTTTTATTTTCATGGCTGCAGTCACCATCTACAGTGATTTTGGAGCCCCCCAAAATAGTCTCTCATAGTTTCCATTGTTTCCCCATCTATTTGCCATGGAGTGATGGGGCTGGATGCTATGATCTTAGTTTTCTGAATGTTGAACTTTAAGCCAGCTTTTTCACTCTTCTCTTTCACTTTCATCAAGAGAATCTTTAGTTCTTCTTCGTTTTCTGCCATAAGGGTGGTGTCATCTGCATATCTGAGCTTATTGGATATTTCTCCCAGCAATCTTGATTCCAGCTTGTGCTTCCTCCAGCCCAGCATTTCTCATGATGTACTCTGCATATAAATTAAATAAGCAGGGTAACAATATACAGCCTTGACATACTCCTTATCTTATTTGGAACCAGTCTGTTGTTCCATGTCCAGTTCTAACTGTTGCTTCCTGACCTGCATATAGATTTCTCAAGAGGCAGGTCAGGTGGTCTGATATTCCCATACCTTGAAGAATTTTCCACAGTTTGTGGTGATCCACACAGTCAAAGGCTTTGGCAAAGTCAATAAGGCAGAAATAGATGTTTTTCTGGAACTCTCTTGCTTTTTCAATGATCCAGTGGATGTTGGCAATTTGATCTCTGGTTCTTCTGCCTTTTCTAAATCCAGCTTGAACATCTGGAAGTTAATGGTTCATGTACTGTTGAAGCCTGACTTGGAGAATTTTGAGCATTACTTTACCAGTGTGTGGGATGAGTGCAATTTTGTGGTAGTTTGTACATTCTTTGGCATTTCCTTTCTTTGTGATAATCAAAGCTCAGTTTTAGAAATGTCAGTCTAGAGTAGACTTACTTATACAGGAATCAGCAAACTATGGCTTATGGGTCAAACGTGGCTCAAAACCTAGTTATTTTGTAAATAAAGATATATTGAAACACAGTAACACCCATTCATTTCTATGTTATCTATAGAAGCTTTTATACCACAGCAGCATTAAGTAGTTGCAGTAGAGACCATATTGAGCAGAGACACTAAGATATTTGCTCTCCTGCTCTTTACAGAAAAACGTTATTGATGTCTGCTCTCGGACAAGATCCATACTCTTATAGCATGGTCTTTCTGATGTCTCAGCTGAATGCTCAGGATATGAACAAGGCTTTCCTACTCTGGCTGGATTTGGAGCATCAATGTCTTCCAAGAATGTGCAATCTTCAGTTTCTCTGTTTTGTCCTCATTTCTTTGGTGCTTGCTTCCTTGTAAGCTAACCATTGTCTCCTCCTGAGCTTAGTAAGCTCAGCTCTTGGCCAGAGACTTGACAGAAGCATCCATTAAATTTCTGGGATCTCCACTCAGCTCAATTCCCTCCTCCCTGGTGCCTTTTCTATATATTCCAGTGGATGCAGCAACTCTATTCTGATTTCTGCTCTAATTTCAGTGGGAACTCTGTGATCTGCTGATGCTTCAGCTCCTTCTGTGACACTTGAGGAAAATTGTTGCCAGGCAGAGAGCCAGGACAGTCATGGAACATACTTCATAAGTTTTCCTTCTTTTAAGAATTGCAGGCTTGCAGTATTTGTTGTCCAATATCTGAAACAGTTTTCTCATGTGTTCTGTCCAATGTCAAAGTGTTATATATTGTCACAAACATAAGTTCCTCTACTGCTGTCACTTTAACATATATAGATAGATAGATAGATAGATATTTATATATTTGCGAATGCATATGACTGAGAAAACATGAAACATTTTTGCCTTTTAATAGATGTTGAGCCAGTTAGGGGCTTCCCTGGTAGCTCAGCTATTAAAGAATCTGCCTGCAATGCAGGAGACCCTGGTTCAATTTCTGGGTCAGAAAGATCCCCTGGAAAAAGGACAGGCTACCCACTCCAGTATTCTTGGGCTTCCCTGGTGGTTCAGACAGTAAAGAATCTGCCTGCAATGTGGGAGAACTGGGAGCTGCTGCTGCTGCTGCTGCTAAGTCGCTTCAGTCGTGTCCGACTCTGTGTGACCCCATAGACGGCAACCCACCAGGCTTCCCCGTCCCTGGGATTCTCTAGGCAAGAACACTGGAGTGGGTTGCCATTTCCTTCTCCAATGCATGAAAGTGAAAAGTGAAAGGGAAGTCGCTCAGTCGTGTCCAACTCTTCGCGACCCCATAGACTGCAGCCTACCAGGCTCCTCCGTCCATGGGATTTTCTAGGCACGAGTACTGGAGTGGGGTGCCATCGCCTTCTCCAGAACTGGGAGCTAGTTAGAGGATTATACTCAAATTAGGTTAGTAGAGAACTGCCTGTGTAGAATAAGCTTGATTTTAGGATAATGCGTCACTCTATTCTTAGAAGCTGCAAAGAATTTCTTCAGCTTCCCTCCATATCCTTGACATCCTACAGGGTAAATCAAATAGTAGATTAACCACTATTGCATCATCTATTATTATTTTACTCTGTTTACATATTTCAAATCATTTTTTAATATTCATCTCTCTCTCTTCCTCTAGTTTCCTCCTTTTCTTCCTTCACTACAATATTCATAGGTTGACTTTGAACAGTTCCAATTTTATTGTTTTGGGTAGAATATGAAGCATCATATTTATCAGAGAAATTTATCTCACGATACTCTGTCTCTCCACTGCATACAAAGAATGACCTCTTGTAATCTATCTTTTTACACTAGTTGATCTTATTTTTGTGTAACACTCTTAGGGAGTTTGGAGTTATAAGAAAGCATTTACTTCTTCATTCAACCAAACTGAACTTTCTCCATTAAAGGGTCACATTTTTGATAGTGAAAAATCAGATCACTAGGGGTTGTATCTATAATTATTAGAATATCCAAGCAGTTGAAAGAATGGTATTTAATGAAATGATACTCATTAGTTTATAATTGGATGCATGCTTGCTGAGAATATATTCAATAAATATGTTACAGCTATAAATAACTTCCAAAGATAAGAAAGGCTTAATAAATCTTGGAATAAGTGGTTTCTGCTGTCACTTTCTTTGCTAAGGAAAATTATATTTATATTAAGTTGTATTTCAGATATTCACCATAGTTATTAGTAGTCATAATTATATGAACATATACTTAGAGTGTTCATACTTTTAAATGTTTCCTTATGATTACTTTTCACATAAAGGACCTACATTCAAATAACCCTTTCATATACTGGAGGCTATAATTAAGTCAAAGTTGTACATAAAATTAAAAATAAAAAAGAGAAGCCTTTAAAATAGAAGTACTAATTAGACCTTAAGTGAACTTTCCTAACTGTCTTAGCTGTAGGAATCAGCTGACTTTTATCTATAAAAAGGGTAGGTAACTGGTATATTAGTTAAGTTATATTCTTCTGTAAGTAATAGACACCCAATTAACAGTGGCTTTAAAATAATATATTTTTTACATAGCAAGATGCTGAAGTGTGATTCTAGGATCAATTAATTCAGTAGGTCAATAACATCATCAAGAACTAAAGTTTTTCCCTTCTTCCTGCTCTGCATTGGTTTATGCCCTCAAATATGCTCCCTCATAGTTTGAAGTAAGATATAGAGACAGCAGGTATCACATTTACTTCATCCTCATGTTGCTTCAACTCCAATCTGTTTGGAATGTTTTCAAAGAACATACAGAACTGGAACCTGATCTGGTGGTGATGGGTGGTTTAGTCACTAAGTCGTGTTTGACTCTTGCAACCTCATGGACTCTAGGTCCTCTGTCCATGGGATTTCCCAGGCAGGAACACTGGAGTGCGTTGTCATTTCCTTTTCCAGGGGATCTTCCTGACCCAGGGACCGAACCCTCATCTCCCTCACTGAAGAGGGTTTCTTTACTGCTGAACCACCAGAGAAGCTAGAACCTGACCTAGAACCAGTTTAAAAGGTGTAAACATAAGATTATAATATCAAAGTAGGCTTGATTATGTGGTTAGCAGTAGTTGATCAATATTTGTGATATTCCTCTATTCTTAATGCATACTGATATATGTTTATCAACTGAATCTCTGGGAACAAAATATCCCTGATTTGTCAGTCAGTCAGTTCAGTCATTCAGTCGTGTCCGACTCTTTGCGACCCCATGAATCGCAGCATGCCAGGCCTCCCTGTCCATCACCAACTCCCGGAGTTCACCCAAACTCATGTCCATCGAGTTGGTGATGCCATCCAGCCATCTCATCCTCTGTCGTCCCCTTCTCCTCCTGCCCCCAATCCCTCCCAGCATCAGAGTCTTTTCCAATGAGTCAACTCTTCGCATGAGGTGGCCAAAGTATTGGAGTTTCAGCTTTAGCGTCAGTCTTTCCAAAGAATACCCAGGACTGATCTTCTTTAGAATGGACTGGTTGGATCTCCTTGCAGTCCAAGGGACTCTCAAGGGTTTTCTCCAACACCACAGTTCAAAAGCATCAATTCTTCGGCACTCAGCTTTCTTCACAGTCCAACTCTCACATCCATACATGACCACTGGAAAAACCATAGCCTTGACTAGATGGACCTTTGTTGGCAAAGTTTTGTCTCTGCTTTTGAATATGCTATCTAGATTGGTCATAACTTTCTTTCCAAGGAGTAAGTGTCTTTTAATTTCATGGCTGCAATCCCCATCTGCAGTGATTTTGGAGCCCCCCAAAATAAAGTCTGACACTGTTTCCACTGCTTCTCCATCTATTTCCCATGAAGTGATGGGACTAGATGCCTTGATCTTCATTTTCTGAATGTTGAGCTTTAGCCAACTTTTTCACTCTCCTCTTTCACTTTCATCAAGAGGCTTTTTAGTTCCTCTTCACTTTCTGCCATAAGGGTGGTGCCCTGATTTGTAGCATGTGCCAATTTCCGTAGTGTAAATACTCCCACTGTGGCCAGTTTTAAGCTATAAAAATGATGCCATTGAATGAAGAACTGAGAAGAGATGGGTGGTAGCACATGCTTAAAAAAGAGTAGTTTTACTACACAGATGCAATTAATATAAAACTAAAGAACATGGATTATAGTTAATAGTAAAATAATTAAAAAGCAATGAGTTTTGATTATTAATTACCTTCAGTTAATTGGCTTTATTTCTAAACAATGGCTGTATTTAATAAGTGATTTACAAAATTCCTGAAAATTTAATATACCCAGCTCTTCTGAACAAATATGAGCCAGCTCCAGCACACCACTATGTCCCCATAAGTCATCTCATTTCTACCTTTATTAAAATTATAGCCCTATACCACATACATACACAAAAGGGTAAAGATTTTATTAAACATTATACAAAGAGAAATATTACATTCATATGAAAGTAGATTAAATTTTATTATATTTATTATCCAACGCAGAAAATTGAGCAATAACCCAAGAACACTAAAATATTTCATAAACTAAAACAGAATGAAAAAGCACAAATAAGAAAAGTCCTGTTGTGTTTTTTAACAGATATTAGATCAAAAGAAAAAGAAACTGACATCTTGAATAAACTTCAGACTCAGAAATCTTAAATTGGCAGTCAATGTTCCTCAAGCTGGCTCTGTTTCCTGTGTGTTCTGGTCAAGACCTACCGCACTGCAGGTGTAGGTTTTTCTGAGAAAATAAGGAAGTGATAATAGGTAAACTGGAAGGTCTCATCTAGTTTTAAAGTTTTCCATTGTGATTTAAAAAAAAAAAAAAACCTTTCTGCATGTCTTTGAGTATAGCTTTTCTGAACTTCCTATTTTTAGCTTACAAAAAGGATGTGAGTAATGAAATAGGCCCTCAATAAGTGATTTGGTGGGGACTAACCTGATGGTTCAGTGGCTAAGACTCTGAGCTCCCAAAGCAAGGGGCCCAGGTTTGATCCCTGGTCAGAGAACTAAATCCCACAGGCTTCAACTAAGAGCTTGCATGTCCCAGGCCTCAACTAAAAGATTCCATGGCCGCAATGAAGATCCTGTGTGCCGCAACTAAGACCTGGCACAAATAAGTAAATAAGCCAAATAAGCAAATAAATATTGAAAAAAAACACTATTTGTTTAATTTATGTTAGGTACTTTCACTAGGTATTGTATTACTGTTATTGTTGCTGACATGTATATTATTGCCTTATGTGTTTATTTTTCCTCCCAAAACTCTTAGGTTTGTGAAAGGCAGATATTAAGAGAGAGAGAGGCAGGGAACATGAAGGTCTACAGTCTTAGAGGGGCATCATACCTGAGTTTAAAGTAAGGTGAAGATTACTATTTGTATAGCCTTGGACAAGAATATCCAAGTAATGTCTCTGAGTCTCCGTGTTGCCAGGTCTTTAGAATGTTTTGAGAATTAAGTGAACTAAATCACTTAATAGGCTTTCAAGAAATGGTACCTAAAATATATGTACTTTTTCTGTATCCAAAGCACCTAACACTATGCTTGGCCCATATTAAAAACTTACTGTTTTCTGAATACATAAGTGAATGAAAGAATGAATAAAATGAAACAAACTATGAATGAGATAATTAGTTCATCTTGCCTAGAACTGGTCCAGACATTCTTTTAGATCTGCAGTCACTCATCTTTGTGAATGTGAAGAACAGGGCAGAAGTTTTGAGATCCTTTGATATTTCTGTAAATCCATTTTCTGAATTTTAATTTTCTCCATTGATAAAACCAAACTTAAAAGACCTGAAACCTAGGGTGTTTTCAAATTCTGAAGCCCATCCAGATTCTATTCTATACTTATAATCACAATCACTACTGAAAGAACTCAAATAGCACTTTAAAAGTCATTTTGGTACCTACTGATATTTATAAACATTAGTCAAGAACCTAAATGTCCATCGACAGAGGAATGAATAAAGACATGGTGTATATATATATATATATATATATATATATATGACTGAATAGTGCTCAGTCATAAAAGAAGAGCAAAATAATGTTATTTGCAGCAATATGGATGGAGCTAGACACAGTCATATTGAGTGAAATAAGTCAGATGGAAAAAGACAAATGTAATATCATTTATATGTGGTATCTTAAAAAAGGGTATAAATGAACTTATTTACAAAATAGAAATAGAGTCACAAATGTAATAAATAAACTTACGGTTACCAGAAGGGAAGGAGGGAAGGATAAATTGGGAGACCAGGATTGACATATATACACTACTATATATAAAATAGATAACTAATAAGGACCTAGTGTATAGCACAGGGAACTCTACTCAGTTCTCTATAATCACCTATATGGGAAAGAATCAGAAAAAAAGTGAATATATGTACATATATAACTGATTCACTTTGCTGTATAGCAGAAAATATATGAACTATACTCCAACAAAAATTAAAACAAAATAAACAGATAAAAATTTTGAAAAAAAAGAGTACCATCTTCCAGGTTTCCACAGAATGCATGTTCAATCTATAGAAATCAGTGGGGTCAGAGAGATTTAGTCATTTTATGAGTAATAGACATCTAACAATGTGGTCAAAAGTATAAACTGACATCCCAGAAAAATGTCCATTTTACAATAGCTCAATCTGCAATTTCAGAGGCCTTACAAAAACCACATATTAGGTTAAAATCATGCAATGAACTCAGATATGCTCATTTTACACAGGAAAAAAATGAACTCCAGAATTCATTTTTAGTAAATGGTAGTCAAATTTAGATTCCAACTTTACCTTCTCAAGGCTATGGTTTTTCCAGTGGTCATGTACGGATGTGAAAGTTGGACTGTGAAGAAAGCTGAGCACCAAAGAATTGATGCTTTTGAAATGTGGTGTTGGAGAAGACTCTGGAGAGTCCTTTGGACTGCAAGGAGATCCAACCAGTCCATCCTAAAGGAGATCTGTCCTGGGTGTTCTTTGGGAGGACTGATACTAAAGCTGAAACTCTAATACTTCGGCTACCTCATATGAAGAGTTGACTCATTGGAAAAGACTCTGATGCTGGGAGGGATTGGGGGCTGGAGGAGAAGGGGACCTCAGAGGATGAGATGGCTGGATGGCATCACCGACTCCATGGACTTGAGTCTGGGTGAACTCCGGGAGTTGGTGATGGACAGGGAGGCCTGGCGTGCTGCGATTCATGGGGTCGCAGAGTCAGACATGACTGAGCGGCTGAACTGAACTGCACTGAACTGAGGCCAATTAAGAGTAATAAAAATATTTTACTTTACCTTTATTTATTCTTTCCCCAATCCTCCTTTTTTCTTCATGTAGAAAAAATATTTTCATTTAAACATCTTACCTATATTATTTTTTCTCTATGTTGAAGGTGAAAGTTAAGGTCACTCAGTCATGTCCAACTCTTTGTGACCCCATGGACTATAGTACATGGAATTCACCAGGCCAGAATACTGGAGTGGGTAGCCTAGCCTTTCTCCAGCTGATCTCCCTGATTCAGGAATCAAATCAGGGTCTCCTGCATTGCAGGCAGATTCTTCACCAACTGAGCTATGAGGGAAGCCCCTTCTATGTTAAGAATTTCTGTTAACATTTCTTGTGGGCAGGTCTGATGGCAATGAATTCCCTTGGTTTTTATATGTCTGGTTATGTCTGAAAAAAGCCTTTTTCTTTCACTTTTGAAGGATACTAGATGTAGAATTCTAGGTTTGCAGTTTTTGCCAACACTTTCAGTATTTCACTCTACTTCTTCCCTGAATGATTCCTGAGAGGTATATTGCAATTGTTATTCCTGTTTCTCTATAGGAAAGAAGATTCTCTCCATGTTCCCTGCCCCTTCAGTGTCTGTAAAGTAAAAAAAATAATAATAATAAATAAATTTAAAAAAATAAAAACTTAAGAAAAAAAGATTTTCTCTTTGTCTTTGGTTTCCTACAATTTAAATATGATATTCTTAAGGGGTGGTGGTGATGGTGTGTGTGTTTGGTCTTTGGCATTTATCCTGCTTCTTGTTCTTTCAGATTCTGAGATCTGCCATTCTTTGTTCCATTGATTTGAGAAAGTTCTCAGCCATTATTGCTTTAAATATTTTTTTTCCTTTTGGTTCTCTTTTCCTGTATTCTAATTATAAATATGTTACATGTTCTGACATTATTTCACATTTCTTGGATGACCTGTTTTTTGGATTTTTTTTTTTTCATTTGTTTCCTCCTTGAATTTCAGTTTGAGAAGATTCTTTTGACATCTTCTAGTTCACTGCTTCTTTCCCTGGCTGTGGGCTATTGGTGAGTATACTGATGAACCCATCCTTGTCCTACTGGTTTTTTGATTGTTTGTTTACTTTTAAGACTATTTTTTAGAGTGGTTTCAGGTATAGGGCAAAACTGAGCAGAAGGTATAGAAATTTTCCACCTATTCCTATATATGCACAGTCTCTCTCATTGTCAACCAGAGTAATACGTACGTGACATGGTGAACTTAACTTGGAATATTATCACTCAAGCCCATAGTTTATATTGAAGTCCACTGTTGGTTGTGTACATTCTATGAGTTGGTGCAAATATATAATGATAAGTATGCACCATTATAGTACCATACAGAATACTCTCGTTTCTCTAAAAATCTTCTGTGCTTTGCCTCTTCTACCCTCCCTTCTCAAAAATCCTAGTCACCACTGATTCTCATCATATTTTCACAATTTTGCGTTTGCCAGAACATTATATAGTCGAAATCATACATTATTTTGTAGATTTGCTAATTTCACTCGGTATATACATTTAAAATTCCTCCATGCCTTTCCGTATCTTGATAGCTCATTTCTCTTTAGCATTTAATAATATTCCATGCCTGAATATACCACTGTTTATCAACTCACCTACTGAAGAACATCTTGGTTGTTTTCAGTTTTTGACAATTATGAATAAGACTAACGTAAAACTGCATGGGCAGCTGTGACCGGCACACTTAAGCACGGCTGAGAGGAGCTACCCAATGTCTGAGATCAGGGGCAGAAGCCGGGAGGACCCCATGCCTGAAGGGTGGCAGCCAAGAGGAGTTACCCCACGTCCGAGGTCAGGGGCCGGGGCCAAGAGTGCCATGCTGCAATGGCTCAGGAACGTCCCAGAAGAGCTACCCAAGTCCAAAGTCAGGGACGGCAGCCGAGAGAAGCTATCCCACACCCCCACGCCTGAGGCCAGGGGCGGCGGCTGGGAGGAGCAACCCCACGTCCAAGGAGCAGTGACTGCATGGACAGAGGAGGGCCTAGAGGAGCTATCCCATGTTGAAGGTCAGGAAGGGCAGCGGTGAGGAGATACCCCTCGTCCAAGGTAAGGAGCAGCAGCTGCACTTTGCTGGAGCAACCCTGAAGACATACCCCATGCCCAAGGTAAGAGAAACCCAAGTAAGATGGTAGGTGTTGCAAGAGGGCATCACAGGATAGACACACTGAAACCATACTCACAGGAAACTAGTCAATCTAATCACACTAGTTCCACAGCCTTGTCTAACTCAGTGAAACTAAGCCATGCCCATGGGGCCACCCAAGACAGGCGGGTCATGGTGGAGAGATCTGACAGAATGTGGTCCACTGGAGAAGGGAATGGCAAACCACTTCAGTATTCTTACCTTGAGAACCCCATGAACAGTAGGAAAAGGCAAAATGATAGGACACTGAAAGAGGAACTCCCCAGGTCAGTAGGTGCCCAAGATGCTACTGGATATCAGTGGAGAAATAACTCCAGAAAGAATGAAGGGATGGAGCCAAAGCAAAAAGAATACCCAGCTGTGGATGTAACTGGTGATAGAAGCAAGGTCCAATGTTGTAAAGAGCAATATTGCATAGGAACCTGGAATGTCAGGTCCATGAATCAAGGCAAAGTGGAAGTGGTCAAACAAGAGATGGCAAGAGTAAATGTCGACATTCTAGGAACCAGCGAACTCAAATGGACTGGAATGGGTGAATTTAACTTAGATGATCATTATATCTACTACTGCGGGCAGGAATCCCACAGAAGAAATGGAGTAGCCATCATGGTCAACAAAAGAGTCCATAATGCAGTACTTGGATGCAATCTCAAAAACGATAGAATGATCTCTGTTCGTTTCCAAGGCAAACCATTCAATATCACAGTAATCCAAGTCTATGCCCCAACCAATAATGCTGAAGAAGCTGAAGTTGAACGGTTCTATGAAGACCTACAAGACCTTTTAGAACTAACATCCAAAAAAGATGTCCTTTTCATTATAGGGGACTAGGATGCAAAAGTAGGAAGTCAAGAAACACCTGGAGTAACAGGCAAATTTGGCCTTGGAATACGGAATGAAGCAGGGCAAAGACTAATAGAGTTTTGCCAAGAAAATGCACTGGTCATAGCAAATACCCTTTTCCAACAACACAAGAGAAGACTCTACACATGGATATCACCAGATGGTCAACACCAAAATCAGATTGATTATATTCTTTGTAGCCAAAGATGGAGAAGCTCTATACAGTCAACAAAAACAAGACCAGGAGCTGACTGTGGCTCAGATATTGTACTCCTTATTACCAAATTCATACTTAAATTGAAGAAAGAAGGGAAAACCACTAGACCATTCAGACCACTAGACCACTATGACCTAAATCAAATCCCTTATGATTATACAGTGGAAGTGAGAGATAGATTTAAGGGCCTAGATCTGATAGATAGAGTGCCTGATGAACTACGGAATGAGGTTCATGACATTGTACAGGAGACAGGCATCAAGACCATCCCCATGGAAAAGAAATGCAAAAAAGCAAAATGGCTGTCTGCGGAGGCCTTACAAATAGCTGTGAAAAGAAGAGAAGCGAAAAGCAAAGGAGAAAAGGAAAGATATAAGCATCTGAATGCAGAGTTCCAAAGAATAGCAAGAAGAGATAAGAAAGCCTTCTTCAGTGATCAATGCAAAGAAATAGAGGAAAACAACAGAATGGGAAAGACTAGGGATCTCTTCAAGAAAATTAGAGATACGAAGGGAACATTTCATGCAAAGATGGGCTCGATAAAGGACAGAAATGGTATGGACCTAACAGAAGCAGAAAATATTAAGAGATGGCAAGAATACACAGAAGAACTGTACAAGAAAGATCTTCATGACCCAGATAATCACAATGGTGTGATCACTCACCTAGAGCCAGACATCCTGGACTGTGAAGTCAAGTGGGCCTTAGAAAGCATCACTATGAACAAAGCTAGTGGAGGTGATGGAATTCCAGTTGAGCTGTTTCAAATCCTGAAAGATGATGCTGTGAAAGTGCTGCACTCAATATGCCAGCAAATTTGGAAAACTCAGCAGTGGCCACAGGACTGGAAAAGGTCAGTTTTCATTACAATCCCAAAGAAAGGCAATGCCAAAGAATGCTCAAACTATTGCACAATTGCACTCATCTCACATGCTAGTAAAGAAATGCTCAAAATTTTCCAAGCCAGGCTTCCGCAATATGTGAACCGTGAACTTCCAGATGTTCAAGCTGGTTTTAGAAAAGGCAGAGGAACCAGAGATCAAATTGCCAACATCCGCTGGATCATGGAAAAAGCAAAAGAGAGTTCCAGAAAAACATCTATTTCTGCTTTATTGACTATGCCAAAGCCTTTGACTGTGTGGAACAAAATAAACTGTGGAAAATTCTGAAAGAGATGGAATACCAGACCACCTGACCTGCCTCTTGAGGAATCTGTATGCAGGTCAGGAAGCAACAGTTAGAACTGGACATGGAACAACAGACTGGTTCCAAAAAGGAAAAGGAGTACGTCAAGGCTGTATATTGTCACCCTGCTTATTTAACTTATATGCAGAGTACATCATGAGAAACGCTGGGCTGGAAGAAGCACAAGCTGGAATCAAGATTGCCAGGAGAAATATCAATAACCTCAGATATGCATATGACACCACCCTTATGGCAGAAAGTGAAGAGGAACGAAAAAGCCTCTTGATGAAAGTCAAAGTGGACAGTGAAAAAGTTGGCTTAAAGCTCAACATTCAGAAAACGAAGATCATGGCATCTGGTCCCATCGCTTCATGGGAAATAGATGGGGAAACAGTGGAAACAGTGTCAGACTTTATTTTTGGGGGCTCCCCAATCACTGCAGATGGTGATTGCAGCCATGAAATTAAAAGTCGCCTACTCCTTGGAAGGAAAGTTATGACCAACCTAGATAGCATATTGAAAAGCAGAGACATTACTTTGCCAACAAAGGTTTGTCTAGTCAAGGCTATGGTTTTTCCTGTGGTCATGTATGGATGTGAGAGTTGGACTGTGAAGAAAACTGAGCGCCGAAGAATTGATGCTTTTGAACTGTGGTGTTGGAGAAGACTCCTGAGAGTCCCTTGGACTGCAAGGAGCTCCAACCAGTCCATATTAAAGGAGATCAGTCCTGGGATTTTTTTGGAAGGGCTGATGCTAAAGTTGAAACTCCAGTACTTTGACTCCCTCATGCAAAGAGTTGACTCATTGGAAAAGACTCTGATGCTGGGAGGGACTGGGGGCTGGAGGAGAAGGGGACGACAGAGGATGAGGTGGCTGGATAGCATCACTGACTTGATGGACGTGAGTCTGAGTGAACTCCGGGAGTCGGTGATGGACAGGGAGGCCTGGTGTGCTGCGATTCATGGGGTCGCAAAGAGTCGGACACGACTGAGCGACTGAACTGAACGAACTGAATGTAAAACTGTTATAAACATGCCTATGCAGATTTTTGTGTGCATATACATTTTCAACCATTTGGGAAAAATACAGATGAGCACAACTCCTGGATCATGTTTTAAGAGAATGTTTAGTTTTGTAAGAAACTGCCAAACTATCTTCCAGAGTGGTTGTGTCATTTTTGTATTTCCATCAGCAATGAAGGTAAGTTCATGCCGCTTCCTATTTTTGCCAGTGTTTGGTGTTGTGTTTTGCTTTTGAGCTATTCTGATAGATGTGCAGTGGTATCTCACTGTTTTAATTTTCAACTCCACAATAACATATAATGTTGACCATCTTCATATATGTCTAATTGCCATCCGTATGTCTTTCTTTGTGATGTATCTGTTCACGATTTTTACCTACTTTTTAATCAGGTTATTCACTTTAATACTGAGCTTTAAGAGTCACTGGTATATTTTAGATAACATTCCTTTATCAGACGTGTCTTCTGCAAATATTTTCTCCCAGTATGTGACATGTCTTCTCATCTTTTGGGGCATTGTCTTTCACAGAGTTGAAGTTTTAATTTTAATGAAGTCCAGCTTAGCAATTATTTAATGAATCATGCCTTTGGTCTTCTACATAATAATTCATTCCCATACCAAGGTCATGTAGATTTTCTCCTGTTGTTTTCTAGAGGTTTCCCAGTTTTAAGTTTTACATTTAGGTCTATGATGCATTTTGAGTTAATTTTTATAAAAGGTGTGGATGTTTGTTTATCTTAGCACCATTTGTTGAAAGATTATCTTTACTCCATTGCATTACCTTTGTGTGCATGCATGCTAAGTTGCTTCAGTCATGTCCCACTCTTTGCAACCCTATGGACTGTAGCCCACCAGGCTCATGGACTGTAGCCCGCCAGTCCATGGGATTATAGAGAACACTTTATTTCACAATGGCTTCTCTTCCCTTTCCCTTCAATGGGGGCTTTTACTCAGATCCTAATAGTGAGGTTCCAGGTAGAAGCCCAGAAAAGTCTGGGTTCAAGTAGAAGCCTAGGAAAGTATGGGTCTCTTCTAAAACTGCAGAACAGTCTGGTAAGCTAGTGGACACTGCCTCAACTAAAGTGATCACTTAATTAATTAAATGATCCCACCACTTTATGAAATTTCCTGCAGCTAAGCAGATCTCTACTATGTCTCTCTCTGACATGAACCTATGTCTTCAGGTTTTATAGTGGCTGCTTGTTCTGCAACCCCATTTTTCTAATGGGTACAATAAAATATTTTGATTTTTCAGTCCAGCTTTGTCTTGTAAGAGAAGTTACATCCTCTGAGCTCCCTGTGTATTGGAGGTAAATTAAACCAGTAGTCTCTCTAATTTTTAAAGATTTTGTAGAAGCAGATATCTTAACTTCCATTTAATTGTGTTCCAATAGACTAAAGATGGGTTTCCCTGGTGGCAGGAAGTAAAGAATCTACTTGCAGTGTGGGAGACCCAGGTTCGATCTCTGGGTCAGGAAGATCCCCTGGAGAAAAGAATGGCAACCCACTCCAGAATTCTTATCTGTGGAATCCCATGGCCAGAGGAACCTGGTGGGCTACAGTCCATGGACTCGCAAAGAGTCAGACATGACTGAGCAGCTAACACTTTGACTTTGAGACTAAAGATGGCTTTAAAAATTATGACAATATTACTTTCACTTCCACAAATTCTGTAAGTCTATACAAATGTTAACTATGAAATTTATTGCTAACTAATTATGATTTCTTGCTTGAAATCAGTATAAAATTCATTGCAGGGGGCTACATTTCAAGAGCTATCGCATGATCTTTCTATTCAGGTGTTCTCAGTGGAATGTAAAAGCAAAAATTTGGCTTCTCTCCACTAATTCAATTAAGATCCCTTCTAGCTCATCAAGCTGAACAAAAAATTATGTTGAGGGCATGAGACAATGGAAAATAAGAGGACATGACATGCAAGAGCGGGTGTGGGAAATTTTATGTTAAAAAAGCAGAGTCATTACTTTGCCAACAAAGGTCCATGTAGTCAAGGCTATGGTTTTTCCAGTAGCCATGTACGGATGTGAGAGTTGGACCATAAAGAAAGCTAAGCATGGAAGAAATGATGCTTTTAAACTGTGGTGTTGGAGAAGACTCTTGAGAGTCCCTTGGACTGCAAGGAGATCCAAACAGTCCATCCTAAAGGGGATCAGTCCTGGGTGTTCATTGGAAAGACTGATGTTGAAGCTGAAACTCCAATACTTTGGCCACCTGATGTGAAGATCTGCCTCATTGGAAAAGACCCTGATGCTGGGAAAGATTGAGGGCAAGAGGAGAAAGGGACGAGAGAGGATGAGATGGTTGGATTGCATCATCGACTCAATGGACATGGGTTTGGGTGGACTCTGGGAGTTGGTGATGGACAGGGAGGCCTGGCGTGCTGTGGTTCATGGGGTCGCAAACAGTTGGACACGACTGAGAGACTGAACTGAACTGAACTGAGTGTGAGTTGAAATCTCAGTACATGAAATTTCTAAATAAGTAGGTCATTAATGCAAATATGAAAGGACTTTGTGATTTTTAAATTTTCCAACTTATTCTATTGCCCATTTTTTAGGATGTTTTTAGATAAATATTTTTTGAAAAAAAGCCATTGCAACATTGGCATATCGAGAATTCTAGTCTCTTGGAAGGTAAGCATTGGTAATATATCTCTCCCACAAAGATTCAGCTGAAAATTACTTCTTAAAATTACTTGTCAACTCAATGGAAATGAGTTTGAGCAATCTCTAGGAGATAGTGAAGGACAGAGAGTCCTGGAGTGCTCCAGTTCATGAGGTGACAAAGAGTTGGACATGACTTAGTGACTGAACAATAGCAAAATTATTTTATTCAAAAATAAAACACACACACACATATAAATATGCTGTGTATATATGTGCTCAGTTGCTTCAGTTGTGTCCAACTCTCTGCGACCCTATGGACTGTAGCATGCAGGCTCCTCTGTCCATGGGATTCTCTGGGCAAGAATACTGGAGTGGGTTGCCATGCCCTCTTTCAGGGGATCTTCCCAACCCAGGGATTGAACCCAGTCTCCTAAGTCTCCTGCATTGCTGGCAGATTCTTTACCTGCTGAGCCATCAGGAAGCTTAATAGCTTTTTACCCTTTAGTAAATATTCTAAATAGTAACCTCGGATACTTTCATGTTCTAATATCAAAGGCAGTAAACAAAATAATCATACTTTATTTCTAAAATAAGTAATTTTCCTGACCTATAGCATGTGAAAGAAAATATAACATCTTGTTTCATATACATTTTCATTTTAATAATCTATATTTTCACTTTGTCATGAATGAACTTTTGTCATTTGTTTCTTTGAAATGCTAATAAATTGAAAAATCAAAACCTTCCCATTAACATTTTTTTACTTAAGTAAATATTTCTTATGTTCACTGGGATACTTTGACTGGTTTTGTACTTCAAGACACATTGCTGGCAAATGGAGCGCGTGCTTTCCCAGGTTTAGCTAATAAGCACAAAGTTGTCTCAAGTAAATGGGAGATTATATATATACCATTTTCTACATATAACAAGTGGACTTCCCAGGTAGCACCATGATATAGAATCCACCGGCCAATTCAGGAGACTCAAGAGATGCAGTTTCAACCACTGGGTCAGGAAGATACCTTGGATTGGGAAGTGGCAACCCACTTCAGTACTCTTGCCTGGAAAATTCCATGGACAAAGGAGCCTGGGGGGTTACAGTCCACAGGGTAGCAAAGAGTCATACATGACTAAGCAGGCACACACACAACTGAACACAAACACACACTCACATTAATAAGAAACATGCATAAATAGAGGATCTAATCATCATTTGATTATTTAATCTCTTTAGCCCTAGGGGAAGGTGGGCTTAAATTCAACCATTTCTTCCCCAAGCACAAAGAACCACATGAAAGACTTGAGATGCTTCTCTCTAACATACTCTTTTGGAGTTAAAATAACAAAGACTCAGAATGTGTTTATATTTAATTCCTTAAAAATATAAGGAACTTATATTATAAAATATAATATATTTGTCTATAGTTGTCTATAAAAATTATAGACAACTAGGCAAGCATCTTATAAATGAAACATTGTTTGGGGCAAAAGGTTTAAGAAAATTACAAGAATTTTTGCTTAATAATTACAGTTCATAAAAGCTATCATACCATATATCCAAAAAGGTCTAGTGAAAGTAGATTCAACAGAGACTTTTGGAATTAGGCTATTTAAAATTTTTTTTAATATAAATTTATTTTATAACAGCCTTCCCAGGTGGCTCAGTGGTAAAGAATTCACCTGCCAATGCAGGAGATGTGGGTTTGATCCCTGGGTCAGAAAGATCCCCTGGAGAAGGAAATAGCAACCTACTCTAGCATTCTTGCCTGGGAAAATCCCAAGGACAGAGGAGCCTGGTGGGCTACAGTCTATGAGGTCTCAAAGAGTTGGACATGATTTAGCAACTGAGCAGGCATGCAATTAATAATAAGAATGCCCCCACTGCCACCACAACCAGCAGGTTCCATGATGTGAAAAGAAATCTATGCTTGTTATGATTCAATTGGCCTACATTTAGCAGATAATTATTGAAAAGAATTTTAGGAGAATTCTATAAGGTAGTTATAATAGTGACATATAATAGGACAACTCAGAAACTGAGAAATAACATGAAATGCCTTTTGTGAGTAAAGCAAAAATAAACTTGATCTCATTGGCAAAGTCACAAAAAAGACAGAAATGATCTCAGGACAAAAACAGAGTGAAATCTAATCATTTATAGTAACATATCTCAAGGAAAAATGTGTAACCAAGGTAGGGTAGAGTTTGTTGCTCATTGTCAGGGCTGAGGAGCAAGAAGAGAGGGTATGTTCTATTGGATCTTCAGCTCCATCCTGGCACGTGTATATTCTGGCCCAAGAACACAAGTATCTATATGGTTCTTTCAGTGTGTTTATCTTTATGGAGTTAACTGTATGGAGATGGATATATCAAGCTATCAAATTATTCACTGACCTCCATTTTTCTGCTATGGCATATTCATCAAGCAACATCCTGAATCTATTTGCTGTTCTTTACAATATGTCTACAAGAGAAAAATATGCTCATCAGCCAACGGTATTCAAGATGGCCATATTTCCCACTGTAAGAGATGATACCTTGGCTTTCTCATTTTCATCATCAATCCTGGTGTTAACCAAGAAATGATCTTGTGCTAAAACATCAGCTCTCTAAGCTTTCAAGTTTGAGAGCTAGCTTTGAGTTGACGTATATTCACTTAGGTAATGCCCTACTGTGGAAACCAGATGCCCTTCTATGGATGACAGCCAGGTCCCAAATAAGGTCCTTTTCAGTAAACTTCAACACTTCTATTAGTCATCTTTGGATCATTGATCTAAAATAGTAGTATCATTGATACTACCACTTTTTATCACCTTAGTATAAAGCATCATCAATTCTTATTCAGAACAACAGCCACAGACCTGGTCTCTACAATCTGTTTCCCACATAGCACACAGCCAAAGTAATCCTTTAAAATATGAGACAATAACATTCTTATGAGAGAAAGTCAACCCTTGTACACTCTGCAGCCCTGCTCCCTAACAATTGATCTCATCTCTTATCTCCCCATTTTGCCCACTCTGTTCCAGCCACTCCAGTATCCTTGGAAATCTGGGGGAATTCTCTCTCCCTCAGATTTCTTCCTTATTTTCTTCAGATCTCTCTACTCAAAGGTCACTTTGTCTGAGAGGACTTATTATATGGCATCCTATTTAATGTAACACTCCCTCCAACCTGTCATTATCACTACATACCCCTTATCCTGCCTCAGTTTTATGCAGAGACTCAGCACTACCCAACATATCATGTGCTTATTTGTGAACTAAAGATATCAGTTCCATGACAGTAAGGATGAGTTTTTGTTCATTAGTGCCTGGAATAGGACTTGATGCATAGATGGTACCCAGTACATTTTTAAAATCAAAAGTTGCAAGAGAAATGTGTAATAATAAAGGCTACTTGTTTAGCTTCTAGGAATCTGATCTTGTCTTTGCCCTCAGATTGTTTATCTATAAAATGCAACTAATAATAGCTTTGTGGTTCAAATACTACATTTGAAAGGGTTTTGCATAATTAAACCCCAAATAATTAGAAGAGATTTGGATAAACAAGGTATCCAGGCTTATCACACTGACCAGCTCTGTAACTTTGAGTCAGAATCTTTTTAAGTCTCATAGTCCTGATGAAAGAAAAAGAAACTTCTTTTTTCCATCAGATTTTTTCACTCATTTTAAAGAAACTGTATCTTAGTATCAGGAAAAGCATCCCTGAGTAAGGATTATTAACTGCTTCTCCATAATTCATTCAATCAACAAGTTATTCACTAAGCATCCACATGTGCCAGACTCTTTTCTAGGTTTTTGGGGTAAATCAGGTGACAAAGTCATCAACTATCCTGCCCTCATAAATATCCTTACCTTTCACTATGGAGAGACAGGTATGAAACAACAAACATAAGTAAATGAAGTAGCATTTTGGAAGGTGATGTGTTTTATAAGAACAAAATAGTACAGTGAGGAACTGGGGCTTAGAAATGTGGAAGCGAAGAGGTTGAGGTTGCAATTAATTAAGAGACCATGACATGTGAGCATACATTATCACTGAAAGAATTCTCTTCCTCCTTGGCCTTTATCTTTTTTTTGATCAAAAACTTGATATTATAAATATATTTTGCTTAAAATTATAGAAACTATGTAGTCCCACTGGATTAGTTATTATAATAATAAATATTTGAAGAAATATTGTTGTAAAAACCTTTGAAATTGGTTATTTAATTATTTCATGCAGAAATCTGTAAGCTTCTTATGAAATGGAGTTAATCTCATAGGGTTTCTTAGTACTGCTTTCTTTAAACGAAACACTATTTCCATTGCAAATGAAATAAATAGTAATATCTTTAAAACCCATACCTATTCTTTAGTTCAGTTGTTCTGAAACTTGTGGTTTTTAGTGCAAACTTTTCTATTCTTAAAAACTACTAAAGCAAGGGGTGGAGAAAAGACAAAAAGACAGAGATGTTTTTTAATATAAGAAAAAGTCCCATTATTTGGTTTTTGCCTTGCTATGGTGGGGCTGCATGCACAATGACCAGGCAACTCTACCTTGGAGGATCAGGAAAATGGCAAAAGGGATGTTAGGTTTCCTAAGAACAACCACATAGAGACTAAAATGACTGTCTAGGCAAACACAGTCAATTGATCCTCTCTGTCTGCTTTCTGGATTGTAGTATGTGACTAGAAGAACCACCAAGGAAGACCTGTTGAGCTGGGCCCTCTAAGAGGGAGGTCATTGAAATTAGCTTGTGGGTCCTATTTAATGACTTTGGCCAACCATTTATCACAGAGCTGAGGCATACAAAGAAGTAAGTAATTTTTTCAACAGTTACTCACAGTGTCACCAGAGGTTTCCCTGGTGGCTCAGATGGTAAAGAATCTGCCTTGAATACAGGAGACCCGGGTTCGATTCCTAGGTCAGGAAGATTTCCTGGAGAATGGAATGGCTACCCACTCCAGTATTATTCTTACCTAGAGTATTCCATGGACAGAGGAACCTGGAGGGCTACAGTCCATGGATTTGCAAAGTCAGACACAACTGAGAGACTAACACTTTCACATTTACAATGTTAGAAAATTTTAATGCTCCAGTAAAGACTTGATTTGGGGGATGTCCCTAACTGAGAAAAATTCCAGAATGACAGTGCACTCATTTTTAGCCAGAAGTCTTGAACTGAAGAACCATATCATCTTGGTTGCTATCTGGTTACAGTGACCCTCCTCCTTGAGTACTAAAAACTATCCACCTGCAAGCTGGCATAGAACACACTGGCATCTATTTGTCAAGACTTCTGGAGTTCTTGGAAGTGACAAAATGTGACACAAACACTATTATTTATAGTCTGTCCCTGTTCAATGAAAAGGATCCTTGGGCTGAAGCTGCCAAGAGTAGTATTAGTTACCCAACCTGACAATTTCATTTCAGGGTTCTTGTTGGTTGAGACCGAACAGAGTTCTTTAGGTAGTAAAAATCATGACGCTCCCTTAGGACTGGGTCTTTTAGATCCCAACTGCCTCTGGTTTCCAGTAGTGTTTGCACTACACATGTTCTCAGATGGTTTAGCATGACGAACAAATACATTTTATCCACAAGGGTTGGATAGACTATGGATGTGGCCAGCTAGCACCTCCAGTCTCAAACCCAATTCATTTGCCTTTCTCACTTTCTTCAGCTTTTCCCCCTAGGATTTATTTCTGTTGCTATCTGGATATGAATTCCAATATGTCAGGTTCCTGCCTGCTTTCTGTCTCCTATTTGGTCCTTTATTTGATCTGAAACAATGTATCAAGGGATGGAAAGATGGATAAGGAGAGAGGGGGAGAGAACACAAACATGAAAGTGTAGAACAAAAACATTCCAACTGAAATAAACAATTGTCAAATACCTATTAAGTCCACTACTCAGTATTAGACATGGTATTGACTATCTATTCAGAAATAAGTAAGAACTTAGCTATTTAAGTAAGTAAATATAAATACCTTTAGAGAAGCATACAGTTCTATGGCATATCAGAAAAGAAAAATAAAACATTATTTGTGATGATAAAAAAAGCTTTATTCACTCATTCATTTATTATGCATTTGTAAAGTACCTACCATATACACTAAATGAATAACAAAGTAAACAAGACTATCTCTCCCCTTGAAAGTTTTATAAGTTGGTTCTCAAAGTTCAGTGTGCATCAGAATCTCCTGAAAAATATGTTAAAATACAGGTTGCTGGGCCACAATTTCAGGTTTTTTGGATTTGGCAGGGCTCACACATGGAGAAGG